>NC_051199.1:25162287-26362287 GCF_015220075.1 Falco rusticolus
GTACTTACCCTCCTGAGCTTTAGTGGAGGGTACGTGAACCTACTCTTAACATTAGTTTTGCTAATCTGAATCAGGAAGGATGTTTTAGTCTCCCTTCCTTGGTTCTGACTTTACCGGTAACTTTGGCAGTTCTGCTCCAGCTCCAACTCATGCTTTTGGAACCCTAATGACCAGAGCTGTGCCTAGCTTCATTTGATACATTTCTTACCAATGCCAGGTGCAGTGAAGTGAATTTCTTCTGTCAGGAAACATCATTCCTGAGTCACCCAAGATGATCATAAAATTATACCATTCATTGTTTAGGGTTGGTACGGTCAGTCAAAGGAGGACACCTGCCTTCCCTCATGTTTCCAGGTCTGGAGCTTCAGCTTTTGGGCAGGTTTTCTTTGTTTCATCCCCAAGCACGTGCCATTTCATCCCAGTCCCGCCACTCCACTCCTTAAAGTCACCCCATTCTCCTCGAATGGCGTTCTCATCTTCTTCTCAAATGGCGATGATGCTTTCCTATTTCTTATCAGTCATTAGCCTGATTTCTGCTTTTCCTGCCAAATTCCCTGCTACCACCTGCAATGTGATATTTCTCTGTTCACAGCCGTCTCCTCCTAGCCAATGCTCTGCCTATCTAAGAAGTCTTTTTGCACAAATCTCCATCTTTATCATCTTAGCTAATAATTCCAATGTATCAATGCATCAGGTGTTTTATTAAAATCTAGGCAGAGTAGACCTCATTTTTGCCATGCCCTATCTAGAAAAAGAGAAAAAATCCATTACTTCCATATGATTTAACTTCTGTTAGTTCCAGCCTGCATTTTAGTCCTTTTTCTGTTTGTTTCTGTAGCTTAGTATCAATCAAAAAAGCTTTTCTGTAGCATTGTAGAGTGTAGATCAACATGCAGTTGCATGAATAATATACAAAAATAAGTATTTGGGCACATATGTATTTATGTTGCTGCTTTTGCTATAAGCAAGAAAGTAAGCCACATTATTTTTGAAAACCGGGCCCGATCTTCTCCTTTGTCTTCAAAACTTTCTGCTGAAAATGTGTTGAGTTTTTTAGCAATCCTGTGGGAAGACAGGGGGAAGAAGAACATTTTTTCCCCACAAGAGAGCATTGGCTGGAATACCACATCTTTTTAAAACTCCTTTCATCTTCCAAATAAAAATATTATCTTTACGGTAAAAAGGATGTTTAATATTTCCCTACTTTTTATAGTTTTATAGTTGGCTACTGGTTTTTCTCAAATTTTCAAATTTTGTGCCAGTTTTCAGCCAGGAATAAAATTTTAAGCCAAGTTATAAACCACTGAAAGAGAAACATTGGTCCAGCCTTAAGTATAATAACAATGCCTCTGTGTCCAGTATTTTGATATCTGTGATATTAATTTGTACATTTTGACTTCCTAGATACACATTTGCAATATAAAGGGCAGGATTTTTTCTAATTAGGAAATCATTGCTCCCTACTGGTTGGAAAAACAGCTACCACTGGTTTGTGTTAATAGCTGAAATCCCAAGAAGAAATATGGGGGCTGCTGCTTTCCTCAGTTCCACTGGTGTCAGCAGGAAAAAAACCTTGCTGAACCTCATGGCAGAACAGAGGTGTAAATGCTGTGAGAGATCAAAATCATCCCTGATATTTTCAGGAGACAAATGATGGGTCCCACTGAATACAACAGGTGTTGTTTCAAGGAGAGAAGTGCCTGATAATAATAATAAAAAAATTTCACTTTCTCAACTTTATGGGAATGGCTTTCCACCCTAAGCTTAAAAAATTAACTTAATTATCTGCTCCTTTGAAGCAGCCAAAAGTGTCACTTCCAGTGACATCCGAGGTGTTAGCGTTAGCAGCTCTGACAGCTGAAGGAGTGACTGGCGGAGGGGCTGGCACCACTCTCATTTGGATAAGAGGAACCTTCAATTCCTTGATTGTTGGCCAATACTGTAATGGAGGAGACATTTCCCCAGGCAGGCACCAGGTAGCTGCCATCATCCAGCGATGGGATGGCTCACGCTGGAGGGGTTCCCTGAGCAATACTGATTAACCTGCTTACATCCACCTGCAGAAGGTCACAGGTTGGTTGAATTTCAGAAATGGGCTTGTTGTGAGACAGTATGTGAGCACAGTTTGGGCTGCATGTGTGTATTTCTTCAGGTCTTTCTCTGAGCCTTGGTTTTTTGAGTACTGATGATGTTAATATAAAATTTTTATATATATTATGGGTATATAACTTTATATATACAGGGCTTAAAACCCAGGGCATTAAATTATGGTATGGCTCAGGCTGTATCCC
Organism: Falco rusticolus; assembly: GCF_015220075.1. Taxonomy (NCBI): domain Eukaryota; kingdom Metazoa; phylum Chordata; class Aves; order Falconiformes; family Falconidae; genus Falco; species Falco rusticolus. Next base: position 25,164,579 of record NC_051199.1, read on the forward strand.
CTGCCTGGTCTATAAGGGCTCAGCCTGCTTGTTGCCGTCGGACATAGCAGGTGTTCACATTACACAACTGACCAGATTCAGCTGTGAAAAGCAGATATAAAATTGGCTGTGGGTGCTCAGGAGCTCTTGGCTAATGTCTGTGGTGCTGGGTGGAGGTTAGAGCCCCTTCTCTGCCTCTCAAGTAGGTAGGTTGTTCTGCTAATTTTATTTAGTCTAAATGCTTAAGGTAAGTTCTAGCACAAAAGTGTTAAACTTCCTCTAAGCTTGGTTTATGTAATTCTGTAATTTTAATAGAGTAACAATCTTTCAGCTTCTCCTTCTATATTTTATGCACTTGTAAAAAAAATCTTTTCCTTTTTCTCTTAATGTTGAAATGGTAACTGGTCTCCTACGGCCTGAGCCACATGTTGTTTACTGGCTCTATGGTGCTGTTCTGAAACCAGTGTTCTTGGCAAAATAGGCATGTAGAAACTTTGATGACAAATGTCTCATTTTTTTCTTTAAATTTTTTTAAATAAAATGTGTTTTAATTTCTTAAAATATCTTTTTTTAAAAAATTTTCTTTGTTTTCAGAAAAAATGTGAATCTTAAAGTGAGCTCAAATACAGGTTCTTAATCTGAGTGGCTCTGACTGTAGAGGAAAGTCTGTGTTTGAATTTGATAACTTAAGTTCATCCCTGATGAATTTTCAAGAGGGGCATGTAATTGAGAGGGATACAGCTGGAGGGAAAAATTCATAGGAAACTCTGTGGGCACCACTCTGCTGCCCCTGCTGCGTTTCCACATTTGGTAAAAAACCAACGACCCTCACTGTTACTGGAGTGGCACACTTAATGTGCTAAATGGGATGAGTGGGAATTATTCCTCTACAGCTGTGAACAGTATTTCCATAAGATGACTTCCAGTATTTTCTTATGCTAATGTGCCTATAGAACAATTCAGTAGATCAAAAATTGTGCACTTAAACGTTGAATACTTTATTCTGGATACCTGGACTTCTATCCTCCATAAACATCTAAACCTTTCTCATTTGGTAGGATAATAGTATCAGGCTATAGGTTTGTTGCTTAACAAGCATTTGTTCGTTATTTTCACTTTGTTCCCTCCAGTAACACCTGGTTATATGTTTAAATGGTGGAAAACTTGATCACAAAGACAAATAATAGGATGGAGTGAAGGACAGAGACACAACTCTATTCCTGTGAAATTTAATCCCCTGTTTTAGAATATTGTTGAACTTTCTTGGAGGTTACTGAAATGGGAGCATAAATTGCTCCATCTTAACCTCTAAAGTATCAATAATACTTATAAATACAAAATGTACATGGAGGACACTTCAGACATTGTCTGCCTTAGTGGAGACGTTATGGCTTATCCCAAAAGCAGCATCTGCAAAGATAGTCTTTGTACCTACACTTGCACTCTTTATGGTGGAGAACCTGAGGGCCAGGCAGGAGCTGGGGTGAAATGAAATACCAGGTGCTCAGAGTTTCTGTGATTAGGTTCTTGCCTTCCATCAAGCTAAAACTCACCTGGAGTGAAATGTTCCTTTAATGTCCCTCTCAAATACCATGCTGAAGATTTATACCTAGCCTAGAACTTTGTCTAGGATTTTCAGCTAAATGTGTAAATGTTAGTTTAACTGCCCTGCTTTGATATAAGGAATAGTGGAAGCAGCTGCTCCTGGGTAGTAACCCAGAGTTGCTTTATTTTCAAAGTGCTGATCTAACATACTGGCTCCTGAGTGTAATGGGACTTTCTCTAAATATTTTTCCCACCTAAACCCAACTGTACTGCTCCAAACCAGAATATCCTGTGTCAAGATATTTGTGGGTGCCTGGTGTCACGTAGAGTAAGTTTTAGTGTGCTATCGGCAAATGCCAGGGGATTTGTGCCCATATGAAAATATCAGTGAAATGAGGCTGTTCGCTGATTTGCTGTGGAGAAAACTACATCCTGGGGAAGCGAGAGGTCATCTGCTCCCCCAAGAAAGTTGCTGATGAATCGAAGCGGGGACATGCCACCTTCTTTCTGATACTCGCTCAAGCCAGGTGTTAGCTTGGCTGGTGCGTGGAGAAGAAACATCTGTGCTGTGGGAATTACTGGTGGCAGGGGCTTAGCAGGAGCTGTTTCCCTGAGCTGCTAAAGAAGCAGGGTTCTGGTACGGTGCTGGGTGGCGGTGTTAAGGTGCAACTGGTCATATTTTTAAGTGTTGATCTGTGACCGCAAACACATGTTACTGACTTGTGTTTTAGTAAGAGTTCAGGCATAGTCTGTTTTCTCTATGCTTTGCAGCTTTAAATAAAGTATGTACATTTTTTTATTATTATTTTAGATGTGAAACTGCTTGTGGCTTATAAGACCCCCTCTCTGATCTGGTAGCAGAGATTTTAGACACTATGGTTTTGTCCCGTCTGCACTTTAGGTGTATGTGTTCATGTTAACTAGATACCTCTGTGGCTTTAAATGGGTGTTATTTATCAAATCTGTTTCTAATGCTGATTGCGTTGTAAACCACCCAAAACTTTAAAAATTAGCCATATGAGAGGAATGAGTGGCATATTTGCATATTATATATGTCAGTTGGAGATACTGATAATTTATACCTTTTTAGGATCCTTCCAGATTCAAGATGGACAGAGTAGTTTCCTAGGAACTAGATACTCATGTGAGATGTTTGTAAAAGCAAATTGCTGGGAAGCAGCTGATTACTGTCTCTGTTCTGGGGCTGGTCTGCCAGGGTAAGAAGCCAAATTGGAAATGGTGTTTGGATGGATGACTTTACCTCCAGCGGGAGGCTCTCTGCAAGGCCCTGGATAGCTGTTGTGATTTGGCAATGTCTAATTCTGGTGAGAAGGATAAAATACTGATGTTGGAAGGAGGTTATTGAGAGTATTGATAGATTTTTACATGTACCTGTATAGTCCAATAATTAGTAAAAGATGCAGGAAAAATAACCTCTACTGTGTGTCATGACTTGTCTTGGAGATCCATTAGTAAGGCAAAATTCTTGTTCAGGGTAGAATAAAAATTGTTTGTACAAACTGGTTTAGCAGCACCATAAAATGACCCTATAAAATGCCAGAAAAGTTCAAATGCTGCTTTGTGCCTACAGTGTGGAGGTCAGAGTGAGCTAGAGCATCACATGGAGAACATTCTGCATCCCAGCATGGACAGGGGAACAGGTTGTTCCTCTGCCAGTAAGTATTGCTCCTTTCTGTGCAAGGCTATTCATTAGTGAATGTTGTAGTCATTTATAAAACAGTGATCCTGCTTTCCTACTATCAGAGCTCCTATGTCTGTGTGTGTGTACATGACATCAGAGCCTGTGTCCCATGTGCAAGATACCAAGCTAAGAAATCCTTCAGCTCTGGGGTGTTCAAAAGCAATTGCTCCCCGTGTTATGTGCTTTCAAGCTGGAGCGTTGAGACAGCCTCCACTACCGTGCTGTAATACAAAAAGAGGGTCATCAGGAGAAGTTATTAACACAGTTCTGTGCTTACATATAAAAAAATGTTGCATGGAGGCCAGTGTGCTGGAGGAGGACTTGACTTGGAAAGGAAATAGCGATTTCTCTTGTGCTGGTGGCTAGTGTTCACATGGGGCATACAGGGACTGTTTAAATAAAGAGCAGGACAACCATGTGTAATCCACTTTTGTTTTTAGGGCATGCTCTGCTTATTTAAAACAACTGTTAAATATCTTCCCTAATAGAATACTGCTTCTTAATGAATAGACCCCCTTGTTATGGGACAGCTTAGTGCTGTTAACTTTTTTCTCTCTTGTTTGGCTTTATTAGGTGCTATCTCCCATGGCTATCTGTAAAGCCAATTAGTTGAGAAAATAACAACCATATTAATCTCCCAGAGCAGTGCAAGAAAAAGTCATAATATCATAGGGAAATTGTTCTAAGTGTGAAAAATTACCCACTTCGTCTATTTCATTTTTTTCCAACTCCAAAATTAATGACTTTCTGAAAAAAAAGATATATTTATCTCCGTATAAAGGGAGAGATTTGATGAATGCTAAAGAGAAACCAATAGAGCTTTAATAAAAATGTATATGTCCATAATCCTATGAAATCCTATGAATCCTATTCCAGCATGTTAAACTGCTGATTTGTATCTCTGTGTCAAATATAATTACAGGCAAACAGGAGCTGTGTTATAATATCTATTAATCAAGATTATAATTAGGATTTTAAGAAGCTGCTTGCTCAAGTAGGGAACTGCAGCAAGGAAGTGCCAGAGCTGCTGAGCCTTCAGTGCGTGGCACTGTCTGCAGCCTGGGTACAAGCCTTATGGGTCTGCCACCCAGCATCCCATGGAAAGTAGACTGTTGATGGGAGATGACGACAGTTGAGATGAGGTTCAACCTATATTGCATTGTGTATTTGGGGATGTGAATGGGAAAAGTGGTCACTAGCTGAACAAATGCAGCTATTCAGGCCAAATCAGCAAAAGGTCTTGATTTTTGCAGGGATTTCATGTAATTTGGGTGAGTCTCATTTGATAGTGTTGAATCTTTGCTTAAAATGCTCAGCTGAAGGATGCCTTAGCTTAGTCTGTGTTTCCCAGCGTGAGCGGTAAGGAATTGTGCACCGAATATTTCTGAGCACCTATGAGCCCTCTGACCTCTGTAAGTGCCATACATACCAAATGGGGTTTGGAAAAGGGAGGGGACTGGTGAGCTTTTGCTGTTGGCACAAGGGAAAGAACTGATAAAGGTAGGCTCAGAAAGCCCAGTCCAGTGTTAAAACAGTTGACTCAATATTTCGACACATTGAGTTTTTTTGGCCCTTGAAACAGTAAGCTTTAAATGGTTAGGTTTTTCTCTCCTCTGAATCTTTTTTTTTCTTTAAAATTCTGCCTGATGCTCAGGAGTTTGACAAATTTGGATCATCTCCTTTGTCTGCTTTTTTCTCTTTTGTTTGGTGGTTTTTTTTTTTTAATTTTTGGTTTTGGGTTGCTTTTTTTTTTTTTAATTCTTGTTTGCTCTCCAGGCATATTTTCCTCAACTTCTGCCAGATCTGGTCATAACAAGCTGAACATGGCATGAATGTTCCCAGCCCCATTTTAACTAAATTAACTACATTTACAACCTCAGTGTCACAGCTCTGAACAATGAAAGCTTGCCACTGAACACATGAAACAAAAATGAAATTAGCCAGCGGTAGGAAACTACAAACAGCTGAGGCATTCAATTGTTAGCCATTTGAAGGATTAACTTCTAAATCATGTAGAGCTCCCTTGGTAGTTTAGCTAGTTGGGCACTCAAGGGTATATAAAAACACACTTTAAAGTAGAAATGTATTTCTTTACCTATAAAAAAGAGATTTACTGGCAGGTTGTGATATTATTAATACTGGATTTTTCTGCCATCGTCTGTAGTACTTAATCACGCTTGCTTTTTACTTTCTACATATACTTTTCTGTTGGGTTCCCAATGAAAGACAGTGCAGATGAACTTGGGAGACAGATGACACTTACCTGGAAATATATTTAACTGACTTAAGTTAGTAAAAACTGCCTACTGTATGCAGTTCTTGTACATATATAACTTTCTCCTATGGATATTTATCCACTAGATGTATGAAATACTTCTCTGGTCTTAAATATTTGTATCCAATTCTTAGTATACTAATACTTACAGAGAATTCTCTGTATAGTTTCACTCTGCTGAAAGCTAGGATAGGCCAGTGAAATAGGTTTTTTAGTAAGAGCTGGTAAATGATTTTCTTAGTGAATTCATTGCAAAGAGTCATCAAGAGCTTAATCAGAACCACAGCAAACTAAACTCTACTAATTATTGTTATATGTTTATTTGAATTCAGTCTTCTCCCTATCACCTTAGAAGACTGTCATGGACCTATGAAACTTCATAGTGGAAAAATTCCCTAATTCTTTCCTTAATGTTACTTTCAAACAAGACCCTGAAGTCTTCAGACAAGTGTTTATTCAATCAAAATCCTTCAGATTGCACAATTAAGATTGATGAATTTTATAGCAGTCTTTTTCTTTTTAAATAAGTAGCACTACACAAAGGTGACTTCCTCTCCTAGCACAGACTTGATAATGAAGCTACTGAATTTACTTATAATATAAACATATATTTGTCCACAGAGTCTGTTGCAGTAAAAGTCCAACGCAAGGAGCTCATTTGGAGGCATAAAAAGAAATAGCAGCAAAACCAACATAAAGCTGAAATAAAGGGGAAAAATGTAGAATCACAAAGAAAACCTAAACAAATAAAGTGCAAACAGAGAGTGACAAGCGCACTCAGCCCCTGGATTGGTTATGGATGAGTCGACAAGTATATGATGAAATTAATGACCCTCTGTCAACTTTTTAGATCTCACTTTTAAAGAGAATGGACCAAAAATCAATAGCCCCCAAACCACTAGTACTCCAGTGAACCAGTTTATCATTTATCTTACTGCTGGCACTCATATAGAAAGTGCAGCCAAGCACAGCATAGGACTTTCATTGGTAGTCATCATTACATACAATGTTTGAGCACTCCAGTTAAAGGTCAAAGGTGTGCAGTACAGCTCCTCTGAGAAGTACCTATTTGAAATTACCAATATCTGTGTATGGCTTATCCATGCTGTACACTACTATTTATTCCCTACCCACTACCCTGCTGCTGAGCTTTACCTGCTGGCTGAAGCAGACGCAGTGGGACTGTAGCCCAGCAGCAGGGGCTCTGCACCCAAGGTTAAGCCCGAGTTGATGTTTCCATTATCTGTTCTGATTTGCAAAACGTTGTGTCTCAGTTACTTCTAGCTGTATCAAACTGAAATCACTGACATATGAGCTAACACCTCTAATGAAAATTTTTCTCTGCTCTCCACCCTCAGAGTTTTAGAATCGTATTTAACGTCTGGGGTGTTTACTCTAAGAAGTCCAAAGCAGACTCAGCTGAATGTAAATTTAAAGTCTATGTGTTGTAAATGATTTTTCTGGTAGCTAATATTAAATCTGGAGGGCTAGTAAGATCAGGTTTGGGTTTTTTGGTGTGTGTGTGTGGTTGTTTTTTTTTTTTAAAGTATCTTGGGGAAAGGGAAAACATTAAGATTACCTTTTTGTCGTTTCTGGTAAACCAGTTGTTATTGTTGTATGACTGCAGTGAGAGCAGAGTGAGTTGCACCAGTTGCTCCACACACAATAGTAGTTGTTGCCTTGACATGGTCTGAAGGGATAAATGAGGATAAAATAAGGCATTAAAAGTTGTCCCCTTACACAGATGGGAAACAGAGGGAGCAAACGGGTAAGAGGCAGTTTTCATAAATGCCTGAGTTGGAAACTACCTGTTCCCATGGGAGTGCTAATGAAGCAGAGACATAAACCCAGGTTTCCCTACCCATCTTCCAGTGTGTTGACCAGGGATCCCTCTGCGCTGATGGCGTTTGATGCTCAAGTCCTTTCAAAGGGGGCTTGAGCTGGCACCTTCCCAAGTGCCTATGCCTGTGTCCCGCTGCGGCTGGGGATATGGCTCCATGTGTTTTGTCCAGGTAACTGATCTGTCTGTGTGCTGTGGGCATGGGGGTTTCCTCCTAGGCTTCTGTGCATACCCACATGGGCTCACCCACACCTGTACGCAGCTGGGGCGGGTGCTGGTCACATCGGGATTGAGATAAGTGTGCAAATAGGGCTGTGCTGACTCTGTGTGTGAGCCTGTTTGTCTCTCCTCCTCATCCATGTGCCAAATGCAGGGTCAAAAAGTCTGCCTTTACAGCGCCAAGGCACTCTGAAAATGTTGGCACAGCTGAAGGAGAATAAAATATTTCCTGCCACAGTGCTGTGGGAAGGACGGCAGCTGCCCTGCGCCGCTGCAGGCAGCGAGGTATTTAAATGCTCTTTTATGGCAGAGGAGTTTTCTCCAGATATCTGCAGTCACTGTATGTGGGGATGCTGCCTTGATCTATAGGAAGGGAAGCTGCACAGCCATACTTCCATCAGCTGCCGTGGCACAACACGGTGGTGGCTGTGGGACATGAAGTCTCCCAAAATACACCCTCATTACTTAATGGTTGTAAGGATGTGTTGCATGTGCCTGGGACACAGGTAGAGGTTTTGAAGGACTTGGAAGAAAGGTTGGGAATAAATAGAAGGTTTTGCCTCGGCAAAAATTTCTGTTACAGACAAGAAAGATGATGTAGATTTCCTATTGAACATGTGTGTTCTTAACCCCAATGTGGTAGCTGCAGGCTGAGGAATTAGTGGCAATGGGGAATAGTGTTAACATGAAAAAAACAAAAGCTGATAAATCTTTACACAGTAAAAATCTTTAAGGAAAAGAATACCTCTAGACATAAATACGTAGGTGAGATGAAATATGAGGCCAAGAGCATCTGTAAGACAGCACTTAGAAAGGACCTGTTGTGTCTTCAGTATTGCTGCTGTGATGCACAAGGGCTCCAGCTCCTGCTTTCGCAGGTGTGAGATGTGCTGGTAGCCCAGTGCCTCTCCACCTCTGACCAGCTGTCCCCGCAGCAGCTCAGCAGTGTGGTGAGGTCCTCTGGCCCTCGAGCATCAGGGAAGCAGGTGATTTTTCTTTGTTGCGAAGGAAGTCCTGCTGTATTTCTGGCCTTCTGATGCATTGTCATTTTGGTCAGCATTTGAAAAGGCTTGTGCAGTTACGACCAAATTGCAGAAATTCCCTGTAAGTCTCCCTGTCTGCCTCTTCATATGGAATATAAGCATGGTCAGGTGATGTAAGGCACAAATATTGCATCTCTAACGGAGACTGCGTGTGTGTTTTTGGCTTTCAGCTCCATGCCTCTGCTGTGGTAAAACTGGCTGTTGCTCTCCCATGTGAGGCATGATGCAAGGACAAGCATTAAGGGGAACAGTGGACAGCAGTGAAGGGAGAAGCAACATGTCCTTGGGGGGAGTGGGACTGACAGCAGGGAGCATCGCTGAATTTCAAGTGAGGTGTGCATGCAACAAAGTTCAGGCTCTTTGTAATGTACTTCTGATCTGCCGGGCATGAACAGTGGCATGGGGTGCTCCAGCTGCTGAGTGAGGAAATGATGGAAATCCATTTGATGCTGGACAGGGTGTTGAGTGCAGGGGCTGAAGTGGGAAGTGGACTATCAGCACATACACCAGTGTGATGGGCAACCAGAGACTTGAAGGTGGCAGCTCAAAAGAGCAAAGATTTCAATTAATTTTTGTTCCTAGAAATAGTTTTGTTAGTGGATGAACATTAGAAGGCTCAGCAGAGGGAAGAGAGTTTGCATGCACAGGTTACTGGTGCAACTTCCACTGACGTCAATGGAAAAACTCTCATAACTGTGAAAGTAGGGGCTGGATCGCTGTGGGTCTGCCCCAGAGCTGCAAAGTCAGTAGATAAAATTAAAATTACTCCCAGTGCTTATGAACAAACAAGCAATCTCTTCAATATTTAGTCAATGTTTTTTTTTTCCCCCCAGTGTATTAAACCCCATATTTTATTCGTAAGAGTGAATAGACACAATTACTTGAGTCACACCTATCACATCCTGTTTGCTTGTACAGTAAGTGCCCGATACCAGAACGGCGAGCTTGCATTGTGTGTTCCTTTCAAACAGAACAGGCAAGTTGCTTCAAGTAGAACAATCCTTGTACTAATTGCAACCATTTCAAGTTTGCCACTCCAGGCTGGTTTCCCTGAATGAACATGCTCATCTGTTAAGACTTGTAATCTGTTAAGACATTTAATAAATATTTTCTTTTTAGTTTTTTTTGTTTTACAACTAGACCAGAGACTTTCAGTGGAAGAAACTAGGAAAGTCTTGTTTACTTTTACATTAAATAGTTCTGTATTCAGTGTGGCAATAGCTTAGCTCCAGGGGATGCTTGATAAGATGGGGTGGGAAAGGGGGAGAAAGGGATGATCTCTGATACAAGCCTGCTCCTGGTTTCCAGCAGAGGTGCTTGAACGACTTTGCTACGGGATCCCTCCTTACAGAGGGACAGGCACCATTACACTTGCATCCGGTGCCAGATGCATCTGCATTTCAAAGCTTTTATGATCCAGACTTTCAATCTTAGTCTACTGGAGAAAAAAAAAAGTGTATTTTCTTTCCCTGCCTCCATGAGCAGTACCAGCATCAAACTATTGTGTTTACCAACTTGTGCTTTTTACAATCCCTGTTTCTGAGTCTAAAGTGAATGTTAAAATCTGGGTCAGGACGATGAAAACTCACAAGTTGATTTAGCAAGCAGAACTTGGAGCTGCTGTTTGGAGAGCGCACTTTCCTGGTGTCGGCAAGCTGTCTTTCTGTGCTCCTCCTGTCCACGAGCTGCTCATCGCGGTGTTGCTCCCCGATGGGTCATGGTCTGGTGGGGACTGCATGTGTGTCTGCTGTCATCCTCCCCTCCTGTAGGAAAGGAGCACCCTAAGCTGCTACCCGCACCAAGATTGTGTCGGATTTGTAATTATTTAGTATCTGCATGGCATTAATAAAGAAAGGAAAAAGCTTTCCCATATTTTAACTCAGAAGGGTCATAGCTACTTCTGTGCTTATTAGCTGGGAATCTTTCTCTTTAAAATAGTATTGGAAATGTTCTGTGTGTTATAACTTAAAAGCTTCTGCGGACCTGCATTTTTGAGAGTTGTATTCATTCTGGAACTGTACCACAATTCATCATATTAAACTTCATTTGTTGGAAGCCTTGCACTGGAATATGGGCTTGGTCTCTAAGGAAGTGCTTCATTTCTGTATTCCTTACCAATAACAGCACACGGCACTGTCTTTTTATTACTCTGTGGCTAGCACCATTCATATAGTGCATTTCTACATCAGGGCTGGAGAGACCCCTATCCTGCTGAAAAATTTAGATGGCTACAGCAGTAATCAGAAATACCAATAAAGTGTCCCTGGTTCTAGGTGGTGATGTGGGATAGAGGGAGAGAAAGATATAAAAATGAATCATGATGTGAGACAGCATTGCTCTGGCAACTGCTTCAAAACCTGAGTGCAGTGAGACTGTATAAAGGCTTGAGAATATTCCTATGATCCTAAAGAGACCCGCAAAGACATTGCAAACTCATCAGGCGGCCAGTGCTGCAAGGAGGAGGAGAAATGCTGTTTTGAGTCCTTCATCCCCAAACAACAGATGTGCCTTAACCTAGAAATAGGTAATATGGCTTCCAACTGAGGTGAGCTGCTTTGGATAAACCTGGTTAAAAAACAAGCATACATTTAGTGCAGGAAGCTGTCGAAGGTGTAAAGAGTGGCTAAGTAAGTGAGTGGGACGCCATTAATCTTGGTTTGTTTCAGCACTACATCTTTAGCTGTTGAAGAAAAAAAACCCTTGCTCCTAGCTCATAACCCGAGTGTTAAAACTGATGTCCTCCCCATTAGGGCCTGTAAGCTCATTAGCACATGGCAATTTATCCTCTTTTATTTCTTCTCAATTATCCTATCATCCATTGTATCTGGATCTGATTACCCTTTCCCAGAGTCAAACATTATCTTGTAAATCATTTGCTTTAAGTCTAAGCCTGCCATTGCATTGCTCAGGATTTGCTTAGGCAGGTAATAAATCAATTAGCATTAAACTTGTGGCATCATCAATTTTCTTTCCTTGTGACTGAAAAAAGGAGTACCTGAACTTTGTGAAGCTGTATCAAATTTCCTTATGCCGTCCACATTGAGATTTCCCTCTTCCCTTCCTTTCCCCCACATCCCAAATCAATATACTTTGTACTCAACTGGAGACGAAAGCAGTCAAGGAAACCACCACAGATCCAGATGGAAAGCCTATAGAAAGGGTCTTGTTGACTTGGGATCCTTTGGATCAAGCCCGGGGTGAGACCCCTGTAGCCAAGCGACTTCTGGGTTCTGCTAGTCAATAAACGTCAAAACCTGATAGCGATCATCTAGCACAACAAGCCGACAACCTCAGGAATGTGAAAAAATGTGATATTCCTGCCCCTCCAGTGCTGGGAGGGATCTGCTGGTGCTCTGCCAGCCCCATGCTGCCCCAGGGCTGCCTGTGCTGGTTATCTCCAATGCTTCCATTGGGTGCAGGCAGCCCCAGGGCAGCGACAGCCTGGTGATGTGCTCCTGTCCCGGCTCCTTCCCCAAGGCTGATGCAATCGGTGTGGTCGAGATGTCTCTGCCCCAAGCCGTGGTGCTTTGGCACAAATGCAATCCAGAACTGGTGTGGACAGCAGGAACACAACTGGCTTTCATCTGCTCTTACATGCTCCTCCTCTGGACTTCTTGCTATGAGTTTTTGGCAGATCCCCAGGATCTGATCTGACAGTTACAACAACATTTATTAGCTGTAGTCTAGGCAAATGATGCAAAGGGAAACCTTTCTTACACCCTTTGCATATAACCTACCAGTGCAATTGCTGAATCAGCTTCCTTGTGTTAGGATTTTGATGTATGCAGTCCCTACAGTATTATGCCATTTTTTCCACATTAAGCCTTCAAAATGGGAGATGTAAAAATTTTAGCAATGTTGACTCTCCATGCTCCAACCACAAATTAACTGTATGCGAGACCTGTGCCAAAACCTGTGCAGTGGAATACATGAGATTAGGCTTATCCAGTTGTCCTGCTTATTATGAGACACGTATTAAAAAGGCCTAAAGAATTGACTTAAAATACATTAAAAAAACAAAAAGCAGGCTTGTTCAGGCATGGACTTACGTATTGAGCTTTGAGTGCCGACTCCTGTGGAATATGTAGTGTCCTGTAACTGCAAATTCCCCCTGAAGCCATTGCACCTTCCTCTGAAGGAGCTGGTGTTGGTCGCTGCCAGAGATTGTATGGGGTCATTGCGGTGCTCAGGTCTGGAGTCACATGTCTCATCTTCTTGTGCCGCCTGCTGAACCCAGCTGCTCAGGCATAGGGTACAGCTTGCTGATGGATGTACCCAGGCTCATCCAGTGTCTCTGGGCCATTGTTTCTGTGGAAGAAATGTCCCATGCCTTTTTGTTTTGTTTGTGTGTGTTGTTCCAGGGTTTAACCAGTTATTGCTGTGCTTTGTATTTTGGTTGCTTTGTAGTCTTTTTCATGACTTGCTAAAAAAAAAAAAAGTTTAGTAGGAAATAAGAAATGCATACGTAAGGTGATACAAGCTCTTCATTCTGAGGAGAGCTCATTAGACGTGCCTGGATGTCATTGGGGATTAGTATTTGTGTTTGTGGGTGTTAGAAGTTCCAGCTGACTCAAGTTCATCTCTGCAGCGAACACCCAGGTGCAGGTTTCCAGAGGAAAAGCCTGAGGATTTTGTGCCCTGTCCCTCTTGGTCCTGTTCTGCCTCCCCTATTACCATCACCTGGGGAAGGTGGCTGCACCTCCCTTCTCTCTGTTGTGTGTCTGCTCTCTCCAAAGAACAGAAACTCATCTTTGCATAACTGTGTGTAAATGGACTAGTGCAATTGCTGCAACTTCAGATGTTTTATGCTTGAGATGTTTTCCTAAGCCACATGTTACACAGTCTTTGTGATTTCAGAGGAAAACAGGCTCTTGCTTGTGTCAACTGGCCAGTCAAAAGTAAAGGTGTCTTAGCATCTGAGCCACAGAGTGGAATTGCCTGGTGGATTCCTGAACAAATTTGCAGAAGACTTATCCAAGATGAGTGATATTGTATTTCACAGGTATTTTTTAACTAGAGAAACTGAGGCAATCAACAACAAAGTGGCAAGGTCATGCAGAAACTGTTTGGCAGAGATAAGAACAAAGAAGCCCTGATTCTCGGTCTTGTGTAATTCCCAAGACTACCCATTTATCTCTCCCTCTGTTTATATCCTCCCCATATAAAGTATGTAGGAATAAAAGAGAGACAGCAGTTATCTTCCCAAAAGTTAGGATTTGAAATGGGAACTTCTTGCAAGTTTTCATTAAAATCCCTGGGGATGCCAGATATGAGGCATTTCCTGGGACTCTTAAAGGTCATTTGTTGAACAGTTTCTTCTAAGCATATATGACAAATTATTCCCTTGGCACAATAAACAGGACTCAAGCCCTTTAATTATAATATAGCACTCAATATCTTTAGACATTTCAACGTTTCCTATGTATCCTACACATTTCATTACAAGGAAAGGTTGAACAGAATTAAAAGGGTGACGTTACCCAAAGATTGATAGTTTACCTGTCCAAAAGGGAAAAGTGGCAGTACAAGTAAGCACAAAGGAAAGAAGGATCCAAAACAAGTTTTGATTGCAGAGGAGACTCGGATAAGAGAGTTTTTATTATCCGCAGCTTTTAGCCTTATTTACCATCAGGCTATCTTGCCACAAGCATGCTTTTTAGTTCTGACAGCTCTGAATTATGACCATTGTGGGATCCTATCTCATTAACTGAAATGGGAGAATAAAACATCAAACAATCATAAAAATAATTTGGCACTGTGAAACCACTTAGGAGCAGCTGTCAAACAGGTTGGAAGATAAAGTTCTAAATAAAAAGAATAGAGAGAGCTGCAATGTCCTGCCATATGCTTCCTCTGCATTATAGACTCCTTAATAATATGAAGTGCCTGTGTTTATGCAGAATAGGCCAGACACTCCATATATGATATTGATTATGCCTTAACCCCAATTTAGTAAAGACATACTCCTCCTTTTCCTAATCAGATATTGCAGAAGCAGTTTTCTGAAAATGTCCCTAATGCCAAGACATATTTTATCTCCGAAGGCTGTGGCAGGAGATAGGGCTTTGTCTTGCCTGTTGTCATGGCTTGGAGCCCAGTTTTAGGACAGCAAGGCCCCTGTGGGGCTCTTCTCCAGCAGTTTTCATCCAGCAATTCAAAAACATACATCTTTATCAAGCTGTTGTTGTCAGACAACATTAGATAATTAATAGGCCATTTGTCAGCCTGCACAAAACATGTTAAAATCCCAAACACAATCAGGATAAATATAGTTGCCTGCTCTCTGAAGGCTTTTTGTTCTGACATGCAGACATTGCAGGCAGATATTTACTATTAAACAAGACTCATTATTAATCACATCTAATGTTAATTAATTAACCGCCTCTGTGCATTGAGGGCTTTCTGTGACTTTCAATTGTTTTAAAGAGCTAATTGGTAACTTAGCAGTTTGCATGAAAGTTGTTTCTTGTTCAGTTCACATCAACTTTTTCAACTTAATAGAATAACAGTGTTCATTAAAAAAATATAAATAAAATGGGATATTTTTAGCAGGTTAATAAATACTGAAATAAGTCCACACCTGAACACCTTAAAGGAAGGTGTAATGATTTGGTTCAGACCCAGCTTTACCACTGGCACTGCTGAGTTAGGGCAGGTGTGTAGACACAAAGCTCTCCAAGGGCTGAAAGCCAATTAGATGGGATACAGATGATATTGTATCATGCCCCCCAGCCTAAGAAGAGCTGCTGGCACATGCTGACCACCTGGAGACACCACAGCAGCTTTCTTGAACTACCAGCACTCAAAGAGAGAGCTGCTTAGTGACAGTAATTAGAGAGATGTCTTTAAAACCCTGATACCTTTATGGTTTAGTCCAGATCCTCCTTAGCCCTACGCCCTGGCTCATCATTGAGCAGTGAAGAATGAGCATCACTCCTACTGGTAAAATGCCACCATGACTGGTTTGCATCTTGTTTGCCTGATTTGTTTGGCTGCCTGAGGAGAGGAGCTATGGAGAAGCAGACCCTTCCCACTTCAAGATGCCCTTCTTAACACTGTTTCTCATGAAAACAGAAAAGAGTCAGGGCTTGCCAGCATAGGTTAAGTCAGTGATCCGTGTGGAAGTCAATGTGGCAATGCAACACTTGAACAGTGGTTTTGGCTGCGGAATTCCTGAAGAACCAAACGGGAAAGCCACAGGCTTACAGGTTGTATGATTGGCCCAAGAGCTCCACCAGGCTGTATGTGCCACTTGACAGCATTGCAAACAAGTGTGGGGGTGTGTTTTGGTGTGGTTTTTTTTTTTTTTTTTTACTTTATGTTTTTTCTTAACATGCCCATTTTATTCCACACTCTGAATGTGTCTTGAATGCTGTGATGGCTGGTTGTGCTGAGTAAGCATGTGGTGACTAAGCATGCATGTAAGAAGAATTAGCTTGCATAACTGTAATAAAACCGTTCCATAGAAATGGGGGGGGATGTGAGTATTGCTTAATTATCTGTTCCTAGAAATTTTGCTTCTACAAAACTTCCATGGAAATCAGTAGGAGTCCTGCATATAGAGAGCTCACAGCCTTAATCCCAAGCATAACTTGAAAAAACTGCCTTTCCTTCACATTCCCATTACATAACTTGGGGGCATAACTGTCTCTGCTACAAAAACTATAAATCTTCTAAAATAGTCACTGATTTCATTACCCGTCAAATAAAGATGACATTTTTTGTGAAATATTTCATATTCAGACTGTCTGTCCAGCTATGCTCTTGTACTCTCTCCTCTTTGTTATGTCAATATTTGCATTACCAACTCTATTTTGGAGGGTTTCTAACTTGATCTTACATTTATTTTGGCGAAGAACATGGAACACAACTTCTTACTCTGAGAGAGAATTTGTTTTAAGAGATGATGATGATGGGTTTTGACTTTGAGAGGGACTGGAGTCTCTGAGGAAAATCTGGTCCTTCCAGGACTGAGAGGGGTTGGCTCAGCCTGGCTGGGAGTGTTGTCCCACAGCCCAGTGGCAGCATGGTGGGAAAGAGAATTCCGGGTCTAGTGAAAGTGGTCCATGAGCTGCTCCGCTGCTGTGGGGCATCACCTTTCTGTAGAGTCTGAACCTCTAGTCAGTGGGGAATGGCTTACATAGGGGAACTGGGTTTTTCTTAGCACTTTGTGGCTCTGTGAGTCTTCGTGTCCTGCTGCCAGCATGATCTGTAGGTCTTCCCTAGCAGGAAGCGTGGGCCAGTCTCTGTTGCTTGTTGCCTAAGGCTGCTTATGGATTAGCTAGTGAGTGAGTCCTGCTAGAACTGCCTCATTGCCCAGATCTCAATATTTGAGGTGGAGAATCACATCATGGGTCAATTCTATTAAGCTTCCAGTCAAAGATTTCTCAAATAATTAAGGAAATGGACTTTTTGGGCTCCTGGATGCAAGTGTAGCTCCTGAGCACTTTTGAGACTGTGCTTATAACTTTGTGGTTTAGTCATCTATTTGCAGATACATTAGAAAAGTCATGTACTTGTGTCAACAAATATATTCCTACACATGCTTATGTTTATAATCACACGCATGCATAGGTAGATATATTTCACAGAATTGCATTTAGAATGTGTGTATCAAGTAATTTCTTGCACAGATATACCGAAATAGCTCTCACACAGGGGAACCACAGAGCTTGGATTGTTTTATTCCTGCTGAAATGCTGACACTAAATTATATGAAAGGGGGAGCTTAGTCCAGGGTGAAAAATGTCCTTTAGCTAAGAAAGCCTGGTGCTGGGATTAAACTTAAGTCAGTGTTAGCATTACTGAAGAAGCATCATTGTCTAAAACTGTAAGTGTTGTATGAAGTTGCAGTATATTCTCTCATCATAAGCCCAACAATATTCTTCAATTAAACATGTGTCACAGACACTTATCTTGAGAGCATGAAGCTGTTGCTGTTGAGGAAAGTTCAATTTCCCTGTGTAACTGTAGCTCCAAGTACATGGTCTTTGGGTGCACCACACCCTCATCCCTTTTGGGTGCATTTATGCAGGCTTGAATTCTAAGGAGCTGCTCAGGTTGGCCATGTCACCCGCCAGAGGTGTTAGTCATTTGGGTTGTGTGGTGTGCTCTTGGTGCTTGAGAAAATGAAGTACCCTCTCCCAGCAGCCTGTTCATCACATTACACGTTGCCTGCTGCCGTAGGCTTGTTGCTGGGTTCCCGGGATAGCTCATTCATCTTGCCTGCAGCTCCTGGGGCTCCAGCACTGCCCACAGACCTTTGTGCCCACACCGTGCCTGGCCAGCATCGGTCTGCCCTGCATGGGAACTGTAGGTGTGTTGTTGTTTTAGTGGTATGTGTTAAAAAAAATAATCTAACAAACGATGTATTTCCAACACGGGCTTCAAAAGATGCAGGATTAAGTGGTTAAGTAGGTTTAGGCTAGCGTTCCGAGCAAGGCGCATGCTTGAGAAATGATATTTGTATTGGCTCTGTGCTAGCAAATATACAATCAAGAGACAAACCAGAAACTTCTTCTTTCAAGCCGTAATGCTGTTTTAGGAGGAAGGGATGTTTCATTCCCCAAACAGAGGAAGAAGCCTCCCTCATCCAAACTCTGAGCTGTGAGACATTGTTTCAGGCAAAGAAACACCCTAAAAATCATGGAAATATTTTTAAATAATAACATTCAACTCTCCCTCTTCAATAACCCCAGAAGAGCAAACTTCTAAGGAAGCAGATGAAAAGCACAGTAATATCTTACAGAGAATGCGGGGGTCTGGCATCAATTTGCATTCCCCCCACCTGTTCTGGACTGAAATCTTGCAGCCTTTTTCGGTCTGGGTTACACCTATGCCATTAAAAACACAAAAAAGCCCCTTAGCCCAAAAGGCAATTTTATTGAATCGTGTAATGATTACCAAGTGGTATCTAAGGCTGACCAGTAAGGTTATAACCTAGATTTCCTTATGGGCTTTTAAACAAGCTTGCCTGGGGTTGGATAACAAGAAATTTAAGGCTACCTCAATTCTAAAAATGCAAAGCCATTTCAAAGCAAGAAATAATTCTGAAGAAAATTTGTATATGCTTGATTGATTATCTTATTTTAATCCATATTAAAGCTTTAAGTCTTTAGGTGTGGCTCTTTAGTTCTAACATCTCATAAATTATGGCTATAATGAAGCAGTCATTTATCCAGGGCTGATGATAAATGGCTTGCCCTAGGAGGAACTAAAGAATAGGCAAGTAGATCATTTTCATATTTGGTGAAAACAATATTAAGTACCCAGACCTCAGTGATTGCCCTAATAAATGAATAATCTGAGGTGAGGGGCTTGGCAGTCAGCGTAAAAAATAACCTGAGCTTTCTCTGTCATTTGTCAGGCTTTGCTATGACAGCATGCATTATGGGTAAATGAGCAATCAGCAAGAACTATGTTATGGCTGGGATGGTTTTGGGAAATTTATCATATGCATTGCTTGGTACCTTTAAGACCTTAAGGCTTAATGGCTATAGTGCATGACTGCAAGTGAACACAGTTCTTATTTACCATCCTATGCTTCATTTGCACTGGATTCCCTTTTTTCCATGTATTAGGGGAATGAGCCTCAGTTAGTGTTGTTTCCCAGACTTTCGCTTGTACAGGATATGCCAGTCTGTTCCATGTTAGTTCTAAGGCACTTTGATATTTAAGGGATTTTGAGGATACTCTGCCTGGTATAGTAGAGATGTCAATTTATATTTAACGAGCTAAGTCAGTAACACATGGATAGGATGTGTAGGAACAAAACCCAGGGGAAATGCAAGGAAACACAATGAAGTGTTTCTCCAAACACCTGAAGTGCAGTGGGAAATTAGGTGCTGTTACCTCTTAATTAGCCGTGAAACACTCAGGTACAGAGTGGGGACCACAGTGAAGGGTGTTAGCAGGTGTCTTGGCATGATATAAACCTATTTTTTCAGACTGGTCCCTCTGGGAGTGCAGCACTAGTGGTGTGCCACATGATGCAGCTATGGCACATGGGCTTGTGGCAATATTCAGCCTTTCTGCTCAAAAATTGCCCAGATTTCTCCTTCCTGCTGCTGACATTCAGCATTTTATCTGGCAACTCTTCTCCAGGTCATTTCAGCTGTGACTTTAGTGGAAGAGAAGACACAAAAGCAGTGAAACTCTTATCTCTCTTGCGTAATCATTTAATGGAAATGTAAGAAGGCATCAAATGATAGAGCAGAACTGGGGAGGCGCAGATGTGCTGAGGCACTGGGCGGAGCAGGCCAGGGGTGCTGAGACTGCACGTGTGGAAGGGGAGTCCCATGCAGTGTCCACTTCTGGAAATGTTGACATAAGCGATATCCTCAAGTGGGCACAGATGTTGAAATCCAGGGCCTGGAGTTCTGTGAGACTTCTTGGTTGTGACCAAAATGGATAGGAATTTCTCTCTCCCTAAACAAACACAGATTAGCAGGGAAAGCAGCTCAGGAAAGAAGGAGCCATGAAATGTGCTCTTTCTCTAAGCTGAGGCTTGTGAAACAAAGCTTGTCCTTGCATCACACCTGACTCTTCATGGCATGCATGTAACATAAGATTGCTTTTTTCTTGATTTTCTTAAGGTTTTTGGAGAAAGAATTGATGCAGGGATATGAATAATTTTTTTAATATCTGGAAAGCAAAACTGTGCAAGCAAAATCATGATGTTTTCCACTGTCAGCAAAGATAAAGCCTTTAGGGGAGTTATTATCTACAGCTTTCCATTTTCTGCTCCTAAGGCTTCATCCTGTGAGGTGCTGAGGACACTACCAGCAACAAGACTGTATTTGCTTACTTTTAAGCTCAGCACTGTGTTGTTTTAGAAATGTGAGCTCGGCTGAGCGCATTTCAGTGGTTTGCTGAATCAGGGCAGAACTACTCTGCATACTCCAGGACGAACCCCACAGAGTTTCCTTTCTGCTCCACTCAGTTTGCCCTTCTGCTGATGTGCCATCTTCCCAGCAATAGCAGCTTTGGATGTTATTAGTTTTGTAATTACTTTTTTTTTTTTACTATCATAGAAAAAAAGGAATGTTAGAAAATGCTCTGATCTAGCTTTTCTGAAAATTTAAATGCTAGTCTGCCACAGCCTTCAATATCTCTTTACCTGCTGCCACTTATACCTTTCACTTCTCATTAAGGAAATGAACCCAGAAGATTAAAGCACTCCCAATTTAGCTTTCTAAATAGGAAGTGAAAGTTGAAAGCAGACCAGCTGAGAATAAGTGCCACTGAGAACTGCAGCTGGGCTGATGCTATTAGGAAAAAGAGACCACTTCTTGCTTCTGATCTGTCATTTAAGGAAGCTTGTTTATGTATAGGTCTGACATCAGATGAATATGTAGTGACCTTTCTCATTGAGATGAAAGTTTTACTTTAGACCGATCAGATATCACATCACTAAATACTAAGAGTTTTATAAAAGTAAGGCAACAATCCTGTCTAGAAACAAGTTCATCTTTGTGGAGCCCATTAATATCCCAGAGATCTGGTTGGGATTGTGAGCCTGTAATTGGAGAGACTGATTTCAACCCCTTTTGAATGAATTTTGGGAGTCTGAATCTGGGTCCTGACTGACTAATGTGGAGGTAAGGAGGGTCAGAGGGCGGTGGAAGGTTTCTGACATGCATTCTTATAACTTAAACTTGTTTTCAATACCTGGCTTCTGTGCTTGCTAAAGTTGTTTCCCTACATTTCTGTATCTGTCCAAAGTTGATGAAGCAAATGGGAACTTTCCAGGAGCTGTGGATCAGATCCTTAGGGAGCATGACTTGGAAGCAGCATCAGAACACAATTAGCAGGAAGGAAATCGCTGCAGGTTGTCCACAAAGCACAGATGAGCACAGCAGAGGGTACCAGGAGCTCAGCTGCTCCAAGACATCTTTTTGTAATGCATGCAGATGGAGAAAGAAATTAAATAGAGTGCAATAAGATGTTCTGCTGGATCAGTGAGTTAAATGGGCTGAGCAGAGGATGGGCTGAGCGCTCGTCCCAGTACAGGAGGAACAGAAAGATTTTGGGGTGATGGGAAGGTACAGAGGGAAGAGCCATGTCCAGGACAGCAGCAAGCTTCTACGTGGCCTCAATCCAATTTATCTGACTCTATTTCAGTGAGGCTGAGCTCACCAATTGGGAAAAAGCCAGCTTCCTCTGTAACTACTGTTCAGTCCCTCGGTGTAAAGCCTACTTAAAATGGTAGTGTGAGGGACTTGGCTGCTGGCATCTGCTATCTTCCTGAACAGCATAATTTTCCAGAAAGCAGGATTGTCCCTTTGCCTTAAGGACAGAGGAGTGAGGGGCCCTGGGGATGGGATATTTGCTGGGTCAGGTAGAGAAGGATCCCCAGGAGAGCAGAGCAACCTCCTCTGGGACTGTGAGATGGCGATGGCCATCTACCCAGAAGAGGGATGTGGTACCTCATGTGCTGATCTGTTTCTGAGTTTATACCTTGGGTTTACTCTTTGCTTAGTTTCAAAATAGTAACCTGTGAATCATAAGTATGACCTTAAAATCCCTTGCGTCATCCAGTTCCAAAGGTCTAAAGCTTATTCAGATAGGCAATGTTTGTATACTTTTTTCCAATGTTCCGTTCTGTATCTGTTCGATATTTACGGACTCTAATATTCAAAGAAAATTATTAAAAATACAAAAAAAGGTAGCATTTCTAATGAAATTGATATCTATAGTTTTTGTATAAGCATCTTACTAGCTATAAAATGGATGATGTTATTAGAGACACATCTAACTAAACCAGTGCCAATAAGAATAGCTTATAACTGAGAATGCCTACAGTGTTTATTGGAAGGACTAGAAGTATCTGTCGTATGAATATATTTGTGTTTTGTGATTTAAGCTTTATGTCTGAATATCTGATTTAACTTGCTGAATCTGAGTTAGTGTCAGCAAATCAAGGTTTCACTTTTTCTTGTGTTAATCCTACAGTCTCAAATTGAAAACACAGAAACAGGGTTCACTGCCTGGTATTCTCCACATGGGATGTGGATGCTAAATCTTTAACCTAGACTATGTTGTGGGCTAAGTGATGTCTGTTTATACTAGAGTATGTTACAAGTATCAGTTTGCTCTAAATATATTGCTTCTAAATAACTCCTGACAAAGAAAAGGAAGGTCTAAATATACCATGTGTTTTTTTATTGCTTAATTGTTTAGACTGATCGTAAATAATAATACTAATAATGATGATAAAAAAGTAGATTGACTATGGAACCCCGCCTAGTAAAATCCAGGAGCATTGGTATGGCAGAATTTCTTAGTTTGATGTGACTCCATATTTGACAGTTCTCCTAAGGTAGGTTATTTTGGAGAAAACATATGTTTCCATTTTCTCTCCCTCGGCTTCCCTTTTAGTCCCCAGGCTCCACTAGGGTCACAGCAACATTAAGGCTTTTGTCACTGTGATTAATAGCTCTTTAGATCATCTTTAATTCACTCACTAATGACTGAGGGTCTTTCTGTTCTCCAAGTAATCGCGTGATGTATGAGCCGATAGTACACCTTGTGGCAGAGGTGAAAATCATTCAGGCAATGCAAATATTGTCACGGGGACAAATGTTTTCCCTGTTAATAAAAATTAATGAATTCTACCCAGGAGCTAGTTAAAGAAGCTCTGGTGAGAGAGATCCAAACACAAACAAGTTCTTGCTGCTTGGAACCATTAATTCAGTCTTTCTAGAGATGTGAGGATAATTATTATTAGTATTTCTGCATCTACATAATAGATGAGACAGTAGCAAGTTGATTTAATTATACAAATGCATTGCGCTGCAGGTAGATCTGTCTTTCAGTTATGCCCATGTGCTTGGTCTTCTCTTGGGAGCTGTTACTTTGCTTTGCCACGGTTATACCATGGGTTTCAATGCTTTGCAGTCTCTAAATAAGTAAATTCCAGTTCCAGGCTGAACGCTTACTTCCAACCAAGAGCTGCCTTGGTCAGGATATCGCAACTATAAAGTGGTGCAGAGATGTTTACACTTTTTTTCAAGTCCCTGTTACACATCATAAAAGGTTGATGAAACAGGCTGTAAATTAATAGTCTGGAAGAGGAGGAAATGCTTCGACTATCTTCTTGTATTTATCGCATGCTTAAGAATAACAATAAAACTGTTCTGTCCTTCAGCCAGGTCACCTTATGGGGTGGTCGTTCCCGCTATGATCCCTTCCCTCACCTGGGGCTCAGGCTTTGGTGTGCAAAGCCGTTGGAAAGGTGCATTTCTTATTTACTGGGGGAGCACGTGCCATAGTTAATGCTGTTGTCTTTTTGTTTCATTTTGATAGTCACCAATTCTTTCTTCTGATGACAAAAAGCTATTGTCTCCGTGGAATAAATATTTCTGAATTACTTCCCAGTCCCAACCCTATCATTTACATCTTAGAACAAGAAAACAGTAAACTTTTAAAAGACATAATTTTACCTCTTCACAGTGCTTATCTACAAAGGAACATATTACTGAGGGGGGGAAAGAGCTCTAGTTGTTACTATTATTTCTGGTAGACACCCAAGGAGAGTAGCTAATTTGTTCTTCATTAATGCCAAGGACAAATAAAAAAGCGAGGACTGAATTATGCATTTATTTCCATTGTGTCTCTAACATGGGCTTCCATTCCCCATCATCCTCCAAAAGAATTCCCAAACCTTTGCTGTGCATTTCATGTGATACCATAGGGTGCAATAATATGGTTCTAAAAGAAGATGAATTTAGTGGTGAATCTTAATTGAAGGCAGAAAATTACATGCAGCCCCCCTGCTGAAAGGCGGATGGACAGTTGGCTACAATCAGAGGGGTTTTTTTTTTTGCTATAGCTTGACAATAACCTTTTAGTATTAGTTCACAGAGGCCTGGGCAAAAAACCTTAGAGTCAAATTATTTGGAATTGAACGTTTTTTTAAAAACCTGGGCATGACGGCCATTCTTTGCATTCCACCATTTGTCTCCATTTTGTGATGAGCCGAGCCTATGTCGGACTGCGGCTTGGATTGTGGGTAACAGGAGACAAAATTCCCAGCCTGCACAGCCCCTTGCAAAATGAAAGGTACCTGGAGCTGACCTTTCAATTATTAGCACATGAGCGTGGGCACCCAGGTCCTCCTTTTGACAGCTAAATGCTACAAGGCTCAATCTCAGCCCGTTGGGGTTGAAGGGCATTTTCAAGTGATTCACTGGACTTTCGATGTGTCCCTTACAAAGGTTTTGCACTTTACATAAACCCCAAAGTGCTTGGATGTAAAATGAATAGATTTTAATGTGAAAACTTTTTTTTTATTCACTACAGAACATATAAATATTCAATGAAAAAGATTTTTAATTTGTCAGAAGAAATGTTTGACCCTTGTCTTGAGATGCTGTGATAAATTATATTGTCTTATATATAAAATTCATAAAATATTGAAAGAACTGCTATACTGTACAATACATATTCCTACTAAAATGTATAAAGCAGCAGTCAAAAATGTGTTGCCATACTAGAGACTGAGCCAATTTTGTTCCAGCAGAATAACTCTGTGGAAAATGAAGGATGATTCTCTAGTATGTTTCTAGAGATGTAACCATGACTTATTGGGGGAATCAAAATCTGGATTTCACAGCTTGCATCTAACTTCAGAAAAAACAGGCTATATTGATTAAAGTTTGTTTAACAAAAAAAAAAAAAAAAGAAAAAAGGATTTCTTACTGCTCCCCAATGATAAATTGCTGCAATGTTTTCTTTTATTATCACCCTTCTAGTCCTCTACTGCTCAGCCCTCAGTTAGGCATCTAAATAAGATCCAGATTTACCAAAGTGCTCAGGAGTCAGTAGTTTCCACTGGGAGACTTTTTTCGAACTTCCAGAAGAATTAGGTAACAGCGACTGCCCGTTTGGTGTCACCGCGGGAAGCAGTCTGTTTGGCAGCCTTGACCTGAAAGGTTTCAGTTTTCTGGGTGTTGTTGCTTCTGCAGTTTCAGGCGTGTCCACAGACTAGTGTAGCTATTTCTGTATCACCTCCTTCTGGAAAGCCCGTGCTTCTGGTAGTGGTTGGGGCGAGATGGGATGGCATCCCTCTAGAAGATGCTTTCTTTTGAAATACCTGAACCTCTCCTGTCACTTCAGGTGGTTGAATGTCAGCTGCTTTCCTTGATACTGAATTACAAGCAGCTAGAACAGCCATTGCTAGAATAATGTTACTAAAATTTTAGTGAAGCATAACTTGAATTTAGAAAAAAAAAGTTATGTTGTTTGGGTTGAAAGTTTGTCAAGGGTTGGATATTAATACATAAGTATGTATGATCACACTAAATGTTATTAAGGTAAGAACAGTACATTAGGACAGCGTTTTATCCAGCCATGGAGCGTTACTTCTCTGTGTCCAAGACACCCAAAAGAGCCTCAGAGCACACCTGACAGGTTTGCATTTTGGAGTTTCTAGCTGATTTTTATATCCCTGGGCTTAGTTTCTTCTAGTCCAGCTCTTTTCTATGTGGAGAAGAAGTGTTTCCATGCTGCAGAGAAAATCAGCAGAAACCAAACCAGGCTTAGTGCAATGTAACTTCACTTGCTTCCTAATCATTTTGAGGTGGGAAAAGCTGAGGAGGGACACCAGCAGGGCTGTCCCCATCCCTGCCTCTCCCTGTTTCCCCTTTAGGCTTGATGAGCTAAAGCCCAAGTCATCCATGGCTGAGCTTCTGTGGGGTAAAAGCCACCCTACCACAAATGTAGCTCTTGTCTCTCCATGTTCAGGTCAACAGGAAGCAAACGGGTACAAGAGAAGGGAGGCTGAGAATTTCATTAAACCAATTTAAAAAAGAAACAAGCAATTGCAGTCGGAACCGGGCACTATACGTTGCATAGGATATGAAGGATTTATATTGGATGACTGTCTAATCTTCTGTGTAAGTGGAACTTCTTTGGCCTTATTTTGAACCTGAAGTTATAAAGAAGGAAATGAAAGCAAAGGTAAACTTAAAGTATTGTTTTACTCTAAATGCTTTCAGTAAAGGGCCTTGTTATCTAATGATTGGTACTAGATGGCTGGTATAAATCGTGTTGTTCTCTGCACTCATGGCGAAGGAAAGCAGAGGCAAAAGGAAATCAATTGGAACTAGCAGGTAACAAATGACCAGTCTTAGGCAAGCATAGCACATGGGGAAAATAGAGTTGTGGGCATACATTATTAGGAAATGCAGTGGCAACTTTCCCCTGTTATTTAGGAAATGCAGCAAATAATGAATATTTTTGATGGAAGGAGCAACTCAGACAATTAAGAACGTGCAGATGTTTCAGTATTGAGTCATATTTTCAATGCTTTCTCAGAAAGGCTTTTTGCTCTTAATACTGAACTATCAGTATCAAAAGGGGAACAAAAAGGTGTGGCAGCAGCTCTCGGGGAGACAAGCCCGCGTCATGCCAGCACCCCAGGGAGAGGGCTGATGGAGCCAGCCCAGCAGTGCACGGTTCAGAGGCGGCTCCAGAGCTGCCCAGGACTTTGGGAAATATTTTGGTACTTTTGTGCCAGACTGACCCCTGCAGAGTCTCTATAATATAGTCAGATCTGAATTTAGATGAGCATAAAATGCAGTAACTTTCTGTTTGGGGGTGTCTCTACTGGTAGACCTTTACAGCCGTTTAAAAAGATACATTTTTGTGGAGCTTGAAAACCCCATAAACCAGTTTAAGAATAAGCTCTGCTACAATGGTAGAATAAGGTTTTTCTGGAGATACAAGTGGGCAGGAACTCTTTTTACAAGGACCTGATGGGCACCTTGGCACTGGGGACCCAAACTGGATTAACAAGGTCATGGACGGTAGTGAGTTTTTGTCCCCTTTACTTGCCATCCGCACCTGAAATATTGTTTTTGCACCCCTGGTGCAAGCAAGATTTTTGAAAACTGGAGCTGGGTGTAGGCAATAAATGTGTCCTATGGGTAAGTAAGCAGTGGGACCCAGCAAGGTGAGGATCTCCATCCTTGCTGGCTTTGAAGACCATCCATACCATGCTGCCAGGCACTCTGTATCTGCCCTGTCTGGAGGCTGATGGTCAAGGTTGCCTCTGGCTGACCTGGTTCTGAGTCTGCCCTCCTGCTGTGCTCACTCAGCTTCTTTGAGAGTCTAATGGCTGGTCTGAGTTATTGGTCCTTTACATCTGAGTACGTGTGTGTAGTTTTTATTTTTATTTTTTTCTCAAAGCATCTGAACAATATTCTCTGTATGTTGCCACAGTATATTAGTTCTGCAAGCAAATCCAAAAGTGCTACAGAGGGGACACCCTAACACCTTGAAAAGTATCAGTAAAAACTGCTGAAAGCATTAAAAATAAATGAATCATAGGGTGAGAACTAGCATGACAGGTAAATAGGCACAACATAAAATGCCTCTGGAATCTGTGGGGTATTTGCAGGTACAAGGGGGTTTCTAAGCCATGGTTCATTTACAATGTCTGGTTCCTCTCTCTGGGAAGAATTTCTAATAGATTTGAGGAGGCTCCTAGCTTTTAGTAGGTCTTGGGAGAAGAAAGGCAGCTCTGTAAGGGAGAGAGGTTTGGTTTGTTTATGGAGAAAACTCCCTAGTCACGTTTCATATTGTGTCCCGCTCGGAAGAACAACCAAAGTCTTTCACGCTATAGAGGAGATGGTGCTGCTGTACAATAGCCACAGCTACTGTACGGAAATGCCATCTCTTCCTTGGTGAAAGCCTACCAGGAGCTGGGCTGCAGCCTCCTACAAAGACCCCCGCTCCATCAGGAAAACATTTGTGTGTTACAATTAGATGCTGGTTGGTTTTTTTTTTTTGTGTGTGGGGTTGGGTTTTTTATTTTATTTTTTTACTACCCCGGATCTGTTCCAGCCTGTGGCTGCAGCAGTGTCTGAATGGTGGAGTTTTGCCAAAAGTGAACAGCATTGAATACTCTGTTTTACCATAACAAGTGCAGAGGTGAATGAGCGCTGTCAAGAAAGCACCATGAATACTCTTTTCCGTTATTAACTGAATTTATTATTTTGCTGGTAAAAGTTAACGGCAGAAGGTGAACATTAGTTTCACATCTGCATGAACTTGTGCTGGAAATGTTTGGGGGCTCGTCGGGTCGGGGGGTAGAAGCAAGGTTTTGACTGCTCGTTGCTAAACAAAACAGCTAAAATCTCAAATATTTCCAGTCAGTCGCGACTTTAAAAATATCCAGAAGCATATTTGAATAGGGGACATGTAAAAGAATATCGTAATCTGCTCAGGCTATTATGTGAAACAGAACCACGTTGAATAAATCGTTACCTGCATGTATTCACCCAGCTCATGCTAGTCTAACATGACAGGCTTGTGACACCTCCTCTAGTTGCACATCAGCCCCGCAGTAGCTGGGGTGTTGGATAAATGGACACGTTCTTATTTATACTTCATCAACAGCTCTGAGCATCTTGCTTGGTTCATAGTAGCTGAAGAAATTGTAGTAGGTGTTTCACTGCTTGGATTTTTCAGCCAAATCCAAAGCTTTAAGAAAATCACTACCATGGCATGGTCTATACACAGAGGAATATTTCATTCACTTTTCTCATCAAGAAGAAAACTCATCATTCATCCTGGGAGGATTCAATGGAGATATCCTCCCAGAATGGTACAAAAAGATAAAAGCATCCAGTAAACCTATTCAAACCTCCAAACTTTGAAGGTTGAAGGGGTTTGAGGGCATTCTTCAGCAGCTTAGAATTAAAATAACCAAAACCAGCTCTGATACACCTCTAAGACAGTTTCTGTACGAGTCCTCCCCTGTCCCTAAAAAATTGCCACATGCTGCTTTGAATGAGGCCTTATTCTGAACCCACCACTGGGTGTGTAAAATACAACGGTGTGACTCTGGCAGAGAGATGCCAAATGACCTAATTGATGATGAAAGGCAAAGTGAGCAGACACAATTATTTCATTAAAATACCTAAGGTGGGGTTGTTAGTGCTAGTAAGTAACTTCTTTGAGATGTGGGAGGTTTGACATGACTGTGTCCTCTCAACTCTGTCTTTGGGAGAGGGGACTCTTTCCTTTTGATTTTGGACAACATTGCCTGGGGGCTGTTCAGCCATCAGCGGTGGCTTTTCTTAATGGAGAAATGGGCTTGCAGTGCTGGTTATCTTAATTTATGGACTGAAGGTTCAGAATGTGGAATTAACTTCCTTGAGTGGTTTTTTTTTTTTGTTGTTTTTAAATTACAGAAGCAAATAGAAATATTCAAATCAGATCACACTAATTAGTGAAACTAATTATGTTTTCCCAGGCATCTCTCTTCTTACCTATTCTGCAATGAAAAATCATTTGCTCATGATGTAAAACAGGAGAAAAGAGATTGCTATGACAATTAGTAGTAATTAATGAGAAGCTTTGAATTGCTTGGTGTTAACCTCAGCATCTATTAGCAGGCAAGGCTTGGATTTGCCCACTGAGGGGTGTGGGTATGCACAAGTTCCTTCCTTCCCAGAAGGGAAGCAGAGATGTGAGAATATGACAACAAATTAAAATGGTTTTACCTATTCTTTAGTGAGTGTTAGAGATAGTCGTGTGCACCTGCTGTAGATTCACATCTGTAATCATACTTACAACAAGTAAAGTGATACTGGTGTTTTAATTAAAAGGAATTTTTAACTCTTTAGGGCATATTTAGCTTGACTTGAATAAATGCATCATCACTGCAACTTGCCTGTAAGAAGTTACTTATTTTCTACAGAAGCCTGTTATATTTCAGATTTATTTTTTTTCACACTGGAATGAAAATAACTCTTTAGAAACTTTTTATGAAAAGGAGCTGTATCAAAAAATAGTATTTTTTTATAACAGTAAGTTTGGATTTCTTTGAAGGAAGGTCTTTGTAAAGAAAAGATTCCCTCTGTCCTGAAACGTGCATATGTACACACATATATTTATATGATGGAGTCCACCTGTATTCAGAACTTAAAAAAAGAAAAAAGAAAAAAAATATTTTTCAGCTAAAAATATCTTTGGCAATGATGCATTTCCAGAGATGTTCTCATTTAGGTTAAATACAAATGATTGAAAACACTAGGTCAAGCTCATATAATCGCATTTTACAGCTTCTCCCCACACTGCTTGTCGCACACATCCATGACACATGTGAAATTTGTATGACAGAGCCTGATAATAGTGCAACAGAGAGCTCAGATGACATCTTGCCCCATGTAATCAATCAGTAGTTTGCCATAACAGCAGAGAGATCAGAATCTAATTGATGTATTTCAGATTGGTCCATAAAATGCTTCAAAGTGTTTAGCATAATATGAGATCCAGTGTGGCCAGTAGATAATATTCACATTTAGGGACGTTTTCCTTTGGAAATACTTAAATTTGAAGTTGTGAGCCACACGATCCGCTCCTTCCTTAGAAGTGACATGTGGAAGAGCTGAGAAACAGATCTATCTTCTGCACTGCTGCTTCCCTGTAATTGCTTCCTGAGAGCAACTTGTCCTGGATGTGATTTCTGCAACAACGTGGGAGGAAGTCACATTAACCCACTGAAAGGGGAGATGCTGCTTTCAATTCTCCTCTTGCCCCTGCTTTCCCTCCTGATTTATGGATTAATTCTATACTAGCTCTTGACACAACTTTGTGTTGTCTCTGTCATGGGGGCTGGGATGACATCTCCCTTTCTGAGGATCTGAGGTCTTAGAGTCGCACAGTCTCTAATTGAACAGCTGATGATTGATAATTGAATACAGAATAGACTAAAAAGCTTGGCTTGTTTAGCTGGGGAAAATGAAGGTTGATAAAGGTTACGTCTGATACCGAAGGAGACAAACATACCCAGCAAACCATTTAAGCTAAAGGACAGTGCTGGAACAAGTACAAATGAGCAATAAAGTGCCCATGAATCTTCTGAGGCCAGAAATGAGATTTCTAGCAATAAGAGGGGTAGAAGAGAGGACCACCTTCTCCATAAGAGTGATGGAACGAAGACTATCTGCTGGCAGAGCTGTGTGGAAGGTGCTTCCAAAAACTGTTGGTGCTCCAGCATCCTGGTGGACCAGGCCACCATGAGATCAACACTTTTGGTGGATGTGTAAGAGCAGGCATGAATTCCCTGGCATTGTGCTCATGTTTGTAACACCTTTTGCTGTGGACCAGAGGAGTCTGCCTGTTTTGTTGGTTTTCACGTGCTTGAAAGGGAATGCTGTAAAGAATGAAAATATCAAGGCAAAAGATGGTAAAGAAACTAATTTTAGCATCTTGCTTCTCTTTTTATCACTACTGGACTTTTTGCATCCCCAGGTTGAATGATAGGAAGCTGACCTACTGTAAGATTGAGATATTTGGCATTGAGAGCCGGTGAGGTAAAATAAATGTGGAGATCCTTTGTCTCAAGGAATTTCATTCTTGAGCATAGTGTTGTTTTACTCCTGTGATGTACGACCTATTTCACTATATTCTCTGCTGAGCTGGGGAAATAATCTTAGTGAGGTGCTTTGTGGGAGAGTCTGGCATTTTGTCTCAGGCTGTGATGCAAAACTTTTGTCCTTGGTGGTGGTCAGTCCTCAGAGTAATAAGTTTACTTTCAAAAACTGGCATTTTCAAAAACATTTGTTAGCTTCATTTTTCTTCCACTGACCTGAGCAGTAAACCCCTGAGTTAGCCAAGGTGGCTCACTTTTGAGAAGCCTTTTCCATGCATCTTGTGGGGAGGCAAAGCTTTTGCCCCAGGGCTCTGGATCAGGCCTTGCTTTGCCTCTGTGTACCCCTGAATTCCTCCATGTGTCATGTGTTGCTTTCTGTCACTGCTTTTAAAATCAAGTCATTTGTTACTGGAGTTTGAAAGTGCTTTCCAGTATTTAATCTAATCAGTGAAAACTTCCTCATACCATTATTTGGGCAATTTTGGGGGAGGAGTGGTTGTTTTCATTTGGATTTTATGATTTACACTTTATTTTTATGGCATGTTTGTTCAGGAGGAGGATTTTTCATTACTTTCCTTTGTAGTGATTGTTTTGTACTTTCTTGGGACAAAATCGGCTCTTTTGAAGGTCTGCATGCTTACGTGCAAAATATTGGCAGATCCCTGAGTCTGAGGAATGCAGTGGAAACCGTAGTGCATCCTGTGCTTTGATTTCTGCAGATCTCCCTGTGTTGATCGTGGTTATGAAGCAAAGTTTCTTATTTCTTACTCCTATCAATGTTAGCTTCTATGGTAATTTTTAATTCCCATTAAGCTTATCAATACCCGCTATGAGCTGATTGAGTTCTATTCTGGACTGGGTTAAATTAGCCCTGAATCAGGGCTGTAAATGCTACGAGCAACGCTACTGACAGGTCCTAATGAAACTAAAAAAATCGCAGAAAGTTTTGCTGGTCTGGTTCTCCAGTTTGAGGCAGCTGCACGGTTTTCTGGACTCCTACCATAGGCAGGGTAGGTGCTCAGCACCTTAGGGAGACAGGCTTTAGGTAGAAAATTAAATGAAAGATTTCCCCATATATATATATATATATATATATAAGGCTATCTTTGGTTATAGGTCCTGGCTGGCTCTTTGCACTGTTGTGTTTAACTCACTAAGAATAAAATTAATTTACTCATACAACCAAATGTGGATTTAAATAACAAACCACTTGTTGATGAGCATGCAGATTTTAATGGTCTGATCTTTGATTTCCCTGTTGGAACTGAAATCTGCTGCCATGTTAATCCGCATCACCCTCCCCACTACGTTTCTCAGCAGAGGTCACGCTGCAGCTCAGCTCGGTAGGAATTGCCTCTCGTGTGGAGCTTGTAGGTTGGGATTAGCGGGAAAGAGGCTGGTAATGGTCAGGAACTGCATGGATTTCATCTGGGCTGGTTTGCATCTCCAGACATACAATTAGAAAACAGCCGTGCTGCTGAAATCAAACTTACCAAATCCTCATTTTTGTTGTTTTTGAGGGGGTTGGACGGGTTATGTTTGTGGGGTTGTTTCTGTTCTGGATTAATTTGTCTAAACTCCTTTTCCTATTTGTTTTCATGGTTGCCTCTCTTCTGAGTGTTAATTTGCAAGATTACATCTTGTTTAAATTTCCCCATTGTATGGACGTCTTCAGCTTGTTTTTCTGTGTGTTATTTTCAGGGGAAGTGGAAGGGGAAAAGTGAAAAAATAATCCTGCGTCACTGAAAATAATACAAGCTTTGAGCATTATGATGTCTGCTGTGTATCATCAGGTGGCTCTTTTGCACTGGAAGAAACACAGCATTCCAAAAAACAATATCCAGCAGGAACCCTTCATGGGGTTAATACTTTGAATTTTGCTGTTCTTCATCCCTACTTTCCCATGTTATTCTTCCCTGGCAATATGTCAACTTGCAAACTCTGGCAAAAGTGCAACTATGCACTTGAAACTCATGAGTTAAACTCCTCTCAAATGGAGACTTTAAGGAAATCCCATAGTATTCAGCAGCGTGTGTTTTTGCGTACAGCAAGCCCTTGCCCCAGGCTGGTGAAGCAGACTTAGGGGATTTCTCCTTTTCCCCACCTCTGTCAGAGTCTTGCACTTTAGGGCCCATCTTCTTCGTTTTGTTACTTTTATGGGGTCTGTGAGTCTTTGTTGCTGGTGATGAGAACAGGATCACTGAGGTTTCTGCACTTAAACACTGGCAGCTTGGCTTCTTCTGCAACAAGAGGCTAGAAAAACACATCTATCTCTCACTGCTGGTGCAGTGTAACTGGTTTTGGTTTTCTCAGGCAGCCTTCAGGTCAGGGACTAGTTATTTAGGGCTGTCGGATCACTTACAATCCACCTTTTGGTGCTTTTTTTGCCCCAGGAAATAAGTTATGACAAACTTGTAAGCATCTATTCTCTCCACTGCCATCACACATCGCTCTGATTGTTGTGTAAACATTGCTTCTTGGGATGCACCAGCATCACAGGCTTCCTAATTTGTTGCACTTTTTTTTTTTTAAATATTCTCTTTGTTGATGTTAAATAATAAGCAGATGTCCATCAGAAAATGTGCTTTATAGGCTGTCTTTTTGTTTGACAGAACTTTGAAGAGCGGATACGTATTGCCTAGTAGCTTTTATTTTCTGAGCTTGCCTATTTTAACAGATCAGAATTAAAAGAAAAAGAGGCTTTCATCAAAATTGTGATTTATATGGCAGGTTGTCATATTAGCCAGTCATTCCTAGTCCTTTATTTAGCTTAGAGTTATATAGTTGCATGACCATCCCCTAAACACATACGTGTACATGCGGAGATGTGTGTATGTATGCTGGGTGAACGGCAAGTATGCCATTGATCCTTAAATCTGGCTTTTGCACATCAGGTGGACTTTTGGCCAGAGATTTCAGTGGGCATGGACCACATCCTTCTAGTCTGGCTCAGGTCCGATGGAGTCCCCTCAATTTTGCCAAGTGCAGGGAGTGCTGCCATTGTCTGAACCAAAGCCTCTTTTATTCGGGCATCTGATTTTGGCTGAAACTTCATGTATATTTTAATGATCTCTAAGTTTGAAAAATGACTTCTTAACCTTCACAACTATTTTTGCCACTTCTACTGTTAGAAAGTAACACTGCAGAAAAGTTGCTTTAAAGCAGGGAAGAAACTTCGAGAGGAGCTCTTATCAATATCTTTCCTCAGTGAAATTTCTCTGGAATCAATAGGAGATCTGTCATTGATTTCAGGAGGAATACCTTCCTTTAAAAGAAGTATCAGACAAATCCCTTTCTCTCCATATATATGATATATGGCACAGGATGCACAGTTTCCTCTGGTGCTTCCCAAGTTTGTAATTTGTATTTTGCCTTAATACCACTTTGTGAATTTACTGGCAGTCAGAAGCACTCAATCAGGATTATAGAGTTTTTCCTACCTTTTGGTGGTTATAACTATTTTTTAAAGGAGTTTTCAGTTATTTTTTACTTAGGTGCCACATGGGTGGGTCAGTACCAGCCTGCCACCAGAGCAAAGTCATTTTTTTAAGAGACTAGGAGAATATATGAAAACTCTGCTAGCATTTTCATGGATGGAAGGATATTTGGTTAAATAGATGTTTATCTGGGAAAGTCATCATCTGGCTAGCAGCATACTGAATGTTTCTAAGCAGCTAACTTATGTATACTAAACAAATTTGGTTTGGCTGCAGCTAGAGCTGCCCTGTGGAAATTCTCAATGTACATTTGTTTGATTGAGCTGTCATTTTCAGTTGATCTGCTGATGATCTGTGTCACTTTGTTTAAATGTCCTGCTGTGGTTTTTTTTTTTTTTTATACAGTGCAAAACCAGTCTGCTTTCTGTGATGGATTAAATTGAGGTGAAATTCGAGAGTTACTCCTGTTTTCGATTTCTGTGCTCTGAGACAGGTGGGCTGGAATGACAAAGAACTTCGCACACAAACACATTAAAACCAAAATGGAGTGGATGCCCTTATGATTTAAAACATCCGTAGATGTGTCAACTACCAAATGCTCCCGTTCAAAGAAGTTGCTGGGATTTGCACTTTAAACAACAAATGGTATTTATTTGGTCTGTCCTGTTCAGCTAAAATACCTGGGCAAAACCAACATTGAGCTCTTTCTCCTGCAAAATTCCTTATGGGTGCATAAGTGGTGGGGGTTTGGCCTCTGGTGAGAGAAAACAAGGTTAACCTTGAGACGAAGTCCTTGGTGAGCAGTAGAGAGTGGAAATGGGCTTTCCTGCATGGTGGGAGTCTGCTCAGCCCAGTCTGGGGACTGGGCAGCATCTCTGGTGGTCTTAGCCCTGGAGACGTGCTTTTTGCAGGCATGTTCTAATAGACCGAAGCTCTTTTCAGACTGTAGCACATGCTTCAGATTTTTTTGGATCAGTTGTGTTCCATCAAGGTACATGTGAGACACTGGTGCTCCCACTGATCATGGAGAGGAGTGGTGATGGCTCCAGCTGGGAAAGCGGGATGGTGCAGCGTGAGCAGGGGCACAGCTGGCTCCGAGCCGTACCTGGGACAGGAATCCCATAGCCAGGATTAGCCTGGTCCCAGCACCCTTTCCTCCAGCAGACCTTTCCATAGCAAGCACTAAAATGCAGGTTTTCCCTGTGCCCAACACGAGCCTTGTGCAAGGCTCACCGCCTTTCAGTCTTTGCTGTAGAGCTCTTCGAGGCTCGCTTTGTGAGCTCCAGCTTCTCCCATGTGGGCTGTGGTCTGTACGTGAACCACCAGCTACTGCTCTGAAGCACAGTCGGACTGTGGCTTTGTGTGGAAGCACTAAGGGATGCCAAGTCCAGACAATTTTGCTTATTTTCGAAACTTGCCGGCAATTTGGTTTGTGACTGTCAGTCACGTTCACCCACATGCTTGCAGTCTGCCCACGGGTGTGACAGAGGCACGGTTTTGCACTAGGCGTCTTTCAACATGTCCTCACAATAATACTTTTATTTTTTTTCCTCTGACATGCTTGGAGTTATGCGTGGCTTTCCCTAACTTACAGAATTAAGGTTCACAGGAGTGTGGAGAAGGTCAGCTAAACACCAGTTTGATGCTGGTTTTGAGAAATGTTCTAGGAAGAGTTACTTTTATTTGACTTCATCTTCCAGTAAGCTTACCAGGGAAAGTTTAAAACATAACTTTTTGCTTCCACTTGCTCTCTCGGAAAATCTCTTCTGTGAGCAGCAGTCGCATTGTTGCAGCTTGAGCAAGTGCAGCCCATGCTGATCCTGCTGTTCCCTGCCCTCCCAGTACAGATGCTGATCCTGTAGCGAAGGGCACCTGACAAAAGATCTCTTTCCTCACCACTTATGGCTTTGTGAGGTGTAACACTCCACCTTGAAAATTTCTGAGTGTTTTTGGCTTTATTTTGGAAAAAAGGAATTAAAGTTGTTCTCAGAACAATGTCAGGAAAAGTCACGTTATTTTCCTCACATAAAAAAAAAATGCTCCTCAAGCCATTTTTGTGTGAGGACTCCATCACCCCCATGATTTAGGATGTGTCTCTGCATATATATATGATATCTTGCATATACATTTTGTATATATACATTCTTGTAATTATAAACAGTACTTAAATCCATGTCTGTAAACATAAATAGAAATACAGTTAAGTACTTTTTATAACAGAAGATTAAACCGTAGTGGCATAATAAGTAGAATTAAAGTATATAACAACCACATGTTAGTTTGAGCTTGTAGGGTCCTCTGTGATCCTTTGGGATGGAGAGCACTGCCTGGGCCAAGGTCTCTAATGGTATGGCATCCAATTACACTAAGGCTGAATTTGCTCCATTAAGTGCTATGTATTTATTTAAGCTGTCATATATCAGCCTGCACATGAAAACAATAGAACTTGTGAAGATTGCCAGTTTGGGGGGGCGGGGAGAGAAAAAGATTATTTTTCAAATTTGCTTCCAAGTTATTGGGATGAACCAGAAGCTTTCAGAGTGCTGATTTATTGCTCTCTGCTAGCAGCTCACCAGGACCCCTCTGCTTCTCCAAGATCAACAGCTTCATAGAAAGCGATACAAGGTGTATGGAACAAAGGGTGGAATAAATTACATTAGCAGTTAACTTTCTTTACAGTTAATATATATCAATAAATATCTACAAAACGTTTGAGGCTTTGACCAGGAAGCCATGTAAAATAAACTGTAGTCCTACTCTTTTTTTCTTTCTTTTTTTAAAAAAGTCAAAATAGATCTAACTGATGTTAACTGTTTCACAGCGGGGGTCTCGTTCTGGTTTCACACTGGTGTCACTGTTTATTTTGGAGGGAGGATGTGATCAGAATAAGGACTGTCGCTCCTCCTGCCTTGCAACAGGCTACGGGTGCTACAAGAACACTTAGCATTTCCATACTGTCCTGCTTTGCATCTTCAAAGCACTGGGGGTAGATGAGCTATTCACCATGGGGCTCATCTGAGGCAAATGAGATAACACGATCCCGTGGAAGAAATGGAAAACCCAAGAAGGAATGGCAGAATTTGTTAATGGATATTTTTGCAAAAGTAACCGAGTGTGCAGTGTTTGAGCTACTCATTCCCAGTACCTGAGCCCAGCAAAGGCTCTGTGATTCGATAGACCGGGGAGGCAAGAGCCCAGGTCTTTCCTTTTAGTCCTGTGTCTGCTGAATTATCTTCTTAATCTTTTTTTTACTAACTGATCTTGGAAAAACTCTGGTCTTTGCTGGTGAAAAGCTCCTCAATGGTTTCTGTGTCTGCAGTATTTCTACTGGTGAAGCTTTGGCTTACGTGGAGGTCTTCAAAGACATGAGGCAAGGGCACCGCTGGCAGTCAGGCTTTTGGTCCCCGAGGGCTGCAGGGGAAAGATTTTCCCTGTGAGAACAGCAGGACAGGTGGATGGGGATGTTACCATTTTTGCTCTTTTCCTCCAAGGCAGAAAGGATGCACAGTGTGAGGTGTTACTTTGCATCCAAGTGAAGGGTGTAGCACAAAGTATTTTTTGGCTGAGGTTGCAAATAGTTGTTAGAGAGGGAGCAGGCACCTCCAGCATTGCTGTGGACCACCAGCAGGGGAAAGAAGCAAGACTGGAAAACTCTTAGATAGTGTTGAAAACCTCAGAGCAGTGAACCCACAGAGAGCTTACCCTTCAGAGACGTGCTAGGTAAAAATACAGCCAGCCAAACACTCTCAGAAGTTTCTAAATTGCATGACGAACAATTTATGTAGGAAAGAGGTGACAATATCCTGGATTTGTGTAATTTCTGCAAACACTTTTCCTTTTAAAACAAGTCTCCTGATTGCTCAGCAAAACTTTTAAAGCTGTAATATTTGGGGTTTGGGTTTTTTTTAAATTTCTCTGAATATTTTCCTTTTCCATGATTTTTTGGTAACAACATGGAAAAGAAAATGAAGCAGTTCTGCAAAAAATGGGTAAAGAAAGAAATGGGAGAGAGTAGAGTTTTTCTCTAAAAATAAAGGGTTTTCAGGGGAAAAGCCTAACCTCTGATTTTCAAACACCTTCCTGTAGCAGAGGATGCAGACAGGGCATGGGGAGGGGGCTGTGATTGCTGGCAGCGAGGCGGTGCAGCACCCTCCAGCCGGGCTGAAGGAGTCTATGAAACATTGTGGTGATGGGCGTGCCGAGTCCTCATTTTATCTCCATATGGGTGGTTTGGTTGCAAAAAAGCCCAACGTTTCCCTCAGTCCTCTTATACAAAGGCTAAGGAAAATAATTGCTACAAACCCTTGTAGCTCATCACACTCTCATGTATGCCGTGCCTTCTAGAAAAAATAAACTTAGAAAGGCAACGGAGCCTTGTACTTAATAGGTGTAGTTTTCTTTTGCCTCTGTCCTTGTATAAAATCATACTGCCATGGATTCTGGGGCTTGCTGTAAGTAGCAAGTAGCTTTTTCCTGGTTGTGCTTGGATGCCTACAATAAATGTTATCAGATTCATGGACAAACCTTATCTGCATCACCACTGAAATTATCATTTCACTAAAGTCACTGGCAAAATTTCCACTAGCTTTAAGATACTCCATAAATCTCAAGTTTGCTGGGGCAGGCCTGCCTTC
This sequence comes from Falco rusticolus, assembly GCF_015220075.1. Taxonomy (NCBI): domain Eukaryota; kingdom Metazoa; phylum Chordata; class Aves; order Falconiformes; family Falconidae; genus Falco; species Falco rusticolus. The sequence continues at coordinate 25,204,639 of NC_051199.1, forward strand.
TGAAACGTGCTGGAAAACATAAAAATATTTTATTTATCATAAATGTTTTGTTGATATTGAAGTTAATAACTACTTATTTAAAATGTATGGCTGGACATAGGTAGAATTTGGTTTGTCAGAACAAACTCTGGAAGTGTTTGGAGGAACGGGTAGTATCTGGAGCAAAAGAGAAATAGGATCAATGGAGATGATGTAGATAAATCATTTCAGAATGATTTTTTTCAGAAAAAAATGAAACAAAAAAAGGTTCTTGCACTTTAAAAACATGCGTGTTGAGTGAGATACTGATGAGAGGAACTTGTTAAAGTTATGCATGCCAGCCAGGGACCTAGGTTTCATGGAGACAAATAGGAACAAATTATCTTTGAATAATCCCACCCAAACCAATGCTGTCATGCAGGAATAAAAGTGTTCCTCTAGATGATGAAATAAAACCATCCCAAAGGGTTTTTTTGTAAAAAATAAGATTAATTTATTCATCCAAGCAGGCTGGATATAAACACATAAAAATGCCCTACAGGATGACACAGAACACACCTGCACATGTAACATGAAGTATAGTTGTTCTTAAGATTCATGATTTTCCAATCTGCTAAGTATGTCTTGCTGTTACTGTGGGTGACCTTGTAGAGATATAACTCCAGCGCAGGCTGCTGAGAAGTCAGTTGCAGGAAAAATTGTGGCCTTGTATCTTCTTGGAAACAAATGCTGGAAACCAGTCTTGCCAGACCTTGAGTTTTTGAAGCAGACAGTATTGTAGGATTAATTATTTGATACTTTCCCTGATTAGTGTATTTGTTATGAGTACTTCTGTTAGTGTTTCAAGGACTTAACTACAGTGTATCACGGTGTCACTCAAATATAATTAAGACTTTCACTGTAATTGCATAATTAAAAAGCTGTCTGGCTGCTGGTATAAAACCTGTCTCTGCTCCGTGGCAGCTCAGTTTCCAGGGGCAACCCCCCAAAACTCCAGCCATTCCTGAAGTACTTTGGGTACAGCATGTGAACAGGTACATCCCTGGTACCCGGCTATGTCTGCTGGGCCTTCTCAGATAATCCAATCCCTCAGCTCTTGCCCTTTCATCCCTGACTGCCTTCTCCCCACTGGTCCGGGAGGAAGGGCATCCCTTTGGGATTCAGGCAGGGCAGGTCCCCTCCCTGGTGGTTTCCCCAGGGCCTTTTTGCCATGATGGTGTGACTATACAGGTGTGAGACAGGGGATGGGGTGGGACTCACCAATTTTTTTCTTCTTTTTTTTTCTTTTTTTTTTTTAAAAAAAAAAAACCCCACAACACCTTTTGGTGCTTAGGGTGAGAATTGTTCAGCTTCCCAAAGCAGATGTATGGGAGTTTGCAAGCTAGTGCTGAAGTGGCTGCTGGCATGAAGGGGTTAAATTCCTTTTTATTCATAACATGCTTTTGAAACAAAAATTCATGACCTGGCTTTTTTTCCTCCTTTTTTTCCCCCCCTCTCAAGTGATTACACTTTGCTGCATTATAAGAGAGCGAATGCGTTTGTGTCTCAGGACCGTACTCTACCAGATACTGACATGTTCAACATCTCCCGTGGCTTACCAAACACATCAGGGATGTGGACCTCCCTCTGTTTTCTCATTATGCCAAATAATGAAATGTGGAAATAATTCTAATCCTTTCTTCTGCTTGTGCTGTACCTCTGAAAATATGATAAACTCAATCCAATTAAAAGTCATTACCTCTACAAGGCTCAGTCTCTATCTATAACCTTTGTTTTATAATTCACTCTGTTATCTGTCTTCATTATAATTTGGTAGAATAGTCATCTTTTATTACTGCTTTCTGTTAGAAAGAAGCATGTGATTTCTAGCGCTACTTTGTGACACATCTCAGTTTAAAACAGTAAAGGTCTACTAATGAGTAAAAAGAAGTTCAGTTACACTGATTTATTACATTGAGATAAAGTTTCATTTGCGTTGATTATAATACTGCAGGTTTAAGTAATTGTTTTGATTTAAAAATGTTCTTTTGCAGCAAAAGTTTTTCACCATGTCAGGGACTGTTTATGTGCATTACTGTTTCTGTCTTACCCCAGCTGATACAGATTTAGTCAAATTTTGTTCCCTGTTAGTATTTCCTATATATAAAGTGGCTAATCTCACTAATTCACATTTAACCTTCCTGTCCTTAGTTTTCTTCTAAGCATGTTGGCTTCTCGTGCCATGTCAGTGTAAGAATATGTGTCATGTTTACCATTACGGCAATCAAACAATGAACAAAAGCTGACTCCTTTAATCCATTTTCCACCCTTAGCAATGGCTAGTACTCAGGACTCAAAATTTCAAGGTGGATTTTTTTTTTCTTTTCCTCCTTGGGTCTGCTTCATATAGAGGGTCATGAAGGGCATTAGTGAGTATGTGTTAGCTGCTGCAGCCCCACTCGATTGAAATATTTTACTAAGATACAAATTTAAGCTATTAGTTAGAGTTTCAGCATGCTTTGGGCTGCTTCCCAGCTGATGTGGATCTTGACAGGCTCTTTCCTAGCTGCAGGTCTGGCCCTCGGTATGTCAAACCCTACTGCTGGCATTTCCTTCTTCTCTTACCCCTGCTCTGTGTAACCCAGAAAAGATTCTGAAAGTCAAATATATATTTATTCCATTGAGGAAACTTTATCAACCAGCACCAAAGTTTATTGGCCCTAGCTAGTGATATAATGGGTAGTTTAAACCCTGCTAACTGTGAATAATTTTTCAGCAGTGTTTATGATTGCAGTAGACTCTAACAGACCAGAAGTACAGATAACATAAATATTTCTACCAGAGATGATTGTACTGGAACTATAAATAAAATCAGACTTAACTTGTAAATAAATTCAGTGTGTGCCAGCCAACATTTATAATTCTTTGTTGCTGCATGTAATACAGTAATTTATATGGAAAGTGCACTGGAACACAAGCAGCCAAATTTTGCTTTTCAGTTATGCAGGTGCAACTTCCTCGACATCAAGGAGAGCGGCTCCTGTGCAAATGAAAGTAGAATTTGACCCATGGTCTCTCAGTGCTGGACCCTAATTAAAAACCAGCGTCTGGTCCACATCAGATACTTTTGACTGTGTTCCTCAATTAGACATGAATGACACTAGACAGAGCACCAAACGCTACTGGTTATTGTAGGGGCTGATAGTGAGAATTGCCAGAGATGACAGGCAGGTCCCTACGCAGTTGCTGTATTATGACTTCGCTGGTCATCTAGTACCAACACTTGGCAATGCTGAAATTACTCTCTCTCAAAGGCCTGATGCTCTTGAGCATGTGTAACTTTGCTTCCCGCTTGCCTGTGGACAGGTTTCTCCCAAGCACTCAGTGCTTGGTGCTGGTCCTACCATCAGGAGCTCACTTCTGCTCCCAGTATGAGCCTCTTGTTTCACGGTTATTTTCTGCAGACACAATAGTTTAAGAAGCAAAATCTGTTTCCCATGCAAGGAAGGTTTTTAATTTGCCTTGTGAATTATCTGCACTGTTGTTACTGATGTGTATCTTGCCGTGAAGCGCAGGCAGATGCTACTAGCAGCCCATTGCACGAGGTGCTCCAACAGCGATCCAAAGTGAGTTCCCTTTCCATTTCACATAGATGCTGCAGCCCATGGTGCAGCACTATGAGAATTTGGTGATTTCTGTACTTCAGCCCCCGAACACTCTGTGCTCGGGCTGCCTCAAGCTGCCTTTTTCTCCTGCCTTTGTCTGCGCAGCTTTTCCTACAACTCCCTCTTCTGCCAGCGCTGCAGAAGGGTTTGCTCGGTGCGGCTCAGTGCTGCGGTGCAGGGAGGCTTTGCAGAGAGCGCTGTGCAAATGCCCTCCACAGTCTGCAGCATCACAACACGAAGGGAAAGCTGAAATCTGGGCACCACATTTCCCTCTTATTTTGTTACATTAGTGTCAACCTGAAGAAATCCGAGCGGCTTTGGCTAACTCCAGGACAGACACTGATCTCATTTCTTCCTTGGTAGAAGTCTAAAGTAATTACTTTGGATTTTAGAGTCATGTAAGAGAAATCAGAATCTGGCCTTTGGGGACACCGCGTGGGTGCTTTGGTACCTCTTGCTCTCGTTGCGTGCTCCATGAGCATGGTTTACAGGCTTGGTTCTTTTTAGTGGGTTCAGGACAGCTTTGGTTTTCTCATGCTTGTGTTAGGGTCAAGTAATACAAAAATGCAAAATACCCGTGCATTTGAAGGTTCATGCTTGTGAAAGTTTTTTTCCTTGGTAATCGAAGTAATGATTCAAAAGTGCTTCAAGCACCGTTTTTATCTCTAAATTTGCTTGTAATCTCTTTTGTTGTACAACCAAACTTTCTGTCTGTAAAATGTTTTGGGGTTTTTTGTTTGTGTTTTTTTTTTTTCCTACGCTGTTAGTTTTATGATTTTTACTTAACTGGGGATTACTAGCTCTATTCTGTTTAGAATCTAATCTCATTTGATTAGGTCTGTCTGATGCTTTTCACAATGGGGTCCTGCCTGGGGCCCCCAGACTGTGTTACAATACAAATAATAATAAATAATAGTCATTAGGTCCAGCTCCACAGAACAGTTCTGTGAATAGGGAGCGGCACAAACCAGTTTCAGGTATGTTAACCGATAAAATGTTCAAGCAAAGTAATGTAGCTCTTGGCTAGAGTCCCTTCTGAGCCTGGAGACAGTAACCCAATCTCTGCATGTTTCTAAAGCTAAGGATCCTTCTCTGCTTCTCTTCTAGAGGATGTGCAAGTGGCCCCCTCGGAACCATGCCTGCTTGGTGTGGCACTGTCAGGTGGCTCCCAGTTAGGTCCCTGCTGGCAATATGCTCCTTTTGAAGCTAATGGCTTTTCTTCTTTTAATTTTCTGCTTTTCCTGACCTCCTGTGTCGTAGACTGATGTGGATATATTTTGTAATCAATCAGTCCCTGCCTGTAACAGGGTTGGTTTTTTTCTTTAATACTTGTTCAAACAGAAATTCAGATAAAGGTGTCCCATTTGTACGCAACAGGAAATGCCTGCCTCCTTTTCAGATATCCCTGCAAGTGCTCCACGGTGATTTCCTCCGTGCTGAATAGAAACGCTAGGTCAAAAGAATATAAACACTCTCTGGTCTCTTTCAAGGATCTGATTCAGGCTTTGTGGTGCCTTCAGGTGCACCTCGCTTTACGTAGAGAAGGAACTAATTCACCCGCTCCTACTGTGCTCTCCCAAAGCCTTCATTAATGCGTCCTTGCCAAAGGCTCATGTCAGATATGGTCAACAAAGCTAGTAGAGCTCAAAGCTCCTGGCATGTGATGGACTTCTCCCATCGAACAGAGCCAGGTCCTTCTGATGTCTAGTCTTGAGGGCTAGGGATCATCTTTCTCACCTTTGAGAAGTTGCAGGCACGAACCTGCATGTATCTTCTCATTGCAAAGAGCCACTTCCACGTTTTTCTCAGCTCTTACTTTATCCTGCTCAGAAGATGATGGCATCAGAAAACTTCTGAAGTAGGCTCTCTAGATGCTTTTGCTTCCAGCCTGCCTCTTTCCTCTGGAGTAATCAGCCATCCAGCTTATGATTAAGTTGCTGGTGCTCATGTGCCTGACTCCAGGTGCGGAGAACTGGGTTTATGTGCTGGAGGGTTTATCAGTCAATAGTTGCTTTGGGAATGTATATTCTCAGGTGCAAATTGCCTGAAGAAAGGGAGAATGGATAGTACACGTGGGTAAGTTTCTGGTTATTAGGGGTGGCTTTGGGTCTGAAGGTCTGTATGCAGATTTAATCCTTGGAGGACTTTGGGTGAACTTTGAGTTGAAGACCACCCTGAAACACTGATACATGTAACTGGCTAGCTTGTCCCCTTGGCATGAGATGCCGTCATGCAGCCTTTCAGCTGCAGAAAGGCAGGGTTTCATTGGATGTGCAGCCCAGGGTGTTTTTGAAAACAGCAAGCCTTTGCCTTGCTGGCAGTTGCAGCTGGTGGAAAGCAGTTTGAATTGCGTTCAGCAACCTCTGCCTCCCTCAGTCATTAGTGCCTCCTACCTAATTGCTCTTGGAAAGGAAGAGCATGCTGAACTGTGAAGAAACATCTGAATGGAAGGAAGTCCTCTCCTCCTCCCAGCCATGCACAGGAGCCCTCTTGGTCTCGAAATGACCCCAGGGCCCAGAGTTACGGCGGTAGCTTTGGCACGTTGCTCCCCTGTCCTCATCAGGCACATCCCCAGCATGCAGCCACGTGGACTCTTTCCTGCTGGCGTACAAGGTTGTGTCAAAAGTGCAAATGCAGGTGTCCACCCTGGTCTTTAAGTAGCAATTAACCTTTCCTCCTGGGTTTCCTTTGAAGCTTGCTCATGTTTTTGTTGTAAAATAGTGGTGAAGAGTTTTATGAAGGCTAATATCTAAGCTTCCACATTACCTAATGTCATTTGTTCCCTTATCAGGGGCCTTGATTTTTCCTTCATTCCATTTCTAGTGGGGATAATTATTGGACTTTAAAGAAGCCGTCTTGAATTTCAAAATTCAGTGCTATCTGTGCAAATGATTTGCAGTTCACTGGGAAAATGATGCTTATCAGCACAGTCCCTGGGTCTAATTCTAACCTTACAAAGTTTTTCTATCAGTCAATATCCCATGGTTTTGCTGGAAGCCCTTCTGATCCATGTGGGTGTAAATTTTATGGAGAATAGTCCCACACCCTTTGAAAATGAAGACCGGATCCTTGGTTCATGTACAATGATTTTAATACAGCTCCTTCTATCAATAATTTCACAAATATGTCTTAATGGTCTTCCCATCTCTTGGTCAGTCATAATTCAACGTTTTGTTTATTTTGAGGTTTTAAAAAATATTATTGCTAGAATACATTGCTATTTCAGGCAGAATAATATTTCAGTAATCTGTTTTACCCACACTGTTAGGGCTTTGGGGCATATTGGCGTATTATATTTTCCAGAGCTTTCAAACTGAAAGCCCATGTTTAATGATGACATCGGGTGTGGCTGCTGGAAATCAAAGGAGGCACAATAGACCCAGCAAACGGACTTGTCTCCCTGCCAGGCTTCTAGAGGCCAATTTATCAGCTGCAGGTTTGACCCTATATGGCTAAAAATGAGCGTAGCCAGGATGACTGAGATAAGTATATCCGAGGCCTTTGAGTCTGTGAAAAAGAAATTAAACTGGACTGTCCCTGGGGGAGAAGAAACATCTGTAAAGCTGTACTTGCTGGAAGTTTAAGGCTCGGCTGCTGCTGGCGAGTGAGGCTGAGGAAGGTGGCCCTTTGGGGAAAGGCACCCAGCAGGTTGTTGCTTGCTGTGACTTAAACAATTTGCCTGAGCTGCTACGTTGTTTGGTGCAGGAGGGTCAGGTGTGGCCGTGGGACACAGGGAGAGCCTTGGTTTTATGGGGCACTGCTTGGTGGGGTAGGGACAATGGCAGAGACAGTGTGAGATAGGCTTTTTAAGGAGTTTGAGTGTCAGGCACCCAGCAGTCATAGAAAATCAGTAGGATTTAGATGCCTGAAGTTTTTCAGACCTCCCTTCCAGTGAGCCATGTGCTTATCATCATCCAGATCACTTTTCGTGTGTGATTTCTCTTCCTGCACCCCATGTGTGTACATGGACTAGGTTTGGGGGTTTTTTCCCGTTTCAAAAACAGCTGAAGTCTTTTAGGCAGGACAGCAATCTAAACAGTTGAGGGATGACATCTGCATGGGAGCGAGCCTGCTCTGGGTGGATGCAGCATTGCTGCTGGCCCATGAAGTCAGGGAGCCTGTTGGAGTTTCAGGAATGCTCAGGAGGTGCAGACCAACCTCTCCCACCCATCCCACCACGCTGGAAGAGAGTCAGGCTTGAGGGCAGCAGCAATGTCATGGTGTAACAGAGATGGCTGCTTAATGTGGTCATCTCAGTGCAGCGTGAAGTGAGTGTGGCATCCAGGTGGAGCTGTGTCTCTATGCTTTTAATGTCTTATTCCCTGTCCCCTGGAGTCCAGGCTGAATTCTGCTGTGGGCAGGGACGTACAGGCATGGGTTTATAGGTGCTAGGCACTGAGCAAGCTCTCTACACCAGTGCTTTCACGAGCACTTGAACATCTTTGCCAAACTCAGCACCACTGAGCTATGACAGGCAGGATTTCTGAAGCATAAGCAATGGAAAATCCTTCTGTGTGTCCTTCTTAGCTAAATGGTAGTCAGTCAAGATTTTCTACTTCTCAGAGTGTGAGGTATTAGAAAAGTGACAAACTAATCAATATTGGGTTCAATTGTTAAAGTACAGGGGGAGTCTGCCAAACCAGCGGCCGAGGGAATGGGTAGCTGAACTTGCTTGTGACATGTATGAGGTCATAGCCAGTGCCACATAAAAGAAAGAAAAACAGTTCATGGCTGTGAATAAATTGCTCACAGATGAAAAATCCAGTTTGCCAGTCATGTGATGAGAGCAATCTATTCAAATGATTTGTTATGTCCCAGTGTTTGTCTTAGGCAGTACCAGAAGCATGAAAGTACAGATATAAACCCGTGAGATAATATGTAACAAAGATGTGAGAGACAATGGGCTATGACCAGTTTCCAATGGAAAAGGCATATGGTGCTAATCTAGCATGGATAGTTTCTTAAATGAGCAAGAAATTGAAAGAACATTTTAAAGTTTCCTGTTTCTTCACTGAAACGGAGTTATTCTGAACGCCAAGCCCAGTGTAACACTTTAACTTCTGGGCCAACAATATTATGCAAATATCCTCATGGTCGGGTCTTAAATACCCGATCTCTCTTCATTTCTTGGAGAATAGTAGTTTCACCTTCTATTTAGGTTAGCATTAAATGGAATGAGTTCTGTGTGTAGGAAAAGTATGTTGACACTACAAGAGTTAAATGGATGTAAATAATTAAGAAGTTTTTTGGTTAGTTTGTCTTTTTGCTCCTTTTGTGTTTTTGTTGGGTTGAGTACTCTGTTGCTGGTGCAGCTAAAGCCCCTGCTGAAGTCACTCAGATTTTTTTGACTAAGAGGAATTTACAATAAGCCTTACATTTTGAACTGTCAAAAATAGTGAGTTTTCCTTTTTTCTCTCTTTTTTTTTTTTTCTTCTTTTTGTTTGCTGGCTAAGCTCAAGAGACGAAGGGGTTTTTTAAATGTGTTTTGGATCTGCCCCAGCTTTTTTTGCAACTGTAAGAGGAGAAGGTTCATGTTCTGTATAAGGTGCTGTTTGGATCCTGAACTTATTTTAGACCATTTCGTTTCTTGGAGGTCAATGGTAAGACACTGATTTACATCATCTGAAGTTCTTGCCAAGATTTGTGTGGTAGGCTGGATCCTTTCCTCCAAAGACTAATTGGAGGCTATCAAACTTAATTTTGGCTACTTTACGTTCAGTCTGTCTCTCTGAAAGACCAGTAAAGCTTTCCTGCTTTTCACTTCACTTAGATTTCAGTTGTAACGTTTAATCCTGGCTTTCAATTGTGATTTCAAAGAGTATGCAATGCAAAGCGGTCTATCTGGACCAGATTGGACAGTAGGGTGTGCCTGCATGTACATCTGTATGTAATTCCCTTGCTTGTGTTCAATGATGTAAACCACTTTTGATGTCAGGAATATTGAGAAGCACTGTGTACCCCCAGGCCTACAATAGGGACAAGGCTCAGCTCCTTCCAGGGTGAGGCTCTGCTGCAGGACTAGTGATTGATGAAGGTGCCACCCGCCTAACAAACTGTCCTCTCCATTTCATGTGCAGGCTGAAAAAGGGTTTCATATGCAAAATCTGTCAGGATATTTCACATCCTGCTCTTTGTCTTTATTTTCCAGGTGACGAATGTTTGTATGAAAGCTTTCCTGAACTTCCTTTGGAGGAAGCAGCAGAAGCTGATGGAGAAGCTGCAAACGTCCAGTGTCCAGCATCCGTCAGCATTCAAGAGCTGTCTTCTCCAGCAACCTCCAGCGAAGCTTTCACACCAAAGGAAAGCTCTCCTTACAAGGCTCCAATATACATTCCTGATGACATTCCCATTCCTACAGAGTTTGAGCTCCGAGAATCCAACATTCCTGGAGCAGGATTAGGGATATGGACCAAAAGGAAGATTGAAGCAGGGGAAAAATTCGGCCCTTTTGTGGGAGAGCAGCGGCCACACCTTAACGATCCCAGTTATGGTTGGGAGGTAAGACACCGTACATTCTTTCGGTCTGTTGAACTCTCTTGCGTGTCTATAAACACAGAAGTATTTGCAAAATTTGAGTCCTATCCTGCAGCAGCCAGGGGATATTTGCGTGCATGAAGTCTGTGGTCTTTCAGGGCTTTCTAGATGGAAAGAAGTGTAAATTAACAAAGAAAACTGGCAGGAATTATTGTTGCTCTTCATGCACAAAAATGGTCTGGGTGGATATTAACAGGTGATGCCTCTTTTGGAGAAAAAAGAGGAAGAAGTTGTGCTGTTGGAACATTTCTGTACCATTTTTAAGCTGCTCTTGGATAGTCCTACAGTACGTCTGTGGGCAAGGGGTTTGCAAGTGACACTGCACTATCTGAAAAGAAAATGGGTGCTGCTTTCGGGGTTGTGAATTGCCACTTTCTGGCGACAACGTTTAGAACAGCCCTAAAATCTAGCATTGTGTGGTTAAAATGGCTCTTGCAGAACCTTGTGCTACTCGGGAACTTTGAAAGCTGGGGGTTTGACCCTGCTTCCCTTTAACTTGATGGGAGTTTTGCCATTCATTTGGTGAAGTATGTTTGGACGCTGGTGTCAAACCCAGCATATATGGGGATGATGTGGCTCATGTTACTTCTGCAGATGCTCTGAGAGATGTTGCTTTTCCTGAAGGGGCTCGAGGTCTCCTCTGGCCAGTACAGCAGTTGCCTCTTGCTTTCCCTGCTTTGGGGGGCAATATGTTTTCCTCCTGAGGTATCACCGTGGAGCTGGCTGAGCTGCAGGTCTGTGGTCACGTCAGGGCTTTAGACCTCAAGTGGTGCACGTTGCCCGTTGTGTTATGGTGTAACAAAAGTTCTTGCATGGTTTTATTCATAGTTTTAACAATGTGCTGTAGAAACAGAGTGCAATCTCAGCTTTCCATCTGTACGTTTCCTTTGGTTTCTGATAAGAAGAGAAGTGCGGAGTTTGCACGGCTCTCCAGGGGCATGACTGACCTCTGAAGAGATGGGAGGTTCATTTTCCCAGGAAAAATTGAGTTGTGGTGGAATACAGAGGTTTGATTTGCTCTTAACTGTCCATAAACACTCGGTGAGTTAATTTCAAACTTTCCATCCGGTTTAAACTCTTGTGAAACTTGTGACAATGTGACAGAATAGTGTCAGGAGAAATTATAGACTTGGCAGCATTCTATTGAGTTAACAGACCCTGATACAACATATTTGCTGGTGAGAAATCTTTGTTATTTGAAAAAAGGCACCAGGAAACCATAAAATCTGACCTTTAACCACACCACAATTAAGCTCAGATATTGATAGCAGAAATTGGAGCAAAACTGCTGAGACATAGCTGTGCTTGCAGGTTTAACATATTCCAAAATTAGAGTATTTTAAAGGGAATCCTCAGGTGGTGAGTGCAGGATAGCCTCCCTAAAACTGAGGGAAACCCATCCTGATTCTTACACGCTGATAAAGATGCTGGTAGTATGCAGCAATAGTTGATAATGGTTTTCCTGCTTAAAATACTTAGGGTTTTGGGATCTGCAAAGTCCAGACAAGAAACACCTATCCTGAGAGTGCTGGAAGCTCAGCTGACAGATTAAATCCCTTTCAAGCTGCAAGACTTGTGCCATTTGAACAGTGTTATGTATTGGGGACAGCTGGGGAGAACTATTGCAAAATGTTGGAGCAAAATCACACAAAATCAGTGGTCGAATCCCTCTGCAATTTGGCCACTCATCTCTAAGTACTTTGCAGTGCTCAGGGGAGCTTAGAACTGAATATTTTTCTAACAAGTGGGTTAAGTATATTTATTGTAATTGAAGAGAGACAAAGAAATGCTGGTTACCAGAGTTTACGCAATGAGTTAAATAGTACGTGGTGAAGGTTAGGGTTCAAGGACAGATGTGAGGGACCTGGTAGTGCTGAGGAAGACCTTACCAGAGCCCATTCCAGCCCAAGTGCTCATCACCACAGTGTTCTGGAAACCATCGTTTCCTTGAGCCTGTGCCATGGGGTAAAAAAGGGAGAGAGAAGCTGTCACTAGAGTGTGGGCTCAGGCAGTGTCAGAGGAAATGTGGGATTGTGTGGGAAAGGTGTTACCATTTACTGAGGTTTAAATACGGTCTTGGAAATTTAAGATTTTCTGGTCAATTTTTCTGTCAGAATGGGCATTTTTGTGAAACAGGGCACTTGTCCTGCCAGGTGCCAATAAGCCAGTTAATAAATGGGGAATTCAGTCTGCTGTTGCTGATATCAAGTTGATTTTTCATTATTATATTTTAAACGGAGGAAAGATGGAACCGAAATATCTATATGGTACTGGCTGTGGATTTAAGCGACTTTGCAGTACAGGAGGTTTTAAAATCTCTTTCCACAATGATGCTTGCTTGCTGAGTGAATTGCACTGATACAGATACTGTCATGGTATTCTCTTATGTTTGATTACATGTAATACCTGGAATAGTTCATGGTCAGCTGTGTCCGGTGGCTTCAGAAGGGGAGATGCCTCAACCTGCTCAGACTGCTTGCTGGTCCCACAGGCCAAAGAAAGTATCTTGCTGTGTCTTGGCTTACTCATTTCTTCACCTCACATGTGCATTGCTCAGAGAAATACGTAGGGGGTTTGCAACATTGCTATTGCTTCTGTACTTATTTAGTTCTCTTGAATACACTCCCCTGTGGCTACAGAGAAGATGATTAAGTTATTGGAAAAATCAATCTTTCAGTTTTATCTGCATTTTTCTGTGTTTAAGGTGAAACACTGAACGTGCAATGGTGTTTGACTTTTCTAGATGATGAAGGAAGAATCTCTTCTCAAGAAAATAACCAGCGTAAACATATTAAAATATTTTTGGAAGGAAATATGAGCATCTTCCTGCATATATTACTGATTTTGCTATGAAAGATTTGTTCCTTTTTTGCAATTGTTTAGGATTGCTAGGTAGCCTAGAGTGTTAAATTACAAAATTTCAAACCCCTTCATGCATGTTGCAGGGAAGGGTTTATTGCTACATACAAATTTGGACTGTTTTACAACTACATACAAATTTGGACTGTAACTACATTTTTGAGAAGGACATTTTTATTCCCTTGCAAAAGCTTGTCATAGTTTTGGGTATTTCCAGCTGTTGGGATACTTATGACTTCCAGTTTTTCTGAATGATGTCCATCTGAGTTGATATTAGGATTAGCCTGTAGTGGTCAGGAGAGAAGTGGAAGTTGGAGGAACTGCTGCTGTTAAATTTTGCAGCCAGGCAGTTGATGTTAAAGAAGAATCTGCTGCAGAAGGCTGAGGAATTTCATGGGGCCTGTTCCGACATTCCCCTATAGCAAGACTCCCTGTGGCATCGACACAGAGTTTTGCCAGAGCAAGTCCAAGAAAACAATGTCTATTGTGTCCATTTATACACTTCAGCCATAAAACACATTCTGGGACAAAGAGAATTTGCTGTGATATAGTTGTGCTTGGGTCATGATTAGAGTGCTGTAGACCAGTTTAAATGAAAAGCCATAAATTTTAATTTTATCTCATTTTGTGCATCTAGAGTCAAGCATTATCTAATCAGGTATTGGTTAGCTAAAGTACAAATCGAACAGGGGGTCACCGGACAAGGGGAAAGGTCGAGCTTTTTTGCAGTTTGTCACTGAGGTTTTAGTATTTGCCGGCAGCCCGAATATCTGAGGGGGTCGGGAGGCTGTTGCTCAGTGGTTGTTTGAAAAGGGAAAATTGACTGCTTCTTAATCAACAAAGAAAACAAGCTTTTAAGGGATGGCAGTAATTTTTTTTTAAACAAAAGCAAGGGAACACAAATTTAGTGATTTCATCATGGTTCATGCCCTTCTATGAAAAACAACTGGGAGAGTATTTCAAAGAAAGCCTTTGAATAGGTCACCCAAGCACATGTACCTATCTTGAACTGGCATTTTCTGGTGTACGTCGAATATTCAAATTCAGGCCTTTACTGCTACAGCAAAGTCAAAGTCTCATTCACAGGGACAATTTCTTCACAGCTCTTTTTATCCTAAACTTTTATTTCTTTTCTAGGAAGGCAAAACCAAGAGCAATAAACTCTAATAAATCACGCTTGTCACAGAAGTAAAAAATATTTTAGAGCTTTATAAAGCAGCATATAATCTGTTTATAGAGCAGAGTATATTTTCCTGTCATGGCAGTGAGGCTGAAAAACATCTCCGATTCAGTAGAGTGTGCTTGAACTGATGCTGTTACTTCTGAATGGAAGTTAGGAGGGCATTTGGCTATTTGTTTACTTCTCCTCTAACGTTTTCGATATGAGTCTTTGGGGAAAACTGCACAGCTTCCTAAAAATTGTTCTGGAGTACAGGCTCCCAGCTGTTTTACAGGGAGTTGAATCGTTGCAATTTTAGGTTTCAACTCTGCACTTTTTGGCTTTCTTTTGGCATTTTTGCAATTAAAGTTTAGGTTTATTTGAGTTTCTGGGTTCTAGGTATACAATCTATCTTTATGAAAATTAAACAACAAGTTACAAAATGTAAAGGTATAGGCTTTTAGAGTCAGAATGTAACGTATATGCTTCCAAATCTGGGTTGTAGGATCTGAACTGGTGGCTTGGTTTTCTTGCTCTTCGTATCCAAAAACTGCCACTGTAATCAATGGGCGTTACCAGCTGATTCCTCTCTGTGTAATAGATGTTATCCCCTGTTTGTGAGTCCTCCTTTGGAAAACCTTTGTCAAATTTTGAAAGCAACATCTGTCTCTTTCTATGAAAACAGAACAAAAAGCATCTTCTAAATAACTGCACATGGGATTCACACATCTTAAAACTTGAGTTAAGCTATTCTTAATAAACAATGACAGTGCTGAGGGAAATAACTCCCTTGTTGTAGTCAGTGAAATCACAGTGGGAGAGAGCAGTAGATTATGTCTTTTTCAAAAAGGAAAAATAAAAGGAACAAAGGCTTAATCGTTTCTGAATATTTTTCTTTGGGATATGGAGTTTGTTCTAGTGTTAAATAGAAAACAACTTAATTTTCTGCTGTTGTCTGACACTTTCACACTGCACTGACTTTTACAGACCAAATCTTGACCTTTCCTTGAATTATTTTTAAGAACATTAAGATGCAAAGCAACTCCACACTCAAGCAGGTGGTTGGTAAGTGGGGGAGTATAATGCAGATTCCTTGCCTAGATTTTCTCGTTGTGTATGTATTTCATGTCTACATGCAGCACAGGGGCTCAGGAACCTTTGCAAAATCATGATTGAGGAAAGGCAGAATGTGGGTTATTCTCTTCTTTGGAATTAAAGAGGAATAATTTATTTTATAGGGGGAGGGGATGCTTTTTGATCAATACAAGACCCAACCGAGTTTTGCAGATAGCATGTTCAACCCTAGCATCATCTGCTTCTGGTAGCTGCAGGTCGGGGTGACATCCCTACCTTTTCTTCAGTACATAGGTGATGTTTTAGCCCATTTGGAGCTTGGCTTTGCAAGGCGTAGAGCACTCTGGCTGACATCCAATAAAGCACTTAGGCATGGCCTTATCATCAACAGGATTACCCAGGTGTTTGAGTTAAGCATGTGCTTAGCTGCTGCGTTAAGCTCTCTGTTAGGAACATAGTGTTCAGTGTCACATAGGACGGAGTTAATACCGTATAGCTTGCGTGGGGTGAGTATGCATGAGGGTGCTTAAGACAGCCCCTTGAAAGTTTCGTACAGAAAAGATACTACTTACAGCTCTGCTAATGTTACCAGTCTGAATTCTTCTGTTGTTTGCATCTGTCTTGTGGTGTGGCTGGGACTAAGTCAGATGCCATGGCAGCACTAGAAGTCCTGCAGCAAGGTAGACAGATGCTTTGTGAGCAAAGTGTTGCTCCAAGAGGTGATGTCAGTTGGATGCCCCAGCCAGTTACCTGGCTGTTAACACCAGCTTTCTCCCTGCTCAGAGGGCAGACAGTTTATAATTAGAAATGAGCAAACATCAGGTCCTTGAATAGCAAGATATGAGCAGGTGGACTTGTCATTCAGTTTGAATTAAATATATTGACAGCAAAGGGGAGCTTGTGGTCCTTTGGGTTGTTTCATGTGGATGGAAGGGGGTTAGGACATGGGGACAACCCAGAGTAGTCCGCTGTCATCTTTCTCTACTGTTTCTTACTCCCACTCTTCAGTTTTCCTCATTCTTTGATTAACGTGATTAAGCAGAGTCTCACATCGTGAGATTGGTGGGATTTGATGCTCTGGTTTTTTGTACAAAGACCATAACCTTTCCTGGCTCAGGCATGGCTGCTGCTGCTCACTGGAAGGGGAGCATGAACAAGATCTGCAAAACTCCTTCTTTGGCTCTCCAATGGAGCTATTCTCAGAAAACATGCAAAACTGTATAGCACAAGTGGCTGAGAGGCTGTAGTGGCTGCCAGAAGGGAGGTGCCACTTGCATCTGTCCTGAACCAGCTCTGGCACCAGGGATGCTGCTCATGGGGCTGAGTTGCTGAGCCAACCCAGAGCCAACCTGGCAACAGCATCAGGACGAGTTTTTTGGCCTGTGCAGGGGCTGAGGGGGTGCTGGTGTGGCATGGCTGTGAAATCTCGGATAAAACCTTTGTCTCAATTAAACCTGAAATTGTTTGTGTAGAATTGACTATTTCTCCATCCATGGAGGATGCTTTGCCATGTCCTTGACCCTGGGGGCAGAAAATTCCCCATTTCATAGCACAATCTAAAGCCACAGAAACATCTCTGTAGGTCTGTGTATGTATTCCCCACAAAGCTACCGAGGTTTTAATTTAATCAGGAGGAGCATTAACTCCTGAGGGAAGCAGAGTGAAACCATAAGGGTCAAGTGGACTTAGAAGTAGGAAGGGGGGAAGGAAGTTTTGTCACCATCCTCAGAGCAGAACTGTGGCAAGTTTTCAGGAATTTGTATTCCTGTTCAAAATAAGGTAGTTATTATTTACTCAAACGTGACCTGAGCAGATTTTGAGTTCAGTAGCACTTTGTCCAAGCAGGTAATAAACTGGGAGAAAAGTTGACATTGGAGTAGATTTCTGAGATTATAAAATACAAAGAAAAATAATTGTGAGAGATGCCAGATGTCCCTTTAAAACACAAAAACTGTAAATTGAATTTAGCCATTAAGAAAGACAACATCAGAAAGAAAAATATAAAAGAACTGAAGAGAATAATAATTGCATCTAATAGAACTGACAAACAATCATAATTCTTCCCATTAAATAAATATGTTATAAAGAATTTATTATGAAATGCCACATTATGCAAGCCAGGATTCAAAGATGAGTTCTTTGCATTAAGTACAGTAGATGCCATTAAGGAAAACAGTCAATATGTCACTAAGCCATGGCCTGTAAAATTAAATTGATTTGGTAAATGTAAGTAAGATAGATCTGTTTGCTTTCATCATCAATTTTGAGTGGGTGAACAGGTGATGTCACCAACCTGGGAGCGATAAAGATGCAGGACCATCTGGAAAGCTTTGTGATGGATGGGCAACTGCTTTTGGATAGTGACAGTGCTGTGGTACTTTGTCACTTGGGATGCAGTACTTAATAACTTTTCAATACCATCATAATAAATTTCACTGCCTTATTAATATAGAAATGGTGAGTTATTACTGTGATGGCTATTGTAAATAACAAGAGATGCAGCTGTCAAAAGCTGATTGTTTGGGCATGTTTCTTTAAGCAACACAGTTGACTTGGGATAATCAACGTATGTCTATACCAGCAGAGTTTATTGCTCTTGTCAAAAGAAAAAGCTGCATTATTCAAAAATTATATGAAGTCCATAATAAACAAGTTTAATATATTATCAGACTTTTCCTATAAGTTTCCTAACACAGGACAATAAATCACTTTTAATAATGCCTTTCCATGTACAATAATATCCTTATGCTGTAATAATGTCCTTTCCTAACTATTCACCAAACACAGAACTTCTGAAAAAACAGAAAGGTATCTCTCACTCATCAGAACACTTACAAAATTAAATCTCCCTATTTCATTAAAAGGTTACTTTTGATATAAAGCTGATGGGCTCTAGCTGTGTCTTTAATTTTAATTGAACAGATGTAGTTAAAAGTAATCTATGACAAAGAAATACAGACAAAATTATAACCATGTGTCCCTAAATACTGGCAGGAAAGAGCATCTGTGGATGTTTTATGAAAGCCCAGGGCTGCTCCGTGACATTGCTGGTAATGTCATTGGTCTGAGGACTGGAGAGAAACAAAATGCATAGATAGTTGTTAGCAGAAGATGAATTACCAGATCAATCATTTAGCACCATTCAGAGTATTATACTATTGTTCCCTGGGAAGATAATTAAATCAATGATGTCTTTCTTATTTGTGTAGAGAGGCACAAACTCGTAAAGAATATCCAAAGCTCCTCAAATATATTATTTCTGGATTATTTTTTTTTAAACCCTACTGACTTTGCCTTTCAGACTCTAGCTTTGTCTCTCTTTTCAATTAAATGTCTCTCCACCATTTCTATGACTGCTGAAAAGAGAGCCAGCAGTCTATTAACAGGCAATAAAGTTCAGGAAGCCTAAGACTAGTTTCTTGGGTCAGAGGTGAAAATTGCATACTAAATGAAACAAAGGTGTGTCTTGATGGCTCAACAAGCAGTGGAGAGACAAGCGTACATGTGGGCAGGAGGAGATGGTCATCATTAAACAGAAGCAAATGAAGACAGGGGTTGGTGTATGGCAAAATGCTTATTAACCCAAATGAACACATGCACTTCAGAGGATGTAGCACTGAGGTTTGGCATTTAAACCGCTGCATGATTTAATAGTACCATTGAAAATCTGGTCATTTGGTCTAATGAAGACATCACTAGGCTTTAAAAACAAAACAAAAGCCCCAAATCCTGCTTGCTAGAGCCTGCAGGTTGGGGTGTGTTTATCAGAATGGTGCAAAAATATACTTATCTGGAAGTAAAGAATAGAAAACAATAACTTGTTAATAGGGTATTTTGACCCCAGAGAGTATTAATATGGCTTTTTATTGACGTGACAGCCCTCGTATTTCCTGGCTGAACAGTAGGTGGCACACGCAGGAGTGAGGCCATAGGTTGTCATAATCCAGCCCGATTTTGTATAATCACATTAACTTTGGCACATACAATAAGCATTAATTTGGAAAAAAATAGAAATGTTAAGTAGCCTTTCCTTTTAAAATCGAGTCCTAGCATTTAGTGTGCAAAGATGTAAAAGATCCCACAAAAGGCATAACATTTCATCGGGTGAAGCCTATGGCGTAAAGGGGCTCTTGTGTATAGTGGGTTTCCCAAAGTGTTGTTCTTAGTCTTAACTTGATGAAGTGTATTGGCAACGTGCACAGAGCCGGGTTTTTACATGCTGCCTCAGAGACCTGGTGCGTAGCTGTTCGGGATTTCTGAGAATAATTTTCAGTGCCTTACTATCTTCTCAAAATGACCTCGAGTGGTAAATTGGCTTTCAGAAATGTAGCTATAACTATATGGGTATTTTGTTAAAAAATTAAATCTGAATATTCATGTTTTCTGAGAGATTTGTGGTCATGGTATTTCTGTTGCTTACAGCAGCAGGTATTTCAAAACCATGTTGATTTTGTGCAAAAATTTAAGTCTCTCTGAGATGGAAAAATGGCAGTTTGGGTATGGGAAAGTATCAGCATTACTGCATTTACAGAAAATATTCTTTAAAGCCAAAATCTAAGCAATCATCTAGCGATAACCTCTGCATAAGCCAAAAATCTGCATGCGAATGTGGAAAAAGTGACTTTTCTTGCTAGTGTTAATGTGGCATCTACCTGTTTGGAATACCTACGTGTGTAGGCATCTAAATGACCAGTTAACAAGGAGGAGAGAAACCAGTTTTTCTATCTCTAATGCTAAAACCAGAAATGAACCTGCCAAACCCTCTGTGCCTGCAGAGGAAGATGGTGTCGATGCCCAGAGAGAGCAGGTGTGTGCCGCAGTGCCGTGCCCATGGCCTTTGAAATAGGCCTTCTGTTCTGCACAGAAGACAGTATCTTTGTTTCCCCTCAGTTAAGACTATGTAAGGAGGCCTTTTTTTCTTATTTATTTGAAGATCTGTGGTCTCAAAATGAATTTTTTTGATCCCTTGACCCCTGGCAGTGCACTTCTCTTTTCTTCCTTCATCACAGTTTTCTTTCCCCTCCCATAGCCAGGGCTACTGTCCTCCATGCCATCCCAAAACCTCACGAGTCAGCTAAGATCCTATTCAGCCTCTTGAAAAACCCTGTAATTTCCTTCTCTTTGGCCCTTTCCAAATCTTTTGCAAGTCTCGTCCATCTCTGGCCATCATCTTCCTTTATTTTTTCAGCAGGCCACTACCATAATGTTCATCTTTGCCTCTGGCATTGCCTGTGTACACAGTTTGCTAACCCGGCTTATTTGCCTTTTAGTGTCTACATATATTTTAGTTTTCCACTGCATCCTTTCCCGTCTCTGCTCTTCTCATGTCAACATTTCAGTGTCCCTCAGTCCACCTAGGCTGGGTGCTCCACTGCTCCGGGGGACACAGGCTGCCTGTATCTTCCCACAAACTCTTCTCTCTGCTTGAAATATCACCGCTTTCACCCTTGGCAAAGCGGCTTAATCCCTACCAATATGAGGCCCCGCTATTTCCTTTCAAAAGTTGATTTTTTCAAATTATCTCCCAAATTTGATGGCTGGCATTGTTGTGAAAAAGGCAACATTTCAACTTCTGTGCTCAAAGCCTGTTCCCTCCCACCCATGCAAGCGAAGCTGAATAAAATGTGTTTTAGGCAGAAATAATGATGCCTTGTTTCCACACTAGTTTAAATAATTATTTGAAAATTACGACTTTAACAGAAGCTGCTGTGTGTGTAAAGAAACCCTCCTGGTAGGGATTCAGCTCTGTAAGTGTGGCTTGTTTGGCATTTGCATTCAAATACTTTTGTGCTTCTGGAGCGTTTTTTAAGACTTGACTATCTGCTGCCACCACCCATGACAACAATGCACAAGTAGAAGATGAAAATTCTGGTTTTCAGCCCCAGCATTCCTGAATAAAATTTAGCTGATTGCAACAGTATCATTTTGGGTGTGATTTTTAGTGGGTTTGACTTTGAATGGGTTTAGAAAAGGTGCTTGAGCGGCTTTTGTCCCCATGCTAATGCCCCCGCAGCAGTGGGAGTCAGGAGGAGTGAAATGATGACCTGAAATAGCAGACTGCTCCAAACAGAGCTGGATTAATGTGAAATGGGGCCCTCTCCCCATCCAGCCAGGAAGCCTTCAGCCAGCCTGGGGGCACCCGTGCCATACCCCATCCCGCATCCCTTCGCAAGCCCTCCCCATCAGACCCACAGCCCCTGAGCCCCTGCTCCTCGTGCAGCAAAGAAACTCCCCAAAGTGGGTGTCCAGCAGCCCTGGCAGGGTGATGAGCTGTGTGCCATGCCAAACATGAAACGGCGGAGGGATCAGAACCCAATTTGCCCATATTTTGATGGGTTTTGTACAATTTTTTATATGCGACGGATGCGTTTGATGTGTTTGGAAAATTCGGCAGCAGTGTTCCTCCTGTGATATTGCCAGGCTTGCTCTGTAACACTGAAGAAGAAGAGGAAAAAAAAAAGCCTTAGTGTTGGGAATTATAAATAATTTGATGCAACAGGTTTAAGTTACCATTTTTGTGGTGAAAAGAAAAGCTTAGCATGATCCAGATTTTCCTTGGTTTCCTCCCATTCTGCTGAGAAGCAGAGGTATTCACATTTCTTTGTCTAACAGTTTTATAATGTCTTAAGAGATTAACAGTGAGCATGAATGAGGGGCTGAGGATTAGACGACAAAAAGCCCAGGCCGTCCACTACCTTGTTTGCACATTTTACATTTTTCAGCATTGCCGAGTGAGTATAGAAACTAAGGAAAGATAATAAGGACCAGAGTCCCAAAAGTGTTTAGTGATTCAAAAAAATTCAGATGCCATGTCAGAACTGACAGAATGATGGAGCATTATGTGGCAGGACCCACTTTTTTGTCTTAGGGTAAGCTCTCGCCCTGAGTGAATGCAGATGTTATCGTAGGATCCCAGACAGACAGTCAGTGAAATGTGACAAGCTGTCAGCAAAGTTACACTATGTTAAGTTTGCTAAAATATCCCAAAGCTTTGTACATGGCTTTTATTTATTATTTATTTATTTATTATACATAGAAAAGTTGGCACAATCAATCTGAAAAAAAGGAGGGAAGAAGAAAAAAACCAAAAAAAGCAATGGTTACAGTAACCTTTCCGGTCAGAAATCCTTTGAATGGTTCAGACGTGGCTGTAAAAGTTTTTTTTAAGAGTAGAGGAGAATTATCATCTGAAATATTTGGAAGGTTCTGTTGGTGTTGGTAAAATTTCTGAAAGCAAAGCACATGCATGGTAAGGCTGTTAACCACATGTCATACTGTGTCAGTCATTCCCTGAATGATTTGGGTATTTACCCCTGTGAAATGCTTAGTCAAACCAGTAACAGCAGCCAGCAGAAGTGAATCCTACCAGTACTCAGCTTGGCTTTCTCTTTAGTGGGGCATCAGCTTCAAAATACAGGGTTTATAAGCAACTGTAATTCCTTTACACTTTTTTTTTTTTTTTAACCTCAGAAATAGAAACAACCTGGTAAAATGGTAAACTGAATGGCAAAAAGGATGTAAAGTGAACTGATCAAAACGTGTTCGGGAAAATAAAAATATACATCAGGGCAAATTGATGTAAATGATCTGAATTCAGACACCCTGAAGTAATAATGAGGCTCAGAAAATTACTTTTGTTTTGAAATTTGGGTCTACAAGGGATGTTTGATTTGTAGATATTGTAACAAGATATAAGCTTTTTCAATTTTGAGTAGAAACCGAAGGGCCCCATTCTGCATAATCCTAAATACTTAACTCTCAAGGAATCTGCAGGGAAGTGTTGTTATTTATATGCCAACACACTCCCAGGACTGTGCTCAGTATTTTCTTGTTTTAATACTTCATTATGTAGAAAATATAAATATATACTGGCAAACTTGACTATTTTTACACATGCAACTGATTTTCACCTTTGAATTAAGACTGCATCAGATTCAAGCTTTTACATAATTAGAGGACGGGGGGCCTGAAATACTGATGTTTTCAATTTCTTTCACAGATTTATTTTAAAGGTATATTTCATTATACAGGCAAGTAGATTTTGATTTGAAAATGCTAAAGTAAATTGCATATCTGCTTTGTAAGTAATTATATATATCATTCACAGGAACCCCTTTAATAGTCTGTATTCTTGTCTTATTACTGTTAGCTTAAGCCTAAATTTAACGAGAAGGCTGTTTATAGTGGCACAAACTAATATATTTTGCTAGAATACAAGTTGCAGTATGTTCATTCTCTTCAAAGCAGAGCGGAATAATGCACGTGATTTATAATCAGTTTAAGTCTCCTTTTGAATGAGATGATCTTTCATTATTTGTTTCCATATACTGAAAATATTAATTTACTTCTAGAAGCAGGGGAGAAAGGGAAACAGAGCCAGCCACAATTTAGTGTAATTTGTGTTACGGCAAAATGTGTTACCAGACAACACAATAACCTTCCTTGATTTGGAAAAATGGGATGCAAAGACGCTTAAAAGATAACAATCTCGTGCAGTGTTTTTTTCAAAAAACCTGAAGTAAACAATCCAACTAAATTACGCATATGGAGGAAATGATTGAGAATATGTTTAGCTGGTAATCGCACTCATGCCGAAGTTTTAAATTTCATCTGTCTGCTCAGATCTATTGTGATCCATTAAGTGGCTTCCTTTTTTTCCGACAAATTGAATGCTGCAACTGCAAGGAGCTCTTTTGTTCTTTTAATTCAGTCAGCATGGAAATGATTTTCTCATTTCAGGCCCTTTTCTGTCCTCTCTTCATTGTGTCAATAAAATAGAGTTGTGCAGAGCTGCTCTAATCAGCTTAGAGTGCTAATTCATTGCATGGGATGCTATCTGGGTCTGGCTACAGGTGGGCACTATAAGGGGTCAGTCTCCAGGGGAGTCTAATTGTGTCTCTCTTGGGTCTTGTTTGCAGAATAACTGAAATCTCAAACTCTGGCTTAAGAAAGGAAGGGAAAACGCAGAGACGTAGGCATATAGGAGCATGCACCGTCTCTAGATGTACCTGCTCGGTCTTTTAGTTGCTTCTATTTTGACACTGTTTGGGGAACGAAATGCTTTAGTTCAGTGGCATAAGATTATTAAGGCACGTTGTAGATCAATTTAAAAATGTAAATAAGAATGTGGTCATTTTGAGATATAGGTGTGCAAGAGGGAAACTGATGCTGTGGTGCTGGTGAGGGTTTTAGGGGAGGTTTGCCTTTAAATGTTAAAGGCTTTTAAAAGACTGATGAAAAACAAGAAAATGTATTATTTGGATAACAAATCCTCTCTGCACATGCCAGTGGTGGTCTTTAGCAAGCTTTTTGCCAGGGCACCAAGGTACACTGAGCGCAAGGCAGCCTGTCCAGCGCTAAGGAGCCTAGGAAATCCCAGGCAAGTGAGGCAGGGAGCCGGGCTCCCCCGTCCCACCCCAGTGCCTAAAGCCCATGGCAGCCCCTTCTTCTGGTGTGGAGGGGCTGTGCTAACGGCAGGAGGTGATGCTTTCTGCTGGGCGCTTCGGGTCCTGTACTGGGTTATCTCAGAGAGCTGCTAGGGAAAGGTCAAGAGAGGACTAGTGCAGGGGGAATGGAAATCTCAGGTTTATCTTCTGCCCCAATATCGCACAGTTTGGCATCAGAAGTCTCCCTGATGCAAGACAAGCATGCTGCAGGCTTTGTTGTTTTGGTTTGGGTTTTAGTTGGTTTTTTTGTTTATTTGTTTGGGGTTTTTTTCCTGTTTTGTTTGTTTGCTTGTTTGTTTTTAAATAGATGAACTTATGTTTGCCACCGATCACAAACAAACTGAGAAAAGGGGTGCTGGTGGGGAGAGGGGGTTAGGTGACTGCTGGTGATGTCTCCTGTCACCTTGTCCCAGGGTGGGAGGCGTGGGAGCATCTGCCCTGGGATGTGTCCTTGCCTCTGCCAGCCTTGCACCCTTGGGGCGGTCCCTGGCACCTTTTCCATTAGGGACTGAGCAGAAAGAGCCCAGATTTCCAAGACAGATGTGATAGACACTGCTAAATCACTTCCTGATGTCGTGCCAGCAACCCCAGCGATGTTACAGCACGCACAAGTCTGCTCCTAGCACTTGCTGTGCAAGCCAACAGAGATGGGCATAGACAAAATAGTAATTATGGATCTCCTACCAGAAATTTCTCAGCGCTTTGAAGATGGCAGAGAAGCCCTGGCACTCCTCCTCGCCAGGGAGGAAGGGCATAGCTTGTTGCAGAACAGGCAGAAAGAAAAATGCAGTAGAAGTGGTAAACACAACTGTGCAAATCATACATTTCCTTAACAGTGTAGCAAAAGGTAAAAGAAGCTTTATTTGGACAACTTTTTTTTTTTAAATTAACACGAATTCTCACAGAATGCATTTCCTGTGCTCACAATTGCTTGTGCAAAAATTGGGCACTTTGGAGTTACTTTTAAAATCTCATACCTGAGAAAAATTATTGGGTCCCTCCCAGCCTCTTTTACTCCTGTGACTGAGGTTCTCACTTGCTTATGTGTAAGAAAAGCAGAGAGGGGATGGCTGTGGCATGTACCCGGGGCAGGGGCAGCCACTCTCCTGGATGGAGCACAGGGAGTTTGGGGAACGGGCATGTGACACACTCTCCCAAAAGCTGGTGCCTTTTCTGCGGAGAAGCCAGTGCAGGCTGCAGAAGGGATTTCAAGGCAACGTGAGCTCGGCAGGACATCAAAGCCTTGTCCTTAGCTACTTCCACAACTGCAGTTTTCCATCACTCCAAAGTGAACCTGATTGAATTTGGGCAGGACTGTTCCCCATGGGTGGATTTTCTACAGGAGCGATAAGCTGTCAGTCTATTGTGGTTTTGTGGCAGAGCTGCCACCATGAAAATTAATTAACATACCTGAAGACACCCTGAGCAGGAAATCATAGTGCTGCTCTGTGATTCAGGGGTGAATAGGATCTCTCTATTATCAAAAACTCCATCAGGGAAGAGGAAATTAAGTTCCTAATTAGACAGTGTCCAAAGGAAGAAGTGAGGCATTGAAGAGATGAAGAAAATTGAGAGGTAGCTGATGCACGTATCAGGCTAATGATAGAAAAGGAAATAGTAGAGCTTGAAAGGTCACTGACCTTATTAGGCTAGGAGAAAAGTAGTAGATCTTCAAAAGCTTTCACCTATGATAGGTTGACAATGTGTGAAGTTCTCTAGATGGTCAGAGAGGAAAGACAGCCCAGAAAGAGCATGGGAACAAATTAGGTAGATTACAGTGAACTGCATCAATGCAGCATGAAAAGCGTGTTTAGAAAAGAGAGGAATTCAGAGTAGAAATAGCCAGAGATGTTTCATTATTTGACAAGGTCTCTTTTCAGTACGAGTACAGGATTTTCTTTCCCACTTGGTAATCTTATTTTTTTTTTTTCTAATATCAATTAAGCTCAATAATGATCCCTCACTGGGTATAACATTTCCCTAGTGAAGTATTTGCTTTCTGCTGAACTGAAATATTTCGGTGGTAGCCAATTCTGAATTTTAATTTCAGTGAGATGAAGATAGCACTGCTTAATAAAAGCTTCAACGTTGCTTTCTGAATATAAGAAACATGTTCTACATCACTTAGTGAAAGCATTGGAGCTCCCTTAGTGGCAAGAGACTTTTACCTTGGAATACCAAACCTGGCCAGCTGCAAGAGTTTTAAAGGCTGTTATAGGTTATTTTCTCAGTAGGTAAAATCTTCCTGGCTCTTTAAATGAGATATTACAAGAAACAAGTCTATAGCAAGTCAAATGAAATACCCCTGCAGCCTGCCTCCTCCCAGCCTCTCTTCCTGCAGCAGTTTTGTGCTGTACATAGGTGATTTCTCAGAGCCAGCAAGGCCTGATTAAAATCTTCCCTGCTGGTTCATGTACAAGCATGGGTTTGAGTTTTAGAGGTAGAGTTGCTTCTCTCTCTTTCTGGTAAATGCTCAAGTTTTCTTGTTCTGACTGTTGATAGGAAAGGGGGAGAAGGAATGCAAAGAAGAAAGAGGAAATTAAAAATCCAGCACAGCGTATTTTTCATGCAACAGAAGCAATCCATTTACAATGTAACATAACAGCAGTTTTTCAATCAAAATAAATGAGGACAAATTCTCTGCTGGTAAAAAATGGATGTAGCACCATGACTTTCCTTTAACATAAGCAGAGTACAATCCATTCCAACAGTACCGTTATAAACCATATGTGAAGACAGACCGGGAAAAAGCCAAAGTTTTTTCTTTTGTTATAAGAAAGTGAAATGGTGGTTTTTTGTTGTTTGGGTTTTTTTTTTTGTGTGTGTGCTGTTTTTTTTTTTTTTTTTAATGCTATGGATAAAAAAGTAAATACTGTTGTATTCTGAAATTAAAAAACCCTCTGTGGACAAATGCTACTATGTGGTATTTGACAAATAAGGCAAAAGGTGCTTCCAGATTCTACCTTGAAGAGTTAATGCTTCCTCATCATCAGAAGAAAAATCAAACATGGTACACTTCACATCTTTTTCTGGTGCTTGTGATCCTGCCCTGAAGCAGAACCACTTTGTAGGACTCCAGCCTGGAGGCCAGAAGTGCTGCTGAACCCGTTGAGCAGAGGTGCGGTGCATGCCTCCATCCCTAGGAGGGCTCTGCAGAAAGGCGTTATGGGTCCTAAAGTTCCTGGAGATGGAGAAGGGCTGCCACCCCCGATTAGATGTGGTTTGTAATAGTATCGTCCTGTTTTCACTCACCACAGTAGAACATTTCTACTAGGCTAACAAGGCATAGGGTAATGAGAAACATGCCAAGTTTAAGGGAAAGACGAGTCGAACCTACATACAGGAAACAAATGTGATCAATTACCCCAAGTGTAGAGCTCACAGATACCTTATCTTAAGGCTCCTTAAAGTAAGAACTTGATTGTTTCCAAATGCGTCTAAGGAGCTAGTGATAGAAACACATTAATACGAGAGACGTGAAATTTTATTACCTCCAAAAATTGTCATTATTACTTGCTTCTAAAGACATGGAAGAATCAACACAACTGTCTAACACATGATCATAGCAATAAATCTATGGCTACCTATGCATGTGCGGGCTGTACATGTAGAAGCAGAGTTTTAACATTATATTATCACAGTCATCTAAGTAATATTTCAAAAAGCCACCGGTATTTATCACAAAAAAATTTCCTCTCTTGCAGTTTATTTTATTCATTTTTTTTCATTAGCACTGGACCTTTTTCTTTTCTTCAAATATTTTAAAGAAGCTCAGCTGGTGATTATTCTCATTGTAGGTGTTAAACCTTCTGTAGACTGTTACTGAACTTAGATTGACACTGGAAATGGGGATCGTTAGCTGAAATTTCTGACAAATGGTGCATTTTCTGAAGACACTTTAGGAGCAGGGAGAAATGTGTAATGGCCAGCTCATACTAAGGTATGGATTTGACCTAAAGTTACGTGACTCTCTGCTAGTTTTTTAATGTAAATCTGGCTTGTTTAGGACAGGATTATATTCTTTTTCATGAAATTGCTACTGTCTATAGGAACATCGCCCATGAATGAATGTGTGGGAGACAGAAAGTCAGTGTGGGCAATCTAACACACTCTTCCTGTGCATGCAAGTTGTATGTGAGATCTGATGGAGGTATACGACCGCAAAACTTGGAATTGCATTAGACCAGTTGTTCGAGATGAGCGTGGTGCTGCTTATACCTTGTGGGTGGACTTACACTTGCTGAGACTATGACTGTGGAGCAAGGCAGAGTGTTGCCACTGGTTTTAACAGCAGTAACACCAGCACCTGGTGTTCCTACACATGATAGTATTCCATAGGAAAGCAATTTAAAAGTTAGGCACTCAGGGTTGATGTATTGGTAGGAGGAATCAAAATACAATGTTGGTGTTTTTTGTCAGTAAAGAGTCCAGACTGAATTTCCAAAGAGTCTGTTCACTTTGTAAATCTGCACCGGATCCACCTTTGCATAATGCAGACTGAAATGAGGGCTAGAACATCTCAGTTTTGCTAGACATCTCTTGACATCGGTGTTGCTGTATGAAGGGGGTTATTGCTTTGTCCTGCAGGGGCAGGATTGTTTCCATTAAAATGTGTTTGCTTCTCTCCTGAGATAACAAGTTCAGCAGCATCTTTAACACACTATTCTATTTAGCATCGTTGTTTTGTGTCTGAGATAAAAATTAAATTGTTCTAACATACATGCATGTTTACTAATTCCAAAAGAATGAGGTGTTTATTACAAATGATCATTTAAACTCTTCAGACATGCTTGTTATAGTGATGCATGGGGTGGTCATTTCAAAGGACAATGCTAAAATGTTAAAAAAAAAAAAGTTTCAGGCATTTTCAGCTGGAATTATATTCAATACCGACCTGTTACGGTTTATTAAAGTTCTGCATTTTAGCCTGGAGACATTTGCCGGTGCAAAAGTAATGGCTGCTTTAACATTCGTGTACAAAAGTGGAATTTAAGAGATTAACTTGCATTTGACCTACTTCAGCTCTCCTGGTACTGAGGGGTGCAGAGGCACAGAATTAATTTCTCTCAATTTGTGGCTCTCAGGGGTGCTGCTAAAGTTTGAGAGTGCTTGAATTTTAAGAGTCTCCTGGTGTGCTGAGAAGGTTTTGTTACTGCATGGAGTTCTGTTAGCGGCAGGGACTGAAGTGCCAGTTTTATCTATTTGATTAATAGCCTGATTGAGTTCTAGTGTATCTTTGAAAGAAAAAAACATATTTTCTCTCCCACTCGAACAGCATTTTTTCCCACATACGCCGATTCTTCTATCTCACCCAGTAACAGCAACTTGAAACAGCCAATGGACTGAGAAGTGTCTGCTGGGTGTAACTTCTAGTCTGCAGCTCTCAAGCTGAGATCAGCTTTACATACAGATCTGTCTTACCTCCACAGTAATCTGGGATTTACCCAGGATCTACTGTATGTTTGTTGTGTGTGATATTAATGGGCTGCTCCTAACAGGATATAAGTCAGGGTAGTATTGTTTGGACTGATGTGATTTTAAAAGCTAGCAAATGACTGTGCAATTATTACTCCAGTGCTGTGTCTTTACTACAGTACTAATGCATCTAAAGAGATTTTTGGCAAAGCAATTTATACACTTGTGAAATTGGCTGTAACTACTGAATGTGCAACACTTCCTTCTCTCACCGAGTTTAAAAGGTCTGTTTTAGTTCCTTATCAATATGCTTCAGCCCTCCTTTTCCTTTTAAAATAACTGCTGTTCAGTGGAAGATTTCTTTGTGCAGAATCAGGACTGACATGACGTGATTTATTCCCAGCTCACTGCAGTTTATCAAGGAAATAAACAGAGGAAGCAATAATGCATGTAGGTACCTTCCTGTGTCAAATATGCATGTTGGGGAATAAGATGATAAAGACAAAAGATTTCTAAAGTCTTCTGAATAAATTTTTTCTTGATTTATCACATTGTCACATAGGTATACTGACATTGAGTATTTATCGTTTCTCGAAATTTTAAAGTAAAAGCAACTTCTGCTTCTCTGAGATCTCCAGCTAAATCATAGCACAGCAGAGTCTGGAGGCTGCATGTTTGTACGTTACTGTTTATCAACAAGCACAACATTAAGCGTCTTCTGCCTAACAGAAAAACGCATATTAACCACAGCAAAACAAAACATGTATCTTTGTATTTCATAACATACATGAAGAAACCAGCAATAGTACCAGGATCCATGTAAACATGTGCAGTGCACTTCTACAGGAATGCAATTGAATTGTGTAATTTTTACCTATCAATTTAATAGAGACTAATTGTGCTGAGAATCTTTTCTGGAAGTTCACAAAGCCTTTGCCAGGTTTTGTTGTCGGATCCAACTTCCAAAAACCCGTGATTACAGGAAAACATAGCTTGTCTTTGGATCTGTGATCTATCAACTATCTAGCTGCTTATTTTCAGCAAGTCTGGACTGACCAGTGCTTTTACCTTAAGGAAGTGGCTGATCTTTTTATTTCAGGTTAAGGAAATTAAGATAGATTGTTAAAATAGGGAGGTTTTATACACAGAGCTCTTCCACAGGGCTTCCTGTAACGGGATGCACACAGACATAGCTCAATGGAGTTGTTTTTGGCATGTAACTGCTGTTAGAAGTCATGAAGGATTTTCCTGGTTTTTAGGGGGAAAAAAAGTAGAATCATTGACTGTTTTGAAGATTCACTGTTAAAACATAAAACCATATTCCTATGATGAGTTCTTAAAAATGTATCAAGGCCACCCATTTCAACTCTGGAGAGGTATATCTTGCTGTGGTGTGTTTTCTTGATTTTGTGGCAATTTTTAAAGCTCGTATATTAAGGTTTGCTAAAAAAACTTGAAAACTTTTGATTTTATGTTTCTTACTCTTTCATCTGGTGGAAAGCTTCAGTTATTACCATATATGCTCCAGTGAAAAGCAACAACACCGGTACCCGACCCAGTGTACAGAGTTAATGTCCTGCAATCTTTCCCTGCTCCTGAGAGTCAGAGGGAGTTTCCAGCTTCACTTTTCCTAGCAGCTGCCAACGTTGTCAGCACTGATCTGTCAGAAAGGATTTTTCCTGGCAAAACTTTGAAGCTCCTTTCTGACATCCCCAACAAACTAATTGTTGTCTCCTGCCTCCGAGAGCCCTCTGAAGTCCCAACGAGTTAGTGTCTTCTCAAGAGATGAGAAAGGGGACTCACAAAATCAATTTATCAGGCTATTACGCATTGTCATCAGCCAAAACAAAAACCTGCTAAAGACAGGAGAAAAAGAAGAAGAAATGGGTCTCTGAGAAAAGGTTACAGAACATCCATCTTCTCTCCTCTTCCAATTGTTTCCTTTCTTTACCCATTTTCATACCCATTTCCCTCCACTAAAAGACACTTTATGACAAGCATTGTAATCTCTTTAGACCAGGGGGGAACCTCTTCTTTAGGACCAAATCTTTGCAAGGCGTGAGTGACAGCGGGAAGGGGTCCAATTGCCACCGAAGACACTAGGCAATAAATCATCCACCCTGGCATCAAGTGGCTGGACTAGTCCCCACTTCCTGATGGCCACCAGCGCCTGGCGGTGACAAAACAGCTATTGTCAGCGCCCAGCAGCCACATTCCCTCCTTCTCCCTGCCGAGGCTTTAAGTTTACCTAAGGCATAAGAAACACAGATTATGGCATCAGGAAATCAAAAAAAAAAAAAAAGGGAAAGTCTGCTGTGGGTAGGAGAAGGGGTATGTGAGAACGATGCTATTATCGTGTACTTTTCTAAGTCCCAACAATAGTAGCAACTGGAGAAGTACCGTCAGGTTTTTTTATTGGTAATTACTAAAATGCCTTTTGAAACCCTCCCTCCCAGACGGTGATTTTGTTGTTTTGTTTTTAAGACTTTCCATTTCCAGGTGACCCCTGGTGCTGTGGTTACTCTTTAACTGAGGCAAGGCAGTGCTAGGAGGTGTGCACTGTTATAAGCACAACAGCTCTTCACCAAACAGCACAATCTTAAGGAGGAAATACTGGATGGAAAAATAAGTGCTTGTCACCCAGATACAAAGATTGGAGCGTGTTTTGGATTCTTTCAGGCCAAACCCAAATATCTTTGCATTGTCAAGTTATCACACCAAATACCATCATGAGGTTTTTATCATTCACAACTAAGTTGCCATGAAGGAAGCTAAAAAAATGTCAGGTTTGTTCCACCGGGAGGCTTATGCACTGCTATTGCATAAAAGACGTTAATAGATAAGTTGTAATCAGCTTGGAGTTACATATTAACTGATGAATTATGGTAAAGAGGAATAAAAGACTCTAGTGGGATGAGTCTTTAAATCTGAAAGCCCTCAGAAGGTCACCAAAGGATAAGAGTAGCAGAATATTTATCACTGCTGCTTTTTTATCCTTATTGATTTTCCTCTCAGTGTCATTAGGGTGTTTCCTTTAGACAAACGAGCTAAAGAACACTAACCATTTATTAATTATTGTTGATGCTGGGAAAAATGACCTGTTCTCTTCAGAACACCCCTCAACTTAGTGCACTTGCTAAATGCAATGCAAGAGAGGAACTTGACTCTGGAAATTTAAATAATGAATTAGTTAACGTGCCATTGACTCCTCTATTCTGTTGTGCTAAGTGGAAATCTATGTGCATTTGTTTCCCAATGTGCTGCTGTTCTGTACGTCCACTGCCCCAGTTCTCAATTACAAGGACCATTTTGGGGTATGAGAATGCAATGGATATTAAAAAAAATAAATGTCTGGAGCTCCGTAGTCAGTCAGACAAGCCTTTCATTATCATAAGAAATATAGAGATTATATCATCCTTCCAAATATCGACTAGCCTGAGGGTGAATAGTTTTTGTTTGAGTGAGTGAGTAAAACATCATTAGTTTTTTCATGATCACCATGGGAAAAGCTGACAAGTAGATTTTTCTGTTGGCTGGTATATTTTCATGACAATTTTGTAAGGCTATGTTATACGGTTCTGCATATAATGAAACTCCTTTGTAGTTTAGTAACAAGGAAAAATATCATTCCTTTTCTTTTTAACTGTAAATTGATTAGGCTGACTGAACCTAGCAAAAGTAACCAGGACTCTTTGTTTTAACATTTTGAATTATTTAATGAAAAGCCTTTAAGGTCTTTGGATTCACAGTCAAATTGCTACAGAGAGTAAATGAGATGAAGGTTTTTCTAGGCTCCATGACAGTTCTATCCCATTTCATCATCTTAACTAAAAAATAATCCTATCTAACTTGAAATCCACAGCAGCTGTAAGTAGAAAATAAATCCAAACCGCAGCTCAGACTTGTAACCTAACAGCCATCATAAATAATCAGAATCTATTTGAAGGTGGAAGATGGGACATTAGAAGCTATTTACACTACTAGAGTGATGCCATTGATCAGTAACAGCAACCCGTAGATAAGACTCATATGATGTCATGGTTATTTATGATGGGAATTGACAGTAAAGCTACTATAGAACTTTCTTCCCGACAGCTTCATTCATTTCTGTTTGTGATGCATTTTGCTGTTAAAGAAGCAATCAATAGCAAAATTGTGGTGATAAAAGTTATTACTGGTTAAATATATGAAAAATGCGCCTGTGTGCGTATACATATATAATGCCAACTATGAGCACATTAAAAAATTAGGTCAGCAGAATTTATTTAATATTTTTTATTACCAATGTACAGTAAAGCCATTTTATGTTCTTTGATGGTGAGCATGTACTACAGTCCGATTTATTTTCTAATCTCATCAAACTGATTGTGACCATGAGAAATGCAGTGTTGCAAAGATTTAATGTAACATTAGAGGTTCTCTGCAGTAAGCCTTATGGCTCGCAGTGCGTTGGTGCAGGTCAAAGAAGAGGGGCAAAAAGCACTTTCAGTCCAGTAGCAGACTTGGGAGCCTGCAGAATGTGTCCAGCATTAACGCCTGGCAACCAGCAATTAAGAGGGTTTTGGCAACAAGCAAAGACTACTGAAATAGAGCAGTACCCCTGCACTGGCTCCTGTGTGCGTGCATGCAAATGCCAGTTTTGTGGGCTGTTTAAAAAAAAGTACAAAAAGCGCAAGAAAGCATTCTTACATAAACTCTTGGTGGGAGATAGATAGTAAAGTGAGTGAGATCACGGCCAGCCTCAGAGCAAGAGGTCTTGTTGCTCCCTCTAATACTATGGGTCATCCTCGCAGGGCTGGTGCTTCCCTCCCTGCGTGTGTGAGCAGGCGTGGGGTGGGCACTGGTGAGCGGAGCTGGCTGAGGGGGTGTGGGAGAGGTCTCCCAAAAGTTCAAGGACAGCCCAGCCAGGGCTGGGTGACACCACGCTGCCCACAGTGCCGGTCTTGGCCCAGCCTGCAGAGCATGTGTGGGAATTAAGGTTGTTTCTGTTATTTCTGTGAAAGTGCACATTAATTAATGTTTTGGTTGTTAATTTTGTACAAGCTTTTTTATTAGCTATTTTTTTAATAACTAATTTATACCCAAAATGAATGTTTAAGTCTATTTTTGTAACATAAGATTTGTGAAGAAAAAAAAAAGGTGTTGATCTGGTTGTCTTCATTAAATCAAAAAAAAGTAAAGATGATGGATACAGGTGTAGGAACGTAATATGCCCTGCAGTAGTCAGTCAGCTGAAATTATTAACCCCAGACTCTACAGAAACCAGCACCAGAGACTTAAACTAAAACTGATAATACACAGAAATGGTATTAAGTCACACGAATCGCCAAAAATTAAAAAGCAGCATAAGGGGACAGAGAATGACTGAAGTCTTTTTTCTCTGTAGGGTCCACATAGGCCATAAACTGGTTACTAAAAATTATACCTATGTTTTTAGGTCGGCATTAGTCCAATATGATCTGTTCATTAGCAAAATCAGAGTGTTTGGCAGGCTAATACTGACTGCTATTTGTTTCTTAAGTTAATCTTTCTCTACTGGGCAACTGATATACGTGTAGCATCATAATTATCCTAATCTTGGTTAATTTTTGAAATTCTTCAGTAGGTTTATCTGTATTTAATCTTCCATGATATGAATCCTCACCCTCAGAGGAACTGGCTTATCTTTTAAACAATCCAGGCTTTATTTTGTACAGTTCCCCCATATATATGATTGTATGTACGCAGCAGGTCAAGGGCAGTGCTTCCCAAGACCATTGTTGGCCTAGAACAATAAGTATTAGACTTAATTTAAATGGGTCAGAGTTCATTCTCATCCACTGCCCATCTATACGGCAAAACCATCTGGTCAGTCATTTAGTCAAGACAGAAGCAGTCAAAGTCAACGAACTGCTAATGACAAAATTGTATGTTGGACCTGCCTCTAAGTCATGACAAATCAATGTGTGATGTTAGATACAAGTACGTGTGTTCTGCTGATCTGTAGAAAACAGTGGGGTTTTTTGAGGTTTACACGTTGTACCTAGGCATGTGGCTATCCAGTTAAATAGTGATGTACCTCTCGGTGGGATATTTTTTTTTAATGCGATGAGGAAATATTGCCTTTATTAATATTTCTTACATTTTATAGGTAATACTACCTCTATGACTTAACACTATTCTTCCCAAATGGTCCCCGGGTTGTACTCAGGAAATGTTATTACAAGACTTTCTGTCATATTTTGTGAAAGGATGGGTTCCTGCACCTGGCCGAGAGCAGGGGTGACTGCACTGGAATTTCAGCCTGGCTGCTCCCTTATAGCTGCTCATTCGCACCCACAGGGTAACAGCAAACTGCTAAAGTGCGGTAGGACAGCTGGGTAGGACAACAGACATTGTGTAGGAAACAAGGCAAATCTTTATTTTGTGGTAGCTTAGGGCTGGCGTTCCGTTAAAACCATCCCAGGGAAAACCGATTCAGGGTGGCACAAAATGTTTTCCAGTGGCAATTTGCCTAAAATGTTGTGACTGGGCAAATTGCCTAGAATTTGGAATTTTTTCCTTGGAAAAATGAGGGTAGGGCTTTGCTTTCTTCCAGCGTCTTCCAGCTGACATTTCCAAGGCACTTTACAGATATTATATTTCTCAACATCAAAATGTCATGCATTAGCATTCTTTATATTTAACTGTATAGATAAGTTGATCTGTTATAGGAGAGAAACAGAAGTGCAGGGAGAATAAAATGACTGTTTTCGAATTCGCTACCTAAGGGTGAAGTTTATAAACTATTTTCCTGTGTCTATGCAGGCAGCCCAGTTCTCAGTGCTTCTCAGCAGCTTCCATTGACTGCAGAAATTATGGGGTGGATAAGTTTGCCTCTTTTGTTTTCAGTGTTTCAGAATGTGCTTGACTCCAGCTGTGTTAGGTATTTTTTTGGGTTATTTATGCCCAACAACAGTCATATGTTAATGACCCATCTGTGCTTTGAAGCCAATGTCTCTGAGGTGAACTGGGTGAAGAAAGGCTGCTCATTGTTGTTTGGGATTTTATAATGTTAAATGTGCGCTGATTGTGTCGGAAAGAAGCACAGGAATACACCTTCATCCAAGGCTGTTGTCACTTGTGCAGACCACAGTCCCTCCGGGGAGCATCTGCACAGCACTGTTGTGCAAGGACACGGCCAAACCTGCAACACCAAAGGGTCCTGGTCCCGACGAACTTATTCGTACATCCTAGTTGTACTAACTGTTATTTAATTATTACCTGGATGTTTAGTTGTCACTAGCAAGGCAGTCCTGTTGAATAGAAACTAAACTGGTAGAAAATTGCTCCAGTCTTGTTATCCCAAGTGGGTTGGGGTAGAAAGGAATTATCTAAACGTTAAAGGAAAGAAAACCCCAAAGCCCAAAAGCTTATTTGAATTTGTATCAAAGTTGGATATAGTTTATGCAACCTCATCCTTACTAGCTAAGCACTGAACTCCTGTGCTGGCCTGGATAATCACCTCCTTTGGAAACAAATGAGCTGCTCCTGTGA
The DNA here is from genome assembly GCF_015220075.1 of Falco rusticolus. NCBI lineage: Eukaryota > Metazoa > Chordata > Aves > Falconiformes > Falconidae > Falco > Falco rusticolus. The sequence goes on from NC_051199.1 coordinate 25,242,264, forward strand.
GATTATAAATGGATTTTATAACAGTTTTTAAGAGTAAAACATCCTATCCCCCAGCTCCTTTGCATGCTACAGCACAAGTCCCTTGAGCTCAAGTTTTCAGAAGCTGCCACCAAGTTTTTCCACGTGATCTGTTTTCTAGCAGAGCTGAGCATCTGACTCCTGCAGGGACTGTAACTGAGAGCTGCTGGGTCAGATCACTGGCAAAGTCAGGGCTGACTAGAGGCAGAAAGCCCACAAAAGGAAGGTGCTTCTAAAAATGTGGCTCTGTACATGTGTTTTTTTCATCTGTAATCAAAGGATGCATTGAGTGCTTGAGGTGTTTGTGTGATTGACTGAATTAATAATGTAGAAATTGATTGAAATTTAAATTCTTGGCGAAAACATGCCATGTAAGAACAGGGTCTATTCCTCCCTTTGAAGACAAATGTCTCTGAGATCGCTTCACTTTAAATTAATGCCTTTTTCACCTCTTGGAATGCTCCAAATTTCCAGCAAAGGTGAGTTTACCATGCCAGGGCTGAGCTTGGCCGCTGCCGCTGGTGTGAACCCTGCTGAATGCTGGATGCAGGCATGCGTTAACCGCTCAGCTCTGTTCATGGGAAAACACTGCCTTTAAAAGACAGCAAAGCCTTAAAACTCCCAACATGAAGAAAGCGCTGCCTTTGCCAGCATTTATTAGTAGACCATGTTGTCGGTTTTATGGTGGTGTGTAGGCTGTGGCCTCTGTTGAGCTAAAAATCCACCTTTGTTGTTGGGCAGGATCTCTCTGAATTAAAATATTCCTAAATTACTTAGCTCCCAGTCTGAGTAAGAAGTTCCACAGGGCCCTCTCTTCTTTTAAATTCAGTTTAGTTTGCCCTCAAGTTTCTTTTGTTCTCTTGCTTTCTTCACTGTACGTGCATCTTTGATTAGGAGGAACACCAACAGGACACAGATGAACTGAGAACAAAGATTTCTGCAGCTTGGGGTATTTGACCCAGAAGCTTATTTAGCTGTGGATGTATCTATTCATATCTGCTGCTCCTACAGTCAGGAATCTGCCCTGGCAAATTGGTGCTAACAAATCCAGTTGCCCGGGGTGCCCCTTTCACACACACATATGCATTTATCCAGATGTTCGAAACACATTATTCTTTTATCAGCATGTCAATGAATTATTATGATGTCTTTTGACATACCGGGGAAGGAGAATTGTGTCTTATGTGAAACAATTGGGAGGAGAGAAAAAAACCCTGCCGCCTTCAGGATTTTAGCCATCAGCCAGCTACTGCTGAACTTGAGCTTGGGATTGTTGCACTGATATCCTGGGACTCACCGCAGAAATGGATTTGTGCATTTGCTCTCCGTTTCTGGATGTACTGTCAGTGCCAGCCCAGGGGCAGGTTCAGACCCTCCTCTACTCCCCCAAAAGATGCTGCAATGATGGCCCAACAGCACAGCTCCGCTCCCACTGCCCTGAAAGGACGATGGCCGTGTAAATAGGGCAGGAGGAAGCTGGGCATGAAACTCAGGCCAAAACCTGGATTCTTTTGGCTTTTGTTCTCATGTGAGAAAGGGGAAAAGAAATTAAAGACCTGAACAGCACCTGCTGAGAATGCTGACAGTTGATCGTGTACCCGCATAAAGCAGTAATAGGTAAATGCTGGAAAAAATAGTTGGAGGAGCCTGGTTTGGAGCTGGTCCTTGCTGTGGACGTGGGAAGGTGTGAAGGCAGGAGCTGGCTTGCAGAACGCTCCTCCTAGGGGCTGCAGGAGCCTCTGCACCAGCCAACGTCCTCTGGAGACCATCAGAGCATCTTCCCTTCTGCAGAAGCTGCTGCAGCTGCCTGGAAACCTGACTTAGAGCTGGTAAAGTTGAGAATTAATATCAAGGTTTTGGTTGATGCAATATGTCCCTGTTTGCTGCTTTACTCTCTCTACAAGCCTTAGCTGCAAGTGGTGGCCAGTCAAGCAAGTGCAGGTTGCCAAACACTGTGTCTGAGCTCAGCAAAACAATGGCGCTTAAAGGAACTCAAAGCAATTTTTAATTCTGCTTGTTCTACTCTTGGGAACTAGGCACTAATATTGCTCCCTTACAGCATTTCCCTTGCCATTCCTCCCCTGCCTGAGACTGCAGCCACCTCTTTGTGTTTGGGGAGTTTCTCACAAAGCTACACTTCCAACACCAATTTTTTTTTTTTTTTTTTTTTTTTTTAATTCTCCCTTCCTCATTTGCCCTAAATTGCAGAAATTTAGAGATTAGGAAAAACGCAAAAATCTTTCTATAGGAGATAGAACGATAATAAAAATGTGGGTTATGCTGGAGTCCTACCAACCTTGATTGTGTCCTTTTTAGATGCATTTTAAGTCATCTCTACAGTTTGTGTAAATTACACACACAATATGGGTGTGCGAATGCATTAAATATGCTTTCATAGGTTTGCCTGTCATATCATAAAAGCAGCAATAAAATACTGAGAGTATATTATACTTATTAATGTACATTTGTAATATACAATCATTAATCACAAAGTACTAATAACAGACTTTTTTATCGTGTTGAGGCAAAACTTGCCAGCTTTGACTGTTATGGCTGACTTTACAACTACCAGCCTGTCAACTTTAAACACGGTGGAGAGAATATTTCAAGGGGAAAATGCAAGGTCCCTAAAACATCTGGTTGTAAACCTGCAGTAGGGTCTGAAGCAATAATAAAGCTTGTGATGGATGAGTCACGTGAAGCTTCCTTCACCAAAAAGCTGTTGCATTTCAGGCTTATTCTTCTCTAATAATAGACTTTCAGGACCCGGACAATAGCTGGAGCTTTCCTCTTATTCTCGGGAGGTGGATGGCAGTGCTAGGCAGGGCGCAGCTCTGCGATGCGGCGCAGGAGACGTTCTGCTTTCCCAGCCTTGTGGGATGAGCAGTGTCCTCAGCCCCATGCTCAGCGCATGGCCCTTCTCACGATACCGGGTAAGACTGAGACTTGTGCAGGAGCAGAAAGCCCTCCTCCAACTCCTTCCCTCCCTGTGTGCCCTTTGCATCTGCTAAAGGCTTCCTCTGCTGTAAGAGGACACAGACCTGCTCTACAACTTGGTGGCTGCTGTCAGTGTAGCCCATTTTGCCTCCTTTTCATCCTCAAGGATGGCCACAGTGCTGGAAGGTGGATGAGGATTTCCCTTTGGGTGCTACCAAGCCCTCACTGACTCTGGTGGGATCAATCCCTAGAGCTGTGGGCTTTGGATTTGCCTCTGGGATGGTGTAGCTAAGCTGCTGATGGGCTGCCTTATTAACTCGGATACTGTTTCCCTCCAATTGACCTTTGATTCACTGGATTTTTATCCATTTGAGAATCAGATTCTGTGAAAACACCTCAAGGAACCCATTTACAGCCAAGTGGAGAGTTTTCCCATAGCCATATGTTTCCTATGTAAATGTATGTGGTGACCTTGGAGCCATCTAAATCCCTGTGCACATCTCACTTGCTCACTGGCGCGTTTTTTTGGTGAATCAAAAGTAAAATCAAAAGCTTCTTTGAGGATTACTGAAAAGGAATTCCACATGTGTTAGTGTGTGTGCACACAGACCATTTATTTTAGAGCACCATCTCACTAAAATGAAATGAAATGAATATAATCTGAACATGCTTTTAAAAGATTAAAACACCAAAAGATGAAACTGAAAAGTCTTTTGAGTTTTTATAGGAGACAAACAATTTATGTGGTCCATCATGTGCATTTTCAGACCAGCCATGTTAGAGCAGATTTTCAGCATAGTAAGAGCAAGCTGAAGTTTCATCGTGGACTGTAGACCTCAACAGGCTATTGCAGTTCAAACATTTTTTTTTTTAAATATTCTTAATGCCATCATTCCAGAAGGAAAACAATTCCTTCTTCCCAAAGTAATCTGTCAACAGGCTTTTAACCTTTCATCCTCTTTCTAGGAAGTTGCACAGCATCTTTGAGCTCTGCTAGTGACTGGATCCTGGAGGCTCAATTGCATCAGTTTCTACTCAAAAGAGGTGTTTTGGCCTCAACCCCCCTGAGGAAATGCAGAAATATTCTTGTAGCTACAGATTCTGACCAGGTCTTCTGCACAATATTAAAAAGAGAGCAGCTGGAAAGACACTCTCACTTCTTTTATTAGGGAAAAAGCCCTGCCTCTCATTATGTTCCCTGGCTTTATCTTAACAACTCTCAGTAAATTTAGAAATTGAGGAAAGTGCTTTCATGACAGACTTAAAGACTGAATCCTGTGTCCTCAGAACAGATACAAATCAAGGTCATGCCCTTTCTCTTGTGCTCTCCAAAGGTGCTTAAAATCTGGTTTCCTTTTGCTTGTTTTGAATGGCATCTTCTTTAAGAAGGGGTAGCCTTCATTCAGCACAGATATGCCACTGAGGTGGACTAAATGGGACTGGCAGAGAACATTAGCAATGTTTCACCCAAAGAAAATATCCATCATTACCCATAGAAAGTGTAAATTTAATTTGCAGAAATTAAAGACCACGCTTTCAAAATATGCTATGTATAATGCGTATATTATGCTATTATGCATCTTGCCTGTAGAGCGAGGGAAATACTAAATTTTGGTCTCTCTCTTGTTTTGTGTATTTAGGGAAGTGCAGTGGTTTTTACATCCCAAGATACGGCAGGGGAAATGGTTTAAAAAAAAAAAAAGTTGTAAACTAACCCACAGCAGATACAAGAACCCGCTGCATCCCAAAGGCTGTAGCTATTTCTTCCTTTGTGTTTGTTTTTATACATGCCTGCAGACTTACATACGGTGGTATATATTTCACAAACCCATTTGTGCGTGGCTGGAAGTGCTTTCCTTCATGCCTGTGGATTTTCCCGTTTCCCTGCGGTGAATGAGTGAATCGGAGTCTGTGCTCCACAGCTACCTAGGGTTTTTTGAAGATGGCTTTAGGACCATTTTCAGGCTCTGTACTTCTGTTTTGCAGGCTCATTAGCTTTCATGGCTTGACTTCAGTGGTGTGTCTACATGACATTTATTTGCTTTATGAATTGAGGTTTTAATTCACTTATTTTGCTTTTAGCAAGTGAGTGGATCCATGCTGTAAAGTTTTAAGACTTGCTCTTGAAACACTATCTTCTTGGCTAATAAACGGAGATGATGACAAGATCTGTAGTGAATATTCAAATAAATGTGATTACTTCATTTCATGTCAACAGAGGAGGTGAAAAGTGCAGCTCAACTGGCTGGGTAAGGTTGGAAGGAGGGGCTGGGAAAAAGCAAGAAGCAACAAAGAGATAGTTTGTAAGATTTAGTGGCTTTTTTCAGCAGGGGTGTTGAGAAGTCAGTGTTGCAAAGTTCAGCAGGGTCAAACAAAGTGCAGAAACTTTCTTATATTCATTGAGTAAAGCTTGATGCATGCTCCAAAAATTCAAATGATAGGAAAAAAGTAGATGGACAGATGATGTACTGCTTTACCTAGTCTGAACAGGCTGAAGTTTGCACTGAATATGTATTATCCTTTTTTATATCAGAGGGTAGAAAGTCCACTGTCTTCACAAACTGTAACTGTGATAAGACAGTCTTCCAGGAAATCATAAAAGACCATTACGCCAGTGATGGTGTTTCCTGGCTTGAAGATTGACTGACCCTGAAGGGAATACTTATCTCGACAAACTTTTTGACCTGCATGTTTGTTAATAGTAAAATAATAATTTTCAAAGGCAGATTGGACGAAACTTGGTCAGGATTACTTGCATGCAGGCAATCAGCTGTGCAGCGGCCATCCTGAATTTGCTTTTCTGGCACAGAAAGTGCAGAGTCACCTCCAGGAAGGTGATGTTCCTGGCAAAGGTAGGCCAATATTTGGTTTATCTGTAGATGGTACACAGTGTTTTCCAACTGAAGTGGCAGTGCTGTTAACATGTGCAATAAGATATTGTTTACACAGACAAACCTTTGTCTCAGATGAAAATGGCAATGTGTATCTGTTCCACTAACCTTTGCTTTGACTCCAGGGCATCCTTGGGAGTGTCTTTATGCAGACTGCCATGTGGTGGCTCACCTGGGTAAAAATCTTGCTTCGGTATTTAGGAAAATACATTCTCTGCAAGTAACAGTGTTTGTGATGTTACTACATATTCCAGCCATATGGAGTTTTCCATGTATAGTAATTTCCCAGCATGTTTAAAGAGATGAGTACCCTACTCTGCAAAACAACTAGGTTGTCACCACCCATATCTGCCCTTGAAAATCTGCCGTTGGACGTCAAGGTAGAGGTGGTCAAAGTGCATTAGACATTTTCTACCAACAAAGGTGTCTTGCTCCTAACACAGGTAGGTAATAGAAGACTTCTTGATATCAAAAAGACAGAAAGGTATATCTAGTTGTGGGAAGAAAAAACCCATTAACTATCAAAAAAGTGCATTATATCTATGGAAAATACTGCAGCCAGTTCAATATGTCAATACTAATAATGAATAATTGTATGTTTTCTACTGGTAATTTTGCACAGAGATGTGTAGCTGAATCAGGGACGCACCTGGAGTTGTAGCACATTGTAATGCATAAAAGTATTTTGAAATACACTTAGAATTTTATCAACCCTTCCCATCCCATTTTAGACCTTTTCTATATCAATTCCTTGGACAGTATAGACTCTTCATCTGGATGGGTCTTTGCAAGGTTGCTCATGCTGGACTTTATGCTGCAGATGTTCCTGCAGCACGTGGAGAGGGTGTGGGTGTGCAGTAGGATGCTGGTTTTATATGCTCCTGGTCGCTTTTTTGTTCATGGTTTTGAAGGGTCAGAGAAAAGCCATAAGGACACGGGGTGTGAGCTGACGAACAGCTTCATGGTGGTGAAGACAGAGCTGCATCAGATGAGGAATTTTGGAAAGGCTAAAGCAGAATAGCAGAAATTCTGTCTCTTCCTTGGAAAAATCCCCCTGGCTGATGTGTGGCTCCAGGTGAGGCTTAACTAGTGAGAAGCCAACAGGAATGAGAAGAGTTACTGGCCTTGGTCTGTACTGCTAATCTGCCTACAGTTAAAAATTAGTAGGGGCTCAGAGGGAAGAGGTAACTGTGTGGGTTTCTCCATGGAGACCCTACACATATCGATTTGTGCAAGTTTGGATTTTAGGAATTGCTGAAAAAATCCATTGTTTCTCCAGCCTGTCATCTCATTTTCTCTTTGGAGGGATTAGTCATTGTGGACTTGCAGGGGCTATTGAGGATGGAAAAGGAGGTTGATTCAAGGGATTAATTTCCCTCCTTCCTGCAGGTTCCTGTGCTCACTGGATTTTCTGTACATGTGTGTGCTCTGTTGTCTCCTAGTCTAAGCAAGGGTCATGATTCTTTCCTGCCTTACTGGATGCTGCATGGCTAAAATCATCAGTATCTGTACAGAGTTCTGAAATGTTCGTGTTCACTGTCCCACTTGTGCAAAATCGTAATTTCTTTGATCTCTCATTGCAGGAGTGTATACAACCTCACCTTCCATACCTTAAGCTTAGATCACTTCTTCCAGGCACATGATGTAAATGGTTTTCAAAATACTTGTCCAACCTGCAAATCAGTTGATGAGATTTGTTATCAAATTTATTCAGAAAAATAATTCTCTGGCTTCAGGCTACATATGGAAGGTGTTATCCTGGAAAGAGGCATTGTCAGAAAGTCGTAAGCAAGAGAATATAGAAGGCTACTCTTAATAAAAGCTGTCATGAAATGCTGGCTAGAGTGGTTGATGACCAATATAATAAACTCCTCTCTTCTTCCTCACCCATGGAAAAGCTGATTTGTGATATCAGTGCTGCTGTGTTGTACTGTTGGTCTCTCAGGAGCTGTGATGGCCCTGGAGAGGGGCTCAGTACACAGGGAGGTAGGCAGCGTTTAGGCATTAAACAGAATATAGTCTGTTCTGATGGCAGGTGATAGAGGACTTACCCTTAAAAGTATTGTTATACCACAGTAATTATGCTCCAGACTTGCCAAGTGTATTTAGAGATGGGATGATATTAAGAGGATTGGGAAAAGAATGCAAGGAACCATTATAGCCCAGAAACTAGATAGCTGCCTTGAGCAGAAGGAAGGCTTGTAATGTCAAATGAGAGCTTCACATGGAAATAAGACCAGTGTTTGATTTACAAAATCTTCCAAACACTGAAGATTCAGCCTAACCATTTTTTTGCCAGTCTGTTAATTCCACTTAGGGAGAGGCACTGACCAAAAAGGCACTAAACACCGGAGACAGGGGTTTGCACTGCTTTGTATTTTTTTCTTAAAGCAATTGTTATCTTGTAACCCAAAACTTATCTCAGCACATGTTAAGATGAAAAGCAGATAGTCTATTGGTTAATATATAGTTCAATTTAAGACTGCAATACAACATGTTTTGTTTTTATTTATCTTCAGAAATTTAATCTTTGATTTTTATTATCATTTTACCTGTAAAAATAAGATATCCTCAAGATCCTTGTGGTTTGATTAGAGTGCATACATTTCCTTCTGATCCTCATTTCTGAAGCCTCTCACAGGACTTAAATGACTGGGAAACTTGTCTAGGTGATGAACAAGATTCAAAGATTGTGTGGGTCCTCTTTAGCAGACCACTAAGAGTATGATGGTTTACGCTGATATAACTTATGGAATCTGCAAAATTGTGTTGCAAATGGAGGAATTTAGAGAAAGAATTTATTAAATGAATTTGCAACTGAGTCTATTCAAAGGAACAAGAGAATTCTTCCTTGGTTAAACTCCTCCCTTCGATTTTTTCAGTATTTCAGGATTTCTTGGTACCTGTATGTTAGGTCCTGGTTCAGCACTGTGATACTGAAGCAAAAGAAGAAAACAAGCAACAGGCTTTCTCATGAGATTTTAGGATTTCCTGTGGCCCTGTCAGAAATGCTGAGGAATCTTTTTCATAGCTTTCTGGTACTTTCTGTCTGAATCCAGGCTGGAGCTGGAGGTGCAAAGCCACTTACTTTAATGGCTGGAACGTCACAGAAGCACAGTTCAACAGCTCAAAAAGCTGCTAAGGGTTCATGGTCATAGGAGACCATTTCTCACTTGAGGCAGCCTCTCTGGAACCTGGCACAGCCTGGTCAGGACGATTTTTTTCTGTAGCTTTGCAGAATATTGCTGAAGCTGGGTTCTGAGTAGCTGCACTCCGGAGTGCTGCCTGCACTGTGTGTCCGCCCCATTTCCAGCATCCAGCCAGAGAGAATGCAAACAGTTTAAATTCAGAATATCAGATGATTTCACCGAAGTGTCCATGAGAGTTACAGACCTCAGAGTAGCTGCAGAAAACAGCTGTGAGCAAACACTGAATAACAGAGATGACTGAGGAGGTTTCAGCCTTCTTAGCAGGCTTTAAAGAGGAGGGTGTGGAATAGACTCTATCATCCATCAAGGCCAGTTGGATGAGGCTCACCAAGGCTCCATGCTGAGCCCTCCCCGTGGGTCACACCAGCCCCTGGCAGGGGCTGGGAACTGCCCGGTGGGAAAGGGCCAGGGGGGCGGCTGACGGCCGGCTGAACGTGACCCCCAGGGTGCCAGGTGGCCAAGGAGGCCAGCAGCATCCTGGCTCGTGCCAGCAGCAGCGTGGCCAGCAGGAGCGGGGCAGTGCCCGTCCCCCTGTGCTGGGCACTGGTGGGGCCGCCCCTCGCACCCTGGGCTCAGTGTTGGGCCCCTCAGCGCAGGAGGGACCCTGAGGGGCTGGAGCGCGTCCAGAGCCGGGCAGGGGCTGGGGCACCAGCCTGGCGGGGGGCGGCTGGGGGGGCTCAGCCTGCAGAAAAGGGGCTGGGGGGGATCTTACCGCTCTCTGCAGCTGCCTGGAAGGAGGCCGTAGGCAGGTGGGGGTCAGTATCTTCTCCAAAGTAACAAGCAACAGGACAAGAGGAAACGGCCTCCAGTTGTGCCAGGGGAGGTTTAGGTTGGATATTAGGAAAAAATATCTTCATGGAAAGGGTGGTCAAGCACTGGAACAGGCTGCCCAGGGAACTGGTTGAGTCACCATCCCTGGAGGTACTTAGGGACACAGGCTTAGCAGTTCTGCATTAACGGTTGGACTCGGTGACCTTAAGACCTTAAAGGTCTTTTCCAACCTAAATGATTCTATGATCCTATTTGCTGGGAGCAGTCATTTTTACAGGTTGTTCCCAAGCTGTTCCTAAAAAGTTATGTGAGGGTTGGTTTTGCCCAGTGTAATGTTTAGTTGCATAGTTAACGTTATAGTACTGCACTAAAATAGTAATAATGGTACTATAATAATAACAGTGAGAAGTCAGTTTAGTGGGCCACTTGGTTTGCTTCCAACAGGTAACAGCTACTATAGGACCAACTCTAAGATTCCAATTTTCGCTTATGGTTACCACCCTGACAGCTTTTTTTAATGAGCCCAGCCCAGCGATGGAATCGTGTAGCTCTGCTGTCTAAACCTGAGCATTTAGGCTGCTTTGACTTAATCCCTTTTGCTTTTGAATTTGAAAAATCAAAAGGGAAGTTTTGAAATGCTGTGCCTTGCTCTAAGACAGCAATTCCAGGGGAATTTTTGTTTTGGCTAATGTATAGAATAAATGTTTTTGAAGTGTGATCTTGTTCTTCCCGTTTAGAAACAAGCAAAATGAACAATCGCTTTAACAGTATTGAGTAATTCTGAACACGAGGTGATTATTTCTGCAGTTTATTTTCTCACCACATGGGTGTTAAGGGTTAACAGTTCCTCAGCATATAACTGACAGTGGTAATATTCTCTTTAGTCCAAAGCGGAAGAAGAGGGGAGTTGCTTATTGTTATAAAAGCAGGGAATTTCTGGATCTTAGTAAAATAAACCAGGACTTTGTTTCTTGAAGTAATTATTCTCTGGAGAGAGAATAGGAAAGATGGAGGCAATTAGGAGTGACCTTGCATCACTGAGTTGTTGAGAACTTCTGGATCAGTGGCTGATATTTTCATAACTCCATTTAAGCAAAGCTTTTTTAAGCTGTTCTTGCCACCACTAGAGAAAACAGAGCTTTTAATGGCTGGTCCAAAGCCCGCTGACATTAACAGTCTTACCATGTGCTTGGGGGGGTGAAGTGGGGAGCAAGTAGGAGCCTGAGGAGGTCGGGATGAGCACAGGAATGGCTCCCAGGGGACACAGTCGCCCCATGGTGAGGTGGGGGACTGTGCTCCTGCATGGTCCTAGCATGCATGGGACGTGTGCTTTTGGGTGCTTATCCCACCCCAGGCTCTGCTAAGGCAAAGCTGTGCAGATCATTATGTCCCTCGAGTGGCCACGGTCACCACTTTACTGGAAGAGCGAGGAGAAACAAACTTAGGAATACTTTTCTCTAACCTCCACCTAACCCCTTTTAAGTAGAGATTTGCATTCTGGTGGTTTTTGTCTTCTGAAAACTGTCTTTTGAGTGTTATCATTTAAAAAGTGTGTTTAACTTTTACGTGTGAAGTTGGCAATGAATTACTATAAAGCAAATAAAACTGTCCTAGCAGCCTGAAAAGTGGTGATATAGCAGATAGCATTCACACCCTCATCTTTGTATTCCCTTCCTTCAAGGATATCAGTAGGCAAACAAAGCTGAGTCTCTAATATGTTTAATAAAGGAACAATTTCTTAAGTTTCCTGACCCCGCTGTGGGAAAGGTAATGCACTCATCCCATTGCTTTGCTCAGGATCATTGTGTCCCCTGGCTATGGTGGGATGCAACCACTGCTGGCCTGAGGTCCCTGGGAGCTAGGTTTTGGCTCAGATGTCCCTGCACCACTAATTCAGGAGCTCTTTCCTTTCTCTGGGGACTGATGAATAAAGTCTCCAAAATAATAAGCAAGCTATAGCCTGGTAGTACGAGCAGCTTCAGCAACACAGACGGTGTTTCTCAACTACTGTCACTTGTAATCTGATATTACTGGAGCCCAGCAGAGATACATGAAAACTGTTTCCCTGGATGGCAGATGCATGTAAGGACCTATCTCTGTGTCACATACCGCTGCAGAGGAGGTTACTGTGAAAAAAAGGCATGCAAATTTTTTTCATAGCTTTCATGTTGTTTGGTTTGTTTGATGTTCTCCTAGCTCTGGCAGACTGTAGAAATTTGTTTTCTTTCATAGAAGCCATCACCTTTTGAATGATATAAAGGAGTTGCTCTGTTCTTCTGAGTTGTTTTTCTGCTATATATTTACTTAACAATTTCATTTTCTGAGTAGTTGTTGAAAGAACAGGAGTTTGTAAATTATACAACACTAAGCAGTGGATACTGTCCATGGCTTCAAGCCCAGACACTGTCAAATGCTTCCCCAGATCCTGGCTGGTTTGAGAAAATCATTGTGAGTTACAGAAGTATCAACATTTTTTTAAAAATTTAAATATTTTGTTTCTTTGTTTTTGCTTAGTATATTCTTACTTGCCTCCATAGCTGGCAACCAGTTTTCAGAAGGGGTTGGGACTGGGTTGATTGCACATATGGAATTGAACATCTGTGGTCTCAATTATTGAAAAATCAGAAAGTTCAAAAATAAAAATGAAATTAATGTTAGATCTTCAAACTCACTCTCTTGCTTGTTTTCTTTGTGCATTAGAAGTGAAAATGCCTTTTGTCGTAATAATAATAATTGTATGCACTATTATCTTGGGATCTCAAGTTACTGGATACACATTAAAGCGTTATGTTTTCTAACACACTCATGAAGTTAAGTCTTATCCCCCTTTCCCATTTTCCAGATGGGAAAACTACGCTACAGAAACGAACTTGCTTAATGCCATACAGACACTTCCAGAGAAACTGGAAGGAAAACCACCATCCCTCACTCTTCCCAGTTAACCACAGGACATGGTTTCTTCCCTTCCAGCCCCTGGTATGCGCAGAATTGAACATCTGGCAGTGGTGCCCTGGGGAGCACCAGGTCATGGATGTGTGGCTCCAGCGTGGAGCTGGGTGACAGGATCCAGCCCCGGCATGGGGTGAGCTGGCACAGGGACGTGTCTGGAGTTGCATGTGTCATGTTTCCCTCTTGCGGTTCTCCCCTCTTGGACAGCCCTGTGGTCTCAGCCCCAGCGTGTGCCATCTGAAGCATCTTCTAAAATCGCTTTGGACATCTCGTTATGAATCATACCTATATCCTATTACTGCGAACAGAAATCACAAACATGGAAATTAGTCTGTGTTTTAGTTGTAGCTGGGCTTGGAAAGAGCAGGAGCTGGCCCAAGCTGCCTGGCTGGGGCTGTGTGAGCCATGTCTGAGGCGCAAGGGCTCTGCAAACACGTGCTTTTGACCTCATCCAGCAGATCCAACCTGGATTATCAGTCTGTGCATCTTTGTACTGCCATTTATGAGAATTAATGGCATTTCGTTCTGTTTAGGTAAACAGTTTATCCATCTAAGACGGAAGGTTTCTCAGCTTTCCATTTGGTTTACATATATATAACTTTAAAGTTCCATTATTGAGCTTGTTTCTGCAGACTCTTTTGAACTGAAGCCATTGTATACATATCCTGAGCTCTTCTTTCATTGTATAATGTTATACGCATCCATCATTTGCCTGACAAAGGGGTTGTTTTTTTTTCACTTTCCTGGGGCAAAGCTGGGAAATTTGCTTGCATTAACTGATATAACTAAATGGAATGTCCCTCTGCCAAAGCCTGCTGATACACTGAGCACACATCTCTGCCTATAGCCGTTTAATTATATAATGATCCTCTCCACCATTCCAAGTGAAGAGCAGTAGTAATACATACAGCAGTGGCAACGACAGTTGACATTGATAAAGAGATTTATTTATTTTTGTAGAATGAATTGTGTTTGTAGTTGTTTCTTTTATAGATCATAATTAGTTCACATGCTGGCAGAAAAAAAAATCCTTACCTGTCAGATGCTTGTAAATATGCTTCATTCAAACCAGATACTTTTAGGCTTATTCCAGTAAAACTTTTAAGCATGTGCCTTAACAACCTGCTACTGTCACAGAGTTCAGTGCTGAGCCCAGGCTCACCTGCAATATTCCCATTGACTTGCACTGTCACAGGCACAATTTCCCTCCAGACTACTAGGTTTCCCTCCATAAAAATAAGTATTAATAAAATTCCCTCTTTTAGGACTACGCTGGGTGCTGTGCCTGCCTGATGGTGCCAGCTCTGGGACAGTGCCTGTGAATTGCTTGCGAGCTGGTGACACCAGTCTTGTCTCCCTCCTCTGCAGCAGGGCTGCCCACTCATCTGCAAACTGCCACCAGAGACAAACCCTGCATTTTTCCCCTGGAAACACCCTGACAGGCACAGGTCCACTTGATGCATCGTGGGCACCTGGTCCCGGTTAATATTTCTGGGTGGGACAGTGAGGAGGAGCCCTTGGTCCAGGGCTGGGGAGAAACAGGGGCAAGTGCAGAGCACTGATTAACACTCTGGGCTGGAATCTGATTAATCTGCCCCTGATTAATGACATCCTGTGTGTGCCTGAGTCACGCAGCTCTGCCATGCCTTGACTCCTCACTTGTGGTGCTGAGGATAAACACCTGCCCTGCTGAGCAACTTTCTAATCACCAAGGCTTGGGAGAAATGGCTTGGAGATCCTCAGGAGGAAGTAATCTCACAGATGTGAAGTGTCTTTACTGCTAACTATAAAACTGTTTTATCATTTCCTCGTGCCAAGTTTGAAATAGGCAGAGCACAAAGTCACGCTGGTATTTTTCTAATGACTAAGTGGAGCAATTTATAACGACCTCATAAAGATATTCTTCCTCAACCACATTAAAGTGTTTTGCAAAGTTGTCATAACGATACTTGCAACCGATCCCATTTTACTATCAGGTGGTGATATAGTAACCTTCAGTCTCACTTTCTGTGTTTTAACGTGATTACAGGTAGCAACCTAGAAGTTAAGCTTGGGTTTCAATGTATTTTCCAGCTCACACCTACAACTCTGCAGATCTAATACCCTCCCTGCTTCACGTAAAACATCAGAACATCCTTGATCTTGTATGTGGCATGCAGCAAGGAGATGGCATAATCTGGTTTAAATTGTGTTTGGAATTTTGGGTAGTTAATCAAATTTTGTGTTAAATGCTCACAGACTGCTGTTTCAAGGGGATTGCTTTTGTACCTGCTGTTCTGAAAGTCAGCAGAAAAATATTGTTCTTGGCTACTGTCCTGATTAACCCAGACATTTTAATGTGTGTTATGGTAGGTCATTTGATGGATAGTCACCTGTACCCTGTGATCAACTCTGACTTGGCCACTGGGGCTGAACTTTAGCAGCTAGGTGTCATAATTTCCCATCTTTTGCTTGATTAACGTTTCCTTTTGTGATCTAAAGGGAAAGTGTCTGGAGAGATCCTTCTGCATGTACCAGCCAGCCTGGATCAGTGAGAAGGGACTGCTGGGGCTTTTCAATGAAAAGATCCTGTGTGAAAAACAATGTGGACAATATCTCTGTGCTAGTACCTTTCCTCCTGCTTTGTAGAAAGTAAGCCTTGCATACTTTGTGTGCTCAGAATAGCTGTAGTGTGTACCTTGGCTTTCTCTGTACATTGAGATAAAAGTCCCTGTGATTTAAATACCACGTGGTGATGCCTGAGATACTGCAGGTTCTGAAAGGGGCTTTGAGTGATTCTCTGGGATTTAATTGGGACCAATACAATATCCATGTGAGAGTTTAAAGATTCATAGAAAGGATACTTGTCATCTTTTATATTCCTATTATTTTGTATAATATCAGGGGCTCCAAACATTTTTCATGGACTTCTACTAGGTAACTCCTCCTTCCTGATGTCATTGCTATTGAATTGTAGAGAACTTTTCCATTATCCTGGCTCAGTCCCTGGGGAAGGACACAACATCCTCAGGGCTCTTTGACTTAGACCAGTGGACACTGATGCTGCCACCTTCAGCAGTGCATTCAGACACCTTTCTGTTCCTCACTCACATCTTACCTTTAATATTTTCTTAGTTTGCACGTTGGAATAAAAACTTGTCATAGTTACAAGTTCTCACTGATCACCACTTGATAGCATAGTACTGAGCATCTCTGTGAATAAAATTGTTCTTCAGTTACACGTAGAGATCAGAGCCTTTTGCAATTCCTCCTGCTGATATCAGCAGGTGTTTGGGCATCCATATAAAAGCCAAACACTTAAAAACATAAATTTTAGGACCTCAGGTGAGATGTTGAGGTTTGCATCCACATTCACTTGTGATGAAACAAGTAAGATAATACGGACAGGGAACATCGGGGTATAAAAAAAAAAAGCCAGCTGTAGCTTAAAATATGCATGCAAGCCCATTGAGCTTTAAACAGTTTGGTTAAAGGCTTTGAATTCAGGTGTCTGAGACAGAGTTAAAATTTGGAGTTTAAAGTGTTGGGTTATTAAAATGGGGGGGTGGAAGAGCCCTTTTTGTAACAGGTGAGTTGAAACAAGAACAAAGGGTCTATAAAAAGAGCCGGGTGAAGCACTGAAGAGATAAGGAACAATCTTCCTATGCGCTTACTGCCATAACTGAAAGGAGAATTTCTTTTTTTTTTTCTTTTTTTTTTTTTTTTAATAGGTAGGGCAGAAATGATACTAAAGTCTCTTCCGCAAGTACAGTGCTAATTATTTCTTCCTGACCCTGGGAGAATCATCTCCTGCTGTTCAGTAGGTTTGGCTTGAGACTTGACTTATTCTTGTAAATTCTTCTAATTTGTTCATGAGTTTATAGTTCTGCCATGAACATTGTTCCCAAACTGCTGTTTACCCAGCAAGGTCCTTTACAGTATTCCTTAGAAAAGCTGCTAGTATTTTCTTCCTTTCTAAGCATTTGAGTTTTTTCACCTGTTTGCATGGTGGAACAGATGCACAGAGCTGGAGCCTGCCCTGCTCTGCACATGGATGTGATGGTTAAGCCCTGATTGTACAGCAACAGGTTGGTTTCCAGATCCGAGGTGTTCAGTGCTGCAGGTAAGAAAATGCCTGGTTTTAATTAAAAAATACAGCCTTTTGGGCAGAAATAGTTGGAGGTATGTAAGAAAAAGGCTTTCCAAATGCTGTTTGCATCGACAACATGCTGCCTTTTATCG
Source organism: Falco rusticolus (assembly GCF_015220075.1). NCBI lineage: Eukaryota > Metazoa > Chordata > Aves > Falconiformes > Falconidae > Falco > Falco rusticolus. Next base: position 25,259,260 of record NC_051199.1, read on the forward strand.
GTCTAATCTTGGGGAGAACTTTTATCTGCCATTAGTTCCCACCTTGGAGAATCAGGTCCCATGAGCAGCACGTGGCTGGTGATGAGGCCCCTGCAGGCACATGGCAGTGCCAGGTGTCACCGCAGCAGCTGGGAGGGAGCAGGGAAGAAATTCAGGGAGCAGCTGCTGGAAGGAAAGACAAGTAACTTCCAAGAAAGCCTTAAAACTTTATTGGTAGTGAATCAGGATTGTTTAGGAAGGGGGATGAAAAGCTTCGTGTGATTCATAGGACTTAAATGCAGTCGTCTATTCATCTGGTCATATTATCTGTGCCTTCATCTGCTGTGGGAAGAGGTGTGCTGCAGACCGCAGGGGCAGGCTGTGTGCCACTGTCCTTGAGCTATCTCATATCCTTTTCTCCAAGATCTTGTGACAATTTGTGTTACCGTGAGTCATTGTTTCTTTGAAGCTTATTACTGGCAAGGGCTCATGGCGAGACACTGAAGTGACGTGGTGTTATCTGTGCCGAACAGGGCTATTAATGTGTGTCACCGCTGAAGTGTCATCCAGCAAGAAATGTAATTCTAGATTTTGGGTGCTGAGTCGCAGAAGTATGTTCATCCTTTGTGTCCAGCCAGGCTGAAACTCAGCACAGTTCAGTGGTGTCTCAGCTTACCATGTCGATATTAAAAGGTTTTGGTTTCACTCTAATTTATGGGTATAATCATGTTATGGGGGAGGGCCAGGAAGGGGAGGGGAAGGAATGATGGACAGTGTTCCTCAGAAATCAGTTCTCGGGTCACATGAACACCAAATGTTTTCTTTTCTTGCCTAAATCCACCATGGTCACCTCTGTTTGCTGCTGCTTTGTTTGCAGTTTTATTTCATAGTTCTGGCTCACTGGAAAAACACTATGAATGTCGCAAGGCCCAGAGCCTGACAGACGTCTCTTCCTTCTCGGGTATAGAGGGAGAAGAGGTCTGTCAGTGTGGCATCGTCACATGGGTATGGTTACCTCTGCTCCCCAGTGCTTGCAGGAGCACGACCTGGCTTTTAGCCATTGCTAACTTTTCGCTCCCCTCTCTCCTGCCAGCAACTCCTGGCACCTGGTCACTATCTAACAAATTACTGGTGAGTTATTTTGTTACAATTCTCCACCTGAATTGGGATTTTCTTAGGCTCTATCCATCAAGCATTTGATTCCTCTGGAGTACAGACAGAATAAAATTAGTCTGCCACTGCAAAGAGGGAGTGACTTGCACATTTCTCCTCCAAACACGGTAGTTTTAATAGATCCGCACACCTCGTCCCTGCTGCCCGGGAGTCCCACAAAGGAGGCTTTGGCACTTGAGAGGCATTAGCTTCCAGAACGACCTCGGCAGAAGATCTTGCTCAAAGCGAGTGCGGCGCTGGGCAGCTGCAGCTTGGGAAAGTTTCTGCATTTTTGCCTCTCTTTAATGAGCTATAAACTATTTTCACACCTCTGCCTAGACTTCTTTCACACTTCTGCCTACATATTTCTCTGCCTTTTACCATCGTCTCTGACATATGCCTCTGAAAACATCTTGGACTTGTAATTCTAGAACACTGATACTTATCAACATAACATATTTTTTGCGATCTTTGAATCCAGAGCCAATTTTATTTTCTTTTCTTCCTTTTTTTTAAAAAAAACCTAAAATAGTTCTGGTGCATGGCTAAAGACAATAAACTTCCCCAAATATTTGCTGTCAGAAAAGACACTCCTGGCAATGACTGCCTCTTTTCATGTTCGCAAGCAAAACTGTTAAAAAAGTTTGAGAGTAGATAACATGTATTAATACAGCAGTAACCTTTGCATTTACCCTCAACTTTTTATTTTTTCATGCATAAGTATTTTTTCTTCTAAAGCAATTAAAGGCGGGAAAACATGATAAGGCTTTTTTGTCACCAGTAATGTGATATTTTACTAGCAGAAACTTGGGGCTTTTTGCTAAACCCTTTAGGCAATTGTTCTGGTGCATTTAGAGGTTTTCTTGGTTTCATATATGGTTAAGATATCTCAAGTGCTGTCTACAATAACTTCCTTGTTCTTGTAATTTTCCTTTGGCGTGTGTTTGATACCAGCAGGCTTGTCCATTCCCATCTGCTCTGTATTGGTTTTATGCAAATTCTCTCTCATCCCTCTACAAGTCCTTTCAAGTTTAAATATTGCTTCCTCATGCCCGCTTATATTACTTGTAATTCCTGAACATTGACCTGCTAGCCACCCATATATTGGGCACAAAAGACATAATCTTTGTGAATCGGATATCTCTTATCTCGTCCCTGTTTGCATTATACATTCCCTTCACAATACAGTTTTCTACAATGCTCATCCATTTGATGCCCAAATACCTGAGGTCTCTTATTTCTGTCCAACATGCTCATCGCATTACTCATGGTGAACTGATGAGTAAGGAGATAAAAAGATTTGCTGTAGGTGGTGCATGGATCTACAGCATACCCAGAAGAGAAAATAGGCTGTCTGAGCCCCATCTCTGCCTTTGATTGGGGTGTGAGAGGCAAACTCTCCCTCTCAATAAAGTTACCAAAGGCAGTGATTTGATTTGTGTCCATGGATTTGCAGTGATTTAAGGTGAAACAACTTTTATTGTGTGTGAAACTGTCCCAGCAGGCACAAGGATGCCTGGAGCCCTCGCAGAGTAGTTTCATACCGGTGCTACACTTGTACTCGGGTACAAAACCAAGGTCAGGCAAGCTGTACAAAACCAGTACAGGTACATCTGTATGCTGGGGAGTGGCTGTCACCAAACTGGAGGAGATGGCAGGTAGAAGCAATAGCTCTAAAATATCTGTGCTATTGAAAGTATCAGTTCACCCTTTAGCAAGTTGATTTCTCTTGGACTGGTAGAGAGGACTCACTCCTCAGAAGATGCCCTGGAGCCTGCCCGCAGCAGCTATGTTTTGAATATGAACTCATCCCTGCACTGGCAGTGGGACCAGGTGAACATTTCTCTGTATGAGCTTCTACTTTTATCTCATATAGGATTCCTAAAGTAGGTGTTTGTTTGGGTTGGGGTTTTTTTTGTGGTGTTAAGAATATCTCTTGAGACTTGTTTCAGATTTCAATAGTTTGCCTTGAAAATAGTTTAGATGGCCTTGAAAGATTGTGTTAAAAAATTGTGGTATTCTGGCCTGCCCAGTAGTATAGCAAACTGTGGAGGCACCAAGGGGCGCGGGGTTTGCTGTTGGACTAGTTTTCTGAATGTTGGTGCTGATCTCGGTTCTGCAAAATCTATTCTTTTAATTTCGATGAACAAGGGTGAATACCAAAGGTAGAAAGAGTTTATTTTTAAGGTAATGATGTTAATTTTATCACTTGATTGAATTTGTTACAGGGTATGAGAAAGAATTTAAACAGTGACATAAAATACAAATAATATATATACCTGTAACGTATTAAATAATTTTTTTTTCTACTTACATTTTTGAGAAATGTACTTGTCATGTTTTGTTACATTCTTTTTTTGTTGGGTTGTTTTATAAACATGATTCTTTCTAAGATCTTTACTGTTGCTATCAAAAGGAAAGCCATAGGCAGTCCCAATTGTGTATCAGCACTCCTAATGCTTAAATTGCCAGAAAAAGGAAAAGATAGAAATTATTTAACTACTGTGGTGCACAGCAAAAGGCAGACTGCTGCTATGTCAACTACACTGTGTGCTCTTCAGAACTCTGGCTGATCATAAATGCAGTTTTAGGCTTCAAAGAGAGGCCACTGTATCTGAGAACTGAAAATATACAATTTACCATGGGGTCATTTTTGGAGTTTTGCTTCCACTTTTGCTGGTTATCGAGAGATATGGATTAGCTTTGTGGGCATAGTGCTTCTGAAGTGAATGGCTCTGATTCTTTCTGATGTGTAAATCTGACGTGATGGTGTAAATCTGAAGAACGGTCACTGAGCAGAAATGCAGAACTTGGAAAAATTGTATGGTATTAAGCAGAATTGCAGGTGAAATTATTATAATGGTCCCTTCTGGCCTTGGCATCTTTGCATTTAAGAGCTCCAGCACTGTAATATAACAGTAAGGCAAGGATGAGTCCGACTTAATTTTTTTATTTCTGTCTCAGTTCTGTAGCAAGGTTGCAGAGTTGCCAGAGTTGCCCTCACTTCTCAGCTACCTCCATGCACACGGAGTGTTCAGTAAATATGCCTAAGATATATGGACTGCAAGTAAAACAGCCTGTAAGAATCTAAGAGTCTAATAGTCTAATTTTTCAATTACATCTGTGTCCGTGGGAATTGAGGTTGTGCTTATTATCTTCCAGAAGGCACCTTTCAGGCAGCATAGCCCGAGTCAGACAGGAGTCCGGGCTCGCAGGAAGCACCGACTCAGTTCCGCAGCCACAGCAAGAGACAAGCACTTGCTTTAATGTGCTGCATCCTGCAGTGAGGGGCAGCACAGGTAATGCTGATAGCACATGTAACATCCAGCCTCTTCTGCGAGAAGGAAGAACGCACTGATGCGTCCCAGAAGTCAGTGGCTGGGTTAGAAGCTTTTGGCCATTTGTCCCAACAGGAGGCAGCATCCATATTAACCAGCCTAAATTTGTGACTCCATGTATGTGTAAAAAGAGAGGGTGGTTTCAGACAGAAACAGCAGAAAGCATGAGTAAACTGCCCATACGCCGTGGTCAGGAGGTTCTCCACTGCTTTGCTTCTCACCAGAGCTGAGCTACTGGTCAGCCAGGGATCTGCCACCTGCAGCGTCACCCTGTCCCCCTCCATCCCAGTTCTGGGTGTCTCCTCCCAGGGCTTCAGCTTCCCTGCAAACCTCCCTCTAACTCCTGAAGGAGGGCGTTAGCCCTGGGGCAGCACCAGCAACATGGAAACCAGTCCAATGCATGTTTTGGACAGTGGACTTTGCCCAGTGTTCTTGTGTCACTGGTTTGCACATGTGGTCCTTATACATCTCCTGGGGGCAGAGCGGCATGGAGAGTGAAACGTGTCTTGTCCTCATATAGCCTGAATTTTCCAAGACGAGTGTTTCCACTAGAGGTGGTCATACAGGATTAATGTCAAAGTGGTGTTCAGATGTTCAGGGCTGATAAAAAGTGATTTGCCAGCAATTCAGAGCCCTCCAGTCCATGTTCAAATTAAAAAAAAAAGAAAACAGCAACATTAAAATAGTTGAGATACAAAAATGAAAAGGAAAAACCTCCTCAGTTATCTATGATAACACTATTGTTTTCATTTTTTATTATCTTGCTTGTTACACACCAATGAGAAACAACCACAGATCGTCAATAAGGTTTTTAATTGCAAAGATTTCCTGTGACGTGAGTGTTAATGAATGTCAAGGCAATAACACAAAAGACATTACTTGTTTAATGATTGATAGAACAAGAAAAGCACGAGGTCTTTTGCAGGGTAAATGACTACTGTTCTGTGTTCCTTTACATTAGCAGTATCAACACTTAGATCACATGGCAGGAGATAATGGTCCAGGAGATAAAGTACAGAATCACAGTCTGTTATACAATAACAGACATAGTAATGATAATTAATGTGCATTTCTTTGGCAATTCTCATACTTGTCAGCGCTGAGCCATGGGGACCAGAGTTTTGCTGTTGACTTAAACGTGGACAGGATGGAGCACTTGATTGGTCTGAGAGTTTTTGATTTCTGCTCTGCTGCAAAGATGTCGGCCCTTAAAAAGCTCTTGTCAGATGGTTTAACTGGACATTCATGTATGTCGATTTTATGTGTTATAATAGTAATACGCCTTAATTGCTGAGAGTAACGTGACTGGAAAAAGGACATTTAAACATGCAGTGTGATAGTGCAGTTCAAAACAAACCTCTGGGCTTTGGCCAGCAAGCATCAACATCATGACACCTACTAAAGGCCCATCACTTTTTTTCTTCGCTAATAAATAGGTAATAGCTGGTGGTTTTCTCCAAAAAAAAGGGAACATGCTGGCCAGGGCCCCCTTAACACAGCAGACTGGCCATAACCTAGCCTGTAAAGACCCCCCATAGCTGCAAACTGTCTGAGGAACTCTTCACAGTGTGGGCAACTGGCCCTAACCGCACTCTTACATGGCTTTGGGTATGAAGTCCATGGAAAATTTGTACAGCTTTGGTTTGGTTTATATGGTTTCTGACACACCAGGTTTCATTGGACAATATGCACTTGGCAACTCTTGACTGGTTTGCACCATGAGGTTTCAAGTGCCCCTGGAGTTCTGCCGAGTGAGCAACTGTCTCCAAAAATGTGCTAAATATGAGAAAGCCTTCGTGGTGAAAATTAGTTCATGGTTTGGCAAAATGTTTGGGGAGTCAGAAAAATATTTGGATGGAACCTAGATGGTTTAATTATTGGCCTTGAACCACAAATTAATGGAGCTGCACATGGCCTTTGGTTTCAAAATGTAGCACTGGATAATGTTTCCTCGTTTTTGAAAGCTGCATTGGTTTACAGCTATCTACGTTGGCATGGGAGTTGCTGCCTGAAAGCTGTACTGGTAAAATTGTACGTTTCATCTAAAATAAGAATCTTATTCAAATTAGTGATATAGTTTAACATATTTGGAAGTATTTTCTTGAACTAAAACATCTCAACTCACTCCAGGTTAAAAATTCTTGAAGTTTTAAAAATCCCTTTGTTACTATTCTGAGTAGGGTCATAATTGTCAGCTTTGAATTAAATCGTGCAACTGTTTTTTGCCCTCCAAAAGCTCACCAAAGCTGTGTTTGAGCTTTACTTAAGTAAAGTATGCACAGCCTTCTGCCATTTGTCTTTCTTTAGAAAAAGCAGCCTCTAAAGAGTCTGTCAATAGCCAGTTTGACCTATAAACGTGTGTTTCCAGGTGTGCCTGCCCCAGGCAGCTTGGCATGGATGTAGAGAGGTGTCAGAGGCTCTTGGACAACCTGAAGGGTCATGGGGAGTCCTGAAAGGGCTGGTTTTGGAGTTTGGTCCCATCAGGTGGGCATGCATGGGGTACAAGACCCCTTCCCCATCCTCCTGCTAAGCTGGTTTTGGGCAATACGTGTGTACTCCTCCGTTACACCATTAAAGCTTTCCCAGTCCTGGCTGTGCATCCTCCTCCCCATCCCCTGTGAGTTTTGAATTTTTAGAGCTCAGCCCCACTTCAGAGGTGACTGAACTGTGGCAAGAGCTGTCTGTGTTGAAGGCAGGAAGCAGAATAACAACTTAAAGAGGCTTGGGGTGTTTTTTTAATGTTAAACTCCTTTAAGTGTGATGCTAGGGAGAGCAGCACAGCATGGAAAGTGTGAGCAGTTATCGCGCAGGGGCCCGGACTCGCTCTGCCCTGCTGCCGCTGTGCTCAGCCAGGCGTCCCCGTTCCTGTGCTGGCCCTCCAGGAGGACCCTGAAGAGAGGCTTCTGGCATCAAGTGAGAGTCCTTCATGTGAGCCCATCTGTGCACTTTGTTTAAACAAGTTAGTAGTCACTTAAAAATTTCTGCTAGCCTCTTAAAGGCTGCTCTGCAGGGTCTACATGTGTGCAACAGCAAGTGTTTACCTGGAACACGTGTGTTCAGCAAAAAAATCAGTAAAATGGGAATGTAAAAGAAAGGACTGGGAAAAAAAGTTTGACTTAAAATATTCCATCAAAACTACTTCGATTTAGACTTTGTTTTGGTGGTTCTGTTATGAAATACTGCAGAGGTAACCTCTTCAAAACATGTGGGTAAAAAAAAATAATACTTCAGCTGAACTTTAAGAGATTGTATACCCCTACATAAAACCCTGCACAAGATATTCTGAATTTCAGTTTTCCAAATTGCCTTGTATTCAATTTAAACCCACCACGCTTTGATCTCCATTCTGCAGACCAAGTAGTTTTACGTCTCTATTTCACTCGCAGCCTCCGGATGGCTGATTGGGGGGTAAGGGAACTTCTACCTGTCGCTTCCAATTTTAGGATCAGGACCCAGATTTGGGAAATCACTTGAGCATGTGCCTGACTTGAAGGAAAGGTTTCCTTGTGTGGTGCTGCCCTCCCAAAAAAGAGATGTCCTCCTCAGTCTCCTCCAGTACCTAATGCTTGAAATTGGGCTGACCCAGGGAAGTCACTTCTTCCCCAGCACCGTGGGGGGCCAGAGCCCTGAGAGCCCAAAGACTCGATCCCATTGACCTTCTCGTTGCTCTTCCCAGGGAAAAAAGGTTGGGAGAGTGGGAGCAGCCTCCCAGCATTTCTGTTACCCACCTCGCCGGAACAGCACTCACCGCTCTCCTTGTTTGGGCATTAATGAAATGCACAAAGCAAAGAGGCTCATCCATATAAATGGGTGATTTAAATAATGAGGAAGGAGGAAGGATGTGGTTCAGTGTCAGTACTGATTAATTAGGGTATAAAATAAATAACCCTCCTAACAACATTGGCTGTTTCCACTATAACTTACTCTATTATCTCGTGATGGAGTTAATACAAGTGACAGTGTAATTACAGGTTAGTTAACTGGCCCATTATGACGTTTGCCTAATTTTGGGGGATGGACCAATTTACACGTACACATTTTCCTATTGCAAAGAAACCAACAGCAAAGTGGTAAAAGTTGGTTGCTAATCCTGCAGTTTCACCACTCGTCAGGCACAGTTTTTCAGTTCCCCCCCGCTTTGTGAAAGTCAATCACGCTGATGCCAAAAGCGTGGAATAATTCCCTCGTGTGCTTGTTTGATGTCACAGCTGAGGTCACGGTTAGGTATTGTGCTCTTATGAGTAAGCACGTTTATCTAATGTGTGGCCGCACAATGAAATGATGAACAGATGTTAACAGTGAGTTTTTAACATCTTAGCTCTATTGTATGGAAGTTTTATTGAAGTGTTTTGCCTGTTAACTCTATGAGTGTCAGACAAAAGCAAGAAAATATATACCAGGTTTTACAGGGTTTGGGAGTGGATTTTTAGAAACAACATTGCTGCACAGCAAATAACTGCCGATGTAACAAGCCGTTTACATTTAATACTTTTATGGCAGCTGGCCAATAGCTTCCGCAGCTTGCGGTATGGATCACAAATTTCTCATAGAAAGAGAACAAATGCAAAATTAGATCTCCCAAATTATAATGCATTACAACCCAAACTTCACGTTAACATAGGCCTTCAATCATGACATCAAATCCTTAGTTTGTTTAATGGCTCCACGGAAATCGTGAAGCTATTCTGAAATATTTTCAGTGGTTGGTTGGTGCTGCTTATTTTTTTCATGCAGGATGGGAGGAAGCGGGGAGGAGGAAATCAGAAAATTTTCCTGTGTTGTGATTGTGTGACAGTGGCATTGATATGATATTCTTAAGGTCTCTTTAGGTCAATACAGCTGAAAACAGGATCTATAAATGGGAGTTTTTAGCACCTTAACTACAGGTGATGCTGCCAATGCCATACACAAGATATTATCGTACAGGGCTTGTATAAGGTCTAGTACTTAAATAACTAGTCTTCTTTCCCAGAATTATTGTGATGTCTTTTTTCTAAGTCATCTGAAATACATTGCAACTTCCCAGTGCCTCAGTTTCTCTACTTACGTATGGGTGATACATTTGAACTTAAATTACTTAATGCCTCCAAACTATTTTAGGATTTGGGGTAAAACATCCAAACACTATACGTTGTTATTGAGAGAGCAGCAAAGCTTGATTCTTCAGAATTCAAGGCAAATATCCTTATTTCTATTTCAGTGCAAGTTATAGCATTATCTTTTTTTTTACGGTAAGTCACTTTTTTATATGCTATAGAAAGTCACTTTGAATTCAAATATAAAATGAGGCCATCCATCATGTTAGCAATTTAATTACCTTGGTATATATTTTTTCAGCAACGCCCCCCCCCCCCCCCCCCCCCAAACACAACAAACCACCTCTATTATTTGTTGTGTGTATATATCTTATTACAGATTCATTGCCTGGGGACAGGCAGGGCTGTCAGCGGGGCAGTCCTTGTGGTTGGAAATGCTGAGATGGGGAGCAGATAAGACATGAAGCCCTTGTGCCTCCTGTTCGGGTGCGCTCCGCTCCGTGTTTGCTTGGGGCCTTACCTGTTAGATTCCCTGTAATCTTTGTTGCAACAGTGAAATGGTGCCTTGTAAAGCAATGAAGCGTGACAGGGATATTGAAAGGGTCGAATGAGGTAGAAATGCGATATTTTCTGTCTTTGGCGGGCCCAGGAAATAGGAGTCCGGCTGCTGAACTGGGGTTTGGCATTCACCGACGTATTTGCAGCAAGAAAGTTGTGAGATTTATTGTTCGGTGCTTACAGAAGAGACAAAGTAAGCAATGCCCGCGATTTATCTAATTGTTTAACCATCTGGTTTCACAGCGACTGAAGATTAAGTGCTGAGGAAACTGGGAAACTACAAATGGCAAAGAAGGAAAGGGAGAAGGGCCTCTATTTATTAAGGTTTTGCTGGTAACATTCACAAAGTACCTAGGTGTTTCTCAGAGATTGAGACAGATTTCACGGTTTGCCTTTTTTTTTTTTTTTTTAAAAGGGTTTGATAATGTTATGGCCAATAAAATGTGTAGCAATAGAAGTTGACATAATGAGAAGTGTAATGAAATGACGTTTCAGGACATGAGTGGATTCAAGAGTTGGGATAGAAAAGGAGGTCCCACTGCCATGCCCACATCTCATGGCACGCAATCTTTTCCAAAACCATTAGCTATTAACTAGGCGAGATATGGGTCACCAGATTTAATGACATATGATATTCAGAAGGACTCTGGTCCCGCTCAGGCAACCCCATATGATGTGCTATTTTCAGCATTCAGCTGGTTTTCTCATTTTAACACATTTTCCACAACAAAAACTGGTGGGTGCTCACCACAGCAGAGAAATGAAGTTTTGCCTTTAGATGCTTGAGCAGGAGCTGAGCTTGTCTATGCAGAACGTAGATGGGTGTATAGGTGGGACCTGGGTGAGTTAGCCAAGTCACCAAGTAAACCTTAAAGCTCACTAACAATAAATTGCTGTTTTAGTGAGAGAGCCTAATTCACTGATTTCCCAGTTATAGCTGTTGAAGCAAACAAGCAAAAGCATCTTTTGTAAGGCTTGAAAAAAGCAGGAAAAAGTGCTTGGGTGAGATGCCTGAAGTGAAAGAGATAGAAAGATAGTATTTAAAAAGGACAGAATCATTTTTATCCTCTTGGGTAGAAAGCTACCCTGTGGAGTAGATGAGATCAGATACTCTTTCATTCTCTCTGTTGTCCTACATCTGTCTTCATTAGGAGTTTTGCTCTACCAGGGTCCAAAGATCTCAGACTTTTGATTAGTTTCAGCTGGACTTCAGTATCAAACCTGAAAAACAGTTATTTTGTCTGCACATGTTACTTTTCCACAAGCAAAGGCACATCCTACAAATAAAGTCTTCAGGGAGGTGTAAAATTGGCCTGCAACAGCAAGAAGAGAGAAACAAGCTGGCTTGCTTTATATAAAAGACTATGCAGGTATCGACCCCAGAAAATTTGTCAAGTCAACACCTAATGATGGCTTAGCTGCTGGGCTTGGCCATGCAATATTTAAATCAGGCTCTGGTTTTTAACGCCTTAGTTTTTAACATATGGGGCCTGAATGACTGAGGAGAAACAGAAGCGCCGTGTGAGCATTTCTCCCCAGGAGCCAGAGTAGTTCTGCTGAAGTTTGGTCATAAACTCTTTAAACTACCACGTCTCTAGGGAAGGCTCGGGTGAGCGTCTCCGCATCTGCCATCGGCTGTGTTTAACACCAATCCTCCAGGAGCTTGTAAAGCACCACGGGTGAAGGGAGAAGACTTTTTCCAGAAGTGGGATGCTCGTCACACGCAGCGGGCGAGGTTCAGAGCCCAGGGAATGTGGGCAGAGTGGTCCCAGTGGTGGGTTGTTTGCTCTCAGCCTGGGACACCAGGAGCAGCTGATAAATAGCTGGCTCCTAAGCCAGAGGATGGGGGCTCTAGGCAAAACCAGTGTCCAGCCTGGAGCTGTTGGCGATTCTCCTGCTTGAAAAAAGGAGATAGTTTTTGATCAGAACATCTGGATTCATTGAAACCTAGAGGTTTGCAGGAGAATTTTGCCCCTGTGTTGAGGCTTCCCTTTGGAAATATTTCTTAAGATGGGGTGTGGGAGGAGGATATGGTAGCAGAAAATGTGTTTACACTGGGTGATAAGTGTGCCCACAGCGCACCAGATGCCAGCCAAGCTGGTATTAAAAGAAATGAGCCAACTTCAGCTTGGCCAGGTGTTTGATCCAGAGCAGGGAGTTAACCCAGGATTAACATGTCCTGACCACCACCGTCTGAAAACACTGAGTCTTCAGTCTTTGTCTCATTTGGAAGAGAAATTGGGAATAACTGGAAATTTAAACAATTGATCACCAAAAAGAGGAGCATGGCAGCATTCCCTTTACAACATGTGGCTTCACAGCCACCTGAATCATTAAAGGCATGAAAAGACAAGGTGGTTCCACTCACCTTGCGGACCTTTCAGCTTTTGAGAAACAAAATACATAGCAGTGGGCTATTTATCTGTCATTTTCGGAAAGAAGGTGAACATGCAGATACCAAAGAACATCTGGTGTCTTCATCCACACAGCACCTGATAATGATATTGTTTAGCTGTTGGGAAAATGATTGAGAGGTCTTCCATCGCAGCACCAGTGTCTTGGGCGAGAGTGTCTATATTTGTGTACTTTTAATGGAAAAAGTTGAAGCAACTTATTTAAAATTTATCATCTGTTTTCAGATTTCCTATTTTGCTTCCCAAGTGTCAGTATATTTCTTGTTTTGACATATATATATATTTGAATCATCTGTTTATATTAAATGCAACTTTGTAATACAACATGTTTTCTCTTAACATTTTTCAGGCTTTAAAACACAGATTTAAAATGAATAGAATTAACCTAAAGAGGTTTAAATATTGAATGAAATATTATGTGTTTAAGTGACTGTATCCAGAACTTTTTTCTATTTGTTTCAAGGCTAGCATTGGCCTTTTAGCTTTCAGTTCCAGTTTAGATTTTTGGGGTTTTTTTCCCAGCTGATATTTCAAAATTACCTAAATTTTGAAATTTCCTATTTCTATGCAGCTCTGGCAATTCTATAAACTGGAATTTCCAGGGTATGAAAGAGTTGCACAGGCAGCTGAGACACACAAAAATATCGTGGTATAGTTAAGAACTGAATCTAAATTTATTTTAATCTCAGTCCAGTGATTTAAACAGAGGGATTTTAACATTTCTTCTCTTCGTGATCAAAGATAGTGCCAAGAGCTGGATGAAAGCTTTTACTGAGTGTAAGAATAGATGCTCATGCACACTGAAAAGTGTTACTAATGTTGCTTTAATAAAACATAAATTCTGAGTCGTGCTCCCTGCCAGGCTGACGTGGGTGGACTCTATTAAGCTTTTTTTCGGTTGTGCTTGCAGACTGGGAGGTTGCGATGGGAAACCCGCACTCACTGGATGCAATCCAGGGAGGAACTCCACACAGAGTACAGCCAAAACTGGAGGACTTCTTCCAGGTCCTTTAAAGTCAGAGCAGGCGAGAGCTCAAATGCTCAACTGAGCCAAGAGGGGAATGCGAAGGGACCCTGAGGCAGAATTTGGGGAGGGTTCCCCAGCTGCTTGGTGGTCACTGAGGGGGGCCCTGGGGGTGGGGTGCCATCTGCAGAGGCTCATGGTAAACTAATGTGATGAACCTTTACAGTAAACCTGCTGGCTAATGAGCACATTCCTCATCCCTCTGGATCTGTGTGCTTTTTGAGTATTTGAGCCAAATCCACGTTTTTCAGCTGCTTTCAAGGGTGTCTGAGATGGGTAAAATGTAACAGCCTGAGTTGTGCAGTCAAATGGGATAGCTGCTTCTGCCCTTTTGGCTTGAGAATGTGATAATAAATCTGGTTTTGTGTAAGCAGTTATCTCAGATACACATTTGCCTATCCAATAGTAGTTTTTAAGCTGGGCTGGTTGTCAGCATCTCTGCCCAATGGGAATGCTCCAGCATTAAAACTGGGCAATTTTAATACTTGGGCAAATCGTGTGGGTGCAGTTACACTGTAATTTTTTTAATGACAGCCCTCTTGCATGTAATGGGGAGGGAGGATCTATCATTTGTTTCTCTTCTGGATAATGGCAAAGAGAAAAGCATATTACCTTTTTAAACTGACAACAAACAGGTTTAGCATTTGAATCAGGCAAATTTGTACGGTGTGTTTTCTAAACCAAGGAAGTATTAATCTTAACCCTTTTATGGCGTGATCCAAAAACAAATATAGCTTTTCTAGCCAGAAGTTAAGACAGTATATTACAACTCTGAGTTGTCACTGTGTTTCAGGTTTAGTATCAAACACAGCATCTCATTTTTTTTGTATAGACGTAAAAAAAAAAAAAAAGGAAAAAAGTAGTGAATGGGAATGAGATTGTAGCATTCTCCCTTGTTTCCTTTCTCATGTAGACAGCAGAGACACACACTGTCTGTCTCATAACACTGGGCTGAAATCTAATCAGAAAGAATGCCAGGTACCATTGTTAGAAAAACAAAGCGTATTTGATATTTAAGTTTAATAAAAACTACTTGAAAAAAGAATTTGGGCCCAAAGTGGGAAGTACACTAATAGGTTTGAAGCAAAGAAGCAAACGTGTTCCTGATTACACCCCATTAAGAAAGTGGAATGCAGTGAGTGCTGCTTCCCCCGAGGAAGCCCCTGTGCGCACGGGATTTGGAGTTTGCAGCCAGCCCAGCAGACGATGCCAGACCTGCTGACCCTGTGAATTTTGCAGTATATTTTCAAAGATAATGTGCCTTCTGGGGTTCGCTGGGAAGGAAGGGAAGAGATACTTCACTGCACAGATTTTGAAAGGATTTGGAATAAGATCAGCTTATTGTGCAGTTTGTTTTTGTACGCATTTGCTCATCTCTAATAACATACTAAAAACTCAAAAGTGTCTTAAGCTTTGCTATATTTTGGTGTGCTCATTTGTTCCACAGCTGCCTTGTGTGCGTCCAAAGCGACACCGCCTGTTCCAAGTGGTTTCTGGTGAGGCAGAACTGTACGATTTGTTTGAATCATAACGTGAGTCTGGTATGAGTCTTGTTGTGATGTGTCCCTGTCTGTGGAATATGAGAAATTTCTTCATTATTTTTCATCAGACAATCCTATGGAAAATAAAGTTCACATGGTGAAACTGCAGAGGCAGAGTGATATGATATTCTAGGAAACATTGTATATGCAGCGCCTGCCAGACTGGTCTGTATACCCAGGGATAGAAATCCATCACTGGAGGTGGCTGGAAACCTGCAGTTGCTGGTTCAGAGGTAGGACAAAGGGGAGTAAGGCTTGGGGATCTTATCAGAAATCACAGCACTAATGTCATCAGTGTTTCTTGGGAGGGTTACGTTATAACTCAACTTTATAACTGGGAATTTGTACATACGCCAGCTATCCCAGGGGGTGCAGATTTTAAATGCACACACATTTCATTCTGTGTGACAACACCTTGAAAACATAGGTTAGTTAAGACAAACCACCGTCAATTAAGTTTATTGGATGATGTCAGTGATGTAGGTGATATATATGGATTTAGAAAAAGGCCCACTCTTCTCTGGATCTGCAGTTTGTCAATAACGGGAGGAAATGTACAGTGACTATTGGTGTGATTTTGTAATATGCAAAATGGACTTAATTATCAGCATGAGAAATCGCTGCATGAAGTGTAAGGATTTTGATTTGTGGGTTTGTTCTTTGTTTTCAAAAAATACCATCTGCAAATGGCAGAATTATTTTCATAGCTCATGCCTATGGATTTACTAGAAAGAGACCCATGTATTGCCCTTCAGCTGGAGCTGGATGTGATCCCTAGCAAGGTGCACACAGAAGCAGCCATGCCTTGTCCAATAGACTTTTACTATAATCAGAGACCAGCTGGTTTAATTTTCTCTGGTGCTTTTTTTGCCACTGGTAAATGACGTTGCTAACAGCTGACACGGAATTTTAATAGCTTCTCATTTTATTTAATTGCAAGCTGTGAACAGTGAGAACTAATAGTAAAGGAATGAAGGCTTCAGAAACTATCCCCAAATTATGTGTATGTGCTGTTTTTGGTAACTTCAGTTCTCTATTTTAGGAGGAAATAATTAAGTTGTAGTTATGATTTACATTGGCATCAATAATGGGTGAAGTACCCTGCAAAAGCTCCAGGAGATTGAAATTTGTGGCAGATTTTGCTTCAGATTCTGAAAATTATTCTTTTTAGATCTCACGTGTATAATTCCTTCTACTCTGGACTGCAAATATACTTCCGAGTTTGTCACCTCAGGTGTCTTCAGGACCATAAGCATTCTGTCAGCTCAAGTCAAAGCCAAATAGGTTGTGCTGCAATTCTTGTTTTCCCCAGCTTCTCACGTGACTGAAGAGATTTGGGGACCAAAGAATAACACTGGCTCTCAAAAATAATTTGATTCAAACTCCTTCCAAACTCATATGGGGTTGTATAGATTTGAACGTGGCCAAAATGTATGAAAATGTGTATTAAATATTATGAGGGTTATATAATAATTTTAATCAATGAATTTTTTACTAGTTAAATATTTATTATGATTATTTCTAGTAATAGTTAAATATTTATTATGATTATTTCTAGTAATAGTTAAATATGTATTATGATTATTTCTAGTAATGACATAATTAAAAGCAACAGCAATTAATTTAGTCCCTGTACGGGATTTGCAGTGCAAGCTGTTGAGCATATCGAAGGGTGTCCCATCTACTCACATACTCAGAAATTCAGCATCTGCTTTGCTGAATCGATTGGCACTTTTACAGCACAGGACTGAGCCTTTCAGGTTTCTCTTCTTCACTACTTTTTCTCTTCTTCCCCTTAAAGGAGGAAAAGGCAACCTCATCATGTTGGGCATTAGCTAAGAGCCCAGGCATTGTACTTAAGTGTACTCTCTCGGACTGATTTCATATTTGATCAATCTCTCAAGATGGGTTTCAAATCCAATATTGATGCATTTTTTTCTCAGGACTGTAAGTTGTTTGATGATTCCTAGAAGCTGCTCTTGTAAAGGCTTAACTCACTATTTGTTTAAACAAAATAAACAGTGAAAGTAACAACTTCGGTAATTTCCAAATCCCTACTTCTTAGTTTATTAAACTAACACAAACTGAGTACTACCCCACTCTCCTGCAGTCTGCTACCATTGTCTTTACTGAACACAACAGGGATTTGCACGTTGGATTTTGAAGCACTGTCCATGCTGTTAGTAAGCTTGACTGCCTCCTCTTGTGTGTGACAATTTCTTTTACTATTTATTTTAATGTTCTCTCCCTCAGCTTGATTTACTTGTCTGTTTTTGGACTTGCCTAATGGTAAATTGATCCAGATGAAATTAAATGGGACAAACCTCATTGCTTATAAAGAAACAGTTGTGTGATTTTGGCTGGACTGATGGCTTCTCAAATCCTAGATTTTTCTTACAACCATTTCTTTTATAATGTCATCCCAATTTAGCAAATCAGATCTTAAATTATCTCCTTCTGACCCAACGACTTTTTGAGTTGCTTTTTTTTTGTTTTCCTGGTTGTTTTGCTTCTTGCCTAGTAGTCATTTTCTAGCTATATCCTTGCTGCACAGGGCAAAGGTGGTTAAAATTACACGTGCTACACTCTGCTTCTATTGGGGCAACTGTAATCTCATGTACTGATAATGCTTGTTTTTTCACAAAGTAATTTTTATTCTTGCTTTGACTTAATTTTTTCAATACTGATGAAGAAAGGAGCTTCAGCATCTCGGATGTGTGTTTTGACATATGTTGTCTTATGAAGTGATCTGCGTTTCAGAAATAGGTTACACTTGTCGGTCAAGAGCTGTTGCTTTAACTAGTGCTCATGCCCTGTATTCGTGAAAAGCTGTAATTGATTCCCATCTCTTTTATGGAATAGTCCTATTTTCTTGCTGAATAGATGCTTCTGGTTCTTTTAAAGGCAGCATTCATCTCAATTGGCTCACTGTTGCTTTTCACTACTGTCACCCAAGAAGGAGACCCATCATCCTCCTCCCCCCTTCAAATCATAGCATTCCAAACTACCAATTTTTCTGTCTGGTTAGATCTCTGGACTCATTGAAGAGTTTCTCCTCAACAGCAAAACACCAAATGTTTCGAGATTCAAGATAAAATGCTAGAAGTTGGTAACACTGCTTTCAGGTGTCTTTGTCATAGGTGTAATTTTGGGGGAGGAAGCTGGAGATGAACGGAGCTGAGGGATTTCCAGAGGCTGTACCTAATAACATGGGCTTGTGCTGTAACCTCAGAGCTTAATGTTGTAAAACTGTGCAGAATAAAAGGGACCTAGAAAAACGTTAAGCACAGTTTGGGTAAAATAAGAGAAGACCAATGCTTGCAACCTACCATGAAGAAGGCATTCAGTCTCCTTTCTCCTGTTGCATTTTGGAAATCTAGTCGCCTGGGCTTCATGCCCACAGGGTCCATAGGTGAATAATCTATGGTGTGGAGAATAAAAACACCCAGTTCACACCTAGGAGGCATGGATCCTCCCTGTTTATCTACAAAAGATAAACAGTTTGGTATTGCTTATTTTTATGCATAATGTGTTTCGGTTTTGAATGTTTTCTACCAAAGAAGAAATTAAATGTTCCTTTGGCCACCTCTTTCTGCAGTCACCTATCTTGCAGACACATTTGAGGCTTATGGGATAATTTCTTGCATGAAGTTTAATTCAATGAGAATAGATAAGGCACAATCTGGCATTAAAGCAAGCTTCTTTCAACAAAATTTGAAAGAGAAGGCGAACGTCTCCAGGTTTCTACTTGTCTCATCATGACATGTAATTCTGTAACAGGGAAGGCCAGGAGCAAAAGAAATGAGAAACCAGAGCCCTGCAAAGTATTTGCCAGGAAACCTGAAATTACATGGAAAGCGCTGCCCGTTGAAGGCAGCTGACTAGGCTGAGGTTTACAAACTTTTTTCAGAAATCTAGGCTCAGTTTCCAGTGAAACCTGGCCTGATTTATCATTTTAAGTCACAGCCAGGTGGGATTTCATGTGATTGCAGGTGAGATCCGGTGGCATCTCAAGGGTTTCGCTCCCTGACCTAAGGCAATCAAATCCTTTGTGATACAATGCTGAGATTTTTATTTTTTTTTTTCCACGGGCTTCTGCAAATCAACACCAGTGCAGTTTATACAAGGACAGGGTTTTGGAGTTGCTGGAGGGCAAATTTCACTAGAGCAATGTTGTGTGACAGCAGACTCGATGTTCTCCCACACTGTGGGGGACCTCAGCCCCAAACTCACTGTGGTATCCAGGGCTTGTGTTACATCCCAGGACGGTATATTCTGTGCAAGGGCCATATATCTGGTATAACTGCAATTAAATACTAACGTAGTGTGTATGCCAGAATGCTATTATAATTGCCAGCACTGTTCAACAGCACTCTTCGTACGGCACATAAACAGCAGAATGCAAATGCTCTAATGGATTTTTCTTTTTTCCCTTCACATTGGCCTGATAAAGTATATGATTAAGAGTAATTGGAAATTTCTTGACCAGTTAATTAAGATACATCAAATAGCCGCAGCCCACAGGCAAGTACACTAAATCCTCAGGCTTTCACCTGCCTCCCTTTCCAAGCTCCTCTGTTTTTCTGGAGTTTGGCTGAAAGTTTGGATGCTGGTGGCCCTGAGTTATGTCTTTTTTTTTTTTTTTTTTTTTTAAAGGTTTTATGCCATTTTGGGACACTGGTTTTAGTGCAGAGGTAAACAAGTGAGTCATACACTTCTGTGTTAAAACAAATCAATGTCCTGTATCATGCTATTTACTTTATCATTAAGGCGGAAGGGTGGAGAGGTGGAAATGTTTTTTATCTGGTTAGGGAGCAGAGGAGGGAACAGAGAGAGAGGTGCTGAAAATTCAGGTGAGTTGAATTTCCAAAGGGTGAAAATACTTCTCTGAATGGATGGCACAATTCCATCTTCAGACTAGATTAATTCATGAAGGACCCAATTCCACCTTCATTTTCCTTACCACTCTCACTGATGTCATTAAAACACATTCAAAAGGACAGCTAGAATATACGGCCCAGGCTTTAAAAATCTATAAGGATCATTAAAGAGTGGAGTTAAAATATTAATTTGCCCATGAATGGCACACAAAGAAATTAAGCCTTTGATGGCTTCAGGCTTCTCAACAGAGAAACAAGGATTAAAATAGATTTCATAAATAAACAAATAAATAATCTCAGTAATTTCTCCACACTAATATGCCCAGACTTAATTAACTGTTCTCCATTAGAAATACATATCCTGAAAGAGGTTGATGCTCCAGCAGAAGCTGAGTTGGGGTGACCGCTTTTTTGAAAGTTTAAGCTTTGTGTAAGAAGAAATGTAAGAAATAAATGCCGGACTAAAGCACAACGGCTTTCTCTTTCCCTGAATGGGCCAGCTACGGTGGAGCTGAAACTGCTGCAGGTCCCAGCAGTGGGAAGCAGCCTGTGCTGGTGTGTTTGCCGGTGGTTTTATGGGGTTGGTTGTCGCAAGCCTTCCAAACACTTCAAAAGATATGGCTTTACCTTGGTACTGTATGTCCCAGAAGAGGATTGCAATTTAACTTTAGAAAGCTCATGCTATTTCTGATATGCTGTCTTAGAGTTCCTCAGACATAATTCAGAGTTAGGTAATTGTTTTATGGGTTACTTAGCAAATCCAGATATATTTATTTAGCATAAATAAGCCGATAAGTGAGTACTACTGAGAAGGTACCAGTGTTCTGTGCATGTCCTCAGTTCAGTGCTTTACTACGTAATCTTTGATACAGCAAGAAGGCGCTTGGATGTTATACTGTTTGTTTAAACTAGCATCCTGTGTCAGTCGTCGGGTTTCTTAAAAGAATTAGTTGGGGTCAATTAAGTATTTTAATAAATGTTCTTGAAATGTCAATTAATCTGTAAACAGCACTCAGCGACGTGATAGTAAACGTAGCTGCTCAGTTGAGAGGGGATGTGTGTCTGCTCTCGACATTTGCTTGGTAGGTAATGCCGGAAAATTGGATGCACCTTTTCTAGAGTCTGATAATTCATAAATCTGTTGAGCAAGGTAAGTTCCATCATTAACCTTTAATCTTTTAGAAGCAAGTTGGCTAGAATCTATTTACTTTAACTAGCTTGTTCACTGATAATGCATGATTTTTAAATTTCCTTTTGTGCATTCCTTAGCTAAAGAAAAACACAGCTGTGTGTGAGACAAATTCTGTTTATTTTCTCGTTAAGAAAAGTACAAGAAGATAGTATCATTGGAAAGCTAATAATAAAGAACTACTAAAGAACGCCCTTCATCTGTTTGCTCTGCCACTTTACGAAGGCTCTCCAAACAGTCTTTTCAGATGTATTAGTAAGAAAAGATATCTTAAAAGTCAAAGGAAGACAAAGTTAATGCATTTATAGAAGTACCATTTCAGATAACATTTTACCTGAGTGTTTAGATTAGTTAAATATTAAAAAGGTAGAGATAATAGTGTTGTTTGTATTCATAAATGTGGAAAGTTGCATTTTCAGGGCAGTGAAGTGTAAGGCATATCAAAGGTTTATCATCCTGGAATGTGCGGGGAGCTGCGTGCCCATCCGTGTGGGGAGGCTGCAAGGTGCTCCCTCCTGCGCTTGCTCACCAACGCCCAGTGAAGAACACGGATGCTTTGGCTTATATTTTTAAATGCCTTTCCCCCCAGTTTTCTATCCATAGGTAAATAGGGGGAATCAGGAAAACTACCTGATGTCGGTTAGCTAACTGCCTGGACCCGGTGAAACTGCTCAAGTATTGGCGGAGTGCTTGGTTGGGGGAGATCCACTGATGCGTTGGGGAGAATGAGACTAAGGAAAAGTCTCGGCATTTTTAGGGCTTTCTGCCAACCCCATTTATAGGATAACACCACCTCTCCCGCAAAGAAAATATGAAGTGAACATTCACGGAGTGCCCTAGAGCCTGCAAAGGGCTCAGCATGCCCTCCTCTGCAAACACCCCTCTAGGCATGGGCAGTCACATACATGTCCAGGCACGATGCTGATAGTCCAGCCACAAATACAGAGGTGTGTACAGTAGGGTGAGATGGAGAAGACGTGGCCAGCACCCAGATGTGCACACAAATAAAATTATGCACCTCTGACATTACCATCCCCTCTCTGCTCACCAGAATCTGAGGACAAGCCCGCAGCCTTGCAGAACTCACCAGTGGGAACAGCCTATCTGCAAACTGCTTACAGAGGGGTGCAGCAATCCTGCCAGCAATCCCGGCAGATCTTTTTAGTCTCGTTACCATTCTCACAGGCAAATCTTCAAATATATGTGTTGAAATGATCTGACAATAATGGCCCTGGCTAAAATATTATGTTGTTTTGACTGAATGTGGTTTAAACTGCCATCTGCTGGCTTGTACTTCTCAGGGCCAATATTCAAACCAATGTTGCCTCTTACAGTAACCCTCATTCATATGAAAATAAAGCAGGCTGAGTAATACCTTCCCTCCTGCAATGTACAGCTGAAAATTGCACTGAGGAATACAAATGTGGCCAAGTGCAAAGGTAAATCCCGGTGCTTATAGGTAGATTCCTCAGGGATGTTTTTGTTCAATTTACACCTAGAAGAGAAGTTTAGTTGCAAATGCAAGTGTGCAGCTTCCCCTGAAGTCAATGAGATACGCAAGTACACATGGCGAGCTGAGACAGTTGCTTACAGGGGTTTTTTTTGCTTATAAAAGCAGCTTCCTGGAATAGTACTTGGGATTCTTGCCAGAGCAAGGACCAAAGATGGCCTAGCTCATTCTATTCAAACTTACTTAAAAGTAATTAAGCCTGCCTTTTTTTTTTTCCCTTTCCGAAACTGCAAGAGGAAACTCCAACTAGTTCGCTTGAAATTTGGCAGTTACTTGAGAAGGAGGACGTTAATACCAGTAGCTGCTTTGAATTATTTTCCCATTAGTCTTTTACTTTGGAAACATCAGGGCATCACTGTCACTTGTTGCTCAGAGGTGCTGGAAAGATCTCTGGAGGACGTGACCAGCAATGGGGCAATGTGCAGGACCGTGACACGAGCTCCAGCTGCCTGGCCGTGCTGGGAACGGAACAGGATGCCTGGCTGGAGGGTGGAAGTGCTCAGTGACAGGGGACGTTACTGCCCTGTGTCTCCCAGCTTTCCAGAAACAGGGGAAAAAAAAAATATCCTTAAGCAGAGAAAGCAAAGGGAAAGATCTAGTATTTCTTGTGTTAAACCCAACAGAACTTTCTTCTGCAATTTTACGGAAAACTGTATCCTTGAGAGAAATAGTGAGGAGAGGAATGAGCATGGAGATCAGAGGCAGGATGGGCCAGATCTGCAAACACCACCAAGGACCTCATTTGCAGAGCCCTCCACCAAGCCCACGAGTCTCTGGAAGACCTTTTCATGTTTATTCATGGTGGCAAAGTGAACTTGCAGCATGGTGGGCCAGTGCAGGTGCACCAGCATCCTGCAGCCCTGTTAATGTTTGACCCTGGCTCCCATCAGCAAGTGCAGGGTTGTCCCACACCCCCAACATGCCAGCACATGCTACACAGGCACCTCCGAGATGCTCAGGTGGTGAGAAACCCCCTCCAGGTCCAACACCACTGGCTTCTCGCACTTCTTGGTTGACACAAGCTGGGCAAGCCAAGAGGGGATTATAAAACACCTTTCATCTGGGGGATCTCAAGGCGCTTTGCAAACATTGAGTCATTAATTCCCCCGAGTGCCCCTTTGAAGTTGGCAGGTATTATTGGGGGAGCAAAAGAGAGAGCAACAGAGGCTGCGCAGCGACTGTGGCAGAGGAATGCAGTGATGACATTGATGACATGACTAATTTATTTAGCAAACTGAGTTTAGCATGCTAATGAGGATGTATTTGCCATCATCCCATCATTCATCAGATTTATGAGGCTCTTTAGGCAATGAGCGCTGCTGTGACTAAGTTTAGTTTGATTTGTTCAATTAATTCCTCTAATTCATTTTGATTGAAGAAAACCCCATAAAATTCTTTGGCAGGTTAGAGGGACCCCAGTGTTATAAATGTGTGTGTGCATCTGCCTATATGCATCTATTTACCTATAGAGAGACAAGTGTCTGGGGACGTCTCCGACTATAAAGTGCATTAAAGTTTTATTTTCTACTTTAAATCACTTTACTATTTTTATTTCTTGCTCTTGGCTCCATAAATATTAGTGTACATGGTATACTCTAGACCATTTCAAGTCAAGGTAGAGACTATTTTTTTTTGTTGTTGTCGGCATAAACAGGTATTACGGTAAGGCTTTGGTAGTCTTCCTGTTGTTTCTTTGGGTATAATTCACCATTCAGGATGCTCGGCAAAGTCATATCTAAACACGCTCACTTTTATGTCCCATGAATAGCAAATGACATCACTGCTTCTGGTACCAGAAACACCATGTGGCAGAGTTGTGGCACTACTGTGTAGCTGAGGCCAAAGGGACCTCTTTGAGCGCTTTGGGCCAGCCCTCACTCGGAGCAGGTACAACACAGATCGGGTTGCTCAGGGCCTCGTCTGGCTGAGGTTGCAATGTCTCCAAGGATTGGACATTGCCCCAGGGTCTGACCACCCTTGTTTTGAAAACATTTCTTCAAATATCTACTTGCTGGTGAGGCAACCTGTATCTGTGGCCTCTTGCCCACTGCTGGGAAGCTCAGAGGAACATCCTGGTCCCCTGTGGACCCTCCCAGGAGGGGGCTGGAAGCAATGATGTGCCTTTTGCCTTGCTGGGCACTGAGGATGTGACACCATGTAGTAGAAACCAACAAAAGCAGCAGGGGGTGGATGATGCAGCATACCGTTCCTGCTGCACCTTTCACACAGATGCCTTTTTCCCTTCTTTCTCTGCTTGTTGATCTCTGGGACCACTGATGCATTAGGGAACATTGGTTTACCAGCGTGACTACAGCTCCCAGCAGCCTCTTTCTTTCAGCTTTGAGTAGCTAATTGGTTGTAAGATGGTATTGAAAGAATGGGTTTTGAACATATTTTGGCACTTGAAGGCTGAATGCACACCTGTAGTTGCTTTGGATATTTAGCCAATAGGAAGTTGCCTTTCTACTTTGTGTTCAAGATTGATTTTTCTTTTTTTTTTTATTCCTTCCTTTCTTTTTGCCCTTCCCACTTGTTTTTCAGCTCAACATGTCCGTAAATACAAAAGCTGGTGCTCAGGAGCACCATGTGAACTTAAAACAAGCCTCCAATGTTGTAGAATCCAGAACTGATGATTATGCCAATCCATAAATGAAATTTTATTTCAGCTGTGACTAGTATTGCTAATGTTGCTCCTTGTTTCTGGAGGTTTAAGATACTGTCTGGGAGAGAGCAGGGCTTGGTTGTACTGAGTTGGAGCCAGGCACCAGCAGCCTGGGTTTGTACCACTGCTGGTTGCTGCTCGTGCGGTGGAAGCATCTGCACAACTCAAGCAGAAATGAAGGCTCAGCTTACTCGTTACTGTACAAAATCCAGTGCCCTTAGAGTTTACCAATTCTGACATGCCTCTTTTTAAAGTAAGTTTAAAAGATCTGTGTGCAGAATATTATTGACTTCATCCCCAGAAAAGGCATACCATGGGGAAAGTAAATGAAGTTGTGGTGAAAAAACATCACCTTGACTTTCCTCTGATGCCAAATGTTTGAACAGAGACAAGAAAAAAAAATTCCAACCCCACTCCCAGTCTCTTGTGCTGGTTTAAATCAATCGTGTGCTTATATACCTTTTGGGTTTGTCTTCTCAAGTACCAGCCCCCATCTGCACTGTTGAAACGTTTCACCTGTTCCAAATCAGCCAGATATAATTAGGGAAATCATAGCCAAAAAAGCATGCCAAGACCTCTCAGCAGCCGTGGATTCACCCTGCTGCTGCCCGTGGCAGCAGTGCAGATGTGCAACGCTGGGTTTATGGCAAATCTGTTCACATAGATTCCGGAGAACCCAGAAAGCAGGTTCTGGTCAGGGCTGATGCCGCTGCAGCTCGGCACGGACAGTTGGCAGCTCCTTAAACAGCAGATTTCTGCCCTGCTTATAGCCTTTAGCTAAGGAAGCATATGGAGCCCAATAAAGAAGTCAGTCTCCAAGCCATGCAGGATGCTCTAGCAGCCAGCCAGCAGTGAGGAGTAGGAGGTATAATTTTCACAGATTTAACCAAGAACAATGACACTATTTGCAATCAAGGGGCATGGCCAAAACTTATTTGCTGGAGTGCCAACGTGCATTCCCTAGTGGGTAATTGGAAAATGAGAACAACCTGTCAAAGATTAGTCCAATTTCTAAAGCAAGCACAAGACAGTCTGATTTTGTTTATGAAAAAGGGGCATCTAATTACAACTCAGATTTGGGTTTCAAAGTTAGTTATTTAGAGCTTTCGACTTGTATGTACACACTCATTATCGGTGCGGGGTTACTAAGCACCGCTAAATTCCAGTCAAGGTGGGTCAACCCTGCAAGAGCTGAGCGCAGCATCTCCCCGGCTGATGTCTATCTCCCCCTAATATCAACACCGGCTTTACAGAAAGCAGCTGCTAATGCTCATAGGTTTGAGGGCTACGGTAAAAGCGGATTTCATTACCATGTTTATTTTATGAGATACATAGTATATTCTGATGAGGGCTTCTGGTTGTAAATCTTAAGGTTTTGGCTTGGCTTAGCTGTTTCTTCATGTGCTGTGACAAGACTCGGGGAGAAAGCATGCCACTGGATCTCGTGGAGAGGGGGCCAAAGCAGGAGCTGGCCCTTAGCAGTGTCTGCAACTCAAATCTGACCCCTCCCAGAGACGTTTACATGGATTTGTATCCATAAATCCATGTCGTCAGTCCGTTGTGTGGTTAGGAGTCAAGGGAAAATACGATCCTGCCCTGGCCAAACCCTGTTGCTTGCTGCTGACTGTGGCATGTATCTGTGGGTGGTGCAAGCTCACTGCACCGGGCATCGCTT
Organism: Falco rusticolus; assembly: GCF_015220075.1. Taxonomy (NCBI): domain Eukaryota; kingdom Metazoa; phylum Chordata; class Aves; order Falconiformes; family Falconidae; genus Falco; species Falco rusticolus. Next base: position 25,286,218 of record NC_051199.1, read on the forward strand.
GCCATCACATTGATTTTGGTGGCTGGTGGCAACACATCACTTCCAGTAGTGGACCAGCAGTGAAGGATGATGCTTGTATGTCCTACAGAATGAAGACACATTATTTTTGTGCTACCTCATGCTCTCCCATGCATTTAGGATGAAGTCAGATGAAGGGTAGGTGTCACTTGTGTGTCTGAAGGGGAGCCCCCCATTTATTGAAGACACACTTGTTTTTTTACCTGGTGCCTTTCAGCATGTAGCTGCATGGAGGGGTCATACATCTGCTTATAGATGCCTCTTTACTAAGTCACTTTTTCTGTCATTCTTCACAAACCCTTGTGGAAAGTAAGCAAGGGATGATGAAATGGCCATAGGGAACATCTCCCTCGCCATGGATGGGTTTCTTAGCAGGGTGATGGCAGCAGTCTTCCCTAATGGTCCGAGTCCTTCCAGGCTCCCAAAATTCTGAGCAAAAAGGAGCTTTTTCTGCAGAACACTTTGGCTTCCTTGGCATTTTGGTACAGGACAAAGAGAGGTTCTGGGGGTGCCAAGTGGGTGCTGCTTCTTGCCAACAATGGGGGAGATACTAAGTCATTTATGACTTAGTAGAAATATTTTTTTTATTATTATAGTAGAAATAAAATTATTAGAAATAAAATTAGTGGAGATACCTGCTTTCCGTATCTAAACCTCAGGTTCCTCCTTATCCTTATGCTCAGTCCAAAAACCTTTGTATGATTGTAAGTGCAGGGTACTGTCCTGGGCAGTAATTTGTGAGGGAATGAAAGCCTTCCCTTGCAGTGGTGACCCTGGGATGGCAGTGCTGTCAAAACTCCTGGAAGGTGGTAGCTTGCAGATGCAGGATAGCTATCCCCCTCACTGGAGCTGGCCATGGCTTTGGCTGGAGTTGGCTATGTTATGCTGGTCTCTGTGTGGAAAGAGGATGAAATGTTAGAGGAGAAGAGCTGAATACCAATTTCTGGCTCTTGTCTTACTTATTGTTATTATTAAAGGCATCCAAGGTGGCATGTAATCCTACCCCCCTGAAAGGTAGTCCAGTGTTGGGAAAGCCATACCTTCCACGCAATGTCCTTTGCTGAATCATGGCAAAGTCCAGTGCAAAGCAATGCAAAGTTCCACCTTTGCAGGACAGGCAACATCCACACGTTTTGCAGTGTGACAGCAAGAAAATGCCCCCAGCTCAGCCAGCTTATCCCATATGTGCGGGAGGAGAACTGACAGCTCAGTCCCCACATCTGCAGATGGGTGGGAGATGCCTCTGCCAGCATCCCCGTGCTGTGCTGAGACAGCACTGCAGCTAGGCTGCTCTCTGCAAAACTAAACATATCGTCTCGATGAAACATCTCCTTCCACCAAAGCCAGCCACGGCACTTTGAATCTATGTGCTTGTCACCAGAGCTTTTGCACATAACAATGCGATGCATTGCAACTTTGTTATAAGAATAGTAAAAAATCCTGGCATGTATAACACATTCACTTCATATAAATATTTCCAAAGAAATCAGTTATTGAAGACTCAAATCAAATATTGCAGTGCAGTCTTGTTTATTCCATAACATTATTTTTATTACAGGATGACTTATACATAACCTTGAATTTCAAGTTTAGTAGAACAGACAAAATGTTTGTTTAGAGGGCAGGACGATTAAAAGCATTTTTTTCCCTGTTTGAATTGGATAAAATTGAAATATATCTTTTACGTCACAGTAGCACCCTAGTGGTTATCATATTGCATTAGTTACATGAGTTTTCAGTGAACATTATACAGTATATACTGCTTTCAGTAAATAGACTAGTCATGCTTATAGTTACATGGAAAACTCCAGGAAATTTGTGATGACATTCCCTGCAGGTTAGTAATTCTACCCAATATTTATATTGGTTTGATTTGAGCTTTAAAATAATCTGGTGAAATTAGATAAGGCCCAACGTTCTGAAAAAAAAAAAAAAAATAATCATATAACTTTAAAAATAGTTTAGGCTAAATATTTGGGATTTACCAAATTCTACCATCAAGAAATTTCTCCTTATACCTTAGACAGCAGATAAAAAAAATCCCTCTAAAGGCTTTGAGTAACGTGATTTTTAATTTTTTGGGTTTTTACACACTTGTGCATTGTTAAAAATAACACAACCTTAAGTTTAGAGCCAGATTTGTTTTCCTAGTAGGTTGGAAGGCACAGTTCCTCTCTGGTACCAAATCGTTCCTAATCCCGCACCATGTACTATCTGCATCACCGACATAACATACAGCAACATTTGTGCTACAGCTCATCTTGAGTAAGTGACCACCTGCCCCAAGTAACCATTACAAATGGTATTAAATAACCACTTCTCCAGTATGACCAGAGACCACCCAGCACTCGGGTAGCAACTTCTCAGCTTCGGATTTTACTGCCCATGGGGCGTGTGCACGCAGCTCCCTGTGCTCCCAGGGGACCCGCCTATGTGCACCCACAGGTATTAGCCGAAATCTGCCCAGGTCAGAGTTTGTGCACAGGATACGGGCACTTTCCATTATTCAGCATATTCACCAGAGATTTTACACGAGGCAACAGTTAAATAACACTGTGCACTTAACACGTCTGAGCATGTCCACCCTGATTTTGCAGAGCTCTTAAGTATCTGCTTAAATTGATGCATGTGCTTAAGCTTATCCCTGTAGAGTTAAGCATGAAAAGTATGTATTTAACCTTAAACATATGCTTAAATGCTTTGCTGAATGGAGACCATAAGGCCTAATCCAGCGATCATTTAAACCAATATCACATTATTTCGGTGGCTGCCGTGTGTCCATTCATCTTATGAGTACTGTAGATAGATGAAGAAAAGGAGCAGATGTATCAGTGCTTTGTGACATGAAGCCCTTTATATGCAAAACCTTTTTCATTTTAAGTACTCTGCTCAAGCCATTTTTAATTGGACGGTCAGTGCCAAACTTTTTTTTTTCTGATAGCGGTAATATCCTACCATCTTTTTTCAGTTTTCTGGTCTATCTTACTCCATTGTGGCCTCTGCTTTCCTACACACAGCATCTGAGCTCCTGCTCTGTTTAATAAAAAAACCTCTCTTGCTGCAGAAGCAGCTATTTGTTAGCCCTGTGGATGTCTCATGGTGTGTGGTTTGCTGACAACTCTAGCTGAAGCAGGTGACTTTCCACCTGGGAAAAAAAAAAGAGAAGAAACCCCTGATGATCACCTCTGCCTCCATACAAAGCTGGTGCTCCTCCACACAAAGCTGGTGCTCCTCCACCTGCCTGGGGCTGGAGTGGGCATATGTGGGGATTTCAGTTTGCTAGGGCAGTTCTTGAGTCTTACTTGCTGTGACCTGTGGATTTTTTTAACAGATATGTGTAGCTTTTCCTCCCTGATGGCTGCCTTTGCCTCCCCCATCCGCACCGCCGTGCCCCATAGCCCTGCCAGCAGCCCCGGGGCTGGGAGCCGTTGCACGCTCCGAGTGCCTCTGCACCTCCCTGCCAGTCCTTGTGCGGCGCTGGCAGCCACAGAGCCCCTGCACACAGGTCTCATCAACACCAGCACAGAGATGTAAAAAAAGGCTAAACTCATGTCCAGTAAACCCCCACCCATTCCCCTATCTCAGGTAACGCTAGCAGCAGATGTCAAGGAAAACAACTTCAGGATTAGGTGAGGATGGAGCAACCCTTCCTTTGAGGTACTGTTTCTATTTCCAGTGATCCAAGACAGAGGTGATCTCTTTCATTTCAGTCCTGGGTAGACTTTGCGTCCGTTAACTTGTCTAATTGTGCCTTTTTACTGATTTTTACTGAAAAACGTCACACTGCATGCTACTGTGCCCTGTAGCCGCAATTGCTAATCCCAATGTATTTGCTGCGAGCGGTGCCAGGTCCATTGCTGTGCTGGAGCAGCAAGCAGCACGCCAGCAACCGGGGCGGCAGCACTTGTCCCCTTCTTCTAAACCTCCTCTTGTCCTACCAGGCAGAGGGTAAAGCAGCCTCAAGGGACATCAGCCTTCTCGTAAAATGAAGTTACTGATAGATGTGCCCCTTTCTCAGGTGCTTTGAGACTGACAGATGAAAGGAAGCTACCATGTGTTATTGTTTGTTTATTGAACTATCGGTCAATACTCGGCTACCAACACCCTGTGATTCACAGAACTTGGCTGAAACAGGTAGACTATTAAAAAAAAAAATATATTTTTTTTGGCTTTTTTCCCTATCTGTAATTGTCACCAACAGCTGAGTCCCTAACTGAGGGAGGCTGGCAAAATTTCCTGGATTCATCCAAAATAGCCAGAGAGAGATATCATATTTGTGTGGTTTTGTAATTTAATTTTTTTTAAAAAAGAAATATTTCTTCAGCAATTTATAACTTGTATGTTAAGATTATAGAAAACTGGACAAGAATGTACAGTTCTGTATAAGTAGATGCTCCTGCTAATTTTGCAAACCTCCCAGGCTCTTTCCTGTGCTAGAACATAAAGGAACATAAACCATGTTTTGTTTAGTTTGACAAAGTCTTTCCCTCCCAGACTGGGAAGCTGTACACCAGCTTTTGGTCTGAAGTGGCTTTTTGTGGCTGTGTTATAAGCCCTTTTAAAAGTTTTGTAATGGAAATGCTGATAAATGGCACAAAAAGTGTCACTAAGCAAGCAGTGCTGTAATATTTGCAGCTTTCCAGGAAGTTTATAGATAGCAGGTAGCCCGTTAGGCTGGCTGCAAAGGGACTTTTTGCAATCCTGCTTCTTGTATCTCTTTGGTGTATGTGTGTAACTTCAAGTTCAAAGGTAGGAGCAGCAGCTGTGGTCCTGCCCCGGCACAGGGGCTGGCCCTATCCCCAGTTGCCGCTGGGGTGTCTCTGCTGGTGACTGGAACCAGCAGCTCCAAGCCACGCCACCACTCCAGCGTGCACCCCTGACCTATAAAATCCGGTTAATATTCCTGTGTCTCTCACTGGGTTATTGTAAACTTGAACTGGGCTATCACGGTATTCTAGCTTTTACACCAGATGTCTAAAACCTTCTGATGATATTGTTTAACATATTATTTTCTTTTGTGAGGCTTCTTTACATGGCAAGAAGCATCTTTGTGGTCTTTATTTTCCTTGGTTGAATACTCTTGTTTATATTGGATATATTTTAGCATGTGACATATCTGTCAATTAGTTTGTATATGGATTACCACTGAATATAGTATTTTATAAACCAAAAAGAGTCTCTTAGTGAGTAATGGGGCTAATCTATGTACACGTGTAAATAAATATTTAGAGGGGAGGATGCTGGGCCGTACCATATGGATATTGCTGGTTAGGACATGCGTGGTGGGATGCTTTTGTTCCCACTCAAATCAATAGCAGATCTCATGGGTTTCACTGGGAAGAGAGATGAATTTTTAACATGCCCAATTAAGAGCCCAATCCTGCCACCCTTGCTCATGTGAGAAATCCCATTGATATCAAGGAGTCTATTTGCCTGGTTAAGGACTAATTCTGTGAATAAGGATTTGCAGGAAACGGTCTTATCTCTTCTGCATACCACAGATCCTGCTCTCTAAAAGTGTTTGCTGTGAGCGCTTATCGTTTATGTAAGTGCCCTTCAATGGACATTTATATAATGGGGTAAATATTTAAAAAGTTGTGCAGTGCTTTAGCTATGCAGGGCTAAAGGACGTGAATGCTGCTGGCTGGAGCATCAGGCACCTTTTCCCCAGGTGCCAGGAGTTATAAAAGGGAAACGGTGTGACTGCAGCCAGGTTTGGGAAGCAGGGTGCCCTGTAAGAGGGATCTATACATTAGCATTTTTAAAGTGGTATTCATTAGGGCATAAAATACACCTCTGCTGAAAATGTGAGTAAAATCAGTTCAGAAATAACGTAGTTGCTTAATAATAAAAGGTTTGTTGTAACTTTGCTTTCTGCTGAGCTGTCAAGTGAAACTTCAGCCTTATAAATAATTATGTTTCAAAAGGAAATCGAGAGGGTAAAATGTTTTGAGGAGATGGTGAAACCCTGAATAGCATGTCTTTCGCCAAAATATAGATATGCCATTATTTATGAACATTACTGGAAAAACACGTGCAGTGACTAAGAGAGGTTGGTTGGGTTGTTTTTTTTTTTTTAATTTGGATAAACTCTTTTGCATTGTTTGTTAGTCAGCAGCAGAAACTACTGTTAACAGATTAATGAAAACCAAGTGATGCCTTTGAAGAATTTTTAAATGAACCTTAACTGCTGCCTACGGCGACTTGCTGAAAGTGAAGAAAAAAAAATAAATAAAATAAAATTAAGGTGAACTAGCCACTGTTACTAAGAGTCAATTGACAGAAGGCATGGGTCATTAATTTTGTGTCCTTTGTTTTGTCAGTTTGTTTTTGTGAGGCCTGGTAGAGAAAGTAAAACCAGTCAAGCTGAAAATTGTCTGCTCTGTAGCTTATTTCCCCTCCCAGCACGCCCTGACCCAGGGGAGCGGGCTGCGGGGCCGCGGCTCCCCTGCCCCTCCGCACGCTCCCGCGCCCCCCATAATAGATAGGGGGTTGTTAGCGGAACGGTTAATTCTGCCCCAGCTCAGCTTTAATCATCTGCAGGTTGCGTATGTTGGGAGGAATGAAATGTCTTCCCTCATGCAATCACTTTAGTGAGGGAAAAAGATCCCAGGGTGCTTTTGGCCTTAAAGTAAACTCTGACCGAAAGTCAGAAGGAAAACAAACAAACAAACAAAACCCACAAAAAAAACCAAAACAAAAAACCTGTGACCAAAGGGAAAAAGAAATATATCATCCTCACAAGTATTTCTTGGCCTTTTTCTCCTTGCATCCTTCCCCACCCGCCTCCCTGGGGTGCCGGTAAGGGACTGGGATGCTGCAGGGTGAGAACCCTGGTACCCAGCCACTCTGCCCAGCTCCTGGGTGGGATTCTCTTACTAACACCCCACACACCCCAGAGAGGCTGAACTCTTCTATATTTACATAAACCCTAAACATCTTCATTGAAATAAGCACGGCTAGTCCAGTTTTATATGGACAGGAGTGTTTTAGCCCTCTTATTGCGGTGGGATCGAAGGTCCTATAGCTGGCACAGACCGTGTCCCCGCATGGCCCATGCACAGCGGAATGTATTGCTCTGCAGATAGTTTTCTCCTTAAAACACAAGAACAGTTGGTGGGGATTCAAAGAAAGCAAATATTACACATTTGCAACCAAATGCTGTAAAGTTAGCATCAAAACCACTTTTCTTTCTGCACTGGAGATATGGTAGGTGACAGGTAGTCATTGGATACATGAGGCAGATGCTCGTTGTTTTACTTTTCCATACCAAGTGCACCCATGTGAGACCCCACAGCCCTCCAACGTGACTAGTCATTTCCGTGGCCGCTGAGTTGAACCCATGTAATCTCTCCCCAAGATTTAAAAGATAAATGTGAACCCTTGGTACATCATTATACCAAATTAACTTGTTCCTCCGTGCCTTTAAGGTTTAGGTGGATAATTGAATTCCTCTTCGTTTTTGGTTTGAAACAATCTTTTTCATCATTAGGCTGGTTGCCAGAAGCGGGTGTTTGTGGCCGGGTGTTATTGCTAGGGCTGAGGGCCAGCGTGCTCATAAACAGAGAAGTGACATAATGTCTTTGGTATAATGAGACAGCTTAATGCAAAGCACCGCAGGAATTAGGGGACACGCTTCAATAATGGAAATAAAGCATATGGAAAATGTGCGTTTAGTGCTCTGTCAAAAAGACACTAGAAAAAAAACACACCTATTTGATTAAATACTCTTGGAAGGTAGTTGTATTATGAAAAATGATTACTTTAGCTCCATTATCTTCACGTTCATTGGAAAGAAATTGCAATTAATTGAGTAGCCTTTAAACCAACAGTTAAAATTGATTCTGACACGTGCCAAAACCTTGCACTTTTGGCATTATCTTCTAGATGCTGTATGATGGTGGTAATGTGCTAAAAGGGCCTGTCTTCCTGTTGAGAGATGGCTAACGTTGTTTTGTTGTATAATTTAGTATTGACGTTGCTTAATATTTGTTTTTAAGAGACCAAAACAGTTTGCTGAATCACTTTCATGGTTCATTAAAGCAAAAGCTGCAGCTTCTGTTCTGACTGCCTAGATAACATTTTCAGATAAACACAGTTTCCTGGAGTTTGTGCTTTTTTTGGTGTTTTTTTTGTTTTGTTTTCTCCCAGGTCAAGCCCAGAATCTTTACCTTATGAAACAGATTGTGCTTTCAAAATATTGTATGTTAAGTGTGTGTTGCTGCTTGTTATCTATAAATCAGATGCAGAGTCTTAATGCCCAAGAATGTTCCGTTAACTCTAAAGAGAAACATTCACTTTTATATAGGAAAAAAGTCTTGGCAGACAAGTTGGAAGTACCAGATGGAATAGGTTGTGCCACACGGATTATAAGATTCCCCCCCACCCCACCCCCCTTCTTATTGATGTCTTAAATTGAACATGTTCCATCTGTCTGCTCTCAATAATGAGTAGTTACTTTTTTTTTTATTATTATTGTAAAGGTAACAAATTCCATATAGAATAAATTAATTCAAGCATGTAATGAAATGTGCTAGGAGTGTGTTTGTGTGTTGGAATTATGTGTAGAAATCTAATATAGTTCGTGAACTGCAGCAGGTAAGACTAGTGGCAGAATTGACAACTACTCAGGGAAGGGCAGCTAAAAATTGCTATTAAAAATGATGCTAGAAGTTTGCAGCAAGAACCTCGGGATCTCACAGGAAGAGAAATTCAGTTATGCCACAAGTGTTTATTCTGTTTAATAGTACTTGGATGTAAGGCTTTCGGTCATGTTAGGTTCCCTTCCAGCATGAAGGGGCTGTAAGTAGGTAGAAATGTGGGGTTTTTACTTCTGTCAAGGCCCCTTCATGCTGCTGGAAGGAAATGGACCATAATGTCCATTAGGCTCCAGTTCCCTCTGCATCCTCTGAAGAGGATGAACATTGTGCTGTTAGACCGAAAGCATTTTTAATTTCTCCTCGCTGGAATAAGTCCAAGGGGTATAAACTTAAAGCAAACTCAAGTGCTTCATACACTGAAGCAAAAACAATGTAACCTTTTAATGCAGTGATGAGCTGTTGGGTTTCAGAGACTGATATGTTTGGTTTGAGATAATTCCCTGCCCCTGCTCTAGAGTGCATTTTACTTTCTCTTCTTTACTCTGTAGTGGCTTGAGATAAAGGCACTATGCCTTTTTTGCACATGTTGCTATAAATAGAGAATTAAACACAGAGCTTTAAATGTTAAAACAGGCACACTTTGCTGTTAAAAGTTGATTTTATTTTCATATGAACACACAAATATATGTATTTTTGTTCTTGTATCAATGAATTTTAAATGGCTGGCTCTTTAAACTTTTGGGAACAGTTGGTTTTGATTTTGGATGTAATAATCTTTTCTTTCTGTGACAAGGGTTTTTATCTGGAATTGGAAATTACTCTTTCTTTACTTACAGATAATTGATGCAGACCGAACTTGTTAAAGTCAAAACAAACAACTCGGTTCTTTATTACATGCTTATGTGCTTAGTCACTGACTTTATATTAGATTCTGCAAATGGTACAATTTATGCAGTGACATGTCGGAGACTTAATGTTGTAATTTTCCTGTTCCTAATGGAGAATTAAGAACCTAGAGAAGCTCAGAGGTTCACATGCGCAGAATCCCTACTGCTTGGGTGCAGAGGTCTCGCAAAAATTTAGTAAGTGAGAAGGAGAACAAAGATCCTTAGTTGGGGGAAAAAAATTGGATAGCCTGTGGCTGAGAAGCTGATTGGGACAGGTAGGCACAGTGGGGCGCGGGATAATGAGGCACATGGCAAATGTGATGCACAGATGTGAAGCCAACTGTAGCTTTGGTTCCAGGAGCCGCGCATGCCACAGCGCTGCGCCTCGGGGCTATGTCTACACCAGAACATTTGGAGCAGTAAACGACGGGCAACATTAGGTTCAAATTAATCTATTACTCCAGAGCTGTGAAATGTTGGTTGCTTGTTGCGGAATTACATTGCCTCTGGGTGAAATGTTTTAGGGAGATTTTAATGCATGCTCATGGCTCGCAGAGCAGATTAAGAGGAGAAAGGGAAATTAGAAGGGTTAGGAGGGCTGTTGAGGTGCACATTTCTGGTTAAAGTATATGAAAAGAGTATTACATATTTTGCAAACAGGCCTGCTCTCCTGTTGGCCACCTGCTGGGACTGAAATATCCGACGCCGTAATGAAGGCAGGTTTGCAGAAGCCTTGTAAATAGTTTAGAAAGCAGATAGAGGAGACATTGACCTTTCCGGAAAATTTGGGACCATTGCTTCTAGCCCACTCTGGGCTCCCTAAAGTCCCAACCAAGACAAAGCCAAACTTGGACTCTCAGCTATTTATCACTTCAATTTTGACCATGCCGCTAAATGACAGGTAGTCTCCTAAAGTTTCACAACACGTTATTAGGATTAAGTAATCAGATCCAAGCTGTTTTTCCCCTGGTACCTAAGTGGTCCTGGCAGGCCCCTTTAAACAGAGCCACAGTCCAAACGGATGTGTATTCCAAGCTGTAGCGTAAGATATTCTAAATCCTTGTCAATTAAATAAACTTTATTCGATCGGCACAAACTGTTTGGAACTATCTATAAAGAATATATTTCTTTTACTATATTGTTGCTTTTCTTATAAAAACACTTAATTGAAATGCCTAAGAGCTGCCCGGCACAAAAGTCAATAAAAAGCCTAGAATAGAGTTTATAGGGGTTGTCTATGTACATAATTAAATCCTTCAGGCACTTTAAAACTCTGCAAAATAAATGGTTATGCAAGAATGGCCTGCTGAGAGAAGAAATGCTTGTATCAGCTTTAAGCAGCTGCGCTCTGCTCGGTGTTCCTGGGCTGGAATGAGAAAGCTATTAGAAAAGGGGACGACTGCAAGCCCCATACAAATCATCTTTGTTACTGACACTTCGGGGAGTGCTTTATGGTGGCTGTCAAGCCCAATACAGAACTTGGGCTGTGCCTGCAAAAGTCAACTGGCATTATTTAAAAAGGAGATGGTCGTGACAAAAGCAACATCTATGCCCAAATAATGTTAGGGGCCAGGATGGAGGGAGCTGAGCTGGGAGTTAATGCAGGCTGCGGCAAGGCACTGCCAGGCGAGTGTGTGGCTGAGTCCCGGGTCTGATGGAATAACAGAGGTTAATTGCTTGCAATGGTCTATTGCTGTAATAGGAGTAAAAGGGGAGGACTGTACTTAGATTTGATTTCACTGTTCTTTAGGGAATACAGATCGAGGGGGTGGGATTGTTATTAGGGGCAAAGGAAGTAGTGCTAAAAAAAGAAGAGTTTAATGAATGTAACCAATAGAAAAATTGTAGGTTTGTTTCTCCCTCTGGCCCTCAAAGTTATGATAAATGATAGCACAAGGAAAAGATAACCTACCATGAGAGTAGGATCACCAAGGCCAAATACTAAAACTCCCAGCTGACTGCCCCATACACTGCAGCCTCTGTTCGTGTTTATTTTTTCTGCTCACTCTTGGTTTCGTCAATCAGTATGATAGACGATAACTCCTGACTAGAGCAGCCTGTGTCCTGCTCTCTCACGGTGGGTAGCATGTTGTGGTTGGCGCCGTGCAGTCGGAGGATCACCCGCATCAGAAGCATCAGGGGATGAGGTAGGGAGCAGTCTTCCAGCAGCCCAGCTCCTGGGAGAATAGCAGGCAGCAGTGTTATCAGCATGCAGCCGCGCTGCCAAGAAAATGACCACACATTAGTAGCTTTGTTTGGGTAGAGTCTAGGGGGGATGTCGCTCGCAAAAATTGAGACGCTCTCTTTCTGTTAAATCATCCCGGTTGCGAGTGTTAAAAGATAGCTTGTTCAAAAAGAAACCATACGCGGCTTGCCCGAGGCGAGGCCGCGACAAGGCTGCAAGCAGCTAGGAATTTGTAATGCTTTATGTCTCGAGAGGCAGACACACACCCGTCTGTCTCCAGAAAGCAACAGGTTTGCCGCTTGCTTCTGCACCGAGCCCTCTTCTGCCGTGGCCGAGGGCAGCCTTGCCTTCCCAGCGCCTTGACTTGCTTTTCCTCTGCCCCTGCCTTGCGTTTCCTCCTGCCTTTCCAGGAAATGTGTAAAAGAGAAAATAGCCTCTCGCTGGCCGCTGACATGCGAAGGGCCGCTCATTAAGCCAACAGCTCATCAGATGGATGGAATTTCCTGCACGCTATCCACAGATCTTTAGCGCTTATCTCCTCTCTCAGCGCTGATATTTGCCGCATGCATTCTCATTGAAGATTTTGCTCCTCTTCTCTAATTAAGGAAAAGAGAATGTGTGTTTAATATTACTGAAGCCTCAGCTTTTGGGGGAGGGGTCATTAGGGCCTCTGGGACCATTTTATTTTGGAGTGGAGCACCCCCTGCCTCCCCAGCAAAGGAAGTAGCCAATGTGAAATTCTTTTGATATCTTGTGATGTAGTAGTGGTCAAACATTTCCTGTTCAACATTTTTTCCAATGTATTTGTGGTTCTTTTCCCAGGAACAAATGTTTCAGGATTTGGGTGGACTGGGCTTTACCAGACACTTTAGGCAAAGCTGATAAAGGCATCCACCTCTGAGCAGGGACGCTGATGCAACCAGAGTCACTCGGAGCATCCAAATGAGCTTTTTAGGAAATAACCCCATGTGTGCTTTCCCACTTGGTGTAAATTTCTTAAATGAAACACATCTTTCCTCATTCTCACTGGTCTCTCCCTAATAACTGCTGCTCTGTGTTGAGGTGAAATTTAACACTAGAATATTAGTTTTATTCCAGCTAATTATGTTACTGCTCATGAACCCTTGGATTTAGGGTTGGTCTGTTTCTAGTTATCCTGCCAAGTTTTTTACTTGACGGAGGGGGTCTGTTTCATACTACTTGGCCTCCCAACCTTTGTAACCTCTGGTTTCCTCTCTTTTCTGAATCACAAGTTTATGTTCTCCCCTTCTGTGAAAAGCTTGAAAGCTTGCTCAAGTACAAACTGACCAAAAAGCAGTAGTAATTTTTAGTAGATCTTTTCTTAGCAAAACATTTTTTGCTGAAAAATAAGGTAAATGCAGTTGTGATTGCTGATAGAAAGGAATCCAACTATTAATAAAAAGCAGAGAGGGGGTTTGAAACAGGGCTTCCACTGTTACAATGGAGACATTTTCTATTACTTTATTTAGTGCAACACCTGTGGCTGCTCACATTGCTCATGGCTGAAATAGTCCAGGTCTATGTAGAAAAAAAAATACTGCAGTTTCATTAACTTATTTGTACTTTATGTCAGTGCTGTAGTGAGGTCTGGGCTTGCAGGGACCAGACTTGCACGGGGGGGACCCGGGGGCAGGGCTGGTGGGCGGCAAATGGGACCTGGCAAAGAGGGGTCTTGTGTGGGGCTGCTTGGAGGATGCATGGAAGACCCCATATCCCACATGCCATGAGTGAGTGATCGCTTGTGTGAGCTACCAGCCATGAGTGGGGGTCTGCCTGTGTGTCCACCCCGAGTATCCAGGCTGGTCCACACACTGTGGGTGCTTCACTGCATCTGCACACCCATGCCCAGGACCTCACTGCCTCCTGGCATGGTCCTGCGTACAGCTGGAGCTCTAATCAGAGGGAGGAGTGGAGTTAAAAGTGCAGGAGATGATAGAAGAGAAAACTGTTAGGTATCTGTGCACTCAGATTGTCCCAGGAAATAACTTTGAATGATTAAACTTCCCTGGTTGAATCCCTTTGTGTTCTCGCTGGTTATGAAAGAGATGCTCAGTGTTTTCAAAGTCAGATATTGCTGCTTAGATTGTATCAAGAATATGTTATCCGCGTTTTGGCTGCTCGCTGCATACCCAGACGTGTGGCCAGCTCCTGCCACCATTCCTGCCTGAGGAAGTCATTCACCTTCCTCTGCTGCTAACCATGCAACTGGTGTCCACCTCCCCTCCCAAGGACAGTCATATTACCTCGGTGGGGTATCAGCAAATGGATGTATTTGTTAAATCTCATGGTTACTTTCTGCCAGCCAACATTCCTGTTAGGTTTTAGTCACTGGCTTCCCAATACTCATCCAGATGGTGGCTTTGTGCACTGCTTCTAAAAGCTGTAATTGTCCATTCTACATGAAATAGTTCTGCAGAGAGAGGATCTGAAAGTACCATCTTCACAGCTGGGCTGCAGGAGGTGTGTGCAAATGTTTATACACCAAGAATTAATTTTCTCTTTTAAATACTGGGAGTAAGAGGAATTCAGATGTGTATTATAGCTGTTAGATCCTAATTGCTCTGAGCATAGGAGGGCCAGCCAATGGTACTTTATTTGTTTTTGGATGAAAGTGGATTTTGAACATATTCAGGAAGTTTTAAAAAGGCAAACAGGACTCAGGTGCTTACAGGCTTTAAATGGGCCTCCTTGGACTCTCCTCTTGGTTTCCATAAAAGTTAACTCTTGAGATTTATCTTGGAAATAGAAACATGTGTCTAACAAAATAATTTACTTTCTACTTGATAAATATATAGACAGTAAAACGCTGCTAAGCTGGTCATTGAAATTAGGGGCAGGAAACAGGATTCCAGTCTTTTGACGCTGCAGTGAAAGAGCTTCTGAATCCAAAGCGTGGGAAAAAGTTGCTCCAGCTTTGTATTACTCTGTTTCTGTAGGCAAGATGACTTTTAACCAACAGGTTTAGTCACAAGAAAACAACATAGACTTACCTCATCTAGATTCAAGCGTATTTAAATATATATATATACAGCACTTAAACTCAATTGTCTTGACCAACATAATTTAGTGATATGCGCTTCTTTTAGCTCCTATTTCAATATGAGTTTTATTGGCTTTTTATAGTTCTGCTCAATTCAAACCAGAACGTGCTGGGGCTTTCCCAGCCCTGGCTCCTCTGGGTCCAATCCTGGTTTTCTTCTTCAAGATCTGATTCTGCTCCCATTGTATTCAAGGACAAAACCTCTAGTAATGTCAGGAAACTCACAGCCTTTATTCCCACTGAGGCTGGTGGGAAGCAGAGCTGGGTCAGAATTGCCAGGTTCTTCTGTTTTCTTAAACTAAACAATTCAGACTCCTTTGGGTTCCCTCTCATAGACGCTCTGTCCAACTAACCCTATTGTGAACCTGTTCCAGTCTGAATTTTATTCATTGTGGGTGACTCAGCTGCGTGTAGTGTCCCTGAGATCCCAGCCATATGTTGTGTAATAAGAGTGAATAATCTCTTGGCTTAATTCAGCCAAGATACACTTTGGCCCTTATCAAGGTGTACCCCATTGATACCATGTAGTCATCCCTAATCACCATGCCACCAGCCTTTCTCAGTCCTAAAGGGCGAAGGATGAGTTTTGGGTTTCTAACAGGTAACTTGTTATATGAATTATTAAATGTCAAACAACTTCTACCCTTTTTGTTTACACACCCCTACTTTCTGTGATAAAATCACTAATGAAAGCATTTAACAAGCACAGTGGGAAGATTACCCTAGAGAAAAGTCCATTAATAATCTTCCTTCAACCCATACCACATGTCTTTTCCTTCCAATAACTTCTTGACATTTCCAGACAAGCTGGAAGATAGTTGAAAATCATGGAACAGAAGAACTGGAAGAAATGCAAGTGTTGCAGAGCCAAGTGTGCAGTAAGCCTATACTGCAAGCTTTTATAAGTGAAAAAATCTCCACCAGATCTGACAGTGTTTCTGAACAAACAAAAAAGCCTTGAGGTTTCCCTAAAGATGCTGATGAAGAAGGGATTGCGTTGCTGGAAACACAACATATGTACTCTATTGCTTTGCAAAGTGATTTTATTAGTCACACAAAACCTGTTCACCTGCAAGTGAGGACCACTTCTGTTGTGCAATGAGACCTTTGTTGCACGTGACATGCAAAATTTTAATTTAAGCTTTGAAATCTTTTACTGTAACTGAAGGAACACAAAGATTTGACCGTCTGCGCTATCCAGTGGCTTTCTCTGCATAGTCCTTCTTCCCATGAATTTAAAATAGTTTGCTTTCAAAACATAAAATCACAGTGAATTCAAGTAAAGTGACAGCATGCACTGGTTCATTACATTATGTGTCAGAGTAAATCAGTGGTCCCCCAGATCCTTTTTGTTAGAGATCTCCTCTGCGATGGCTCGGCAGATTGGCACTGCTTCTGCCTATCTCCCATGTCACCTTGCTTCCTATTCATGTACAATTACACTCTACATAAGAGCTGCTTTTGCCACTTGTTCTGGTTTAGGTCCCTGCAATACCGAAATGAAGCTGCTTTGCTTTCCAGGCACCAGCCATGGATGTGCCCTTGGATCTCTTTTATGGCTTTCTTCTGGTCTCTATCTTCCCCTCTACCAGGAAGAGCAGGAGGAAAAAACGCCTAGTCTGGGGTTTGCTCTGGGTTACCAGTGTTGTGAGCTGTGCATACAATGTCTGCATTTTTCATCTCAGGATCGCTGAAAAGAATTGGGAGTGTGAGACAAAACAAATGACTAGACTGTTAAACTATCTGCATGCTTTCAGGTTACTTATGTATCAAGATGTGTGTGCTTGACGTTTCTCTCAGGACCTTACCCTGACTGCGAGATTTCACCTTTGCTATGGTTTCATATATTAAACTAATTAATTTTGCAAAAAGTTGTTAACTTCATTCAGCTGTAATCTTTGCCACTGTTTCTGCCATCCTATGTGCAAACCCTGCTATGGATTTGGTAAAGACAGATCTGTTCACAGCTGAGAACTTTATCTCACCCAGCTGATTTACCACGAGATTCCTTATCATACGCTGTTACGCTGCATTGAAGGTTGAACGTTGCTTTGCATTTGAAGCCTTTAGGATTAGTATTGACAAGGAGGGGCTCAGGGGAGGCTTTTTTGATTCCTCTTGTGGTAAGGATCCAACGCTTACAGCTATAGGCTTTTACTCGTTTTGGTGATTTTTATTTGATAAGACCCTCCCATGACTTTAGAGGTCACGATTAATTTACACGTGTTTGTGGATGTGGATCCGCTGAGCTGCATTTTTCATCCATAGCGAAGTCGGAGGCTGTGTGATCTCACATCCCTTTCCATGGCCACAACACAATGCACCAGGGCTGATGTATGGTCATGGCAGTGCACAATGCGCATCACACTGATTAGATGCCAGTCCTGGCTGGAACAAAGGGACATGTCCACGGGGTGAGGCGGGGTGACGGGGCTGGGCTTCTGCTCCCCGGCCCCTTGGTCTTCATTCAGCAGCAGCGTCTCGCGGCAGCTTTGTTTATTTGTTCCGCGATTACGTGTATGAGCTTCCAGAATTTATGAGATCAGAGGTCAAGTGAAAGGTCTCAGTTCACAGGTCAAGTGAGAGGCTAAAATTTGTGAAACCAAGGAAATGACAGGACAGTGCCAAGTGAAAGGTCAAAAGTCAAGTGAAAGGTTCATCATGGATGAAAGTGAGCAGCCTGCACGCCAGCCAGACCACACACCCAAGTGGACCCATACCAACATCCTCAGCATCAAAATGCGGCTGAAATTTCATTCCCTGGCACAGACCTGGGACAGGAGATGGGCTAGGCAGGCATCACTCAGATCAGGCTCCAGTGCTGGCTATGGTGGTGCCGATTGAGGTTAACTCAGGTTGATTAAATCTTGGGCTCAGATAGGTGTTGAAAACAATGGATTTTGAGCTTTTCTCACAAAATTTCCATCAGGATGGGACAAGTCAGAGTCAGATCCTCTCCTCTTGCCAATAGTTCCAGTTTTATTTCTCTAGTATGGGCCAGCGTCAGTTCATCCTCCCCTTTTCTGCTGGATTTACAAGCAAAATCAGTCTCGTATACATGCAAACCAGATCAGTCAGGATGACTGTTCGAACACTTGCATCAGGAGCAATAATTTCCATTTGATTCTCATTTCAAAGTGCTTTCCTGACAGCAGCTCAAGTCAGCAGGACACATGCTCACTTCAGGCTCCTGGTTTGTCCTTTAGGGATCTGTAACTGTATGTGCAAAGAGATTTCCTACATCTTCTTTTTTTTTTTTTTTGTAAATAAAAACCAACAAAATTCAATGATGGTTGACATCAGTTCATCTAAAATAGCTACTTTTAGCCTTGCTACAGTTTTGAGAAGACTTTTGTCCTGTCTGAATTTCAGAGAGTCAAGAAATTTGTAGTATCCTCATGAGCTGAGAGAAAGAAAAAATACAAGGAAAAATGATGTCACCCTTCCTTTCCTCCAGCCATCTCATTCTTCAGAAGGACTTCAAACAAAACAATGAGGTCTGGTTTTTAATGCAAGACATTAATCAATTAGCCTAACAAAGTTATTATTGGCACACCTTGTAATGGTGCAAAGGAACATTGCAATAATTAAGCTTCATATTAAAAAAAATGAGTGGCCTTCTTTCCCTTTCCAAACTGCTTCTTTTCTGTCGTGATAAGCCGTGGTTCCCAGTGACGTGACTCCTGGAATTTGCCTTCCAGTTGTCTTCTGTTGAGTTGGACCCCTAGAATGGGACTCTCCTCCTGGTCAGAAAAAGAGAGGAAAAACAGCCATTAATTGGGGCAGTAGGGGAATGTGAATTAGTGCTTTAGTTCTTAGAGTTGATAGTCCTCAAAATGTTTTATCTTGCCTACACTACTTGCACCTTTTCTATATTAAACTTCCACCTCTCAGTGTTTCTCCAGCTTTCCAACCCTCTTCAGAAAAAGTGGAATGTGGAGTGAAACTTTGTGTGTTCAATGAGAGAGACTGAGATCTTGATGCCAATCCAGATCTACTTAAAGGCTTCCTAGAAAATTGACGTGTATGCTGATTGACAGCAATTGCAGAGGGGTTGGACTAGATGACCTTTAAAGGTCCCTTCCAAACCGAACCATTCTATGCTTCTATGAAAAGGAGGTAAAAAATCGCAAAAGGCCACCAGTTGGCTTTGATTTCTCAACCCAGCTCCACAGAACGATTTAGGTGCTGCAGCGCTGAGGTCTTCAACATCCAATTAAGCATCTGGCTCCAGCAGTAGTTTTCTTGTAGCTATGTAGGAGTTATCTACTCCTTTGAGCAAAGTGGCCCACCTCCTCCAGACCCTCCTAGGCGCCCCAGCTTGGGGTTTGCAAAGCCATTCACCATCAGGGCCGCAATGACATGTATAACATCTTAAATCTCTTTCTTCTGCCTCCCAATGCAGAGGTATAGAGTGAAATCGGTTTAAAACACTATGATTATAGTAATTTCAGGTTTCTTCCAAGGAGAACACAGTCATCTGCTGGCTGATATTCTCCTGCTCCAAATTACATGGAGTGTTATTTATTCTTAGACTGGTTGTCTTGTTAGGAATTACAGTGAAACACATCACTGTTCTCATTTGCTGCACATTTGTTATCTGCCTTGCACGGTTCCCAGCAGTGTGGGGACACTTTGTTGAGTGGCATGTTAATGCCATTTATTTTTTTAAGCCTAACTAGGGATATAAAATTCCTAGTCGAAATTCTGTCATGTTCTCTGAGCACTGGTAAATGAGTATCTCCTTACAACTGTTTTCATTCTAGCAGAAAAGTATAACTTGGTGTAGGAGTGTTCAGTGTTTTCTGGGAAATGGGACTGACAAAGAAACCTCTGAAGTCATCTAAGGCCAAATTCTTTCCACGGAAATCTGTATGTATGGGACCCACTGAACTTGCACATGTATATCTGAGGGCAGATTTTGACCCTAGGTAAGCAAACAGCTACGACAAACGAGTTGTTTACTTTTCCTAAGTTTTTGCCTTTCCTGGGTATTAATATTACTCTCATAAATTTTGTTGAGCTACACTTTCAAAAGTTAAGACTCCAGGCCCCAGAGGATGAAATACAACAGCCCAATTACACACAACCAGAGTCAGGCTTTAAACGACAGGAGTTTTTGAAAGACATGAACAATATTTAGAGAGCTGGTTAATATTAATTCCTTTGGGAACTATAAGTCTGGCCATTAATAGGCTTAGAGTGATAAAAATGGCAATATGGTGTGCACGTATAGATGATATTGTCAAAAGAAACAATTAGTAGCACAGAAAGCATATGCACATATGGCGAGCAGGTTGAAATGAGAAATATTGCTAGCAATATGATAATGGAGTTAATGGCAAAAGAAGAATGAAACAGTAGCACAGTTTGTTCCTCACCTAAACAGAGCTAAGATTTTTTCATCCAAACAGATTTTCTTTCTGGCTGTCGCTAAGGTCCTGAGTCAAGACATCAGACTAATGCTTCTTGTCTACCTTCCTACACGTATTTGACTGAGACTAGAGAACGCGATTATTTGTGGAGGATGTCTCAGAAATTGGGGTTGAAAGCCACGGTCTGAGTCTCCCTAGTCAGTAGAAATACCGGCAGCAGCATCCCACATCCCAGTCCGAGACTTCGTCCTGTCCGCCCCCACCCCCGCCCAGGTCTAACTTGTCAAGTGGTTTAAATTGGCCAAATATTATGTTTCTGACCAACTCTTCTAATCTTCGCGGTGGAGTATTTGAGCCCAGACTTGCAGACTAACGGGCTCTAAGATAATGATTTCAGTGTGTTTCAAGCAGGTACCAAAAGGCTGGAGGATGCTGCTCACAGGCTGCGTAGAGCCCGGTCTGATGTTACAGATAATCGACTGACTTGGGAGATAAGTGCATTCAGTGCCTCATGCGCTTTTATCTTTATCTCATTATGCTCTTTTAGGGTTAAAAATGAGGAGTTTACAGGGCAGCTAAAATGCTCTCTGTATCCTTGGTGCAGGGAAGTTATCATAAACATAGCCCTGCCAGCCTTTGAGCTGAGTGAGAGCTTTTGCATTTTGGCTTTGAAAAGGTATACACCTGTCAGTCTAAAACGGAGCAGATGGGTTATAATCTTATCTGCTCGCCATGGATTTGTTGTCAGAAGGAAGTGAGGTAAGGGCAAGTGGTAAATGCAATGCAGTTTATCTGCCATGCAGGCTATGCTTTTCCCTCAATGCACTGACTAAAGAAATTGGTGAATGGGAACATTTTGACTTCCCCTGAACAATTTTGTTCTCAAATCTTATCTTTCATTGTTGAATAAATAATTGATGCTATGGGAACAAATGATCCTGAAAACAAACTGGCCTGTCTTACTGTTGCTTGTAAGTTGAAATGCTATTTTGCTTGCTCTTCTTATTCTTACTAGCATGCTTTGGGCTGTTCAGTCCACTGACTACTAGTGAAAAAACCCTAGCATTTCTTAAATATTTTGGCAACATCACTGCCTAAGTTAGTGCCATTCTCTTCTTTTTCACATACCTCGTGAGAAAAACCCGTGCACCCCATGTCATTGCTGGTAAATAATGACTTTTTATTAGTGTTGACTGCTGCTCTGTCCTATTGCATTACTCTCTTTCTTTTTCCTCCTACTAATTATTTTGTGGTTTTTGCACAGATAGTAGCAATTGAATGGTATACACATAATATAAAGAAGCTTCTATAGCAGACATCTGCTTTTGCTGCTTTTGCCTCTGGAATTGTCTGATAGTGCATATGGTATGTGAAAACTACTTGTGCTTTCCTTAAGACTTTGTCTTCTAAAAATTGCACATAACTTTAGAGATCCAGGTCTGATTATAGGGTCAGCAAAGGAAAGGGTAATCACTCAAGCTTCAGTGGGCCTAATCGCTCCCTGTGGAGTGATAATTATTGTCCTTCATCACGCTTAGACTGCAAGCAGTGTCTGTTCTGTCACATAGCTTTACTTGCTTCCTGCCCTCTATTAGAATATTAAAGCCTCCAACCGGCAAATCATTTTGACTTTCTAGAATTAAAAAAAAAAAAAAAAATAAAAATTGAAGAAAGATGCTGTCCACTGGAGCAGAACACTGAGATATTCACACAACGAAACGTGACACCTTATATATCACGCGCTAAGAGAAGCATCAGGAAAGTTTCCAGCATAAAAACTCCTGAAAGCTATGTCAAATATGGGCATTTATCATTTGTATTTAGAAAACAGGAAATTATTTGGCCCATCTCATCCCAGCTGGAATGTGGAAGACAGATCTGGGACCGTGGAGCATAATTATTAACAACTCAGAATATGAAAACCTGCACACCACTACTGAAAGCAGGCCAGGAAATAGCTAAAATATCAAAATGATCTGAAAAGGAACAGAAGGTGCCAAAAGGTTGAGAGCTTGTTAAAAGTTGACCTGTACTTGAGGGCTTCTTACAAAATCTAGGAATTATTTGAATCAGTTTGGGGGAGTTAGAGCAAAATACAAAACCATTTCCCATCTTGGCAATTGGAAAAGACTAAGAGTAAATTGGATTTTATATTTTTTATCTACTAGAGATATTAGATATCACATCGGTATGTTTATTTTCTAATTTCAGTAATGCAAGAATGGCAGTAGTATTCCACAAGCTGGGAATGCCTGCATGCTGGAGGTGATGCTACTCATATCCCAAGAATTTGCCGTCTCTTAGTTTTTGGGGCTAATCTAAAGGTGACTGGAGTCACCAGGAGTCTTTCAGAGGGATTTGGATCAAACTCTTTAGTTTTGTGTTTACATAATTATGAAACTCTTATGCCAGGAGCAGTTCAATAATGGGAGAGCACAAGCCAAGCTTTTCATAAATCCTTTCTACTTCCTATTTAGGGGAGATATTTCTCCTCCAGTCCAAGCTCCACTTTTGGCATTTTGCTTCACCCTACAATGTTTAGGTTGTCTGATGTCTCCAGGTCCTGCAGAATCAGTCTCCCAGCTGCTAAAACTGGCTCCCAGGAAAACACTTGTGGTTTGCTTGCAGCATGCTTTGGAAAAAGAACAAATAGCAGACGTGGACTGGAGCTGGTGTATTACAAAAATATAAGTTATCTTTTCCAAATGTCTCACAGCTGTGAAACAGTCTTGACATGGCATGATGGCAGAGGTGCCACCTCGCTAGGATACTGGTATGGTTGTTGATACAAGCAGATGCTGGAGTAATCCTGGAGATTTTCCTATTTGCGTTAGGAACTGAAAACATGTGAAAAGGTTCAGGGTGGGATTCTTTTTTGAGGGAAAGGCAATAAGAACTTAGGAAATGCACCAAAAATTTTAAAAATGGATGCTTAAAGTTAGGCTCCCACACCCATATTTATGGTTCTAAATAAGTTTGGTTTGATTTTAAAAAATGCTGGCACTGGGGATCAACATGCCCAATGAAGACCTCTTCCCACTACACTTTAATGAAAAAGTAAAACGTAAAAGTAAAACTTAAAAACTAGGTGATGCCTTTGACAAAGAAGCATCTGTAAGAGAAAGACTAACTCAGCAATGCAACTGCTAGAGCTGCGAAATGACCTCAGGAATTCACATACTGCAAGTAAATATTTATTGCCATTTAATGGTTGGCCCCAAAAGCAAGCATTCTCGTTCTGGCTAACCATGTGGAAACTGAGTTCATGCACATGTTGTCAGCCATAGGCCCTGTACCACATCATTAATCTGTGATAAGTATTTGGGAGGAAGAGGCTGGGTGTGCAGAGAGGCTGAGCGCTTGGTCCCGCGGTGTGAAGGGGAAGATCATGTAATAGCAGAAAAACAGAGGGGGTGTCATGAAAAACAAGCCACTTACCTCCAGCAGCAGTGAAATTTATAGTAAAGTTTCTCTTCTTTTTGTACCCTACATGAAAGGAATGCTGCAATAAAGATAAATAATATGTTTTCTACAAATATCTGCTTTTGTAGCACCCACCATAACGCTTTAAATAGTATGTCCTCCTCTCATAAAACTTTGGTTATTTCCTCACCACCTTTTCCCTCATTATGCACATACTTATGAGATATTCTCGTAGTTCCATCATGAATTGATAAACTTCATGTATGTATTATTGTACATGTCTTTCAAAGCGCAACAGAGTTTTTGAAGTCATTGCATCTAACTGTGAGACGGTTGATTACCACCTTTCCATGAGCAGCTGGAAGAACTGATAGCATTGGCAAAATAATGAGTGCAGATTTAAAAGAAAAAAAAAAGTGAAAGCATTTTATAAAAATCACCTTGAACTTTTGGAATTTCTTTGTAATTTTTAGGAATCTGATTCAAGATTGATTGGGTTTGGTTTTAAAGAAGACAAAAATGCATCCCTGAAGTGCTAAATTACCTTTGTTCTGAATTTAAGCAACTTACTATGTTATCCAGAAAAAAAAACCATGCTATTTTGGGAGAAGACTATGTAGACTATGCTTTTTATTGTTTAAGGGATTTCAGAGGTGGTGACTATGGGCTGCAGTCTGAGGAAAAAGAAGAGGACAGTTTTGTATTTCCCTTTGTGTAGCAATACTAACATATTTAGGGATTACAACTCATGTTTTATGGAAGTGTTAGGGCTGAACCCAAGTCAAGCACTATATATAGTAAGAATCAAGAGACATACCAAAAGCAGCACTCTCTATATGGTGTCCAAAGCTCTTTAGTATTCATGGTAGACTCAACTGGGTGAATGAGGAATACAATATCAAATTTAAAGTTGAGTTTTCCTGCACTACTACTGTTTTTTCTTTTCTGGTTGGTATTGTGACCATGTACTAATTTCCGTGGGTATCTGCTCTCTATCATTAGTAAGTCTTTCTGGTGTTCTAAACCCCATTTCCCATGAATTCCTCATCATAATGAGTATTTTTAAAACGGAATCTTTTTGACCAAAAATCATTATTATTTGCTTATTCAAAACCTATTAAGGATTCCTTACATGACAGACCACTGCTATGAAAGGAAGGGTTTTTTTCTGAGCTACCACAGCAGAACTATTTACACAATTGTTAATAATCTGTTGGTGTGCAATCTGCCATTTGCAGCAGCTCTTTCCTCCATCAGCCTGAATTACTAATACGGCCTGTTGGCCAAGGCAAACACTCTTCCAAACATCTCTGGAGGCCTAATTCAGGCTTTTCTAACCTCTCCGTTTTGGAGTTGAGAATTTTAAGTGGTTTAATTCAACACAAAATAAAAGCCGTGAAAGGGCTCGTACTCACTTCAGTCTGAGTCTGGCCCTAACCCCACACAATAATTATTTCCAGATTTTTCCTAGAGAGGGTATTGCAGGTTGCCCCCCATGAACACTTGCTACGAAGAAGGGGTTCAGGGATGGAAAGCTGCACTCTGAGACAATGTATTCCTTGCCATTGTGATCGGTTAGGGATAAAAGCGGGTGGAATACAAAACCCTTCTGAGTCTTAACTACAGTGCTGAACGTTATAATTATTTAAAAAAATACATATCCTGACTCTGCTTAGAAGCCTGTTTGCTATAATTCACCCCTGTGTTAATAGCCTCCTAACATATATGAATGTATGCTAAAATGGTTTTTAAACTACTAGATTTATGGCTTGGCAGGCTGGTAAACGCACAATTATAGTTCATAATAGGTAGGTATCTGCTGTCCATTGATTTTTCTCTTGTTCTGTTTCCTTCCAGAGTGATGTCATTAGACATTACGTGGATGACTAATAGTCCTAAGGAATGACATTCACGTGCCAGAATGCCACATGTCAGTGTTCCCGTCCGGGCTCCGGCACTCTGTGCCGTAAGATGGCAAGAACCCCCTGAGCATTTCTGCTGCAGCGAGCCCCGGCCTCGCCAAACCTGTGGCAGATCGGCAGCACAGAGCAATTCAGCTAGGGTTAAAGAGAAAAAAAAAAAAAAAAAAAAGAAAAAAAGATGAAACCACAAAAGCTATTTAGGAGCTCTGAATATCTTTCTAATCAGATTGCTGGGAGTGCGTTTGGACTTGTATCTATTCATTCTGCGGTGACGGAAGTAAAGGAACTATCCAGTGAGCTGTCTGGTTTTCCCAGAATTGTTTGTACTGCTGACCTTTATATCTACTCATTTATCCTAATTGTTTTTAGCTGTTTGAGGAAGACTCCTAGATGAGAAAAGCAACTCAATATGTATCAGAGATCCTATCTGCTACAACTTTTGTTTTAATTTAAAGCAGACCCAGCATAATTTTGTGCGCCGGTTGCATAGTACCAAAGGCAGGAATTTGTTGTGGGATTTTTTAATAAAATCATAGGCCCAAGACAGAGGTCCCTGGACACAGGGAGTGTGATCTGGGGGTGGGGTTGCTTTAGATGCCTCTTGCCCAAATGCATTTCCTGATGTTCTCCGGCTGGGGC
Source organism: Falco rusticolus (assembly GCF_015220075.1). Taxonomy (NCBI): domain Eukaryota; kingdom Metazoa; phylum Chordata; class Aves; order Falconiformes; family Falconidae; genus Falco; species Falco rusticolus. Next base: position 25,312,328 of record NC_051199.1, read on the forward strand.
AGCTTTTGATGTGGTACTTTCTTGTGGGAGAATGGGGAGTACCATTTTAGGGAGGTGGCCAAGCTGGCTCCGTCAGCTTTGTCTGAGTCCAAGATAGGAGAAATCCACTGCCAGAGTGTTATAGCGGGAAATCTGGCTTTCAGCATCCATAAAACTCCCTCTCGAAGTGGAATTTCCCAGATTAAATGAGAATATTGAGTTTTCTCAGTATTCCTTACTTGAAATTGGAGTTGGGCAGACTTCACTTCTTCCGGGGGATGTATTAAATTTGTAAAAGCCATGTTTTTCTTTCTCCTTCCATCAAATCCCAGTCTCTTGGAAGGGGGTGGGAGGCTTGTGACATATACAAAGTGTTTGCTGACGGTAAATAGAAAAGTATCTGGGTTATCCAATAAACATGCCCAAACCTTTCAACTCATCAGGAGCTTAGGTTCAAACAGTAGCTCAGACTACTGCAAAGTGGTTCTGGAGCAAAATAGCAAAGTGATATGCTAAAGCTCACACTAAGTATATCACTTTGCTTCAGAATTCCTGCATTTACTGCTAATGCAAGAAATAGCCTTTGAACTCTAATCTGGTGTCTCCGGAGTAGTTCATAACCGAAGGCACTTCTTTCATCGTAACAGGGTGACAGTGATCCAGCCTTGCAGAGCATTTGGTACAGTCCCAAAGCAAGATACTAAACGAGATAATATTGTAGGCTTTGCATTTCTGAGCATAGCAGCCTTTTGCAGACATTTCAGGGATCCTGCCTCGCAACTTCCATGTGAAATAAAGAAGTATTAGTGTCCTTGTCTTGCATGAAGATATATGAATATTATTGTCTTACATAGAAGGAAAAAGGAAACGTGGCATTTTTGTGACTTCCCCTCAGTTTGAGCACTAAGCCACCAGCAGGACTGTTTCTTCAGCTTTTTTGAAGAGAGAGCAAGACTAGAGAGCAAATTGGATGTTCCTCCACTGCTGCAAAGCAATCACCTGTAAGGAATATTTTACCTGTTTAGACTATCAAGTTAGCCCATGGCTATTGTCTCCAAGGGTGGTCACAAAGTAAGGTATTAGTCTTAACTGTCTAGAACCTAGGAGAGCTGGTTATTCCTAATATTTGGTTGAATTTGCCTTGAAGAATTATAAAATACTATGACACAACCTGTTTTTTCGCTACAAATATATGTCCCTCTTCACTTGTAAACTGTGCCTGGGTTCAGGTAGCAGACACCTCCTTTTGCTCTCGGCGAGGGTTGGGCTGTCTATGGGAGCCCTTGGCTGGTGGTGCCCAGGCTCTGCTGCCACCATACATCTGCTGCAGAGCTCCTGAGGAGCTGCTCAGCTGCACCCTGGAGTGACTCTGCTGGAGATTAGGTAACGGCCAACCTGGGAAAAATACTGAGATTTTAAGTAATTCTATGAGAGACCTCAGTTTAGTTTTATACAACACCAACAATGTTTTTCTGGTCCTTTTAAAGAGGTGCATCCTTTCTGCTTTTATTAAAAAAATGTTGCGATCTCACAGTTTAGTTGGGTAAGACAAAATTCCTCTGTAACAGTATTAATTTTTCATTCAGTTTTTATGTGTCCTCAACTCGATTATGAAGACAATAATTTAATTTGAAAAAATGTCCTTTTTTTCCCAGCTTCAGCAGCGCTGCTAAATGTGGGTGTAGATAAATGACCACACGAAAACTTCACAAAATTAGTGTTTACACATAATGTGGCAATGAGCTATAATTTGATTGGTAAAAAAATCATTTTGTGTACCTCTGCCCCTATTCTGCCGTATAATGAAAATTTATATCTATGTTTCAGACATCTGGGGAGGATGTGACAGCTTTGGGGCTGAATGAAAGATTATGCCACAGTGACCCCTGTCAGCATTTCCTCACGGACTGGTTACCCGAAACCCAGCAGCAGTTAGGCTACTTCTTTTCTTCTTTTTTTTCTTTTGCCTTTTTTCTTTTTCTTTTTCTTTTTCTTTTTCTTTTTCTTTTTCTTTTTCTTTTTCTTTTTCTTTTTCTTTTTCTTTTTCTTTTTCTTTTTCTTTTTCTTTTTCTTTTTCTTTTTCTTTTTCTTTTTCTTTTTCTTTTTCTTTTTCTTTTTCTTTTTCTTTTTCTTCTTTCTTCCCCCAGAGCAGACTGTCATCTTATTTTGGAAGGTTAATGACACTGTAAATCTAATAGGTCGTTTTAGTGCCATCATGTGGGTATTACAAGTCACGTGACTGGTCAGGATCCCATGTGGAGCGTTTTGGGGTTGCCTTGCGTAGGAAGGGCAAGGCCTCTCTATGGCCGTAAGACCTGGGTATGTTTTCAATTACTTTCTAGGACAGATATGTTTTGTAATTAATTTAAAATCTTTGCCTATGACTGTGTATGCCACCTCTCAGATTTTTCTTAGTAAATGCTTACGTATCAAATTCACCTTTGATTCTCTCTAGAGGTAATCTGTGCTCTTTAATTTACTTGTGCCTCAGGACTAAGAACAAATGCGTCTTTGTGCTCAAGGCACAGAAATGGATCAGCAAAGGAGGATTTTCCCAAAGTCAGTGTATTCCTCTGTCTGTCCCAGCACAGAGGTTTTCCGTTCTGCCCCCAGACCAGTGTACATCCCCTGTACTAATGTGGGAACACCCCCTAAAGGCTTTGATGCTTCCCACTTGTGCTGGTAGAGGTACTTAAGGTCTTCTGGGATGTACACAGGCTCTGTAAGGTAAGAAGGAAATGAAATAGGTGGATAAGCGGGAAAAATAGAAAAATGGCAGCTAGAGGGTACCAAGAGCATCCTGGGGGGAGAGAGGTCAGACCATCTTGTGGAGAGAGACGGGGTCTGAAGACCCTGTTGGGAACTGCAGTGAGTCTTGATTTGGTGCAAATAAAAGCTGCATAAAATACATCCAGATGTTTTCAAGAACTGACAGGTTTTAATGAGGGAATTGAATGCCAAGGCTCACCTTCAAAAATCGTGTTTCCCTCCTGCCAATGACAAGATATTGAGACCATAGATACTTAAAATGTATTATATTCATTTGATTGACACAGACCTGTTCCAAAGTGTGGGGTTTGCTTCCCAAATACCCATTTTTTTAAAATCACTTTTTCTGCCACAAAAGATTTCCACTGAGCCCCACCAAAATTTGTTTACTTTGGGAGGAAAGCTTCCTAAAGCATAAGGATGATATAGAGTTCAAAAATGTGAATGATGTCGTAAGAGAGAGAACTCCCTCATGCGTCGTACATTTGGATATTTCGAAGAGCAGTGACTGTATCGTTTCCCATGGACGCAGCTCCAGGAAATGAATAATGCTCAGGAGTGGTCAGAGATGAGCCTGCAAAGATTCACCCGTCTCCTTTACTCCTTTGCTGTTTCTCCTCTGCTTTGCATTTGTCCTTCTAAAATATGTTTTTCTATGGGGAAAAAAAAAGGCCTCCTGAAAAGTTTGGAGCCTGGGGAGTGGCTTGGTTTCTAAGCATTCCCACTCTTGCTTCACTCTTTCTTATTTTCTTTTTATGGGGGTGGGTCACAACTGGTGGTCCGCAGGTCCAAAGGAAGGCTCACTCCAGATCTCAAACACTTCTGACCCACGGGGCTTCTGCACCATGTTTCCCCAATAGACATGGCAATGTGGGTGTTTATTTAGCAAACATTTGTTTTTAACATGCTAACTCTTCTCTAGGTCACTTGTATCCTTCTGTGTCCCCAAAGGGAGCCAAGCCCAAGCTTTTTCCACCAGTATGTGCTGGGGTTGCTGGTGAGTTCATCTTTCAGGGAAATCAGAATAAATTTCTTGCTGCTCATGCAGTTTAAGGTGCCTCCTGTAAGGCTGGCTTTACTTTCAGCCAACATCAATGGATGGCAAAGCTCCTCATCCCACGGTTATCAGGTCTCCAGCGGAGCATCCTGTGGCTCCCATGGGACCACACAGCCAGATTTCCTTTCCAGAAAAAACAAAGAGCGGAGACACGGGATATGTCCCATGTCTGCCCTGATATACTGCAGGATCGTCCGCATTACACACAGCCAAATAGCTCCGCAGCAAGATGTATGCTCCAAAAAAAGAGACCAGATGGTCTCTTGGTTGTTGTGGAAGAAGGGACAGCACTCCCTTTTCTGGCAGCCCCTGGGATGACTCTGGCTCAGCATCATTGTAGCAGTCCATCTCTTTGCCTCTGCTGTCCTGACAGCTCCTGAGCAGCTCTTACCACCTGCTTTTCATGTTCACCCCTCATCACCTGCCTGGAGGCTGCTCTACATCCAGGAGGTCCAAGAATGACAGTGTACACACTGCCAACAAACATCTCTGGGAGATGTCCAGGTCATTGTGCTCTTTTACTTTGCACCTACCCCCTACCTACCTACCTCGACCCTGCCCACGACTGGACCTGAAGAGATGCACACTGTATTGCTGGGGCGGGTCCAACACCCCAGTCTGTCTTTTGTGGCTTAAATCTCAATCCGTGAGTGTAGTCTCAGCCTCTGTGAAGTCGATCAGCATTTTGATAATATTTATGCCAGAAATGCTTGAAATGTTTTTTTTTTGGCTGATACATGATGTCTGTACTTCAGCAGTAAGAGCAATAGTATCTCTTCACTTAGGCTCTCCTGAAATCTTTTTAGTGGGCAGAAGTTTTTAGAGAAAGGACATGTGGCAGCAGTAATCACTACATCCCCACAGACCACATCTGTTGACTGGAAAAAATTAGCAATATCTGTCATAAAACTGGTGTATTTGAATGCTCATTTGTCGTTTTCTTTTTAAGTTTTTATTTCTGCAACCTCTTTCACAATGAATATCCTTCACTTTCACAGTCACAGCCTGTGGTACCAAATTTCATCATAGCATGACTTAAAATATTCACACTATCAGGTCCATAAGCATTACATCCACAGTTTTTTGGGAAAAAAAATATCCAAGTTATAAAGCATAGAAAAATAGGGTTTGTAATGAAAATGCTGACAGCACCTTAACTGTCACTGGGCACTGCTATAAACAAGCATTATGTTTATGTGCATGAGAGCAAATCTGTGCAGTGCTGGGCTTTACCAACTTTGGGGACCAGCAGCACACACTTATACAACTAACTTATTTGTTTTTCATGGAAAGACACTGAATTGCAGTGCTGCATTGCAATATGTTGCTAATTACCTAGTGCTCCGCTAATATAGTAGCTGGCTTGCTGTATGCCTAGATTGGTAAATTGGAATTTGGAAAGCCATGGATGTGATTTAATTGCTCTGTTAAACTGTGGAACAATGAATTGTTCTGTAAGCAGTGATCTATTCCTCATTTTCATTTCTAAATCAGCTCTGGTGATGTGTTTTGCACCAGGAACTTGGCATATTAGGCAGTACTTAATGTTTTAGCTATGCCTGTAAATTTATATCTGTCACTTTAAACTTCTCCTATTGCTAATTTTATAACTGAGAACAGAGTTTCTGCTTCTTTCCCAAGTGCTTGAGCCTAAGAAATCCTGGGGTGCTCTGAAGGCACTTGAAGCCAGCCCCTGCCAAGGTCAGGTCTGCTAACCCCATAAACACCCTTCCGTCCTCGGGGAAACCCACCCATTCACTGTCAAGCACCCTGCTCCTGCAGCGGTCAGCAGAAGGTGGGGGCAATGCTGGGCTGAGAGCCGAGGTGAGGGTACCCCAGCCCCGCGGCTCTTTGCACAGTTAGGGCTCTGCAGGATGTTTGCTGCGGAGCCAGCACTGTCTCCTGGCTGTATATTTTGAGGCAAGTATCTCCTGCTGGGAAGGGTGGTGGTTGTGGTCAGGTGGGAGCCTGACCTGGAGAGCAAAACCATTTACAAACAGGTCATTGCCATCTTGCATTGTCAGAGCTGGCAGGAGGAGGAGTAATTTTAGGGGATCAAACAACCATGCAGAGGAAAAGCTTGTATTAAACAACACAAGGTGCACAGGGCAACTGAGTAATTCTGTATTTACATGTACGTTGCAGCAAATGCCCTGTAATGACAACTTTTTTATTTTTTTTTAAGCTCTTTAGGTTTTGTGTTATGAGAAAGTATGCAACATAAATCACACGGAGCTACTCCTGGCCTTAAGCCTTCAGGATGCATTTGTTTGAAATCAAGAGCCAAATTCCCTGGATCGGAGTAAACTGTTAGGTGCCAACTGGGGCGAAATGCCAGCCTTTGAACTCCTGCACATTATGGCTGATGTGATCCATATGCAAGACTTGCATCGCTCTCCAAAGTGGTTTCTTTTAATTGATTTAGCAAATTAACAATATTAGGCCTTCTGTAGGATAGAAAGTACATTACTCACTGTGCCCTTATGTTACCCTGAAAGGAAATCTATTGTTCTTTTGTAATGAAATGGTATCACAAGGAAAAAAAAAAGGTAGCAGTAGCAGGTAAAAGGAATCACATTCAGCTGTCAAGCATGTTTAATGAGGAATTTTAATTATGAGGCTGGAAATCAATGAGCATAACTTTAGCAATGAAGTCTTAAAGGGAAACTAAATTGCTTTCTATCTTGCAAAGTTTACTGAAGCAGTTTGAGCGGCTGCCAACCATCATTGTTCTGAGAAAAGGAACTTGAGGAAATTGCAAGTCACACTGTAGCGTTTATTGTAGGCATATTTAACGACAAAAAAGGAGGATTTCCATGGATTCATGTTTAATGGGTTCTTCCTAACTGATTCATCTCTGCCTTACGATTCGTAAGAACCTTTGGTTTCACATACTGTATAAAATCTGTTCTTAGGAAAACGTGGATGAAAGGCGATTGGTTACACTGAAAACTGATAGTGTATGATTTATAGGGGATAAACATTATCTTATTTGTTCCTTATTCTCTGAGAACCTGGGCTGTGAGGAACAGCATGGCGTGAATATTCAGTGAAGTGAGAACCCAAACTTCCAAGCCCAGAGCTAACGCAAACAACTGATGCTCAGGTCTGTGTATGGTGTGGCTGTGTTTCCCGACTGAGCTGTGGCAGGGTCTTCGGGATGCTGCTATAAAGTCACGTTGGTGTTTCCAGTGCATGTGAAGTTTTTGTAGATTTGTAACTATACCATAACGATTTTATTTAAGATACAGCACACTGTGTAAGACCAAATCCAATGGCTACTGGGAAATGGTCCCCAACAGACATCCCAGCAGCACCTCTGAGGCTGGTCTTTGCCATCCCAGCACAAAAACAAATTCAACCTTTTCTCTAGCTCTTACTGGAGAAACTATAGGGCAGAATTAAGCCAAAATGCTTTGCGGTACCTACAGATGTGCCTACCACAAGAGGTAGTTTTGGAAAGCCATGTTTCCATCTCCATTTTAGGCATATCTTGGTTTCTCATTAAGCTATGACAGCTGCAGTTTCTCAGCATTAAATGAGTCATTGCTCCCATTGCTGGTTGTTGCTGCTGGTTTTTGGGGGTGCTACATTGCTCCCTGCTGTTGCTTAAAGCGAGGCACATCTCTGATTGCCCCACTGTCCCTCGGAACCCCACCACCGCGTGGGCACCCAAGGTTTCAGTGCCTGCGCATGGGGTTTAAAGGTCTAAATTAGCATTCGGCTACTGCAGCAAAAAGTGTTCGACAAACACCTAACGCAGGTAGGGGAGAAGTAGTTTTGAAACCAATCTAGTTGCCATTCCATAGGAAATCCAAGTCGTAGATCACAGTTATTGGTATTTTAAAAGTGGCAGTGCCTTTTAAAGGCTGGCTATTCCCTAGAATATAGAGGTGTTTGGGGCTGCAGTGGAGATACATTGGCAGCAGAGTGGAAGCTCTGAACTCACCTGCTAATGCCCTGCCTAGCTTAACTGCTATCAGTCGCTCACTTTCATGAGTCTGAAATTCATGCAGCCCCAAAAGAAAGATAAATAAGAACAAGTCAGTTTTCACCCTCCAGACATAGGCCGAGAAAATTATTTCAAATAAAATATATCATCTCAAGCAGGGGCAGATGAAATAGTTTTCTACTGAAGTTTTTCTCCCAGTTGACAGAACAAATGACTGAATTTCCTCCTCTGGATATATTAAGTATCTTTTCTAAAATCATAATTGCGTTCAACCCTAATTTTGTGTTTGCAGTAAGCTGTTTAGCAATGCCTAAAAGTCTTCATAGTGAAAGATAAAGGTACCTTGTGACCCCGCTACTGTTAAATACTGTGAATCAGATCTTTACCAGATCCATGAGGATCTACATCTGCATGGCCTCGGTGTGGGGACTGCAGCACAGGGACCATGGGACCCGCTGTGGGGCAAGGTCTGGCATGGTTGGTGCCACCTCACCAGGCTCCCTGAGACACTGATTTCAGACGGGTATTTTGGTCTGGGCCACAAGGGGGGCTGCTCCTTTCACACCATGAGTAAAAACATCGCATCCAGTAGCCCTCTGGAGGGAACGTTGATGAGCAAATTTCCCAAATTAATTGGTTAGCTTACCCTTGGCATCCATAGCTGGGGACTAATTTTGTTAAGGTCTATGGTGTAACGTGCAATTCAAACCCAGAAGGATTGCTGGGGAGATCTGAGCTTTCCTCTATCCCTTTTACATTAAGGCAATTTAGCTGTGTGTTTATAGATGCATATTTGGCTTCCTCTATCTCATGTGGGAACCACTCACCTTGACTGTCAGTATATTTTTGTTAAAATTGAGGTAGAGATGAAGCAGACCATATTCTATGAGAAATCTCACCTACTGTATCTATAAATTCTCTCTCTCATCTCCTGTGAGTGTTGAATGAGCCTTCAGGTGTCCAGTGCTATTTCTCTTATGGTGCTCCAAGACGCCACGTGAGATTGAGTGGGGGCTGCAAAGCCCAGAAAATTTTAGTGTGGTCAAAAATAAAGAAAATCCTGCTTGCCTCTCCCATGCCTTCAACTTTCAAAGGCAAGTGTGTTTTCTCATCACTGATGCATTTTATATTCCTGTATTTATAGTGAATGTAGAAATTTATGTTGCTTCAAAGAGAAGATTTTTCCTTTGAAAACATTGAGATAGGTTCTTTTCAAAGGCTCTTTTCAAGAATATACTTTTTTTTTTTTTTTTTTGTCATATTGGGCAGGCAAACCATTGCTGTGTCCATAGCATACATCCAAGGCAGACCCAAACATCTACATGTGGAAGAGCTTGGGATCCAGTGTGTAAAGGAAAAGTGAGCTCTTGACGGAGGTGTAACAGTGGAAATGTATTTTAAAAATATTTTTAATTGCTGAAGGGGTATTTGTTGGTAAATATTTACATGTCCAGTGATGTGTAAGTCTGTAAGCAGCTCATTTTAATGTCAGCTGTGAGGTCTGTTACTACATTTTGGCTGGATCCTTCCATCCTTCTGTGCAACCAGCAGTTCGGCGCTGCTGTGGAAATACCACGGTCAGCATGGTGCATGCACACAGCCAAACACTAAGGCATGGGGTTAAGGACTGGTTATTCTTAGGATTTAGTAACTTTGCTATCTTTTCATAGTCTTCCTGAAACACTCTGTTGCTTGTCCTCCCACAGAAGTATATATTTTATATGTATAGACCATTATTTTCCAGTGTATTCACTTGTTGATGAGTCTGTTCTGTCCTTCTTGGCAATTTTGCTGAAACCCACAAAATTAATTCTGTCCTGTACCATCGTCTGAAATCCTCATCAATTTTTCAACAAATTTCTAATGCTATCAGAGGGTTAATATATGAGATGATCCTGGTGTTGTGTCAGAGGAAAACCTTTTGAGCAGGGGATGGATGTACAGTACGGCACGGCATATAAATCATTTTCAAATTAGTATTCCGTACATCTGGAGAAGAGTACATTTGTGTGCCTGCATAAATTGCCTGTGAACACATTTCAAAACCCTACGCTTAATCTTAGCAATGAACATTTCAAAAAGTAAATTAATATCTTCAAGGAGAAGAAATACAGTATATTAAGCAGAAGCCCACTGGAAACTGTATAGTTAAGAATCTGTCAGGCTTTCCATTATAAGCCCTGTTTTTTGAGGGGTTTATAACTCAGTTATAAAATTTCACACTAGGCTAAAGGTTGGCACGTATTGTCTCAGTTTGGCAGGGTGATATTTTATTAGCTCTGAAGGAGTTTTGGATCCCATGTCAATGGGATATTATTTTAAACCACAGAAATGAAGTTTAAATAACTTGGGGTACGACTTAGCTGTAGGAAGGTGAGAGGAGTAGGATTGACGCCCGAAGCGATGCTGTTGACTCGTGGAGGGGTGACACCGGAGGTGCCATGGGGCTGAAGTGGGGATCACACATCAGCCCCAGAACCAAAGTTCTTTGCTTTTGTCCGTTCCCCTTAACGTGACTTTAATTCACGTCTTTATGGTTAAATGTATATTGTGCTGAGGTTACAGGTCTAGTTGGTGGTTTATAAATTAGGTTAATTAACATTACAATAGTACTTTGTGAGTGTGTTTGTGGGTGGATATGTGTGTGTGCAGACAAGAGCACTCCTTGGAAGCAGGAATAGGATTAAAGTGTCTGCAGGAATTGTAAATTTATTGTGTAAATAGCTTTATGATTTGTTGTGTGTTTGGATTAATGCAATATATATCCATTTTAAACATTGATCTTTAAGCAAGTAATGTAATAAATCTGAATATTCCTTCAAATTACTGTTTACACTGGATGTGCTATAGATTAGAAGAGACAGTTGCCTTTATAAATTTACTTGTAGGGTACATGGGCGTGTATAAATACTTCTGCTTCCAATTATATCAAACAATGATAAACTGTTGTGAGTTGCCTGGACGATTGTACACCGCCTGAGTCACGAGGAGGGATGGTGTCGGGCAGTGACCGATGCGCACATGGCATGGGGGCTATTGTTTAGGCCAGGAAATGTGTAAATAGGCACCTAGAATAAGAATTCTATAAATGTATCAAAATGAAGATATAGTTCCTTCCCAGCTGTAGTGCTTCTAAAAGGGGGAACTGTGTAAACTCATCAAAACATGGAAACACGATCATTTGTTTTGTATCTAGTGCAGTCTTAATGGTTTGCAGTAACGTGTTCATGAAAATGTGTCTGTAGGTACCCTTTGGCATTGGGCTGCTTTGGGTTTTCCTTATCCCTTCCAGGGCAGCTGCTGGTGCTGGTTTTCATACTTCATACTATTAAACCACCTGAATCTGGTAGCCAGGCAGCATCTCAGAAGGGATACTGTGTTATCATTGTGACCCCTTAAAAATGTATTTATGCCAACACCATGTGTTTAAGCATGGGATTAGGACATGCCAGACTTCATAGGCACAGAAATGCACTTAAGGAGACCAATACATGAGCTTAGTTTTAGCTTCATTCTTTAAGGAGAAATCTGGCGGCCACCAGAAGCCCTCTGAAGAGCCGACTGACTACAGCCTCACCAGCCGTGGGAGGCAGAGCCAGTGGCCAACGTGCTCCATGCTCAAGCAGCAAGGCTCTTCCCAGGCAGGCTTTTTCACTCCCCGATTCACCAGGCAGCCATCCCACATCTGGGGGACGTGGCTCCCTGGCTTGCCCTGGTTTGGAGCGATATGTTTAGAATGGTACAGCTGAGGGTACCACTTGGTCTTTCTGCAGATGTCCTATGGTGATGTCTTAGTGCACAGGGTAAATCAGCTTCCAAACAATGCACCAAAAAACCAAATCCCTAAAAAATGTTCCTTCTCCAGACATGATGGGGAACTGATTTGTTCCTGTTATAAGCCAAAAAAATTACTTTCTGAAGTGTTTGCATTTTTCCACAGTTTAGGGAAAGCATAGTTGTGTTGAGCTCTGACACTAAATTCATCCCTGGTACAAACACAGGAGAAGAGCTGTCCCCGGCTAGCAGCTCCCAGGGAGGGGACATCCTCGCTGTACTGATGGGTTGCACCAATGGCAGCTGGCCAGACGTTAAATTGATCAAATCATGCAATTTTAAAACTCAGGAAGGAGAGATCACAATTTGCTTCTTTTGCTTCTTGCTTCTTTTGCCCTCTCTGTTATCCCTCCTTTTTTCCACATGTATTTCTAAGAGCAAGAAAAAACAGTGATTATGATAAATTATAGGAAGCTGGCAACAGTAGTAATTAACAGGTAATTATCAATAAACAGTTTAACCACAAAATCTTGGATCCCACCTACCACTTGTCAACAATAAAGTCATGGAGGCTCCACAGGCCACTGGACAAACAGTCCACGGGGAGCATGGCCGGCACTGTTAGTGCAAATAAACAATACTGTGCCGAGAGGCTAAACAAAAGCCCAGCGTGGAGTGACCACAGGGAAGCGGGAAAGAAAAAGCTCCCTCGGCAGAAAAAACAACACAAAGTCCAACGGTGGTTACAGTTTGAAGAACCAGCCTCGAACCACTTGCAGTTTATTGCAGCCTCAAATAAGTATCCCATAAACAGGAGTCAAAGTCTCCAGTGTTTGGCATCTTAAAAAAATATGTCTGTGAAAAGGGAGCAAGAAAAGGCATTTGAGGGTAGGTAAGGAGAGAGAAAATACTTCTATGTCAACTGGTTGGCTACAACAGATGCCTAATTGTGCCGTGCCCAATTTGAAATCTCTTTTCATGATACTGAGGCAAAAGATGTGTGGGGCAGCCATGCGTGTACCAGGAGTCCTCCAGAAGTGCATGCAGATGTGCTTGGCCAAACATCCTCCCATCCTCATCCCTGGGAATCAGGAGAGGTTTGTTGGTGACTTCCAATGGGGCAAAATGATCCCCTTCTTACATGTGCGAGTATGGATACTTTTCTCTCTTTTTTTCTTAAATATGACCATAATGACCTTGGAGGAATGACAGACCTTGGTCACACTGCTGTACTTCCTAATAACGATCTTCATCTCACATTCCTACATCGGGATTAAGGCCAATTTTCTGTTGAAGGGAGTCAGATAAGGACAGCAGAATGAAATAAGATTATGCTGAATGCAGAGTGAGTATTTTATGAGTGAATATAACATTGCAAACTATTGTAATAAAATTAAAGCACTTGGATTTGGGGTTTTTATGAATTAATATCAGAATCTCGTGTAGAAATGAGTTAGATACATGCTAAATTTTATGTTAAACAGCTGACATGACTCAATCTTTAGATTTGCACTTAATAAGTTATATGCTGGTATCCTCCTGGAATGTATGTATTTAAAGAAGAGAGTCATGATAGCTTAATTTGAAGCCTTTGTTGTCTGCCACTCAAAGTACGTTTGTCGTGACTAACACGTCTCATCTGTGCTGACAAGCTCCCTATCTGCTCGGCCGTACCTACCCTACAGATCTGCATCCCCGCCATTTCTGAGCCTGTTAGATGCTGCAATGTGTCTGCCTGGTTTTTCCTTTAGATTGTCCATAGCCTGCTGTTTTTTCCCTAGGTCCTTTTGTCGCTGCTGCATTTTCTGAGATTTTCTGAGATTTTCTTGTTTCTAATTTTTTTGGAGAATCCTAGATCTTCTAACAAACCCTCATGCTGTGTCCCCCAGTAACTTAAAAGTAATTAGGCAAAAAATAACAATTTTCGACATCTATCATTTAATTTGAAATTACATATGGATTTAATGGAGGGGGAGGAAATAATGCTTTGAGAGATTAGTTCTTAAATTTTGATTTAAGAATTGAGTTATTAGCTGAAATAATATGAAGTGGGGCTGCTTTTTTGACCTTTCTAAAGTCTAGCCTAGTCAATTATTACAGCAGAGCAGGGAACCAGAGAACAGCTTTGAATCAGTCAGACCCAAACTGATTTAAGTTTGCATGGGGTCGAATAAGACATTAGTTAAAAATAACTAATGTATTCTTTGACCTCCGTAATGAGAAAGGACATTTACAGGTTTTTCACTATACATCTGATCCTGTTTATTTCATTTTGTGATTTAAAGATGGACTGGACCTTCTCACAGAGGTCTAGATGATATAAGTTAGTTTGGTTTTTTTAAGTTTCCTGCATCTAAGTGTTCTTTCAGTTACGCGTTTTGCCTGTCAGTTTATATCATGGCTATATTTTGAGGCAAGATTGAATGAGAAAGAGAACCACGGATCCCAATGCTGGAAGGAGCAGGATCGCTAGGGCTCCCACCTCCCCGCAACCTGCTTTAAGAGCAAAACCCAGGTTAGTGCTGATAAACCTGCTTTGTTGTTGTTTTCCAGGCAGAATTAGGCAGGCATTATGGATTATGGCTGGAAGACCCCTTCCTCCTGAGCCCTTCTCTTGCTTTTCTCCTCTCCCTGAGCACCTCTGTGCTGAGGTGCGGGGGGTAACCTTACCTGCAGCCCTGCGAGCTGGGGAGGGCAGCTAACAGCAGGTTCGTTCGGTGGGGAGAGGCATTTCTGCAAAATGTTGGTTAAAGAGAGAGAAAATAAAGCAGAAAAGAGAGCAAGTGGTGGAGACAGGTGTGTAGGAAAAGGAGAAGGAACTGAGAAGGAAAGGAACACTGCTGGCAAAGTGGATCCGATCCTACAGAAAGGTTTATGCTGTTTGAAAAGGTCCCAACTTTGGCTGCTTCTTTAGGCTCCAGCTCTTCCTGAGGACAAGACAAGAAAACAGAAATTATTTCCTTCTCTTATCTAGATATCACTCTTTTCTGGACCCAATTCGTTATCATCTTGCTGCCAGTGATGTTTCTCTGGCTTGGTCCTTCGGTGTGCAAAAGCTTGGTAGACCTGATTTATGTGTCTGCCTTTTTCTGTTGTATAACCTGAGAAGATGCCTTTATAACTAGTATATTCGGTGCTGTAAAGAAAACATTAGTATGTCAAGTTTCCAAAGACTTTAAAATAGGCCAGCTGGCTTCTCAGAGTGCACAGCTTGAAACGGTCACTTCCATTTCTGACTGAGCAGCGCTGCCGTCAGGAGGAGCGTTGATTAAATTGACCACAGTCCAAGGCTGGTAGAGAGCATAAACGCAAAGCGACTTCTCCCCAGAGCGAGCAGAAGATTTCTGACATACAGGGGGATAGACTATGATCTTTCCCCCCCGCCCCCATGCTGCAGTGTTTACTTTAAAAGACCGTGTTTCCTTAATAAAAGAAGCATTAGCTTTTGCCATTAAATTTGCTCAACAATTTAGCTTGTATTTCACCACTTGTACCCAGAGTCACACATAAATGTTTAGCAATATAGACAGCCCGTGTTCTCCTAAGCTTTCAGTAATACAGTTTTCAGGAGGAAAGGCTGCTCATATGAGCAAGGTTTTGCAAGATTAATAAATATAAAGCTTTGTTTCACTAAAGAAATGGTTCCCACGCTTGTTTCTATTTAATAAACTGGATTCTGAGATATTTTCTTTCCTCATCTTCAGTGAATCCTTTTATAGGGGTGTACCCTGTCAATGGGACTGAATGAGTAAGCAATTTATTTGCGTGGTCTGTTGCTCCCATTGCCTCTGTGCAACACCTAGAGCAGCAAGACCCTAACCCAGCAAAGTGTTAGACCCCTCAGGTCCCATTTAAAATCCCTGGGGAATATAGGGTTTTCACCATGTTTAAAGGAAACATCAGAAAGGTGTCAGAAAGAAAGAAATATAATCAGTGTAACAATACACAAGGAACACGTCGGGCGAGCTCCATGAAGTAAATGCACTTCTGTGTGCTTCAGGAGCATCCCCACGAATGGGGGACACCCATCAAAAGCAGAGGCCATCTGGGGGTTCTTTCTCTTGGTGGTAAAATGTTAGCACAATGGTCCCAGGGCTTCCTCCAGCTCCTCAGCAAAACAAAACTGCTGAGTGAGAAAAGATAGTGGCATCCCAGGCTAATGAGGGCATCTTCATACTTTCCACCTGTTTTGCACCTGAAATATTATCTATTGCATCTAGTTGTCCCCAAAATCCAATTAATCCATTGTGTTTCTTCCTATTCCCTTTTTTATAAGTACTTGTGGGGGTTATTTTGTGTTTGTTTTCTTTTAATGTTTGCAAAGCTTTCTTGCAGCACGAAAACAACTGGGTGTTTTGGAAGCAAAACACCTTAGCACTTACTGCGGATGTAAGTTATCTCTTATAATCAGAAATAGGTATAATTGTGTGTCTCTGGCAAAGGAGCTTAACTGTCAAAGGATTAAGCTACATCCTGATCAATGGAAGTGACTTCCTAGAAAACAGGCAGGGAAAGATTTCCTGTAGTTAACAGCAATAAGGGAGAGGAACTTTAAAAACAACTCTCTATTTGATAACTACACAAATCTAGCTAAGTCTTAGGGATTTAGCCAGGGAACATATTGGTTCCAGCAGACTATGGTAAAGTTAATTAAGGATGATTAATGGAGCATTTTCCTTCCAATGATATCTGTGACAGAACAAAGCTGTCTGAGGCTTGTCAAGCAGAATTTGAGTTGAATGAGTATTTATGTGATCAAATCTGAAGGGCTGCCTCTTGACAGAGCAAGGATTCATCAATCAATTGCGCTGGCTTGCAGTGGTGGGAAATTGGTCTATCAGCATAGCTCTACTCCCATCCCCCATTTTTTCATTCAATCATCCCTTAGGCTACAATGCATCTTTAGCTTTTACCTCTGACCACCTTAAGGGCTATCAGAGAAACGTAAAAGCAAGAGCTAAAACATCTATTATAGTGGTTATTTCTCAGCTGTACTCATACAATTGATTTCTTTTAAGCAGAGGCCCAGGCACTGTAAAGCGATACAAGCCTGTTCAATGAATTAATTGGTTTTAATAGAAGTTTAGCTTTGAGCCTGAAGAATATATAGAGCTCCCTTGCTAGAAAGTCTCCTATTAGGGAAACCACCTGCACAAAAGGCCCCGGTCCTCTCTTAATCCCACTGCCCTCATCATAATCACTTCATTTAAAAAGGCAAGATCCTTAATTTAAAAGGAAGGGGCACCACGTGTGCTCCAGTTTCTGTGCATTTAATCGTGCGTCAGTTCCTGGGAGGGGAATATTGGCTGCGTGCACTTGGCTGTGGGTTACCCTTGCAGCCCTTTGATCCCTGGGATGTAAGTCATGCCAGGATTTGGGCAGAGAAATTATGCCGTTGTGAATATATCAATATCTTTGTCTAATGAATACCTCAGCTGCTTTCACTGCTGTAGGGATTATATGGAACTAACCAAGAGTTATGCAAAATGATGCGTGTCTCATGGAAAACCTAGAAAAAGACAAGTCTTAGTCCTACTCTGAATGAATTCAGGGCAGGTATCCTTTTTATTTCAGGAGGCACAGGTCTAGTGCAGTTTTCTAACCCAGTGCGTAAGTGATTTTTGGTTTAACTGTTGAGCACTCAAGCTTTGTTCTTCTGGGCCCTCACCAAGCAAAACACACAAGTGGTATTTAAAATTGAAACACCAAGATAGTCGTTAAACATCTCCATCTTTAGCCACATAAAATGCCATCTTTAGACATATAGCCTACATTAGCCGTCTGTGGTTCAGCAATTTAAATTGATTATCAGTCTAAAAGGAGAGGCATCTCTTGGGGGCAATTCACCCATTTTCCTATAAACACCTAGGTGAAGATGATGAGGGCTGCATTCAAGAAGTCTGTTCTCTCTCTAAGGGGAGCTTGGACTCGCTACCTACCTTCGAAATGTGTAAAGCTTCCAGTAAAAATAAAATCCGTGAGGAGTGGATTACTTTCTTTGGTGCAGTCTTAAGCTTGGTTGCGTGTCTCCCTCATCGGATTTGCACACTAATCTTCCTTCTTAAGTTACTAGTAGAAATCAGGTTTCTAGGACTTTTGTGAATTGGAAAATTGAATTCCTGCCTGGTAATAATTTTGAGGTTTGGTACCTGCCTCAGCTAGGCCGGCTATAAATTAGGGAGGATAAAGACAAGACTGCACTTTTTCCCCAGACTTGTGCACTTTACACAAAGAAGCACAGAGGAGAAAACAACAGTGCTCCAGTGTGCCCTGACCTGAGGAAGAATAGCTCAGTCACCGGCTGCGTTTACTTTTTATGCAGGTTTCCGTACTGGACTATTCCCTTGAGAGTAAATATCTTCCCTGTGTACACAAATTTTATATAAATCCAAAGAGGTCTCTAAATGCAAATAAGTCCTCTAGGCCTTATTAGTTAACCCGATATGATTATTGTTGAGATCATTTCTTTCCATCAGTAGAGAATACTATTTTGTATGTGCAAGCAAGCTTAGAAACCAAATGTCTAAATATTTAACCAATGTTGTTTCAAAGAATTTCGTTATTTATCTTCTTTATGATTTATATTATCACATTCTCTGTCTGTACTTGTGGTTTATCATAAGCAACCCATCTGCTGTAACAGCCAAATTGGAACATTCATATAAGATGCGTTCCGATATCATAAACATGACAAAAGATAGATTACATTTAGTCTTTCTCCATGTTTAACCAGTTTAATTTGTTTCCTATGCAGAAGAGGCTCTAAATTTACTTAATATATGTTAGCACTTAGGAACATGGTTAGGAACATGACTAGGGTCTTAACCTATTCGTAAATAAATGGGAAGCTTCCTGTCTGAGTAAAAGAAAGAGAGAGAATTTATGTCAAACAATCAGGAATTTAATACATAGTGCTCTATTAGGATGTCCAGTTTGTGTACATACTCTTAAGGCATGATTACGAATAACTTCACTTCTTATAAACAATGTGACTGAAGAAATTACTCACAGATACAACAAAAAGGGAAAGAAAGGTAGGAAGTTTTAGCTGCAGCCAATAAAGGAATTACTTTCCCTGAAAAGGTTAAAAACTCAGGCATTTATTTTTGTTGCCATAATATTTGCCTTTACAGGTTTAGCTTTCTTAAGAATCCCAAAGAAGATGCTGCTTTGGGAAAGATTTTAGTGACCTGGGTTCAAAGTCGTATCATAGATCCAACATTTTCTCCGACAGCTTTGGTTTTAAAGTAACCCTAATGCTGGACTAAATCTGTGAAGTGACTGTCCGTATTTATACCACTCTAGAGAGAGCTTTTAGTGATTACAGGCTTGGTCTGGCAAGTTGTTGAATGCCTTCAACTTCTGTTGGCTTTGGTGGAAGCCAAGGGTCCTCAGCATGTGGCCAAGAGTGCTCAGCACCCTCAGGACCCAGCCCGACGTGGTTTTTCACATGGAGAGGTCAAGTAGAGGGCTTTTCATTTCAAGCTAAAGAGTCATTCATTTTTCTCTCTTAAGGTAAAAGTCACGTGATCAGAGAGTGTGTGATTAACTGTTAAGGAAACAATGTCCATAATGATATATAAAGGTGTTGCTTTCAAAAGTTACGGTTGGATTTCTTCGGAGGTGTTAAATATATGGTGGTCCAATACCATGCAATTCATGAATACTAAAAATAAATATAAGCTTATTTCTGTGACGGTGATTTACTACTAAGCAATTTTGAGCAAATATATTCACATTATAGGATATGAATACAAATCAAACATAACTGAGCTGGCCTTTATGAGAATGAAGTGTCAGTACATTTGAAAATATGTGTAACGCCAAACTTTAATCATTTTACCAGCACATTAATATTGCAATTGATTATTCTGCACTCCTGAGTGTTTAAGGTTTTGCTATTGATTTGTCTGCTGCAAGGATTGCACACCTTCCAGGGCTATCTGGCACTCGGTCCTTCCCAGGCTGGGATACTACTGGCCTGATTCAATTTGATAGAAGAGTTTATGCTGTTGCAAAGTCCTTGCCTCCAAAGAGCATTAACACAATAGGAGTATCGAGAAAGGGAAAAATGATGGTGGAACTAACAAGTTACACATGTGCTTTCACCAGCATCAGATTGGCTTTCATTACACCTCTTCTCTGCTCATGTCATTTTCTTGGAATGCAGTTCCCAAGGTGGAGACTCCATCCTCATGTCTGTACGTGAAGTATTTTATACACTGTCAGCACCAGGAAAAGTAATGGGTAACACTCTGCAGTTCCTATTACA
The DNA here is from genome assembly GCF_015220075.1 of Falco rusticolus. Classification (NCBI taxonomy): domain Eukaryota; kingdom Metazoa; phylum Chordata; class Aves; order Falconiformes; family Falconidae; genus Falco; species Falco rusticolus. The sequence continues at coordinate 25,332,131 of NC_051199.1, forward strand.
ATAGCATTACACTTGCTCAGATAGAAAGGTGGCACCAGGCGGGCTTGTATTAGCTGAGATCATAACTCTCCTATGTGTGCAAATGGTTAATGAATTAATTTTTTCCGCCTTTACTGAAAATTATTTGGGGGCTTCACCACTAGGATAGCAAAAGCCAGGAGACCTATGTGACGGGTGGAAAATAAAGGGAGCAGAGATGGCTCTTGCTTTAGGACCTTACAAAAAGAGCATTCATGGATGCATATAGGAGCGGAGGAAACCAAGAGCTGTCCCCCTGACAGCAGCTGTAGCATACCATCAGATTAATCCTTATGAATTCAAAGAGGAATCTGAAGGGGAGTTGGGAGGAGCCCAGTGAAATATCTTTGGCGGTGTTGGCAAGGAAAGCCTCCCCCGTCTGGAGGGCAGGGCTGGAGAAAATGCAGCGTGTCAAGAGTTACCTTTGCGGTCAGTTTTTGGAAGGGGAGTTGATGTAGTGTTTCTATACAGTGGTGGGACATACCATGCGCTAAAGCAGAGAGCGCCTGGAAAGTGAGGATGGCAGTTTTTGCTTGAGGCGGTGCACAGCAGAGAGAGGTAATGTGGGGATTCAGAGACGTCACGGTGCAAAGCGGTGGAATGAGTAAAGAGCAGCAATATTCGTCTGTGATCTTGGGTAGTACATCTCACAGTCTGGCCACAGTACAAATATGTAGGCTTCTTTTTAATACTATGTAGCCAAGAATGTTGTATTGGCAATTAAAATTATGATGACAGTGCTAAAAACAGTTGCTTCCTATAGGACCTTTTGAAAGATGGGCAGATTGAAACAAAGCAAAAAGAAAGGAGGAACTATCTGGAAAGACAGGAGTAAATCGTGACCGCAGAACCCTGGCTATCTGGTGCTGTTTGTCCCAGCCTTGCTCTGCTTCCCTCGCTGATAACACAGCTTAACCTACACCCGGGCATTGTTCTGACACTGAAAGATGAAGCAGTTTTTTACAAGCTGTACCCCTCAGCCATGCTTTCCCTTGCAATACTGACTGGCTCACTTTGGTCCCTTGATCCTGTTTTTCTTCCCCTAAAACCGGTGTGTTTATTGGGACCAGTGCAATGGAAATTCCACTTGCTGTTTATATCTGAGGTTTCTCTTCCCTTCCTATATTTCCCTGGGAATCGGAGCCGTATAGGTTCTTGCTCCACACCCATGGCTTTGTCTTCAGCTTTTTTTCTGAATTATTTTCCCCAACTGCATTTCCATGGAACAGCTGTTTGTGTTTAAAAACCACCTGCACAAGTAGTTCTGTTTTCAGTGGAAGAAAATGTCACTTGTAAAAGGAAAAAGCCCTAAGGTGTTGGAGTTTTAATTTGATGTGTATTTTTTCCTACCAATTGATGAATGTTCGAAGCGCAACTTTAGCCCTTGATAACTAATGAAACTGGGTGGTGCTAACAGTCACTGTCTGGCACGGTGCTGTGTAGTTAAACTGACTCCCTGTGTGGAATGAGATTGGGTTTTGACCCAGCAGTGAAATCCTGGATCCCTGATTTCAGCAGAGGAGAGAGAGAGAGACAGAGAAAAAGAAGCAGCAATCTCCATAGAGAGTGAAACTTCTGGGCAAAAGGTTGAGCTCTTGCATGGTTGGGCAAGAACTAGGATGTGATGTGTGCAGGACATAAGATCTCCTAGGAAAACAGGATGGACACCAGGGGAAAATGTTGCTCTTATTTAAAGCCTGTGGGAATTTTGGGGACTTTTCCTGGAGGGCTGCTGAAGTGTAATGGGGAGTGATAACATTATTTCTCAGCCATCACTAATCTCGAGGAGCTGAGGTTTATATTGCACTCCTGTATTGTGCCGGGGTGTTTGTGAAGCCATCGAGTGCAGCCAGGAGTGGCCCTGAGGTTGTCCCAGCCCCGGGGAAGTCCTGTTTGCTTCTCCATGTGCCCTCCTTGGCCTTTCTCCTGCTGCTTCTAATGCCCTCCCCCCTCCTGCTTCTCTTTCATTCCTTTCCACGCGGCATTATTTTAGTTCATGTTCTTTCCAGGTGATATGATTTTTTTCATTTTCAACAAACCAGATGGACTGAGTACCCAAATCCTCTCCACTCTCCCACAAAGCTCCTGTGTGCTTGGTGCCACCTCTGGCAGCGTGAGGTGCTCACAGAACAAGAAACTACATCAAGCCAACAGCAAATGGCAGTAAAATCTGGCTTTCAGCCCCTGTTGAGCCCATTAGAGGTTGATTTCCTGCTGCAAAGCTGGCACCAAACCTCCCCTGACCAGTGCTACAGTAGAAGGTCATTTATATGTCAAATGATGGACCAGTAGCAGTGAGAGGGGTAGCAAGCTGAGAAATAAATTGTACCAAAGTTTGAAGAGATTTACACTGTTATGTGTGTGTATATATATATTTATATATGTCTTTTCAGATGTCTTTAGGACTTAATGAGTATACTTGTTCATTCTGCCATCAATCCCATCTAAATGGTTTGAAGAAATTGTCAGTAGCTCACAACCCACCCTGGCAGAAGCCAGCCTTGTCTGTGTGTCCCACCAAGGCGACTTCTGGAGTGTAGCAAAAATTTTCAGTTTCGGTCATCTTTGCAGACTGGTTCGTTGCCTCCACTGTCTCCTGGGCTTTCCCTCTCTCTGTCTGCAGCTTTGCTGTCCGTATGCAGCCGTGGCTTTATCCTCCAGCTGGTGTTTGGGTGGGATAGTTGAGCTCCTCCCTTCTCCGTGCCAGCTAGTCTCCATTGCACTAAATTGGAAATCGGAGAGATCTTGGCATACCGTGGCTTGTAAAGGCCTTGTAAATGGCTTGTACAAAAAATTTTCCAAGTGGAAACAGCACTGTGCCTTAAGCTTAAAGTAGCTTTGATAGGAAAGAGAGGTAAATATATGCCTTTCTACCTCTGCGGGTATATTGTAAATGCCAGACAATGGAAAACCAGTAAAGAACGACACCCCCCCCCCACCCCCCACCCCCCCCCAAAACAACAAAACCATCTGAAAGCTAAGCAAGCACTTGGGAAGTTAGACTTGCTTGCTTTTTGGCTTCTGTATCAGCTAAACCTAACAGGCTCTTCAGACACAACTGGTTTTAGCATAAAGGCTACTGCTGGCTGTTGCTTGCGAAACCCCTTGCTGTTGTGCGCTGGTAGAAGCTGCTCTACTGTACAAAACCCACTGGAATCACCAGGCAGCCTCCGTTGGCATTTTAGGAGGGCTGTCTAAGTGTAAAAGTGACACATTCTCCTCCCACTTAGTTTATCTTCTCAGGCTTTAAAAAACGGTGCAGATTTTGGTGGAAAGCATCCTGCTGGTGTCCTGGTCATTATGGCCAACTGGAAAACTCCCCAGACTGTTTAGGCAGGAGGACGGCAGGTGCATCTGGGATGTGTGAGAGGGAAGGGAAAGCGTGCCAGAAGATGGGCTGCTCTTTTGGTAGAGGTTTGATCCTATTCAGATGCAGTGCCAGGACCGTGTCCATTGGGAGACTTGGCCTCTTCTCTCCCTCATCTGCAAAGGAAGTTTGCATGAGGCCAAGTAAGATTTGGAACCACAAAGATCCAAACTCTTGTGAGCAGGCTTAGAAAGACGTTCAGACCCAGGCAAGGAGGTTGCAGGCCAGGCAGCTGTACGGTATAGCCAGATGAGATGGGTTTGTGGATGGGTTCATAAGGGAAGGTGCTGTCATTGTTCCCCTCCTGCTCCCTGGGCACAGCTCACCCTTGAGTGGGCACTTGCCCCACCATGCGAGAAGCTGACTTGGGTAAAGGAACTCTGAAAAAACAAACCTTAAAAAAAGTCAGTAGTTTCCTGCCAAATTAGCTTCCTGAGCTGGCTTCCCGGGGCTCAAGATAAGCAGTGAGCTGGCCCTACGGAGAGGCCAGGAGAGCTCACTCTGCTCCCTCTGCCTCCACCCCTCAAAGAGCTTGAACAGGTCCCAGGTCATCCCCAGCAAGTGGTGAGTCTGCAGGTAAGGAAGAAATGCACTGCAAACAGGGAAACCCTCTCTCACCAAAGAGCGTAAGAGTTACATACGCTCTGTACAGCAGTCCAGAGAGGGACTAAATCCCTGCAGAAACAACGGTCCTGAACCTGAGACCTGGTGGCAAAGCAACAGGGATCCCCAGGAGAGGAACTGACTGTGACCACTGTCCTTGGGGTAGGTGGCATCAGTCTCCAGGACTGATGAGGACACTGTTGTTGTATTTATATAAAAAAACACAGCTGCAAAAATGGAGCAAAATGTTTTCAGGGTAAAGAAGTGACTTCACTGAAAAGGCTTCCTTAACAAAACTGAAAGAACAGTGGGCAAATCCATCATTGCTCCTTGCCCAGCCTTCGTGTAGGTTATCTTTCTATCAGCATTCTGCTAATCTCTGAATATCAGCACTTTGTTTATGTAGATGTTGGTGCTTAAATAGTTCTGAATACAATTTCAAACTTCGTATTCATTTATAAATGTCACCGCTCACAATCACATTGCCAAGAGAAGCCGTTCTGCAAAACCTGCATGGCTAAAAAACAAGTTACAAGCAACCACAGCAATGTGGGCTGGTTTGCTAGAGGATAGGTATTTGCTGAAGAAATCAGCACACAATGTTTAATAACAACAGCTGACAGTTTGGCTGCATGCAATTCATGAAAGCAGCGGAGAAAGTGCTGCAGACAACCTTTTCATTGCTGTTTTGGAACATAAATTCAGTTCATGACTGCTTGCAAAATTTCTGTTGTCATCTGTTCATGCAGAACTTATCTGCAACACCTCCACAGGCAGGTGCTCTAAGTGTATATATAAATTCATCTTCGTAGTGGCCACTGGTGCCACAACAAATGTCATTCCAAACAAACTCTCTGCTACAGGCTGTGTTGGAAATCATCATTTAACACATCATTTAAAGTACATCAGAGTGAATCTCATGCAACCTGACTGTAATAATTCCCTACTGAAATCACCTCTTTTTTAGCATTTTGAACTTAGGAATAGAATCCAAGTCCTTTAAACATGTGGGTACTTCAGTTCAGTGCTTATTGTTGGGAAATGAGGGTTTATAGTGCAATGCCTAATTATTATTTTCCACCTGAATCTCACAAAGTAAATTACAGTGTATCTACTGATACTGTTACTTCTGTATATGAACAAAAATTAGATGGGCAGCCTGTTCATTTGCTCCTTTGTTAAAACTCATCTTGCTGAGCCCAAGAAGGCTACTCAAAAGTAATCCTCGCTGCTCTCCCAGCCTGTGCAGAAGAAATCCAGAAGACAGGATCTCAAACCATTTGCTGGTATTTCCCTGCAGTCAACGTTTATGCATAACTTTCTTTTTATTAACAAAACTGAATTCAGTGGGTCCTTTCAGCTGATTTCATTCATACACCGAGAGTAACCACGTAGTCCCATGTAGCTGCTCAGGTGTTGTGTGAAGAGCTGGTGCTCCCGGTGTATTTTTCGAAGGGCCCTGCGTCTTACCAGGAAACTAGAAAGATGCTCCTGAGAGACTTTCCTCCCACCTTTCACCTTGATTTATGCTGCAAATTATGATTTTAAACAGTATTTTCAAGCAGGCGGGATGAGCTGTGACTGTCCTTTTTTTCCAGTCCATGCGTTCAAGGTGGCTGTTTTCCATCTTGCCAGGCACTCTGCTCTCACCCACCCCACCCAGCATTCTAAGGTGTAAAATGACAGAGCAATAGTTCTTTGTAGCACCCACTATCCATCTAACCTACATTTTCACTCTTACTTTGTAGTCAGTGTTGCTTTAGATATAAATCAGTGCTTTTGGTTCAGTGTGTTCCTGTTCCAGCAGTTTTGAAAGGGTGTGAACAGTTGCATACTTACTCAGACTTGTGCCTTATAAAGTACATGGCTGTGGTGACAAACTCTTCTGGGTTGTTTGTTTTACTACACTGTTAAATAGGGTGTCGCTGGCTAATGCCAACTGATGAGTTCAACTGTAAAATTCTAGCAATGTGAGAGAAGAAACAGCAGAACACAGTGCAAAATTCAGGATGCTGAGCCAGGAGAGCAGAAATGCCATCATCCTCCAGCTCATGCTCTTCTGTGGTGCATATAAAACCCCACCTTGCCCCATGGTTTTCCCATTGTAAGCAGTAGGAGTTCTGTGCAAATATCTGTTTTATAACACATTTATCACAAAGCAGCGTGGGCTGTACACCAGGTAATGTTCCCTCTCTGACTGCTAAACAAACACTTGAATTGTTGCCCTCTCTGTCTAAAGGCAATCAGTTTTTTCTGTTGCTCTCAATGCTGTCAGGATTTCGCAATGGAAATACTTTATGCCTTTGCCCTGCACTCTGAGCGTTTGCTTTTGGTGGCTTTAAAATGGGTCGCTCTGCCTGTGTGATCCTGGTTGTCTTCTTCAGTCAAACTCTGACACCTGATATGTTAGAGGTACCTCCTCTACTTCCAGTGAGTTACCAGACATATCCCTTAGTATTTTGTTCTTGTCATTGCTGGTTGCCTTCAATTTTGGGTAAGGACATCTCAGAATGAAAACTTATCAACGTTCAAAAATTCAAATTTTTTTATTGCATTCTTCTGAATACCCTTCATTTTCGCTCTCTTAAAAGTGCTGTATTCTGCACACCAGCTTTCAGTTTCCCTTTGGGAATTTAGCATCAAAACACAGCCCTTGCTTTTGCATCTGCGTTGTCTCTGTGGCACAAATCCTCTTCCAGGCGTGTGTGTCTCTATTTCACATCTAGTAGTGGGCTTGTCCTGTGACACAGCTTTATGGAGAAAAAATATGTCACAGAATTCCCTGTTCCTGTAGTGATGGAAGAGGTCCTACCGACCTCAAGGAACCAAGTCCTCCAATTCATGGCCAATGGGTGCCCCAGAGAAGTGTGTGCTCAGCTAAGCCCTGAATACGGACTTATGCTTCATCCTCTGTTCTTCCAACTACACATCAAAAGATCCAGATCAAGTATGGAGAAAAATACAGTCTTCAATTAATTGGCCGGTTTTTCTTTTGTGGTGCTCTGAAAAGCTGTTTCAACCCAAATCTTTCGAAGAAAAATCTAATTATGGCAGTTTCTAAGGGTGGACTCCTAGAGAAGGATGCCATCTCCGCGGGGAGCTGATGACCATGGCCACACTGGGTTTACATCAGCATTGCTCCACTGACTGCAGTGAAACAGCATCAGCCAACAGCAAACCCAGTCCTGCACCTGAATCTGCAAGGCTTTCGAGAAGCAGATTTGACTCTGTTTAAACCGTTGTTAGAGTGCAACTTTTTAGAAATTATTTGCTAAATGAGAAGCTGACAAAACCCCACCCTCCCAGTATGTGACAATGTATAAGTAAAAAATGAGGGAGACAGAAGCAGACCTGGAGGAGGTCCCAGGGAATGCCAGGAGCATAGGATCATGCAGTGCTCCCTTCCCAGGGGCCAACCTCAGGACCCCGTGGTGGGGTCTGCCCCTTCCCCCTCCTGCCCTCTTCCCCGAACACAGCCTTTCCTTCTACATGAAGAAAATAATCAGGCACAATCAGGCTTAAGTGTCTCTGTTGATTAACTAAGTACAATATGTGTCAGCATGGTGGTCTGCTGCTGCAGGGGCTCAGGAGGCTGTGCTGTCCCCCGCAGCCCCCAGACACCCCCCCGTCCCAAATGCAGTAGCATCCATCGGTAGCTGCTCTGCATTGGTGGCTGCTTGGCTGGGGGGCCCCGCAGGGGGGCAGAGGGTCTGGTTGTGGCCATCTTCACCCCAGTTCTGTTGTGTTTTGAAGGAAGAGGCTGGCTGGTGGTATTTGGCACATCCCCAGCTGTGCGAACAGTGACAGTCCCCCTTCCCGCAGTGCTCCTAGGGGTTCATCCTCGCGCGGGGGCCAACCCGTGGCCACGGGGGGCTCACACGGTGCTTTGGGGCAGGCAAACAGGGCGATGTTGGTATCGGACCAGCTCCGCAGCCTCCTGGGGACTCTGCCCAGAAACAGCTAAATATATTTTTTCTAGCGTATGACTTCACCGCACCAGCAGCGAGATACCATCTTGCCCTTTGTGTTCGGGCTAGATGACATTTTCTCCTTTCCCAAGCGGCAGGCAGCATGGCCCCGTCCCGGCTGGCAGGGCACAACGGCTGGCAGGGCACAGCCCTCTGCAGCTTGCCCAGATCTTCCCCGATAAGGAGCAGGGAGCTGGGAAACGCCAGCCTGGTTTTCTGTTTCGGTGTCCGAGCTGGTGGTGTAGGTGCCGTGTTCTGGATTCGAGCTTGAAATGGATTATTTTTGAGTACCGAGTGTATTGTTTATGGAATAGCACTTGGCTTTGCTTTTCTTCCCTGGGAGCGCTGGGTAACAGCCATTTCTGTCAATACTCATTTTTGTTTATTTTATTCATTATTAAATGTTGAGCAGACATTCAGGTTGGTGGATATGCGGGAATATATACATGTGCCGTGCTTACACCTACACATACAACACATGGATGGTCACTATAATTAGTTCGTTACTTGGGAGCCAGGAGTGCTGGAGAAGGGAAGCAGGAGGAAGGGCGGACAGCTGGGTGCTAATACGACCTTCCTGGCCCCATGTCTGGAAAGGGTTTGAGGTCACTTATGTAATTTTGAATGCGCTTTGTATCGCTACCTGATTTGCAAAGAGGCTAATTTGAAAAGAGTATCACTGAGTATTTGCAAGGTTTCCGTTTTATAGTCTTCTCCCCAGCTGAATCCAAGGTCTGCAGCAAGGTCAGATCTAGCAGCTGGATTTACACCTGCGCAGGCTGCACCTTTTCAATGGCAGGTTGAGCCTCCCATGTGCAACCTGGGTGTAAAGTTCCCCTCATCTGAAGGCTCCATTGGTTGCTTAAATACTTCATTTTCACACCAGATATCACAGAATTTGGTGTATGAATGGACTCGTCGTCTCATAACTCTTAAATTTTGGAGGGTTAAATACCTACTAATTGTGACTTCAAGCTCTCCAAAGGTCTGCCGTACCTTGGCACAGCGTTTTTGTAGGTGATGATAATGAATGAAATGAAACAAATCAGATGCTATCTGAAGCAGCAATGTACTCCAGAAAAGAAAGCACACAAATACCTGAAGGTATTAATTATTACCAAATGTATGTGAAAGGGGTATGGCTGGCATTTGTACAGGGACACCATTAAAACCAAAGGACGTCATTTTAGGATTGCACCAAGTCATTTATTTTGGGGGAAGTCTTAAGCAAGAATCTACCCATTTGTGGGGTTTAACAAGTTTGGTTCATGTATTTACTTTGGATTTTTGTGTTCACTTTCATCCCCTTTGTACTTCCTTGGACAAAATCCAAACAGGCAGAGTAACTACAGAAAAGCTGTTCTCACCACAGGGAAATAATGTATTATGCTAATTCCAATTAAAGGAAATTTCTTAAACTGCAAATATAGCCTTCAAGAGAGAAATGAAAAGTGTGGAAATTAACATTCCTGCCAGATTTCCAGCTCAATTCTGCATACTCAGGGGGTTTGGGTCAGGCTCAGATAAGCATCCAAAATTTGGGGATGTTTATCCAAACCTTATTTCTGAACCTTCTAAGTTCACTCCTGACTAATCATAATGGAGTTAGTGGTAGCAGGATATGAATGTACAACGTTTAGCTTAGAAATTGGCAGCTCCTCACCATTTCACAGCTAGGAACCTTTGACCAAATATCAACTCTACTAACCAAAACAAAATAAAATAATGCCTTGACTTGGTCTCCAGCCATACCACCTTGTGATACAGCCCTGGAAGATCTTCCAAGCAGGGCTGGGCCAAGGCAGGCTTTGGCTGGGGGACCTCCCAGGAAAATATCGATGTTAGTGGAAGCATCCCTCGTGATTCAGGAGGTGACACTTTCCCTGGGTCGGTGTTGAACCTGCGTAATGGTTACGTGTATGGAGGTGTTCTTTCAGATTTGGGAAATTTCAGAGCAGCCCTTTGAAATTAAAGATCTTTGCTGAAAGGCTCAGGTGTTAACTCCACATTCACCTGAAATACTAATGCAGTAGCCATGTTACATGGCCAACAAGCTGCCCACTGGAGGTGGTACTCCTCGCTTCACCGGCTCCTGCTCCATCCCCAGGCTCTTTGCCTGTTCCATCATGAAGGATGTGAGCTCCCTGTTGAATTTAATGGTGAAAGTGTTTGGAATATTTTTCCAGTGAAATGAGTGGAAGGTGACTAAGGGTCATGAATTAGCTCCTGAAAAAACAGGGTTTTTTCCATCACACCCTTTGTTTTAAGCATAGAAGAGGGGAACTGCATCTTGCTACCCTGCTATAGGCACCTTCCAACTTACTGTACACTTTACTGTAATGTTGCAAGCCATAATATTAGCTATATTATAATAATGCTATAGATTTATCCTCCACGGATATCACCCTTCCAGTGACTACCTCCCGGTCGCTCACTTATCTTTCTTCCCCATACATTTTATTTTAGTCAAGGGGTGTCGCCCTAAGTAGCTGTATCTGATTTTTATTCTGGCATTGAAATTCATGCCAGGAATAAACCCATCCAAGTGCAAATTCTTCCCAAGTGCAAAAGCACTGAAATGTTCATTGAAGCTATATCAGCAACGAATTTGACCACAAGAACTTGGATTGCAGGTACGTAGTCTAGCACCTAAAATACCTTCAGATTTGCTTAGACTGACCTCTGAATTACAGATATTAAATCTGCAGGATTGGAACAGAAGACATCCCATTGAAACTTCTACTTTAAAGACAAAAAAAACTGGTTAATTGAGAATAAAACCAGACACCCTAGAACTACATTAAGAAATGTTCAAAATGCATTTGAATATAGTCATTATGGCTACAGAAAATACTAGGATTTTTAAAAGTTCAATGATTACTCATTTGAGATATTTTGTGAAATACATTTTATAAAATATTGCCTATATTCTTGTAGTTTCTCTTGCATCTCCATCCTGAAATCAGCAGAAATTATTCCTTACTTTCTACCAGACCATCTATTCACCAGTAGAGTAGATGTACAACTGCAGAAGTTGTTCACAGTAGCAATATGACCATTTAAGCAAACCTCTGTTTCCATTGTTCAATGGAAAACATAGTTTTGGCAAGATACTAGCTTTGATGTGCCTTATGCCACTCAGATGTCAATTTTTCTTTTTTCATTAGGACAATGTATTAGTGAACTACACCATGCTCTAAAACTTTTATCAATCTCCCATCACATTTACTTTTTTTTTTTTTGTAGTTGCCTTCTCCTTCCAAGGGAAATGAGCAACTCTTCATACATTGATTTTTCCTCTTCCCAACACAAATCGATGCATGGCTCCTGCTTGAATTTGAAGTGCGTGTTCAGGTTGGAAAGTGGATTTTGTGCATGTGTGTGCTGTAGCATTGATGCCTTGTAGCAGCTGCATCCCGAGCATTTTGGCATCCTGTGGGATGGAAGCTTGTGGGGGGTCACTGCCCAGTGCAGTCAGTGATTATAGCTAACGGTGTCATTGAGAGGTGTGTAATGATGTGATGAAGGGCATTTAGAAGGAATGGAGGGTGCCTGGTGCTTGTAGAAATAGTTCTTGAGAGCCATAGTTGTAGTTGGTTTTGGTTTTAGAAAAAGCAGAAACAGCAGAAAAACTGTTCCAAACGTTTGTGAAGGTGCGATGGGCTTCTGTAATTGCAGGGAGAAAAATCAGAAAATCACATAACATATGACTGTTGATAACTGCAAAAGGAACAAATGCTTTCCATCCCAAAACACATTACAACATTGGTCTTTTAACAGCTCCTATTTAGGCATTAAAAAGAAGACATTTTTTATTATGATTTCTGCCTTGTGCTCTGATCAGCAATGTAGACAGAAGCAAGCAGGAGCGTATGGTTGCTTATCCTTCCTTCTTGTTTCCTTTCACTCTAAGTTCTTGAAAGGTCATAAAATAGAGAAATAAAAAAGCCACTGAAGTGTAATTTTGTTAACTTTATCTTCTGAACATTAAACATTGTTTCAAATTTCTTACGGTACATAAAATGTTTTGCCTTGCTGTATCATGTATACAGAACTTCAAAAAGTAACTGAGACAGCTCAGAAAATGTAATGGATGTGTAATAACAGCTCTTTAGATCTCTTGTTTTTAGCATAGCATCTTTTTGTTCCTAAAGGTGCTTTTAACATGATATCTATAGCTATTTATGAAGTCATTTATTTTTGCACGGTGATAGGTCTTATTTTGTAATTATCCCATGCTTTCTATCTTGCTGTAGTGTGTGAGCCCCCCTGAAATGTTGTTTAGTCTTCATCAGCCCCTTTTGTTTTCCTTCCAGAAGGCATTCACCCTAATAACTCCCGTTTCACGGATGCAGTACATCCTAGCTCCCTTCGGCACCTTCTGCAAAAACATTTTGAAAGCGTTGCATCGCAAGGGAGTTCAGTTCTTTTTGTTGGGCATTCTCAATGTAAAGAAGTTTTCCTGTTTGCCTTAAATTCATTCCCCACACATATTTCAGCTGATGGTTTTTAACCACTTTTGCTCCACATCCTGTTTACTGCGGGCCGTGGCGGTGCTGCACGGGAGCTGTTGGCGGGGGCACAGCCAGCCAGCCCAGGCACGGCAGGGCAGCCCAGCTTTGTCCTGTCGAGCTGGAGCTTTAGGCAGAAAGGAATCGCTAGATCATGATTTAGTCTCTTTGGGGCATCCCTAGCACGTTCAGACACAATTTATTCGATGCAAACTGGTGGGAGCTCAGTGGGAACGGCAGCTTTGCTAAGGCTCTCTAATCTGCTATCATTTGCATATATGCAATCCAGTGAAGTTAACAGGATTTCCCTGACGTGCTTGCCAGCAGTAGCAATGGCATTGGTTTCCTCTAGTATGTCAAGCAGGTCGCTGTTAATCAGTCCCTGTCGGGCTTTCCGTGCCAGCCACTCTGCTGCTGCTGTGCGTGGGAGCAGCTGCAATGGGGAAGGTCTTCAGGTGCCAGCACGGGTCCCAAAAGCTCCAGGGGTGAAAAGAATAAACTGTAATATTCAGTGCAAAATTTTGTCCAGCCTATATTTTCATAAACCAGCACAGAGGGAAGTTTGAAGTCCTGCCCACTGGGTGAGGAATACCCTGCTAAGTGGTCTGCCCTTGGGGTGGCAAAGCCTCCTGGGAAATTTGGGGGGGGGGGGGCTCCAGGTCCAGCAGGGACAGTGGGGACATGGCATTAGCGTGGGAGGTTTATGAACTTTATCCTCACATATTAATGACCCTGGTTATCCTTGACAGCTCTTTGCACACAAAACTCCCCAGGACATGACAAGTGTGTGCCCATTGAAATGGTGTGCAGGGCCCAAGGGGGGGGGGGGGGGGTGGTATGGTGGGACCCTGCTTGAGTAGCCTGGAAGCACCGGGAAGCTTGGAAGCAAAGGTGTAGAGAAGAGCTTGATAAATAAGATGATGTGAAACTGAAGCACTGCGTGGAGATGAATCAAAATTATAAAATCAATAGGTATTGATCTGTATATATCACACAAATAACTGCCTGAAGAGATGCCCAGATTTAAGATGCTGATTATATGGCAGTCAGTAGAAATAACTTGAGATCTGAAGAGCTATTACATTTTAGTTGTTCAGTGCTGCAGCTGTAGTTGTTAATATCTTAGTTGAAGTCTCTTAAATTTTTTCCTGCTTGATGGTCTTGGTAACAAGTATATTTAATCAACAAACCAAAACCAAAGAACAGATTTTTGGCTTATAACATGCTCTTGAGCCATCCAAAGCTGGAGTCCAAACACTACAAATTCTTCTAAAAATATACACCTTTCATTTTAACTGCTATTTACTTTTATTACTGGCCAAGGTCACTGCACTTCACATGTGTCTGCTGGCCATTTGGCTACTGACAGGAGTTGCAATGAATCACCTGGAACAACATCATCCATGGGTACCAAACCCTTCGTGTGGCTGGTTGGAAGTCAGGACAAAAAAGTCTTTGTTATATCCCATTCATATTCTTATTTTTGTAACCTTAAACTGGCAGAGCTGTACTGTATCAAAAGGAACAAGGATTTACTGGACTTTCGGGGTATCTGGTTAGTTTTTGCACCTGGCATTGACCTTCCTTCCTCTTTCCCATCAGTAGATGTGTTAACGGAGGAAGGATGTGCTTAACTCTTGGTGTGGCAAGTGGCTGTTATTATCATTATTGCTTTATAATTATTACTTTCTTCAAGATTATCACGGTGTTCTTTGTCCCTGCATGTTGCCTGCTAAACTCAGGGTAAATACAAAACTAACAGATGTGTAGAAAGATCGGTTACTTGTCATACATGGGCAAGCATAGTCTGAAACTGCTGCAGAATTACTTCCCATCTTTATTCATGGATGGGTAATGTTCATTTTCCTTTGCTGGATTAGATTTGCTGAGTAGATTTCTAGGCATATAAATGATATTTTGGAATGAAACCCTCACATTTTATAAATCATTCAAGCCAGTTCGGTTTCTGCTTTCTGTAGAAGTATTTCCTGGTCCACAGCAACCTCAATCTAAACCTATGGTTTTCTGTTTGAGACAAAACTCATGAATTAACTTAGAGAATTAAATAAGAATTAAGCAATTCTGAAATGATAATGAGCGCTCACAACTCCTGCTTTCATCTTTTATAGCATTGTTATATATACCACAAGCACTAGGGAAAATTGTGGTCACTCATGTTGTGATGTAGATTCCATTCTTTATCGCCCAAGCTGCCAGATTTCCTTCGTGCAGTGCATGACTGGTTTGAGCTTCTGTTCACAGTGCCTGGCAGGAGAGTCTCCATCTTCAGTTTATTTCTGGAGGTGTCACAAATATTACATCAAAATGACAGGATGCGCAAATATCTGGCATATCCTGTGATGCGTGCAGGTTCCCAGAGGCACTGTGCTTTGGTTCAATCCCCACCTTGCCCAGGGCTGCAGCCCTGGTGTGCTCCAGCACGCCAAGTGCCAGCACCGTGTCCCAGCCCCCATCACGTTGCTGAAGTGAGTGGGGGAATCCAGGACTGACTTTCATCTGGAGACGGAGCAGCTCCTCCACTCTACAGCCCTGGGGCAGCCTGAGTCTGGTCTGAGCATCCGTCTGATTCTGGGACTACACAGTAATTTGGGGTGGAAATTGCGCTCTGTCTGGGCTTGATCAATAGTTTTGGCCACCAGTTCATTCCCAAGGTTGCCAGCTGTCTTATGTCAGTGCTGTCTTCAGTATTTTGAGCTGCTGGTGCTTCCCTGGTAAATATGTGACCACCTTCCCTGGCCCTGACCTTACTATAACTCCTTGAAAAGCCAACAAAGATGAGCACCTTCCTCAGTCGATCCATCCTACAGCCGCTCCCTTAACCTCAGTGGATCTGCTTTGCCCCATGCGAGGGTCTGGCCTGAAGGATGCACAGGTCAGGGCCTGGGAAGGTGGTCACATATTTACCAGGGAAGCACCAGCAGCTCAAAATACTGAAGACAGCACTGACATAAGACAGCTGGCAACCTTGGGAATGAACTGGTGGCCAAAACTATTGATCAAGCCCAGACAGAGCGCAATTTCCACCCCAAATTACTGTGTTTTGGAAAGGGAAAGAAATGGTGTTCAGTGCCGTATTCACTACACTGGATTCTCAGCAATACAGATCGTACAGTCTCTGAAATCCC
The DNA here is from genome assembly GCF_015220075.1 of Falco rusticolus. NCBI lineage: Eukaryota > Metazoa > Chordata > Aves > Falconiformes > Falconidae > Falco > Falco rusticolus. Next base: position 25,347,744 of record NC_051199.1, read on the forward strand.
TCCTGGTGGAAAGAATCTATTCTTAACACATTGCCTCAATTTGCTTCTACAGACCCAAAAAATTGCAACCTGTCTTGAGCATATGCCTGTGCCCTGCTGCTTTTTGCACTCGTTGGGTGAGTTTTAGCAGCAGCCGGTGTTGTGGTTGGGGCAGTCTCTCCCTGGCTCTGCCTGGTGGGGATCATGATCCACCTGTGCTTGCATGATTGCTAGATGACTCCTAGCAACAGGATTTGACATCATGAACTCTGTTTCTCGTTTCTCCCACAAAAGTCAGAAGCAGTTTTATGCATCCTCCCCAAAACTGCTTCTATAGGAGAAGGTTTCATTTATGGTACCAATCAGCACAACGTGCTTATGTTTAAAGATCTGTTCCAAAGCATCAACTGCTCATTTCCAAAGCTAAAATACTTTCCTAGCAAAAAAAGGGTGATAAAGTACAATTTCTGCTACAGATGAGCCATATTAAAGCATGCAGAGCTGTTTTAACTGGCAGAGACCAAGCAGGCTCCCGCTCTTTACCCCTGAGAAGCTGTGAACGCCAGCAGGCAGATAGGAGATTCTGTTCATTGCAGTCAAAGAAAGGAAGTAAAAAGCAACTTCTCAGGGAATGGAAGTCATGGGAAAATATTGCATGAGGTTCCTTCCTAGCCCACCACTGATTTTCTCCATGAGCAAATCTCCATATTCTATCCATCAAAACAAAATTATAATCTTCCCATCCTGCACACTTTTTATCCGTCCACGCCAACTGTAAGCTTTTCAGAGCAGAGTCTCATGTTTATTATTTTTCTACCCACAAAGGGTCCCAGTTTCAACTGGGGCCTCTAGGTGTTGCTGTGATGCTAACAGTACTAATACTCATAATTCTGCTAGTGGGGAATTTAGCCCAACATTTTAGGCTTAAATAAGTTATATGGAAAAATGGTTATAAAGCAGCCTCCATTCTTCTTCAAATTCTGCAGGTCATTTTGCATCTGCAAAACTCAGTTAGTGGATTGATATGCACCTTATATATTGTGTCTTGGGAATGTTTTCTCTATGAATCTCACACAAAATCTGCAGCATGACTTGTGGATAAAAAAGCCACAGGAAAAAAATGCCTGAAGCTGTACCACTTACCTCCCTCCTCCTTCACATGCACACATGCTCAGCTGCTACCCCCCTCCCCCTTTGTTTTATCAGTATGGTGCTAAATTACCAAGTTTGAAATTTCTTTGGCAAATAAGGGATGCATGCCAGAACACAAGTGCCCCGAGGGACCTGAGTCTTAGGGGAAAAAGCCTTAATTTCCAAGTTTATAGGTAGCAGCACTTTCTTGAAATTGGAAAATGTTCAACTCATTTACGAAAGAAATCTGCCAGAAGGATATTCTGATGTTCACAGCTATTTCATTAATAACCCATTGTGATCAATGGGTTATAGGACAGGTTTATTTTGACCCCTGTATCAAATACATTCTGGCCCCCCTCCCCCAGAGATTTTCCCCATGAGCAAAATCTCTGTAGTGCAATCCAGGTAACTCTTGGAGTAAGATTTTTCAAAATTAATCAGGCACCTTTAGCTATGTGTGACTAATTTATGTGGAGCAGCACTTCAAATGCATGCCCAGGTGGGCTGCTGTGCACACCCAGGGCTAGCAAAGCATGCGCTGGCCAGGACCCTGGTTTGCACACCCAGGGGGGTGCACCCGATCAGCTCTGCCCGCCAGTGGTGGGGAACCTGACCCATCACGTTGCACTTATGTCCAAATACTTCCCAACTTAATCCCAGGGAGGTTTCCCAGTACAAGATAAGGATCAACCCTACATGTTCCTCCACTGGCTGAATAAATTATCATTCCTGAATTTCAGTCCTTGGGTTTATCTACCGAGCATGACTCAAAGTGTTGATGGGGATTTTAACCTATTTATAGCTTCATAACAAGCCTGTAACAAAGAATTCTCCCTCTCCTACCCGCATGTAAATACTATCTAGTGCTACTGGCAGGGCTTGGCAGGGTAGTGAAGTTTCTGAGGCACTGTGGATCCTTAACCTGCCTTTAGCAGGGTCTCTCTCCGCTCACAGGCAAGCGCCTTGCAATAGGAGAAGGATTAATCGTCACTGTTAGCACCCTTGCTTTCCTCCGCAACCTTCCCTTCCCAGGGATGATGAGTTAATTCAGCTGGAACAATGTTAGTTCATCAAGTTTTGTGGTTTATCTGAAAATCGAATTGCAGTAATTTCATATGCCAGCTGATTTAATGCCTGTTTAGTTCAGGTTTTAGACAACTCTGGTCGATGATCACAACATGTTTAATACGAAATGTTGGTGGGGTGAAACTGTAACAGTGATGCTTTCAGGCAGGTTTTTCCTCCCTGCTGCTGGAGCTGGTTATGTTGCCCGTCTGCACGTGTGTTTCTGCATGTAGGGTGCATATCCGCCTCTTCTGTACCTCCCCTAGAACCATCCACACATGTACATTTAAAATAGCAAATGCAAACCTGAAAATTTTAAAATGAGTGTTTGACTTTTTATTGGGTGATAAATTGCTTCTTACTCTTATAAAGTCCACAGGTGTTTATGTCCACTCTTGTACGGCTAGTTAAAACTTTGGCTACAATAGGAATGCTTTGAAAATAGCCAGTCACTCCTAAAATTGATTATTAAAATGGAATTGCCTGTTATGCATCACAGTAATTCTTGTAGTGTAAAGTTCTGTTGCTTAACCCTTCCAATCCCTTTTGGACTGGCATTTTCTCTGGTTTGGTATTTTCTTCTTCATCCTTTCAGTTTTCAAATTCTGTTGTCAGACTCTGGATAGTTTGGAACAGTGCTCCAGGGCTTGCTGCCATACCCCTCCTGCAGGGCTCTTCCCTGTGCCACAAGGGGCTCTGGGGCTGGAAAAGGTCTTCCAAAGCTGTCCCCAGACTATTTGGCAAATGAGAAGGCTTGAAAATTAAAAATTTGAAAGAAACTAAGAGTTAATGAATCCCTGTTGAATTCTTATGCACATACATACAAAAGAAGTCTGCAAAATCCTTGAACTGTGCTTTCTACCTCCTGGGTGAGGTGCCCTCTCAGGCATAGAGTTCTTCAATTTTCTAGAGCAGCTTCTGCAAAAAGTTGTGTTTCCAGGCAGAGAAGCAGCGGTTACATCAGGTGGGAACCTCTGGCCGCCCCATGTGCAGCCCCCGCCTGCAGGGTCCCCCTGCTCTGTCTTGGGGTGGGCACATCCTGATACAGATTTATTCAGTTGTATTTCAGCAAGGATGAACGAGAATGCTAAAATAAACCCAAACCAGACTTTTTTTTGGTCACAGCGGTAGGTTTCAGAGGGCCATGGCAAGGTCTTTTACTCTTTGGGCGGTTAAGAGAGAAAAGAGCCCTTCCAGGCTGCCCAGCACCCAGGGGGAGATGCAGAATTAGGGCATCGCCAATGGAGTTTCCCAGATTCTCCAGAATTCTGGCTTGCTCTCAAAACACAAGAAGGGTAAAGCACAGGAAAACACCCAGCTTCTGGATGGACAGGAGGCCAGCACCCACATCAATCAGCCGCTGCCTTAAATTGCCCCGTCTCTAGTAGGTGTTAAAACAAGCTGGCTAACACGGGTTTCTCCCCTGACTTTTATCTCAGCACGCACAGGTGCCAAGCCCGCCTGGCCAGGACTGCCTCGCCCTGCGGTTACAGCAGCCCTGAGCGTGAGAAGGGCCCGGGCTGGATTTGGAGGCTTCCAGACTCTTCTGTAATGGAAGTAATGAACACTACGAAGGAAAACAGCAACAGTCCTCAACATCCAGCACCAGAGCACACGCCTTGGCAGGGAAACCGGGGGGAAGATTTAGAGGAGGAAAATGAGGAGATTTTCTCCCATTGCAAGGAGTGTGCTCACAGCCGGGGTGGACAAGCGGCACCGCATCCCTCAGCATCAGTTTGGGGCTGCAAGGGCCATGGCTTGTTTGTAATACGGTGTTACTACATCTCTTGCTGCCGTGTTTCTACAGGGTTTCCAAGCCTTCCTCCCCAAGGCAGGAGCAAATTCACCCAGACAGCTGGATACTAGTCACCAATCCATTTTTACATCTTCCTTGTTGATGGAGAAGACAAATCTGCTGCGATTTCCCTTCTGCTGGTATGCAGTAGCGTCCAAGATCCAAAAAGAATTGGGCTCGAACCCCGTTGGTGTGGTTCAGTGCCTGCCAGAAAACTCCGTCCCACCAGGGTAGCCCCTGCTCTAGGAGTTTCCCCTCACCCATCGGCCGTGATGGTACCCACAGCTGCAGGCAGACCCTCGCCAGCGGGATGCGATGGAGCTGCCCGCCCCAATACTCGGCATGCCAATGAGTTTGCAGGTGTGGCAGCTGGGCAGGGCACGAGGGCAGTGGGTCTGCTGGGACCCTGCTCACACCAGGGTAATGGCAGATGAGAAAGTGGGGCTGAGCTGTCAAGCTCAGATCGTGGTAAGAAGGAACACGCTATTTTAGAGCATAGAGCATAGGAGAGAAAAAGTGGAGCTTTTCTGCTCAGGACTTGGGTAGTGGTTTGGCTTCTGCCAGTAGCAGCATTGTGGCTGCTCCAGACCATAGCAGGGGGTGCAAGGGGGCAGCAGCACCCCTGGGAACGTGGGGCCGGCTTCCCCCACACCTAGGCCCTACCAGCGCCAGGGCACCGATCGAGTGGTCCTGCCATGCATCTGCTCCGTGTGGGTGCCGCGTGTTCGCTCTGCGTGCTTATTTATCACAGCAACAACGTGCTGTTCTGGGGGGGTCCATGGCAGTAGGAGGTGAGCGGAGCTGAACACGTGCTGCCTCTGTGCACGGCCAGGAGCCGCGTGTGCTCTGCAGCTCCCTAGCACAGCCCTGTCCCCAACGCAGTCGCACAGGTCCTTCCACTTTTTTTATCGCCTGCATATGCACCGCTTTAATTTTATTTTGCAAGGATATGGAGTAGTTTGTTTTTTGGGTTTTTTTTTCCTCAAACGCACTCAGTATTTTCAGCGGGTGTGCATCTTCTCTGCACACTCCTCATCTCAGATGGGTAAATGCCCCTCACTGCATGGCTATTGGGGACAGCCTGGCTGGGTGTCCTCACTGCAGCTGGAGGTTTCAGGCTTTGCTCTGCTGCTGAAAGGAGACCCCCTCCACTGGTGGGTGAGCCCCAGGGGTCCCCGGAGGCCTGCACTGCCCTGGGGAAGGGGGTGCTGGGTGCAGCACAGCAGTGATCCCCCCGCATCCCACAGCCAGGCTGGGGGGAGGAAACCCACCCTCCAGCAGTGCCGGCAAAGCCAGCCTGACCCGAGCAAATGAAAATAATCAAAAGTAATTAGAAGCGTGCTGGACTGCTCCTCGGAGATCTGTGCAAGAGAATAAACATGCCGGAGCCCTCCGAGCCACTGCAAAGGCCCATGTCTGAGCTGTTAGGTGCCCTGACCTTGTCCACATAAAGACGTGATTTATGAAGTGCAGGGCACAGCAGCAGGGCTTCTGTCTTCTCCAGAAGAACCAAATTACCGAGGTGGAGATTAACATGCTTTCAGTTGGGCCCATTTCCAGACCAAGGGAAATTTTTTATTTACATTTTTTTACCTTTAATTTCCTCCTCCTCTCCCTCACTTGAAAACTGCCTTTTGGCCGGGAGGGACGAGCCCCACAGCGTGTGAGGGCAAGAGGGGCGGCCGGGATGGAGCTGCGGCAGCACCGCGATGCCCACCACTGCTACCTCACCCAAGGGCTGGAAGAGGGCTGGCTCTTCCCCCTGAAATAAGCAGCAACGCTTGTAGTTTCACTCAATTTTAATTTATTTTTAAGTTGATATCCACAATGCAGGGTGGGAGGAATTAACACACTGGAATTGCGTCGCCTTTCCTGCTTGTCGCTGTTTGCCGGGTCTGTCCCAGACCATGTGGATGTGTTGGAGGGCTGTTGTTTTCTGCTGTGTTTGTTTTGCTTTGCTTTTCCTTTCTCCCTCCCTGCTTGATACGCTCATCTGGTATTTTAAACACTCACCACAGTGTTACTCAGGATGCTCAATGTTGTGTTTAGTCACCTTGAGAAATATAACATTAAACCCCACTTAAAAGTGTGGTTGTTAAGTGGCTTGCTCTATAAGCGTAAGGATAATATTCAGCTTAATATGAACATTTATGAAATTTTTAAAAAATCGCCAGCGATGCCTCTGATTTTTCACCGTTGTCCCCGGCCGTGTTTGTCCACAGGAAGCCCGTTAGAAGTGGACAGTGCAGCTATTTCATCTGGCTGTGGCTGAGCTGCTTTGCTTTGCTTTAATGATGTGCTGGAATGCACGATGCCCATAGGGTCTCCATTATGAGAACTTTTACTTCTGGGACGACCATGAAGTTAAAGGCTTAAAAGAGGCATCAGTTTACAGCCTGGTGGGAATTACTAGCAGACTTGAGTACTAACTCCTTACTGCCTCCACTAATATAGCGACTTATTTTAAATAAACAATTGCAAAAGGGACCCTGTGGAAATATTTGGGCCTCTTGAAGCCCCTACCAAACCATCCGAGGGGCGGGAGGAAAGGCTGTGGGTACATTTAAGAGATTCTTGCTTGAAAGAAGAAAAATCCGTGTGTGTTGTGCAGCCCCGACGGGACACACACACCCACCCACACACACACACACACCCCCCCACACCCACACACCCCGCGCTGCCCAGCGCTTCTGCCCGCGCCCCGCCGCGGACCCTCTGCCTGGGGGCCATGGGCCTTCCTCGTGCTCCTTCTCCTCCTCGGGCCGCGCTCCCCTCCGCCTGGCTGGTGTCCAGCCGAGCACGCCGGGGAGCGGTGCATGAAGGCAAATTATCAAAACCGGCGGTTCCCCCCCGAAAATCGGGCAGCGACGGTCCCGCGGCTGCGCATCGCCCGCTGCCGGCCCCGCTCCCGGCCCCGCGGCGGGCGCGTCCCGCGGCAGCCCGGCCGTGTCCCGGCGGCTAGCGCCACCTAGCGGCCGCGGGTGGTGCCCCGGCGGCGGCGGAGCCCCGGTGCCGGCCGGCCCCGCTTTGCCGGTACCGGGAGGCCCTTTTGTTTATCCACCGGCGTTTCCTCCTTTTGTGGCGGAGCGGGGGTGGTGGTGGGGGCTCCGGCTCCTATCGGGGCCTCTGATCAGGCCTATGGGCTCGAGCAATCAGTTTCCCAGATTACTTGTATTTAATACACAATGCATCATAAAACAAATCCCTCATCCTGACAGGAAGAAAATAGAACAGCTCATAGCTCGAGCCGGTCCAATTTATGGCTAAATTAAAAAAAAAAAAAAAGAGAGAGAGAAAAAAATAATAATAAGGAAAAAAAAGCCCCAACAATGGACAAGCAGAGGGAGGGCAGGAAATCAATGGGCCGGCAAACCGGGCGGTTCTCAGGCCCGGCTGCTGTGGGAATCTCCCACCAGGTTTTTTGAGGTTATTGACAAAGGATTTTTTTTTTTTCCTGTCCTACCTACCACCACTTCGTGCGGGTTTGTTCCCCCCCCCCCCTTCTCTCTTCCCTCCCCGCCTTGAACAATAGCTATTATCTGAAATAACAGTTCAATGTCACAGATAACAGGCCGGTGAGACGAATTAATCATCATCTCTTGTCACCCGGCTTCTCGCCCTCCCCCTGCCATCCTTCCCCGGCCCCCCGGGAAAGAAAAAATCGACTTTTAGTCTGAGAAATATATTTGTACTTAAAAAAAAAAAAAAAAAAAAAAAGTGGGTGGCACTTCTGCATAGTGCGATAAAAGATCCAGTTCGGCATTTCCCCGCCCCCCCCCCCCAACTCTTTCCGCTAAAATAGGAGTATCTTGCCGCGGTTAGCCCGGACGGTGTCCGCCTTGCGGCGCGGTGGGATTGCGGGGCCGGCGGGGCTGCGGCTGCCGCGGGGTGGGAGCGGGCCCGGCCGCCGCTCCGCCGGCAGGTAGAGCCCAGCCTCCCGCCGCCTCCATTCATGGGATTCGTTACCAAATAAATAAAGGGGGGGGGGGAATACAAATGGTTTAGCGAGCTCCAGCAAACCGGGCGGTGGTTCCGCGGCACTAAGCCGGGGTCGTCGGGAAATTGGCCGGGCAAAGAAAAAAAAAAAAAAAAAAGTTGCATTTCATTAAAAATTATTATTAATAGCCACAGTGACGGCGGCGGCGGGGGTTACTCGGTACCGCGCCGGGCGCGCTGGCTCCTGGAGCGCCGGGAGAAGCCGTCGGGGCCGGCTGGCCTGGGCTCCCCGCCCGCCGCAGTCCCGCTGCGGGGCCGCCGCGACGGCGCTCCCGGGAGCGGGGGGCGAGCGGCGGCGGGGATGGCCGCGGCCGCTGTATAAATAGAAGCGAGCGGCCAGGGCCCGGGCCGCGGCAGCCCCCCGCCGGCCCCGGGAGGGGGATGCGGGGGGTGGCTGCCGGTGTGCCCCTGCCGCGGGGCCGCTCCTCCGCGACCTGGCGCTGACCCCCGGCCGCGAGGCCGCTGTCGCTTTAAGCGCGCCGGGAGCGCCGCCGCCGCCGCCCGGGCTTGGGGGGGGGTGGGGGGGTGTAGGGCGGCCGCCGACGCAGCCGGGGCTGCCCCGCTTTAAAGAGACAGTGCCCGAAGGGGAGCGGCGGGCTGGCAGGACCCGACGGGGTGGGCGGGGAGGGGGGGCGGGCAGGGCCGGGCCGGGCGCTGTCCGGGGGTGCGGCGGGGCAGGAGCCGCGGGCAGCTGCGGGGGTGGGGAGGGGGCGAGCCGCCCGCCCACGCGCGCACACTTTTCTCCCATCCCCGGCGGAGAAGTGAAAGAAGTTTGTTTTGTTGAGCGGTGTGCGGTGGGGTTGTTGTTTTTTTTTTTTTTTTCCTTAAAGAGGGTTGTGTGGTTTTTGCTTTTTTTTTTTTTTGTGTGTGTGTGTGGTTTTTTTCTTAGGGTTTTTTTTTGGGGTGGGTTTTTTTTTGGTAGGTTTTTTTTTTCTCTTTCCTCCCCCCTTCTCCCGATAACTTTCTTTGCGCGCACACACACACCAGCCCAGCCGATAAGACCAGGAGGGGCCGGCAGGGGAAGGTGATGGCGAGCCAGCAGAAACCCGCCGAGCCCCGCCGCTGAGCCCCCCCCCCTCCCGGGGCTGGCAGCCCCCTCCCGGCCACCCCGCCCGGCGCCCCGGGCCCCCGCCGCCCCCCGACAAATGCTGGAGCGCCCCGCGCCCGCGCAGCGCCCGCCGCAGCCCCGGAACCCGACGGCCGCGGCCTCCGCCCGCGTTTGAAGCCAAGATGTTGCTTCCAGCCGCCTGAAGGACATTTTCCCCTCTCCCCCCACCCCCCACCCCGTTTCCCCCCCCCCTCTCCCGCAGGCTCCCGGCGACACAAGGTAAGAGCGGCGAGCGCGGCGGCTGCGCTGCCCACGGCCCCGCGGGACGGGGCCGCCCTGCCCCGTCGGTCCCCGGGCGGACCCTCCTCCGCCGCCCCCGGGGGTGGGGGATGAGCCGCCCCCCCCCCCCTCCCGGAGCAAAGCGGGGTTTGCTTTGGAAGGGAAAATTCAGTGTGTGTCCCCTCCTTCTAAAAAATACCGAGAGGTGCGGGCGGCGGGGCAGCGTGCGCGCCCGCGGGGTTCCCGCGGCTCCGCTGGGCCCCACGCAGCGCGGCCGCGGGGTCTGGGTGGTCGTGGGTTTGGGGTACGCTCTCCCCTCCCCCCTTTTTTTTGTGTGTGTGGGGAAGGCTGCTCGGGAGGAGAAACCCGGCTGTGCGGGGCGATGCTGTGCAGCGCGGGGCTGGCGCGCTCCCACCGCCCCCCCCACCTCCCCGAGGGGCCCGATTCTGGCCTCGGGGGGGCGGTGGGAGCGCGGGGGGGCGGTGACCCGGGCAGCGGCCGCTGTCCCTGGGCCGCCCCCCGCCGGGACCGCCGCTTTCCGCGGGGCGCGTTTCCTGACTGGCGGTGCCCGGGTAGGAGCCGCCGGGGGTTCGCTTTAACCGGGGCGCAGTGCCGGGCTCCCCTCCGCGCGGCGCGGGGGCCAAGTGTGCTCCGGGCCCGACCTGAGCCCCAGCGTTTCCCGTCGGGGAAACCACCTCCCTCTCCCTTTGCTTTTCGTTTGGGGCATGTGTTTTATGGTGTTTTCAGTTTGGGTTGGTTTGTTTGTTTGTTTGTTTGTTTGTTTTTCTAATAAAACCGGGTGGTTTGCTGCCGCTGCCAAGGCGGAGAAGTTACAAATGTAGCAGTGAGCTCACTGGGATGCTGTGGAAAGTTTCAAATAGGCCGGTGGTAAAGCTTGCAAATAAATAATGGTATTCAGTCATATGTAACGATTAGTAATTTGTCATAATATTAGCATAGAACATCCTCTTTAGCTTGTCCACAAGCAATCTCATTATATTTGTTTATTGTCTGCGTAATTGGAACCATTTATTGGTATGTATTGAATATTGCCATGTTTTGCATGAGTGTTTACATTGTTTTTCATTTATTTTCTTTAGTTTGGCATAAAGAGTTCTATTATTTGTTTCAGTTAAGGGGAGTGATTTACATGTTGCACAGAAGGGGCTGTTTGGGAGCGTAATATGAAAACGAGATAAATAACTCTGCCTACCAAATAAAGTTTAGTTCTGAGCAACAAATACGAAAAGACCAAATGGGGGCTGCAAACAGCGTAAACCCTGAAACAAAACAGAAACCTTAAATGAAGCCAATACCACCTATTTTAATAATTTCCGTTATGTTCCCTGACTGAATCATATTTGATTAAAATAATATTTTCAAACATAGTCATTGATGAATGCAGAGAAAATCAGATCCCTTTTAAATTAGCATTATGTTTCTTAGCAGTAATTAGACAACCTCTTGATTACATGTGGACATTTGTCAAGATGGTTTTCAGTACATTTATTGTCCTTTTATTGTTATGTACATATTCTGACTGTTCCTAAAAAAAAAATATAGTCTCACCAGAGAAGCATATTTCTGAATAAGCATGCCTGTATTATTATTATTATTATCCATTTGTTTATCTGGAAACCTGTGATTTATCTTGTGATTAGTATGCCCAGACAAAGACAGAAAGATTTACTCTTTCATATTCTTCCTTTTAGATCTTGGACGAGTTTTGCAATGTGAAGTTCTGCATAGATGCCAGTCAACCAGATGTAGGAAACTGGCTCAAATATATCAAGTTTGCTGGATGCTACGATCAGCACAACCTTGTCGCATGTCAGATAAGTGATCAGGTATGTGGCGTTCACTTTCTGGACTTACTTTTTTAAGGAACTTTTAAGGTGTCAATGGAAGAAAAAAAAAAACAACTAAACAAAACCAACAGCAATTCACAACAGATTTTGGCCTGTTTGCTGTTATGGCAAAAAATAAGGCACAGATGTGAAATGCAGAATAGAATAATTTTGATTATGGGCAATAGATCATAAGGATTTTCTGTTTTTCTGTTCATAAATAATAATTTCTTTTTATTTCATCTTATACCTGAAAAAAATTGGGAGTGCTTTCTTTGGAATACAAAGCCAGTATTTGCTGATTTTGAATTAGCAGCATTTTCTGGCTCCTGTTCCAGTCCACTTGGATTGCTACGTTAAACCGTTGAGTTGATCAGAAGCTGTAATGTAAAATTGATGGAGAGAATGAAGGGGAAGACACAAAACTGATAATGCTGCCAATGTAGTTGCGTGTATGGGGCTTTGGGTTTGAATGCACACGTGTGTGAATATTCCTGTGCCTTCCCATACACTTTGTTAGAACTCGCAGCACTTGTGTGCTGAACCAGGATCTTCAGTGGTTTTCTTTTATATTTACTGCACTTAAATCCACTCTTTGTTGAGCTGAAACGTTATTTATCCTGGTGTGTTTGAAAAAAGGCTGGAATAGGCAGAGGAAGGACGCAGTGAAGCATTTTGTTTTCAATTATGCTGATGAGTTATTAGGTGTTTCTTAAATCAAGGTTCACTTTAGTCTGCAGATAATTCATGCCATTATGAAATATTTTAATGGGTGAAGTTAGGTTAAGAAAGCTATACTTCTTTAAAGTAAAATACCTAAAATAGCAAAGCAGCAACTGATTGTGAATTCTAGTTTCCAATTTAAACTTTGCTACCTGTAATGTAGGATTTGATTCGTTTAATCAGTGTTTCATTTTTCACCACTTAATTAACTGCATCAGGTGAATGTTAAAGATTATCTTTAGCTGATTTAATTGCCTTGACAGTATTGAAAGAAGAATCACAACCAGACACAAAGCTTTAATTAGAAATCATTCTTTCTAATCAAATTCCTTACGTATAGGAAATGAATATGAGACAGCCTGCTCTTTCCAGCACAGCATTATGTATTTTGCTCATGCGAGATAGCCGATTAAAACTGGTTTAAATAACTTTTTTAGAAACTATGAGAGAAGATTTTTTTTACAAGTTTTACAGTTCAGCCCTGAGCACATGTAACACAGAATGAGCCAGCCGACTGAGATTTAATTTCATTTTTATGTAGCAGCTGGTTTAAACGAAGAAGACATAAAGATTATTAGTAAACGCAAAATACGTTTTCCAAGTTGAAATATGCTTTATGCTGAAAACAGATAAATTCTCTCAGTGCAGAACATTAACAGAACAGTGATACGAAAAGGAAACTATATAGATTAATTGAAACAGCAAATTCAAATATTTTACTTTTAATAAGAGCTGGCTTGGATAGGGAAGATCAGGAGTGGAATCACGTGCATTGGTCAAAGCAACTTACTGTCTTTGCGTCGTATTGGTGATCTGCAACTGAAAATGCACCCTAGGCTGAAACATCAGCATCTACCTTTGCGATGCAGATACGCACGCCCGTCTTGACGTTTTTGGAAGGAAAGTTATGGCGCTTTTAACTTTCTCTTTTTTTTAGTGTTTACATTTCTGACATTTGGTAGTGGTGGCTGTACTGCTGCCAATAATTTCTTTCATTCACTGGAGACTTGCTATTTATTTTGCACAGTATCGTGCTGTTCATAATTCCATATTTTTATAGCTTATCGTTGCTGAGATTTGCAAATTAAGAATTGGTTGTCTTTCAAGTAGCATGTTGTGAGCTGGGCGCTGTCAGCAAGAGATTGTTGTTGATTTGGCCCTCTCGAAACACTGCACATTCACCCGCAGAATTGTACGTGTACTCCAACATTTTATGACCAGAGTCTAAAAAGTTAATGCTAAAAATGTGCTCTCGAATCTTAAAGTGAAAAAGTCTTTCTAACAGCTCCTCCTTCTGCTTTCTTCTGGCACAAGCTCACCAGAGGTAATATAAAATATAATAGGAAGGCAAACTTGGGAATGGACATTAGATGGCCAAACGTGTGCATGTACAAGGAGTGACAAATGCAGGTCAGGACTAAGCGTGTATATATGCCTGTGTATAGACTGCATGGGGCTGCCTTCGGGCCACTCTGCCTCTGTAGCTCCTAGAAGGAAAAGGGGGGAAAAAAGGAGGAGAAAAAAAAAAAATTAAAAAGAAAGGGGGGCGGAAGAGGGGAGGACAAAAAAGATGGGGGAGGAAAAAAAAAAAAAGGCGAAGCCTGAGGATGTGTATTGGTGGTTACAGCTAGAGCTGGAGGGCAGAGCCATGCAGCCCAGCTGGGACAGGAGACCCCAGCTCAGCTGGAGTGGCAGCCAGTGCTGGGTGCAGGGTAGAGGGGCACCTGGGCGGGGGCATCCCAGTTCCCCCTGCTTCCCCCAGGAGTAAGAAGCGCCTCAGCAGCTCTGCTTGCGTGGGGAGCATCCCCACTTGCGGGAGCCACTGCTGGCTCCCGAGGCACAGACACTCCATCAGCAGTAATTGTTCACCTCTAATTGCTTCAACTCATCTGTAAAATTCACAAGCAAACATTGGGCTGTACCTGAAAAGGTAAAAGATCCTGCCAGCGCTCCCAGCCTCATGGTGCCCACAAGTTTACGCTACTAAATTCAAGCTTGACTGACAGACAGGTATGATTCCCAGACTGCTGGAGGCAGGATTGAGATGAATCTCAGGGCAATGTGTAATCTAGTCACACTGCTAAGCTCTACCTTGTGTATTTAACAATAAGAGTGAAAACCCCCCTTTTTTTTTGTTGTTTTCTTTATTGGAGTTTTTTCAGAGACATACCACCCCACCCCCTGACTCACGGTTGAGGTTAGGTTTCATCACTTAGGATCAACTTTACAAAAGGCCTGGGCTCTCTCTTATGACTGTATAAATGAGCTTTGCTAAGATGAACAGCTCGATAATGGTGGGATGCAGTCAAAACATGCAAGCTGGATGCAACTCATGTTTCATTTGATTGGAGGTGGAGTAGGGTTTAAAAGCTGCATTTTTTTTATTATTATTTCAAACGAGGTTGATCTAGGATTTCTCTTTGCTGTCTTCCTATTATCTCCTGTCATACCTAATCTAACTGGAACGTATGTAATTCAAGACATATATGAATAATAAAATTCCACAAACAGGGCACTCTCATTTTTTCCTTTCCCCAAAGAGACTACAGTGTGTGCAGAGCTGCAGAAAGTCTTGTCACTGTTAGTGCCTTGGAATGTGTTTTTTCAGGTCGGAGTCAGGATTCAATACTAGTTTCTGCTAACTTGGATGACTCCCCTCTGTTATCATTAAACATCTATTAGTTCAACTTTTTAATGACTTCAGAATGATTAGCACTGTTAGGTTTTCTGGCAGCGCTGTCATCCCAGCAAAAGCATTATTTTAAAATATGTATGTTAATGAAAGTGCGGTTGCAAATACAGTGAGTATAGCTATGGCGTGTCAGGGACTGTCACGCGTTCCAGGCACATTTTCAGGCTGGGATCACAGTCACCTTCAAGCTAGAAAAAAATATTTTTTTTTTCTTTTTAGAAAAGTAGTTGGTAGCAGTTGAAGTTTAAACTCTGAATGTTGTTTTTATCTAGCTTATTGCTTGCAGAGCTCTGACAGTGATACAGGCACATAATGCTGTGAAACTGCCCTGAGCTTCCAGGTCTCTTCCCCCTCAGCAAAGCAGCTCCTGTGGATTCCCTTTGGTTTACCTATGGAAAACTCAAAAGTGGCTCAAGATTAATTTACTGAGGTTTTGGTTTGCTCTGTGTGCTGAAATAGGGGTTTGGCTTTCTTTTTTCCCCGCTGTGTTTTGTCTTCTTTCCTTATACTCAGGCATACGCCACTGCAATGGGAGGAAAACCAGTAGTATTACCCTCTTAACAACGTGCCCGATGTCAGTGATATAAACTTACACGGGTGAACCTACTGCTGTAGGTTTCACCAGACCTGATCACATCTTACATGTTTTACAAACTTTTTTAATCTGCAGGCACAGCTTCAAGTTTCAGACTTTACTGCCGCTGCCCCCCCCTCTGCGGCAGGCAGCTTGTGGGCAGCGGCGGCAGCGGCTCCGCCAGCAGCCCCTCCACACACAGCCACCTGCAAAAGTTGTGTGTTTAAGGAATAGTTTCGAGGCTTTGTTGTCAGAGAGTGAAATTAAGGTTTGGGCTGTTGTGGGTCGGGAGGGCACATGCATGCTGAGCGCATGTGGGGCCCTATTCTGCCGCGATTCTCCCTATGAGTTATTAGTTTATTAAGCAAATGAAGCTTAATCCAGCTCCCACTGAAAATCTGTCTCCAGTGGAGCAGGGTTGTGTTAGCTGGGGCTAGTGGAACAAGGAGCTCTTCGGTGGTGATTTTCCACTTATTGCAGTTTGAGCTGAGGCTGTGGGTGAAACTCCTGCCCGGTCTGTAGGTCCGCCTGTGTTATCTGGTGCTTAATGCGCTGCTGGTGGCACCGCTCTCGGCGCTGGCCTGTCCTGACATGACCTAAAATAGTCTAGAACCAAACCCGGCAAGTAGTTCTGCAGTGATAAGCTTTTTATCGACAGTTCACGTTTAATAAAAGTAGTGAGGCAAGTTGTTTCTAAGCAAAAATGCCTTTTGTGACGAGGCCTGTCAAATCATGGTCGTGTGCTTGCCAGAAAGAGCATGGGGGGTTGTCGATGTCCACAGAGCCGGGGCAAGGCTGCAACTCAGACACTTTGTGTGGTTCATGGATGAAGGTGGAATGTTAGAAGACAACTGCATGGAGGGGTCACCTCGGGAGAGTGGGTGGGCACGCAGGGGCTGTGGTCTGGTGTCGGTGGTCAGCGACCCCCAAGCAGGAGGTTCTGCAGGGCTGGAGCAGCCCAGCTGGATGTAGCAACCTCTCGCCCTGAACCAGGGCTCTCACAGAGGCAAAAACTCATCTACAATGAAAGAAGACATGAGTATCGCTGGGGAGGTGGCCTGCAGCCCTGAGACAGCAAAGATGGTGCCCTGCAGAGGGACGTGTAGCTCCCTTCTGGCTTCAGGGAGCAGGAGGCACTGTTTCCCTTGGAAGGTGGGAAAATGGGGATTCCTGGTGCCATTTCAGGAGAGTGTCCTTGCTCCAGCCCCTCCTGCTTGATCCGCTTGAACAGTTTTGGAGCTTTTTGGAAATGAGGAAGGAAAGGGCTCACAGTCCTGGTGCTGAGGTTCTGCGGTGCTCCCCCACCATCTCTGCAGGGCGAAGGGAAGGGCCGGCTCCCCACCGCTGGGCTCCCACCCATGCCCCTGCAGCCACTGGCACGCAGGCACTTGCTGAGTTTTGCCTGTGGGTTTTTGCTGAGGTTTTCTTTGGGCCCAATACAGTGCTGGGGAAGGACTCCTCTATATTAGCCCTTGAAAAAACTCCAGTGCATTGCAATTTATCATTTGCCTGAGTATGGCAAGAGGAACCTGGCTCGGGTTTCATCACACAGTTCTCCAGCTGCAAAAGTTGTTCATCACAGGAGCTAAAGTTAAAACTTCCCAGTTTGGACCTTTTTCCTTCATTTTTTTCCCCCTCAAATACTTAATTATGGCTTGTTTTGAGGTTATGTATCCATCCGTCCATCTCATTTTTCTGGCGGGCATAAATCCTGATTTTGATCGAGCTCCTTGAACATAATGCTTATTATTTGTTTTGGACATTTAATTTGTTTTGCTTGTCAAGCAAGTTCCATTCTTGCTCTAAAGCAATGTGGAGGCAAACGCCAGTTGGCAGTGTGCATGCCACCTCTCCAGGCGCTCGCTGCCCTGCCCCAGCTCGAGGCACGCTCCCCTCTGGGACACCAAAGGTGCCTGGGAGATGCCCGGGGTGGATGTACCCATAGCGTGTGGTGGAGTCCCGGAGCCCCTTGGGCGCTGGGTGTTGGCGCAGGAGTGGCAGCGCAGGGCTCTGTGGGTGCTGGTGGGGTTCACCAGGCTTTCATCGGGGTGTGCTCTGCCTTTGGGGTCTTCTGTTTCTTCCCACCATCCCACACAGAGTGGGTCCTCATCTTCCCACTCACACCATGTGGTGCAGGACAAAGTCACTCGGTGCTTTCCCCTGCGTGAGCTCAATACCTCGCCCGGAGGGTTAGAGTACACGCAGCGCCAATGCTGAGCAGCATCTCTCTGCCCTGAAATCTGAATTTCCCAGGTGGTGCTGGGCCACATGCAATGTTTTCCAAAGCTCTCATACACGCAGGAGTAAAGGGTTTAGTTGAATGCAACGGAATTACAGCCCCTGCTTGGGGCTGAGCATGACAGATGTGTGTGCAGCAGCCGGTGCCTTTACTCACACTCATCGCTGAAGTGTCGCTTCTCCCCCTCAAACCGGCATCCTTGGGTTGAAGCTTGCCAGGGGCGGAGGGTGTCAGGCAGGGGGTGAGGGTCTGGCCGGGGCAGGCGGGATGGCCGAGCTGCTTCACAGCCGGCGGGCAGCCGTGGCCGAGCGCACGGCCCCAGGCCGAGCTCGCGGGGAGTGCGTTTTTGCTATTATTTCAATTATTACAACTTCCTGAATAGGTTGAAGGTCGTTCATAATTCACGCTTTTGTCATCTTTACACATGCCAAATGCAGTCTATTAAGCATAAATAAAATTTCAAGTGCCTGACCAGGAAAAGTAAACTGGGATTCATAACAATGAGGCCTTATTCATCCATTTAAAAGTAAATTGTGTGTGTTCCTTTTTTTTTCCTCCTCCCCTTTCCCTTTACGGCTTTGCAGTTTGGGAGCTTTTATTTCTGCTCAGTAGCATAAATATATGACCTGTGGTGTAGGCAGGCACAGAGGACTGATGAGTTAGGCCTCCCCCAACTTCTCCCCACCTCAGACCCCCTGAACTCTGAAAGTGTTTCCAGATCTGGATCCGATTTTGCTCTTCCTATATAAACTGCAGTCACACACCGCTGATCCCAGGGCATGTGAAATGTGCATCTGGACTTTGCTTTTATTATTTCCCCCCCACCCCCGGTCGTTCCTCTACCGTGCAGCGGCTCTTCCTATACGTCTTTAGGCAGACTGCTGCGTGCTCGTGCATTGTGAGCCCAGGTTAGCGCAGGAAAGTCAGGAAAAAAAAATGGGCTTGGCAGGCTGAAGAGGTGATAGTCAGAAAATTAAAACCTTTCGTTAATTACAGTAGAGTCAGGACTGTGTCCAGGAAATCTTCCAGCTTTGCAATGGAAAGTCCTTTTATTCTACATTAGTGTTTCCTAAAACAAAAAAATACTGCCTGTGGTGGAGGTTGCAGTTGTTGCAAACCAAGGGGACCTGCAGGGCTGGGGGGTAATTTATGAGCTTCCCCATCTGGGGGCTTGCAGGACCCCCATGCCGTCTGCCCACGGGAGGCTGCTGCTGCCTAAAAACTTGGGCAACGTGGTCCATTTCAGCAGTTAGCTTCTCAGTTTGTTCTCAGACAGGGTAATTCCAGGTTTCAGGTGCAAAGAGTAAGAAAAAAGCTTTTCGTGTGAAGTATTAAGGACAGCTCTTAAAATCACGTTAGGTTTACCTGCACAGTCATTTTGGTTTAAAGTTCAATATATAATGGTTTAGATCCTTACTGGAACGCTATCTGGTATATGAACTGCTAGTACAGGTAGGGGGTTTTGTTCATACAGAAAAAAAAGAATTAATAATTAAAGTTAGTATAATAATAATAATAATGTGAAAAGGACAGAGCTGGAAATCTGTCACATAGACCTTGTGTTGGAGGGTGTTAACTTCTGAGATGCAAAGTAAAGAAATATCACTCAACCTAAAACATGGATTTTTTTTTTTTTGCATACTCTGTCTTGTTTCCCTACTGAGGTACAGAAAGGCTGGGCAGACAGTTTCTTGTGGGTAGCTGCATCGTCTCTGATGTTTTCCAATATCATCACAGACAGGACAATTGGCTGCAGAGTTTTACACCCTGGTTAGGGATTTGTCCCACAGCTGCAAGAAAAATGCTGCACTGTACTGGGCCTTCCCAAAGAGAAGTGATGCACCCCGGTGCAGCGCTTCGTGAACAAGCTCCTCTTTATGCCTGTGTACGGTCCGTGTGTCCTCATCACGATGAGAGGTGAAAAGATCCATCAAAATGCCATTGATGGGACAGGAAGAATACCGGAGAAGGCTTCGCTGTGGTTTATGTTCGCTCCTTGGTGTGGATGCGCTGCTGACCTCAGAAGAACAGCTGAGGTTACCCAACTGTGACACAAAACCCGGGAGCACTGAGGCAAGTCCTGGCCAGAGCAGGAGCTTTGGCACAGTCCCTTGGAGATGGTGGAGGTCCCACCTGGCTGCGCGGTGGGCCTGATCCGGCTCCCACCCCAAGTGGGAAGCAGGTGCTGTGGCAGCAGGGAGGTCTGCAGAAGTCTCTCTGCTCAGCGTGCAATGCCATACATGTATTATTTCCACGCAAAGCCAGCCAGCAAGCAGGGTTATTTTCCACAGATCGGACTGCAGCTTCCCTTTCAGATGTGTGGAGGCCATTATACTTCTGGAAGAAAAAGCCAGTTTTCAATACATTTATCTTAATAAATGGAAAAGCAGGCATTGCTTAAAGCAAATATTCACTGGATGCAGTGCTGGCATCAGATTTATTTGCGGGAGTTAAAAGCTGGCTTCACTTAAATGTGTTCAGCCTTTGATCAAACGAGTTGCATTGCCCCAGCCGCATGCCCAGCACGCCGAAGCTCACGCAGCAGCCCCGTGTCCTTTGGCACTGATAGAGGAGTCGGCTCCGGAGGGGATTGTGGTACCAGGCATTCACCCAGCTTCATGAAGAGACATGCACAAGACCCTGCCGTGGCTCTCTTGACCCCTTGTGCCCTTCAAAATACTTACTGGAGTTTTAAACCCCCTGGCAAGGGGTAAAAGTGGCCAGCCCAAGCAGACCCTGCTGATGGTTTAACCAGGGTGGTATGGAAGAAGAGGGAGGTGCAGCCTGGGCAGATCAGGCTGCCCATAAAGTCCTTCTCCTGGCTTTTATGGGGAAGACTGGCCATAAGCAGGGGTTGTGGCATGAGTACCTTGTGCCTCATGTGTTTTGCCAGCGCTTTGGCACCTGGATTGGGGCGAGCAGCAGGGCAGTGGGATGAGCTGGCCCCGGCAGCCTTCACCGCTGCTCCCCTGTGCGCCTCCTCCAGAGCGGTTTTTGGGACAAGGCAAAGAAAACAAATCTGAGGAAATGCATCTCATTTCGTTATTTTTAGGTATTTAGCCCATATCTGTGGGCAAAGGCTGCTTGTGCAGAAAGAAACGATTAGGCTATACGGCCACCTCCTGGAAGACATCGGTATGTGCTCGGCTCCCGGGGCCACCCGGCCGGTGACAGTCCGTGCGACCGGGCGAGGAAAATGCCCACGCACCTCTAGATACCTGTGCCTGCCTTGCAACGAAAGCGTCCGTTTGACTTGAAACAACAGGAGTGATTTTCTGCCTTTCTCCCAGTGCGCTGAGTACTGAGAGTTAAGAGATTGAGAGCAAAACCTTTAAAAATACATTAGTCTGAGAAAACGCAAAGGCATCATTTTTTAGCGTAGGAAACGTAGCTGTCATGTGTTTTTGTTTAACAAGGCCTGAGGAAGTTACTAATATTTATTTGAGCTGCTTCGTGGAGCTTTTTAGTGCTCCTCACATTTCCTGCTGAGACAGAAAGCAGCCAGATGGATTTTGGGAATTTCCTTTCGGTAGAGCCACCCGGTGCTGGCGTGGGCTTGGCGTGGGTGCACAGACCCAAGGCAGTGTGGCCCCTTCCCCCCCCCCCCCCCCCCGCATCCTCGTGCTTCTTGACGGGCTCCTTCCCAGGGCCTGATGTCACCTGTGCGAGGGGACCAGGTGCCACTGGCCGGGGTCACTGCCAGCAGCTTTGGCTGCTCATGGTGTTTCTTCATCCAGGACTGATCCTTTGATTCCCGTTTGAAGCTAAGGAATAACCAGGTGTGCTGCTTTGTATAAGCCTCTCACCTCACAGCTCTCTGGAGCACACAGATGATCGATACGGTGGGTTGGACGCCTTGGGCTTAATCAACAACGTCCTCTCAGGTCTGAGTTAGTGCCTTTTCCCCATGCAACAGGAGTTACCTCCCTTATGTGCATCACTCAGGGAGGCATTTTATGGCTACTTCGTACATGGGTTTGGTATAACTGAGCATGCAAATTGCTGGTGATATCTGCAGTCATCACGCAGCTCGTTTTGCAGCAGAGGCTGTTGAAAGTCATCTTTTTTATCCTCACAGAGCCTGAAGCACTGACGACTTGGGGGCTGGAAGGAGCAGACCTGCGAAGTCGCCACCTCTCCAGCAGCCAGCGCCCACGCTGGGGCAGGCTCTGGCCATGGGGTTTTGATCCTGTAGTACTCACCAGCAGTGGTTTACGCTTCTTTGCCTATTGTGGTAGTCACGTTGCTTTCTCTTCTGTTTTTTGCAGATATTCTACAGAGTGGTAGCAGACATTGAACCAGGAGAGGAGCTCTTACTGTTCATGAAGAGTGAAGATTATTCACATGAAACAATGGCTCCAGACATTCACGGTTAGCCACCTCTTACTGTCTAAACTAATAGAAAATATCATTGAAATTAGACAAAAAATCAGGGAGATTTCTCCTCTGTTGGAATCCTTCAAAATGTGGGATGGCTTCGCTGCAGCCAGGGAGGAGAGCTGGACCATGGTTGTATTTATCCGCCTTCTGCCCTCCTGCTTCTCTGAAAGCTGTTCGGTGAATTAACTAGTCTAATAATACCACGACTCCTTCAGTCCCTCTGAAGGGTGAATCTGCTCTCAAAAGCAATGCCAACGCTGGTGTTGGGGGTTCTCTGTTTATTTTCTTCATCGCTCCAGCCTAGTCCAACCGGGAGTGTAACTTCATTCAGTGTTCCATTTGAATGCAACTGAATGTCACTTCATTCAACGATGCGTTTTCTACGTGCTAATCTGGCAAGCTGTGGTTTGCACGCTTGATATTTCTCAGTGTTGCATCCCTGCAACTCATAATGCTTTTGTGTTTTACACTCACTTATTTGAACCTCCCTAGCGAAACAGAAGTCTGCAGATGTAACTGAGGGTGGTAGTAAGGCTTCAAGATTGAAACTTGATCATTTTGTGGGTATTGCGAAAGGAGAACAAGAGTCCATGCCCTTATCTCTAGGCTGTGCTGCTCCTGCAGGACCTGTATGGACCCTGATTTTAGGTTATCTTTTGTCACTTTCCCAAGCAACTGTTGTTCCATCATCTTGAACATAGAAAATTTTAGGTTGTTAAATGTTGCTGTCACATGTTGAGGACATTTAAGCCATTCTTCCTCATGGAGCTAATTCATTAGCCATCCGACGCACAGATTCTGGGACTGAAACTCCTGAGCTCTTGCTCAGATTAGTCCCCCACCTCCAAAAGCCCCATCAAGCGGTGGGTTATACAGCCACAGTGGGGACTGGGTGTAGGACATCTGCTTGATACCCATTAATTCGCAGTTTATGCCAATGTGGACATTTTATAATTTCTCAGGGATTCAGGGATAGTACACAGGGGTTTTCCCAGGGCAGGAAAGGCCTATAACTCGGGCTGCTCTATAACTGCCTGTACATTTAGAACAGTATCTTTTGTTCTCTAAAGAAAAAGATGGGGATTATTCATTCATTCTAGCTTGGGTTTGTGGTTGGTTGGTTGTTTTTTTTTTCCCCATAGTGGTAACTTTGTTTAGTTACTGCTAAAGATGTCCTGCTTTTCAAGCATAGTGTTTTCCCTGCTAGTCCCTATGGCCAAGTAGCTATTGTATAAATTATACCAGAGGAAATCTCTGCAGTCACATGCAGGAGTATGTCCCACAGGGCTAATTTAGAAGCAGACTGAGCCAAAGTATTGCTCGTGGACAGCAAACAAGAGAACACTATAATGCCTTCTGTGTATAAACTCAACTGTCAAGTAGCAACTGAGTACATGCATTTGAGATTTCAGCCAGACTCCTCAGTGCCTTTCTGACTCAGAGCCCCTGGGCATTTATGTCTGCAGGGCGGGTAACACTGGAACCACACCAGGGCATCTGCCTCTTTGTATGGACCATCAGTAGAAAGTACAGCAGAAATAAGTATCATGGGATGCTCTTCTCCAGGGTTGCTTTTGGGAATTTTCTTCAGCTAATCTGTTCTTTTGCAGGAATTACTAATTAATGGAATGCAATATTGACTCCAAAGTAACACTTTTGTGATATTCTACACTCATTTTCAGTAAGAAAGTCAGATTTTATGGAATTTAAAGCAAGGATGCCGAATTCATGTCTCTTGTCTTACTTTGTACAGTGTCGGGTGCTACAAAAGGACTCTGATGGAAATGAAGAGACTTAAAAAAACTCCATAAGCACCCTTTTAGCTATTTTAGATGCTGATGTTGTGTCTAAGTCAGTCTCCTTCATTCAGAAATGCAGAGACTGGCAGCCTCCACTGGATCTCCATCTTATACCCTGTATATACCCATTTAGGATAGAATATAAACACACTGACTTTTGTCCTAAGCCAGGGTCAAGTGTCTCTGTTGGATATCACCCAGGCAATTTAACAGGTGGTGTGCTGTCATATACTGTAGAATCTAAGCATTATTATAAAGCATTCTAAGGCATCCTTGTTTCTTTTGAGGTTCTTCTCTTTTTCACTGAATAACCATTTATTTTACCATACTGTCATTGAACTCCTGATGGGATGGTAGTTAAAAATGGCTGAAAACTGATGTGAGCCCCCTGTGCCCAACCCCTTTGTCTTCCAGAGGAGCGCCAGTATCGCTGCGAGGACTGCGACCAGCTCTTTGAGTCCAAGGCTGAGCTTGTAGACCACCAGAAGTTCCCCTGCAGCACCCCTCACTCCGCCTTCTCCATGGTGGAGGAGGACTTCCAGAAAAAGCTTGAGAATGAGAATGACCTTCAGGATGTACATGAAATCCAGGAGTGTAAGGAGTGTGATCAAGTCTTCCCAGACTTACAAAGGTAGGAGTAGATGCTTAAAGAGTGATTAAACGAGGCAAATTCTGCAATGGCTTCAGCCATAGTCTAATGGTAAATCAGGCAGAGCATCAGCCAGGCAGAACCTGATACCTTCCTCTTCTATACAAACCTAAGATGAAGATGAATAAGACTTTTGTGATAGTTGGTGTTAAAAAGCAGTGAATTCTCAATAAATCAGAAATTTCATCTTTATACTGAAGTCCTCAGTGGGGACCTTAAATTAAGAACTAGATCTTCTAATCAGATCTTTAGCTGGCATGAATTGGGCTGGGTGCAGTGAAATCAGAGGGGTGATTATAGTTCAAATCAACTGACGTCTGGGCTCCTTATTTTTAGGTAGAAATAACTTAGAACATCTCTGAGTGGTGTTCACTGATGTTACCAATTTTATCTTTGCAATCAAGCCATGCCAGTTAGAGGCAGGTTCTAGATATTAATATATATGTGTGTATGTTAATATATATTTCTAGCTGTACTGTCTTGAAACACTGGTGTTCATCTTTTTCTCATATCTGTCTATCTATCTGTTAAAACATATAGGCCGGTGTGCATATGTGTCTGAAATATGCATAGAATGTAAATAAAAAGTATGACTTTTATATGCTGAAGATCATTTACATATTTATTGTCACTAGCATTTTGGTGGCTGCTTAAAATACTGTATTGTGGTGCACATTATGGCAAATTTTTGCAGATTTCTGAAAGATATTGAAAGTACACACGAGCTTCTGCAGCACATCCCTGTCAGGTTCGCATCTTTCAGGACCAGGGGAAGGTTGACCTCAGCCAATATTTGATAGTAGTGCTGAGATACCTCAACAGCAAAATCCTGGGCCAGGTCCTCCGCTGTGATGAGGCAGTGCATTTCTTAGGAAGCTGGTTTGTAGCAGCAGCAGACCTGGGCCAGTGTCTCCTGCTTTCAGTTGGAGTCTTAGCACAGCTCCCACACTCCCACAGTGTCTTCTTTCCTTTCCACGTCATGTGGGCACAACCTGAGTGCTGATTAACTGCCCTTTTAGGGACAGCAGTGTATTTATTTGCATTGCTTAATAACCATATGCCCCTTAAGTATTGACTTGTCAATTGAGAGTATTTTGTGGGTTCATATTTTTCATAGAAATGTTTACTAGTCTGCGATTCAGGGTGTTGGGGTGTCTGTTGGAGGTTAGCATGGGTTTGTGCACACCCAGGGTTAGCCCCTTTGGACAACTGCTCCTGGATGCTTCAGGTGCTGGTTCTGTGAGATGGAGCCCTCTCTCCCAAAACACGGGCTCTTCACGGAGTGGAGGTGGCTTGGCATCATGCGGGATGTCTTGGACCAGCGTATCGTATGACCCGATCCTCACACTTCCGCAAAATTAATGACACTGAAATTAAACATGATGTGCCAAACGTTGCTCCCCACATACTAGGTCAGCCCTGCGGAGTGGGAATTCATGCCGACACAGGGCCATATTCACCAGCTGATGCCGAGCAGTGTGCGGCTCCGCGTGTCTCATTTTCAATCCCAGTGATTGATTGGGAAGGGCTGATGAAGGTAGATCAAGTCAACAGGGCTGCCACACTGGGGGTGAGGCAGGAGTCCAGGCTGTAATGTTTTTCCAGGTTGTGAGTTACTTGGTGTTAAAAGTTCTTTTTTGCCTGAGATCTAGAGGACGATATCTAACATATGGGAATCATTGAGGAAATGTAAATTTAGCTTAAAATATTAAATATTGAAGAGAAAGGGCAGAAAACAAAGAACGAGTCATCATAAATAGATGGGCAGTACTGTGAGAAAGAGTGAAAAATGAGACAGAATGCAGTCATTCTCTGAACTCTTGAATTATTGAAAAGCTAATACACCACAAAGACAGTTCACAGCAAAAAAGTACCAAAGTGTGATATATCCAGATTATATAAAACAAAAGGCCTGAATGAGCCATGCTTGAGGGTGTGTGTAATTAAATGGAGAAAGAGCTGTGCAGGAGGATGGAGATCTGGGGGACAGGACTGCCCAGTGCTGACGGCAGATCACGTAGCCACGGCAGGCGTCTGGGAGCTGGTGCCAGAGCTGGGGACGAGGGTCTCTCCAGTTCTTAGAGCAAATTTGTTTACCAGTACATGATGGAGAGTCAATTGTTATAGAAGTATTAGAAGGGGAAGCCAGAATTGTTTTTTTCCCCCAAAGGAAGGAGACTCTGAGGGGTAGAAGTAAAAAGCATCTGCAGGGTAAAAGCATTTCCATTGCCTGTGGCTGAGAGTGGGAATATCCATTGCTATGTGGGCTGCACAACACAAATGGGACAGTAAACCAGCAGAGATTCAGCAGGGATCGGCGGGAGCTTCACGTGAGGAAAGATTGATCTGGCTTGGCATCCCAGGTTAAAAATTCCAGTTTCCAGTGGCTTTTCTGTGAATCCACTCTCACGTTATATAGTTACCTTTCCTCAAGCAATAGTGTGAGTTACAGCTCTGTATGTAACCAAGCAATACAGGTGTTTAAAAGTATATATTTGCTACAAATGAATAATAAACCAGGAAATCAGAAAATTTAGAGATGAAAATTAATTCAAAGATGTGCAACAGAAATTAGGTGAAGATTAGATACCCTACTAATAGACTGAAGAAACTACTAAGAAATGAATGAATAAACAGCTATGCAATTGAACACAGTAATGATCAAGTATAACTTCAGTCGTAGCGTACTGTATTGAGAGGCTTCTCGTGCTCATCCTGTTCTGCTCCAGTGGGGTTATTTCTCATCTCTTCCTGCTGTAAGAAAAATTGACTCCCATCAAAGCAGTGGAGTTATGTCAGGTGGTGGGATCCAAGGTGTGTTTAGAGGGAAAGTCGTAAGGTAGAAATA
Organism: Falco rusticolus; assembly: GCF_015220075.1. Classification (NCBI taxonomy): domain Eukaryota; kingdom Metazoa; phylum Chordata; class Aves; order Falconiformes; family Falconidae; genus Falco; species Falco rusticolus. The sequence continues at coordinate 25,374,791 of NC_051199.1, forward strand.
ATTCAGACCACAGGGAAGAATTACCAGAGTGAAATACTGAGGGTTGTATGAAATAATCTCCGTAGGGAGTGATGGCAACAATGTCTCCTGCAGCATTTGCAAGTGACCTGGCAAAACACGAGAGGATGTGTTATTCTGGTAGGGAGGAGGTTGTTGTGCCTCCTGGCTGGGGTGAGCCTGGTAGTCAAAGGACTTGGGTCTGTCAGGGTTTGGCCTTTGGAGCTTCGTAAATTTTTTTGCTGTAATTATGTGTTTTGCTGTCTCCTTTTCCTATAAACTGCTGATAAACTCACATGTGTGGGGAACCTCACTGAGCCCTCTTCTTCTTTCCTCAGCCTGGAGAAGCACATGCTGTCACACAGCGAGGAGAGGGAGTACAAGTGTGACCAGTGCCCCAAAGCTTTTAACTGGAAGTCCAACTTGATACGCCACCAAATGTCGCACGACAGCGGGAAGCACTACGAGTGTGAAAACTGTGCCAAGGTACAGTGAATTTGTAGGCTGCCTGGCACGGCTTGTGCTGCTGGATGCACAGGAGCATGCTAGTGGGGATGCCTGGGGCTGGGATGCAGGAGGACGTAGGGCTTCTGCCTTGCTCCAAATGGTTTCTCAAGGATTTACGCTTCTACTTTATAAATATGTTATTTTTCTACCCCTTTTGATTTGGAGATGGCTCTGAAGTATGAAATAAGCACTAATGCAGGATGCCGAGCATCCCTGAGCTCAGGGCATGGCACTTTGCGAGGACCGGTGGGATGTAAAAGGATCACTGAGGGGCGAGAAACCCTGGGGAAATGCAGGGCACATGGGTTCCCTAGGCTGTGTGCCAGCCGTTGGTACCAGAAACTTCAGGTCACTACTGCAATATAAATCAAGAAATAGAGATGGGCCCCAGCTGCACTAAGTGAGTGCAACTATCTCATCTCTAGAGCATCTCTGTCGCTTCCCAGCGCCAAGCTTGCTGTGTACGTTATTTGTATAGGATGTGGTGCTCTGCATTGCTTTGTAGCAGATTCCCAAAGCTTGGGCCTTTTGCATGAGGACTTTCTCATTTTCAAGTAGATTTGCTACAATAATGGGAATTTCATAATGAACTGGGACTCGTAAGACACAACCAAGCCCTGGGTGCCAGGACTGTGTCACGTACAGGATTTCTTGCTGTGTCACACTCAGTTGTCGCTATAAAGTATTTCTATTGCAGTAATGTTTAGAAGTTTCAAGCAGCCACATTTTGACTTGTTTTCTGTGAAGTCCTTGACGTCAAAAGCACAATTTCTAATGGCAGGGTCAAATGCATCTGCTGCAGCAGCTGCCAAGGGGTTAACAGGTCCACCAAATACTTGGCTGATTCTGGGAAACTGAGGCCCCATCCTGCAGGCACAGTTCCCCCTGATGCCCATTAGCAAAGTTTTTTATCTTAAATATTCCCAAATAGCTCCAAGGTTTGAATTTTAAAAGACTCTTGTAATAACTGGCTTCTTCCGCAATCAAGTTTCTTGGTTAATCAGTACTCATTTCCTAGCAGGTTTTCACGGACCCCAGCAACCTTCAGAGGCATATTCGTTCCCAGCATGTTGGGGCTCGTGCTCACGCTTGTCCAGAGTGTGGCAAAACCTTTGCCACTTCTTCAGGCCTCAAACAGCATAAACACATCCACAGCAGTGTCAAACCTTTTATATGTAAGTCTTCAACTACATGTCTTTGGTTATTTCTTTTGTTGTAAAGCAGCGTAATCTGGAAGCAGGAGTTGTGTTGTGCTCCCTGTGAATTTCCTGCTGGTTTCACGGGGGCTGTGCACTATTAAATGAGTTCTGGGTAATTTCTAGTCCAATGCAAAACATTATTTTCATACCGTTTTCCTTTTCAGACAAACACTGCATGATGTAGACATGTACCTATTGTCCCTGGGATATTTTTCCATGCACAGATGCAAAGAGCAAGTGGGGTGCGAATTTAGCAAGAAGGAGCCATGCCGGGCTCGGTGGCTGCAGCCTCACTGCTTTGCCCGGTGCCAGGCTTGCTGCTCTCCTTCCTGCTGCTGTGCCGTGCCCTGTGCTGGATCCAGCCTTGCTGCACAGGGCAGCGTCAGTGCTGGCAATGGGGAGGGGGTGGCAGTGCCAGGGTGGGCACGGGGGAATGGCAGTGGCTGCAACCACCGTTGGGACACGTTGGGAATTCGGCAGAGCCAGCAGTACCTGCAAGGCTGTTTTGCTTTGGGAGTTAATTTTGGGCCACAGAGTCTCCACCACAGATGCGGTGACTTTTGCTGGAGTCGGAAAATAAACCTTAGAGGCAGTGAATTTCAGTTGGAGGAGGTTGCTGCCCTCCTTGAGGCTCCTTTGCATGCCCCACATTTAAGTATTGAGTTGAGCCATTAGATCTTTGCCAGCAGCTGCTCCAGCCATAAAACTTGCCTCGTATGTGGGCCTGACTCTGTGCTGGGCTATAAATCGGATCCTCAAAGTCTCACGGGTTGTGCTTGCTGCTGAGGCAGATCCTGGTAGGTAATGGTGCAGGTTGCCTTCTCTCCCTTTCACCAGAGAAGCAGAGGCAGAAAATACTCAAGAATATTGTTCTGGGTAGTGCTGATCTCCACCACAGCCTTTTCAGGCACCTGCTATGGCTTGACAGGCACCTTGTGGCCATGTCCCCTACTTGTCTGCTTAACTTCTTTATCTTTTGCTGCTCTCGGCAGCAATTTCCAAAATATCAGCAGCACTCCTGGACAAAGCGGTGGCCATAGGCTAAGGTAATTCCTCAAGAGGAGGAGGAGTATTGGCTTGAAAGACTCATTTGTGTGAAATCTGTATGCCTGCCATTGGGTTAGATAATACCCGTGGTTTGGGCTTCTTCAATGAGAAAATGCACAACTAGATCCAATAATAAATATCACTAATAATTTTTAAACCTGATTACAGGTTAAGTAGTTACACTTAAAGGTTATAATCATTAGAAAGCAGTAACTTCTGGCTAAGTAGGGAATCTTAGCCTGATGGTCTTGTTGCAATACCCTACATAAAAGTCTGTGAGTAGCACCTCTCATAAATGAAATAACCTCTCAAATACTCTTTGTTACTATTTATTCTGATAAATCAAAACAGCAACTGGTATTCTTCATACGTACAGTGTGAGGGATGAAACCCCATTGAGCAGCCTAGGAATAACACCCATGTAATTGCAGAACAAAAGGGTTTGGAGACCACATGTTTGGTAGGCTTTGCTAAGTGATGGGAGGGAGAGAGGGTCACCTAAAGGAGATATCTGTTTTCCACCAGAAGGCCACACACCATGATTTACTCGTACCAGTCTGTTTATGGCAACTGTCTCTTATTACAGTACACCGCCCAAGCTTGAGTGAAAACTCACCAACACTAAGGTAATTACTCACTGCCTTCGCAAAATCTCCAGCCTCTCCAAATAGAAACCACATGCCATAATAGACTGAACATATTCAAAATAGTACTTACAGTAATTTTTTTTTAATAAGCAGAAAATATGCAAACTTAACTGCTGCCTAATTTGGGTTCCAGAGACAATCGCGGTACAGAGTGTGTGTAGGCATGAGATGAATTTTGGCAATTTCGGAGCCAGATTGGGAGTTTGTGTTAAACCTGGGGTCTGTAGAGCAATAAAAGCTGCAAGGAGGGAAGCTTCCCTTACAAGTTAGTTGCTTAGAAGTATGGCACTGAGATTTAAAGGGTGTATTAAGGTGTAATAGGAGAAATCAAACCCAGCTTCTGTTGCTTTGATACATGGAAGCAATTAAAGTTGATAACTGTCCCCATCTACTAAAGTTTAAGCAAAACTACTTGGAAATAAAAGTCGTGTGATGAAAAAGTGGTAGATCTTATAACACGAACTTACCTGAGGGGTCCTGGCTCCTGTGAATACCCACAGAGGTCGAGGTGGTGCAATTGATTTTGACCCGGTCCCCCCTCCAGAATCAGCAGGGCACCGGGTGTGCGCTTCACTGACCCCATGTTACACCCCAGCTTCAGGTGATGGTCCCCAGGAGTAAGACTACTGAGGAGATTAAGGGCTTTGGACCCCGGCCCAGAATTTCTTTGCCAGCCTGGAGAGCCAGTGGATTGAATAGACTGACATGTAAATGCAAGAGGCACCTTGAGCAAGCAGCACCTCATTAAATAGTTTTAAATATTTTTTTATGCTCAAAAAGGTAAAGTCCTCAGTACAACTGTTAATTGTTTGATTGAAATTATAGTAGTAAATATTTATGTATTTTAATGGTATTGCTATTATTGGTTTAATTTATTTTTGAAACGGAGATAAAATATGTTTAGTCAAATGATTAATTTACATCTCCCTTTGTAGTTTGTAAGGATATCTCTCAGCTGTGAGTGTGTATTTTTGCTCTTCTTCGGAGTGGAATATTTCTCGGTTGACTTTTGAATATATTATCGGAGAATAATAATCTAATAATTTACGGATGTTCTTTAAGGAGAACTTCCCAAACTTTAGGAAGACTAAATCTGTGCCAGTACACGCCTTTTCACCTGCTTGCCGCCCTAGCCTACCTGAGTGAAATGCTATATTTAATAATCATGTAAATAAGAAGCAGGCCCTTGACACAACCTGGTAGAAGATCAAAAGTTCACAAAACACGATTTGTTTTTAATTATATATTAGCCTAGTCTCACAAATGTATGGGTTGGAGATTTTTTTTCTGGAAAAGTACGTACAGTCTGATGCTCTGCTGCTGAATGTTAGGTATACCGCTTCACACAAGGAGGGGAGTTGGCCCATAATATCCAAGGTAAACCTTGTGCAGACCTACGGATGTGTCACTTGAGTCACCATTTTGGTCAGTTTAATTTTGGTTTCTGTGATCAACCCGGTGGGAGCAGGGAAAGCTTTTTTGTGTAAGACCTCAGCAGTGAAGGTCAGGGGCCTGATTCTGTACCGTGAACTCTGGAGGTGACGTTCGTTTGTGGGAGCAGAGACCTTATGTCTGCAAATAGGCTAAAAATGGGAGGAAATAGCAGAAAAAGCAGAGCTTCATACTTCAATAAACAACAAATAGTTCTGTATTAAATAAAAATAGTTCTATGTTAAATGGGCAAATTAAATATTTTCCCCTCAAAAAAAGAAACAGAAAGTACTTATCCACAGAAAATCTAGCATTTTCAAAGAACTTGAATAATTTCTCTTCCCTTCTCTTCTCCTCTTCTCTTCTTCTCCGCTTCTCCTCCTCCGCTTCTCCTCCTCCGCTTCTCCTCTCTCCTTTTTTCTTCTTCTTCATTTTCTTTATTATATCTCTTTTCTTTCTTGTCTTTCCTTGTGAATGAAGATTTCCAACAGGAACAGTAACTGATACACAGCAACAAACATTCTTCCTGAATTACCGCATTGCAAATTTCCTGTGGTTGGGCCCAATTCTGCACGCTTTACCCCACGAATTGTCCTGGGGATGTCAACGGGATGCGAGCAGGGAAAACGGGTGGATCAGGCAAGATCAGGCCCTGGAACAATAGCAGCATTGTTGCTGAGATATGAAGCAGCCTGCTGAAGAGGTAAACAGTTAAGAGATGACAACAAGTGGTCAAGTTTCTCAAGGGCAGAGGTTTAGAGGAGCAGGAAGGTTAGTGCAGGCCCCGGTGTGAGTGGAAGTTAGAGGACGTGATTGCAGTTCATGGGAACCAAGAGTGCAGGATGGGATACATTCAATTCAGTTTCCTTTGCAGGCTTAAAATAGAGCCATTGTAAATTATGTCAGTCTGTCTCAAATCATGAAAATGATTGTTAAAAAGGCCTCAGAATAAACAATGTGTATTGTTGCGTGGCTTTGATGTGTGAAAGATGAGAGCTTATGATATAACACAAATTAAATAAAAATAAAGTGACCACATGCTTTTTCCTGGCTGGGAAAAAAAAAACAAAACCCACAAACAAAAAACCCCGAAAGGATTTATTACATAGGGATAACTGCTTACTGATAATGCTGCTGCCTTGTTTTTAAACAAGGCTGGAGCTGATACTGTTAGAAGCACGGTAGTGCAGAGGCACAGACAGATTTTAGCATCATGAAAAGCACAAGTCATAGCACAGCCTTGAGACTTGCCCGATGCCCCTGCTCATCCAAAGGATGCCAAAAGGGGACATAAAAAGGCACTGGGGAGCTGAGTGGTATCCTCTTCAAAACTGCATTTTAACTTACAGACCTATAACTTGGTTGTGGCCTCAGTTTGCTCCCAAAGGTTTGTAACAGGCAGAAGACTGGGGAGCTGCAAAATCCCGTTTGCTTCAGTGCTGTGATTCACTCTTCATGGTGTCTCGCTCTGCACCGCTGGGGCCACTTTCAGCCTCCGGCTGCTGAAAATGGTTGCTGGAAGCTGCGCTGTGACGTGCCGGTGTCGCGGGCTAGGTCAGGCCCATGAGCTCAAGGTAGATCTCCTCCATGATGCGGTTTCAGGCTTTCTCCAAGTACTGCTTTTGTGAGGCTGAAGCTATTCTCATTCCAGAGGAGCTTGAAAGGAAATCCATTGAGCTGTTTTGAGCAGCAGACACACAAATAAATACAGCTGCATTCTTAAAGGAAATTGTTGAAATAGAGTGTATTTTTTCATGTGCAAGAGACAAATAAGCAATATTAAGATTAGTAAAGTTATTAAGACATGGAATTCAGAGTTACAGCATCCCAGGCACCTGTAGGGACTATATGCATTATAAACATAGAAAAGCTTTGGACATACAAGAGTACTAGGCTGAGGTTACTCAGGCTCTAGCCTGAACTTCCATGAAATTAAATGCTTAATTGTAAGTGGAAACAAATGTTTTTTGTTAATAAGGTTATGCACTTGGAAATACCTGGTTGTCTCCTTCTTCACCTCCTTGATATCCTTGTGGTCCTGCAGGCTGAAAGCTCTGTGCGGCGGCTCTATCTCCTGTCTGGTCCTGCAAATATTTATTTTAATGACTAACTTTCCACATGTGATTAGTGACGTAATGAATGTCATCTGAAGACACGAGCGCTTGATTGTGCAGGGGCACTGTGGGTTTGTACGGTGTTACGGCACCAAGCCGGGGCTCTTGGTGGGGCTCTGGGTGCTAATGCGAAATGGAGTAACAGCACCAAATATGCAACACTGTGTAATGCAAAGAGCAAACAAGGAAACTTTGTCTTTTAGTGATTTAAGGCCTTTTCTGGTTTGTTGGAGTGGGTTTTGGTGCTGTCTTTAGGCATTTGTCTGCTTGGATGCCTTGCTTTGGAAGAGACCAATAGCTTTTTGTGCATTTGGGCACCAGACTTCTCCTTACGGCTTCCTAATTGACATTTGGTGGGTAAAAAAGTGGTGTTATTTGCAAAATTTTGAGGGTGGGGGCAATTACCATAAAGCCTGAGATATGTTGTTGTTGTTGTTTACATACAGGTGAGGTCTGCCATAAATCCTATACTCAGTTTTCAAACCTTTGTCGTCATAAGCGCATGCATGCTGATTGCAGAACCCAAATCAAGTGCAAAGACTGTGGACAAATGTTCAGCACTACGTCTTCCTTAAATAAACACAGGAGATTTTGTGAGGGCAAGAACCATTTTGCAGCAGGAGGATTTTTTGGCCAAGGCATTTCACTTCCTGGAACCCCAGCTATGGATAAAACGTCCATGGTTAATATGAATCATGCAAATCCGGGCCTTGCTGACTATTTTGGAGCCAATAGGCATCCTGCTGGTCTTACCTTTCCAACAGCTCCTGGATTTTCTTTTAGCTTCCCTGGTCTGTTTCCTTCAGGCTTGTACCACAGGCCACCTTTGCTACCTACTAGTTCTCCTGTTAAAGGACTACCGAGCGCAGATCAGACAAACAAAAGTCAAAGTCCCCTCATGACAAATCCTCAGATACTGCCAGCCACCCAGGATATTTTGAAGGCACTAAATAAGCAACCATCAGTAGGGGAGAATAAGCCAGTGGAGCTTCAACCAGAGAGGTCCTCTGAAGAGAGGCCGCATGAGAAACTCAGTGACCAGTCAGAGAGTAGTGACCTTGACCTTGACGATGTCAGTACCCCCAGTGGCAGTGACCTGGAAACCACCTCGGGCTCTGATCTGGAAAGTGACATTGAAAGTGAGAAAGAGAAATTTAAAGAAAATGGTAAAATGTTCAAAGACAAAGTAAGCTCTCTGCAGAGCCTGGCTTCAATAAATAATAAGAAAGACCACAGCAATCATTCCATTTTCTCACCATCCTTAGAGGAGCAGACTGCGGTGTCAGGAGCGGTGAATGATTCTATAAAGGCTATTGCTTCTATTGCTGAAAAGTACTTTGGTTCAACAGGACTTGTGGGGCTGCAAGACAAAAAAGTCGGAGCCTTACCTTACCCTTCCATGTTTCCCCTCCCATTTTTTCCAGCATTCTCTCAATCAATGTATCCATTTCCTGATAGAGACTTGAGACCGTTACCCTTGAAAGTGGAGCCCCAATCACCCAGTGAAATAAAGAAGATTCCAAAGGGAAGCTCTGAGTCTCCCTTTGACCTCACCATAAAGCGTAAGGAGGAGAAGCCACTTACTCCCATACCCTCAAAGCCAGCAGCCCCCTCTGCGGCAAGCCAGGACCAGCCTCTAGATCTCAGCATGGGCAGCAGAAGTCGAGCCAGTGGCACAAAACAAGCCGAGCCTCGGAAAAACCACGTCTTTGGAGAAAAGAAAGGAGGTGACCTCGAGCAAAGGAAAGCTTCGGAGTCCTCCTTGCAGCACGCCAGGCCCACCCCATTCTTTATGGATCCCATTTACAGGTAACAGACTATCCGCTGCCTTTCGGCATCCTTTGGTACAGGCAGCTAGGTCTGTCAGGGCCACCTGCCCACGGAGGCAGGACAACCACATCCCATCCCCCTCCCACTGGCCCTGGAGGCATCATCCCACCCCTGAGGCATGGGGTGGCCCAGGCTGCATGCAAACCTGTGCACCCCGCCTCAAATCTGAGCTGCTCGCAGCGAACCCTGGCTCTGCTAACGCTGCAATTAGCAAGTCTTCATGACTGCCCTCATTGCCGTGGGTCATTAGTTTCAATTGCGTAACTTGACATGCAGAAGTTGAATGTTTTCTCTTACCCATAAGTGAATTGGCATCAGTATTGAATGTTTGTCTATTTACTGTGTATTTGACACCACTGGTTTGCCCCAAATTCCTTTTCTTCCAAAATGCTGCCCACCTTCCTTGACTGCCCTCAGCCTTCCCCTGGAAATTCCAGCGCATCTCACCAGGGTGCCACCTGGACACCACCTTTCTGATGCCTCCTGAATTAAATAGGAGTATCTCATAAGTACAACAAGGAAGCAAATTTGTCCTAAAGTGTATAAACAGTACGGAAATTAAGAGTGATTTCGGCCCTTTTTTACCCTTTTTTGAGCAATGGGTTGATTTCTCCAGGCATTTCATTAATATAATTGAAGGTGCAGTGTCCCTGTGTGTACAAAGCCTAACCGGCGGGCTAGTTAATCTGATCTACCTTATGAAATCAATGGGAGCCTTGTCTGCGGCTTTGACGGGTGCACAAGCAGACACTGCCAGTGAGCTGGGGTTTTAAAAACCAGTGGTAAAATCCTGACCCCTCAGTGTTTCCCAGCAGTGCTGAGACAGATCTCACTGGGATCTGGATTTCACCTGCTTCCTGTGTACGTCAGCCCCTCTTTGCCCTTCGCCTTCTGCTCGTGCATCTGAAACCAGCCAAAGTCATGCATCTAAATTAGTTTAGAAAATTATTAGCCATAAAAATATTTGTCTGTTATAGAAATGACTGATTTTAAAGCCTATTGCTAAAAAAAAAAAAGAAAGTTACTGCCATGTAAATTATATTAATTTCTTTATCTGGAAAAGAAATGCTATGGGCAAAGTTTTTGGAGAGTGCTGTCGCATAAGACAACAGGTATGCATTATGAGGAAACAGGATATGATGTTATTTACTGAGATGGTTTTATTCATGCCAGATTGATATCTGAATTAGACTATAGGTTTTCTTTGCGTCATACTCTTTTTAAATGCCTGAAGCAGTGGAAATAATGATCCGTGTTTTATGGTCCTGCATTAGAAACTAATGAAATCTGTACAAATCTGACAGCACAGCATGAGGCCAGTGGCTACTGAGCCTTCCTTTGCCCTGAGTTATATCTATGTATGGATAAGAGGATCTGTCCCATGAACCGCACATATCAAGCAAAATCCTCAAACTTCCATGCTGCATCTGAATTATCCACACTGTGTTTCGCTGCGTAAATGCCCACTTGAGCTGATCACAGTCCTTGTTGCTGGCATATCAGATTCAGTGTGTCCCCACAAGCCCGGCTTTCTCACCCTGCTCGTGTGTGGCCATGCAGGAAAGTTTTCCAGGATGGTGCCTGTGATGTCTTGCATGGGCAGATGAGAAAGGACCCATTGCTCAAGGCTCCTGTTGCCTTGAATTCCTCTCCTCTGAGTGGAGAGCACACTTGGTTGCCTTATCACTTTAGAAGAGTGCTCGGTAGTTAGTCGTTCCTATTATAATTACTACCAGTCTTTTGAAATGGAATTATTTCCTATATAAATGATATAATCTCCCTTTAATGGCAATTCACAGCCCCCACCCACAGTAATGAGCTGTATGCAGGCATCGAGAGTTGACTGTACTTCCTTATCTTTTACGATTATCTCTGAGAAACAAATTACTTGATGTATAACTGACTATTTTAAACATTGGTAGATGTATAATTATTAATATCTGAGACTGATTCATCACAAGCAAATCTAATTTTAACATTTACAGAGTAGAAAAAAGAAAGTTAACTGACCCACTGGAAGCTTTAAAAGAGAAATACTTGAGACCTTCCCCAGGATTCTTGTTTCATCCACAAGTAAGTATTTTCGGAATTTTGACGTTGTAAACAAGCCTGTTGATGCTTCAAAGCAGGTGCAGAGAAATGAATGCAGTCTTAGTCATTTTTGGATTTCCTAAAACACACAGTTTTTGCTGTACCATTGTGGTGGAAAGCATAAGCATTGTTCTGAGCTTCTTGATGTTTTGCAGATGAAACAACATGTTTTGATTATAGAGGAAGCCAGATACAAACTACATGTATGTTTTAGAATTGTGTTCCTCCAAAACTGTAGTGTAGCTACCAACACTTAGAGCTACCCATGTCTTCTTCAGCACTCTCCTTGCGCTGGGCTGTTGTGGTGGAGTCAGCAGTGGCTGCAAGGAGGATATGTAGATTCAAAGTTGGGCCAGCAAAGCTGAGCATCCCAGTTGTCAATATTTAAGGACTCCTAGAAAAGAGATAAAACCTTCCACCCAATGCTTTCAAGTCTCGTCATGCAAATACTCCATCTTTCTTAGGTACCTGTGGTGGGCTGTAGTGTGTGCGGTGACTTTGTAGATCCTTGCTCCTCCGTACCTGAAGACATGCTATATGAGAGGGCTCCTGTCTTGTTCATAGGCTGTAATCCTGCTGCTTATTTGCTGAGTAACAAAAATTTAGGAGAGTGTCCCTAAATATGGTGTAACAACTGCAATATGTACGTAGTATAGAAATAGGACATGTATGCGAACTGTACATTGCTTTTCTTCAACAGCACTGCACCCTCATTTTGTCTTCCTCCTCCTTGCCCAAGGGGATTTTTCTAAGACTTTGGGTTAAATCTTATGCCTGAAATAAAATGCTCTGTGGCATTGGGAATTTTGAACTGCTTGCTGACTACGGGCTGCTTCATCCTACTAATGACACCCCATACAAATCTTGTATTTTAAGTGTACAACCAGGAGCTGCTTCAGAAGCTGGTTCAGCTTCCTCTGAATTCCTGGGCGTAACATGCCAATAATCTGCCCCTTCTTGCATTTCTTTTTTTTTTCTCTCTCAGTGAAGTCAACAGTTGTTATGTCCTAAGTTGTATGGAATATATTCTGAAATACGGGATTTCTGCAGAACTGGGAAGAGCAGCTGATGGCACGTATAGTTGCAGATGCACAAGCATAATGCTATTGCATGGGTGGAGAGTGCAGAAAAATACCCCGTTCTAGATCCAGTGCCTGAAGGAATTGATGAATCTATTGGGCATTAAAGTCACTAAGAATTTATCAACAAGATTTAGTAGCAGCTCAGCACCTCTTGCCAAGTTACCTTATTTGCCAAAGTTGCAAAGCAACAAGTTACAATCCCCATTTTGCAGCAGATAGTGCTAATGCGCGAACACACAAACAGGAGCTCGAGCCTCTGTGTCCTCTGCTGTCAAACCAGGCTGGTTCCTCTCCATTAAGTGTGTGATTGTGTTAGAGCAGCTAAGGGGCTGCAAATTAATAGTAAATTATTTAAATGATGGCATATTAGGTGCTGTATTGATGGAAGAAACTATTATTTTGCTTAGTGCTAGCTAGCTTTTGAGGTGTAAATCTGTGTTGTTTAGTGAAGTTGGATTCAAGGATTCAAGCTGGATTCAAAATGAAGGTTTTGCCACAGGTTGGTGTGATGATGGTGGTAGGTAGCGTGGTCAGTGGGTGGGAAGGGAAACTAAAATGCACTGTTAGGAGTTTGGCTGTGGTGGGCAGGGAAGGAGTTGGGTACTCTGCTATGCAGTGTTGCATGAGCCTGAGTTACACGGGGAACTAGAGAAGAGCTAATGGGAGCTAGGCAAGGATGCTGTAGGCGTGCAGGTGAAATGGAGACATTGGGCATTTTTCCATTAGTGGGCAGGATGTCGGGATTTCAGCCTTCGTGTTTTTTGACAGAGTTGTTTATTGTTGGTGCCCGAGGAAGGTCCCAGTGTGGTCACCAAGTCCGTCAGGGTGAGCAGGAGGTGCAGGATGCCACCTCCCTGCTGAGGTGCCAGCTGAGGAGGGGCAGAGCCATCCCCTCTGCCAGGAGGGAAGGCTAGCTGTGCGCCTGCCGTGCTTGACCTATTCCTTCACATTTCTCGTTTTGCAATAGAAAGAAAACAAGCATCCATGGTAAAAGCTGGCTTTCATTTTATCATTTATCTAGCTGCTAGGGATGACGTCTTTAACTTGGTGTGAGGTGGATGGATACAAAGGTCGTGAGTGCAACATGCGCTCTTAGTACATTGTAAAAGAAAACTAAACCACCATCACATGTCCTGTCAAAAAAGTAAATGCCAAAATCTGCTATTTTGCGGCCTTTAATAGAAAAGAGTCTCCTGTTTGCAAAGGCAGAATTTGACTTGGTATTTATGGAGGACTGGGGAACAGTTGCAGAAAAGCTGTTTTTCCTTTATAGTCCTGTTCACCCCTGTAAAAGTACAGGTGTGGAGTGCACCGACAGTTTTCATTTTCTGCTGGCAGTATTTGTCTGTGTAAAACATGAACAAAATTATTGTTTGTGTCCTACAAGTTTGTGTATCTGTAGGTGAATTTGTTTCTGAAATGGGCCATCTGATGAAGCAAAAAATTATTTTTTTTAAACTATATAAAGTGACAGCTAACAGATGGATCTTTAAAATAGGCTTCAGAAGTAGAGATTAAGGATATAAACCCTGCAGCCCTTATACTGTCCCTGTCTGGGCAAAATTCCTTCTAGTGGCAGTGGCCCAACAGCTAGGAAAATTACATCATTTAATGATATTTCACAGTAATTTGCCATTACAAGGATTGTATTTTTAGGGAGAGAATACCCCGATGCAACAAATCATTCAGAATAACATTTTAATTAGTATCTTTAAATAAAATCTTAATTAGTAGATTGATTGCAATGAGGGTTCCAATGCACGAATAATGTGTTGTTTTTGTTTCAATTTTGCTCCCAGTTCCAATTGCCTGATCAAAGAATTTGGGTAAGTTCATTGCTTATATTTTTGATTTAATCATTGTGAAATAAATTGCATAAGAAAAATATAGTATGAAAGAAAACTTACCACTCAATTATGGAGCATGCCAGGCTTTCCTACACAGTGTTGTAGCTGTAGCAGATAAATGTCCTCTTATGTCAAATTGGCTTTATTTTTACCTACCTAATCCTGCTGGTTTTATTTGGTGAAGGCAATGGGAGCTTTACCTGAGAGTTACAAAATGCAGTTTTTCTTTATAATTAACTGAAATTGGTCCAAGCCGTTTCCTTCAGATTGCAGTGAAATTTTCAGGCTGAAATCTTAGGTTGCAATAGTTATAAATATTTAATCTGCATTTGAGATATTAAAACACAGAGCCTCAGAGAACTTCACGTTTCTATCTGGCATTGAGCTTAATGGGACTTAGTCACTTTAATAGCTTTAAAGTTTTGAGCTTAATTGCTCATTGCTGTACTTAAAGCAGAAATACAACACCCATTTGTTTGCTGTGTTTGGGTCAAATTTGTCCTGTGTGTATACTTACATCGTCCCCCTTATGCGAACAGGAGTTGTGCTTTTAGTACTGTGGGATAAATTTGAGTTTGCTCTTCTATTTTTAGAAAACATTATTTTTAATATGTCTAAATTCTTCATGAAAAAAGAGCCACAGCAACTGCTTTCACAGATGCAACTCAAATACCACCGTGTTTTGCTCTTGCATTGCTGGCTCTTCAGCTGCAGCACTGAACCCATAAATACTTGTCCCAGATTATTCCCAACCTTTGGGCTTCAGAAGGGAGAGCTGGAGCCAGCCGGCTGCGGCTTGGGTCCTGACTCACTCTCCTTCATCACTCAGAGGCAACGTGGACTAGTTTCACAAGACAAAGCCAGGATTTCACATGTACACTTTTCCACGTGCATGTCTGTATGGGGCCAGTGCGGGAGCCCTCAGAGGTACTGCCCCTGCAGATTGGCTCTTAGCCCTGCCCTTCTCCATGCTTCAAAAGCAGCGGTGGACCCATGCATACACATGGCTTTTAATCCCATTTTCTTCCTGTAAAGCAGTGGTTTATGCAGCTGCAAAAGATGCACTAGGATCCTGAGATGACAGGAGCTAAGCAGGCACTGAAGGGCTCCTGTGGGCACCCACAGATGCTGAATGAGCTCAACAGATAGGAGGTGGGGTTAGATGCCGGACTGGGAGAGCACAAGAGGTGGTTCCCAAACATTTTCTTTGCAGTAGAGAGAATTCAGTGTAGCACATGAAGGAGCTGTGGTAGGATTTGTGATTTGGGCCAGGCGCCTTGAATCCCCTGCTTTCAGAAAAGTAGCTTTATTTGGGCTTATTTGGGAAGTCAAAAAACCCAGTGCAGTCTGTTTCTTCTGTCTGCTTTCCTTGACATTGGCTTGGTCCTCAAATTTCCATCATCTCGTTTGTTTTTTGTGAGCGTGTCTCCTGGCCATGCTAGTGCTTTGAGCAGCTGCAGCAGAAATAGGTCTTTAAAACATAAAGTGCCTAGAGCAGGATGCTGATTCATGGATGAATCTTCATCTTGAGATATTTGAATATGTCACATGAGCCTTTTTATCTTCGTTTGCAGTTGCGTGTGCCATATATTTCAAGATTATTTCGGACTGTTTTTCATTGTTTGGCAGGAACCCTATCGTACAAATCAATGGGCAACACCCTCTCCTGAATGGATCACAATTTATTTAGTCAATAGACTCTTTCATCCTCTCTGGTCCCATCAAGAGAAGGTGGCTGTAAAGAGGTTTTGTAGTTATAGTCAGACTTTATTTGCAATAGTTTTATGGAGAGTAATTGTAAATAATTAATTTTACAAAAAAAAAAAAAAAAAAGGAGATTTGGTGAGTGCATTAACAGAGCTTTTATTTTACTGGGCTTATTTTAGCATGATCCATTCTTTTAGATCAGTTAAATCCCCACCAACTGCATTAATACAAATAGAGTTATAGCAGAACTATGCTGCAGATCAGCATGAGTTTCTCACTACTGCTTCACAGAGTTCAGCCACGTGTGATAGATCCCTTGAACATGAATATAGCTCAGCCAAGTTCCATGGCTGGATGTCCAAATGCACACAGCTTCAGGACAACACATTCACAAGTTGTAGCTTTTACAGAAAGCATTATAACTTGAACTGGGGAGGGAGAAATCCTGAGCTTTAGTAGTTGGGTTTTCAGTATTTCTCTAAATAACACTAGTAAAAATAGAAAGCAAACATTTGAACAATTTTTTTTCCCATGAGTTACAGCCATAAAATCAGTTGTTTTTGTGATAATAGCAATGAAGGAGTCGCGTTTGTAAAACATGAGGTCATGTTTTACATGGCATTGTCTGCTAGATTATTTCAGATCATCAGGTTGTTCTTAAAAAGCAGCAACCACAAACCTTTGCTTTATTTATACCACTTTTTCTTCTATTGGTTAATAAATTTTAAGACAAATGTTCAAGGCTCCTGCTGATGGTATCTTGCCCGTTGAAATGTTTATAAATACTTGTTTTAGCCGATTATGGTAATGTCTGCATTTTTGAGTCGGAGCTGGGGAATTGCGACTGCATATTAGTTTGCGTCAGTAGGAGGTTAATAGCCTCTCGGGGAGGTGGGGGGAAGCTGCTTCCTTTTCCAGACATCTGGACGCAGATAGAATCAACAGCTCTTATATATGTAAATCAAAAGTTACTGTTCTATATAAAATACTGTCATTCACTGATCTCAGATTAGCAGCAGGCATGACTTGTCCATAAGGCAATAGCTGTATGTAGAATATGTAATAGGATCTTCTCGCTCTCCTACCTCCTTGGAGAGCTTTCTCCGTGACCACGGCAATTACACTAATCCCATCCTTGGGGTCAAGCAGTGCCTTCCTCCCCGTGCCCCACTCAGGGATCGCTGTGGTCCTTGGGCACTCAGCTGGGGTGCAGACCCCTCCTGAAAGTGCTGCCTGGCAGCTTGAGCCACACACCTACCTCCCTGGTGTTCCCCAGGGACCACCCCTGGAGGGATGAGGTGGCCGTGAGCACCCACCTAACCTCCCAGGACAGATGCTATTGCTGGCAGCTTGCTCCAGGAGTTTGGCGCTGACTGGTAGCATCTCTGTGGCCAATACAGCTCCTACAGGGGCAAGTCTTGCTTTCCCATCAGCAGTAGTGGTATTTGAAGGAGTAAGAGCTACTTTGTGTTTCAGATGAAAGAGGGAGTTTCACTGTGGAAAAGGGAAAGGTATCTTCTTCCTGTGTTAATAATTAGTTGAAAAAAAAAATCCACCCCCAAAAAAAACTGGGGCAAAAAAGGATAAGAACAAATTAGTCTTTTTTACAATCATTCAAGATTATCAGTGGGTCCACCTCAGTGTATCACTGGGCTCTGAACTATGGCATACTCTGTATAAATGACATGGGAAGAAGGGTGAACAGACAAAGAGTACAGAGCTTGTGACTGTTTATGGAGAACAGCTACATCCAAAGCTGACTGTGAAGATTTTGCAGAAGATGGGCAGAAAGCTGAGTCACCAGGGATTAAAACAGCAATAAAACTCAATGTCAGTAAGTACCCATTAATACTGAGGGGAAAGTGTGACTCTTAACTCATGTTATTCAGGAAAAAGATCTTGAAGTCGATAGTACTATGAAAATATCATCTGAGTGCTTAGCAGAAAGGAATTGAAAACATCATTAATGTTATACTGCCCTCAGGTCTTGAATACAGCTGAAGTCCCTCTCAAAAAGGACATAGTAGAATTAGAAAAGACACAAAAAAGTGCAACAATGATGATCAGAGGTAGGGAACAGCTTCCATACAAAAAGAGACTAAGTAGATTTTGATTTTTTCAGCTTGGCAAAGAAATGCCTGAGGGAGCTGTGCCCCAGCTCTGTGAGACCATGAATGGTGAGCAGAACGTGAATGAGAAATGGTTATTCATTAGTTTTAACAATACAAAAAAAAATGAGGGGCACCCAGCTGAATTATCCAGCTAAAGGCTTAGAAGGAACAAAAGCCAGTATCTTTTCATATGCACCTAATTAAATGGGCGAACTCTCCTTGACAAAAATATAAATGAATTCGAAAAGGGTTTAGCCAAATGAATGGGAGCAGCAGCCGCCTATGGCTGTTCAACACTGTAATCGAGATGCAACCTCCAATTAGGGCTCTTGCACCTCTCGTTGCTAGTGCATGACAGAAGACACTGGGGAGAAGGTCGGTCCCTCGCCCACCCTCCTGCGCATCCCCTGGAACCACTGCCTGAAACCAGACTACCGGCTCCCCAAAAGCCTGTGTCGCAGGTTTGAAATTCCTGCTTGGTTTCAGTGTCTGAGTTAGTCCTCTGCGCAGCAAACCCCGGATTTCATATTACTCAGTTGATATTTTGCATTTAGACTGATGAGCAGGGGCTGCCTACCTGCCTGTAAAGTAACTGAGAGCTTGTTGGGGGTCCTGGCTGGCAGGATTTTAGGGGCTGTAACAAGCCCGTGCAACCCAGGTACCCATCTCGTGATAGGGGTTGCCTCCTGAAGGCCCTGAGCACCAGCACGCTCCAGGACTTCTTAAGAAAATGCCCCAGTTTTGGTTCTTGTGAGCCCTGTCTCCAGCAGCTGGTAACAGCTGTAATTATCCTGCCGGCAGCAGCGTGGCAGCGCCTCGTATCAGCAAAGGCTTGGGGCTGAGCGCTTCCCGTTGTTGCTGGTGCATTTCTTGAAAAATATAAATCATACCAGGTAACTACATAGATCAGGTTTAAAAAAAAAAAAAAGAAAAGAAAAAAAGACAACCCCACAAACAACAAACGCAATAGTCATTCCTATGGTGAGAAACATATTTTTGGAAAGCGAGTAATACTTTAGAATAATTGGAAGTGCTTGTGCTTCCTCTGAATGAGGGATTTAAGATTAGATGCTGATTTCATACCTATTTTGGGACTGATGTAATCCTGGAAGCAGTGTTGGAGGTAGTGCTGATCTGCATTGCTGTACATTAGGGAAGAATTGGTCTAGTTTCTCCTCTGCAAAATCCTGGAAACAAGAACTAAAAAAAAAAAAAAAAAAAGCATGACTAAGACATTTTAAATGTAAAGGGCAAAATAGTTGCTTTAATATATTACTGTAGGGGACCATGTACATGAGAAATGGTCATCCAAAAATGATTTAAAACCACTAGGTAATGAAACTGACTTGAATATTAAATATACATAAATAAAACATTTATTATACTTCTCAATGCCCTTATTATTCTTCACCATAAACGTGCTATCATAACCCATGCACTGTCTTGTCATTGCTAATCAGCCCAGAGGCCAAAGGTCATTTTTCATTCAAACCATTTATTTTTTGCAATTGCAAAATAGATGAATGAAGTCTTGTGGGGAACAATTAGAAGGAATTAAAGGCAGTGGGAAAACTATAGTAAAAGCTTTGAGAATCAATTCTGACTAAAGAAAAAGATGAAGTCGTCTCAAAAGAAATATATGGTAATGTTGAGGTGTATGGGTTGATAATGACAACTTGGTGCCGAGATAGAATTACCTCCTCTCCCAGCAGCATCATCATTACATATCTCACGCCTGTGATCAGTACATGTCAAAATCCTTCATATTGACAAATGTGCTGTCCACTTGCATCTGTGGAGAATGTTTTAGCAGCTGAGTGATTATGAATCAAACCCCAGAGCTTACAGCCCCTACTGCCTCGCAATGCTTTCACATTTGTTGCCTGACAAGTAAATGTATCTTGACTTCCCTCTGAGATTTTTTTTTTCTTTTTTTTGCACCGTGTTTGATGAAAGACATTTGGCAAATTGGCAGTGGTACCCTGTACATTGCAATTTGTACTCAGCATTAGGAATCTGAGCATGAAATGAGAGGGCAGGCTACAGGCTAAAGGGAAAAAAAAACCCCAACCCAAAGCCAGAGCTAACCATGATGTGAACAGTCATTCCAGGAGGCAAACGTGCGATTCTGCTCATTAAAATAAAAATTTTAAAAAACAACAAATGATTAAAATAGAATTTTAAAATCCCAACAGTCAGATTAACCTCTTATGAATTTTGAAGAAAGGGCTGTAAAGGTGTTCTCAGCTGAGGAGCGTTCAGCATCTTGTCTTTCATAGAATTTCCTCCTTCGTTACAACTAAAGTATCGCACAGGGCTCATGCTGTGGTTTTTTTATGATGTGTAGGTGAGATCTTGGGTTTCTTTTCTTTAATTTGTTTGTGACGTTATGAAGAGGCAGATGGTTTCTCTCACCTATCAGTAGGCTTAGCATCAGTCTTGAACTCTCCAAGTGACAAAGTTTGAGATTTTGGAGCAGTTTTCATGGTCGGTTCCAGACACCTTAAAGGAAATCATTCTCCAGGAATTATTTAATCCCCAATCCCTAAAAATTACAGTCAGCTAACCAAGAGTGGAGGCATCCCAAAGTACATAGAGTTTACAAGCAACTAAAAGTGGAGCAGGAATATTAGGAGGTTGTAGAAAAATAAGAGGCATCTAAGAGGTAATGTAAACACATGGCACCAAACCCATTAAAGCTTCATTTCTTATGGCTTTATCTCATGGTCTTTAACTGTGAAGGGCAAGAAGACTGGGCTGAATGGTTGGATGTGGCTGGGGCACTGACGGAGCCTTTCTGGATCTGGCTTGTTGCAGCCCTTGGTTGAGCTAGCGTTAGTAAGGTTTCTTCTGCAATATTTGTTCTCTGCAAGTCCTTTAACAAAACCCTGACTGGGCAAATTAAGTTATTTTTGGAATCTATTTTTTCTGTTGATTTGGTCAAAAATGGCCAATGGTTTCAGTAGAGGGCATGACTAGACTAAACTCATAAGCACACAGCCACAGAGCACGACTGCATAAACTGGAATTTTATAGAAGCTGAGGCTTAAAAATAAGAAGAAATTAACACTGACTGATTTCGATGTTGTGTGGAAGCAGCTTTCCATTACAGCGATTAGGGCAGGAGTTCTGCTGTATGCTAGCCTTGCAGAGAAACCCCACTGTAGTGGTTATGGGCGTTACTCGAAGTGGGACAACATCGTGGCCACCACCTTGCCTGACGTGCCCCATCATTTTTGAGACTGCAAGTGTAGATTTGCCCTCCCCCCACCTTTTTTTCTCTTGGCAGTGTCTGTTCTTTGTGTTTTGGCTTTCCAGTGAGGGCAGAAAGCCACAGCAGCATTCACTGTGACGGGTTCTGTGCTATCTTCTGTTGCAGATGTCAGCTATAGAAAACATGGCCGAAAAGCTGGAGAGCTTCAGTGCCCTGAAACCGGAGGCCAACGAGCTGATCCAGTCGGTGCCGTCCATGTTCAACTTCCGCGCGCCACCGAGTGCCCTGCCCGAGACCCTGCTGCGCAAGGGCAAGGAGCGCTACACCTGCAGGTAGCCCCGCGGCCACGCTGCGCCGCCCTCCCAGGCCCCCAGAGCCCACCCTGCATGGGCAGCTGATGGGGACTGCAGCAGGTCTTTCAGGGCTGTGTGTGCCCAAAAAAGCATAGAAAGCCTTTTGCTTTGGGGTTCTTATTTATTAAATTACTGGTATTAGGAAACAGAGAGGTTGCCCTGTATCATGCCGGTTTGATAAATGAGGTGGAAACTATTATATAAACAATTATTTTTTCCAAATTTTCTCATCACTTTCATATGCACAAGTGTGCTTTCATTATTGATTTTTTTGATCATAAACTACAGACATGTTCTTTCTCGGGCTTCTGGTTTTAATATCCAAAGGGATCAGAGATAAAATTCATGACTTATTAGGACTTATGTATACAGACTTAAAAAAAAAAATACGATGAAGATAGTTATTGTACGTGCAACCAAAATGAATGGGAGCTTTGTCGAGGAGAGTAGAATTAGCTGTGTGGGTATTTTGAAGGCTTATACATCTCATTGTGAAAAAATAAATGGGATGTTAAAAGTGAAGGGATGCAATCTTCAAAGTCATCACGTGGAGCAGCCACCACCCTCATACACTTAAAGAGAGTGCCGTGTGAGCTCTGTCCCCATGCAAAAATGGGCTGAATGTCATTAATAGAGCTGGGATAATTATGAACTGAATATTAATATGTTACTTGAATGAAGAGGAAGGGCTGGCGATATTTTTTTTTTCCATTATTTTTCCTGTGACATATTATTGAGTTTAGAGAATGGTTTTTAAATTGCATTATTTAGGTCTCTATATCATCTCCAGAATGCGCAGGCGTTTGACACTGGCATATCAGTTTATCTGATCTTTTTGAAAACATGTCACCTTCTTTCAAGACATGTTGTTATAGAAACATACCTTGATGGATTAGGTCTTTGAGTCTTGTCTGCTCTGTTCCTATTCAATGCACAGAATGATGTCACGTTTGCTGACACGTAGAATTGGTTGAAAGGTTTGAAATTTGCTTACAGGGAGGCAGAAATCCGAGGCTTTAATAACAGATTCTCTTGATTCCAAATCTGAATGTGACTGTTAATCATGTAGTGAGCTTAGAAATTTAGGGTGATCTTTAAAACTGGTGTGTTTTCGTATCTCCCTTGCCTATGCACAAGAAAAGCTGGTCACTGCCAACAGTCCCAGTCCCTTTCTTGTGTGAGTGTGTGTGTCTCAGTCACTTACATTTAGTGAATGCTTTTATTGTAATGTTGTTGCACCAAAGCAATGCCAGTAGTACCATATGTTAACGATTCAATTTGGGCTATGCATCCAGGGCAGCTCGCATTGGGATGAAGCCATTGCAGGTTGCGTTGTCTTATTAAACCTTTTTTTTATCACAGATACTGTGGCAAGATTTTCCCGAGATCTGCAAACCTAACACGTCACCTGAGGACGCACACTGGAGAGCAGCCCTATAGGTACAGCAACCCCTTACCCCTGACTGTGGTGTGGTCAAGTGGGTAAATTGAGGGAATGAGTGTTCAGGTGCCTGGCTGGGCCAGCTCCAGTGCTCGCTCCTTCGCCTCGGTGACCCACCATTGCATTTTGGTCTCAAATGGGGCTTTTTGCATTCAATGCTGATAATTCAGCATTGGAGCTGCAGAGGTAGGGGAAGGTTTTGGTCCTAGTTAGTGAAGTTATTTTGATTTAGGCAGCTGCTCAGGCACTGTCTGCAAGTCCTGCCTTTGCCTGGAGGGTTAGCTGGCACTTCTGAAACCAGCAGGACGGAAGTGATTTTCAATAGGGCTCATGGTCATATTTTCCCTTGCAAAAATGTTATTTTGTAGGAGCTCTGTGGTGTTCTTTGCAGCCTGAAGTTGGGTGTTTTGTCAATCATCTGATTTTTGAAAGGTCCTGGTTGCAAAGGCATTACTGTATTTGTTTGTTTCCTGCCTAATCTGAATCCTTTCTAAGGTCTGCTTAACCAAAACCCATGTGGCTGTACTCTCTTGTTGATAAGAATATGTAGTGATATTGTGTCCAGGACAGTCACATGCAGAAATGTGTATAGAAGCTTCACCTTATTGAAAATGAAAGATTAATTTGAATCAACTGGAAAGAAGCCAGTTCATGTTCCAGTAAAACAAATGCACCAAACTTCTGCATTTTATGAGCTGTAAAGAGCAGAGTAAGCTCATTGTTTGTGAGGAAACAATATGTTTTTGGCCTCTAGTCTCTTTGGGAAATGAGATTCACATCTAATTTTATTGAAGGAAGGTCTTGATGCATGTTATACCCGTCCACTATATAAAAGCCACAAGCAATTAGTAGCATAATGGATGATTTCAGCACTAAAAAAATTTGACATCATTGACAAGCATAAGAGAAGCATGGGAGAAGTAAAAGATTGAAAAACTAAAGTGGTGAAGACTGTTGGCTAGTTGCCAGACAGAGAATTTGGAATAGTTATAGTATGACTTAGTAATGGCTTAAAGAGCAATACAGTAAAGGCTTTAGGGACTCCAAATCGCTACAGAGTATGAAAATTGATGCCTCTGGTACTGGAGTGATAGACTAAACTACTCACATTGGCACAGTATTAAAGGTTGGGACTGTTTATTGCTGGTTTTTGCAAGATAACCAAATTTCCTCTGGGATTAGCAATCGAGCAAGCTAATTCCTCAAGAAAAGATTTAATCACACAGTGTAATTTAGAATAGGAAAAGAAATAACCCTTTTTACCTTATTTGAGCATTAGAAGAGATCTGTTTCATGTTTTTTCCAAAAGTGTTTAATTGTATTATATTGGCAGCACATGAAACAATAGAGTTATTGCTCTACTGTTTTTAAACTTCCCAACTTTGCGTGCAACAGTTTTCAGAACATGGGAATCAATTACCCTACCTAGTTTGATGCCATTAACTCTGAAATATTATGATTATTCCTAAAGGCAGTATTTGAAATATAAAGCCCAATGTGAATTAAAGCTGAAAAACCCACCGCAGAAGTGACGTCTCCATTCCAAGAGCAGAGTTCTCCAGTTATTCAGCCAAAACTTGTCTTTACTTCAGGGAGGGTTTTGCCTGAATAGAGACTGAGGAACTGCAGTTGGGTACTGAGGCTGAGCCCAGAAGGTGGTTCATGTCTCTTAGGACAAATCTTACATTTCCAGCTACTAACAAACCCTTTTCTACCCACTTGTTTTGATTTTTTTTAGATGCAAATACTGTGACAGATCCTTTAGCATATCTTCTAACCTGCAGAGACATGTCCGTAACATCCACAATAAAGAGAAGCCATTCAAGTGTCACTTGTGTGACAGGTGTTTTGGTCAACAAACCAATCTTGACAGACATCTAAAAAAGCACGAGAACGGGAACATGTCTGGTATGTATGCCTTTTCCTTCCCCGGCATGCCCTGCGTACCACCAGCGCTCATAAACAGAGGCTGCATGCTCGCTTTCAGTGTACTGAGTGTCAGTAGGCACACGTTGTTCTGCGCCATCTGCTCCAATGAGTGGTTTTTTGGAAAATATGTAAGTGCATAAGCTCTGCTGACATTTAAAGTGCTTTGAAAATCCCAGCATAAACTCTACCCTTGCATAACTTAATACGACTGGATGATGCCTTTTCTTTTGGTTTTAATTAAGCCAACCATAGCATTTTGAGAACAGACTGGGAAAGTTGGTTTAATCCCATCTCCGCAATCACTCGGCTTTCAATAGGAGTCCTAGATTTAGAATCTCAGGGGGCACTCTAAAAGATTTTCCTGGCACCTTCTGAAATATTCTCACTGTCAGGAGCTGAAAAGCTCATGCTATTATGGAGGTAATGATGTCTCCCAAGCCCAGAGCAAATCGGTCACTGCACAGCAGCAGCAAAGGCAGTGGCAGGTAGTGGATATCACTGGTCTGGTTTAGGTATCTGCAGGGTTTAATGAAAACCCTGTCTGCAGACTTTGATCTAAGTTTCGCTCCTCTGGAAATAACCAGGTACCTGCAGAGAATGCTGAGCTGCCTTTTCCCCGATGCTCAGAGATGTCTGTGCCTGGTCTCAGGGCTAATGCACCTGGGTGATTATGGCAATGGCTGCTCCGTATTTTAAGCATGTTTGCATAATTAGTAGCTAAAATGAAGTTCCATTTGCTTAGTTCAGCCATTGGTCTAACACAGTTATTGACTGACACTCTTGGAGCTACAAGGGAACAGGAGGGAGATGTTGGAATAGATACTTGGCAAAAGCAATAACAAACCATGGAAATGGCACCCAGCATGCAAGGAGTTGTTTTGGCTGGAAACCACTTTTGCTTCATGGATACTGCTACTTCCCTTCTAGTTACTGGTTTTCTGGCCAAAAGCTGATTGATCACTATGACTTTTTCTGGCTCTCACCCATTTTAACCAGTGTTGCAATTTCAATTTGATTTAAATGGTTAAATATAAAAAATGTGAAGGAGCAACAACAGAAGTCCTCTGTTTTGCTTTAAGGTACTGCAACGTCTTCACCTCACTCAGAACTGGAAAGCACAGGGGCAATCCTAGACGACAAGGAAGACTCTTACTTCACAGAAATTAGGAATTTTATTGGAAACAGCAACCACAACAATCAGTCCCCCCGAAACTCAGAGGAGAGGTGAGTTGCATCTGATCTGCATTCAAAAGGGGCCCCTCTTCCTTTTCCAGGTTTGCTAGCTTATTAAACCGGATTTTTCACTTTTGATGATGTCTGGAGCCAGAGTTATTTTAGCCATCTGGTTGCTTCAGTGTTGGTGTCTTATGAAAAGAAACGTATTGATTGTGCAGGAGCATATTCCCAGTGGCAAGTTCTGGCCAGAAGGTTCCATCCATGAACACATTTCTCTGTGTATCAGGAGCTCTCAGTTTCACGTTCCCATTGTTAATTTAAGTCTGTTGCAAAATTCCCTCCTTTTACGTTCACGGCAGAACAGGTGAATTCTATATCCTGTGGCTAAATGTAGAGAACCTTACCATTTAAATGCAATCTAAATGTGTAATTAATAGACTAAGCTAAATTCTTGGATCAAATGAAAGATTATAACTGAAAGGCCTTTCCCGTAAGTAACTCAATCCCAAGAAAAATGCTGACTAGCAAAAAGCTGGTGAGGTTGTGGGTAGGCATTGGTAGTCCACAGTGTTCTAGCATGTGAGAGACTTTTTCCTTTTATTATTTATGAAGTATGTGGGTGTTTCAGTTCTTCTGAACTAACAGAAGAGAGACCACTTCTAAATATTTTCAGCTAGTAAAAATACAGCTAAACAGAAAAGGCTGTAGCATGGATACGCACATCAGCTATATGTATTTCTTTGAGACTGGTGTTGCAGTATGCATTATGTGCACTTTGGAACGGGCGTTACATTATCAGCATCAAAAATTTCTTACTGTCGGTGAACAAACTTCACTGTATTCTCAATTTCTAGATGCCTTTGTGAAGGGAAAAAAATGGTGGACATAACACAATTTCCATGAAAGTATTGGATTAAGTGATTACATGCATATTCAAATTTCATTCCATCTTGATTGGCAATGAGGGCTTGGGATTTTTTCCTTGCACATCTGGTCTCAACATGTCCTCCGACAGGAAGTCAGCAAAGTGGAAAGGTTGCTGGGTTGTGCAGTGTTTCCTTTCTAAATTTGGCACTTCAGACTGCTCTTGACGGATATTTTATCCCTGGCAAATTGCTGCATTTGAAAGCATAATTAGAGAATCTGTTTTCTTAATCACATGGCTTTTGTTACTTTGGTTGTAGTCCATCTCCCTTTCATTTCTAGCAGCCTCAATTGAGCATAATAAGCAAGTTGGCAGCCCAAACTATGCTCAACATTTTCTTATTTCTGCCTAGTTAAATAAAAGATGATAGAGATATTGCTCTGATTATCTTAGAGGGGGGTGGCTGCTTCAGCTCTCCCGACTCTGCACAGCCTCAGATTTTTTGATACTTTGATATAAACAGACCATTTCCTAGCCTTTTTTTTTTTTTAAATGCAATACCAAGCTCATGAAAATTAGCTGGAATTTGCTCAGAAAATAGATGAAACTGTATTATGTGTAAGAAAACGGTGCTGTTGTATAAGAAACCATCTTTCACTTGTGTATGCTCCATAAGAAATACATCTTTTATAACATACATCTGTTACAACAGCAAGTCAGACATTAAATACGAAATATGCTGCTAGGGCTCATCCTTATCTTGCTCAAACTTTTGGTATATTCCATATTGTCCTGCACAGTTTGAAGCACACAAAGTCTAAAGCAAACTGCGGGCATACAATAAAGTTTCCATTTTTGTAACTGTATTCCTGGAAGAGTAAGGACCTTTTGCACAATGAGAACAATAGATGAATCAAGGCCTCCATGATACATAACGTGGCAGAGCAGATACACTGGTAGCGCAAATTTCACGTGGCTCCGAGTACAGCCCTTCTGCACCACTAGTCCCTCTGGCCATGCATTGGTGGATGTGGCAGTGGTGCTGAATTTCTTTAGCTCTCATTTAACGCAGCAGGATGCG
The DNA here is from genome assembly GCF_015220075.1 of Falco rusticolus. NCBI lineage: Eukaryota > Metazoa > Chordata > Aves > Falconiformes > Falconidae > Falco > Falco rusticolus. Next base: position 25,402,460 of record NC_051199.1, read on the forward strand.
GTGCAACTGTGGATGCTCAGGATCCTACAGGGCTGAGGCCATTAGCAAATGGGCCCCTACTTCAGCGTGGGTATTATGTCCTTGATAAAATCCCCTAGGAAGTACTTAAGAGAAGTCATTGTCTGAAAGCAAAGGACAACGTAAGAATAGTGGGTAGACCAAATGGTTTTCCATGTGCGTATTGCTATAATTACTCATTTAATAAGAATAAATGCACTTAAAATGCTATACGACCTTTCTTTTCATTACTTCTTACCCTTCAAATCAGTTGATAATGTAGTTCAGTGTGGTGGCAATATTGCACACCACTCTTCAGATCTTCAGCTGAAGTCCTTTAGGTTCCCATGTATGTAATCCATACGTTCAGTGAAGTAGTATGCTTCCAAATGGGTGGTAGTGTACCAAATTAATTATGCATGTAATTTTGACTTTAAAACTCTGCATGGAGTATTGGATGTCATTTTTGAAAATGCCGGATCTGATTTTCAGAGTTTCTTGGCCCCTAAAGCTTTTGTTAAAAGGCAATGAGTTGTTTTGCCCAGAGTACATATATGATTGGAAACATGAGATGAAATAATGCGTGAGAAAATTTGGAATGGATATCTGAACATATCTCTGCTTGAACAGTAGTTTTTAGCAGAGTAACAGGAAAATCCCATGCTGATGGTACTGTAACATTCAACTGATTTTTGAGTGAAATTTTCTCCAGTACTGCCTAAATGTCTGAAGATAAACAAGATATGAAATACATAAATAATTTTGTTCTGCTGGCACAGATCTTTTCCAGATCTGCCTCCGACGATCTGCTGGTAAGGAGCTTTTGTAACTGATTTGTGATTATTGTCTGGGTTTGTTTTGGTACTTTCAGAATGAATGGCAGCCACTTTAAGGATGAAAAAGCCATGGTAGCCAGCCAGAACTCAGATTTGCTGGATGACGAGGAGGCAGAAGATGAAGTCATGATGGACGAAGAAGATGAAGAGAGTGAAATTGCAGGGAAAACAGTCAAAGAGCCTGTTACAAGTGACATGCATGAGGGGACTCCAGAGGAGGATTACGAGGAAACGAGTACTTTGGACATGAACTGCAAAGCTTCCCCTGGCAGGTTGGTTCCTTCCGAGTATTGGTGTGCCCAATATGCGGAATAAAAACAATACACCATACAAGAGTGCCAGCACCAAACTGTGTGCCGTGGGAACCAGTCCGAAGTAGCCAGCTTCCCAGTTACGATAGCAACGTGCGTCTGTGTTTGGGTCAATACCAGCCCTGTTTTCAGTCTCTTCATGCAATCTGTAGCCCTTAAGAGGAAAAATAACTGTGCTCGGGGAGCTATTGTCAGGTTGTGGGTGAGACAGGAAACATTCATGGGAGAGACGTTATCTGCTCTATAAACTGACCTGCATCTCCCATAATGGTCTTGTGAAAGGCTGTGGAGACAACAGGAGAGAGGTGACCTCTCCCTCCCCTTCTCCTGCTGCCCACCCTCTCCTCTTTACAAAAGAAAGGAGAATTTCTTTTATTTCAGGGTCAGAATTCCACAGGGCAATGTGGTTTATGAACTTGAAAAAGGGGAGAAATAGCTCAAATGTGTAAATCTGAGGAGGACGAGGGAAGGTGGAGAGGATTGTTTAGCTGACATTAAAACCTCTGTGGTGTTTCTGTAGGTATAAAGAGGAGGAGTATAATAAGACTGGACTTTCGGCTTTGGACCACATAAGGCACTTCACAGATAGCCTCAAAATGAGGAAAATGGAAGAAAATCAATATAGTGAAGCTGAATTGGCAGCTTTCAATACTTCCCAGCTGCCAGAGGACCTAAAACAGCCGTTGTACAGGAAATCCAAATCCCAGGTAAAGCTTAACTCAGTAAAAATGTTATTGTCGCCAAATACCTGAAGGATTAAACTGTTAGTATGTGGCAGGCAAGGCCGTTTCAGCTTTGTCAAACAGGGCTGTGCTCCACGTCCGCAGACCTCAGCCTGCCCCGACCTCTCCCTGCACCTGGGAGATGTGGTGGGTGCTCTGGTCCCTGATAGTGGAGGATTTTCTTACCTTTTTTTTTGTTCCCATCTGCCACCTGCAGAGATGCCACGTTAAGAGATAGTCCTACTCCGCCTTCAGACAGCTGGCATGGTCACACTGATGCCAGGGAGTTTAGCTGCAGCCTTGCAGGGGTATGACTCGATCATCTGGCTGGCTTGGCTTTTTGGTATTTTTTTTTTTAATAGTCTGTTGGATGTTACTGCCTCTAGGTCCTCAACGTTTTTTTCAAACAGCAATAACTAGAGTGATATCTTAGTGCTATTTCTTGATTTTTTTTAAAACGTTAATTAGAATGGGTCTTTTTAGCCCCTTTAAAAGATTCCAGTTTTTAAAACTGCAGAGAATGCCTGTAGAAAAAGGTCAGCAAAGGAGACTTTTATCTGGTGAAATACAGGACCAGCCAAGGGATAATGTGATTCCTCAGGCTCTTGAAATCTGCCTCCTGTGCCAAGAATCTGAAGGCAGAGGAGACTCTGGGACCTTGTCTACTATCAAAGGTTTCTCAGAGCTTTGTGAAGCCAGATGAAAGCAGAAATTATTATTACTATTAGTGAGTCAAAAGTGTCAGTGGAAATGTTGACAGTGGTTCTACCTAATGTGTTTTATTTTTTTAAAAAATAAGTTGAGAATAGCAGTCGTAGCCTAAATGATGCCCTAACTGTGTAGAGGTGGCACGGGTCCAAGCTCAGATCCATGCCGCAGGATCCTGACCTCTTTGTCCTTCTTCTTTCCTTGTCCAGGCGTATGCGATGATGCTTTCTCTCTCAGACAAGGACTCCCTTCATTCTGCATCCCACAATTCTCCCAATATGTGGCACAGTATGGCGAGAGCTGCTGCAGAATCCAGTGCCATTCAATCCATCAGTCACGTATGACATTGTGAAGTCTTACCAAGAATGGGACCAAGTCCAAACCAGTAGCATGGCTCTTTCATATATGACTATTTAAAAGACTGCTGAGCAGAATGCCTTATAAATCTGCAGGGTCACTCATTTAAAGTCTGGTGACCTTAAACTGAATAATTTTAAAAAGAAAGAAACTATTTATTCTCAATATTTTGTTTTGCACAGCAAAGGCAGCTGCTGACTTCTGGAGGATCAATGCGACTTAAAAAAAAAAAAAATGTTTCAGTGGATTATGTAAACTGGGGCCGGGAAAAAGTGTCTTCCAGTTCACCCGGCTTTGAGGGGCAGGGGCAAAAGGGTTAAGACTGCATTGATACACACATGGGCACTCCTTTAAAGTAGGAACTGAATTGATTTTCTTTTTGTATAAGATAGTTTGACACAGGATTGGGAACAGTTGCTTTTATGTACAAATCTCTTCATTAAAGCTTTATGCATTTTAGCCCTTCAAAGAAAGAAAATAGTTCTATCAAATGCACACTATCCATCGTAAATGTAGAAAGAAGTAACAGGGAATATTTTGTTCGCTCCGTAATTCTTTTGCCTTCTCAACTGCATTGTTAAGAAAAAAGGAAAAACAAGGAAAAAAAAAAGGAAAGAAAAAAAAGAACTCTGAGAAACAATACATAAGAGGCTTGTGTATATTGTAAACTATGAATGTTCACTACTCCAAGAAGCTAAATCATCCAGATAATTCCGTGAAAACACCACGTTCATCGACAGCACCACTAGTTCAAATCATTGTAAGGAGATTTTAATTTTTGACAATCATGTCACTATTTTGTTGTATTGTTTCCTTTTCCCCCCTACCCTCTAATTTCTTCTTTGTGTTGTGTGTACCATGTATTTATTTGTTGGCAAACGATTGTTTGTTGATTAAAATAGCACTGTTCCTATAACAAACAGCACTGCTGCAGTCCCCCACTGCGTTACGATGTAAGGCACCCATGTACTTCAAAAAAAGTGAGGTGAACTGATCTGTGTATATGGGAGTGCAAAACAGTGTTTGAAATTTTCTTACATTCCTCTTTTATTTTATTTTTGCCTTTTAATGAACTAAATAACTAATAGATGCGACTTAGGTTTTGGTTTTTTTTTTGTAATACAGTAAATTGATTCGATTGTATAAACAGTTATAATTTCTTCATGAAAGCATGATTCTTCTGATTAAAAAACTGTACCCAATATTTTATGCTGGTTGTCTGCGAGCTTGTGTGATGTTATGTTCATGTTAATCCTATTTGTAAGATGAAGTGTTCCAAATTTATGTTTTTAAAAAAAATAAATAACGGAAGGTATTCAGTTATTTTTGGGGTTTTTTTGGCCTTTAGTGAGGGACCAGATTTATTTTTCCTTTTGTTTATAATCTCATTTTGAAATAATCGGCAAGTTGAGGTACTTTCTTTAAATGCTTTGTACAATGTAACTGTTACGCATTTCAGTACATTACTATGGGAGGATCAACTTAAAAAAATAATAAAGGACTACAAAACTGAAGGGATCTTTTTCCTTCTTGTCTTATTTTATGTCTGGGTCAGTGCAAAAATGGCATATTTTGTCTGCATTCTGGGGAGCAAAGACACTGTGGAATCAGGGGGATAAGGGTAACCAGAAGGTGGGGCATTGCAAAGCGTCTTGGGCTTGGTCATGCAACTATGACCCAAACCAGAGTCTTTCCATAGACCATTGGAGGGTTTTAGATCAGTCCTTTTAGCTTCAAAACACTACCTTAAAAAAGAGAAATATTTAAGTCATTTTACAGGAGGGATTGGTGTAAGTTCACCTTTAAAAGCTGTTGTAGAGCCTTGAGCTAGGGCTGGTGATGCACCTGCCTGCTGCTCATGGGGATGACGTCAGCTTGGCTGGCTAACAGCAAAATGTTGACTCACCAGAATGATAAAAATCCAAAGCTGAGAAGCTAAATGGGCTTTTAACTGCATGGAATTAACCCTTTCGGGTCTAAAAGAAAGAAAAAAAAAAAGAAATTAGGTCCATTTAGGCAAAAGTACCTCCAAAGATGGAGGCCTTGTCTGCAGGCCAAGGCAGAAGGGTGCTCCTCCCTCAGCCCATTTCAGTACACGAAGGCCTCTCATAGCCGACCAGGTCCTTAAATTACATTTCAGAATAAGCTCTATATGTCATTCCTGTCTTCAGCCTTGGTTTGACTTGTTCAATAACCATCATGTAGCAACAGGGGCACCGACAGAGCTGGTGGCCAGCTGGGGCCTGCAGGCCAAGGGTTTCCATGCAGGAAGCCTAAGCTGCACCTGGAAACAAACCAAAATAATAACAAAAAAAAAAAGAAGCGCCTGTGTGCATGTTCTTGTACTCACCTCACTGGCCTGAGCTAATGGTCAGGTACCTGCAGATAATTGCATAAATAGGCTATTATTTTTAGTGCAGTTAAAGTCACCCTGAAACTTGGGTTCAGGTTTCTGCCAAATAAAGAGAACAAATAGATTAATCAAGTCAAGCTTTATCTGCAAACAACTTTCCAGATCGTTTTCCCCTTTAATGTGATGCAATGACAGTTCTTATCAGCTCTGCTCTCCGTTGCCCTAAATGAAAGGGGCTTGGGGGGGTGGAGAGAGGGTGGGACCGTTTCCCCTGGGTTGAACGTTCTGGGTTACAGTAGCACACTCCCATCATATAACTGTCAGCAAAAGTACTCCTCGAGCTGAGCCATAGGGTTAGTTTAACCTGTGCTTAACTAGGTCTATTGACCATCAGGGAGCGGCTGCCACCGCCTCATCAAATCCCTGGGCTGATGTTTCCATTGAGAGCCTTGAACTTTGTATTTTCATGTCAAAGTATCCCACCCAGCAGCACTTCCTACTGGGTGCGATGAGCAGAAGGGGTGAAATATCACAAGGGGGTCCTTCAACTCCGTGTAGATACCTTACCGTGATCTTGATTTTCATTGCCTTTTCTTAGTGGCAGAGTTATTTACCCAGAGGAACAGCTGAAAAGCAAACCCGGATTTGATTTGCCATCTCATTTCCCAAACAAAGAAAGAAAACTGGATCATTTTATCTTTGTGTCATACTCTCTCTGATGGACCACACAGATGCACTTGTTCAGATGCAAATTGCTAAGTGAGGACCAATGTTTCTGGCTTACTGCTACAGTGATTTTTGTATATCTTTTAAAGAAAAAATAATATAAATCCTTTTCTAAAAAAACCCTTCTGCTTATTTCTGCATCATCCTACTGTTCACCCCCCTGTAGTAGTTTTGCGTAAGTCAACTAATCATTCCCATGTGATACAGCAGCCTTACTAGACGAAGGAGCTGCATATTACTGCCTCAGTTCCTATCTACAGAATCTGACAAAGCACCAGCATGACAAGATAATTAATCAATATTTCACCCTGGCCCAGATCTTCCATACCACTGCAGGTCCGAGTTGCTGTTCCCGTGTCAGCCCTGCTGTTTATCTGCGTTAATAGCCACATTTATGGAGTAATGGGAGGGGAAGTTATTATAAAAACATTTGTGATGCTGCTTTTGCTTAGCGATTCAGTTTGGCCCATTGCTCCATGCGTGTCTTGAACTTTAAAACTTTCTGTCAGGTCCCTCTTGCTCAGATGTACAGAGAATTGTTGCAAACTCCTGGATTGTTTTGCCACAGTCTGCTGCCTTCCAGCTATATTAAGTCTCATTTGTGGTTTTGCTGGTCAGTCATATAGTGGTACGGAAAAGCTAGTTCATTTTAAAGATGCTTCCAGTAATGATTTAAATGAAACAAATGCATCCAGCACCAAACAGAGAACCCTTTCTCCATCTCAAAACCCACATACCTTGCCAGGACTCCAGTTGTAAGGAAATCTTTTCTGCAGCTTGGCCAAAACCATCCTTGTTCCCATCCCATTGACCAGCTGTGTAGGTTTGTGCTAGAGGGAAAAGAAAAAAAATCAGCCAAATTTGCTGTTTTCTCACAATCTAGATTTTAATCAACTAGAGGCCTCAATGCCACATAGTGATTCAGGAACTTGGGGTACATCTTGCAAGAGTGAAGCCTTTTTCCCAAAACTGCTGCCTAAATTGTACTTGGGACCGGTTGCCCCCCTGGGTATGGCCATAAACCAGACTGAATGCAGAGCCCTTTGCTGCTGCGTGCTGGAAGCAGAGCCTTCCTTTTTTGATCCAGGAGTGTCTGTATTTTAATGGCAAGTGAAGCTATTTATATCTAGAAATCCATTCGGGGAAGTTCAGGGAACCTTTTATTATGAAAGGTGCCGTGGAAATATAAAAGTAGTCTCATATAATGTGCTGGGTCAGAGCTTTAGCAGTATCAGCTCCGGCTGTCTGAGTGGAGGGTCTGAAAGAAGGCACCTCCAGAAGGCAACCTCCTTTTTCCTGCTTTACTTTAATACTAATTAATTCCAGAAAGGCTAAAGAAATTTGATGAAATGCTACACTTCCAAGAAAAAGTTTTGCCCCAATGTCTTAAAACAGGCCTCCCAGCTTGGGAGGGTCTAGTGGGAGAAGAGGGTTAGTGATCATTTTGATGCTTAAATTATCAGTAATTAAGAAGTTGATTTTCTGGGATTGAGGAAAATTTTAAACAGCTGCTTCTTTCAGGCCTTTACTTCTCATTTTCATTAGCATGTGCTAAGGCAATCTGGAAAATATATTTAGATCTATATTATGCTATGTCAAGACCTCAGCATCTGTACCTTGGGGCAGATACATGTGAGATAGCCGAGGGTAGATGTGCCAGCATGCACATGTGGAAGTGTTCAATTTGTAATATGATTATAGCCCCAAAACAAAGCCCTCTTGATACCTGTGGCATATTTGTTTCATGGTAAGCACAGAAAATTCTCAAAAATCATGTCATGTTTTGCATCACCAGCCAACTCAAACTAGAGAAGTAGCGATTTAATTCCTGGGGAATCTCTTTCAACAGGCGCTTGTCAGGGCCAATTAAGGTCCAAGCAGCCTTGGCCTAATTGGGTTGAGGTATGCAGCAGCGTAACATGGTCATTTAGCAAAGCAGCCCTTTGTCCAGGCCAGTGCTCGCCCTCACGCTGGCCAGTGTCTCTTCCTGAGGGTGCCCGGTGAAGAAAGTCCTGCTAGACAATCGCCTGGAAAAAGTTAACAAGTGCAGTGAGAGTTTTTAGCAGCAGTGCATTAGACAGCCTGGTCATTCACTGCGTGACCTCCTGCATTAAAGTTACCATCATGGGAGGCAAAGGTGGGGAGCTGCATCCTCTGTCCACGTAATGCAAGCCCAGCACTAGCATCTTCCGAGGATGCTCTGTTGTCTCCTTTTCCTCTCCCAAAATAGTTTTTCCTTACATCTGAAGTGCTAATATACTAGAATAGAGAGAGAAAAAAAAAAAAAAAGGTATGTGAGCTGAGATGTGGAGATGAATTTAAGCGTTCAACCCCTCCTGAATTTCAGAGGGATTTGTGTCAAAAACCCCAGCAACAGACTCAGTTTCAGGTCATCCATGATCCAAATGAAAGCAAAACACTGAGGACAGGGACTAATAGTCTACACTCAAAACATTCTTACAGATGTTTTAATGATTTAGATCTTCCTAGTTATGGAACTGGATGCTTTACTGTACCCAGCTCTTCCATAGAATCATAAAATAGTTTGGATTGGAAGGGACCTTTGAAAGTCATTTAGTCCAACCCCTGCAATAAGCAGGGACATCTTCAACTAGATGAGGTTGCTCAGAGCCTCATCCAACCTGGCTTTGAATGTTTCCAGGGACAGGGCATCTATTACCCCTCTGGGCAACATGTGCCAGTGTTTCACCACCTTCATCTTAAAAAATTCCTTCCTTTTATCTAGTCTGGATCTACCTTCTTGAAGTTTAAAACCATTACTCCTTATCCTATCACAGCAGGTCCCACTAAAAAGCCTGTCCTCGTTCTCCTGTTACTGCTAGGGCTGTTGGGCACCCATCTGGTGTGTCTTCCCTTGAATTCAACTGTAGTCTGAACATGGCCAGGGAACTTTTCTAGCACTCAGCCTCTCCTGGCTCATGTCTTAAAGCAGGATAATGTTTGCCACCCTCAGACCAACGTGAAGTCCCTGCACACCGACACCAGCCTACGCTTTCTCAGGAGGGGACTCCCAGAGATGTGAAGTCCAGTCAGCTGCAATCACAACCGTGTAATAAAAAATTAGTTCAGAAGGATCCACAGACCCTCTGCTCTGTGTAACCACAAGCCACAAAACACGTTGCAATCCACTGTAACAAAGTAAAGACCTTTATTACATTTAGACTTGATTCCCTGGTACTCTTTTTGGAAGCGGTTCTGCTGTTTTTATTACTTAAGAGCTATTAAAACCTTAACCACTGCATGGAGCAACTCACTCCAGCTTTACACTCGTCCATAAAAACTTTGAATGAGAGATCAAGAACTACTTTTTGGACCTAACACCCCGTCAGCTGAGGAACGCCAGAATCAGGTCTGAATTTGTTCCTGTCCCGGCTGAGCGTACAGACCAGTCTGAGAGATGTTGAAGGGCAGGAGCAGGACTTGCAACTGGATTTTCCCCATGTTTTCCTTCACTGCTTGTAAAGGACAGAGGGGGGAAGCCACAGTGACCTGTCCTTCCCCCCTTGTGTCAGGCATTAGCCAAGCTCTGCACATGCTACCCTTTGTTAGCTTAGAAGGAGCAAAGTTGGAAGGAAAGTCACTGTGAAGAACTCAGGAAGCAGAAACAGGGACTGGGGTAAATCCCACCCCAAGAAAACAACAAAAATCTTAAACCAGCCTAAATTTGGCATGGTGCTGGGGGAGAAGAAGCACACATGGCTGATCAGCAGGATGGATGGCACAGTGGCATTTGACCAGCTCAATCACCCCTCCAAAAACCCCCTCTGAAGCATGAGTGCAAAACCAAAACAACCTGACATGGTGTAATGGAAATGGCTCTGGCCAAAAACTTCTATAAGGGAACTCCCTATGCCGCTCTTTACGTTGCCCAGATACTGGTGGTGTGTGTAATACAGAAGCTAGCTCAAAGCCTCTCTCTCTCTCTCTTTTTTTTTTTTTTTTTTTTATTATAGAATCAAAAAATCTGGCTTTCTAAGCTCACCACTAGTTCCAAAACATAACTTCCTCCTTCTCCACTCTGCCACTGAATTTTTAATATTTCCTCTTTGGAAAATGTCAGGAGTCTCAGCAGGGTGTGGGCTTCTGCTCCAACACAGCTCTGCCGGGGGTAAGCGAGGCTGGGGTGTCTTAGGGCAGTACTTTGTCCTTGGAAAATATAGCCTAGCTACATTCCCCACAGAAAAACGAGGGGAAGAAAAAAAAAAAAAGGCATTTTTTCCAAAACCTGAGGAACAAGCCTCATAAATTATCCATTTATAATGTTTCATCGTTTCAGCTGAAACAATGATTCTGGTACATTTTCTTTTAAACTTTGTCTCCCAGTCCAAACGGCCACCTACTTTGTTGTCCAAATTTCTCGTGCAGTTCGAATCCTACAATGCGTAATCTCAGTAGGGTTATCAGTTATGTCATGCATTATACAGCCTCCAATCAGCGTAGTGGGAAACAACATTTTCATTTAATACCAGGAGAAACAGTGGAAGTCAGCGATTGATACCAACACAATGATGGGAAAAAGTGTCCAGAGGTGCTACTCACATAATCTCGCTTTACAACATCTTGAAAATTCAATAGAAAGGACTTTGCTAACAATACCAGAATGACATACCACTGATTATTGTTCCTAAAACTCTTAACAATAAGAAAGCTCTCTAAATATATCTCAACAAAAAACATATAACAGTTTGTTTCTTCTTCCCCCCCCCCCCCCCAAGCACATAATATTAGTCAACAATTGTTGTGTGGTGTGAGCCCGTTAGGGCTGCTGGCTGGTAATGTTCTGGGAAATGAGCTCTTGAAAGATCTTTTTTTCTTTTTTAAACATGCCTAACAATTGTATCTTAAAACAATCCTGGAAGCATTAGGTATCTACAAACTGCAAGGACCCACTCTAACTTATTTTCTTAAGACTGAAGAAAGAGCTACCTATCCTTGCATTTTATTCACTTGCTTGGAAATGCAGCTGTGAAAAGTAATTTTTAGCTTGGAGCAGAAAGGAGAAGTTTTTTAAGGACCAAGTGGTTTTTGTTAAGCCTCTGGTCTCTGCAGGCTTGGGTGAGTTCTCCAGATGACACGTGAGCACTTCCCTGGTTAATCTCTCCCCAGCAGCCGAGCCCCCAGCTTAACATGCCTTTAAGAAAGGGTTAAAAAGCAACTAAAACAAACATTAAATATGCCATGACATTTCCCTTGGAAGGAAAGTTGAAATAGGCATATTTACTGCTAACCCCACACTTCAGAGGTCAAGCTAGCAACCACTTAGTAGCTAGCATCTACTACAGAAGAGCCCTGAAAGTAATTCATTGCTCAGCACCCTCCAAGAGCAGCACCCAGCTTTGGGGCCGTTCCTGCCACCACCAAAGCACACAAATGAAGCCACACATGGGACTGAAATCTTTCGCCTGCTGTGCAGCATCAGGCCCATAGCTACGTTTCATTACCGTGCTGTTGTACCATGCTTGAGGTGTGTATGGCCATCAAGAAACTCATTGGTGAAGATTAAATAATAATTTCAATTCCTTTGATATTGTTTACATTTCAAAAGCAAGCCAAACCCTTATATGTCGCGCAGATCTTCTCTGCATTTATAGCATTAAAAGGCCAATGAAAGATCCCTAAAAATCATTAACTGAAGTAAACATTGAATCACATTACAGAGTCAACAACGGAGAATTTTTGAATGAAATAAATGTGTCGTGCTTGAGGATATCGAGTGAAATATCCACTGGATTTTCTTTTATTGCATACTCTTAATCTCTCTGTTTATTATTGAAGTGGTTAATAAGCAATTCCTAAAACAGATCCAGAAGGTGTCTTTAACAGCCTGACTGTCAGCCCACACCACCAAAATCTGTTTTCCACCAGCCTTTTGCAATCCTAGCTTGATTTCACCTTAAACACTGTTTGGAATGATTATTTTTGTTCTCTGAACTTAGACATTAGTTGTATAGATTCAGTTAAGATTTGTTTGCCATCGATTTAAACAGCATTTACTGGGTACAAGATACATCAGAAGGAAGAATTTTAACTCCTGAAGACATTTTAGGATGATCAAATGAACGGAGCGAGAAAACACGGTGAAAATCTGACTTGAGCACTGGCAGCTTTCCCTGTGGCACCACCACACGGTGTTTGTTATTGTCCATCAATAAACCTAAATTTATTTAGTGAAGTAGACCCATTATGTGCTTCACTTGGAGACTTTTTTCCCTTCTGCACTAAACACTACGGGGGTCCTTCAAAGCACCTTCTGGTACACTTTGTGGCACCTGGTATTGAACCCACCATCTGATCTCTGCTGGTTGAATACGCGTACATAAATCTTCTTATTAAGTATTAAATATGAAGTACTTATTAAATATTTAGCAAGATTTTGTTTTCTTATGCTTTCTGTAATATTTAAGTCTAGGCTTAATCAGCAGTATTACTACACACAGTAACTGAACAAAGCATCAACTAAATTAGGGGCTGACTTTCCCAAAGGGCAGGACTGGAAACACTCCTGGGCTTGACGTGATTTCAAACGCAGCTTTGCACATTTTGCTGCTTTTAACTCTTCCCTTTTAACTTTATATACTTAGAATAATTATATGTCAGTATTACATATATTAGTAAGTACTTACATATATGTCTTGCATGTAATGGCATATACACTTAGGCAATTTGGAGATAATATTTTTTGCTCACCAAAGGGACGGCAGAAACCGCAATGGTCAACCCTGGGAATAAGGAGGTGACTTCAGATTATCCCTGGCTGGAAGATGTGGGGGTCCACATGCCGGTGCCCAGTGGGGGTGTGTGTCTCCTGCAGCCGGGTCAGTGCAGGCCAACGCGTGGCAGAGCTGGTGGTTGTTGTTGTTGTTGGTTGGTTTTGAAGTCAAGTCATAGGAAACCGCTTGAATGGCTGGAGCCAGAGCGTCTCTACAAAAGGCAGCCAAATACAAAAAAAGCACACAGGGCTGTATCAGTGTTTAATTACTTTGTTGTTTTTAACAATGTTTTTTTATCCCTGTTGAAAGGCTCCAACTTGACAGTACCAGGGAGCGGGGCTGGTGTTGCCAGACACTCCTCACTGGGAGCGAGGTGCCTTTGAGAGCACGGGGCAAAGCACCAAATTCCCTTTACAAACCCTTCACCCTTAGCACCTTCTCCCTCCTCTTCCTCCTAACAGAAAGCTTTCCCAAACCCAGTCCTGGGAGCAAAACGTCTCTCCTCCAACGGATGGAGCCCCGACTCAGGGACACCCCACAGCTGAAAGCAAAGATCCAAAGCACTTTTGCTGAATTTACCGTGCCATGCAGGGCATCACCCCTGCCCCTGCCCGCCAGGGACAACACCAACCTCAGCTTCGCTGCAGCATGGCCGGGGCATGCTCCTGGAGGTGTGCAAGTCACCAGCATCCCTGGCAGTGGGATGGGATAGAGCTTCGTGGATCACAACTCTCGCCAGGCACGCTGCCTCGCACCCGTGCTGCAGCCTGAGAGCCGCTCTTACATGCCTGTGAAAACATATACCTCAGCGACCACACAAGTAAACTTGTGCCTCTTGAACTATACAACTCATATGTGATCTAAGGCTTTAGAAGCAGAGATTTCTGCATTTTTTTTAATACTATCCAACATGTTTGAAAGTACCATCCAGGAACATGAAGCCTCTACGTAAATGGTTTTCCATTATTTATTATATTTATATCTTTTTCTTATAGCTCACCCTAAACCTTACAGTAAAAACTGTTTAAAACGCTTTGAAAACAAAGGTAAAACCTTAACCGAGGCTTTAATTCTCCATGGGAGCATCAGAAACATGCCCCAGTGGGGACAGCGGTGGGTGATGGACGGGCCGCCCCTGCCTCCCTGCAGACCCCCTCCCCATGCCTGCTTGTACGCGCAAGATTTCTTGTCTGTATCAATGTATCTAACATGTGAGAAATAAAGTGTGGAAAACTTATTTCAGCTGCATTTCATGGGCAGGCTCTTTGATCAGCCGATGCCTGAGTCTTACTCAGCACACAGGAAAATGGACAACTTAGGTAAAGAGCTAGCCGCTGCTAAACGGCCGCTGACGTTGCCAGCAGTCATTAGGCTGCCTTTGGCTTTGAACAAGAATATCATAAGCCCGGGGACAAACTCCCCTTCCCCTGCACCAGGGCAATATTTCACAGCTACCGGCCCCATGCATCGATCCACAGCTAAACCTCACAGCAACTTGCAACTCAAAACAAGTAGCAAGGGTTTAGTTAACCCTGGCTTGCATTCCTGACTCCAGTTTTGTTTAAAGAGCGTAAAGCGAGGAGGGAATCCTGCGAAGGGTTTCTCTTAACGTTGTCAGTGATTTATTTTCCTTCACAGAGCAGTGCAAAGCCCTCCCAGCCCTAATTGCCGGGTGCTCTCTCGTGGCTGCTGAGGGAAGTGCTCACGGTCCCTCCAGCACAGACCAGACCTTCTTCAAAACAAATTAAAGGAAAGGGCTCGCTGCCAACTGAAAGTCACCCTGGATGACTGTGAAGTCCCTACTAAGAGGATTCTTTACAGCCCAGGACCCAAGCGTTGGGCTAATGCCGCTCCTTGCTGGGCTGGTGTTGGGGAGAAAATTCAGATTTTTTGCCTAATTATTGCCTGTCCGAGCAGCCAAGAAATAAGCAGGACCTAAACCAGGTCTTGCTGGGCAGAGGTACCAGTGGTGACCTCCTTGTGCCAGCAGTGAGTTTCCCTCCATTAGCTGGTAGCTAGTACAGCGATCTTGAAATTCTGCTTTACCTTTTTTTGGTGTAGGTTCGTATGTGGAGCATAAAGCATGAGCCAGACCTGAGCAGTGAGGAAAGGCTGTCTTGATTCATTGCACTCATATGATTTTGGCTGCAGTAAATTCACTCTCCTACTACAGCATGCAATTTGAGGGTTTATTGAATACTGGCACAAACAGAGGGGAATCGTCAAAGTCTAGATAATTGCGGGGCTTTTTTTGCTTCCTCTGTCATTGCCTTACCAGCTATTGTCTCATTGCTTGGGAAAACATGGCCAAATACCTCTCATAATAAAAAAAAAAAAGTATTAAAAAAGTAAATTTTATTCCTTATTTTATTTCTTTTCCTTGTGTTAGGACTTACTCTTATGTATGATTCTGTACAGTCTCCGGGAAGTTTTTGGTTTCTTCTCCTATTTCACTATCCCTTTATTCGGCGCTGCCTCTGAAAAGTATTATACTAGATCTCATCCTTTTTATTTTTTTTTGTTAGCACCCAGACTCTTGGCCCCTTTCTCTTAGAGATGGAATCTAACACCTCCTCTTCAGCAGAAGGAGTTTGGCCTGTGAAATCCCTGGAGAAGCTTTCTGCTCACCCTAGCGAGCACCAGACTGGCTGCCGGGAGAGTGCCTTCCCTCCTCAGCCTTCCCCTGCCATTTGTCTTCCCTGCTATCCCCATGTTTCAGTTCCCCTAAAAATCATCTGGAGATCACTGGCCATTGCAGGAAAGACAACTGCTCCATCGCAGCCGAAATCTGAGCTTGCACATATGGTGTAAGTTAAGCTAAGGTCTTCTTCCCAGAAATGCTTTGTGAAGTTCTTCTCCAGGCAAGTCTTTTCCAGTAAGATAGTGTCTCCTTGCCTGCTATTTTGCTTAGTCTCGCTTTCTTTTATCTTTCTTGTCGAACTTAAATGTCGCCATTCACTGTTAGCAGATGTGGTTTGGGATTCCTACATTCTTTTATGCCTTTATTTCAGTGCTTTCATCACAGCTTCTCTTTCAGCTAGGTGAATCAAAGGCCTTTCCATAGTCCAGTCAATGCAAGCTATACATGATGGCTTGTTTTATTTGGCAATCTTCTCCAGTATGTGATTCATTGTCTGCAGGTGATTCATAGTTAGGAAATTACTTCTGAACCCTGCCAGTGCTTGTGGTTGATTAAAGTTCAGAAGTCCCTGTAGTCTGTTCACCAGCGCTTTTTTGTCAACTCAAATATTTGTGTGCAGTAAAGAACAGTAAAAAGTGGATGTGCTATTGACATGAGCAATTTACTTGAATGTTTGCATCTTTAGAAGGTTCTACCAAAATCTCTCGAACTGGCATGAAACTGTTTTGCAATGTCTGACTAAATGAATCACGTTTTACAAATAAATATCTGTCAAATTGTTCAATTACTCGAGATCCAGTCATTAAGCAATAAAATAAAGCAGTAAATAGGAGACATCTGCTGCAAAGTGCTACAGAAACATAAGCATCTTTCTCAAGTTACCTTCTTTCATTTTGGTATAACGATTCACCAAAAATATCTTACCCAAGGCAGTCAAATATCAGAAAATTGTCCCCTGCAAAACAATATCGGCATAGCCTGGTACCTTACCCCAAGCAAATACAGCTTAACATCCCGGTGGAGCTACCTAGGAGAGAAGAGGAGAAGACTGATCGGTTGACGTGCTGCAGCGTGATTAGGTGAGATCAGATGGTTCAGGATACTGAAACCTTGAAATAAAAATAGCGTTGGAAGTCGTTGCTTCTGATCTCGAACTGACTTTTTAAAGAGGTAAATGCTGCCCTTCCTTTGAAAGATAATATTTCCCCTAACAGCCAAGAGAGAACCCAGCCTTCTCTTTACATCAGAGGGGCTTTACATCAGAGGTGTTTGTTGGAATAACATTAAAACTCAGGGCATGGGTAGTCGAGGGGTTCAAACACTGAGTCTCTAAGGACCACCTGGTCAAATCCATTGCGGCAGTAACCGAATACCAAAGGTTGGCCACTTCTAGGCAGCTGCTGTCAGACCAGAGGGGGGATAACAGCTCATTTTGGGCAGGCCCATCTCCCCATCAGGGCTGCCACTTTCCCCAGAAGGATGAGGGGCTTTTTGGCAGCATCGGCCTATAGTGTTGACCCAGAAAGTGGTATTTCCAAGAATACAAATGAATTAAAATACCTTTTGGAAAGGCACTCAGATAACAGCAAATTTAAGGAGTTGTAGCCTCTTCCCTTTGCTTTCAGGCAGCTCAGGCTCATTGCTTCATCTAGAGTGTCAGTTTGCAGAGCAGCATTTGATTCACATTGCTTTGAAAAAGAAAATATTTTTAAAACTTATCTTGATAGTTATAGAATTTCCTGTGAAAGATACATTTTTCCTGCCAAAAGATTCCTACAATGCTCAAGTAGCACTTCAAAAACGGTAAAGCTGGAATGACACTTGCATATTTTACTGCTAATGGAGCGTAGTAAAAACAGAAATGGAAAGAATACTCAAGTATCCAAAGCTGCATTATCACAGAACTATCAGCTTCTTTCAGACCTTTCTCTGTATATAGTATTTCAGCACCAGCAGCTCTACCTATAACTTGGCTCACGGTTTATGTTTAAAACTGGAATCGCATATATTAAACCCATACCGTATGAAGGTTTCTGTGTATAAATTCAAAACTCTTTTCTAAACAGAAATCCCGTAACTTCTCCATGCTTCAGGTTGCAACAGTTTCTCTGTACCTACCTCCACTTACAGGACTGGGTGTTTTTTTGCCAAAAGGGAGCTCTTAAACATCTATTTGGTGATCTTAGTTACTTTCTTACAAGCGTGAGAAGCTCCAGCCAGTGCAGTGTGTGTTTTAAACCTTCTCCCAAATGCTTGTTTAGACAATATTTTTGCTGGTTCCATTTCTTCCAGAGGAATTTAATTTGGATAAGAAGTGGTTAAAAAAACCCTCCCCCAGAATTTGACCGAGTATAATTGGCAGCAATTTAGTAAGAACATTGGGACATCACAAAATGTGAAATTGGCGTAAAGGAAAAAAAGATAAATCCTGAAAACCAGAGGTTAGGACCTCAGTTTTCCATCTCATCCAAGAAACAGCATCCAGTGCAATATAAATAAAGATGTTCAACAACTAGGAGCTGAACGCTTGACTTGTAGCCACTCTTTAAACCTGTCTCAGAAGACATAGAAATGCTCCCGCTTAGGCAAGATTTTCCAAAAGCCATCAGCTCCTTTCTGCCGGCTGCCATGTGTGTCTGCAAGTCTCGCTGGCTCAGCAAACCTCCAGGTCAGATTTGCCCACTGAGATCAGCCTACGACGCTCCTTTTTTATAAAAACACTACAAGCAATGACAATGAATCTGGCATTTTATTCGTAGGCAGTACTCAGCTTTGAATTCCTGCCTCATTTAGCCAAAGATATTTGGCTTGGTCACTCTTCCTCTTTGACAGCTTAGATATCCATGCACTTCGCCTTTATGCAACATGTGCTTTTTATTTTAGGCTATGCAAAAACTATGTCATGACGCTAGGGAAAATACATTCCCCCGCATCCCAGGATAAAAAGGATGCTAGTCGATTCAAATTGGTGTCCACTTTTCCATGACAAGCACAGGCACATCTAGCTGATAAATGTATTTATTTTCAGTGTTTCTCTATGGTTCAGACACCAAGACAAGCACAAAATCCACCATGTGTGGCAGAAGGACTTCCATGAGGAGCCCTGCCTCAGGCTGATCTATTCCTTGACTATCTTTTTAACTATCCTGAAAAAGTCCAAAACAACAAATACGTCTTTAAAGTGGGACTCTTTGACAAAGCATACATACTGATAAAACACAAAATTAGCGTGGTTTTTCCTCTTTTTCTGAAAGAAAAAAACCAGTGTTATTATAAAACTCCAGCATTCCTAGTTATGATATAGAGACTCATCACACACAGGGGAGAGAGAGGAGGTAGAACGATGACTTTCTGAAATAAAACCCCACGACTGTGTGTCACACTCCATTACACACAAGGAGAAGCGAGTGGAACTGCTCATGCAGACAAACACTGGTAGACCTGATGTCCACATGCATCCCGGCTGCCTGGCTGGCAGAAAACCATGGGGATGTTAATGGCACCAGGGGCTGAGCAGTCCCACTGGCACGGGTTTTTTTGACATATGAAATAAGTTTAAAACAAACAGTGAGCACGAAGCACTAACGTGGTGAGACCCCTTCTTGAAAGCCTGGAGAGACTCCTTGGAAACAACAACTCCTCAGAATCATTTACAAATGCTGTCCCATCTGTAAACACAAGAAACATCCTTAATGTAAACAGCGTCCCTCGCTCTGAAAGTGCGAGGAGAAATGAACAGGAAGCAAGGCAGCAGAAGGAGGAATAAATCAATGACAGACTTTTATGAAACAAGACATCTTGGTCCTTACGCATATACTCACACACCAAAATCGCTTATTAACTCCACATGGATCAAGCGAACGCTTTGGAAAAGAGAGCCTAAAGAGATGAGGAACATGAAAGGAGCATCTAGAAACAGATGGGACATAAGGTTTTCAATAAACCTGAACATAGATGGGAATCTCACATAGCGGCAGCTAAACTACCTCGTGCTGTGAGCCCATCAAATTTCACAAGCTTAACAACATTGGACTGCATCTATACATGTGGATGAGAATTTGCAGAGGATAAATCTAGCATGTTATTTGACGCTGATGAGCTGTGTGGTTCAGCAGTAGGGACGCTCCCGCCAGGTTAATACAAGGTACCCATGCGGCATGTTGCTGGAAGCAACAGCTTCTCAGCGTGCTTTGGAACCAGGGGTATAGTCATTCACCAATGTATCTTGCCTAGTCTATGGTTAATTAACTGATCTTACAATTCCCTTTCCTGTTCTTTAAAATGTGACTGGGCCAGAAATTCTTGCTCTAAGCCTGGATCTGGACCTCACTTTAAAATAATTTTTTTACGAAATCCGCTGTGTCTGTTAGTACTCCATAGCTATCATCTGTGTTATAGGAAGACCAACGTGCCCAAAGACAAGACGAGAGCCAAGATGATCACCTCTGTATAAATAAAGTGTAGTTCTTTTTACCCTGAAAATTCAACAGTTAAAATAGACAGAAATGACCAGAAATTCAAACACAGGCAATTAGCAATGCAGAGAATAAACCCCCAGATCCTTGATACCCCACATACTGTCCTGTCCATGCTGCCTGCTCATCCCAGGCCTTCTAACCCTCCTAATGACCACTGAAGGTTGTTTCTTGATCAAGAGCTGCTGCGGTACTGATGAATCCAAGTATTCCCTGTGATAGAGGAGAAAAGCAATTTTGGCTGTGGAGAGAAAATGCCCCCAGGTGCAATCAGATTCCCCATTAAAAAGCTTCGTGCATCTTGAGATCTGTCGAGACACTAATAGCCACCAATTAAATCTGACACAACAGATAATAAAAATCTATAGCTATCTCTAATATGTAACAGCACCTACAACTTAATTACCTTAATCACATTTACCCTTACTGTGAGGCCAGCAATTCATGACCAATCATTCCACCAACCTCCATCAGACGTTTGATAAAAAGCACCTTTGAGGAAAACCTGCACTTTACAAGAACACTCTATTAGGCTACGGATTAAGAAAGGAAATTAGTACCTAGGGTCAAATCGTTTTGGTACTATTTACATTGGAAAGGGGCTCCCTGATTTATATCTCTATAAATATTATCTCCTTCACTAGGTGCCAGCTGCCAATACCAGGCCAGGCTGGACCCTGTAGGCTGTAAATCAGGACAGGACGTGGTGCTCCTCTGCATCTGGGGCTGATGAGTGCACTTGAAGGGCAGGTCCCTATGGGACAGCGTGGTGTGGTGGGGTGACCTCCCTGGGAGCCGTCCCTGGTGATGTGGGTGAAGGTGTAGGCTGTGACACGAGACCCTTCATTTCAGGCTCCAGGAAATCTGAGGCAGAAATGTGAGCCCAGAAACGAGCATCATGGGCACAGAAGGTGGGACACGTGTATATATACATATGTTCTGGCTCTCTCATTCAGATCAACAGTGCACGTGAATTAAGGGGTATCCCAGTAATTTGTAAGCGCTCCTTTCAGCAGGAGCAGTAGCCGCCTCCCTGGCTTGGGACAGAATTCATTTAGAGGATAGCAAACGCACCTCACCCTTTCCCCCAAGCCCACACAAATCAGGCTGTGCTCAGGAAGATGGATTTTTCCCTGACTTTATCAGACATTAAGTCTTACCATGAGTCCTGGAAATGCCTCACAGACCGGGTCTGTCCTGTCTTTCCATCTCTTGTGCTGCAAGGTCAGTCCCAGTGGGTGAATGAGAGATGAGCATGGTGCTGGGAATCCTCTTCCTGCTCCAAAAGCTCTTCAGGACCCACCTCTTCTCCCAGGTGATGTCAGCGAGTCCATCACTGTATTTTGCCACGTATTTTGTGCAGTCCTGGGCCATCCAGAAGGGAAAGGCTGAACTAAAGTGAAGAGCCCCACATTCAGATCAGAGCTGAGCTGCTGCCATGGGGAATTCCCAGTGGAGATGGTGCTTGGGTCACCAAGCCCCCTTCAAGGATTTTGTTTGTGAAGTGCCTTGGTTAAGTCAGCAGAGGCTTTGCAGCACACAGCCATTTGCCAGAGGTGTCTGGGAGAAAGAACATGAATCGCTTGCTCTACATTTCTGAAAAAGGTCTGTGCTGGTTAAACTTGGGGATATTTTTGACAAAAGATGGCACAGCAGAAATGTTTCAAAGAGGAAATCTGGATCATTACATAGAGTGTTATTCTCCTAGTCCAAGTGTTAGCAGGATTTATGGTAACATTATGTCTTCAACTATTTCTTCCACAACTGCTAGTTCTAACCAGACATTAAATATTTTTTTTTTTTTGGAAGAGCTAAGAGGCTTTCATAGTAAATAAATGTAAGTATCCTCATTTTAGTGTTGGAGAAACAGTGAGAGCAAAGACTTCAGATCTTCCTGAGATCCCAGTCTGTGAAATATTCATACTGGAAACCCGCAGTGCTCAGGAAAAGAATGATACAGGAACTAAGAAAGCTTCAACTGTTTTATAGAAACATTTGCACACATCAAAACATTTCATCCCAGGCCACTGCCACTGCAGGTAGCTGATAATTAAAATCTGCTGTGCTGTGGCTACTGTCTTTAAAACTCTGGCCAGCATATGTTTTATTTCTAATCTTTTTTTTTTTTTTTTTTAACTTCTGAGTTTGTCTGATGATATTTTCAAAATTCAGTTTTATGTTTAAAGATTGAGTTTAATAAGCTTGTATGATATATAAAGACATTATAATTTATTATTTAAAAAGTTTCCTGACAAGATGTCTACAAGAAACATGACCCAAACCACACCGCCTTGTAATAATACCTCTTAAAAATTCCTGACCTCCCACTAAACACTCCTGCAGACTTCCCTGCTTCAGTCCTTGCTGCATATCTCATATATGTCCCCTATAACATTACACAGGAGGAAATGAAACGGGAAAGTCATCCGCTCAGACAGACAAACGACGACAGTTATCTAGCACTGCGTTGTTTTCTCTTCGCATTGACAAAATGCAGTTTTTCTGTCAGGGAAGGGGTGGAGGCTCACACAAAGTCTGGGGCCCTCTGTGACATGTGGTGCATCCTCCCTCTTCGTAAAAATAGGCCACTCAGAATACGGTGCGCTGGAAAAGGAGAGGTGGCACAGGCTGCTCCTCTGCATCCAGGGTGTACAGTGAGTACAGCCATGAGAGGTCCGGGTGAGAAGGACAGGCAGCAGCATCAGGATGCAGCCAGCCCTGGCTTACCGGGGCTGGGGCTCACATACTCACACCCGGGCTCGACTCGGGGTGGTGCTGCCTCCCCCTGCACCCCAGGGGGACTTCTCAGGGCCCCTCCACTCCCCCACCCTGCTCCTGCACATTGTGTTTGCTGCAACAGAGGTTTCCCCACCAGTGAGCGGTACTCCAGGCTGAGTCTGCTCTCCCAATGGTTTCCATGTGCCCGATGCCCCCTCCTCCCTGTGTGAAGCAGCTGTCTCCCTTCCCCACATCACACCACCTCCAGGGAGTTTATTTGGAGTGTGAATCCTTCAGATGCGATGGCACATCCCCGCCGGGCGAGCCTTACCTGCGGGTCACAGCCACCTCTTGGCACCACCACTGCCCCCCGTGCCCCTGCAGCTGCCGGTGACAACCAGGGCGGGCACCCAGTCATCATTGCATTGCCACAGTAACTTGCCTATTTGCCATTTGTGTCGGTATGGATCTCATATCTGCTAAAAAGGACTTGCTTTTCTAGCTGGAGAAGGGCTTTTTATATTCATTTGGGTTTTATTCCTTGTGATAGAGATTTGTAACGGCGGGAGCACTGCTGTAAGGGAGCTGTGGTGTGAGCTCGTGCCACAGCATGCCAAAGCCACGCATGGTCACTAATAGGTAAAACTACTCTGGGATTTTAAAGCTTGTAACAAGACTTTGTCTAGACTGGTATTTAGTGGCAATACAATTAAATCATACTGCAAAAGGGGGGAAAAAAAGGAGATTAAATGATTTTAATTACCTTTTGAAGCCACTTCTTCCCTGTAGAGGTCCGACCTTGATCTGATTGAGATCGGTGCACATCGGGTGCTACTTCACTGATGTAAGAGCAGTGTAAAGGTTAAAGGCATTATGGTGTAGATCTGTAAGACTAGCTAAAACCTGATCTACAGTACAGCTATATTTGCAATAAATTAGCTCTTTTTTCTTTTTTCTTTTTCTTTTTCATTTTCTTTCTTGCTACAAACTTTGCTAAAAGAGTCCCACAGCATGGGGTGGTGGCTCAGGGCTTCTTCCTGTGAAATGCCCGGGATGCAGACACTGGGCATAAACCTTCCTGGGATGCATGGATGCATTTTCCCTGCTTGCTCCCCATGGGCATCCCCTCGCCCTTGCATGCCACCCTGCCCCGCACACCCGCAGCGTGGGGCAGAGGCCAGCAACAGCTTTGCTGAAGGCAGATGCCAATGGGCTGCCACCGGTGACTGAGAGGAGGCATTTGTGGACATTTGATGTGGCACCGACCCAGAGACCATTTCACCTCTGAAATGGGCTTATGATCCCCAGCCTAGAGTGGGAGAGGGCAGGTCCGTATGTGTTTCTCCCATATCATCCCACTTACCATTTCCCCGTCATACTGGGGTGGATGGCTTGATGGCGTTGCTTTGCTCCATGGGCTTTTGCAGCTTTCCACGTCAGATGCATCTCCGATGCCTCATACTCTTTCCCTAGACAATTAAACCTTCATTTGTTGCTTCCTTGCAACTCCAGATTCTAAAACTATACATTTTTTTTTCTGTTAGGTTAGGACTGCTTCCAACTTCCAATCCCCAATTTAGATTACATGCTCAGAAACTAACTCCAAACATTTACTGCGTTTGAAGGTCACAGTGCTATTGATTGATTTCCAGTTATAATGTATGTTGTCCTAACATGAGTTAAAAACATTCTGGGCTAAATCCAAAAATGCTGGGATCAAAGCATCTGGACTTGTTGCTTTCATGTTTGGCACATAAAGGGGCTGGCAGTAACCAATGTGGTCTTGGCTGGGCTATAGTTGTTTTCATTCTCTGATGTGAAACAGTTGGGAATCACAGACCCTCCAACAGTTATAGTGGACTAAATAAAAATTGGCTTAATAACCTGCCAAGCATTTGAAAGTGCCAGTCTCCAGAGTTTTTCACAACTTATTGGCTATGGCATGTTTTTCTTTTCATTTCTCTTGTGTGTTTTTTTTTTTTTTTTAATTCTTCCTCTTTCTCTCTCTATTTTTTTTTTAAGAAAATTTTCTATAAAATCGGACTTTTTCAGTTGAGTATTTGAAATAGGTAAACTCTTCATCTCATCAGACTCAATTTATCATCTTTGATCTGACTTCACTCATTCCTTTGGCTACTCTATCTGATTTTTTAATTTTTGAAAAAAAAAATATGAAAACATTTTCCCTATCTAACTTATCACATAAGAAAATAAACAAGGGCTGATTTCTTGGCTAGCATGTCTTAAAGATATCCCAGCACTGCATCTGCACGTCAGCTTTTCACTTTCAAATTCACTTTAAACAGATTATTTCTAAAGTTTTTTTATTAGTCTCTCTAAAAGTCTTCTATTTATATTTGCTGTTTATAAAATAGCATCCAGAGGCCATTGTGCAATGCACTGCACATAGTCAAAAGCCATCAAGCTCTCGAGACAAACAATGGAAATACTTTGCAGATGGGAGCTGTGTTACAGATGGCGTACGGGGGCAGGAGAGACCCAAAGGTTGGAGAGAGGAAGAAATATGGATGTTGGCCGTGGTTGTGAAAGAAGCCAGTGGCAGAGCCAGGCACTTAACCCGTGTTCCCATCCAATTGCTTCCCTATTAATTAATTTTCCTCTCTCATCCTTTTAGAAGACACATTATAATTTTTACCTACTTCTCTCATGTTTCTAAAAAAATAAAGCGCTAGCAATTGAAAAAAAATCTCATTCTTCATGCACATCACATTTTTTGGTCGCTTTGGCTAATTTCAAGAAACTTTGCATCGGCTTTGGGAGCGATGCTTCGGAGTAAACGTGGGGGCTGCCCGTGGGGAGGGCACCCCGGGGCAGCACCAGGAAGGTAAATGCCTCCAAAGTGAAAGAGCTGCCCCTGGTATTTCAGCTGGGCAATGGCATCTCATTGCACATTACGCTGAGGTTTACACTCAGACAAGTTTTAGTGTAGCCTATCGGTCAAAGAGAGCAGCACTGCTCCTCTTGCTTCCCACTCTTGACAGCTAATTCACAGCAGAAGTGAATTTATTGAGGTCCCATCAGTGCTTCAGCCTTGCACTAGACCTCAGCATTCAAGACTGATGCCATAAATGTTTGTTGCCCATCCCTGCATGGCTTCAGCAAGCATCTCCCCAGAGACCATGTGCTGCAAAACCCAAGCTGAGCTGAGATTCCCTGAATTCATGCAACTGATATCACAGGGAAAAACAGGAGGAGAAAAAGGACTGTATGGTCCTTAACCTCTGGGCGAGGAGCAGGCTCTTCTCTGACTGATTTTTAAGCAGCTCATTTTGAACAGCTCCATGAAGCTTCCAATCAGTTCTGGGACAGTAAGGCTCAGATTGAAGAGAGACTAAAACCAGCTAAAATAAAACCAGTGTTTCAGAGACAGTCAGAACATGAAGGATGAAGTGTTTAAGCAAAGAGATGATTTCAGTTCTGGCACCTTTGACAGGGCTAAATATCTCTTTAGGATTTGTCATCATGGAAAAATGAATCTGCCGCTATGAAAACCAACGCTCAGCATAAAAAAAGCACTTACCATTAATATGTAGTCTAGAGACATCTAAAAGTAAGATTACTTTATAGTAAGATGAATACAAATTTGGCATGCTAAGGAATTTTGAGGCCTTTTTTGTGTTCAGGTGAAACATTATCAATTGGTGCTGTGTGTGGCTGTATTTATACAGTTTGCTTTTCACATTGCCATGAGAAAAACCCGTGCACATTCTTTCCATGTAAAATAATTTTGTAAAATAACTTAGTCCAACAGTTACACCTAGTCTGAGTATCAAATATTTTTTTTTTATTATTTTTAATGTTTTGATTATAAGTGAGTAAATGAGCATATGTGCAATTATATTTTGGGTGCAATAGCTTCAGCCGCCACATTTTGGCATTTTATTTTATTAGCTAAAAGCTCACATATGGTTTCCATGTTTCCAATCTGGCTTTAAGGATGCAATGGCTGAATTAAGCAATGTTTCTCCTCACTCCAATTCCCTTAGATATACTTAAAAAGTCCATTCAGATTATAAAAAAAGTAAATTAAGGTTTATAATATTCAGAAGGTGGCCCATGGTAGTGACTAATACAGTGCTATCTTGTAAGTGCCCTTGCACCCTGCAGAAACTGTTAAAAGCCATGTTTCATAGTTTAAAATATTAAATCACTTCTATGATCCTGTGGGGTAGTCATACCTGAATGCCAACATATTTCTTTTATGAACAACGATGTCATCATCTCAGCACGGAAGCCGCCAGACAACAGGTCACCCCACATGGTCACCGGATTTGCAGGTCCTCCAGCACCTCCCAGAACTGGACCCAGCGATCTGGGGAGGACTTTGACCCCCCCTGTTCGATGTGGTAGACAAAGCATAGAAAAATGACCTGAGGGAAGGAGTTCAGGGCCATTTGATGCGTGGCCATGAGTGTGATGGACAGGAGCTGAGCAACGGATGGGACAGAGGTCTGGAAGAGGGGCACAGCTCCAGG
The DNA here is from genome assembly GCF_015220075.1 of Falco rusticolus. NCBI lineage: Eukaryota > Metazoa > Chordata > Aves > Falconiformes > Falconidae > Falco > Falco rusticolus. The sequence continues at coordinate 25,429,531 of NC_051199.1, forward strand.
GAGGGCAGCACTGGGGAGCTTCAGAAACAGCAGCACCTGGGAGAGCAACGGGACCAAAGTACCATTTTTTATGTATGCGTATATATATAAACATATATATAGATTACACGCACATATATATAAGCTTGAGGAGAATTGAAAAGGTGCTTGTTTCCACATGGGAGATGTGCTAGCTATCTCCCAGTGCACAAAGTATGGTTATGAAAAGGGCAACGAACAACTCTGCATCCCATGGGGAAAAAATTGCCTGCGTTAGCAGCAGAGGCGGTGTGGCTTGAACGTTAGGCAAAGCTTCCCAACTGCAAAGGTCACGAAGCACTTAATGAAAAGAATGAAGTTAGTGAGTCCTTTGAGAAGAGGTTTTCAATAACTGCACAGGCAAACACATGTCAGGGATGGTCTTGGCGTCAGTGCAGCAGCTTGACTATGCGACCTCCCGAGGTCCCAGCCAACCCCGCATTTCTGTGAGCTCATGAAACCATGCTTAGCATGTCTGGAAGCACAGGAGCATGGGACTTCCCTACTTCATTGATGCACAAGTAAATCAGATTCAGGATATCCCTCTTTTATGTTGCTCTTCTCCAGGCTACCAACCTAACCAACCACCAAGCTGCCATGGTCCCCTTACTGGCTTCCTGATTCACTGGGGTCCACACATTTCTGCTGTCAACATGCGGTGGCATGTGTGCCTTCCTACTAAGCATCTGTGATTGCCACTGACAGTGAGCGTGCCTTTAGGGGCTTTTTCAGAGCCACTGTCTGAGCATGGCTGTTCTGTCTGGGGTTGATATGAGATGTTCAGAGACCAAGGTACTGTCATCCAATCTGTATCACCTCTTACAGACATAAAAAAATGGATAGGCAGATACAGAGCCCAAACCTCTACCAGTTGTCATTGCTGGGGGCAGCAGCTGGTCTCCACTTTCAGTATCTATCTGAGTTTTTATTTACCAGTAAGCGATCTGCCCGAGTAAAGCCTGAAGGATCAGAGGTATAGGCTTGCTTCTCCAGATCATCAAGTTTCCATCTAAATCCATCCTCATGCAGCAAAACATGCAAGTCTGAACATAAACCATATCCATAGGTACAGTTAAGTATGGGATTAAACAGTTCGCTGAATAGGGTCCCTACGTTACTCAGGCATTGGCTGTTAGTCTTGGCTCTTTTTTCAGCTAAATTGAGATGGGAAAAGGTTTCCACACTGGGGTGAAGCCAAGGTTTTTTTCCTCTCCTTTTCTCTCTCCTCTTTTTTTTTTTTTTCATCCCCTCCAACAGAACAAGATAGATGCCTGACAACTGTTTCTGTCTTGCTAATATCCTGGAATTTAGGCCTTTGGCTGTGGGAAATTCGAGATCAAATCTCTGCTCAGACACATTCAGCTGAAGGTTGTAATCCCAGTTCACACGTGAGCTATCCTGACCGCTGGGCTGTTTAAAGCGGCAGCGCTCTTGTGATTTGGGTAAATCACAGACCAAGAAGCGGAGACAGTGGAAGGTACAGTCTAAATTAACCTGATCCTCCACAGAGCTTTGCTGCTGACAAGTGATTTTCTAAAATTTTATTTTAATTGAAGTGTCCTAATCCACTCTAAACATTCAACTGGCATTTTAAAGGTGGCCACTGTTTTTTTCAGTTTTTTGGAGATATCACACTCCCATAACTTTGCCTGAAGTCACAACGAAGGTGACCTCAGCTTTTCTGAAAATCAGCTGTACATATCATGTTTGCAAACAGAATTACTGTCTGCCATTACTTTTAAAAAGGCAGACCTTGGAAGTCTTCCCTTCTTAGTACCAGGGAAATGAAATAATCAAAACATCGAGAGTTTGGAGAACAAGTGAATACTGTGTTGAAAATTTCACATGGTGCCTGGACTGGTCCACATGGACATGTAATTTACAAGATCAAGAGATGCTTCAGCCCTTCTGCTGACACTTGAAAAAACCATTACAAGGCTTAAGGAGGAAAACAAATTAATGGAAACATCCGCTTAAAAGGAACGTTTTCAATCACTGGTACTCCATTCATTACAGGCCTGAGTGGTTCCAGAGACAACAGAAAACTATGCATTGTTGCAATGCCAAGAACAAGAGAGGCAATACTGATGTTGTGTTGCTTCTCACTCATGGCAATCGGAACATTTTCATGCCCTTCCCATCTTGCCCGGCTGCGTTCATCAGCCAGGAGGTTACCACCATTGTCCCACTCGTGACCAAAGGAGGGGGGGCGGGGGTGGTGTCTCAGGGCCCTTCCAGCCAGATACAGGTTGGGTTGGGGTGCTGGCACCAGAGCTGCCTCTGCTTGCGCAGCCCCAGGAGCAACATAAGGCATTCGCTCAAGAGCAGGCAGACACTGAGCAGGGTTTCTGCCTAATGCATTGTCAAGCTAAAAAGCTTTTATGGGAGGTAAAGTTTTTTATGGGAGGTAAAAACACAGCAGTCATTTAATTAACAATACCTCAAAGTCTTTAGAGAACCACATGGCTGAAGTTTTCCCAGGCCCACTGTGATAACCTTGTTAAAATTTGGACAACATTATTTAATCTTTGCTCTGTAAGCCAGACTTCTGCTATTTCCCCAGCGTCACCGCAGCATGGCAGTTGCCTACATTACAGCACTCTCTCCACATGGTGAATATTTGAAAATGTCACCATATGTTACAGGTATCTCAAAAGCACTTTGAAAGACTCCATCTCAAGGCCAGTAAGACACACACAGTAATGTAGCACTGTGGTCCTTTTCAGAAAATGAAGCAGCAGCCCTTCATCTGAGCTTGCTTCCTCTCACGGAGAGGAGGGTGCACCATTTCTGACTAGCACCCAAGGGGCTTCTGCTCAAAACACTCACTGCTTCACCAGGGGAGGCAGAAATAACCCTCCATTGTCCAATACTACCTGCACTGAGGGCAGCAGGCCAATGGTCCCTAAGCAGGGGCAGGGTACCAGCTGCCACAGCCTGGTGCGAAGCCCATCGCACCCCGCTCGAGTCATCAAGTTTTGATCAAGCCAGAATGGGTTAAGAAATGGGTATGTGTGGTGAAATTGTGCAACTTGGGTCGTTTTGGCACTACATATATTCTAAACTAATGATCTTGGCTGAGATAGGCTTTTTTGTTTTTTATCTTTCCTTTTTGGCCTTTTGTAACTTAAGCTTACCCAAAAATTTATGGAAAAAATACTTATCTGCTTTATGCCAGTTGGTGAAGATTAGTATTTGCAAAGACCATTTCTGTTGTACTGTTTTGCGTCTTGGTGCAATTTTCTAGATCTCTTAAATGTGAAAATAAACAAACTTCCATACATCTGGGAGGAGATTTCCAAGTGGAGCTCAGCGCCAGCTTTTTTCCCTTTCCCGAGTGCTCAGCACCCACAATGGGGTTAGATTTTAAAGCCAGTTCAGCTAAACCAGGGCCAGGTTTCCACAGAAACACGGCGATCTGGAGGCTCCCATCGTGACAAATATGCACAGATTCATCATTTAACTCATCCTCCCACCCAGGAATGATAAAATGTCATAGTAATATAGCATTAATAACATCAGCTATTGATAGCAGCAGCAATGACCCTATGATGGACGCGTAAACAGCTGGGAGGAATGTTGGCCATGGCGGGTGATTGCTCAAGTCCCCAGTGAAGACCTGAGTGTTTGCTTATGTTCTTGCTTGGCAAGATACGGTACTATCAAGATACTATTTAGTGTTTCAGCAAGAGTATCATTTCTGACATGCCACTGATTCCTTGAAACATAAGAAAGCCGTTGGGAAGGGAGATATGGCGTTGGTAACTGCTCTTCCTTGCCGATGTGCTGGGCCTAGCCCTGATTTATGAAGTGCCGCCCTGGACAGGATGCTGCCAGTTGCGGCTGTGTATAGCGTGTCAGCTGCAGAATTTAGGGATGACCTATGTCCTGCAGGGAAACGGCTCTGCACTGGACAGAAGATGATGTGAGCAGGTGTTTTCCATCTCCAGCTTCTACGGTGAATCGAGTCGGCTTGATGACTGCCAACTGCACATTTAACTGGACAGGAGAGATAGCTGGGTGAGCAAAGCAGAGAGGTCCCACACAAACAGCCGGATGCATTTCTTTCTGCTACAATCCCTCCTGTTTTGCGTTTCCTTCCCACAAACATTTGAGTGAACCAAATTAATGGAAAAGCAATTCCATGGTCTCATGCAAAAGAGTTACTGGAAATCATTTTTGCACATACAAATACTTGTGCTGGTAATCACGGGACAATAATATGTGTCAGATAAGCCGCACGGTCAGATGCTGGGTATCTGATGGATGTCTGAATATCAAATGCAGGAGTAGTGAATAGTTATGCAAAAAAAAAAAAAATGTTGAGAAATTAGTAAGGAAAAAAATAGTGTTATGGAATAACAATCACACAAATCATCTGCCTTGTAAGAAATTATATAGCATATTGGGAACAACGTTCATTGTGACTGCTTCGCATGCCACAATTTTTTCATAAGACTTTTTTTCCAGCATTATAAAAAGAAAAACCAACAAACCCACACTTATTTGCTCACTGTTTGTAACACTCTGCAACTTTAAAAATTCTTCCTCCCCAGTGCAAACATACTTCCTCAGAGAGGCAACAGCAGAGCCCCGCTAAGATGCTTAAGAGGAGGTCAAGAGAAAAACCATTTACCAGGGGAATCTCTCTCACTCCTTAATACGTTTTTATTACTACCTATGCACACAGTGTTCTCTCAGAGGCTAGATGAATAAATATGCCTCTTTTGAGCAAACATTTATAATGCTATTTGAGCACGGGGGAAGAACAGTTTCAGCTTAAAAATGATACTAGCACCGTGTTTACATTTTTTTTTCCCAAGCTGCAGTTAAAATGAAAATATCCAGACAGACATTCGGCATGAGGCTCGGGAAAGCATGTTTCTTTTGGCCACTTCCACTACAGAATTTCACCTAAAACTGAAATACAAAAGATTGGGGTTGGAGGGGGGAGGGGCAGGGAATAGAAAAGAAAGATTTGTTTGTAGATGAATTACTCTGTGCAAATCCATCCAAAAACATCAATGTAATTGTTCATTAATAATAGACTTGGAAGATACTTGGAAATGTTTCTCTTCCTTTGAACTTTCTAAAGGCAAACAGAGTCCTCGAGCTGGTGATGTACTTGTGCACAGACTTCACTTGGAGCAAAGGGGTGTCCTTTGCTGCCTCCTCCACCACCCGAAGCCCAGCAGATAAGGCTCTGGCCCATTTTGGGGCACTCTGGGCTCAGCCCTTGGTGGCAGATCTGCCCCTGGGCGAGTCTTTTTCACTCCTTCGCATCCAGATTCTAAATTCCCGAGGTCAGGGAGCAGCTCTTATTTTATAAGATGATGGAGGCATGAGCTGGATCTCTGAACACTATATCTCAGCAGCATTACTAACGCCAGTTTCAAGAGGACTCCTCACACACTAGAAGTTCAGCAGCGCTGAAGGGCTTTCCTGGCCACGGCCTGGAGGAGGCTAATTAGCCCCTGTAAGGATCCCCGTCCACCGAGCTGCGAGAAACTTCAAATCCCACTGACTTCACTGGCACTTCGGGGCACTCAGCACCTTCCAAGATTAATTCCTCAAGCAGGGAGAGGTCTAGAAACATATATATTACAGTACTTTACATCTTCAGCTGCAGTAGGGCTCTTTCTGGTGAGCTTGACAAAGGACAGATTATATATTACGCCGTGCCATAAACTTCAGCAATCTAAGAATTCAGAAAATACCCCGCTCTATTACTCTCCTTGCTTTGACATGAAATATTAAACACCGCTTACCAAAGTAACGTTATTGAACACAGATGTCCGCTATCCCATTCAAATTGTTCAAGTCAATCTAGGTTTATATATTTTCTTTACTTAAGCGTTTGTATAAACCCAAGTGTGCCCTGACAGTAATGATTTCACAATATACTATATTCAATTAAGGAGACAAATATGCATTTACATTTTTACTGAACTTGTTTCACACACACACAAGCTCCAGCTCCAACTTATTTTTGACATTTGGTGGGAAATAAAGGAATAGAAAGGGTGCCACCTACTGAGTCACTCAGACATTTTTGGAGGCCGAAAAATCACACAAATTACCAACACGCTCGTTCCAGTTAAAAATAAGCAAATGATGAAGCTATATTTATAAGCCTGTGGGATGATAGCCACAGATAGTGTTTTCCTTATCAAATCAGCCAGTGACTAGAGCACTTACCAGGGTGTAGGAGACCCCCAGCTCCAGCTCTTTCTCGTATCTCGGTGGGTTTGAATCCACCTATTCCTGTGGAACGCCCAAGCAAAATGAATCAGTCTCTGTCACTGCGGTCCGTGAAAATCTTTTGCAAGCAATGGATGTGACACTCAACACATGAGAATCTAGAAGCATTGCACCATCAGTGCGAAACGTTCCTTGGGACCCACGTCATTTAGCAATCTGTCATTAATTGGAAATGTATGCTGTCAAATAGCTTGCACATAAACTATAACAAGCAGATTTAAGCAGATGTTCAAATTTACAAACCCACTGGAAAGGTGTATCAAGGCTCAAGAAGGAAGACAGGCTCGCAGTATGATTTCAAAATCTGATGTCCCTTTTTGACACCCGTCAAGCTGCTTTAAGTATCTTTACTTACATTTTTCAATTTTACTCACATTCACTTACATATCTTTACTTACTTACTACATCAAAGCACTTAAACTAGCTTTAAGAGCCGGCAGCGTGAGGTAGGTATATTGAAGGTGCTGTGCTGGTGCTGCAGTTTCCTCACTTGGGGAGGATAAACTTAACTTCGGTGTTGCCTTGATATTAGGCAGAGAAGTCGACATCCACTGCTTTTCTTTAGTTGCAAAGGTACACAGCCTGGTCAGCTTTGACTTCCACAGCTACCATGTTGGAAGTCTACCACGCCTAGCAGGAGTTCTGTAAACACACCTTGAAGCAGGAGGCTCATGCCTCTGGTAAATCAGGAGTTTGTATCTGGCCTGAACTGAAGCTGGTGATGAAGCAACACCTTCAGAGGGTTGGAGCAAATATACGCAATCCCTCCCGACCAGCCACCAACGTGGGCAGCTCTCCTCCATTCCCTTTTGCAGCCCCTGTATTGAAAAATCAGGATGTGCCATAAGTAGTTTGTTGCTTAACTTTCTTCCACAAAAAATGAGATACCCATGTTGGTTTTCTTTGATAAATCTGTGGTCATGACTGATAGAACCACAGCTTTTTATTCTTCCTGATTGCATACAGAGCAGGGGAAGAGCTGCCACATGATGCCAGATGTGCCCCATGTCAGGAGAATGGCACGAAAAGCACGAGTCTGAGATTTTTTCATCTCTGATGGAGTGGGTCATCTTTGGGACAAAAAAAGGATAGATGAAAAATGAAGATTCACAAGGCAGGACAAACAAGTAACTCAAAAAAATGTAAGACTTTTAATACTATTGTAAAGAGGCTCTGGAATTCATCTACAGCCCACCTTCTCTTCCCTGGTGCTGGTTCCCAAAGGATCCCAAGTGCGTGCCCAACGCACCCCATTAATCCCTCCCTGCTGAGTGGAAGCTGAGCTCCACCGAGTCCTCACCAGACCTGCAGATGCAGCTTTATCTTGGTCTTTGCAGATGCAGACAGAGCAGAGGTTTGCACAGGTATCGTGTATTTAATGTTTGCCAAAATTTCTTGTGTTGAGGACTGGTGTAGCAATAACATACTTGGGAAAATAATTGTGAAACATTAACAAGTCCTTATTGTTAACAGGTGTTTCTGGCCGAGATTCCTTCAGGGCAACTTGGACAACGCACCACAGTTGAGTTGGTAATGGCATTTTTCCCAGAGGGGCCTTCAAAGTCTCTTGTGTGCCGCTTTGTATTCCTGGCAGCAGAGTCAGGAAGAAACCCAGTTTTCAACATCCTCCTTCATGCCTACTCAAAATAAAACATTCATTTATCAGCCGTAATGTTTTTCACATCTCCCATGACTTGGCACACGCTTATCACGTGATAGCTGTACCACAGGGCACTGAAGCACCATTTATGTACTCAAGATAACAGGCGCTGTCGATTTGCCCCTTTTTCAGTTCCTGAAGTGTTTAGGGGCTGTTTTCTGCTTGAACAAGCACCCATTGAGATATGCATTAAAATGCATTTTTACTGCTGCCGTGTTAAGGTAAAATAATTCTGCTCAAACCCTTACAGACCTTTTCTGGTTTCTCCCAGGGGAGGCAGCCCTGGCTCCCTAGAGGACCCTGTGCAGCTGCATCCCTGGGAGTAGCATTGAGGTTTTATACATATTAAAAAAAAAAGCAGAAAAAAAAAAAAAAAGCTAAGGCTTTTCTTTGGAGCTAGAAATCAGAAATAAGAGAGAACTTACTGCAAATTCATCATGACGCTCTACTTGGTTTTTTTTAGGGTAAAAACCCTGGACTTAAAGGGCTGGATGCACCACCGCAAGTCACACATCTCCGTTATCCCACGAAGAGAGCACATTATCACACTGGTGACACTGCACTCCCAAATTCATCTGCAAAGCTTCCCAAGGGAAGGAAAACTCCAGCTACCACTTCACAGCAACAGAGTCTGCAACAAGAAACCAAACCAAAACAGCCCCCTGCAACACTTTTCAAAGATGTACAGGTTTTCCAGGCGCTTGACATCTACCCTACCTTTTTAAGTAATGTCTCTTGGAGAAAGGATTCCTGTGGATCAGAGGGGAGACTTTGCTACAATAGCTGCCCTGGCAAATCGTCTCCTTTCAACACATTCTGGAGTTCGTATTTGAAGTGGTTTTGCCACACTGGCAGCCAAAAATAACTATTTTCTGATCAAACTCACTAGTTCTTGTAAAAAGTTTTATCACACTAAATATGACTGTGAACAGTTCCAATAGCTCTTCAAGGTGTCTGTTCAAATCTCTGGCTTCTGAGAGGGTGGAGAAGGGCTCCACGCAGGGCTTGAGCAGAGCGATGCCCTCAGCAGAGCGGTTTGCTGCGGCTGCTCCTGCGGCACTCCCATCCCTCATTACCCAGGAATACACCCGTATTTAACATGATGCTATTACGTTTGCTGTTCTGTACTTCATATATACCCTTAAGGTTAAAGTAATAATTAAGAGCAGCCTTCTCATGTGCCTAGTAATGCAAGGCCAAGATCCACAACAGCTACTACAACATAAATGTCAAATAGAAAAGGGAAAAAAAAGCAAACAGACAGGCAGGAATTAACCCCGCAGCCTCTGCTCGCACCAATCTTGTTCTTTGCTGATGACATACAGCAAGGAATCCTACTGCATACCTTAACGGACATATAAATCATTTAGAACTAGATTTCTGGTTGAAAAAAACCTCCATGTGCAAAACCCAGAGAACTTTCATTAAGTCACTTTATAAGTAATTTATAGTATGCTAAGATTTACAAAATAACAAAGAAATGACAGGCCAGTTTCTTACTAATGAGAACTGGAACAAGAGGGCAGAATCAGTGGGAACATGGAGCATTTCCACCCAAACACGGCTCCGCTCCACCAGGCAGCGTGTGCTGGGTGAGCTCTGGTGCTCCATGCTGGGAAGCCTCCACTGTCCTCAAAGCAGTGGACAGAGATGAGACAACCCTTGAATTCCACAACAGGTTTCCTTCATGCTTCTGGATGAACTAAGAAGGGCTTGTCGGTAGGAAGACCTCAACAACGCGAAGTGCAGAAACTGCAAACTGGACAGCTACAGATGTTGTATTACCTTTGGCAAGAGGTCTGTGCAAGCCCCGAGGCCACCTGAGCAGAGGTCTCCGTTGCTGCGGGCAAACGCGGTGGTCTCGGGGCAGGACCGTCACCTTGCTGTCTGCACAGCCTCTGCTCAGGGCGGCCATGGTCTGCGACTGATATGTTAATGAACTAATTAGCCAAGATGTGACCTCTGAGGAGCAGCAAGCCTAACTCTGATCTCTTACACCAAGAAATTACAGACCTTAAAATAATTAATTAGCTTAATTATCGTTGGGCTCTTGGAGTCACTAGAGGGAGACACGAGCGCATGCCTTGAGCCAAGTTGTTACATCTGGACTGGAAAAAACACCCAGTAGATGATGGCACAAAGCATTTTAAACATTAACTATAATATCTACACCACATGCAGCTTCTCAAGATGTTTTGCTGTCATCAACTTACTAAAAGATAAAGATTTATTGGGCTATTACTGAAAAGGAAGCTAGATACTGCCAAATGGCAAGGACAGTTAGATGACTAGTTGCTGACATCTTTATTCTTATATAAAACAACACAACTGAGTTGTATTTTTTTTAACCACCATGCTTGAAAGGAATCAACAAAGCAGTGCCTTATCATACAGAACTTTTAAATCATTTTAAAATCATTCATGGGCTTTGGACAAGGTTGTTTTTTTTTCTCTCTGTGTTCATACAGACTACTCTGTTAGCATCCTGTGAACTTTTAGTGCTGCCTACAATAAGAGATAAGCAGTGCCGCCCACAGATGGGTTTAACAGAGTCTGAGGATGCCGAGGGGAACATACCATGGAGTGGACCATACCAGCAGCGCTTCCCAGATCCCAGCCACGAGGTCACTCTTATTCCAGTGCCACGGATCCATTGCAGGCATACAAGAACATTTCAAGTGCTGCAGAGACATGGCTTTTTTACAGGTTTAAGACACAGACCCATGCTAAACCTGCATAGATTGAGAATATTATGTCTACTTTTTGATCAGCTCCTAACAGCAATCATTGGGACTGAGAGGTTAGTGCAATAACAGCAGCATTTTCTTTGAATAGTTTAAATATTGCTTCTATAAAGAAATTGCTCAATAAGTTGCAGTGATTACACAACTATCTTTATAACATATGTTAAAAAGATGACAAACCAAATGAATGTAATTATTCTATTCCTTGCTAAAAACTGTAGGAAAAGTGAAGTAAATCACATATGACAAAATTCTGTGGTACTAGAGAGCTCAAGTTAAAATGTTTGCTCTAAAATTTAAAAATCAATCCAAGTCTGTAGAGCTGTTCTCCCAGAAGCTGGCTACCCGTATCTGTCCACTTTTTCTCCGACAGCTTGATATACTGTCCTCACTTTGTTACACATTTTGAATTCAATTTAGCATGCTACTTCCAATTAACCAGCACACACTTATTGCATTATTTGGCATTAAACAAGCACATGTGTTCCTTTAGCTCCTTCCAATGTGAGAAGACAATACCCTTAAGGTGAACTGGGCTATTTGTTTGGTGAGTATTAGGCTCTGGGATGTGTCCAAGAAGGCTGATGGAAGCCCGCAGGTGTGCGGTTTCAAATGCCTTCAAAGTGCTCCATGCCCAAGTCTTCCAGAAATGTTACAGTTCATAACCATCCTCTTCCAGCAAGATTTACGCTGTGTTTTGAATATTTCTAATACTCTGGAGACTGAGTGCCAGAAACCTCTATTTATCAGGTTTGATCACTGGACAAGGTGCTCTGGTCAGGGATCATATATAAACCCATTTATGTAGAGGCCATTAGTTATTCTACACAAACTACCACAAGCAGGTGTGATTCCAGTGCACGTGCTCTGGATGTGAATTAGTTTAACAGAACAAAGCTTCCTCCACAACATAAGCCTATTGCTTCAAGACTATCAATAAGAAGAGAACAAGAACAAGTTTTAATGACATGGTTATATAAAGAAACCAGCATCCTTTCACTATGATATGTGTCCAACAACGTATAGTACAGTTTTGAGAAACATCTCACATACTCTTTGAAGGGGGGGTTACAAATTCACGAAGACAGAATATTGCTATGCAAGTGCTTATTAAAAGCAATAAAAAGAGCAGAATGAACAATTTATTCTCAAACAACTCCGAGATTCAGTGTTTACCACTGGAAATTGCTTTACGCGGTGTTAGAATTTAAAGCTTTGACCCGGCAAAAGAATTACTGGGCATGGTGTCACAGCTCATGCACAGAGCTGCTGCAGTCAGAAGGAAAAGACCTTCAAGAACTGGGGACTGAGATTTCTAGCCCAACTGTAAAAAACCAAAAAATTAACACAAGGATGGGAGGATGGAGGTTTCCTGGTCCACCCGTTCTCTCAAGGACTCTTCCTAAGCTTTTCTTTGCTCTGATGAGAAGCTAAACTCTAACAGAAACATTATTTGTCACTGTTAGATCTACAGTATGAAACCATGATGGCTCCAAAATGTGTGTCTGGCTCTTCTGGGAAGGACATAAAGGTATAATTTCCATGTTTGTCCCGTTGGCAACTCCTGATACTGTGATGGTTATTACTTACAAAAACAGAAATCTGCAGCCAATCAAAATAATATGGTTGGCAAGAAATCTGGGCAAACTTTAATAGCTACGGTTCTTCAACATAAAAAGGATAAAAGTAGAATAATAATTTTTGGCAGGGGAAGCGGGGAATTTTTAAAATTCTGATTGTTTTCCTATGAGGATAGTGTTATAAATACTGAAGTCTAACTTAGAACATGTTGTTCTGGTTTCACGAATTCACATTGAGTAAGATTCTGCTGGACCCACTGAGTTACACTCAACTCATTTCCACTCTTCTCAAACTGAAGTTATCTGGAATACACAACAAGGTGAGTGAGCGGGATTTGGCACAGAAACTGCATGGCCGAAATAATTTCAGTGTCCTTCTGAAAGGAGTTACCTATGCATGCAACTGTGTTACAGTGGAAGGAATATACAGAACGCTCTTTTCAAGGAAGCATAATTAATGTCAGCCTTCTGGGAAATGGAGAGCCAAGAAAGGCATTCACCAAGAGAAAGAGAGACATAAATTTAAGTATAAAAACTATTTTCACTGAAGTTTTCACTTTCAGTTTCAAAGCTCCAGAGCTATGCCCAGGACAGTATCAGCCTGACAGTCTTCCGCTGGAATCTGATGAAGCAAATAAGCAGAGTTGTATTATTTTAGTAGCAGCTATACTCACTTGCCACAAAATTAATCTATGGAAAAGCTGATTTAGTAGTTTTTCCATTTAAAAAGTCCATGCTGTTTAATAAAGACTATTTTGTAGGCACAAAATTAGGTAAATTTGTTAACCTGCAGTAAGGAGCAGAATCAAAACATATTAATGACATCACAAGCAAGTAAAATCCCTTAATTTATAGCTGATGATGTAAAGTTTTGGCTCTTCTTTTAGAAAATAACATCCTGTAAACATTTTCCCTGCCTTGTGAAAAGAATGAAAACCTTCACTAACAGAGAACAAAGACAAGACATTCCAAATTAACTCAAAATTAATCTTTTAATATTTTTAAATACTTAATTTTGATTTTTACCTTATATGATTGCACTTAGTTCTGGAACAAAAAGTCATATTGAGCCCCAAGTCAGAATGATCTGTTCAATGCAGTGAACTTCTGTTCCCAAGGCAATACCATCAAGAGCCTAAGAAATATTTTGAAGGAGGAATGAATAAAAAGACTATTGCATGTGAATGGTTTTATATGAAATGGCATTTTTTGATTTTTTTTTTTAAAACAAGTTTGCTGAAATATTTCCGAAGCAGATCTTCTTGGGCCTCTAATTCACTGGCACAGGCTCAGCATCAGTCACTTACAATACATGTTTCATCACGTACAAATTGCGACATTCTTTAAAAATACTTCATACAAAAAATTTTATTTCCTTTATACTACATATTTACAATTCTATTATCAAGGTACTGTGGAAAATGTAAACAAGTATACACAGGTAAATAATATGGTTTGAGAAAGGCTTTTTCTTTGATTAGCTGCTCTAATCACATAGCAGAATACAGAGATAAGAAAAACCAGTCCGTTTTATAAACTGCTGTCAAACAGCAAAACGTAAGCTCTGGGCTTTGAGGCATTAGCTGCTGAGTAACCGTACCAGTCACTGGGCATCCTTCCCATCACTGAAATGTCCAATGTACTGGAACGGGGCCAGGTAATCGGGGCTGATACAGTTGGGTCTGAGGGAGCAAGGTTTGCTCGGTCTTCAGGAGAGAAGACCAAGGGGAGGTATTACTGCTGTCTTCAACTACCCCATGGGGGCTGTAGGTGAGATGAAGTCAAATAATTCTCCGAGATGCACACTGAAAGGATGAGAAGCACCGGACAAGTTGAACTTAAGAAAATTCTGATTAGAAAATAGGGGAGAAAAAATAATAGTCTTGAGCATGAAATTTTCACTGGGACAGGGGCTCAAAGAGGTGGTGGGATCTCCATCCTTGGAGATATTCAGAACTCAGCCAGATGAATCTCTGAGCAACTCCCTTTACCTTTGAAGCTGATCAGGCTTTGAAGAGAAGCCTGGACATCCAGAGGTCTCTTACAACTTAACTTTATGATTCTAGGAAACGTCTCGAATATAATGTGACTCTTGCATTACTGTTGTAGTTTGGCTCTGTGGTAAATACATAGTTAAGTCCAAAATATGTTAATTGCTTAACCTGGATTGTCCCTCTCCAGCAGTTGCTAAGATTATGTTTAATTTTCTCACATGAGATTTACCTTATCAGTTCCAGTTCAGTGAAATTGCCCCAAATTCACATAATTGCAGGATCAGACCCAGGACATCTCATCTCCAAAAAAATGTTTAAAATGTCACAGCTGGCAGTAAAGCCCTGCTGAGAGCCACACACTTCTGACTAGTTTGGGAACAACAGTTTTGGCACATTTTCATTGAGTAAACTTTCCAGTGACATTCATGGGTCTCTACAGAAGAAATGACCAGGGATCACCATCAGCCCCTGTGATATTTTGGCTGAAAGCACAGTTGGTTAATGAATTCTGACACATTCACAAATAACTTTATGGCATTTAGGATGAATTTCTATACCTATGAGGTGATGAACAACAACAAGACTTCCATGAAGCTTGAAAAATACCTACAAAACCTATATTGCTTAGAATAGATCACAGTTTGCAAGCAGGTGAGCAAGTGTCACTTGCTTTGTACTGGACAGTTGCTGACTGCAGATGTGTTTAAGACCTGAGGTGAACCATGGGGTAAAACTGTGACTTCATCTACTCATTATCCAACTGCAACAACAAAAATAAGCTTTACAAATCACAAGTTACATCAATTATTGTCATTTTGTCTCTTCTAAGACAAAAATCTTCTCTTGCAGAGTTCCAGTCTGTTACGCTGTGTGAACGGTAGCGTGAACACAAGACCTGGCACTACCTGTATTACCATGTCTGATGAGCCTGTGGTCCTGATGCCCTTTAATAAGTGCACTTTTGATATCGTCAGACTCCAGAGGTTACTACGTAGATTTTGTAACTCCTAACCTAAAGAGAGGTATAAAGAGGCACTCTGAAATTATTTAGTCAGGTTAACTCAGAATATTAAAATAGAGAACATTATTTCTCTATAATTATATAGTTCTATACTAAAGAACAACCTGTCTAAAAAGACAAAATAGCACCAACATGTCTTTGTTCTATTCAGTGACCAACAGCAGCTGTTGAATGGTATCAGGACTTTTTAAAGCTGACAACCTATTGTGCAGTAAAAGCACATTATAATCCTTTATATAAAGAACACAAAGGTTATCTTCAAACATCTATCCTTGCTTACTATCTGCTTTCTCCACCCAAGACAAAACTCTTTTCTGCGTTAGACAGTACTGTTTGATGAGAACTGCTGCACAGTTTGACTTGACAAACCACTGAGAAAGTGAACTGACAAGACGGGAGGATGCAGAAAGCCAGAAGAGTCTGACAGGTGACACCATGCTCTTTGGAAGACAGATTCAGACAGAAGCAAGATATAGATGGAGACCTTCCAATCAGTCAATCCACACTAAAAATGCAGTACATATTCTCACTTATCAAGGACTGTGCTGGATTCTGCTTCAGTTGCAAGTTTAAAATTAGACTGAACGTTTTTCTAGAACACACAATGTTATTCAAAGCAGAATTGATTTGGTGAATCCCACTAGTTTCTGTGCAACGTGACTTTGCAGTGAATCAGTATTGGTTTCGTAATCTGTGAAACGCTCAGTAAACTCCATGCTGGTTGTCAAGCAGGTTTAGAAAGTCACTTATAAGTGGTGTGGCTCACTGCACGTTGATATGTTACATACTGCTTATCCTGATACTCTTTGGAGCCGGTCTTATTAAAAACATGTCCAAGCTTTCAAACAATGAATTATATTATATAGCAGAAAGAACGTCCAGAGCAGATTAATGGAGGGGTAAGAGGCTAGGAATAAATACATGAAACAGATTCAACTTTTTAAAAGGATCCAGCTACTAAATGGCCTCTGTAGTCTTCCATAAGAAGTGTGAATACTTCAGTACAATTCAAGCTGAATTGAATAGCTGTTTTCATATCCAAATTCAAATACCGTCTGTGCATATAAAACAGTTCATTTATTAGTCCAAATGTTACTGTTGTAGAGCTCTTGGAAAAATCTTCCCTCTTTCTTGAATTTGTTCTTCATGAAAAGGAAGCTTTGGAGGGCCACCTAGAGAATTCAGCAGAAACACAGTTTCAGGTCTATATAATGTAATACTGAAATATTACATAGATTATACAATTTACACTTAAATAATTCAATAAATATTACCCTTCAAAAAAAGGTGAGGACTGAGTTACACTGGCCTCCTCACAGCGGCAGAAAGCAGACAAAACAGTAAAACATGTCTCAAATGGCAAGTTCCCAAAGCGTTTTCTAAACTAAATGCAGAATTGTATGGTATCACCATCAAGCCAGTTGCAATTAGATTACAAGTGGGAGGAAATTTTCACTCTGTACTATATCTCAAGAAGAAAAATTATCAAAATACAAAAAGTCCCAGCCTCCTTGTGATAGTGCGATGAGTGCTTTAGCACACTCACAAATCAATCCACATCTATTTTCCAATGTTTTGTCTGCTTCTCTGGCTTATTGCACCTCACCACGATCCTCAAAACCCGAGACCTACAAAAAGTGAATGGGATGGCATGCACAGCAAGTAAACCTCCTCATTCTTCTTATAGAAGTTGTGGGTATCAACTGTTTCAGGGCAAGATTTGATACTGGCAGGCACAGAAGAGCGTACTGCTGTGCTGGACCAGGCAGCCTCAGGAATCCTTGATCTCCACAGCCTGCTCTGAGGGGAAACCACTGCACCGAGGCAGTTCAGCTTGGCCGAGACCTCAAAACCACCTGGAATGACTCCTGGCATTTGCAGTGTCTGCTGGCATTTGCACCATCAGGTGCTGGGACCCTTTGGAGTAGAGCACACACCAACACAACCCTTCCAAGCAAAGCTGCTGCTATCACAGGCTCTGTGTTCTTCACCAGAGATGGAAATGCAGAACAGCTTCTGCCTCGCACAGCCTAACACAGGAACTGTGGTGGCTGCTGCTGAGCACCATGTTTGGGTGGTGCATTGATACTCCTGTCCAAACGGTCCACCCACCCCCACCACGGTCAATGCATGACTTCTTCTACTAAGAAAGGCTGCGCATCTCCAGCTTGTGTTACCTTCTTTGCAGGTTGGCCCCATCCACGTGGCTGGGCACACGCAATTCCCGTTGTACGGATTGCACTGGGATTTGCTGGCACACTGGCATTGCAAGGAGCAGTCAGGGCCATACTGGTTTGACCTGCATTCTGGAAGGACAGAAGTGTTTGGAAGAAGGTAAATGCTCCCTAGTAGTCTCCTTGCTCTCCGGGATCAGGAAGCTACTTAGACACCTACATCTGTTAACATTAAAGCATGACATTTCAGAAAGCCTTACAGTCTTCAAGTTTTGTCTGCCACATGGTCTGCCCAAACTGTAGCCCAGCTGTCCTAAAGAAGTTCCCGGAATGGAAATCATTAATGGTATAAAAACAGGGGTTGACAGCCCAACAAAAAAGACCTTGGGATTTGCTCAGGAAAGTTACAGTCAGCATCCTGGATCCACACTATCTCCCGCACCTCTCTACCACACGGCTTGGCTGTCAGTGTGTGCCAGCAAAGAGCCTTCACTCAAAGAACGTGAAACTGAAAATTAATCCATTTTCTATATACTGTTATGTCTTACTCTGATTGCACAATTCTGCTGCCTCCTGGCAAATTAAACTCACAAAATGTCTCGCTTCCAAATGCAAATGTATTCCATACCTAGGCTGATAAATCCTCATTGCAGCTTTTTTTTTTTTTATGCAGAGTACAGACATGAAGGAGAAGTTAGCAGCAGGTCACAAGGCAGGGTGCTAAATACACTGTAAACAATAGCCCTCTCTCCCTCACCTTGCTAGAAAACACTGTAAATAATCAAGGCGCTTGCTTTCTCACACAAGCACCATTAGGTAAATAAAAGTGCTGCTGAGCCCTGCATCAGCTGCAGCCCCAACACGTGGAAGAACTCTCCCTGTGCGCTCAGAGCTTGGCCTTTTCAATTAGGAAATGTTATGAGAAAAGGTCTCCTCAAACACCTCTGGACCTGATTTTAATTTATGTAATACCACATTTTCATGTTAATAACAATGTGTATTTAAGACATCTGTTTGAAAGTCTGCAATGTTAATTTACTACAGAAAAAGAGCGCCCATAAAAGTCTGTTATATTCTCTCTCTTTTTTTTTTTTTAATTAACATTTTGCCCGTTTAATGGGTGCTTTACCAGAGTTCAAATTAAAATCAGGCCTTTTATCTTTATGGCTGCTGCACAGTCACAGCTGCTCACAGTTATATCACAGATGAACTGAGCCTAATTGAAAATAAAAATGCAAATAAAACCTACCCCATAACAGCTTTTCATGGATGGGGGCTACCCTAGCTGATTTAAGAAAAATAAAAATTACTCCTAGAGTTTGCAAGAAGCAAAACCTCGGTTAGCGTTTTTGGTGCTGAGCTTCCCCCTTGCGTTCCACTTCTGCTAGAACGGGGCTGGCCCCCGGCTGCCCAGCGCCGTGCTGCGGGGTGCCTGGTGGCCCCGTGGGACCCGCGCCCGCCGGCTGGCCGCCTTCGGCTTCTGACCACAGGGCAGCGCGGGGAGGGAAGCAAAGGCTCTTCCGTCTCAGTTTTGCAGGTTGCACTAGCACTTAAGCTCCCAGCAGTTACTGTGCGTTAAACACATGCTGTTTGAAGCTGTTTCCTGCCCTACCCTTGAAAAAAAGGAGAAATAATATTCCTCTGCTGTGATCTGGGGGCTCAGGAGGATTATGGTTCCTGGTGTGAACCCGCAATAGCAGCACCTGGATGTTCACTCCTCCTATCTTGTTTGCCACGGCATTAGGATCACAAATCTCTTCTTACACTTGTTTAAACCACTGCAATTCCTTTTACTTCAGTGGATTACCCTAAATTTACTCCATCATAACTGTGAGCAGAGTCACCTTGCCTGCCATTGCTGCCTCTCAGCCCTGCAACCACCTCATCAGGGCACAGAGGTGGGACTGGTTTTCCCTACAGGAGAATTTTCTTTCCTATTTTTATACCCTTGTTACAAAATAATTCCCTCTCTCACGGGCCAACCATTTCCCAAGCACACAGCCTGAGTGCCTGTGCTGCAAACGAGGGAATTTTATTCGGATTCAATATTCCTGGACTGCTGCTGAACCCCAGAGGCAGGCATAGCTGCTGCAGCTCTGCCACCCTCATCCGCAGGGATTCTACTCTGCTTCCCGGGGAAGCAAATCTGGAGCAGGAAATACTTTGGCACTGGTCTGAAAAGGGTCACAGATGTCCATGTGACAAAACACACTGCAATCGGATCCCTTTGTGCCCATTTGCAGCCTCTGGAGACTTCCCCGCTACATCTGCAAAACTGTGGGCTTGGTAGATCCTTCACAGCACGTGCTCTCCAAAACTCAAGGCAAATGACATTTTACAGCTGACCCGTGAACAGCTTTCCTATCAGTGTATCAATATAAACATTGATTAAATCCAGAGGCACAGCCTGTTGATAAAGCTGTTGATAACCCATAGGTGTAATTTGCTACAAAGTGTTCTCGAATACCAGCAAATGTACTTTCACAGTTAGGCTTAGACCAACAGGTCATATTGGTTTAACTACACATAGTCCAGCCTTTAGAAAATATTACCCTTACCAATGTCACATTTGTCTCCAGTCTTCCCAGGTGGGCAAAGGCACTTCCCAGTCTCTGGATCACAAGGACCATCCCCGCAGTCGCACTGGTGCTGGCACCTCTCTCCAAACCAGCCCCTGTCGCAGCCTGACAGCGAGAGTGCTTTTTTAGATGCACATTTGAATGGCAAGACGTACATTAAGCCAGATGAGTTTCTCCAGGATGTCCCAGAGGAAAGCTCATAAACTCTCCACTGAAGCCAGTGTAAATGCCAAGTTTAATCAAGAATCGAACATAGTGGAATAGGCATAATATTTATATGAGTTCTCCTTATGTCGGGTCCGACTAATCTAACCTATCAAAGGTATCTGTAAATCTGTCTCAGAAATGTAACTGGCACTTATTTTTGTTTTTTAATTAGAACTCTCTAGAAGACCATTCCATAACTCTCAACAGGTCTGACATACAGCTATTTAATAATCTTATTTGGAGTTTTAGAAGTAAATTTAGAATCGGTAAAAGGGAGTTATTTTTAATAAACAACATATGAAACTCATTGCTGCAAGACATCATGGAGACCAGGACTTTCACTGCATTAATCGGAAACAGATTAGTTAATTTATAAGGAAATGAGAACACCCAGATATGTAACAGGTAAACTATCCCAAGTTCAGTGTTTCAGGATATTCATAAAGCTCAAAATAAGGAAGCAGCAGCTCTCAACAAACAAACATTTGAGTAATCACATGGGGCTTTTTGAGTTTTACTTTGGTTTTGATTCTTTGGGGGTTTTTTTTTTTCTTTTTCTTTTTTTTTTTCTTGTCCGTCAGAGGGGTGCAAATACCTTTTTCACAGTGGGCACCTTGATAACCCAAAGGACAAATGCACTGTCCTGTCACTGCATCGCAGGTTGCTCCATTTTGACAGGCACATGTGTGAAGACAGCTTAGCCCATAAAATCCAAGGGGGCACTCTGAAAAACAAGAGTATTGAGAAATGTTTATGAAGTAAAAACATATACCCCTTTAAAAACCTGTGTATTTTCAGCCACGTTCCCTAGGAACTGACAAAAACTATATTTACCGTTAACAGTGCCGTGTGCTTTTTAAAACTTGTACCACCCCAGCATCAGAAATACGCAAGTTACTCAGATCTGGAAGCAATCAGGTCATTCGGGACACCCCCAAACTTTTAACTGAACTGGCAAGGTGTTTACATGACTACTCCGAAGCCCACATCCCATCACTGTTGGCAAACAGGGCACCTGGGCTGCCCCGGGTGCCGCCACTTACTGTGCTCACAGGAGTGGCCGTAGTAGCCCTCGGGGCATCGGCAGCAGCCCGTGAACCTGTCGCAGGTGCCGTTGTGCTGGCACGAGCAGTCCAAGCCACAGCCAGACCCATACTTCCCCGGGAGACATTCTGCTGGCAGGACATGGACAGAGTAACAGATGAACAAAACAAAAACATCACTGACCTCACCCAGAGAAGCTCTTATGTGATAGTTTGCATAGCTGATATGATGCCCATACAATAACTTGCAGACCTAAAGAGAACGTTTGTTGTGAAGACACAGCATTTCTCTACAGCTGTGATGTATATATGTACGTTGATCAGAAGTCTTTTATGTTACGTAGGTGTTCAAACAGCCGTTTCCTTGTACTCTTTATAGCCTGCCTTTACTAATTTGATGCTTCATGCAGTGTTGAACCTGCACCAGGTGTTCTAAAGCCACATACTAAATAGCATAAATGGTATCTTCTATTTTTTCTTTATATCTACAGCGATATTTTCTTTTAGACACTCAGAAAGTGTGAAAGAAAACATGAAGCTTTTCCTCCTCTGTGTTATCATTGGAGTTCATGCTATTCCAATTCCAGATCAAGCCAGGAGGATCTCTTTTTCACACACAGCAACAGCCTTTCCCTGTATAATGAGATATCTGCTTATACAGAACTAAACACCTCTCAAATTACTGAAAGCCAAGTCATGCGAAAGTGACTGTGCCAATATAATTAACCTGGGCATCATTTCTGCATAAGTTAACTTCCCACTGCTGTGATAATTTGAATCTGGGCAGACCAACTTAAATAAGCATAGCCATCCAAATAATTAGATTCATAACTGCAAATGTCAGACAAGATCTTTCAAGAACACCACACCTAATCACTAGGAAAAGGATGCTTGATTAGCTGTCTTTGATTTCTAGTCAAAACACACTCAAACCCACACTGCTGTGGAAATCAAGACTCAATTTCCCAACAACCTGGCTATCTCTGTCAAAAGACCAACAGTGAAGCTCTTTCTAGCGATGTAACACACAGTCCCTTATATGATGTGTGCGTGTCTTTTCCCCGTGCCTGACTTCAGAGATGTTTCATCTAAGCATATCCATAAGATACCCCCATGACCTGCTGCTCCACGTGGTAGCACCTGCATGACTCTACCGAGGCTTTGCAACCCAAACGCAGCCTGTGGGTGGTTACAGAGATTCCAAGGAACAAAGAGAGACGAACGCAGGTGGCTACCAACCCAAAGTTAGCCAGTTAATGGTGAACTTCACTTCCTTAGTGCCTGTCCACAGTAGTATTCACATTGTGAGCGGCTCCATGTAGTTAGCATCTTTCTTTTTTCCTTCCGACTCCTCCTCTGCACACACACAGGCATGAAGTGGGTCTCTGAGTCTTCTCAGGTGCAAAGTGAAACAACTGCATGGAGGAAGGCTGCTAAAAAAGTGTCATTTCTATATGACACTTTTATATAGCAACACTCCCCTGTAACAACTAGTTCTTTGTAAATATACGCATGGATTTTGGGGTGGATACGCTACAGATGTCAGACAGAAAGCCTGTAAATGAGGGCCTGGGAGAACGCTGGGGAGATTGCACCACGGCAGTTACGATGTAATGAAGTTTGTCTTGAATGTGAACTCAGAACTACTCAGAACTAACTTTTTATATTTCATACCAGTAAACTCATGGTTTCTTGGGCATTTAAGTTGGTAACTATACAGATATCTCTTATCTAGAGAGAGAAATGGGAAGGTGGAAATTCAGTATGATTTTTGGGAGATGGACAGAAGGAAAGACATGGAAAGACTCAGGCTGGCAGGAGGGTTTCTGAGGTGAAAACTGAGCTTGTTCTGTTTAAGTATCCTTTGTCTTGTGTGAGGGAGAGCTGACATGGAGAAGTAAGGGTGAGATAGCAGGACAGTCGCAATAGCTTTGGACAGATGTCAGAACTGTATTAGCAGGGAAGTCAATACATGGAAGTTCAACTGCAGTCCAGTCTGAGGGAAGAGAATAACAAGAGAGGACGTAACAAGAGAGGAGGGAGATGCAGGCTTCTGCTGACCTCGGAGAAGCACGTGAACGAAGATAAAAACAGCATTACCATGAACAAAAGAACACAAAAGTTCATGAAGGAAGATACAAAACAAGGTTCCCATGAACAAAAGAACAGCAGAATTGGACAGGACAAGAAAAGAGCCTGTGCAAAGGAATTTGAGAGTTACAGAGCAAGGCTCATGAGGAAACTGTTTCTGAAAAAAGACCTAAAGCTCTGTCTAGGGGCAGTTCTGCATGAAAGATGCTACAGAGACAAATGCAGCTGGGACGGAGTCTACTTAAGTAAAACCTGTCCCCTTTTGTGGGTCTGCAGACACTGCAAACCCCTGCTTGAATGTACACATCCACTATCATCAAAGCAAAAATTCACCTTTCTCACACGATCTTCCTGTCCAGCCGAGCCCGCAAGTGCAGTTGCCATCCACGTGGTCACAGATACCACCGTTCTGACAGGTACATGTCAGGTGGCAGTTGGGGCCATACTGTCCCTGGGGACACACTAACAGAAAATTAACAAAGTTTGAAAAAATAAATAAATTAGCATCCCCAAAAAGGATGAAGGTGACAGGGAATAAACAGAAACACATGCTCCCCACAGTATCCCAAGTGCCTGGTGTCTCCTGAGGGCTGTGGGACACTCTACTCCACGATTATTAGCAGTTTCACCCAAACGTTCTCGGTCTCACCATATCTCCTCACTTGGCTTGACTCCACATTTGCTCCTCTTGCTCTCCTGCCTTTGTCCCCTCTTAATTCATCCTCTTCAGCAAATCCTCTCCCTTCACTTTTATAGCTCAAGCAATTTGCTTCCAAATTTAGTCCCATCCATCCACAGCTCCCTCACACTGCTCGTGTTGTGTGCTACCAACCACCTTTTTCCCCATCTTTATGTTCTGTTTGGATTGAAGCCTCTGAAAGGAGTCACTGCAGCTTGGTGGAGAAACCAGTGCAATGGCAGTGAGTGTGGTGGAGCAAAGTGGTGAGACATGGGCAGGAAACGGGGGCAGGATAAAGGCAGGGTGAGGGAGCGGGGACAGACAGGGGCCGAGTACTGCAGACTGCAACGTTATCAAGCAAAGGCATTGGGAAGCACAGTTCTAACAATGTATGGCGCTGAGTTTTGTTTGCTGGTTGTTTTGAGTATGTCACCGACTGACGAGGTGACCCTGGGTCCCGCTTTGTTACCTTGCTGACAGCTGGGTCCCATTTGGCCAGGAGGACAGGTGCACTTGCCAGTCCGTGGGTCACACTGACCTTTACCACATGCACAGAACAGGGCGCAGTCCTTCCCGTGTCGGTTCTCAGGGCAAGCTGAAGGGAACACGGCCTTTTGTTAAATACGCCGGGTAGCCAGCGCCAGCTTTCATCCTTAACACTGGCAGGATCTTACAGGTAGAGCTGGCTTCATTTTTATTCCAGCTAATGTGCTTCAAAGGAACAACTATGAACCAAAAATCCATCCAAAGACATGACTGCTTCATCCTCTGAAACCTCACTAGAGGTTATAAATCTAACCCATGGTTTCACCTAGAACATTTAGCAGGTTTCCTGCCAAAAAGATGAGTGCCCAGCTGCTCATCCTTGCAGCTAAAGACATCTTTCCTTCCTTAATATTGATGGTGTCCTATGCTGAAGAGCAAAGCTAGAGGCTACCAAACATCAAAACATTGCTCTCCCTTGAATAAGCTGAACAGACCTTCACAGAGATCATAGCTTTGGAAAAAGCACAGAAATTCAGCCACACAATTTAGCTCTAAAATACAGAAGTAAGAGTAGGGTTGCCATGGAGTCTTTACCAGTTTTGCCATGACAAAACTTGATCTTTTTCCCATTTATTGAAACTAACGGCACCATAGTGTGAAGCAAAATACTGAGACAATTTCTCAACCTAGAAATTTTGGACAGGAAGAAGGAACTTGAGCAATTCATGCTGAGCTGGCTCTAGAAATAAGCTTGGGCAAGCAGGTTGTAATCCTGGGATGAGTGTCCTTGCTTCTACGCACGCAGAAGAGAGGGAAAATATTTTGCAAGAGATTTTTTACAAAGCTGGAATCCTGATTTACAATTCAAGGAGGAGGTAGCTGGGGTCTGTCTGTTTTTCTACTGACAAGCTCTTATGCAGATTATTCCTCTGCTGTTTTTTGAAAGCAGCAGAACATGAGTGTTGGCTTACTTTTACTACAGTCGGCTCCAATGAAACCAGGCGCGCAGTCACACGTTCCCGACGCAGGGTCGCAGTGGGCTCCGTTCATGCATTTACAGGGGTTTTGGCAGTTCGAACCGTAAGTACCTTTTGGGCACCCTGTATCAAAAGAGCAAAATAGCAATTAGGCAATGTTGTTACTGGGCTTCTTGCATTTAATGTCATAAGCACTTTGTTGCTTTCAACCCAAATGAGGTTTTCATTTTCTAACTATTCACTTCTGGAGGGCCAGGAGGAGGCACTGACCAGCAGATGGGTGCCCCGGGCAATGCACTCCGTGGGGCAGCAAGGCAGCGCTGCCTCGCGGTGTCAGACCCCTGGGGAGCTGCACCAACCGCTGCCACCAAGCCTGGTCCGACAGCTCCTGGCTCTGCCTGCTCCTCCCATTCCTCATAGGTGACAGTAACAAGAAAAGCAAGCCCAGTTCTTCAGAGGTTTTCCTCTTTCTGTTCCAAATCAACCTGTGCCCCCTTTCCCTCCCATGGCAGAGGTGGGGAGAGTTGGGGCCCCGGTCCCTCTTCCTTTGGGCAGCAACAGCCTGGTTTGCCTGAGATGGTGAGAAGCCGTATCTGCGCCTTTCAGCAGACCAGTTATGGAGCAGGTCTTGTCTTCTAAAAATGTTTAAGTTGGAGAAAATTTGTTTCCTCTATAATCTACTCCTTCCCTCCAAACTGGAGCTGCCATTGCTCTGGCACGTCTAGTGGGCTGTGGATGGAAGACTATGAAAACCTGCACATGACAATAAGAGGGAATTTCAGAAGACACCTTCTCAGAAGGTAGATACAGGAGAAAGATGGTTTAAATGCAAAGCCAGAAAATTCTTTGAGGAAAAACCCAAAACATCTCTATTTTGTAATAACCAGAAGAAACATTAGACCTGGATGGATTGCTGGGCCAGTGTTACGTAGCAACCAGCTGTCCATGAAGAGGTTTTCCAGGTGGTCACGGGTATTTTTAGACAGCTAACACTGAAGGAGCGCTGAATACAACATCAGGAAGACACGAATGCATCTGCCACGCTTGGCTCACGTCTTCAAGATACTCTTTAGGGTGACAGAGGCTGCAAATGAGGAAAATAGCTGGGCAGAGCTGCTACACACGTGCCTCTGTCTGCCAGGGCTGCCTTCAGCACGGTACCACCAGATTCTGGAGATGCAGGTTATTCTCTTAATTTTCCAGTGTACTGGAAAAGGGAGAAGCTGCTGCTTTTAGAGCAACATGACCATCATTGAACAGTTACACCAGTGTTACTACCTCTACATGTCACTTCTTTGCTCCTTCCTTCCCTCTCTTCCCTGGTAAAAGGAAGCCTATGGCTACTTTGGAAATCTGGTTGAATATAATATTTGTACATGTCTCCAAGCAACAGATCTCTCACAATCTGTGCATAAATAAATTTATGTATTTTCTCTCTTTCCTGAAGGCATGCAGGCATGGGCTGAGTGGCTGGAGAAATCTCTAGATTTTTGAACTATTCAATAGAGAGGGAGAGCTTATGGTGAAGCTTTAAAGGGATACCTTTTAAAATAAAACTGAAAATTGGATTCTGCTCAAATCAGGATAGCAGATCATCAGGACTAAACAGATACACACTTTTATTACATGCAGATACTCTCCCCAGCCCTTCTCAACCATGGCTTCTTCTCAATGAATACTTCGTCATCAGTGCTTCCATCTGTCAGCACAGAAAATCTGTTTCATGTGCAAACCCTGGCATCACAGAGTAACATCTCTGCAACCCTGCAACATCTATTTCATTTTGACCAAGATGTGAAGTTAAAGATACACCCAGATTCAATTATTTAATTGGACTCTTAAGTTAATTTCTCTTCCTCCTCTTTTTCCCTTTGGTCATCATTTGGCTTTTCTCTTTTATTTTAGTTCTGTTCCCCACACTCCCAAACACGTTGCTTCTCCCTGGCAAAGCTTTCAGAGTTCGTTCCTCAGCTCAAGACTGGCAAGAACTGCTCCATTACTGAAAGGGATGCAGTAATTCCTTCCTTCCCAATTTATTTACCCTTGCAGGATTTTATTTATTTCGATCCAATCGGAAGCAGCACAAGCAGGGCAAAACCATCAGCTGCGACGCTCATGTGATTATTAACAAGGCCATCTCATCTGTTACTACTTTGCAGCAGAACTTCTATGCAGACAGCTAGGGCATTTACACAGTGTCCTGCCCTTTCAGTAGGCTCTGCCTGTATAAAGAGGGTTAGCCTCTAACCACCAGTTATCTCATAAAGACATTTTCTAATTTAACAGTTTCCTGTGCATCTGACATGTTTTTCTGAGAACAGCAGGAGCAGCAGCCAGATTTCTAACTTATTTCCTAATTTTTTCCTTCTGGTTTGAGTGGGTTTGCCATGACCAAGAGCTCCTAAATTTTTTCATACCAACTGGTCTTTTCTTACCTACATCATTAATTGCATTTCCAAAAAAATAACTTCTGAAGCATCCTGTTACCCACACCTTGAAGGTGAAGCTGGTGAAGTCTTTCTGGCTCAGGGTTCACCCAGCCCAGTAAATGTCACAGAGAGATAAAAAAACACATGGGTTTTTTTATCCATTACAACACCACTTACTGCTTTTTATTCATAACTTCACTCAAGTAGATCTGCCCGTCCACCGAGTTATGGACAATTGATGGGAACCTTATTGCTAGTTTGTCTGCTTCCTCTGGATCCTGCCAAGAGACTGTTTCAGCTCTTCACTCCAAAATTTGAGAACATGAAAGCCTCGTTGCTCTTGGCTCCTGGAAATTTGACTTCCCAGCCAACTACACCTTTTATAGATACTTTCGTGAACCTTTTTTCACAGTACTATAAATATAGCAACAGTTGCCAGAAACCATTTCCAGCAGCATCCAACCACATGTTGACTGGACTGAAGCCCATTTCACGTCTTTGGGAGCGGCTCCCTATGCTGTTTTTAATATTATATTGAAAGCTTCTTCATGCTGGAGCAGCCCCAGTTCTCCCTGTAGTGAGGATGGTGGGAACATGGAGTATTCCCACCAGTCACGCTAGCTATCCTTGGTTATCAGACAGTCACTGCAGAATCGGGTCCACAATCTTTCACTCCGTTGACCTAAACCTAAAAATAACTCACACTTCAGCTGTTTTCCTTCCATTTTTGTGTCTGTCTATGCAATGGTCAGAGTGGCATAAGGGAGAAGAGCTAAAAAAACCCCAAGACAAGACAAATTTTCTCTCTCTGTGAACCTCCCACATTCCATTATGTCTCTAGTAAATGTTTAACAAAACTGTATCAATCAAATGGGAATTTGCTGTGCAAGATACTGTGTATTTTTGGAATCTAAGAGAACACCATGCCATGAAGGCTCACGTCTCATACGCTATAGGTTTAATCCTAGCTACACAGAAGACCATGGCAAAATCCCCTCTGAATACAATGAAACACAGATTTCATTTTTGTAAGTAATTTCTTTTACATCGGAACTTCAGTGTAATTATTAATGCTTTAAATGTTTAAATTCTGAAATAAAAACTTAAGGATCTAAGCAAGCTTGAGGACATTAACTATAATCTATAGAAATTTAGTAGTACATGCACAGGTAATGACTGCTGAAAGATTGCTACATAAAAGTAATAGGCTAACCATGATTAAGTCTTTTAAAATGATACTGTTAAATAGTTGATCTCCACTACTGCTGTACTATAATATTTATTATAATCTAATGTATAATGGATCCAGATGGCTTTAACCTAGATGTTGAAGGCTGGATTTCAATCTCACGTACAGCGAGAACTGATGTACAAAGGATGATAGAATCAATCCTTAAATTTACATTTGTATTTTAAAGAATAACTTGTGATGACATGACAGTAATACAAATGCCAATCTCTAAAATGAGGCTCTTTCCTATTTCTACCCTAGGAACAAAGCACAGGTTTAACCCTTACTAGAGCTCCATATATTGCAGCTGGCCTTTATGTCGAAATTGTCACCCCAAAAAGCAAGTGAACCAAAGAGAGCGCCGCGCTGGATTCCTACGAAAGGAAAATCAGTGTTCACCAAAGAGAACAAGACTAGGCTTGAAAGATTACAGCTTTTTTTTTTTTAAAAAAAAAAACAACAAAAACCAAACCCACAACTAAAACCCGAGACCATTACAAGCCATGGAGTAAAAACAAAATTAAAGTTGTAAATAAAAAGGTAATTGACTGTCTCCTTTATTGGATATGTCGGTATATGTTTCTTATCAATTGCCACATTCCACCAGAAACCAACTTTACAGATGTCCTAAAAAACCAGCCTAAGGCATGTGGATCTGGGAATATTTTTTATGATGGAGTGCTTGGCCAATTGGCATTTTGTCCTCCACACTAGTCACCATTTTTCAATCTAGAGTAACAATTTGTTTAATTTGATTGTTCCTCAGAAGGTCCTACAACTCAAGTGACTTTATGAATCCCTTAGATTTACTGCCAATTGCAGCTTGTTGTTTTGCAATAACCATTTGTCCTCACTTGAGCACACAGAGATTTTGGGAAGTGTTTTGGCCTAGGTATTGGGAAATGAAAGAGCTGCAGGTGTAGCTGCAGAGGAGAGGTGTAAATGCAGAGGATGATAGTGATATCCTTCAGCATGGCATGAAATTGAAAATAATTTAGCTAGTAAATGAGTCTTTCTTTTTTTTTTAACAGGTGTTTTGATTATTGTAAATTAACACAACCTACGCTTTCTTTCTCTCAGTCAGCGCTGAAGATACTGGCACAGATGAACTCCAAGTGCCAGCACATGCTGCTGTGTAACTCAGTCCTGGGCATCCCACAAAGATACTCACGGAGGTGGCAGCGGGCCCCGAAGTACCCCGGGCGGCACGCACAGTCTCCGGTCACCGGGTGACATTCCTCATTCTCAGCAGAGCACTGACATACTCGGTTACAGTTCTTACCATACGTGCCCGGTGGACAAGCTTGGGGAAGAGGAAATGTAAACCAATAAATTAAATTTGTCTTGGTAAATATAACACTCAAACAAAGAGCGAGCTCAAATTTATTAAATAAAATCCCTGCCTACAGAACGACGCTCTCCTCCGGGACTTTGGATTTATTACATTTACTTGGGGGTTACTTCACTGCTTGATTTTGTTTCGTTCAGTCAATTTGTGCCCAACTGTCAAGAGCCAGATACAATTTTCTTGTCACTAGAAAAAATCATAGGGAAATGTCAGGTAAAATTGACTAAAATAACAGTGTAATTCACAAGGGACCAGACATTGGATAAAGACATTCTACCTTTTGCGGGGAGTTTAAACTTGCAAAGCTGCTGTAGCCCCAGCATCTTCACGGGTTTCATTTTGCCTGTTGACAGCCACATTGCCTACAGGTTTTGGACTTCCCACGTCTAATTCTTACATCTCACTTCCCTTAAGTTGCCCTGGTTGTGGGTCAGGATTTAGAGTCCTTTAGTGGAGGATATGGGACACCAATGTCAATTCTTTTAATTCTTTTTTTTTTTTTTTTTGGTTTTTTTTTTCTTTTTGCTTGAGCGCTGCTCAGGCGAAGCATTGTAAGGAAGAACAAAGTCAAAATTATGCAGCTGTGGCTGCGGTCACAGAACAAACCTGCTTTCAAAGACAGCTCCAGACAGCCAAACTCAACACTGACGAAAAACCAGATAATGACATTTCCACGAGCTCCGACAGCAGGAATAGATGGTCTCTCACGGGGACAAGGCCAGCAGAAAGCAGAGCTGCTGCCTTACCCACGGCACAGCAATGGCCACGGGCAGGAGCCGGGCTCTGCTGGCACCTCCTCAGTCAGTTTTGATCCAGTTTAGCCCCAGCTGCTCCCTGCCAGCCTGGGAGCTGCAAACAGAGAGAGGGCAAATGCTGCCAGCCGAGACTGTGCAAGGCACGGAGGTCAGAGCCAGCCAAACCACTTAGGCGAGTGACAAGCAGCCCTGGTCCATCTCCACTGCTGCGAGATTGCTGCCTCCTCCCTCTTCAGGCATTATATCATCAAGTTTTTCTTTAAGAAATTAATTTCTTGATTTACAAGGGAAGTATTTGCATTCTTATAACAAACTTACTTTTCTCACAGCCGTAGCCGGTGAATCCTGGAGGACAGCCGCAGGCGCCCGTCAGGGAATGGCAGGGGGCACCCACGGGACACCGGCATCGCTGGGCACAGCCCACGCCGTAGCGGCCGGGCAAGCAAGCTGCAACGATGCAAACCATCCTTGTTAGGGTACAAGGCAGGGGCCAGGCACGATGCTGCAAAGCTACCCCCCATCCCCGCGAGCTGTCCCCAGTTCTAGATCTGGGAGGAATGTACGCACCGACATTGACCTCCCGTCGTAATGCCCAGCAGACACTCACGTTTGTCACAGTGCCTCCCTCGCCATCCCTTTTCACAGTGACACGCTCCAGTTTGGTGGTGGCAGGACAAGGCGTGTACGCAGTCACAGTGCTCCTCGCACTGCTTGCCAAACAGTCCCAGGGGGCAGACTGCGAGGAGAAGCAGAGAGAGCAACAGTTCCTCCCGCTGCCCGGAGAGCATCCGTCGCTGGCAAACGAGCCAATATTGCTGTTCGTGCACATGGCGATGTATACTTAGAAGACTGAACGCCCAGAAAATATCTTTGAAATAATATATTAAAAATACTAAAAGCATTTAGTGTTGGCTATTAATGACTCCACACATGAATGTTTGCAATGACTTAGTCATAGTCTAGAGTACAAATCCAGGTGATGCCTACAGAGATGGTGATGCCACTCACTTTTACATACACAATCACACACAGACAAAGTGACAGAAGTTTGAACAGAGAAAATACGTTGTGTCCATGTACTGTTTCCGACCTCACAGGTCTCGGCAAAGCGATCAAAGAGGAAGCAAGGCCTGAAGAAAAGGAAGGTGGGCACTGCAAAGACTTTACAGCTCACACTGGTGGCTGAGGCTTTGTGAATCCTCAGCACCTCAGGAGACATCAGAAAATTTCTTGCAAATGGCTTGCAAAAATCACAGCACCTCAGTGGCCAAACTGAAAGCACATTTCAAGTCAGCTGATACCTACTGCTTACAAGATTTCTATTTCAGGGATTTACATGGCTCTAAACATGCCAGACAGCTATGTCAAACCTGGGCAATTTGGACCACATGCCAGATCGATACAAGCTGAACCATTACAGCTCAGTTTGCTGAGCACCTCTCAATGACCCTCAGAGGTGCAGCAGCATATGGCTGATCTGGCAAACTCTTCCTACAACTCGCTCCTTTTTATATGTTCTTGCTTGTACCCGTGAGGTAGAGTAATAACCTTCATTTTCTTCGCAGGCAGAGAACAAAAGTAGGAGGAAATAAAATGATTTGGACAAGGGCATGTATTTGTGGTTGGGCAGAGACCTGCCTGCAGGGCTCCTGAGACACATGGTGAGCACTGACACCGGCATTATTTCTTTTTGGCCTACGGAATACTGGAAAAGTAAGATACAAAATGGAAATGGACTTCACGTTGTGGAGGGAAATGGCTGATTGCAGAAAAGGATGTTAAAAAAAAGCATCTGCAGAAGGAACTTCCCTTACCAGCATCACAGTCGTCCCCAGTCCAGCCAGCGTGGCAGATGCATTTCCCCGAGCGCTGGTCACAAACACCATGGTGGCAGCTGCAGTTCTGCTGACAGCCCTCTCCGTACCTCCCATCCCCACACTCTGAAATGAGATGGGGGAGACTGATGGGGGGGGGGGGGGCGGAGAGGAGCAGGCTGGAGGGGCTCCCAGAAGAACACACTGAGGACTCTGAAATATGGTGAGCCACCTAAGCTGGTCCTAAAAACTGCAGTGAGGGAGATTTTTAAGCCTCCCTTGACAAAATTCTCTAGAAACACATTATTTTCCTCTTGGAGAATTTCTTTTATTGGTTTTTTTCTCATCAAATGGAGTTTATTACACATCTTCCTTGTTCCCAAGGGACAGAGAATAGCTTATTCCTCTTCTCCGTGCAGCCAGTTTCTAGAACTATGGTATGTCTGCGTGCCCACACCGTATCTCCCCTCAGCTTTAGTCTCTGGCCAAATAATCTGAATTTTTTCAGCCTCTCCACACCTGGTGCTCTCCAGCCCTCTTGCCCCTCCTCTCTTTCTTTTTCTGGACTGTCTCAAACCACACCTCAACAGTACTGGATTTCCTTGCAAAGTGACTGAAATGAGGTGCTAGAGGAGGGGAGGATGTGATGATACTCACCCAACTCACACGCTATCCCAGTCCAACCCTGGGGACAGAGGCACTCGCCCGTCACACGGTCACACTTTGCTTGGCCATGGCAGACACAGCGCTGTAGGCAGTTTGCACCATACCATCCAGGAGGACAGGCTGCGGAGAGGAGGTAGGACAAAAGCCCTCCGTTAAGAAGTGCAGGAGAAGGAGGCAGGTTAAACACAACCTCTCCCAGCTTATACCCCTTCTTGCCCTGGTGATCATGGAGATACGGCGGGAGGTACAGAAGAGTACAAATGGGCCACGACTGATGGAATTACACAGACCAGTGTAAAACTGGTCTGGGAACAAAACAGGTGATGAAGGTGATGAATTTGCTATGACCCACCAAACAACCTTGAGATTTGCTGTTTGCACCTACAAAACCCACAGAACCATAGAATCATTTAGGTTGGAAAGGACCTTGGAGATCATCAAGTCCAACCGCTAACCCAGCACTGCCGAGCCCACCACTAAGCCATGTCCCTAAGCACCGCATCTACGTGTTTTTTTTAAACTCCTCCAGGGATGGTGATTGCACCACCTCCCTGGGCAGCCTGTGCCAATGCTTGGCCACCCTTTCCATGAAGAAATTTTCCCTAATACCCAACGTAAACCTCCCCTGGTGCAGCTTGAGGCTCTTTCCTCTTGCTCTGTTGCTAGTTACCTGAGAGAAGAGACTGACCCCCACCTTGTTACAACCTCCTTCCAGGCAGCTGTAGAGAGCAGTAAGATCCCCCCTGAGCCCCTTTTCTCCAGGCTGAGCCCCCCCAGCTCCCACCCACCAGACTGGTGCCCCAGCCCCTTCCCCAGCTCTGTTGCCCCTATCCAGACGTGCCCCAGCACCGCAGCATCCCTCTTGTAGCGAGGGGCCCAAAACATCTCTTTGTGCTGAGAAAGCTGGTGAGACTCAAGGAGCTACTGAATTGCCTGGTTTTAGGTTTTCTTTGTACAGTCCTCTTAAAATCACAATTCCTTTTCTAAGTGATCCTGCTACCCACAGCTGGCTGACGACATCTCACAGTTGACCTAATTTTAATTAAGCAAGTTTATTAATTCCCATCACAATCAGTTCCTATGGATAGAACCTAATTTTTTTTGACACAAAAAATACCTCCATCATGTGCTAGAGTGGTACCTTTGTAAGATGTTAACATCTTACATAACAGTAAAAAGTTCTCACTCTGCAAAAGCAGTCACCAGAGGATGGCTCACCCAGCCTTGTACACTTGGTCTACACCTCCTTACTTCCAAAGAGAAAAGAAATCCCCCAGCATATCATTAAATAGAAAGGGAATGTTTGACAATGTCTTCATATTTGAGAACGGCTTAATTTTTGCTTTAGTTTTGTATCTGAGGTCTTCACGGAAACCAGAAAATTTTAGGTTGTGTCACACATGGAATCAAGAAAAATTTGGTGCTTTCCCAATATTTTATTCCTTCATGGAAAGGGCTCTTCCTGTTAGCTTTTAAAGGAGGACCCACTTAAATGACATATTCCTCTACCCTGCCAGCTTCCACCCCCTCTCCCCAGCCATCCTCTTGGTTCGCTGAAGAGCAGCTGCTGCTTGCGTGGAGGTGCTGACTCCAAAGCCCAGCTCAATCAGGAGCACCTGCAGCAGCATCCCCAACTCTGTGGCACTGTTTATGGTGTCACGTACCTCATGGCAGAGGCACAGAAAAGGGAGCCTTCTGCAACGGGGATGGACAGACTTTTTCTGGAGGCTTGGGTGCAGGGGGTTAGGATGTGTGACATAAGTCTTAGCGCAGCCTTTCTTTGCCAGCCTCTTTTTTTAAGGCTACTTGGAGTTGGGCTTGTGCTTGAGTCAAACGTATCAGCCCAATTGCCAAGGCTGGAAGTCCCAAGGCCTTTCACATGTTCTGGATTTAGCCTATGTCTGTCTGGGACAGCATACGGTAATGACGAGGATCAGTTGGGCACAGGATGGTAGAGCAGGCCATAGAAAAGAAACAGTTTTATTTCAGTGTCATAACTGGGGATTTTGTGGACCTTTTCTCTCTTAATCAGCCTTCAAAATCAGCTCTCTTTCAGTTTATGACTCTGTTTCAACCCTCCCTGCCCCATGCACACTGAGCTCCTACAACATAGTGTCACAGATTTACGTAATGGACTGATTCACATCACTGTGCGGATACAAAACCAGTGACAACACAGGGCAATGAGCTGATAATTAAAATATCAATGAATCCCCCTGAGCAGAAATTTTCTTTTCCCCTTGGATTTCCAACTTTACCCTCTTGGCAGGTGGCTCCTTTCCACCCTGGGCTACAAAGGCACGTCCCGGTGATGTGATGACAGAGCGCTCCGTTGTGACAGTGACAAGCGTGGCTGCAGCCTGGCCCGTAGCTGTCCCCCTGGCAGGCTGCAACGAGAGAAGTCCAAAAAACCCATCAGGAAGCATCAAAGGTGGCATCGGACACAGCAAACCTGAGCCACAACCCAGCACAAAGGAAATTAGTTTGGAAGTGGCTTCACGCTTTTCCACATCATAAGGGTGCCTAAGTCTGTATATTAACCACGCCTGACACTAAATAATGTGGCTTAAAAATATGTATCATAGCACATTCTGAAGAGGTTTTTATCGAAGGGCAGGATCGCTCGGGTGATGGATCAGCTGTCATCCCCTGCCCTGCGGAAAGTCTTTGTGCTAAACTAATGGTCCAGCAGAACCGCCAGCTTGACAGCCTGGGTATTTATTTGCATCCTGGTAAGAGAACTGACAACTTCATTGTTTTCAGTGTTCATTTTTCACAGCTGGATGCCTTCGCTCACCCAGAGTCTCATTCTTTGGTCAGAGAGGGGTGATATTTTCAATGCATTCAGTTAAGCAGCTGGCTCCCAGGTGAAAACTTAACGCAGCCATCTCGCAAACGTACACTTGCTGCAGCTCCATTTTCAGTGCAGCTGCCTATGAAAAATGGTAGTGATAAAACTCCTGTAAGTCTCCATTGCACTGGAGATTTGGATAGCTTTAACGGCTGGAAAACACACAGTACTGCTGCCCTGTTTTCTTCAGATATCACCCAAAAATTACAAAATGAGTTGAAGAAGTTGGATAGCCTCCTTGCACAGTTTTTGTGCCTGCCTTGCAGAGGCTCTCCTTCACTTGTATGAAGCTGTCAGAGCCTCTCATCCCTGCAGCGCTGCTGGCAAGCATTGGAGAGGCAAAAAAAGCCCTGATCCATGATCCAGAAGAATGTCACATTCAGCAAGTTCAGGACATCTTCCAGGATCAGACACAAACATTGATTTTTCACCAAAACCTCTATGCCTTTGAGGGTGTCAGTGTGCAGAACAAGGTGCAGCGCAGTGGGAGGAAATGTCCCTGGGGACCTAAAGGAGGCATGAAACCACCTTGACCTCAGGGGTGAACTTGGTTGACAGCATCTGACCCATTCTCAGCCCTTTTCTTCCCATCTGAGGACTTCCAGCTTCCCAAGGCAGTTCTCACAGACACCATTTCTCTCAGGACTGCTTTTCAACAGTGCTCATTTTTGTCATCGCTTGGACCCCATCCACACTGAAACCACAAGAAAGTGCAGGAGCTCAGTCCCATCACAGTTAAAGTTTGTTCTGCAAATGAGGCTTGGTTGCCAAGTTAAAAGTTCAGCCCATCCTACAGAGCTCTGGCTCAGTTTTGGGAGCAGAACTAAATATTTCCACAATACAGAACAGAACTGTATCGTAACCAAGCCAAAGGAAAAAGCAGCTCATAACCAGGTCCCCTGACTTGTTCCTAGTGGTTCGTGTGAGGTTCTTGGCGTGTGCGTGCAAAGCTCTTGTTATGCTTACCGAGAAGACAAAAGACTTTTCCAGTGAAAATTCTGGTAATAAAGCAGAAATTCCTGGAGAAGAAATTTTTATTCTACTGGGTGGATACAAACATTTTTAGCCTCTTGGTAGGGCAGTCCTGATTATCAAAGCACTTTCCTGAAGATTAAGATAACAAGCGATGTATTAAAGCTATTTTAGGAAGTTCCACAACTGAATGTACAAATATCCCCGGGCCTTTTCTCCTTTCTTCATGACAAGTGCAAAGGGAAGAAGCAATAGAAAGGTTTAAATTATTAGACTTCCTGCTTCAAAATTTTCCTCTCAGTGCCTTTCCTCTGTAAGAGGAGGATTTCTTTGTTCGCAGTCTTTAAAATCCTTTTTTGCATGCAGAGTAAGGAACACATGAAACTGGAGGTTTTCTTCCAGACTGGAAGTCAACAGCCATCAAAAGCATCAGGGAGCACAGGGAAATGATGGACGCTAACACTCTATAGGGTGTCCAGAAGCTTTGATTTCATGCAGCTCCTGTGGATTATTTCCCCCAAAATTGAACTTTGGCTTTAAAAGAACAGGATATTTGCAAAATCAAGTGCTTACACCCCGTGAAATGTCAGACCCCTGGTTACCAGCACCCTGAGTGGAGACTCTGACAGACCCGATCTTTCTGTGCTCGTTTATTTTGCAGACCAGCGTGGTCTCTTTCTTACCACAAGGAACTGCTTCTGCGAAGACCCTGCTGAGCCCCAACAGCTCCAAAAAGAGGCAGTTTTAGTACTAATACAATCAGTTTGGTGGCGGGTTTTTTTGGCAGGCTTTTTTGGCAGGCTGGAGTGGCGTTTGGTTGGATTTGGCTCTTTTTTTTTGTTTGTTTGTTGGTTTTTTGGATTTTTTTTGAGATAGCAAAATTTGGGCAACTTTGATGGTTGTAGGAAGGTTACCCCTCTGGCACAAAGAGGTGCCACATGTCAAGTCCTGGCTTTGGTACCACTGAGGCATCACAGCACTCAATGAAACAGTTTATTAAAAAAAAAAACAAACCAAACAAGTAACACACTTTTCCTAAACCTCTTTCTCAGAAACCTAAGATATCTCAAGCGGACACTCAAAAAACCCAAACCCCAAACTAAAAAAAAAAATAATAATCATCGAAGACAAGCTTAAGCTGAGGCAGACCTTGCTTGGCAGATTTCATCCCAGATTAATACAATTAATTTACAAGCAATTGAAAAACATGGTCTTGTAATGGAAAGCATTAGACAGCTTCAACAAAAGGCACTACTGTTCGTATTGCCCGTAATTAGATAGCAGTGTATAAAATGCACTGCATGGCCAGCTTAAGATCAATTCAAATCCCATGATGTCAAAATTATTCCTCAATATCCTTCAGCACACTGCCTGCAATCTGATTACTTGAGCACGAGTGCTGTCCTTCCAGCTGCTAGAGCTGGCAAGTCCCAGGAACTGGCAAGGTGAATATTAAACACCCAACAAGGATGGGGAGTGGTGGGCTGGTATCTCCAACCCATGGCTGCCCTACTGCGAGCAGCTCTGGAGGGGCGTGCCCAAGCTCCAGTCTTAAAATCGAAATGAAGATTCATCGTTTAGCCAAGAGAAAAGGAGGCTACCCTTTGCACCATTTACTGACCTCGCTCTTACAGGCCAAGGAGACCTCGGAGGCTTTGGCATCTTCACCAGCACGAGGAATAAATCAACCCAGCATAAAGCTCTACCGGCTGCAGCACCAGAGAATAAATAGTTGGTTTTTTTTCTCATGTGAGTAGAGGGGGGCACAGAAGGCCATTGACAAAGAGCTGCATTTCTTAATTGAATTTAATGAAATATGTAACAAAGCCTCCCATCCCTAATGCAGTCTAAGGAGCAGCAAAGGGCCAAGGTGACACATCGCTAGTGCCGTGGCTCAGCAGTAAAAATGGGCTGCGGCCAAGAAGCAAACACTGTACCTGTTCAGCAGCACCTTTTCTGCTCTTCGGTATAGCTACACGGCTCCGGCTCTGCACTTATTTCACGGTCAGCTCATTAACCTACATCCAAAAGGGAGTATCACCACCACCATCTTCAGGTGGTGGGGGATGAAGAGCCAAGTGTTCCTATGGGTGG
Source organism: Falco rusticolus (assembly GCF_015220075.1). NCBI lineage: Eukaryota > Metazoa > Chordata > Aves > Falconiformes > Falconidae > Falco > Falco rusticolus. Next base: position 25,469,205 of record NC_051199.1, read on the forward strand.
GGGGTACACGGAGGCCAAAAGGACTGCAATAGTGGGATGTTTGCAGAAATATCGAAAAAATGAAAAGATTCACCAGCATTGATCCTCCTGTAAATCAAAAGAGCAGGGGATTTTGCAAAAGCCATTTCAGAAGACAGGTTGCGTTGTGTGGTGGGGGCAAATGAAAGAAAATATTTGAAGAGCAGCACAGCCCTCAAACAAAGCTGATTATAACATGGTGTGTGGCTGGAAAATAGAATTGTTTCAATACAAGTAATATTTCTCTCTGTTTTCTGAATTAAATCAATTTCCTATTGCAGAAATCTGCAACCTATGGATTAAAGAAGTCTTAGGAAAGTGTTCAATGATAACTCAGTAAGTGGGCTCCCTGTGGACCTGCTTTGGACCCCAGCTCTACAACACACTCCTGCAGATGGCAGTCATATTTTCAAAAGGAGGTATAGACCATGACATCATCCTAAAGCGAAACTAGGAAGCAGAGAGGCTAAAACCTGAAAATCTTAACCCCCCCCAACGTATTTGCTAAATTTTGCAAATAAGCTCAGTGATCTCCATGCGTACTGCCACATAGCTAAAGAAAAGTTTCATTTCCCATAAAATTTAGCAAACAGTTTCTCAGAAGAGTCAATTTTATATATGCATACACACCAACATACAGAAAAATCTTACTAGCTTGAAGACTGTTGGGCAATATATACTTGTGAAAATCTAGGAATTTCTAAGAATTAGTTAAAAAACTATTTTGTCATGCTGATATAACAAAATAGTCCCAGCTCTAAGTTTTCCACTTTGTGTATTTGTAATATGTCACTTTATGATTGATAATTAGGTGAGATACACCAGAAACAGGGATACTGCATTTCACATCTTAATGTCGCACAAAAATAAAAAGCAGAGATTCATCATATGCTAGGAGACAGCCCTGCTATTTAAAAAACCCTGATGCTTATAACATTTGACAAGTGCCAACAGCTGTTAAAAAAAAAAAAAAAAAAAAAGTTGATCATTTACACAGCTACAAAAAAATGTTCCCTTTTTTGGCATCTTTGGAAAAGAGTGTGACCTATCTAAAATTATACCCTGGCAGGTCATCCTACATTCCCAGAAGAACCCCGTGTTAGGGCTGGAAGGATCTGGGCACAGGGATGTGAGGGTGGCTGTACGTACGCTGCTCGCAGGTCTCTCCCAGCCAGCCGGGGAGGCAGCTGCATGTTCCCAGGACGTGGTCACAGCCAGCAGCATTCTTGCACTTGCACACCTGGTGGCAGTCAAGCCCAAAGAATCCATCTGGACAAGCTGAAAATGTAAAACATTTGTTTTTAGCAGAGGTCCTGCTTTCTTTTTTTTGTATAAACTCTAGCTCACAGACCTAAAAACACGGGGCATTGCTCATCTTTTCACGGATGCTTTGTCACACGTCACTCTCTGACTATGCTTAAGAGCCAAAGTTGTTTCAAGGGTTAAGCCTGTACAATTCTGCTACGTGCATCTCAGAAAAATGTGACCCATTTTACACAAGCAACAGATGTCTGCATAGAAAAACACGGCTGAGAATACTGCAAAGCCAAAAAACAGGAGAGAGCATGGATCTGGATTCACACAAGCCAGTCCTTGCGCTTCCATAATTGACAGAGGAAAAAGGAAATGATCCAGTCTAACGCAAGACCACAGGACCATCCCTGATGATCTCGCTGCCTTTTGAAATGCAAAACTTACGCTCCCATTACTGTTCTGACACTTCTCTAAAGATTTTTTAACAGTGAACATAAGCCATAGTGTTGTAGTTCAGTGCTGAAATGAAAACCTGGCAAAGAGAACGAATAGAGAAAACCAAGACATATTAAATGTAGCAAAACAACTCCAGGCACTCCGTACTTCCATCTAGGACACATAAGGAACAGCAGCCCCATGGACCCAATTTACATCTGTACCAGTGTTGACAGCAGTGAAAATAAGGCATTGGTGCTTGTCAGTGGGCCACATCACACCCCAAATGCTGCATTACAAGAACACTGAGGCTGCCGTGCAGAGTTAAAAAACAAGAAATTTGGAATAATATTCTCTATGTAGCCCAACTTTAACCTTTCTGTCTGCATATATATGTGTGTGTTTTTAGATGATAGAAGTACATGTACAATTATGTTATACTAAATGATAATAAATCTGTAGATACACACTGGTATGTCATTCTTTCCACAGAATCCCAGAATCACTCAGTCTCAGGAGTGATGGTGCTCATTAAATAAGCAGTTATTCAATAAAATTTAGCTCTTTGTCCACCTTGTTCAATATATCCTCATACTTCTACCATGAAATTCGAATGACTGGCTTCCCAATAGAGTCTTATGATGATGACCATTGTATACACTACCCAGCAATCCTCCACACTAACTTCACAGCTCTCTACCATGTCAGAATAACACTGTTATCCATATGCATCTTCCAGTGTTAGACTTTTCTGTCCCTTTTCTTGCCCTGTGTCTTCTTTACGCCCAGACTCTCGGTCCCAGTCTACTTGTACTGCCTCTTCCACAAATGTAAGTTCAGTCCTCTTGCAGAAAGCACTGCTGTCTTCTGTGCTCACAAGGCGGGGAAGTCCAGTATCCGTAGGCGCAGGTAAACCTGGGCCTCCTGACAGCAACGCGGCGGTGTAACACACCACGTCATCTGCTTTGGCTTTTCTACTCTCAGAGCTCTTCTCAGCTTGCAACTATATACGATTGTTTCACCTACTCCAAGTGAAAAGGCTGCTCTTCCCTTCATGCTGTCCAGACTGCGGCGGCTTCTTTGGCATAAGAAAGGTGTCAGACTTACACCGCTTTCCGTCTCAGAAAAACAGAAAAGTGCCTCATACTGATGTAAAACCGTAACACATCCATCAGCCTCTGCTCAGTTCACACTGGGGAGAGAGCTGTTATCAGGTTGTAAGGAGGAGACATCAGCATGTGGTTTCAATCTTTATGTCCTTATTTATTATGCTTCTGCAGCGTGTATGGCAGAGCATACAAGAAAGGACTTCTACTTAACCCTAGGTGACTTCAAAGGCTGACAAAGTTTTTCTTTGTTTAATGAAGGGACTACACAGTGCTGTCAGCTATTTCTAGAAATGCACCATATTTATTTTTCCCTTTTATCTTATTAAAACAGATATCTTGCTGGGCTATCATATGATAATGATTAACTGCTGAAATCCCAAGAGAGAAGCCCTGTCAGTCTGTCCTGCGGTAACACTGATTTAGACAGTGGTTCAAATTCCAACTCTGAGCGCTGCATTTCACAAGGGCTCTGTGTTGCTGTTACTAATGCATCAATTAATAAACATACTGTAGGAAAAGTCGGAGACTCTGCTGCCTCCAGTTTGTGGGCTAATTGTGTGGCATTTTGGGATACTCAGCCAGATCAAGCAGCAAACTGGATAATTCTTCTGCTGGCCTGATCCCATAACTGGACATGTGCCCTGGGTCACACAACACATAGCAGAGAGCAGCAGGGAACAAAACTGAACCAAATTTCAGTGCACCGGAGACAGTCACAACCTTCAAAGGGGGAGCAGCAGATGCTCAGCACTTCACAGAATTAAATCAATTATCAGAATTAAATCAATTATAACAATTGCCTTCCCAAACAGGAGTAGAGCAACCCCGGTGCAGGGCAGGGTGGCTTAGCTCACTCAGCATGGCATGGCGCACCTGTAACAGAGCTGTGGGCACAGACGGAGAACACAGGCACGTCTTGACCCCTTTTGGGTTTGCTGGGGGCTGCCTGGCCTGCCTGACACTAGGAACCCATGGCTCAGGATTCCTGCGTGTCAGATGGTTATATTTATTTGGAGTAAACATTGATATATTTATTACAAGAAAGATTGGTTTTGGAGTTGGCATTGGGGTTTTTCTTATTGTGGTGTGCTTTTTTGGTTTGCTTGGTTTTGCTTTTTACTTGCCTGTTTAGCTGTAAGTGCATTAAAACCAAAGCCCTGCAGCAGTGGGTCAATACAGTAGGCATCTTTTCTGGGGATAATGCTACTTAGGTTATCAAGATTTAACAAGAGAGAGAAAGTATTTCAGCCTTATTTGCAAATGTTAGCTATTTTGAAACTGAAACAGTCCTGTTCCTTTTGCAACTCTTTTGAAAGAGTTACAAGATTCACAAGGTTCATTTTTCCAAAGGACTGAGCAGGGCTGAAAGGTGGAGCAGGCATTTACCACCTTCAGAAATATCTAAATATTTTTTTTTTTTCAGAAAATATCTCAATAGCTTTATTCTTACCCATTATTATTATATGTGATCACACCGCTACTGGAGAGGCAGCAGCAGGACTGAACGATACCAGACAAACTGACTCAGAGTAAAGCAGAATTGAGATGCTGATGAACAGACAAAAGTACTTTGAAGAGTGCGAGGTCTCTTGGCAGTACCCGTGGCTGAGGGCACAGAAGTTCAGTCAGCTCAGTTCAGTGAGTAATTCACAGCAAGGTCTCACAAAATGGCAATCTGGAGCAACAGCATCTCCTGCTACTGGTTAGCCTGGAAACTGTCCAGTGCTGGTGGATGATGTGGTTGTGGCTGTTTTCTGTGTTACTGGCAGGAGCTATATGCAGGTACATACCAATTTGCACTGATTATTGCATATGTGTTCTGAGCCACCACTCTTCATGTTCTTTTCAGAGAACACTGAATCACATACAAGGTCTTGGGTCATACCTCCAAAATACTCAAGTCCAGAGAATTAAAAGGTTTGCCTTGATTCAGTTAAATTGAAATATGACCGAGGCATTGCTCCTGCCTCAAACACCATGACACATTCAAGCACAATGGTGCTTTTCCTTTGGGTTGGCTGTCTTGCCAGGGGATGAACATCAGTTACCGGTCAAGATACTGTAGCACATCAGCTGGTAATATGACTGCTCAAAATAATAAATACAGGGTCGCGTGTCCAGAGTGCCATAAATCCCCCAAGAGCTTTCTAGAGTTGTGAGTGCACACCCACAGAGGCAGAGAAAGCTGGATAAGCCTGGTTAACTTCACCATAAAGACAGATAACACAAAAGCCCAATGTTGGGACTCATCAAGGGCTAAAATTACATTAAGAATGCTAATAAATAATAATAAGACAATATGGAAATTTGTGGGAAATACAGAACTTGAAAATGGCCACGGAAGTGGTGTTTTGCAACAGGGACTGGCATGTAAACCTATGAAGCCCTACTTCATAGCGAAGGCAGCAAATTAATGAAAAGGAACAGCAGTACTTTTTGCCACCTGAAGAAAGAAAACCAATTCCAAAAAAACCCCAAAGGCAAATTTTGATACTTCTGCAATTTCAGCTAGAATCTGGACCTCATGCTGCCACAATGCAAAATACCAGAAGTGATGACTATGCGTTCAAACATACTCATTGTGCATGGGTGATATTAATATTAATTATTATTTAATGTTAGATTTTGTAAGGTTCCGTCTTCTCCTATGACTTTGAACTCACAAGGCTGTAAAAGTTTCAGTTTCAACATTTCTGTGATGATGGAAAAGTCCTTCCCAGCCACGGGATGAAGCATCAGCCGTATGTGAGAAGTTCAAGGCAACTCCGCTGTGTTGGGTCTCAATCCCTACATTCTTGTCTGCAAGGCACAGAGCTTGGCCAACGTGGGTGGATTGCCAAGAGGACGGCAAAAAGCACATCCCTGCCAGAAGGAAACCCTGCCAGTCTCTGAGTCACTAAAAACAGAAGTGCTACAGCTCCTCAGAGAAAAGGTGCCAAGAAGGTTCTACCAAGGGCAAACCACCCACACGTTTCCTCCCTCTTCGTCTTTTGGCACAGCCAAACCATTCTGGCTGAAACTTTCTATGTGAGAAGGTAACACAAGTCAGCTCGGAGCAAACACCCTGCCTGCTTGAGAGAAAACATGTGGAAAATAGGGTCTCTTGAATGGTAAACGTTAAAATCTACTCTCCCCTCCACAGTCGTCTTTCAGGAATTTAAGAAGATAAAAACGTCCAATGTGACTGCTTTGGAAGCTGTGACTTGTATTTTTTTTCCCCAGTAGACATCACTCAGGCTTCTCCATATTCCTCACACCTACTTTGGCCAAGGACTTTTAGCCTCTTTGTCCCCATTTTGATTCCTGCTGGAATGAACAGACCTACACCACAACATGGATAACCGAGTTGCTTTTCCAATTCAAAAGAAAAATGATAAAAAGGTTATACTTAAGGAAACAGAGTTCAACTAAATCATTTTAAAAAGGGACATAGTGGAGATACCATGAATTACAAGGCACACTTTGCAGCAGAACCTTGAAAAGAGTATTTATTTTGTATAATAATTCCTGATAAGAATGAGAGGGAGACGACAGGCAGCATCTGAGCTCCTCAGTGGGGTGCTTTGCTCCACCACTGGAGGGCTGTGGAGCAGCTCCCTTCCCATCAGAGGGCAGCAGCTGCCTGCCAGCGCCGCCGCTTCCCGCTGTCCTAGCTCGAACGCTGCCTTTGTAAGCTGGCTGATAAAGCTGCTTTCTAAGCCAAATTATTGTGACTTTGGTTTAATGATCACCATTTGCAGACTCTTCAATCATTTATACTTACATAACTTTCACGATGTCTGACTGACTACGTGTTGTTTCTGTTGCATTCAGGATCGTATTTTTTATGACCCGCACAAATGTGCGGCACGACAGCAGCCGCCTTAGGCGATGCCACAGACTGACTCGCAGTAACGTATCTAAGGAATCCAGTCCAACTTTTCCAACACTTTATCAAATGATCAGGTAATAGAAAATTGATCTCTTGGATTTATTAAAGTTAAAAGTATGCCTGTTCTTACAGAGCTCCTTTGGGGCGATGCACAGATGCATGTTTTTCTCTGAAATATTTCAGAGAGGCACAAGGAACAAGCAAGTGTAAGGCAGGACAAGCATCTTTCTGCTCAGTGTTCAAATAGTAAGACTTTGCTTAAAAAGAGAGTCTTCATAAAAAACGTGACCTAGCAGGAATCTTAAGCATGTATCTAATTTTAATCAGGTTAGAACATGTGCCAAACGTTAGGCACCCAGCAAAACGCTTTGCTGAGTTAGGATGGAAGTGCACATTTCAGTATCATCTTCCAGTTAAGTTCAATGGTTTATTTAGATCTGGTGCTGTAACCTGTAAACCCAGCTCTCTGCATAACAACAGCCCGTCTGCATAAACCCGAAAGGGACCAGAGGGAGCAGCAGTACCTCTTCCACAGAAGGTTCCGGTCCAGCCCGCCGTGCAAGTACAGGCTCCGCTCACGTGGTCGCAGGCAGCTCCATTCTGGCACCGACAGCTGTACTCACAGCTAGGGCCAAAGCTTCCCGCGGGGCATCCTGCAGCAGAGGAATCAAAACCAGATGATGGGTTAATTCTGGAGCAGCTCAGGAATCAATGGGGAATTTTTAGATACATGGGAATTCTTACTATTTCCAAAAGAAGAATCGAGGCATAATGGTAATGCCTTAAAATTGATATGATTAAGTGTTCTCCTTGGGGCCCAGGTAGGCTGGGCTGCTTATATTGAGGTCTATTTTAGAAAAACACCAGGTTGTTGAAAGACTAAATTCTGCACAGAAAACTAACATCATCTGATAGCTGCAAAGCCCGTGACTTCACAGGTTCTGCTTGATGACACTTTGCACGCTGGTCTGGAGTTGCTTACATGCACATCACTGGGACTTCATCAGGCAGGAGGGGGGAAGCTCCCGGCTTCTGTGCCTCCTTTCGAGACCCTATCCTCTGGTTTCCTGCAAATATTCTTTCCCCAGAAAGCTGGAGAAAATATGAAATGCAGTGGCTTCCTTCAGAAAGCTCCTAACTGATTGCTGTATACTCTACTTTCAGGCTCTGCTTTGAAGAATTCAAGCGAAAACATTGCATCTGGGGGACAGATTAACAAATGCATTTCCACAGCAGTTAATGTAAGGAGTTTTAGAAGATTTGCATGGTACTCACTATCAGAAGAAAGAAAACAACGCTTGAGAACGAAAGTAATTTCTTCCAGGATTATAAGAAAATCAATTAAGAATAGGGCCAGTTGCCTAATTCATATTTTGGACAGGCTGAAATACAAAGATATACTTGGCTAAACACAATATTACAGGGCCTCTACTCATGTTGGAAGGTCTTGTGAACTCCCCTTTAAATAAGTTACATAGGTTATTGCCAGATTTCTTTTAAAAGTGTATGATTTGAACATTTACATCAACATAAGTGATTTTCTGGCAATCTGAAAGAATCACAGAGAACAGAAAACAACAAGGATCCTCAAAGACAACTCTGTGTCTGGACTAAAGGGGTGGGTTCGGTGTTGCTGCCGTAGGTGGGCACTGATCAGAGCTGGTGTGAATTCCACTGCTCCTGCAGCCCAGTGACTGCTAGCTAGAGCCAACCCCTGCGTCTCCTACAGAGCCTGTAGGTCGGGATGGCAGACGGAAGGATAGCAAGGTGGCTTAAGTACTTCCTTGCTTTCAATCATCTGTGTTGGAAAATGGGCTGTTGTTTAAATGTGGAGGAGTTTGAATGCATTTTTTGCACTTAGAGGTGAAATTCACCCCAGGCTTGAACCGGTACAAAATCCCGTTTGTATCACCTCCTATTCCCAAAGCTGCAGCTCATTGTGCATCATGCCTCCTACACTACTTTAACGAGTAAATACACAGAAGTGCACTTGTGCCTTAAAAGCTTGATCCTGTTCAGCATTTACTTTTCACTTGAAATTTCAGTCAGTCTCCAGAGAATCTATGTGAGTAAAATAGTATTCCAGTGCAGCAATAGGTGTGGGACTCTCAGCTGAGCTTTCCTCAAACCTGCGGTGTTTAGCCTGGAGCTGAGACTTTCAAGGTGACGGCAACAGGTCAGTGCACTTCACAAATGATTTTGCAGTCCACATCACAGAGAATCTTCCCCCTGCTCGAGCCGGCACAGGCTGCTGCAATGCATGCCGAGATACATCCATCCCACCGGAGAACCTGAGCTGCCTGCAAAGCCGCAAAGGGAAAGAGCCTGACCTGCAGCAAGAGGCTAGAGATGCCTCAAGAGCAGAGGAGCTCCCCAGGGACAGTAAAGATCTCACCTCCAAGGCAGCATAAAATGTTTAGGAAAGTATTATGGCTTTCATAATCTTGTACACATGCACACACACACACATATTTATGTGTGGTTTTTATACATACATATATGCATTTTTTTTATACACACACAGTTGAAGTGGGGTACAAAGCAGACTCAATAAACCAGAAAACCCATAGACAGAACATTAGGGGTTGCAAGATGTTTTGTCAGCCACAGTGGCTTCACTGATTACCTTGCCAGAAAAGATTACAACCAGCTATTTGGCTACTTTCTCTCTGCAGAGATGCTGTTTTGAGAGAGGTCAAGAGCGAAAGAGAAGTGGAGTTGGCAGCTCTTTCTCTGGGAGCTGGTCTTCCCAACTAACTGTCCTTCCATTCCCTCTACGCCAACAGCAACAAGAGCTGTAAGATCAACTTTCCAGGGTTTTTGTCTTAGGTCACTGTTTCAGATTAATTGCTTTGACATTTCTGTGTGACACCAGCAGTTAATTCTGCCTACACTACTGAGACTCTGATAGCTACATCTGTGCCACTGTAAGGTTGTTAAACTAATAGATAAAATATTTATTTTATTTACCAACATCAATATAATCAATAATAATAATAGCAACTTAACTATGCAACTTACTGCCAGAAGATGAAGTGGATACCAAATGTTCGCATGGAATCAAAAAGGAAATGGGCACATTAATTGGAAAAAAAAAATCAAGTTGTATTAAATATAGAGATATTGCTTCTGTCTCAAGAAGTTCCTGAGTGACAAATTGATCAGACCTGGGGAAACACATCAGGAATTATCTATATGCCTGTTTTTATCCTCTTAAGGCATCTGCTATTGACCTCTGTTAAGAGACAGATTAGTGGAGAATATGGGCCTCTGGTAAGACCATTGCGTATTTTTGATGTTAATAGAGAACCCTAAATCTTCCTGATATTTCTTCTGTTATGTACATGCGAAGCACTTCTATATGCCTGGCCTTAAAAAAAAGATTTATGAAGAAGTAGTGCAGACATAAAACTGAATAAATAAAACCGATATGGAAACTTTTATGCCACAAGCCAAACACACATCAATCCTATCACTCACACGAAGTCTTAACATTAAAAATAGCTGCTGAGTCCAAAACAAGTCTGAAAATAACTTTTCTGGAATCCAGATTAGGGAAACCATCTAACCCCGATGAAACCCGAGAGCCCTGTGACGCGCTGGGCAGACCGGAGGCAGTACAGCCTGGAGGTCTTCCTGCAGGGAATTAGCAGGAAAATCACAATTTCCGCTGCTCGGTTTTTGCAAATTCCCTGTTTTGACAAAGTGGCAACTTACTCCGTTCACAGTGTCTCCCAGTGAATCCCGGCTCACAGAAGCAGGAGCCAGTGATTGGATCACAGCTACCGTCGCTGTTATTGCAGACACACGTGTTTTCACAGCTCTGTCCCCAATGGCCACTATTGCAGGCTGCAATGTAAAATGGTATTTACATTGAGAATCAACTTGGAGCTCACCCGAAGGATTCTTTTACATCTAAATGAGAGAGCAGAAAAGATGCAAAATGGCCCCTTAAGATACAGGAGCGCTGGACGGGACTCTCAGCTGCAGCGTGGGGCACAAACCAATGGAAAGAAATACAATTTTTGCTGATTTATTTCAGCTGAAAGTAGGCAGATATTATGTCATCCACCTAAAACTAATCATTCATAGTGAATCCATATCAATCAATCCACAGTCACAAACAAGTAATTTCATGAAAATAAAATACCAGCTATTGACTCATTAGCAAAACTCTGCATAACCAGAATAGCTAATGGGTAAAACAAGACAGGTTTGTGAGCACCCTTCACATTTTCCTCAAAATACTGGGAAATGCAACATGGACACAGACAGAGAAACCTCACTACCTTTGTTAAAGCAACTTCCTGCTTTCATTCTAAATATCACGTAACACTGACGTGATTACAACAACGTACCACAACATCTCCTTCCTTTCTTGTTAGGATAAAGATGAAAGTGCCAATTAGGGCAACAGAAACCTGGTTCTGGAGCTGGGCATCTGTTTCATGCCTGGGCTGCAACAGTTGGAAGAGCTGCCTGCCTGAGACATCTCTACAGGACAACTTTTCCCATATCTTATCCTGAAGAGAAACAAAAGCTTTTTTGGCCATGGTCTCTTAATTCTTTAGACAGCTAAGAGAGTTGTGGAAAGCTATCTAAATTGCTCTATATGTTACCAACTGATTTGATTTTTAAAATACCCATATTGGTGGAAACTTCAGATTTTCCCAGAGTTTTCTTCAGTACCAAGCCTGAGAAGCCAGGTCCAAAACTCATTGCTGCCAACACTGGCAACTAATTTATATGATTTTATGTGTTTCAGACCAAGCTTAGAAACAGGTTTGTGTTCTGTTGGCTTTTTGCAAGAAGGATCATAATGAATCAAGCAGAAAACACACGAAACAGGAAAAAGACAGAATCAAGCAGGATGGCTTAACATTTATATGGTGCTATCCAAAAAGGGCAAATCTGCACTCTTACACTGCCATCAGTATGGAGAACAATGCTCAAGTCAACAGAAGGATGCTTTGCTATTCCAGAGAACAGAATTTCTCCTAACATTTATATTCACAAGTTAAGAAGTGACCTTAAGACACACAACTGTACATGCCACTCACTTGTTGAATAAATCTCCCCTAAACAAAATGAAAAATTGAGAATTAATCTTGAAACTAATCTGCGCTGAAAATGAAAAACAAAACTGTCAGTCAAAATGCTGACAGGACAGATGGTATTGGGCAAAGGGATCCATAGTGTTGAAATAAGAGCTTATATCAATACTTTGCGCTTCATCAGCCATCTATTTCAATACTTTGAACCTAGATAATTAAGGATTATAACCACCCAGGCTGTGCAAACCCGTAAACACACAATTTCAGAAGCAATAAGATTAGCAAAAGTATATTAAAAAAACTGTAATAGACTAAGAACAAACAGAGCTGGTTCTTACATTTGCAGAAGTCCCTGGGAGATACAGTGTGCCCTGTGGAGCAAATATGCATTTGACTTACGGTGTTTGCAGTCGTGGCCGGTCCAGCCGGGGGGACACGTACACTCTCCAGTGACATGGTGACACTGAGCACTGCTGCTACAGCTGCATAACAGCAGGCAATTTTGTCCATAGTAACCATCAGGGCAGGCTGGAAACAGATGAACAGACTGCAATTTCACCTAGGTAATAACTCAGGCATAGTCTGATCTTTTCAAACAAGACAGCAACAGCTTGCCCCCTAAAACATGCATTAGCGGAATCCAGAAATCAAAATTGCAAAATGAAAGAAACATCTGTAATTTGTATATGAGGTGTCTGGCGCTGAGTCCTGGAAAGCAGGAATAGCTCGAGTGACTTTTGGGTACTTCTGCACATCAGAATCAGTCAGAGAAGGAAAATGATGGCTGAGCAAACATTTGTCAAAACAAGGAGAAAAAATGTGCCACTGCTGAGGTCTTGCAGGAAGCAGCGCTCGGAGCCTCTCTATGCCAGCACGACAGCCCTACTCAAGCAGCTTTTAGCACACAGAGGCTGGATAACAAGCCGTGCCACAGTAGCGCAGAGCAGTTGCTTGAGCATATTCCCATGGTCTCAGGGGATCTGCAGAGATAGCACCGATACTACTCCTTCGTCCTCACTGTTATTTAATCTTAAATTATATACATCAAGGAGCGTTGCTGCAACCATAACCCGAGTGATGCCATATGGGCCAACGGGTCAGCACCTCTTTGCGGACCAGGATTATATTGCAACCAGGATTATAATGCAAGTATTGTGGCTATTAAACATTTTATTTCTAAGTACATATTGCCAGGAATCAGGTCTAATGATAACATTTGGGATGCAGTGTATTTCTAAGTACATATTGCCAGGAATTGGGTCTAATGATAACATTTGGGATGCACTTTAGCTGGTCATCTGCATTTATCTGTAATCTCCCTTTAGTAAGTAATATAAAATCCAACTTGGGGAATTTCTGAAGCTGAAGAGTGCTTTATCTTGGAGCAGTTTGTCTAATGTAACAAGCATCTCATGAAACAGCAAGAAGGCAGGAAACAAGCCATAACCTAAATTTTCAAACTGACTTTCTTTTCATGGGGAAAGCCGATGTGAGGACTTACGTGCAGAGCAGGATGGCCCCGTGTAGCCAGGGGGACAGTCGCAGGCTCCCGTTTCTCTGTTGCACTGTCCCCCGTTGGCACAGGGCTCACAGGAGGACTGGCAGTCTGGTCCCCACCGGCCAGCTGGGCAATCTAGGGAAAAAAGCACGTGAGATATCCCCAGTGCCATTTTCTGTTCCAAGGCAGTTACAGATTTCTACCGTTACCTTTGAGAATTTAAAACCAATGACAAATCTAAGCTGGATAAAGGATGGTTATATTATCCCCACAGATCTACAGCACTGTCACAGTAAACCTTCTGAAAGAGTCAACGCCTCTGTACTGCAGCATGCGAGAACACATCTACAGAGAGACCCAAAGGCTCTCTCCCAGCTTCCACCAATGGTACATCTGTAATGTCAGGACTTATCTGAAAAATTAATAATTGCACTCAGCAAAGGAAATCTCCAGAGGGCAGTAACCTGCAGATAGATGCAGGAGGAGAGGGCTGCTACTGTGTTTTTGCTGGGCTGAGTGGGGGTCAGGATGGTCATACAGTCCTGAGGGACTGGGTGCGAGCCCAGGTCTCCATACACCTCCATCTCTCTCATCAGGTTCCTGCTCTGTGGCGCAGTGAGCCACAACCTGGCTCCACACAGAGCAGATGCTCCTCAGCACACAATAGCCAGAGCTCTGCAAGTGGTAGAGGGGTGTCCCACGGCCCTTTGGTAGGGCAGTGTCCCCGAGACTTTTTTCATCCCTTTACTTAGTTACTCACAATAATGCTCTCCTTTTTAATTCCTTCCTCTCTTCCAGGTCCTTTGCTTGCTGGTTCCACCCCAGCTTCTTTGGCCAAGGCCCTTCAACAGCTCCTGGGGCACACTGTGTGCATATGGCAGCACAGTCCCAAGCTCTGCCCAACTAGCATAAACGCAGCCCATCATACAAATCACCATTAATTGGACCAGAGAGACAGGTCAGGGTGACTGAACCATGCTCTGTTTTTCACAAGCAATCCCACATGTGGATGTCATATGTTCTGTAGCAAGACTTATCCTTTACCCCTTCTGCAAGTGAAGCATATTGCATTGCAGCAGTTTTTTGGTGGCAAACGGAATAATTCCACTTCTTACCACGTCTTCCAGAGTAAGACACTCACTACCCTAGTCCCATGTCTTACACACCTTGCTCACACGTAGCACCAGTCTTCCCAGTAGGGCAAATACACTGCCCTGTCTTTGGGTTGCATGGTGCTTCTCCACAGCTGCACCTCTGCCTGCAGTTTGCCCCGAAGCTCCCAGGCTGACAAGCTGGTCAAAAGAAACCCAAAGACACGGTTAGCCTGAGGCAGCATGTTGAAGACATTAGGGAGGCACCACCACTGGTGATTTTAAACTGAGCTGTGCCGGTATGATGTGATCAATCTCAGCATCAGCATCTCAGCAACCGGTGTTTGTAATTATATTTCAGCGGAGCTCTAGAAAATCTGTCCCTGAAGCTCTAAAAAGAATTATAGTTACCTGAATAAATGCTAGTTTTAGTAACTGGTCTCAGCCTTGTGCCTTGACCTTTGCAAGCAGTGTGACACAGCAGTTCCTGGGCTCCAAATATCAGTTTGGTTTCAGTGGGGATCTGCCAACTCATATCAACAACTGTACGTTTCGATTTGCAACTTCTGTATCTGAACAGAAGTTTCCTGAGTAAGTTTTCCCATCCAAAGTGTACCTCCCAGCAAAACATGCAGTGAGTACCTACATAAACGGCATTTTTCTCCATGAAACCCAGGTGGACATGGATGTTTGCAGACTCCTGTCTCATGATCACACAAAACATCACTAGGACAGCTGCACCTCAGTTTGCAACCAGCCCCATAAAAGCCAGGCGTGCACTCTGGAAAATGCAAGTAGTTACAGAATACTTAGAAGAAAAAGGAAGAGTTAAGAAAACTGAACAAAAGTCAGAAAACAATTTGGCAGAAACTTGCAGAAAATGTATTATAATGTACGTATTAGCAGTGCCGATAATGAAGTGTAAATACTTACTAAACACTTGCATGGACATTTCAAAGAGGTTACTGCTTAAATACAACCCAGAAACAGAGTGGCAGAATACTTAAGGATATATACAATTACAGCCATTACAGAATTACTCTTCTTATCTGTCTGTACCTTCTGCTGCTCTCTGCCTTGGTGCAAAGCCAGTGCCAGGCGAGGGATGCTCTCCCTCAGAACTGAGCATGTCACGAATGCTAAAAATATTAAATATCTTCACTATTATTCTCCACCAAACCCCCTAGAACTAGTGTCATAAATCTGACACGTTTCTGCCTGCCCAGAGAGGAATCTGAAGGGAGAATCTTTATTGCATTACTCTATTACTGTCTGGAGAGGGCTACTGAGACATGCAAACATGAATGTGGAATACAATTCTCTTTGAACTACCCCCCAAAAACTACAAAGACTAAGTTGAATTCAAAGACCTGCAAATCTGAAGGAAAAGTCGCATTACTGAAACCGTTTACAAATAACCCCACAGCCATGAAACGGATGTTTTGCCACTTATTTACTGTCTGTGTGGAAAAAGGGAAGAACAAAAGCGAAAACTCCCACAACCATCATTATTTAGGGTTGTATTAGAATTCAGTTTCTAGATTTCTGTCGTCATTTGATCAGGCTAAAACTCCTGCAATCATAAAATGTATTCCCCTTAATGTCCCTGTAAGCCCTGTGATAGCAGGTACTCATGGCGTTTGCCAAATGAAAAATCAGACAAAATAATTAGTAGAATAACAATATATTAGCAGCAAGCAGCCACCAAACAAAGCAGATGG
The DNA here is from genome assembly GCF_015220075.1 of Falco rusticolus. Taxonomy (NCBI): domain Eukaryota; kingdom Metazoa; phylum Chordata; class Aves; order Falconiformes; family Falconidae; genus Falco; species Falco rusticolus. Next base: position 25,485,256 of record NC_051199.1, read on the forward strand.
GAGGAAGAACGCAAAGTAATGCTAGGACAAAGGAATAAGCAAACATAGGGAATCTGGCTTTCTAGTGTACCTTTCTGACACTTCTTGCCGTGATAACCAGGCTTGCAGGTGCAAGTCCCGTTCCTCGCGTTGCATTCCAGCGTGTGCTCTTTCACGCACTGACACTCCTCCGAGCAGCCAGCTCCAAAGGCCCACCTGGGACAGGCTGCAGCCAGATGAAAAGGAATCATTAGCTCTGTAATTATGCATGAGTTATTTGAAATTGCACACTGCTGCAGAATGCAACTGCTGCAAAAAGCAAAACATTCATTTTACTTTCAGCAAATACATCCACATTCCTATGACAGTGCCTATTAATGTGTGGGTGTGTAAAATATAGTTTACATGATTCCATTATTAAGTAATTCATTTCATTTCAAGCAATACATGGTGAATGCAAGAATGAGAAATGTTTCAAAGAAAACTTAGTTTTAATGAAAAAATATTTGGATACAATCACAGACAAAAGCTTCCATACACACGAAAAAAACCAAACCCGAAACAATCACACAACTATTTTTTAATCTTGCATAGATGTAAGCGCAAAGAAACATGACCATCTATTTTTCAACATTTTTGTTTTGATTCTTTTTATTCCCATTTAACATTCCATCCTCATCCTGCACCAGCTAGCCTTGCTCCTCAGCTCCAGCTCCAACTGCATCAGCAGCCACTAATTCCAACTAGACTTTAACCTCACCAGCAACCCTAACATTAACCTGCGCATCCCAGCCTAACCCTACTATAGCCCCCGCCTTTGTGCACCAGGAAATCTCAGTCCTTATGGCAAAGATTAGTTGCAAAGGGAAAGATTAATGAAGTTTCTGGGGCTTCCCACCACACATCAAAAGTCACACCCTCCTGCTGCCCCCAGCTCCTCGCAGAGCCCACAGCCTTGCTTGTTTTATACGCTACGTCAAGTTTTTAAGACCGTTATGTCATGCATGTGTTAAAAGAGAGCCGAAAAATTATGGGGACTTACCAAGATGGCAGAAGCGCCCGTAGAGCCCAGGGTCACACAGGCAGGCGCCGTAGAGCCTGTGGCAATAGCCGTTGTTGGCGCAGTTGCAGGGCCTGTTACAGTTTTTCCCAAAGAGGCCTTTCGGGCAACCTTTGGAGTGCACAAACACAGCAAGGCGTTAGCTGGGAAGGGTTAAAACACGAACACCAAATCGGCTGTCTTTCAGTTGCTGCTGTAGAAAGCACCACCTGCCTCATTGCTGACCTGGGCACTGCGCAGCCCATCCTCACCAGGCACTTGCTTTTTCTCACCCTCCGTCTTGCTAATTATTTAACCCAGAGCCACTGCAAGGCACGCCGCAGGGTTACAGTACCACGCACAACTACACCTAGACAGGAACGGGGGGGGGGGGAAGCGGTGAGGTGTCAGGCACACAGGACAGCTGGCAAGACAAGGGGAGCCGTACCATCTTCGCAGAGCTTGCCATGCACGCCGGGCGGGCAGCGGCACTGCCCCGTCACTGGGTCGCAGGAGCCTCCGTTCTGGCACTTGCAAACAGCGGCGCAGCTTCTGCCATACGTCCCGGGGGAGCAAGCTGCGGAGAAAGCAGGGAAGATGGATGGGTCAAGAAATCCTTTCTTTCTGCTAGAAATGAAGCAAAATAAGACTGCAGTCATCAAAACCAAGCAGGGAGAGTGTCTCTTTAGTCAGGCAGGCTCTAAACCAAGCCATATTCTTTCTATATGAGGTAATGCAAATCCATCTGATACTTACTAGATAATTTTAAAAGGACACCTGAATTAACCAAGCTTACTTATGTGAAGTACTGTGTTACTTAGCCAAATTCTCCCCTGTATAGGCTACCCTGCACACAGTGCACAGGACTCAAAAGAAATCGCCTCAAGTACAAAGCTTAAAAATCAGAGCACAGTTTTGAATATTTGGAGATAAGTATTTTAAATATTTGTTTTTCTCCCAAATACTATTATAAAAATAACATTGTGGTTTGTTACATAGTCTTTGAAATTCCCCCAGTGCTCGTGGCAGCAATGGATCCAGACCAGCATGGGATTCCTTCCTAAAGCCCTCATTGCTCCTGCACAAAACAGATCGTGAAATGAAGCCTTGCTCCTGTGTTTGCAGCCTGAGCTAGCCGAGTAAACACAGTTCTGGAGTCATCTGACTTAACTGACATTTTATCAATGTACATTAAGAAACTTGACATTTCACATCAATTTCCATTCAGCTTCTTTGTTACATTATTAGAGAAATTTAGTTCCAGTTTTCTCAACTGTTTAGTTTACCCTTAACCCATAAACTATACTGTATATTAAGAAAGCAAGAGAAACGAGTGAAAGCAATCATATATGACTAATTCACACACATTATAACTGCATTTATCATTGCCAATGCCTACTTCATCGGATGGCAGGTTTGGCTTAATAACACAGTCCCATTAAAGTTCTTTACATTCCAGAGGCAAACTCCACCAAATTACCGGCATTTATATCTACCATAAATAAAGAGCAATAATATTATTATTTATGAAGTGAACTAAAGAATTTGGAACCTCTCTTGAAATTTTTATAATCCATCCTGAACCACTAGAGCACCATGAATAGGAGTAAGAATATCCGAACTTGGTAGCTTGACCTGTCTTAGGCAGACTAGAAATTATCGTTTTAATCCTCTTCGTTCCTACTCTGTCAGCTGCCCCCCATGTTTACAAACCAAACTCATGATCAGCCCCTACCCTGGTTTCAGCAGGGATAGTTTTTTAGGTTTTTTTAGTAGCTGGTACAATGCTGCGTTTTGGATTTAATATGAGAATAATGTTAATAACACACTGATGTGTTTAGTTGTTGCTAAGTAGTTTTATACTAAGTCAAAGACTTTGCAGTTCTTTAGGTCCTGCCATCAAGAAGGCTGGAGGGGCACAAGAAATCAGGAGGGGACACAGCCAGGACAGCTGACCCAAACTGGCCAAAGGGATATTCCACACCGTAGAACAAAATAACTACAGATGGAGAATTAGTTTCAATAATTTGCTGTTTTTTCTACATTTCTGTCCTTGTGCTGATGCCTCGTAAATAATCCTGATGGCAATTAACTGAAGAGTGCTGTCTACTGATGCTAAGCAACAATTCCTCATCAATTGTCTCATCAGTGACAGCAGAGACTTTCCGAGGATGACGGCCCATCAGGCCATACACCGGGAAATGGAGGCACCCTCCGCAAACATGCAGGGCACTGGCTGTGTAAGTTGCAGACAAGCAACAGTCAAGTTTTGCCAAACTGCAGATGAAGGACAGTGCATGGTACATCAAGAAATCACCGCTACTGTCTTTCCAGTTGGTTTTGACACATACTTCTGAAACACAAAGATCTTCTGCCAGGAAGCAGGAGAGTAAAAAGCTGTTACAAAGGGCACTGGCTGACTTGGGAAGAGATTTCTGAAAAATACAATTTCCAATATTAAAAATTAACCATCCCAAGAAAACGATGCTAGTAATAAAAAGAATGCTAAAGAAAAAGAACCAGGCACAAGTTTACCAACACAGAAAAACAAAAGAAGTTAATGTCTTGGGATGCTATAATGGAAAAAATGACGCTTGGTATACATGTCCACCCAGATTGTCACACCACCTGCTGGGACAGACTTCTGGACGTCAGCGAGGCAAGTTGTGGAACGAAGCATGGCAGGCAAACTTTGGCACTTTTTAGCAGCAGAGTGAATAGGAATGAACACCAACCAAATACTCAGGAGGGGTACTCTACCGTACTGCACTGGAGGGCAAAGACCTCGCTGTTTGAGGGTTCATATCATATCCAGTAGCATCCCTGACAATTTCTATTTAATGTGCCACATTACAATCAAATTTTGATCTACCTCTGAGACCTTAGAGAGCTTTACAGATTAAAAGTAAAACAGCTTATTTGTATTTTCTACCTACCTGCAGTGTCACAGCACTAGGACAAAGCCCCCACCTTTCAAGCACATCATACTCACTTTCATTACAGATAATGCCGGTCCACCCAGGTGAGCAAACACAGCCACTGCGTTCACTGTTACATCTGCCTCCGTTCAGACAATCCTCACACCTCAAGCTACAGTCATTGCCAAAAGTGCTATCAAGGCAAACTGAAATGAAAAAAAATAAATACAGAAGGCTTTGTGAGCATCCAGACAGAACATTTCCACAAGCTCTTGCCTATCATTCCACATGCACAAGTGCAAAAGGAACCTACACAAAATTTACAGTCTGAAAAAAAAGTATTCACTTTGCTAACATTAATATTGTGCTGCTGCAAATACCACTGATTCATTGCAAAAGACAGTCCCAAATGCAGATTCCCAAACTTTCCTCTTCAAATTCTCAGTCTAAACAAAAGGAAAGCTGTGACTTTAGCTAGAATTTTCTCCTTTAAATACTGTAATTCCCCAAAGAGCACTTAAAATTACTTTTTAAAAACAAATATTTGGCCTTCAGAAAAACTGAATTTGCACATAATGCTTAATAATATTGTATATAACCAAAAGTATTTCTTGGGAGAGAATCTCCTTGTGTCCTTGCTAGGCTATCCTTTTTGTCCTTCTATTGCAGTAGGTGGATGCGGTGCTATTTCAGTGATATTTTTAACAGCATAGTTTCAGTGTTATTCTAGGAAAACAAAGCATAATACACATTTATCAGTTCCTTTTTCTCTTCATGGATATGAAAAAAAGGGTTGGTTTATATGGGAAACCTTATACGAAATTGCATTCCTCCCTCAGCCTCCCCACCCCCCTTTTCTCCCTTGCACCCGCAGGCACATGCACCTTCATGGTCTCCCTTTGTGGAGTCCACTGAGAAAGGCATTGAAAATAAATGTTACTCCCTGCTAAAATACCTCACTGACATTAAGATCCTATCGACACGGTCAGTTTATTGCCTGTGAGGCTTTATGGCTGTGGCTGGAGGCTTCTTGGAAAGGGATTTTGAACAACACCCGAAAGCGAGCTGGCAGATTATTTCAGCTAACAGTAAGTCAGCAGGCTGGTTGCTTTTCACCAGCAATTTTCTATGTGAGGCCAGATTTCCTCTAGGTCTCAGCACCCAACTGTTCCTTTTTTCTGTAGCTGAGCAAATGCCTAAGCTTTCAGAGACATTCAGGATCCCAGTGCTCCCACTTGGAACAAGTTACAAATTCATACTTTAGGAGAAGAATACAGATTACCATTAAAAATGTCATGCTTCTACATTAAAAGTCATACAAGCTATAGAAAATATTTAATTACTTGCATCAGCTTATTGCTAAAGCATGGGCATTTTTATAATATAGATGGCAGCACAAAAATATGTTTGAAAGCATAAGAAATAAATTAATAATTGGGAGGTAAAAGAAATTACTACACCATTAAAAGTTTCATTTCTCCATCACCTTTTCCTACAAATCATCACGTGCTGAAAAGCCTCAGCTTTAGAAAAAGTGCAGATGCTCAGCTATGACTGATTACAACCAAATTTATGTGGCTAAATATAAATAAAACATGCAAAAACTGGTCAATAAATATTTGATTGTGGTTTCTAGGCCTGATAATTTTGCCTGTGGTTATCTCATTTATCAGTTTCCCAATTGGTTATCGATGTCGTTGAGTCTGGCTGGATGCTATGTGATTTGGGAGGTCTTAACAGTTTTGTTCATAAAAATAAGTTAATCTTTTATTAAAGGCAAGACCAGTTCCTGGGTTTTGCTGTAAGGCACAGTTCTCAGATGAGTAATTAGAGCTCATATAAAAATCACAGGACATACATAACAAAAATAAGAAATCCCATTCCTGCCTGGTGACCCACCAGCACATGCTGCACTCATCAGAAAGCAAGCACAGTGTTTCAACTCATAGTACTCTTCAAGTGGGGAAGTTTCCAGCTTCAAGTGGAAAGACAGAAGTCATGCGAAGTCCGGGTGGGATGCAAAGCTGCTCTGCACCCAGTCCTGTGACTTGTGTGTTTGCCCCCAGCTGTGCTGAGCCCTTGGCCAGCCTGAGCTCTATGTGGATGGGTCCTTGCTTTTCCTGGAGAACACGCCCATAGCATTAAGAGACCTGAATCTCCAAAGGGCTGTGTGTTACCCCAAGCAAGAATACAAATAATTTGAGCAAAACCCCCTCCAAGTATTATAAAAGGGCTTGTAAACAGGCACACATGCCCCCATAGGAGTGTTTCCCAAGGGCTTGCTCTCAATAGAGCAACTTAGCAACTTTGGTGGTTTTTTGATTTTGTGCGTTGCAGAAACCCACGCAATCCTCTCGTCCCTGGGAGGAAGAGCATCTCTCTTCGGTCTGTTGCCTCCAGGGCTTTGTGCAGACACCCAATTTTTCCAAGAAGCCTCTCACCCCTTGCTTCCTGTGCTGCTCGCTTTTCCCCTGCCTCCCTCCACATTCCCCCCCCACCACATCCAGGCAGCAGCAGCCGTGACTGGGGAGCCTCCACGTTCCTCAAACATACCCCATTTGGGATGGCGCATGTGATGCTTCCTCCCTGCTGGCACGGAGGACAGGCAGAAAGCAGGATTAATGCTCATCCCTCCTCTGCTCCTCCTGACAGCTTAAACTCAGCGAGCCCTGCATAAACTCTTGCCCCGGATCCTCGTTCCGAGCCCATTCCCCCAGTTTGCTGTGATGGCTAGAAATGATGCTGTTCACTCACCGACCCTTTGCACCAGGGTGAGCTCTCCTCGTGGGTCTTCATCCTCATAGAGGGCACCAAGTGCATAGCGAAGGAGCTGGGGGGAACCTCTGAACTGCAGCCCCGGAGCCCCAGCGAGCCCCACCGCCTCCTCGGCATCTGCCTCATCTCCACCTAGGGCTGACACACACATGCCAACAGGATCTGGCCCTGAGTCTTCCTCCATGACACTTGCCTTTCATTTTAATTTTTTTTTTTTTTTTTTTAATGCTGGTAGGTTTCTAGCTACACCCCTGTGCAGTCTGCACAGCAGCTCCAGTCGATTCATTTTCTCATCTGTATTTATAAACAGGGTTTCTGCTATCCAAATAAGAGAAAAGGGGCAGAAAAAAAATATATTTCCCTTTCCTTTCTTCTGGAAATTAAAGTCTGGTCCTGCAGAGTCCAAGAAAAATTAAACAAGGAGTTTAATTTTCCTCACTTGAAGTTTGAGATTATTTTAGTTAATTAAGGTCATTAATTTAGCTCATTTTGGAGATGACAAATATAGAGTGAGGCTGATGTCCAATTTATTTTCAGAAAAACTAGAATTTGAGTCTCAAAATGATGGGAAATCAGTTGGCTTTCTTTTTGGTGTTGGTTAAAATATTAAACTCTGCCCAAGGTTTAGCAGGTGCTAAACTGTTATAGAAGTAAGCTGCTAGGCTAAACTCTGTGCTGGTTACACTGGCAGAAGTCCAGAATCACACCATCGCTTTAGTGGAAAACTTGCCGTGGTTCATCGAAGCAGAATCTGGCTACCTTTTTTTTCCACAGCATGTTAAACTTCATGAAATAGTGCAAGAAAACTGTCAGAGTAATATTTATTTCTAAAGCACAAGGTTTAGGTTTTCAAACATTTCCAGTGGGTTTAAGCGTTCATCTCCCATTAATCTCTGGCAAAACCCACTACTCGAGGATGAACGTGGGATCCCCTTGTCACACGTAGCCCTCCCCTGGCCCCATTCAGAGGCGGCTCAAATTTGGCTCCTAAAATCCCAGGATTTGTGAAAATCCCAGTTCCAAATTCACACTTTAAATCAGTGGGAAATACATAATGGCCTTCAAGACATAAAAACAACTTACCGATGCAGGACCACCTGTTAAGACCAAGCCTGTAACCTTCCTTACATGCACATTCGTATGACCCCAGAGAATTAACACAGAAATGGTCGCAGTTGCCATTATCTAGCTGACATTCATCCACATCTAGAAAAAACAGATGTAAATGCTGATTAGGCACAAGTACCTCTGCTTGAAGAGTGCACTCCATGCCTGGCTGCATCTGAAAAATTATTCTGCATGTAAGAAAACCCGATTTTCTTAGTACTTTGGGACTCTCAGTTTCTCACTACTATTGGAGATATTAAAACATTTCAGGGCAACATGGAACGGATTATTTCACCTATGTTTTTGTCTCAAGTGAAAACAGCTGCTTTAAGCTGTTAAGCTCAGTTGATCCTTCAGTTATTTTGAGGGCTCTCCTTTCGTAGAAGTAGTCTTTAACACACATCAATATACAGTGTCCATGGAGAGAGAAGGAGAAGTTCCTCTCTGCTGGCTTGTCTCCCACAGCCCTGCTTCTCCATGCTGGATGCTGGGTTATTACTGTATTCCAGCCTCACGAAGTGGAAATCACACGTTTGTAAAACCTTATTGGCAAAGCTGGTGTATGGTCACTGATTCTATTATTAGGGAAATGCCCACAAAGCCCTGTGACAAGCTTTATCAGCATTTCTTCTACCTGCTGTTGTGCTCAGAGCGAGCCACTGATATCAAAGGACTCACCGTCGCAGGCGCAGCCGTCGGCGTTGGGCTGGAACCCCGCTTTGCAGGCACACTCATAGCCACCCGCGTAGTTGATGCAGAACTGGGAGCAGCAGGACTCCCCGGTCTCACACTCGTCCAGCTCTGCGAGGAAGGGGCAGCTCGTTCAGCCTCAGACACCGTCCGAGCTGCTGCCGCAGTTTTGCTCAGTAGCTACCGTGCTTTTCAGAACATGCCTTTACGTCTTCCTCTCCCTTCACCCACAGAAAACACTGTCCGAATCCTGACAGCGGCTGCCTTCTACCTTCTCTCCCAGCAGCCAGTACCCTCCATGCCCAGGGAGAGCCATCTTGGCTGCAAACCTTAGCTGCCACGAGGCAATTTACAAAACAGACAATAACTATGTCTCATCGGCCCACAAATACCATCTATTCAACAGTAATTTAGGTTTAACCATTTGGACTTTTTTACGTTCTACCTTTTTCAATGCAAACTATCAGTGAAACAGCGCTCCGATCCATCAGTGCCCTTGCTGGACATCAGCAGCCTGCTAGGTGCAACTGTAGTTTTTGATAACTAATTGCCCATTGCCTTATCCTGCCCTGTGTCCATCTGGAAATTGGTATCATCGACGCTGCTGTTCCAGTGATTAGATAGGAGAATCGAGCTGTTATCTTTTCACTGCAGGCTCTCAGCTGGTGTCAACCCTTGCAGCCTGCTGAGCGGGTCGGCGGCCATTCAAGGACCACCTTGTCAATGCTGAGTCTGCAAAACACTTTTGAACGTTACCCACACGAGCAGCCGCAGATGGGAAAGGTCAGTGTCTCAATTAACCTTGGAAGGAGTACCAACATTATTAGAAAACACCGACAGGAGGAAAAGGAGAAAGAAAATGTAATTAATCAATTGAGGTGAGGAGGTCAGCACGAAAATGATTAATGCAGGTTAGTTGAACATGGAGTGTTTTCCAGAAATGTCACAAGCCCAGCTCCTCTGCAGTGTGTCAGTTGATGCCTTGCTCTGGGGTCTAGCAACAGCCCCTTGTCTGTGTAGGAATGCGAAACCTGCATCCAACAAAAAGATTTTTGCTGTTAAGAGCAGCTTTTCATGTCCTCAGCCTTGCCGAACCCTTCCCCTGTGCTCTCACTTCCCTCGCTGTGTCCAGAGGAACTGCTTCCCTCTGAAATCTCCATCAGCAGGTCAGTGAGCTGGGGCACGGGCAGGAGGCTGCTCTGCCTGCTCTCATCCATACACAAACAGGAGTGCGTAACCCAGCCCACCCCCGCAAGGCTCTGAGTCCAGATCTGCCTCCCTGACCTTCTTTGCTTTTGCTTTTTTAGCTCCAGCATCAACCGCCCGTGCAAACCTCCATGCTCCCCTCCTCCCCTGCTCCTTCCTCTCTCCAGCACTTGGCTTTTTTAGTTGCAAGACTCCCACGGGTAATGCTTCTCCCATTCACCAGTGCTCCTGCTCTCTGCCTCTCCTCATGTCTCACTATACTGCTCTGTGATGCCTGCTCTTCCTTTCCTTCCCCCCAACACCCTGCTTCTTCTTTGCTATTCCTTAAAATTTTAATGACATAGTGACAGCAAGCCTAAACCAGAATGAGATACAGTTTGCATAGCAAAAGCCATGAACAACAACAAAAGATAAAAGAAAAAAAATCACATAGTAAAATCATTTAAAATGTGAACGACTTTTTAAGCTCTTCTCTCAAAACAAAAACAAATCTAACTCTATTGCTTTCACTTCCTGAGTGAGACTTCTCACAGCCAGAAGTGCAATCTCATCACTGAGCAAATCTGATGGAAATACAGCAACTTCCATAACACAAAGCGGAGTTTGCGCACAAAGCACTTCAGAACCGCAGTGCCAGAGCTCCCAGCCAGAGCCGACCTTCCTCCCAGTCACTGGCTGAGGAAGGGGAGGGAAAAAAAGTCAGGCAAGCAATACTTGGGCTGGACACAATGAGATACGGCCATAACAGCTGGTGATGCACCAAAGTGTCATCTTCCATTTAGGAGGCAGAACTCCTTCCCCTTGTTAATTAATAATCCCAGCAAACATGCAGAGCAAGGCAGGCTGGAGCAGCAGTGGAGGAAGCATCAGAGGACAGTATTAATTAAAATGTAGAAGAAGGGAAAGGGGATGGGAAGTTATTTCCTTGAGCGACAGCTCTCCTGCAGGGTCCCCTTGCAGAGAGACCTGCCACATCACCTCCCTACTCCCGCAGAGATGCAGCATTTGCCATGAATTACCTGCGCACGTTTTGCCATCAAACTCGAGGCGATAGCCGTCATCGCAGGAGCAGCGCGGCCCCGCAGTCGTGTGCTCGCAGCGGTGAGAGCAGCCACCGTTGTTCTCCTGGCAGCTATCGACAATTTCCATTTCGATGCCTTGCAGAGAAATAAATCAAAAGGATGTTAAAAAGCAAGCACAGGGGGAGAGTCACTGGAGAATAAGCCTTCTGTAAAAAAGCATCCATAAGCCGACCGCTGTAGCAGGAAATATAAACTCAGCTCCCACACACACCCGAGCAGAGCACATTTTGGAGTCACCGAACTCCGGTTATGTCTCCTTGTGTCATAACAGAGGATGCTCTCAACTTTGGTAACATGAAGCCGGCTCACCACTTCAGCAGCCTGCCTGCTACGGGAGCGTTCACAGGTTTCCTGAGATTTATGTTTTGTTTGAACGCAACAGCAAGTTCTGCCCTTGCCTCAAAGGAGGAAAGGAACCATCTGAGGAGCCCAGGTGGCCCATCTCAACCCAGACTGCTTATGCTTTCCAAAACGCAGCTTTTGGTTTTGTATGCGAATGGGAGAGAGTCAGATTCTGAAACGTCCACCAAACACAAACATCTTAAACTTCCACGGCAGGGTCCTGTGGGCGAGCCTGACACCGAATCGCAGAGCAAACCAATTCGCAGTGTTTGACCCTCGGATGTCCCTTCAAGGGGGCACACGGCAGCTCCTCTGCTAAGACTTTGTCCCCCCTGCAATTAAGACAGGGTGGTGGTACGATGCTGTCGCCAGTCCCCTTCGCCCTGACAGACCACCCCCCCTCCTGCGCTCGGTTGTGCTGGGCACTCCTCACAGCACCATGGCCAGGTCCAGCAGAAACCCTCCTACAGGAAAGGGAGCATCTGGCCACCTCACCCCCACCCAGGTACTTCCTTAGACGATTTCTTTGGGATGAAAAGAAACAATAAGGTCAGTTATAAAGTTTCTCTTGAAGAATTTGATGGATTATCTTGTTACAGAGCGATTTAGAGAGCAATTAATTTCCCATAATATGTAGGGGAACTGAGAAACACTCTCCCTAAATGAGCCACCGTCCTTCCAGAAACAGCCCAGCTCAGAGCAGGGGCCCTCAGACCTGGTACAGAAGGATGGCGTTGCCCCACGGCCCAGGCACACACCTGTGCCAGTGGCTCCCATCCTACCTCTTTTTGTGTCCCCAGGGAGCAACCTGCCTGCCAACAAGAAATGCAAGTCTAGCTGGGACAGGGTATGAATTAAGAGAACATATACCGAGGGATACATTTCATGCATAGTAAGATTTTTTGCACCACGGAGATGAAATCTAGTCTCCTGTCCAGTGTGTTAAGCTGGGATTTAGGAAACTTGCCAATCAAATGCAGAATCTGACTTTATACGCCATCTCCATCATTTACTTTGTCTCAGCTCTTCATCAGTAAAAATGGAATAACAGCTCTTCCCCATGCCACTGGGGAAACGAAAGAATAAACAAAGATTGTAAATTGCTCAAACACTGGGATAATCCTGATCATAAATATATGCAGAATGTTTTTATTTTTATTGTTTGCTCTGTAATATTGTACATAAGGCACAGAGAACCACCGTCCCCTGAGATTTGGTGAAAAATATTATCAGAAAATCACAATGAAATCTAAGTGGTCTAAGCCAATTTTTTATCCCTGTAAGAGATGATTTCGTATCTATATATTAATTGCATTTCCTCCACCATTGTACTACTCACAGTTCCCCATCACCTATGAAATAATTCTCCAGGATGTCTCTCGTGTAATTGGGTTTTGTTTTTAATGTATGTTAATGCTTTGAAACTGAATTTTATCCTTAAGTATTTCTTATATGCACATTCTTAAAGAAAGCAATAATTCCCTGGCATGCAGCATATTTTCCTAAGGAAACTGTGCTGAAAGTTCTTGCACAGTATTATTAAGATTGTACAATCTTTGCCCACCTCTTTGCTAAAACAGGTCATGCTTTTGTCTGCATTCCAATGAGCTTATGTTAGGTCCATAATAACACCAACTCTTCCACATCACCTCCTTTATTAATCTAAATTTGCCCTCAAGGACAGCCCAGGGATTACCTGTCAACTAACAGCGCTGGGAGTCAGTCCCCTTCTCATGAAAAGCAGTGTTGGTTAAGAAACCCCGCTGGCATGAGTTAAGTTATGGGAAGGAAGACAACAGGGCTCAGTATCACTTCAGTTTAGGACATTTTAGTTGTTCAAATATTTTTGTCATCCCCAGTCTTGCTTTTTTCCCTTTGTTTTAAAAGCATCTACTAAAAAGCCTCAATAATCTCAGGAGGAACACAAGTAAACTGAGACAAATAAAGACAAGAGTGGAACATCATGATGGTTTTCTTTTGCATCAGATCCAGCATATAAGAAATATAAAAAAATATGGAAACATGAAGAATAAGAGGGCAGGAATTAATATATTTTATAGAATAGCAATATTTTAGTAGCTTTGCAGCAGAATTCACCAGACTCTGAAGATAAACCAACCGGGCTGTTTACTCTTTGAGATGCAGTAATTAAGGTCTGTGAACACTTAGGAATGTACCAACCTGCACAACCAGCAGTAGCAGAAGGTGAAGAACACCGTATTAAGCTTGAGCTTTTGCATACTTTTTAGCATTTTGCTGGGAGTGCTAATCTGACTGAATTAAAACTGAAGCCTAGCAGTTTGCAGGTAAGATAACCTGAAATGCATAGCTGTAAAAGTGTCACTTACGGTAGCACTGCTTTCCATCAGCCCCCAGCTCAAAGCCGGGATTACAGACACAGGTGAAGGATCCCAGAGTGTTCACACAACGATGAGCACACCTGGCTCTCCCTTCTGCACACTCGTCAACATCTACGAAACAGAGAGAAAGGCAAAAATATTCATTTGCATATTAAAATAAAAAATAATACTGCTCTACACATACACAGCTGTATTTCCAAACATCCACTGAAAAGAGCATCCTGATTTTAGCCTACAGCTGACACCACCTGATGAATCCAGGAACAGTGAACTCACAGCAACATTCTCCAAAATAATCTTCTTTTCTAAACACTGTTGACTTTGAACCTCTCCATGTGAACGTTTACAATACCAAATGTTATGTTTACAGTATCAGCCAAAGCAACTTTATTAGTCTTGTAAAAAAAGCAATGACAAAAGAAGTCACATGAAGAACTCAGAAGGAAGTCCTATCTCCCAGTACCCTAAAATCATCACTAGGTCCTCAATGCCATTATAGTTAAATGAATGAGCAGGAAAAAGCTGACTATTTTCTGAGTGTAAAATTATTTGGATTAAGTGGTGGCTGGGTTTCAGAAGGTACAATGGAGACAGATCTCTGTCACATCCCTGAATCACGCGGCTGCTTCTACAGAGGTGCAGCAGGAAGGCACCTACTCTACCAGGGGAGTTTTGCCCCACCTGTAAGAAAAGGAAAAAGGTGAAGGGCTGTAGGTGGGGAGAACATTCTTTGCCCAGTCCTATGTCAAGCAGTCTCTTCCTCAGCTTTACACCCACTAGTCTGCGTTGTGGAGTTAAATGCCAAAGGCATCCATCTTCTTAAAATCTCAGTGGAACGCAAAAATACTTTTAAGGAATAATTATTGAATAAAAGCAAAGCAAAACCTTATGCTAAATACTGCTGCTGTGGAACACAGCTGCAGAAAACGCCGGCCCCTGTGCAAAGACTGGAATTATCTTGCACATGGCAAACCCCTAACCTACCTCCTTCTTCTCCTCTTGTTCTGATATTTCACTCGCAAAATACAGATTATTTATTGCAGCAGTCCTGGGTCAGTGTCTCGCACACGGGAGAGAACAATCCAGTGTGCAGCTCCTCACCTTTTACCACGGCAAACCACTAACAGATTTTTTCCTCCGTCTGTGCTGTAACCAGCACCGTATTCATGGCCCCTTGTACTTGAACACAAGGAGCTTTACGAATGCAATCAGCCTACTTGCAAAAAGAGGCCCCAGGCAGTGCAAACACCACACACCAACTCATGAAAATTTCAGGATAAATGACAGCTTCTCTGAAGCAGCAATGTGAGGAGCTGCTGTTTAGAATAAAATGGGTTATTTCTCCTTTTTCTGTAATTGCCATTTTGCAAGTAGAGTATGTTGGCAAATGCTGTAAATGTTCTTTTCTCTTTTTCTGCTTTTTCAAACAGAAAAATAAAAAGTTGGAAAACTGAACCACAGTCACCATCCTGCACATGTTTCTTCCTATCTTGCACATACAGCTAATAGCTGAAGTATGACACATTAGTTGCCCTCTGTCTCCTAGCTCGGTTTCCAGAGTCAAATAGCAGCTTGAATTTTGCAAAAGACGTTGAATAATTTCTAGGAGAAAAAACAATAATTGTATATCCATGGTAAGACACGATACTTAATGATTCAAAAGACTGTTGCCATGAGGCTGGGAAGATAATTTGTTCCCATATATAACGCTGCAAGCTACCTAGTGCTTTAGCTTATAGATAAATTAACAGAATTGTCAACATGCATTCAAGATAAAACGAGTAACATATTGACCCTAGTATTAAACCCACTGCTGTTTCCATCTATTAATCATCACTGAAGTGTCTATGCTACTTGAAAATACTTTGCTTTTTCAGTAACCTTACTCATGAGTAACGCCAGTAAGAGAACGGAATCGCTGAGCTGTGCAGTGCTACTCAGAGGAGGGTTTACAGACAACTGGACTATAATACTCCGGGTAGGAAGTAAATATTTTGCAAAGAACCCAGCACCCTCTATACATAAAACAACAGTTTAAATATTGGCAAAATTGTGGCCATGTCTTCAAAAGGAGGAGTTTAAAATTCGTGTCTGAATACATACCCTGATCCTGACAAGGCTGTTAAAAATCTGTGCACTATGAGGTCCACAAGTGCCTTTTACTTCCTGAAACTGATAAACTATCTAGCTTCCAAGCTTCATATTGCAAAAGAAAAGCAGGTATTTTGATCTTTAATTCCCCCACATTTCAGGTCAGAAATGCTTTAGATCCTTTTGAAAATCCCAGACTAAATACAGGACTTTGGAATTCAACTTTTTAAGCTCCTCTCTTTGGAAATCTCACACTTCACAATTTCTTCCTTCACAGTAGTTTCTCTATTAATATGGAAACAGTTCTCCAGCTAAAAAGCCCTTTGAATTCTAAATAGGTTTTCAGTGACCTGGTTCAGAGTGTTACTTGAACCAACTTTCCAGGAGCTGTATCTGGGGCATTATTTTAAAGGGACCCTACAGGAATAACAGTACAGCATCTACAAATCCAGTCTCTAGAAAGCATGATTTAAGAGATCACAGAGTAATTTTCATTACTAACTAAAATGGTCCTTCAAGACTACTGGCTGACATAAATACCACAGAAATGCTGTTTCAAAATGCATACATATATTTGAATAACATATAGCTTTCCATTCCAAGCTCAGTAAGCCAGAGCACTGATTAATACCTTCCTTTCCAATAAACAGTCCATAGTTTCTTACCCAAACAGGACTTTTTGTCTGCAGAAAGATAATGCCCTGGGTGACACTCACATTTTGAAATTCCTTTCTCATTTTGACAGATTTGTGAGCATCTTCCATTCCCACTTGTGCAGGGGTCTATCACTGAAACCAATTACAGCACACTGTCAACTTAAAGGTCACATTTTTGTCTGAAAATGGTCTTACCTGCCACCGTTACAACTAACAGCAAAGATTACTGTAGCTGTAAGAGCTTAGATTAGGAAAAAAATACTTGACAGAATTTTGTGTATAGTAAAGCCGTTGTTTTTCTGTGCACTATTTTCTTTGTTGCTGGACGGCATTTTTCATAGAGCAGGAACAATGCCTTAAACAGCAGGAAACTGGGCTCGTATTACACTTGGAAGTAGGACAAGAAAAGTACATTTTATTCTTATTTTGCTGTAACTGAGCAGATTTCAAGAGTTGCTCTAAACAAGAGCAATTAGCACTCCAATGTGTGAACCCATAAACACATACAAGGGTGGAGTTCGCCATGGAACAATGTGTATTTAAAAGTCTCTCGAGGAAATAAATGCTGAAGGGCCCTAAAAAAACTCCCTCAATCTAAACCCATATGCCATTCATGTTGCACATCAGGATTTTTTTCTTTTCTCAGACAATAATATACTATTTCAAGGATAAGTTGCTCTAAGTGGCAAGTACTTAGAAACACATTTATAAAGTGTGTACAGAAGCCTCCACTTCAAAGATTTCACTGTGGTTCATGAGTTTATTTCTGGAACATGTACCTGCTGGAAGCATACAGATGTATTTACCCAAATAAAGACTTTGCACGGACCTAACGGGACTGTTTGGACAGGTCTGACTTGGGTTAAAAGCCAGAGTTTTCATATCAAAATCTGATATATTAAAAAAACCAAGCCAACCAACCAAACAACAAAACATTGTTAAGGATGTAGAACTGAAATTTTGTGTTGGACTTTCAACAGGATAGGTGGCAAATAGGTTTCCAAGGGACAGCAGCACTTCATTCTACATGACGCTTTCAAGGCTGACAACTTGGCTCTGCAGTTCAACAATTTGCAGTCTACAAAGGATTTGGCTTCAAGCAAGAACTTGTTCCTTGCCGATATAAAATAACGAGTTATTTGCCGATTCTTTTTCTATTTGGTTAAACTAAATGAAATCACTATCAAACAGCATCTGTTAAACCTGCATATTATAAAGGTTTTCAGAGCAGCTAAAGCTTTAATTTGAGAATGATTACAGCATAGAGTAAAACTTGTAATACTCTGTGACATGACAACAAGCAAATAACAAATTATAGGGTAGATGTTACTAAAACATAGTAATCTGAATAAAGATAGCAGTCTTAAAAGTCCTTAGACAAGACAAATGTTCATAAAGGAAAGATCTTCAGGACATAAGGCAACCTCCGATTGACTTGTTTTCCACTGACACGTCTGTTCCTTCCTGTTATAGACAGGTTTCAGGAAAAGCTAAAAATAGCTCACTAGTGTTCTTTTTCCAACATATTTGTCTCTTACTGTTTAACTTAACTTCAGTAGATAACAGACTCCATCCTACAAAGCTCTATTCCAAGCTGTGAACACTATGGCAAAAAAATGTACTGGAATGGTTTTGTTTCCTAGAAGTCCCAGAACATCCAGGAACCTCATCTGAAAAAGCCGTGGCGATGCACTGATCTGGGATGGCAGCAATGCTCTTGGTGAAGCATGAGTATTGGCTCTGTGTGTGCTGTGGGCCTTCCAGACCTTCACTGCAAGGTTGTAAAGAACAGTCTCCAGTCCTATCTGCCATGACCTCTAAAGCACCTAAAGAAAGAGAACTGGGCCTTATCAAGTTAATTTTCTTGCTCACAGCAAGACTTTACGTGGAGAAAATATGAAGTGGTGAGGAGTAAAATTTCCTTCTCATGGCAGGAAAAGTTAGGGGTGGAAAGAGCATTGACTTACAGAAAGAAAACTCAAAGTGGCTTGAGAAAGATATTTGTTCTTGCCACCCATGGATAACCCAATGGGGAATTCACTCTAACACACATCCTGTATAGCCCACCCTCTTACACAGCTAGCACAGCCGCTGCTGACTGCATCCATACATGTCTCACCCCTGGCGCTATCTTACAATTTTGCCTGATGCCACACCACTCCATCCCGTCGGTTTTCCTCCATGCTGAATGCTGCACTACCCTGCTGGGCTTGTGTGGTTCTGTACAGGCTTTCAGGGCCATGGGGTGCAGTACTAGCTCCCAAGAGTCAGCAGGGATGACTCCACACTGGCAGCACAGCTAGCCCGCTGTAGTTTCTCCATCCGTGGAAATTAAAAGCAGCCAGGCTCACCTCCTCCCACCTTTTCTACTTAAAACATCTCTAATTGCCAACCCAAATGCACTCATGGCCACTTTACGATCATTTGTTCCTGTAAAAATCTTGTCCATTGCCTTACCTAGCACTTTTCTCTCCCAGGCATTTATTTGCTAAGGTATTTATGGGAGAAAAGCATCCTACTTGGTCTTCATTTTGGCAGCTGAGCTCTCCTTGTGAGAGAGATTCTCCTTCCTCTGAGCACAGCTGTCCTGGGGCGGGGGTGCACTATTCTATTTTGATTTACTCAACTCTGAACGTAGGTAACCAGGCATACACATGAACTCCAGATAAGGTCTTACTCGCAGACAAATCTGACCTTGGCCCCTCTCCACTGTTCAGTAATTACCACCTGGTGACAAACTGCTGCCTTCGGTGGGTGGCTGACCTTCATCAGCCCCACGACACAAGGGAGCGAATGGCCACAGCTGTCTGTGTGGTGGCAAAACCTCACTAATTAGGGGACTGAGCCTGCTCGTTTTGCTGCTGAGCTGAACCAGTTGCTGGCAGCTGAGATAGGTAGAGCGTGAAGTGGCTCTAAACCTCCAAACAACAGAGGTCTGAACTGCTCCATGACCACCCAAAAGGGACAACTCCCACCTGACCAGGCAGTGCCATACTTACACCCTGCCAATCCAACCTCTGTCCCACCACACCACCACAAAAAAAAGCCAAAGAGTTTTTTTGCAGGGCTCTGTATACCCAGCTGCCTTGGCCAAGGATGCCTTGAGTGGGAGAGGCAGTGGAGGAGCTGTGAGAGGTTTGGAAATGCACTGGAGAACAGTGGGGGAAGGTCTGTGATGCCCTCTTCCCACTAAAGCTCCTATTTTCCAACTCCTTCCGACAGTCTCGGGAACAAAAAGTGGCCACCCGGTGAGAGATGGTGAGGCGAGCTGGCTGCGGGCGCTTGCTGCAGCGCTGTGTGCGCAGGCTCTGCGGAGGGCAGGGCCTGGGGAGGCCAGAACCGAAGGCCAAGTGCTCGTTGCACACAGCGTGAATTGGAAGCAAGCTGAACAGCAGGATTTACTTACACTTTACACACAGCATATAAAATCTCTGAGCAGAAGAGAAGCCATATGGAAACGGTTTTGTGACAGGAATTTTAGCGCAGTAAATCCATAAATTTGGCCCTATCTTTCTCTGGCATATGCAAGGGTACCGTGTGCGCGCTTGTGTTGGGGAAGGGGGGGTTGCCTTAAAAACTGATGAATATGCTAAGATATGTGAGAAAAAAAACCCTAACCAACAATCAAACCCAAAGGTAGCATTTCTGTTCTGCTTGTGAAAGTGTTTGCTTAGAAACCTGAAGGGGAGGATGAATGAATGGGACTGCGATTAGGAGCAACACAAGCCAAAAGCAGATAAAGAAGTCTTTATGTAGAATAAAACATGTTATACAGGCCAACTCTATATACAACTTGATGAGTAATGAAATGTTAGAATTAGAACACGTTTACGTTCCTAACCTATGTCATCATCATCAGCGTGCAACGAACAGCCAGGGGTCTATGAGGCCAAAATCTCATTTGAAGTTGTGACTCAATGTGAACTTCACACCTCAAACACGTGTCATTTTAAAATCCTGTTAATAAGCGATTCCTAAAACTGCTTTTGGCAAGCAGGGTGAAATATGAACGAATCCAACAACCCAAAGCACTATCCTGGGGTCTTTTAAATTGCCTTTAATGTCTGTCTCCAGACAGGTAACGCAGGACCTACCTTCACAGGATCTGGCATCCCTCTTCAGCTGGTAGCCCGGCTGGCACTGGCACTTGTAGCGGTCTTCACCAAGCTGAATGCACTCCTGCTCACAGCCCCCCTTGTTAACACTGCAGGAACTGACAGCTGGAACCAAGGAAGCATTGAAGGAACACATATCAACAACCCAAGAAACTTATTTCCTATTTTAAATACATGAATGACAGCAAAAATGTGCAAATCTCACCAAACAGCTTTCATAAATGCACCTGTCCTCATCCCCTGTGTGATTGCTCTCCCTTGCATTCACAGCGCTTGTTTGACACAGCATCCCACGTCGGCGACAGTCGTGATTCCAGCGAGAGGCAGGTGAGATCTAAGAGCTGTAACGCTGACTGAAGTACAGCCACTCTTTGATCTGACAGCAGCAAAGCACTCAAGAATCCACTGAGGTAAGGGGCCGGGGGAGGGGAAAAAAGAGCGGCCCTACTGGCACTTGCCCATTAGCTGTTTGTTTATTTTTGTCCCTGCTGTCATTGATTAAAATAAAAAAAAATTGTCTTTCAGGGTGATCTCCTCAGTCTCATGCACTGGAAGCTGCAAATGACAGCAGTCACAAGCTGCACAGGACAGACTTACAAAATAAACCACAAGGAACAAGAGGGTCTTTAGTACGTCTCTAAAGATGCTGCTTCTTTTACCCGAGCAAATTAATACTCTGTTTTTTGTTCAACATGTATCCCCAGCCTCTGGAGAAACATTTCTCCTTCTGCCAAAACACATTAACACACACCCACACCTATTCGCACACTGCATATAAAAATAAGATGGATCGTCTGAACCTGTTATTGTGCTGTACATACGTAAGTGTGAGTATGTGCACGACTGCATCTATATATATTTTAACAGCGGGGATGTATTATGTTCTCCATGAGTAGCTAGAAAGACTATTTGGTCCTTCATGGAAAGCACCAAACTCCAGACCCAATGAAGTCAGCAAAAAGCTTTGATAGTTATTTTAAGAATATTCATATTAATTCATTTATCTATAATAGACATTAAGAAAACATTAGCCACAAAAGCTGCTGTAGAATACATTTCACCCTATGCTATCAATTAGCAAATACTTAGTTTGTGCAGCCAAGTATGTGTTAAAAAGACAAAAAGAGAAGCTAATTTTTACATTATCATTGGTGCATACGCAGAAGTAGCCAGAGGACACCTCGTTGCACGCTGACCCTGGCTTCTGAGCTCCACCTCTGCTTGCAAACCTCCCACCCGGTTAGCAATGTAACTTGAAAGCACTTCAATCGCTACACGGGAGACAGCAGACCCGATACATTCAAAGCTTCCTGCTTGCTGCACGTTTGTATCCAAAGACCTGTTTTTCCGCAAGAATATTCAAATAAGATGAAAATATTTCAGAAGATAAAAAATGCCTTCAATCGGCTCCAAGTGACAGAATATACATCCCGATTTTTAAAAGTGCCATTTTCTAGGCAAAAGCCAATTTGGATGTAAGGCGAGATAAGCAGCAACCTGCCACAAAAAAAAATTTGGAGGCTTCAAAGCCAGAAGGCACAAGCGTGAACTTGTGTGCGGAGAGCTGGGGCGGTGCGGGTCTCTGCCTGCGGCTGGGGAGCGCGGAGTTTCCCGAGTGGCCGCGGCCGGGTTTATCACGCCTTTTTATCGAGGTATCGAGCAGGCTGCGTGAGAGGAGGTGCCAGACTGGATGGGAAGAGCCACCAGGGAAGCAATGGGCTGAAATGTGCTTCTGCTGCCAGGTACCGGCCATGCATCTTTGATCAGAAAAAGGGAGAGGCTCGGCATGTCGTGAGTCTAATCCCACCTCTTGTAAAAGGGCTTGTGGCTGGAGGTCTGAGCACGTGCATGGGGTTGAGGCAGAAATATGGCAAGTTATTGTAATATGGCCCATTTGTACAAAAAACCTGAGTATGATATATATGCATATAACAAGTATTATACACACACACACACACACACTTAGACGTACACATAGCAACCATGGGGTCAGAACACACAGCCTCTTAAAACCTATGAGTTTTCCATCATCTTAAACCCAACCTTATCAATGACAAGAAACATAACTTCAGATGCACTGTGCTTTTACTTCTGTGGAAAAACATAGATTCTAGATTTGTAGAGATATTGTCTTTGTTATTTCCTCTATTAAGAGCCTTAGTGTGTGAAAGTCTCCATAAAAACCTGCATCTCAACAGCTTTTCTACATAAGGCAGACATCAAAGATAACAGTTGGCACCAGAGATGAATCGGGGTCTCTGCTTTCACTTCTAGGAGTTCAAAAAAGAATAAATTCCTATGAAGACAATGAATTTGCACCAAACTAAAACCACAGACCAATACTACAATAAACATGTTCTCTGTCTGGGTTTCTGCTTTCCAGATACCAGTCAATTAAACTTTAATGAAATTAAATTCACTACATTACCATAATCAAGGCATTAAAAACAAACAAACAAACAAAAAAATTGGAGAGTGTTACCTTCAGTTGTTCTAATTACCTGTTTTGTAGCGAACGTTCAGTCTGGCACATATATCTAGAAGTGCATTCAATATTGAGCAAAATTTGTGGGACCAAAAAGCTAAGAACAACAGGGAGCATGCAAAAAGACAGGATTCTGGCTTGGCACAAATTATCAGAGACCAAAGAAATCAAGAAGAAAGTATTTTAGTTTCACACACTAGTTATCATTGAACAAGGCAACCCGTCTAAGCGGTTGTTTGCCTTGGAGTACGAGCAGAAGTTTCTAATGAGAGCAGGATGGATGACAAACAAAGATTTCTTCAAACCATGTACTTTGAGGCTTGTACTAGCAGTGGAGGGATGGACCACCAGCAGTTAGTCAGGATCCCAAACACACTGTGATGACATAGTAGGAGGACCAGACTTGCTGGAAAGAGCTCGTGACAGAAGGTCAGTAATCCTCCATGCACTCACAGAAGAAAGTAGCTTATCCCAGGTTTTTGACTCTTCAGATGTAGGCTGAATATCTTGTAAGAACATAGATGCACTTCTTTATGTATGGGAGACTTCCAAGCCATCTAGGCTGCAAAATCTGCTTCCCCTCAAGTGATTTTGGCACTTTTGCTCCCAGAAACATAGGGTTGCCAAAAAGAAAATGAAGATGCGGAAAGAATGAACATACAGAAATCTGGGCTGGGTTCATCTGAAAAGCCTGTTTAAAGGGACACTTGTTTCTTATACCTACAGCTGAGATGAACACCTTCCATAAACAGCTCATTCCTAGAACTTTGTCCCTCTTTATTCTTAGTATGTGGGAGAGATCGTTACATCCTCCAAAGTAGCCATGGAAGAAATAGAGCTTGCATTAACAGTAATATTTGAAATGCTAGGTGTTCTGCTTAGTTGCACGCAGTCAAACGAGAGGTGTGTTATTGGGTTTACTTCTTGATCGGACGAGTTCTCAAAACTGAAATGTGTCAACTGGTGCAGCAGAAGAGGCAGACTTTCCCCATCCCTAGCGGTCAGTGCCAGCAGTTAGTGCCCAAATCCCAGTGCTAGGCACTCCTGAATTACTGGTTTATATGAAATGCTTCTCCCTGTCCTCATCAATTAGTAACTGTCTTGTGCTCCAATGCTTATGATAGCCATTTATTTTGATGCCTTGTCTAAACAGCTGAAACAGAACTCAATATCCTCCACTCAGTATTGTGTATATCCGTTATCATGATAGTGGTTCTCTCTGAAACCTACTCCTGTCTCTCGTCTTAGGATTTATTTCTATTTCTCATTGATAATTTCTGAGATACTGCAAAGAGAACTGAAAGTTGTATTAAGTATTTTTAATAACTTCTTCTCAATACTGACATTTGTGAAATGAAAACTTGCTTTCTGATAATGTTCATAGCTAAGACAACTCCAAACAGCTTCTTGATTACTTGTGCGATGAGAAAACTACTATTCTATGCCCATGGAAGGTTTTACGTATTACACAGGTAAATTCATTTTATTGCCATAATACCTACTTCTTGCATTTGTCATTCAGTTGTCTCCCCCCAAAGCCACTTTTTTTGTATAAAATTCCCACTCCACCACAGCTGAAAATGAGACTATTCAGACAGAGTAATGTAACTCGGGCATCACATCTTTCACTTCTGGGTCTTCCCTGGTCAGATCTGATCAGAGCTGAATTTCTCCCTTTTCCTTTAATTCATAGAAAAACACTAGTGTTTCTAGTTACATATGAGCCACTCTGCTTTTACATTGTTTTTTTTCTCTCACACTAGTATTTTCTTATCCATTTCTTCTCCAACTAAGCTAATAAAGATTGAGACTTCAACGCACTTTTAATTGCAGTTAATTACCAAACCGCTGAAAGTCTCTCTATGTGGTAAACCCAAACTACTAAAAGGGTAAGTTTGTTAAATAAAAACCATTATTCCAGCAGCTTGAGCCCTGTACATCTTATGTTCTGGTTGCATCAGTAAATTTATTGCTGTGATAATACCAGAAATGACTGATGGCATATTTGGCTGACATTAAGCACAACCAGGGGACTTTGTGCAAGAACCAAGACAATGACCAAACTGTGAGCGAACTTATTCTGCAGATGTGGTCTGACCATACTTAACTGTTCTTCTCATATTACCTAAAATCAGGCTTAAAAATTTGAACAAATGATGTTCTTTACTTCTTCCCAAATGACAGAGCATTTTAAGACTTTTTGCAGAATTCTACAACTTGACTTTCGTACTGATTTAAATGCAACACAAGGACAGTGTATTTTATTTTATTATTTTTAGCAACAAGCAGAATTAACTCTGCATGTCTTCTTTTAGGGCTCAGAGTGCAACCTAAGAAACACGGGGTTTATTTTTAATGGCACAGCTGCTAATCCTCCCTACAAGCATCACAGGCTGAACGGCTGAGCTCTATGGTGCTCTCATTTACATGCGTGTACATTTCCATACTGCAAATCAGTGGCTTTTCACCCAAACCTGAAAAACAGGGTATAGCCTTTGGGATCATACCACCCTCTTCCTACTGTTTTCTAGTGCCTGCTTCCTGGAATGGAATTCCTCTGACCAACAGCAGACGTCTGTCAGTACAACTGCGAGCATCATTCAGATTAGCGGAGCAGTTGCCAAGAAGAGACGGGCAGCCAGCCCGTGCTCTGTATTTAATGTTGGCAGAAAGGGAAACACATCCGTAAGCAAGCATTCATGAGTGGAAGATCTTCAAGATGGGAGCTTTAAAACTAATTTAAAGAAAAGCAATCACTTTTGTTTGCAACTTCTTTTGTCATTGGCTTTCATGTGTTGTCTTTTGCTTGGGTGTGCCATGGAGAGGCACAGCATGGGTTCTGCTGGCTGAGCAAAGGAAGTTTGGTATCAGTTGTAAGAGAGATGTTACAAACAGGGTTGCAGCAGATGAAGATGTATCCCTGACGTACAGAAGCAGCGCAACCTTTTAAAGACTGATGCACATAAAGGAATGAATCAAAGGGCATAGGACTGCTGTGGGAACAAGGAGCTTTCGCAAACCTATAGCACCCTAATTATCAGCCCACAGCATGAGCAGAATCTCAGGGTAAGTGCTCAAAACTCTCAGCTTCACATGCATGAGCACCTCCTGCGTGAGCTAAAAGGACTAGCACAAACTAAACATTCATGTAATATGCCTTGGAGGAGAGTTTTCAGCCCACCCCATCCATGCTGCTTACAGTGCCTAATAACTAAAATGTAAACCAGACCCCAGCAGACAATTCTGCTTTGCTGTTTTACCTAAAAAATTCAACATACAGCAAAGGCTGAAGAGAAGAGATGAAGGGTAAGGCTGCTTCTCTTCGTGCACTCTCTGAAAACCAGAGAAAATGTCTGAGCTTAATATTTTATTAGCTTCTTAGAGCTCCCTCTCTAGCTACCAGTCCATAGCACCACATTCTGAAATGCATCTTAGTAATTCACAAATTTGGCCTCTGCTCTAGATCCTTCCAAGAGCTTCTGCTCTGCTTATTGCAGCACAGTCACAGAGATCTTACTTTATCATCAACCCCCTCGACCCAGTTAATGATATCCTCCTGCCTCTGCTCATGCCACCACCTGGGAAAGCCTAGGGGGTCCCAGTCTGGGCAGTCTAACAGAGATGGTCACGTACTGTAAGGTTATATCCAACTTCAGGGTGGCAACAACAAGCTTTTATTTTTCCTTCATCACTGAAGACACAAGCTGTGTTTTGAGATTGCTTGGTCAGAAAAGCAGCATTCTGCCAGGCAGCTGTAGGCAGGAGATGTCACTATCTGCTGTTTGTAACTCTTCAGAAAAAACAAGCAAAAAGCCTAAGAGGAAGAGTAATGGGGGCAGAAAAGCCCAGGGCAGTGCTGGAACATGCAGTGAGATGTGACACAAAGAAAAAAATGCTCAGAAATCAAAAGCCATTTTCATTGGAAATGAAGAACCCCTATTTCTTTAATGCCTGCTGCAAAACAGAAGAAATTTTCGCAAGATTGCATCACAGAAACACAGGACACCGTTACTCCTTTGTTCATACAAAAAGGGGAAAAAAATTGGAAATCCTGTAATTCTTGGAAGCTGCTTGAACTGGTATGGATATTGAAACCCTTTGTGAATTAGTCAAAACTCAGACTGGGGAAGCCTACAAACCTTTGCACTTAGAGAAAGACAGGTTTAGCAGAGAAAACCATGTCCTGAAGTATGTGAAGTGCTTGTTACTGTTTACTTACCCACGCACGTGCGCCCATCAGCATGGAGCCTGTATCCCGCCTGGCACCGGCAGTGGAAGGAGCCGTGTGTGTTGACGCAGCCCTGCTGGCAGCCCCCGTTCACCACCGCACACTCGTCCACATCTAGAGAAGGCAGGCAGATGATGAGAACTACAAGGCAGCCTTAGCAAAGACATACCCTGGTTTTCCTGGACGGCACGTAGCTCATACATAATGTAATCGTTACACTCAGCCGGGGTTTTTGTTTACTTCACTTCTGTGCTGTAAACAGAGCAAAGAAAATTGAAATTTGATGGTGTTTTTCAAAGTTCCCGCGGGCACTGCCTCTGTAGTTTCTACTTCTGAAAGCCTTCTTAATTAGAGTGATCGGTGACACGGCTGCTGCCTCAGGGCCAAGAAAAAAATACAGGGAAAGAATTAGGGTGAGATAACACATCTGAGCTTGTAGGTACCACTGGTCAAACATGTGGTTTTTGTAAAAAATTGCTGTATTAAGATTTCCTTTTGCATCAGGCCTTTAATACTATTAGCAGGTGCTCTTGAGGCTACAAGCACGTACAACCAACATAAATGGAAAAAAAGCCATGCAAGAGCAGAGCCCATGCTCTCAATCAGCATTACATTTTCAGCCACTGAATGCACAGAGAGCTTAGATGCTACGTTTAAAAAAAATGGTGATTTTGTGCCACGTTTGCTGTGACTCTTGTCTGTCGGGCTTCCTTGTGTTCACCTCAATTTTACATTGCATCTTCTCAGATGACTTGTTCAACAAGGCCAGGTGCAAGGTCCTGCACACGGGTCAGGGCAATCCCAAGCACAAACACAGGCTGGGCAGAGAGTGGGTTAAGAGCAGCCCTGAGAAGAAGGACTTGGAGGTGTCCGTTGATGAGAAGATCAACATTACCCAGCAACATGCGCCTGCAGCCTGGAAAGCCAGTCACATCCTGGGCTCATCAAAGCATAACAGCCTTCCAGTACCTAAAGGGGCTAACGAGAAAGCTGGTGAGGGACTTTTTACAAAGGCAGGTGGTGACAGGACCTGGAGAGGACAGGGAGAGTGGTTTTAAACTGAAAGAGGGCAGATTTACGTCAGCTACGAGGAAGAAATTCTTTACTGTGAGGGTGGGAGGCGCTGGCCCAGGCTGCCCAGAGCAGCTGTGGGTGCCCCGTCCCTGGCAGGGCTCAAGGCCAGGCTGGACGGGGCTCTGGGCAACCTGGGCTGGGGGGAGGTGGCCCTGCCCGGGGCAGGGGGTTGGAACTCAGTGATCTTTAAGGTCCCTTCCAACCCAAACCAGTCTATGGTTCTGTGATTCTATGACACCATTACCTTAAAAATTGTCACAGAAGTCATTGGAAATACGGCATCCAGCCAAGGTCAACCCACCACACTCTTGCCGAAGCCAACCCTCCCTCCCGCAATATACATCTACAAAGAAACCCCCTTTCAATGTTAAAGACTGCCATTGATTTAATCACTTTTTAGATCATATTCTCAAATCACCTAAGGGATTTACCCACCCCGGTGGGTGTGGATGAGGAGGCTGGGATTTAGAAAAATAAAAGACTGGCTGCAACACGAGGCAAGCCTGCAGCTGCTGCTGTGGGGAAGCGAGCTGGCAGCAGAGCAGAACACAGCAATGTAAAGAGGGTTTTTTTTCCCCCCCATATTGCACTTGAGGAACAAGGGGGTCTGGCTTTCATATTTTTGCTGTTGATATATCTGCTTTGCATTTAGCTTTCATGGTTTACATTTTTGAAAATGCTTTTATGTTTTTTCCATTTTAGAAAATCTAATCAAAATTAAATGAAAAAGGAAGTTTTAAAGATGACTTGGAAACGCAGAACATCCTAGTCCTAAGGAAAAGTATTTATAAAGTTAAATTTTAGTGTTTCACACATGAATTTCACTTACCTAAAATAAAGTCCTGGTGTTGACTAGTGTTTAAATTTAGACCATTTGCTAACATGCAGCACTTTTTAATCCTGCTATATTTGCTGGTTTATTAGACTGTATACTACATACATTTCCTACTGCCTGGAGACATCTGGAATACTCTTTCTTTTAAACAGAAGTTTTGCTTTTTTAAATGTAAACAGTAAACAGATAATGTTATTCATCTTGTTGAATTCTATACTGTTAAGACCTAGCCTGCTGAAAAATGCCAGGATGAAATCAAAACCAGGAAACTATTTGTCTTGAGTATTACAGAAATAAAATAAGCAAAAAGGCTCAGAAGAATCTAACAAGGAAGCAGCTGAACTATATAGTACACCACGTTCCAGTATTTATACCTTAATAAACTCAGACTCCAGGAGCTTCAATATATTAATTTTGTAGGCTACAATCAACTGCAGAACTTCTCTAAAATAGAGTTTTAAGTTAGGATATCAGCACTTGGAAAGGAGGAAAAAAACAGTCCAGCTAATAAAAATGAGCACTTGGTGCTAGCTTTATTTGTTAGTCTCTACTTGAACATTTAAAGAAGTGACTTGGTTTATGGTGGACCTCTGTGGCCAGCAGCTCCCACACCTGCTGCAGCTCTTCTTTCAATGGCATTCCCCTCATGCTGGCACATCCCAAAAGGCAATAAGGCAATTATATTGCTGAAAGGCAATAAAAAATAAATGAAAAATAAAAGACCTTAAAATCCTTGTATATATGAGCTATACCTAAGCCCACCCCGAGACTCCCAGCAGTAAGGGGAGGGGGGGAAACAGGTGAGATCAACGAGCCTGCAACACAACTCCATGACTGCCCTGCCAGGATGCCAAGTGAGCGGCAAGTTTGAGGACAGACGATCCCTCGATCCCTTCCAATCTCAGGCTTTCTTTGCGAGATCGATATTTTAAGGATAATACTTTGAAAGATTCTTTCACTTACTCAGATATAATCAAGAAAAATGCACACAGTCACCTTTTAATGTCTTTATGTCTCAAGGCCAGGAAACAACTTTGACCCCAGTTATAGAAGAAAAATGCCTTAATTATTTTGTCTGGGGAGCAATCTGCAATGTAGACACTAATCTAAATGCTTGGATTGCACTTGAAAGTTTTAAAAATCTAACCTATTTGGAATTCTATATCGAAATTGTTGTTCTAGTAAAGGACATACATACCAGGAAAGGATATACATAGCAGAAAAACAACAGCTTATGCTGTTATAGGTACGGAAGTAGCCACTTCTTTTTCTACATGGGAAGTAACTAGAGAGATCAAAAATTATTCTGGAATTATGAAGTTATAAAAATATAGAAAAAATGTCCTAGAAATATAAAGTCATTCTATTGTGATTCTAGAATATTATGGGATTATGGAAGTGTATCTATTTAATGATACTCTATAATTAAATTTGGATTACTTTCCACTGCAGATCAAACTGAAACACCCACGTGCTCAACCTTCTACAGTTACAATTTAGGACACTTATCTGAATAACCTGAATTTCAAGCCATTTAACACTTGCTTATCATAAATCAGACTGTGATGAAAGCAACTGCATTCCCACAAAACAGGGAGAGCAATCCGCTGAGACGAGAGGCGAGAAGCGAAACGTTGTGCTGTCCCAAGGCTATCTCGCAAAGGGGATTATGCTGCTGGCTGAATACAGCAGAGACAGTATGTGAATATCCTCCTCCTCACCTTCGGCAAATTTCAGCAGAGATGCATTTTAGTGGGATTGCCCACCTAAGGTATCTCTGCTTTTTGTGCTGTCTGTATACAGCACATGCTCCCCTACCCCCACCAGGGACTGTGTCCCCATTTACCCACATTTCATTAGGAACAACCTGGCAATAATAAACTCATGGCCAGCCATACAAGCCAAAAGTTAATCCTATGCATTTCCAAGATGTAAAGTATTTTAGCCATCACGACATGCCCATTTTTTTGCTCTGTGTGCTTCTGAGGTCTGTGCATCTGGACTGAGCTCTGCGCATTGCGACGGCACGCTGACCTTTCCTCCACGCCAAAAGGATGCACAGCTCAAGTCCCAAACATGGGAAAAGAGGATGCAGCATAGAAACGCACAACCCATTGCCAGCACTGTGTCCTTTCCAAGGGCAGATCCTACTGAAGTTACAGATTTTGAAGTCTACCATACCCCTAAACGGGGACTCTGCTAATCCTCAAGGAAGTCCGTCCCCAATTGATTTGACAGGCCACAAAGGCAACAGTCTGATTTCCCTGCCCAAACCCTGTATAAAGAGAGCTGTGTAATTGCTTGTTTGGAATTCAGCATCATCACATCAATGTTTTTTTTCATATCATTACTAAAACATTTAGGAACAGCTATGATCAATCAGTTCTTCAAAAAGAAAGAGACAACGGTGTTAAACACAGATAATTAGTGAACCTACAATCATGTTCTTACAAAGAAATCAAAAAAGGCAAGATGTTGCCAGGTTGATTATCCACTAACAAACGGCTTCGCTTTTTAAACCATTAAGAAATGTAAACAACATGCAAAACTAAACCCCAAAAGAAGAAAAAAAAAAACCCACCCAGTTCTGATGGCAGCAGGACTGAGCTTTTGCAGTAGCCTCTCCATTTTTATGATCTTTCCCCTCTTTTTTGGCCAGGCTGTATAAGACAGAGCTGTGAGTGGGTAGACTATTTTTCAGCTCCCTGTTTTTAAGTTCTCCACTTGCATCGCCCCAACATCACTTGCAGGGGAAGAGCAGGCAGCAGCCACAGCTCCCACATCTCTGCATGGAGGGGAGCTGGTGTTGCCAAAGACCCTCATGCTTACACTGCAAACCAAGTACATCCTTAAACCCACACATAAATACCTGAATGATCACAAGCCTTCAAAAGGACCAAGAAATGTTTGTCTATTTTAACCACTGGACAGCCACTTCATGCAATCCCAAGCCCTCTTTGCTTTTAAATAATTTTTTTTCCAAGGAGCCTGTCTAGCAACTTCTGCAGTGACTGCTCTCACGATTAGCGCATAACCCGCTCTCCCACAGGCCTGCAACGATGCATCCATGACCCTCTGTAGCATATGCATATGTTTGGGTTCTGGTGCAGGACAACTGTCAGTTCAGTTCTCAAAGTGCCTGCAGAAATACTGAAAGGCAGGCCTGCTTTTATTTCTAATTGAATTCCCTTTATTTTTTTTTTTAAGTGCTGCATTCCTCACAAAGTCATTATCATCAAATTTTATCCTTCTGCATACATGTGTGCAGCTACTCCGAAAGTATAAGATGAAATGCTCTTCTAATACTAAGTTTATTGCACGCTTTTCCTGCTTTCATATTTTTAGTACAATTAAAGGTATAAGGTTATTAAAGATAAAACCTGTACTGCAGGTCTGAGTTCCCTTCTTTGGGCTGGCCAAGCCAACAATGGCACAAACATTTAGGGAATCCTGAATGGAAAGAGAGATGATCCCAGTGCCAAGGGTATCCCTGAGCTGGCATTCGCATCAAGGACGCTTTGCCAAGAGCACCGTGTGAGGTCTAAGCAGGCACAGGGTGGCAGAGCAAGGTTTGCCTCTCAGCTAGTTTCATAGAGCCAGTGGCGTTTCTTCTGGGTGACAAATGAACAGGCTCTCTCCCTTGACTGTAAAAACATGCACAGATTGATAACTGTTTGAAGCCAGTACTTTCAGACAGATAAGCAGAGAAAACAAATTCTTCTTCACGGTGCCCAGGCACTGCTGGGGAAAGAAACCAGAACTGGACAGTACCGATCTCATCATATGAGAGTTTTGTGTTTGGTTTTTTTTTTTTCTTTTTAGTTTTAGCAAAACCCCTTTACTTTGGCAAGTAAAGACCAACATGAAGAGAGACAGAGACCAAATAGTTGTGAGCATCACACACCCCACAAACACTAAAGACCTGATATGGATGAAAAGATTTCTGTCCAGCTGGGAGCTGATGTAAGAAACACAGCCTGGGTACACGCTAGCACAACCGCCTGCATGCAGGGACCCAAACCACCACAATACCACCTGCAGATCTGGCCCAAATGACTTTCACAGAAGCATAACTACACCCTTTTCACCAGATGCCTAAGAAATACTACACAAAATCAGAATGAATGACAGATGCACATTTCCATTTTCCAGTTGTCAAAATCCTCCGAGCTCACTGCAGAAAGGATGCAACCAGCAGAAGCAGGAAAACACAAAACCCTACTTCCATTTACTTAGAAGATGATTTATGCTGATGGCTTTAAAGTCAGATTATAATTTAAGAAAAATTATAGTGATTATGTATAAAAATATAATGACCAAAAAGAGGATGCACAATCTACTTTTTGCAGCACTATCTTAAAATTCAGTAAAACTGGGGGTTTGTCTCTTCTTTACCCAGGCGGCTCTGGGGGTCACTCGTCCCCACACAATATGTGAGGATTAGTTAGTAATGACAGAGACAGGCAAATGGGGAAGGGAAAATTGGCTCTTATGTAAAGAACCTCAACATAAAGACTTAAGTGGCAACGTTTCAAATTATTGAAAGTGGGTAAACTGTTCACTCAAACATTTATTTGGAAATAAGTTAACAAAAACCTGGCTTACCACTCCCTTGCCCTGACTAGCTCACTTAGTCTCTTCAGCTGCAGATCATTTACTACATCTGACATGAAAACTCTCTTATTGTTTGCTATTGAACACAATATTTAAAATCAACAAAGATGTATGACAGTGCTTTCCCTTCTGTTACGGGTAATAGCACGTGATTAGTCTCTTCTATGTACTCCAAAGGATGTTTAAACCTCACACAAACTATGAAGTGAAAATATCGTATGGTCTTTCCTCACTAATTTACATGGTGGATTTTACACAATTTAGTGTGTTTCTAAATTAAATAATTTACATGCACTAAGGGAAGGAAGGGAAACCTGCTTGATTTCCAGCCATTCATAAGCCGATCGCAGAAATCAGAAACTATTTCCATAAAAGTGAAACGTAAAATAAGACCCACTATTGTTACAAGTAGATAAATTTATGACAGATTCAACTCAGAGCTTCCTTTAAATCACAGTTGTTCCAAGACTTGAGTTTGAAAATGTCTGTAATTTGACAACCAGTGTGAATCCACTCCCAGTGTACTCACTCTTAAGCATGATAAAACTTGCACTTGCAGCAGAGTCTCTCCTGTTTTACTAGCACTAAAGTGGTTTTCAGGGTTTGAAAGTTTCTTTAGAGGAGTTTTGAAACTCCTGTTGCTAGAAAAATATTTGTCCATTTTTTCTGCTATGAAGTTTGACATTAGCATAGACTCTAGGAAGAAAAATACAAGGGAAAGTCTGGTCAAAACCAGACTAAAATTCAACAAGGAAAAGCAGAATTTCTATTAATTTTAATTTAAAAAGCCATATTTCTGTATCATTGAACCAAACTGAGCAGAGGAAAGAGGGCAGGTTTTGATATCTGTGAAATTTTGAATTGCAAACCCCCTCATCTAGGGCTTTTTTATGCTTCACAAAACAACATAAATATGCTACAAGCTCTTCTGAGTGGTCCACTAGAACCTGATGTTAAAATGCCTCTCTGAAACAGCTTTCAGCATAGGTAAATGTGCTCCCACAGAGCCAGCTGGGTCATTTTGAACTGTTAGCACTCCTAGGCTTTTATTTTTGCTCCTCAGCTATTTGATTCTGCCCTTTCATGGCCCCTCCGATGGATTATATGAGCATCCATTGTCTGCTATGGTTCAAAGTCAGCCAGGTTAGCTCCAATCGCTGCTGAAGCTTACTTAAATTTCAGTAAGTCACAGGTGTCTGAGGCAAGCCTGCTACAACAAAATTAATTAATGGAATAGCTTCAGCAAACCGGACTGAAAGGAGCATGTCACATCTGATAAAAGATTGGTTAAAAGGCATGGTTAAGAGATTCCTTACCCAATTTAGTCCCTGCAAACGGACTCCACAATGAAAGAGGACCCTTGTTAGAGCAGTGAGTTTTCCACTACGTTTTTTCTTTGCCCAGGATTAAGGACAAAGCAGCTTTAACCAGCACCTATTTTGGCAGGGCTGTCCAATTAGCCATGCACAGAAACAGGCTTTCTGATTATTTACCTTCCCCTGAAAATCGATGGCATTAAAAACAACAAAGCTTTCTGCAGTGGGTTTGCTGTCTTTCAGTCTGTCACCTTCCTTTAGACCTCCCCGGTGATTCTGTCCCACTGCGGAGAGGAATTTTCTACCCTGGAGCTGGTCCCTTGCCCTAGATTTCAGATGTTTTTCCAGGTAGCTTCAATGACTTCCAGCTGTGTCTAGGTCGGGTTTCCTTTCACTCACCCCTGGTTTATCTGTCTTAATACTGAGAACACGAAAGGACAGAGACCGTGGCACAGTGAAACGCTGAACAGCAGAGTCATCTACAGGACTACATCTGCACCTGGTAATAAATATTTATGTCCAGGTCTGAAGGGAGTTGCATTTCCCAATGGCTGCTTTCAAGGAGGGAAGAGGACAGAGGCATCTCTGTGGTAGGGCTTTTGGGGGAGCTCCATGGAGCAGCTGCGGAGTCAAGGCAGAGAGCTGCTTCCAGCACGCCCAGTGCAAGCTGCCCTCCAACCCACTTCTGGGGAGAAGACTTACTTCTGTAAGCACTGAAAGGGACAATACACCTGACCATGTCTTAAAGACATGGATTTAATTTCCTGATCTGTCACTGGCCGTATTGGAGAACAAATAGATGAGACGTCACGCAATCCTGTTAGTGGGGGCCACAGATGATTTGAAAGAATAACATTGATTTGCCAAAGGTCTTGGTAATTTGAATTCATTGTTGGGATGGGGCAGGAATGTATCAGAGAAAAAGATACTTTAAGACTACTTTTTTTTTTTTTTTTTTTTTTTTTTTTTTAAATACTGTGTTCATGTGAAGACTGGCATAATGCAACCGTTGCAGGTGGTGGCTTGTTCCTCACCAATGACTAGATCCTACAACCACAGTGCATTTCTCAGATGTCCCTCAAGAGCAGATCTCCTGGACAGAGCAATATGAAAAGACAAAAACGGCCACTATTTGTACTGCCAATTTCTGCTCACTTTCAATGCCTGACACGCCAATCTCTCTCAAGATATTTAACAGTGGTTTAGCTCAATGAACAGCCAAAATCCCCTCATCCACAACTCTCTATGCAAACCATATGTTGCAGTTGAAAACTCTGAAGATTATAATTACAACTGTCCATTCAATTTAAACAAAGTCAAGAATGAAAACTATTTCAAATTCAATAAACAGGCCGTTTGAAAGTGTAGATGCTGTGGAGGACAAGCTTAACAACTTAATTGACAGGTAAAGCTTCATTTCTAATCCTCATTTTGATATTGTCTGTAGCCTCAGGAGTCAAAACACATCACTGCTCAGTCCTGAAAATATGCAGAGAAAATGAAAGTGTCAGTTGAATGAAAAAAGGAGAAGCATGTGTTTGATAGCTGGGTACGCCTGTGATATGTAAACTGCTTTGGAGTCAAGCAGCCCTAATTAAAGTTTGAAGGCTTTCTTCATTAACTATACACATGCATGTTATTTATATATACACACACACACACACACACATATATAAGTTTGATGCAATTATTGAGACCAGATAATTTGCAAGAAAATCAGAGTATAGGATTACAGTATGGAACATGATAATTTCATGGACCAACCTCAGACAACACTGTGACATTTTCACACAGCTGTGAAGAAATACTTTTCCCCATCTTTTCACAAAGCAGATTTTTACATTTTTCTCCACTTTAGTCTTTAAAACAAAAGAGAACAATCCATTTCTGAACCTCAGAGTAGCACACAGCATCTCGGCAAAGTAAAGCCAAAAAGGAAGACCGATGGGGTTACCGGCCTCCACAGTGGGGTTATACTAACAGATCTGTACACCCTTGATGGCTCTGATTCACATCAATATGAAACCCACACAGATGGACATAAAATTCTCAGTGGAAAACTGGTGCCAGGATAAGTGAATGACCACATGAAATAACAAGGGAGTACAATCGGAAGAATGACAATCCAGACAAACGTGTAACTTATGATCTTTAAAAATGTTTACATGCTGGAGAAAACAGCCTCAGTCATTTTACTGTTTTCTGTAGAAAAGAAGTGAATGTACCAGCTGTAAACAGGGAAGCTGGAAGAGGATGTATACTTGTACGCCGCAGCAGTGTGGGCTGAAACACAATAATTAAAGTTTTATGTAATTTCTGCTTAGGAGAAAGGCTTTCAGATCACTAGCATCAGCAGCTTCACCGCAACGCTCTTGCAAGCTTTCCTGACATAGGACAGCATAGTAGGAGGAAGATTTGTTATGGGGCTATCAATTTTTAAATACAGCTCCTCAGCACAATTCAGTGGGGTCATGCTGGGAGGTGGGAGGCTGGCAGAGGAGGAGAGGAACTCTACAAGGGGATGTACTTAACAAGCGACAGCACGATACAGTCCAAACCCCACGCGCAGATTCAAATCTGAGGTGTACTAAGGAGTTTTATGCATCGGGCCATCAGCATCTTCTCTCGGCAGGATATGACAGTTTGAAAAAATTTATGGAATAAAAAAGAGAGCAATGACTGATCTGATGAGAACATCTGGGTTTTGTTAGCAACAATATTAATGCCCACTTGCTGAGCTCAGTGTCTTCATTACAGTATACTGCATAGAGAAATGTCTTTTCCCCACACAGTAGGTAAAATATGCTGAAGAAAATGATAATCATGCAAATACCTTCATAATCTGATGTTTCCAGCTTACTGTACATATGCTCTGCTGGTTGGAAACATGAATGCTATTTGTGACAAATGTCCTACTTGTGTTGGTAAAAAGCTTAAAAACATCACATGGATAGACTTGTCTCACAAACTGACTGGAACATAAGCCAGTCTTGGGAATAATTGGTTTGGAAGGAGCGATCACCAGTCAGAACTGTATTGCTCAACATGTGAAATGCATGCAATGCCAGCACCACGCCTGCAGTGACAAGACTGTACGGGGCTAGGAAAAGAAGGAGGGAGAGCACACCACTCAGCCACCAAGCTCCATCTCTCTGCCCATCTCACCTACAGGAGACCCCAGCACAATCCGCTCCATTTCTGTAAAAACTGGCTCACTGACATTGCTCTACAGCCATTACTTCACCGGGTGCCTCCTCAAGAAGCCAGCACAAGTATTGATCCCCCACCGGAGCTATCACAATTCCAGGCTGATCTGCAACATAAATCGCCAGCGAGCGAAAGACAGCATGTTACACCGATTTTCTTGCCCTGCTTCCTTATGACATATATTAGTTGTGACTCTGCAGATATTCAACCATAAGAAGAAAGAAGTGGCATTAACACATCCCAAACCTATCCGTACCAACTTCCAGAGCTGGATCCTAATGAACAATGTCACAACGCTCAGAAGATTTTTTTCTCCTTTTTTTCCTCTTCCTGAGATTAAAAATGACATCAAATTAATCACTTGATTACTCCATTTTTATTAGTTGTTTTTGAACTCCTTGGCTGACATTGAATCTCTTTTGGGATAGTAACTGTTAACAAGGTTCTCAGGTGGGTCTCTGAAAGGTCTGGTATGCAACTACAGCACGTTTATTTCAAGTTGGTCTTCTAATAAATCCCAGTTAAAGCCCTCAGGTACTCATGTGATTGAAGTTTGAGTAATCCAATATGATGTTGATCAAACTACTGATCTTTTAATAACGAACTGTAGCCCTCCCAGCAGTTGCTATCTTGCTGACAGTCATGTCTGGATTGCTTCCTTTGGGCCAATGCTTTGAACAGCGAAGCTGACAGATTTCTGTTTGGTTTAGATTTTATCACAAATTGTTTTAAAGCTTTTAAAAGATATATCAGAGGGCTCATAAAATCTGTGGGTATTTCAATAAAAAAACCCGGGATTTCTATTAGTTGTCCTAGTGAAGACTGGTATTAAATGCTTCTAAAGAGGAATATAAACACCGCTCAGGAGTTGTACTTCTTCCTATCTCTGTATCTGCCCTTAGTCCTTGTTTACGTAGCCTGTAGGCAAAGCTATAGAAAAAGCAGTAGTTACCCTCCACAATATTCTCCACTGAGAGGCAAATGTGCACATTTTTCCTCTCATAATTTCCATTTAAAGTATGAATTGAAGGTTTCTAAGCCTTGCCTCTCAACCCAAGAATAATTCAGTTGCAATTTACATTTTCGATGTGCTCAAAATGAACACCAAGATGACTCATGTGCTGTTTATAAGATGCTTTTATTTGCTGGTAAATACCTTGCCACAAACAAGCTATAATTTAAGTATTCAAAAGCCTTGCTTCTGCATAAAATTACTACTAACCGTAATTTTGGAGACCATGACCAGAGCTTCAATTTCAGGCTTGCGAAGCTCTTCCTACACAACGATTCTTAAAAGTATGAATGTATTTTCTTCTCTGACAACAGCAATCATTGTATCCCTGTAATTGCAGAAAAGATTACCTGGCTTTTAATTCACATTAGTTGGTTGCAACAATACCATGCTTCTTTCCTTTCCTCTAAAATAAACTAATT
This sequence comes from Falco rusticolus, assembly GCF_015220075.1. Taxonomy (NCBI): domain Eukaryota; kingdom Metazoa; phylum Chordata; class Aves; order Falconiformes; family Falconidae; genus Falco; species Falco rusticolus. The sequence continues at coordinate 25,524,809 of NC_051199.1, forward strand.
ATTGTCAATCAGCCCAGTGGAATGTTCACGTTCTCCATAACCTGCCTTTCAAAAGTAGTCATAAATGCTAGGAACTAGCTAATATAAACTAATCAGAGCCCTAGAAATATCTCAAAACATATTTGTACTGCAGTCTATCATTTTTGTCATATTATTTCTAAATATTATATTTTGTCTGGACAATAGCAGTCTTCTCATATAGTTATATAGTGCTTTTCATCTAGCTATTCAAAGCTCTTGCATTAATTAAACAACATTAAATCCCTGAGTGGTGTAGCAAATACTATAACATTTCCAAACCTTAAATGATGCTTTCATTGTTGAAAGCTAATCAATAAAGCTTCATGCATTGAGCAGTTTGGACAAAGAAAACTTTTCAGGCCAGTATGTTCGCTCACACCCACCTTCCTGAACAAACAACTGCAAGAACTGGAGTCACACGCAGAGACACCGTGAAGGGGACCTCTGTCATTCTCCCTGCATTTCACGCAACGGCTCCTTCCCAAAGATAATAGCAAGTTACGGTTCCCTCTAAGTATTTCCTTCCAGCTGGTAGAGCCCATGTGAGGCTTTTCAGATCCCAGAGGAAGACAAGGGAGCTGGAAGCCTTGGGGAAGCAGCCCGTGTGCCGCGTCTATAATCAGCTGTGACGCACGGTGCGCTTTCAAGCGCCATATGGACTAGACCAGCAGACGCCGTAGAGATGGGACTCTTCGTTTGTTGTTACCTGGGAGGCCTTTTCTAGAGAAAAATCTAGAAACTATTTTTCCCTTTCAGTCCGTATCAAATCAGTGATCAATAATTCATCTGACAACTGAAATGCAGAACGGGGTGCCAGTTTTCTGTGGTTTATGAATAATACTGTGCTTTTTAAAAAACACACCGCTTTGGAACACAGCCGAAGATGTGCTGCAGGAAACATATGACATGCCGACAAGCTGCACTACACCCAACCCTGTGTAATGCTTATGTAACCTGAAAATTAAACTGCCAGTTGCATGCTTTTTTCTTATGCAAAAGGCTTTTATTAACATGCTAGAAATGAATTAAGCATTCAAAGAGAAAAACCTAGACACCAAAAAAACCCTTCAACGGAATAAAGAAATTTTTCCTCCATGGGAAAAGAAGAGATTTACCAAGATTATCTTGAAATAATCATTGAATTCTTGAAATGTAAGTGGTCCCAGTCTGCCCTGAGAGCCAAGGCTGCAAATGTAGGTAGGACTCCTTCGGCTGCTGCTCTGAAGGCTCGGATTAGGATATTGCTCTCGACACCAGCCGTTTCTACCTAACTGGTCTGCACGAAACTTGTGCTTAAAAAGTGATTGAAAACTGACTGTGCCTGTCCTTAACTCCAATCAATAAAACACGCATCCAGGATAAACGAGCTCACTCTTCAATGGCAATATTCACTTTGGAGGTAGCTGTCATAACTGTTAGTTCATCTACCCTGAGGGATATCAGATGTGAGAAATTATGTGGTTTAGCTCACAGCCGTCTTTGCTCAGTGTGTAAGAGAGGGGTGGGGAGACTTTAGCAATAGGCCAGCATGAATCAGGGAAAACCTAAACAAGTGCAATTAAAACTCAAAAAAAAAAAAATCAATTACCTGAGCATCAGGTGCTCTTCCCGGCTAAGACTACCACATAAGGGCTTAAAAAAAAGAGGCTGGAAGTGTCTGGCTCTGGTCCGAGTGATGCACCTACCCTTCCCTGATTGAGGAGAAACAGGTCAGACAGAAAATAAATGTGATTTTGTCAAGTTTGCTATACGATATATTTTAATAAGATTGAAAGGGTTCGTGTGTTGCCTGCGTGTAATTGAGTGGATTAGCCTTGGGAAGGCGCACAAAACGAGAGGGGACTGACCAAACCAACCCACCGCATTCGCTACGTGCTGCCAGCCTGAAACGAGCTCACCAAAATTCAGCTCAGGTTCCTGTCTGCCTTGGGCTTGCCGTTAATCAGGATCCAGGTAATTCATTTAAAGTGTCCAATAACCTCCAGTTATTGTTACCTTTACTATGAGTCTGTTGTAATTTTTACAACTTATTGGGAGCACACTTTTTGCTGTAGTACTACCACGAAGAGACAAATGCAGAAAGATGACACTATTTGCCTAGGAGAGTGCAACAGCTTCTCGCAGCTATTGATCCCAGCCAATTCCGAGTGCAGCACAGGAGTGCGTAGGAAAGGTCAGACAAACGACCTCCAGCCTTCATTGCTTCTCAAGAGCCAGAGACAAATGCTTCAAAATGAGAATTGGTAATTTCCAAAAGAATTACTCGGGAATAGAAATAAAATTTCATTCCCAATGAAGTTTGCAAATGTATCTATGAATGTCTTCAGTAGTTTCTGCCCGAATCTTCTCTGCAGCCTTGCACAAACACCGCACAGTTCTCCTGCCTAAACTCAATCATCTCCAGAAAACCACAGAAGTCTGACTGCGTAATGCTAAATAGCATTTTAAATGCACGATTAATTCTTAATCTTCGTTAATATATTTTCCTTTGTAAGAGGAGTAAGGGAGCCCTTGATTTTTATCAGCTGGGATCTGAAATAAAAATAATGTAATTATGCTTTGTATTTGTGACTAATAATACTGATCTGACAGGTAGAAGCAATCATAAATAAACAACATTTATGTATAAAAACAGGTATTGCTTCTTGTTGAATTCACTTCAAATGATCAGAGATCTACCAGTATTCTGGATGCACAAACTTACAGAGAAGAAAATGTTTATTCTGTGGCCTCCAACAGAGTGCATCACAGCTTTTTTTCTATTTTGAAACTTAAATACTTGGAGTTTTCCAACTTTGATATAAGAACTCCTGTTGGAGCCCCAGGGTACCTGAAAGCACCTAGTGACAGGGTTGGAAATGCCAGAAATGAGGTTTTGTCCTCTTTAGCCTCACAACTCTTTCTCTTCCTTTTTGAATTGCTGTAAAAAAAAATCACATAAAATATTTTAGTTATCAAAATCATTCCCCCAGGGTCAGTTAAGGTCACAAGACGGAGTTGCCTGTTCCCTCCATTCTCTGAGGTAGACATTAAGTGGCACAGTAATCCAGTTACAAATAATTAGATATTAATGATACTATTCCTGCAACTGGTTTTATTTCCATATCTCAAGACAAAGTCTTAAAATAGAGAAAGATGAAGAAGGCTGGGTAGCTTCACCTCATCTAGGAGTGCCTTCACTTGATTGCCCTGAGATTTGAGTTCATGCAAAGTAGTATTTGTTGCACCTATAACCAGACTGGTATATTTTTTTCTTTTTCTAAAATACATCTTATTTTCATTGTTTTCCTTCCAACAGTGTAGTGTCCCTGAAAACATGCAGCTCTGTGAAACGGCATGCCATAGCATTATGAGTCAAAAGCAACTTTCTGAGATAAGACAATGTGAAAGCATCCTGAATCCCTCCAGTGGACTAATTTCTCCTGTCTAGTAAAAATTAAATGAATTAAAAAGCTCCTTGGCATTTCCCTAGAGGTGCAAAGTATTAACATCCTTCAGGGTTTTTTTCACAGGACATGGCAGGAGCCTGGTACATCAATTTGTTGGGCAAGGAAAACAGTCCAATGCAGAATTTGCATGTTCATTCTCTTCGACAAAAACGGTTTGACAAGAATAAGTTACACCTCAAACCTTACAGGCTAAATAGATGGCGAGGTCATTGTAATAAACGTTTTCTTTTTCTTAGACAAATCCCTCAGTATCCTTCTTAGCTGAGCTGTTAACCCCTCCGTGGCAACAGTGTTTGGAGAGCTCCTGTCTGACCAGAGGTCGGGCTGAATCAGTGACACTGGTGACTATATTACATTACCAGGGTAAGCAGCGGTGGCCTCGCACAGTCACACACTGGCTCTGGACACAGCTGCTCAGAAAGTCCCTCTGGCAAAAGTCAGGAAACCTGCCAGGGCTCCCAGGTTTGACCAAAACCCCTGGGAACGGGGTTACAGTGATTGCAGTATTACTCTAATCAGTAAAAGAAAAGCTTCTTTTCATCAACAGCTAATCATAGGACTTCATTTGCCTCTAACTTCCTTCAGTTGCCTTGACAGATGAAAGCACAATAATATAAATAAGAAATGACAGTTTACCAAAGAAGGTTAACAGAAGGTCACAACCTTTTTTTTTTTTTTTTCAATCTGACTTCTGGAGCTTACTCATGTGTGAAAATATGCTTTTGTAGCTGCAGCCTCAGCATCCCCCATGGATCTGGACTTGTGCCAATAATGGAGTTTTAAAATGGTATTTATGTTTGGAAAATACCATTTCTGGTTTTTGTGACATTCGAGTAGAATTGTTTCGCATTAGTATGAAATATTAAATGAGAATACCCATCCATCTCCCAGCGTGCCTTCTCACTGGTGCAGGAAGCCAGTGGTACCTCTGCTTAATGCATCGGGAGGTGTCGCGCCCAGAGACACATCTCCTCTGCCTTTCCCAGACCAAGCCACAGCTTTCTGAGCAAATCCACCCACGGACACTGACCCGACTGCCCCCGAAACACTGAACGCCGGTACGGATGCACAGGGCACAGAATCAGGCTGACAAGTCACACACTGGTAAATGTCAAATATTAATTTGTTGTATTATTTGTGCAGTGATTTAAATCCAAATCCTTTCTCATCATTAATTTCCATCAGACACAGGAAGAGCAAAAGGTAAGTATGAGCTTTCTGTCAAAATCTCTAATGCCTACGTGACTATCTGCCAGAAAATATTTCTCTGTCAGATAAGAAAACTGAAGATCTGTCCATGAACACTGGAGAGTAAAATCTGCCGTACAACATGTAGATAATTAGTTTTGAAAGGCTAATCAGTTCACTGCTCTGGTTGGCATTTCTATATAGATGCACATGCCTTCACGTTACTACACCTTTCCTCTTGATGTAAGTATCGCTCTCTAAGTAAGGCTTTACATACCACATAACTAAATGATCTCTCCTGCCATAGGAGCCCCCACTTAGCTAGAAAATATCCTTACAGGACTCAGAAGGAGCACGGTCCCAGCAGCGTGGGCTGCCCCAGGCTGTGCTGCTCACTCCCCTTCCCCACATGCCTCTAACCAACACCTCTAACCGCAGAACCACCTGAGGAAGGCAAGGTTTAGTCAATGCTGATAGCAATAACTTATTTTAAGATTGCATTGCCTATTTTATGCTGCTACATGTTGCATATTCACAGAGCCTTGTGTCTTGCACACACCTTTGACACCCTAGAAGACAGAGATGCTGAGCATCCTCAGCTTATTCTAGCTGGGAAATTAGGCCTTTGGGTCTCCTAAAATTGCCCCCCCCAACTATTATTGATCAAATCAGCAGTACACTTCATTACGTTATTGGATTAGTGAATTTTTACCTACTTTCCCTTCCTTAGCATTAAACAGCTACCAATTAATAAAGCTTTTTTTTTTTTTTTTTTTAATAATTCTGACAACATCTTTCCTTTTTGCCAGAAGGATGCTCTATTTTATTTCTGAAAAACAGGATCAATCTTTGCACTAATAATGACTTACTGAATAAAATCTGTACCACTTCCATGGTGCTTTTCTAACAATACACTTTATTTGTACCTTGGCTTATAGAAAAGCCTGTACACCAATTGATCATTTCACTCACCAGTGAAATAAAACCAACCATGAGATGGATAATGGGAGCAGAACAATAGTACACATCTATTTAATGCTCGAGTTTAGACTAAGGGGTAACATAAAGCACAATGATGCTATAAAGAAAGAAAGAATGTAACTGCTGAGAACAACTATAAGCCTTATTCCTCCAAAAACGCTGGCTAACCTGAATGAGAAGCTGCTTTACTCTCATCTGCAAAATGACCCCTTTGAGCAATGCAGAGGCATCAATAAAACAGCAATTCAGTGTCACGTCCTGAAAGATCCAGCACCTTCCAGCAGCACACGCAGCTTCGTTTGGAAGTTCACTTAATTCTTACTTACTTACATTACTACTTACTACTTACATGTAGTGATCAACCACTAAGTTGCTTATATTGTAACATGTGATGACTAGAAATTGGCTTCCTTGTAAGTCGGCGTAGCCGTACGCTCATCATCATTATCTCCACAAAAGTTCAAGTGTAATTAGTGTCACCCCTATGTTCACTTTGTTCTATGACCTGAGCATTTACAGTTTATTGTAGGTTTCCATTTTTGTCTGAAGAGTTCAAAAAGCAGCTTCAAATCTGTGACTAATATATGCTTCTGCAATTCCTGCTTTCATAGTGTATAGTACAGGAATCAAACACCTTAAGCTCTGCTTGAGGTTTTTAAAGAATGTCAAACTACTAGCTTTTAAAATATATTTTAAGAAAAGAAGAATTGTGCAGAAGGAACACTAATTTAACTAACTTACTAACACAAAAGTATTTTAAAGGAAACGGGGCTCTTGCAGACTAGGCAATTTAGGATCCCAGTGAGTAGGACACCTGTTTTCAAAAACTTATTTTTTTGACAACCTTTATGCAGATCTGTAAGCAATAAGTAGCCACCAACATGCAGACCGGTTCATGGGTATATTATCAGCCAGTCCCTGAAAGAGGCAAGAGAAGGTTGAGGTGAAGTAGCAGGAATCTGTGAATCATGCATAGTATTTCTGGCTTGAGCTCTCAAAAGGCCAAAATGAAAGCACAGAGGACCATCGCAAAAAACTTCAATCAATCTAAAATAACCATCTACAGCTTATTTAAACTGTCGAGTTGGATATCAAATGATAGGCTGGTGTGGAAAATAATTCTATCGTCTTCTAGTGAAAAAAGGAGTGCAGGCAAATGGATTATAAAGTTAGGATAAAGCAGATGACCACATCCAAGAAATACATTGCTTTGTACAAACCTTAAGAAAGGAGTTGAAGGACAATGGTAAAATGAAATCCTGGAAGAAAGGAATTTGTGAGATACCACGCAACAGGAAAAGCCAGAGAAGATGGTTTCTTGTGAAAAGATGGTAATACACTTCATGAAAACCTAACCTAGTACCTTTCAACTTGAGATAATAAAAATATGTCAACGATATACTTATTGCAGCAATAAAATGCAATCGAGGGTGCAATCCAGGCACACAGCCAGTGCACACAAGATCACACAGCCGCAAACATTCATTACCTGTGTTAGAGGAGAGTTCAAGAAGAGGAACTGCTCTGGCCTGCAATACAGTACACCCACACCTGATCTCCTCTACCTTTTGCAGCATCTGATGATGCAAAAAATGTAGTGACTGTAGGTTCAACAGATCAGATGGGCTTGTTTATACCCACTCTTTGTTTACCCGTGTGTCTTTAAGAAGTCTAACCATAACTCATTATGTGTTCTAACATAAGCTTAAGTGATGTTTTGCTTCTTCACAAAGTCAAGCTTTTGCATAAGAACAAGTTTTACCCTATAATGCACTAACTAGACATATTTCCCTTAGGAAGGAGACACATGGGTTTATGTAGCATGTGGTTTAAAATCCTTTTTTATTCAGTTAATCTCTAGCTGTGGAATTGTGATTGAAATGCAAAAAAATGTATGTGTGTTTTCTGATAAGAACCATTTTGTTTTAGAGACAGGCAAAATGTTATCAAACATATACACTTTCTTCAAGTTTTTAAATTGATGATGGAAATTCCATAATCAGAACATGGCACAGCCAATCCAGGTTAAGTGATAACATTTTTTCATAAAAAAGAAAACAAAACCCCAACGCTTTGAAGTGTTCTTACAGTTACATCTTCATAATCCAGACATGAGAAGATCTGCACTCTTGACAACTCTGAATATTTGCTCTTTGGCTGGCTCCAGATAAAAGCTAACATTTCCTTTTCCTTTCCAATGCCTTCTCTCATTTTTTAATAGCAGTGAGACACAGTACAAAACGTTACCTCCACATGATTTGCCATCTTCTTCTAGTTTCTGGCCAGCTGGACATTTGCAGTGGTAGCTGCCAATGGTATTACAGCACTGGTCATGGCAGCCACCGTTCTCAGTGGTGCACTCATTTATGTCTGAAGGAAGAAAATACACAGCAGTCAGTAAATAGTGAGCATTGACCACATTACCTGGTTATCTGAGGACAATTGTGTATGATTGTGATGTGATGAAATGAAAAAGTTACTAAGATGCACAGCTAAGGCCCCTGGAGGCAACCGCAGGAGCAGGGACTCCCAGCTCTGTTGCTGTGCCCCCCAGCTCAACCAAGAGGTGCTACGGTGGGACTTTGCTCCCCGACTTCTGCATGAGGTAAGCTGCAGGGTCTGCCCAGCTCCAGCTGCAGGCTCTACCCAACACACCAACTTCCCACTTCCACGCAACCAGATCAGGAATAATCTTTTTATGGTCATTTCCACCAGGCTCACTTGTGCATGAGGTTGCTTCTAGCAGTCACGGCAGAGGTGAGAAACCTCTAAAAGGTGGTAGTGTTTGAAGTCAGTTAAGGTCCTTCTTTCCTTCAGATACACATGCACTAGTATCTACACACCTCACACATTCACCTGATGAAGTCAGTGCTTGCCTACATGCAAAAATAGAACCTTACACATTATAAATGAAAACCATTAAAGAACCGCAGGAATAAATAAGTAAATAGGCTAGCCAATGGCTGAGAAGAATCAATAGTGAAGACATTTGCTTTTTAACCCATGTTTTTATATACCCTGCATAAGGATTTCTGAAGAAATCATCAGGCCAGCAATAGTGCTCTGTTGAACAGGATCGGAGACAACAGATGGTATGGAAATATTTCCAAACTAGAAAATTTGTCAAGTGGGATAAGTAAATGTAACAAAATCAGCAGGTATTTGCTGCACTGATTTCATCTACTCCGGAACATGTACTTGCACAATGCTTTCTTGCTTGCTTTGCTCTCTCTGAAGCGTTAATGCCACACAGACACGTAATTCATCAGTGCAGGGGGGTAAGCAGGGACAGCAACAAAACCACGTAAGAATAATGGGCTGCGGATGTCTTTTGTAACATTTTTTGACAAATGACTTGAACTGCTTTGATCGCAGAGCAGACCTCCTCAGCATGTTAGTAAGGGGAAAGCCAGAGCTAAGGGGACACACCAGATTCTCAAACCTGGCACGAGAATGCAGGTGACAGATCTCACACCCGCAAGGCCTTTGGCACTGGTAGAGATCACACATTACATTCAGGCTAGAGAGCAAGAAAAGCAGGAGAAGGAAGATAAAGCAACAGAAGATAAGCATCATTGTGACTAAAAAAATCACAGTTACTTCATATTAGCAGCACTCCACATCTCCAGTGGGCAAACGGAGCTTTTTTAAAAACTTCTAATTAGACTCTGGTCAAAAGAAATACAAAGTGCTGCAAAGACAACTCAAAAAAAAGAAAGAATTTCACACTCATGCAAGAGGTGAGAGCCTTTCAACTGCAATCCTTAGCTGTTAAAGACTGAGATTTACCAAGGTTTGTTAGCTCTTCAATGAGCCTAAGCTTAACATTAATAGATCTTTTCTGATCCTGGCTAAAAAACACAGGTTAAAAGAAGTTTTAGGGGAGGTTTCAGACTACTAAAAAGCTAAAAGAAAAGTGTATCATGAAACATCAACATTTACTAAAGTGCAGCTGAAGAGGCACAAACTCACTAAAACCCTTGCATTTCTCTGCAGCTCTAAATTCAGTGTAATAACCGACAACAAAACTTTGTCCTCAGTGATACTGGAAAACATTGGAAAGCTATATAAAAGAAAAAAAATATTCAGCTATCTCAGAGCTACACTACAAACCAAATTCTGCCTAACTCGCGTGAAGTCAGCAAGGCTCTTCTCAATTTCATGGGAACACAATTTAGACAGAAACTTTTCCAAAGAAAAACACTTCCCCCCACTCCTGAATGTAAAAACAAATCATACCAAAATAAGACATTCGTCTGTTCGCTTCTCTTCAGCAAGAGACAGAGAGAACATATGACAAGCGACAGATTTTAGGCATATTCCTCAAAGCACTGGAAGAAAGCGTGCTAGCACTGAGCATCGTGCAGAAGATCGACAAAACAGGCATGTTCCAAATGATTTACTCCCCCTAACCTGCAGACATCTTGATGTGCCTTGTGGTAATAAACAGTAATGAGCCACATAATAACCCTGCTCCACAGCTTCGACTTCTATTTATACTAACAGTATTGAAAACTAATAAAATCTCTTGCTCTGTTAATTTTTTTAAAACAAAATAATGGGAATAATAACTACTTTATTCTTCTACACTGTTTAGCACCTACAGTACTACATGACCTCCTAGCACAAAATATTGACTAAGTGATGTGGTCTACAATATACAGCCCAATTTGTTAACACCACTGTCTGTCTTTTGAACCAAAATATTGGAAGAAAACCTTTCTAGCTGAGGAGCTAATCATTATCCTCTTGATTTCACTAGGGTATAATACATTCAGAAGTGCATAGTGCTATTGCATACTAATGTATAGAATGTTTTTCCTTTTGATTACAGAGTGTTTTTATTAGCAATCAGAAATCTTTTTTCTTTCTTGTTCAGCATAAAATGCTGTGGTTCACCTATGAGCTTTGCCCCCCAAAAGTATCGGTGCTATATGATTGATAACCTCATCTTCTTCTTCAAACTCTCTGTCTTCTTAATGTTCTGTGGAGGATTTCCTTGTCTCTGCCTTAATACTTGTTCTCATCCTTTGATGAAATGTTATCATCCATTTCTTTGCTGGTTCTTACACCAGAAATCCAATGCTTTTTCTATTATATGCAGAAAACCTGACTCTTTATCCACATGTCTCCTTAAACAGACATCTCATTTAAAGCTAATCATCATAACTCAGAAATTAAATTAGACTTTAAGTCATCAAAATAAGCTCTTTGATACAACTTTATCGCTATTACAAAGCACTCACGTTGAAGGAACACACTCACGAGGTATAAATTGTACTAGTTTCAACCTCAGTGTTATGAAAATTTGCTCTCTAAGCATCTGCATCCTTTGCTGAACGGCCTCCTGTACAAGACCTTCTCCATTGCCTGTACCCTGCCAAGTTGTTTTGTGCGACTCAGTAATAAAGGTCAGATGTTGCCTCAGTCCAAGAAGCAAAAAATAAATGATCTGAATGTGAAGTAATAAAAAATGTGGTTTACATTTGTAAAAAGACAGTTCATACAGCTCTTATCAGCCACAATATTCCTAAAAACAGAGTAGTCAGAATTTTAAAATCCGATTACAGCTTTGCCACTGAAAAAAAAAAAAAAAGGAAAAAAAAAAGGAAAAAACCACCAACAAAAACAATTCTGTCAAATGATAAATTTCTGTCTGCTTTCCATATTCAATGTCACTCAAGGTTGCAAATATATTTGCCTTTTGAATAGCAAGAAAAATGACAGAAAATTTCTGACATGTAACAAGTCTGCCACGTTAGGTCTGACAAAAGTTCAATGTTATCAAGACTATCAATCCATCTGTAATGACATGCTGTAGGCGCTTCAAAAAAATAAATGTGATGTTTGCTACTGCAATGCTTCACATTTATTTATAGAGCCAATGTTGCAACACAAAAACATTATCTATGGGACATACTCTATGTGAGGCTTTCAATCCTGCCACATGAAGTTTTAAGGAAAAAAAATTTTGAAAAAACCCTTTACCTAGATTAACTTGCTATTAACTTTATATATGATCTGTCTACCATACACGTGGAAAAAAAACCTACAGTATATTTTTAAATCTACTAGTATGCCAGAATATGGTTTGTAGACATGTGCGTACATCCCATACTGCCTGCACATGTGGTATTAAAGAATGGCACTATATAAAAAGGTATTCTTTTGTCTAAAAGTCTCATCAAGTATTTGATATATGTGGGGGATCACGCCTTACTTTTTTTTTTTTCATGAAATGGACCACCTTTGAGCAATTAAATATGCCTAGGAGCTATATGCTAAATGGAGAAGGACTGATTCCAATCCATTTACTTCACCATTCTTGTTTAATGCTGCTCAATCCCTGTCTGAAAATATCACACAGCACAGCAAGTCAGAGCAATCCTCAGCTCCAGGGAAAAAAAACCCTTCACCAAGTTTTTATGAAAGTCTAGGTGATTTCAGATTTCCTACAAATAAATGGACACCTTATATAAAAGTAAATACTGGACAAAGTGTTCTTCATCATTTCTTTTAAAAGAAATAAATTCAATTTGAAATCTAACAGAAGTGTCCTGCATTATTTGCTTGCTCTCTAAATGTAGCAAACAGATGAAGAAAAAAAACCCAAATGAGTCTAAAAAGCAGAAATACATGAGGGCAGGAGTCTTCTTCACACACCTCTACGCTGAGCTGTCGGTGTGGGCTGCAGCTCTGCAGGTTCTCCACATGGAGCTGCATTCAGCATCTTCAAAAGCCACCAAGGGATTAAGCCTGCCCTGAGTGCAGGACCCGACAGCCTTGCCGGAGGAGAAGCATCTGCACGGAGCAGGGCTGCCTGTGAGAGGCTGCTCTTCTGTAGCAGGAAAACAGGGCAGTGAATCGCCCTTTAATTTTGGCAACAGTGGTAGTTTTATGGGACCCACCAGGTAACCCATTGCCTAATGGTTAAAGTATTTTAAAGTACAGTTTAAGTACTTTTTAATTAAAATTACTTAAATTTACTTAAATGATGTATAAATGTAAGTATATTTTACCTGTTCATGCATTAAAAATTTTATGTGATACACGTTAATAAAGATTAATTTTAAGATAACAAAGAGAATCTTGTAAATGCAGTCCAGTATTTAAAACCTATTTTCCAAGGTTTCTATATTTATCAGCTGTATATGAGCTGCAATTTTATTTATTTAATGCAACCACACGCAAACTTGCCATTTCAGTGACCAGCCTTGGGGGCTAACCTGTGCTCTGACCCATAAGTTGCTGACTTCAGTGTGTGTCAGAGCTCGCTGGACTTGTAATAAATCACTGAAGTGGAATAAAATCTGTAAAATCATTCACATTGTTATTGCAATACCACATGAACAAAGCCCACCATCACAGAGAGGTTATTTTGATTAGTTTAAAAGTGTTGGGCTAACACACCGTGCTTCAATTAGGGGTCAAAGTAACAAGTACGTATTTATTTAGAAGGAAGACAGCATTTCACTAATAACACTTCTTCCCAGCTGGCATTTTCTCCTGAAGGCTATGATGAAGATGGTCTGATTTCAGGACTAGATGTTAAATATCTTTATCTAAGAAAGAGGTTTGATTACTCTTGCTAACAGGCACTGGCAGCTTACATTGACTTTCATAGCAATTTGAATATGTGAATTTCTAACTCAGAAAATATAACTAATACTTTCAAGTATAAAACCCTTATGATGGTTAGAATCAAAGCCTACATGTAGTTTATAAGGTTCAATTTAAATGCACCTAGATGTGTACCTTACCATATCCCGAGTGCCTGGTACATGAAGAAATGAGTATAAATGCAACTATATTAAAATTTGCTTTTATAAGGAGGTGTCATATAGGCAAGTGTCATAATGCACACTTCACATCATCTCATTTATAGATCTAAATAATTTGATTGAATTTTTAAAAAGCACTAAAGATCCAGCAAATAGGTAGCTCTTTAACTTACAGTTTTAGACACTGTTTTTTAAAAATTATGGCCCAGATGGTCTGCAACCAAACCCATATGTCTAAAAAATCCTGAAACCTGAGAAAGTTGATTTGAACTTTTAAGGCTGCTCACTGCTATGACGCAACAGTTGACACAAGTGCATGCACACATACATCATAGCAACGTTATACATAAATATAACGCGAAGAGCAAATATACCAGACAGGCTGTTGAGCACAATGCTCACACCCCAGAGACTGCAGTTGTCTTTTTCTTCATTTTCTGCAAGAGCTTTGTAACAGTTGTCTTTGAACAGTAATTGTCTCTAAAACATAAATTACATACATCACTTCCAGCGCTAACCATAAATTATCTGCCTGAATAGAAAACAAAGCTGCTCATTCTGATAGTCAAGCAGTCCTACATGTGTATTGATTAAGCACTCTTAATGCTTTATTAGGTTTTCTTCCTCCACAAAGTCAATAACAGGACGAATATTTCTTCTGCTGCTGTTATGAAGTATCGTAAATCTGAGCAGTTATTAACAAGCGTCTGATTAGTGGAACAAACTTACCTGAGAGTTTGGCACAGATTCTCCATGCGTGAACTCTCAGAAAACACCCATCATTGCCACTGTCTCCACTGGCAGCTGTAGTACTTGTGCTTTCACAAGCTATCATCTCCTCTTTTTCATTATTTTTTTTTTTAAGAAATTACTGCTGCACTCATTTCTCTTTATCCCCATGTCACTTTCATATACGCAGAGAACATCAGTCACGTAACAAATGTGTGCATGGCCCGCGTTCCTCGGGGATGTGTGTCTCTGGCACAGTTTGCTTTCTTTTGTTATTGGGGCACTAAATGCCATTTCATGAGATTTAGGTGCAAAACCAAAAGTCAAGCATAGCCCTTGTTAAATATACTTCACTAATATTTAATATTAACTTCTTTTTATTAAAATCATCATCTAAAGAAAAAAACCCAAACAGATTCATCAATCATTTGCACTTGCTCACATTAAGGATAACTCCTTTGAAGTCAGAATAAAATTCTGTAGAGGGGAAAAACAGGCTCAAAGTTTAAATAAGTGAAACAACAAGCTCTTAAACCCCAAAATCCTGGCAAGCACTATTAGACAAGACCTGTAATCCATCTTGTGCATCAGCAGAGAATGCTCAGTGCCCTGCTGCAGGTATAGAGATGGCCTGTTCCACCTCAAGTTCTCCTACTCCCTCTCTCTGCTAACTAATGACTAGTTTCTGTTCTGAAAATTGGGATTTAAAAGTCCTTTTAAAATCTGTTACTGGTTATGGCAGTCTTCCGTAACCATATACATGGCTGCTCTCTTTTTTTTTTTCCTTCTTTTCATTCCTAATGTCTTGAGCATCAATGACATTTTGCAACAACGACTTCCAAAACCAAACTGTTCTGTGAAAAAATACCGGCTTTGATTATTACTTTTTTAATCCCTCTTTCAAATTCTCTATCAAGCAGGAATAACTGTTTCCTAAAAGTGAAATGCAGGATCTAAAATCATGAACAAAGTTTTCCTTTCTAAATTAACTAGAATAACTAAGAGAGGCAGGGAAAAAAAAAAAATCTATCACAGTACAAAGAAATCCTGTAATAGTACTCATTTTTAGAATATGTTTTCCCAGACAAGGTATGAATAATGCAACTAAACATCCCAGAACATCTGAATTAAGCAACAACAGACTAACGGATGCTAATTGGCAATGATTGGAGATGATTGTGGAGTACGGCTGGAACTATGATTACAAACAGAGCTTATGCATCCAGCCCAAACCTCAAGTACCGTTGCTGCAATTAAAGATATTTTATCAAATTAGACAAGTGTTTGCCTTTGCCTGCTATGATGGTTATGAGCAAAACATAAAAGAAAGCATCGTC
This sequence comes from Falco rusticolus, assembly GCF_015220075.1. NCBI lineage: Eukaryota > Metazoa > Chordata > Aves > Falconiformes > Falconidae > Falco > Falco rusticolus. Next base: position 25,540,295 of record NC_051199.1, read on the forward strand.
TGCTGTACTGCAACTTTCCTTACATCAGAGCTCTGCTGAGATGGATTACTTTCCACTTCAACTTTTCATGCCACAAAATGGAGCCTTTTTAGAAAGAATTCAGGACTCTGCAGTGCCATCCCTAAAAGCCCTTGCTTTTGTCTAAAAGTACTTTTGCCCTAAAAATGCATTCTCTTTGCAGTATGTCTAACTTCTAGTACCAACCAGCGCTGGTTATGCACACACAAACAAGAAAAGACTTTGAACTTTGAAAGTTTGATTCCACAATAGAAGCACTTAAGTATTTTGCAGGCAGGTAAACATTCTTTAAAGATTATTTCCAAAGCAGTGATTATTAGCAAGGAGTCTTAGCAACTGGATTTTCTTTTCTGCTTTGAGTGCTAAATCCCAAATATGAATTGCAAAGCACAAGCCAGGCGGCTGCCTCTAGCCAAGCCAAGTCCTGGTGCCTAAAGGAGAGTTCACAAAGTGCATCCTGAACCCGAGACAGGCTTGAATCTTGCTGCCTTCTGCTTTCCTGGGTAAGAAAATCAGTAGAAGATATCAGGTCACAAACTCAGGGCTGGCTTTTTCCCAGCTTTTTCTATTACCCCAACAAGATGTCCAACTTGCCTCTCTTGCTCTTGTATCTCTGGAAAATTTAAATGCAGAACTGCTGCTTTTCCTCCAGCTTCCTATGATCTCCTATAAATCGAGTAATCAGAACTGAATTGAAAAGGGATATAGAAAAAAACTTAGCACTTACAGTCATTAAGCTTTATAAATCTCCTAATTAAGTTTTATATATTCCTCTAATAAAAGAACTACTTGCTTCCATATTAAAAATAAATAAATAAAAAATCTCGGCTATGCCACATTATGGAGGTTCTTGGGCCAAGATAACTGGAGAATGACAGCCAGTATACGTAAGTGTAAATAACCCAGCGTTACCTGTGGGTTAGCTAGTGCCAGCATCCACAGAACAAAACGCAAGCTCAGAGATATACAGCGCTGGCATCAAAAAAGAACAGCAAGGAAACAAAGGCAGGAATGCACGAGCTGCTGCCTTTGTTTCCTTGCTGTTCTTCTTCGATGACATGTATTTTTAAGAGATTTAAGATGTCACACCCTGTGAAGAGCACTGCAATACTCCACCACATAAATAACAAAACCAAAGATAAAGATAGAGGTGTACATGGTTGATGTCTTTCAGACTCACCAGGAGAAGAGGTGAATGAACAATGTCATGCACAAATAAATATGTTTGCTCCAAGTAAAATCTATAATGATGGGTCAGATTCTGCCCAATTTAGGGGTGGCATACTTTGGTACCCATGTGCAACATGGGGTGTTTAAAAGCTCTGGTATGCTATTCCTTGAAAATCTATGTAAGCAGCAATTGGAGTTAGCCACAGCAGGAGTCTGAGCGAGGCGAGCTCCAGCCAGCAGGATGCAGGAACAGGGAACTGGGCACTACAGGAACAGCTCATTCGAAAACTGGCTTCCAAATATTCAAGGAAAGGTAACTCAAATAATGGTTTTAGCTTCTAGTTGCAGAAAAGATGACAAAAAAAAGTATTAATGTAAGTGTAGAATAAAGTGAGATAAATGCTAGCTTTGTCTCTTCCTCTGTCTTTATTCCGTACTCAGAAAAAGAACCGATCAAACTGCAAATGCACAGCTCTTTTTCTCTACGCCTGTAAAATAAATGTCTCTAATCCAGAAGCATTCTCCCTTCCACTGCAATGCTGTGGAAAAGGGACATTTGAAGCACTCCTCAGTAAATCCTGGTGCTTCAATTCCCACTGGGGCAGGCTCTCACCTGGTACAAAACACTATCTGATGTCATTCCAGCAGTGTGACCAGAACGGCAGGTGCAAAGCGATCACGCTGGCGCAGGAGGAACCCCTCAGCAGAGGGCATGTCAAACCACATCGCCTGCCTACAGCCCCCGTTACAGGGCCAGAGCCACAAGTCCAGAAGCTGCTGCTTAACATACAAACAGGCTGATTATTACAATAGTACAGTCTGAGCAAGGTAACAAATTAAGCAGCTTAAATTTCAGGGCATTCCTATTGTAATAAGCCGGTTCCTTATGAACTATTCTTTTACATAATATAATTAACCCCAGGACTAAGCATGTGAGCAAATTAGTTCATTTTTCACATGAATAATTAAAACCTTTTTTCTTTTTTTTTTTTTTCCCCAAAACCATTACAAACTGAAATGAATGTAAAAGATTTCTCAGCAGAGAAAGGATGATGTATGCCCAGCTTCTGATTTAGAATTGGAATTCATTATTGAGATTTGAATGGAAGCTCCTACTTTCTTTTCTTATTTTTCTTAATAGCTGTCCTTGCCAGTCAATGTCAATCACTAGTAGAACAGGCTCTACTCATCATCAGATATAGCCTGGGATTAGATCAAACAGCAATGAATGGTACGCCTCCGCTACTGACTTAAATGGGTTAAATATTTCTTTCTTCCTATATCCTCCTGAATATTCTCTCCCATCTTTTGTTTTCCATTTCTAGACCTTCCTGAAAGTTATGAACTCGTTATTTCGTTTACATAGACATATGCCAATAGCACTTAGCTGCACTCAGTCACTGTGTCTTCTAGTAACTGATCTTGTGTGTCAAGGGCAAAGGAACCCATAGAAAAAAAGAAAAAAAAAAAAGATTAAATCTTCATCAGTTTAATTTGTACAGAAACCCAAGGGAAGTCATTATTCCCAGAGACTTCATTGCCTAATTTGTCTTCTGAATTCTTCTAACTTATCTGACACCAATGGGTGCTTGTTAACTATTGCTTATTGTGACTGCAGGGCAGGTTTGCTAAGGAGCACAGCATGCAATAGCCTACGTGCACAAAAAGCAGCGTTTTTCAGGGCTGAGCACCTCGATGAACGGGAGCCGCTGGGTGCTTCAGAAAGGCAGCTATGTCATTTAGCACTAAACAGGAGCTAAATATTTCAGAGAGGTCTGGATCCTTCTCACCAGAAATGGCAGTGAGGTGAGCATCCTTTAACTGGAATTCCCACTAAGGAACTCAAGTGGGAGGATTAAACTTGGTTATAGAGTTATATCAAGCTTTGAAAAGAGATGTACAAACCACAAATTTGCATACAGTTTTTACTAATGGCAAACTCGAAGCAAAGGATGGAAGAAATAAGATTTTCTTTTCCCAGATAAATTAGCAATGAGTAGCAGAGAACTGCTGTGATTTCTCGGGGCCTTTCCTAGCAGACAAGCACAGAGGTCTCCTTTAAAACAAATAAATCAGCCTCAGCGTGATGGTGTAAGTCAGACACTGCAGAAACAACAATCTGGCAGAAAGTTACCTCAGCCTGACACTGGCATTTGAACCTGGGACATTCACCGCTTCTGCAAGTGCATGTGTTCACCACGTGTAGCGGCTGTTGTTAGCAGAGGTAGCAGACTTAGTTTTACAGCCTGGGAGTTCTGGTTATAAAAATATGTGATCTCAGGGTTTTTAAACCACCAAATGTCAGAGGTGATCACAGGCAGAAATTAGAGGGCTGAAATTGTTAATTCTGCATTGCTAAAACTGATTCATACCAGAGCCAGAAAGAGCCAGTTTTATGTAACCCAAACTTCACACTCTGGTTCCCAATACAAACTAAATTTTCCTTTTAAATCTACTTGGATGTCAGGCATCTGGTTTTGATAGAGCGCCATGCTCAATTTTTTCAGAGGTCAAAACTGAAAAGAAATTTGCATTTGTGTTTTCAGCAAGGCATCAGTGAGATGGCATAAATAATTTAAAACTTCACAGTTACTACATCAGTTGATCTTTTCAAACATGATCATTACACCTTAAAACATGCGTTGTTCTACCTTTCTCACAGCAAACAGCAGACATATTTTTTATGTTCCTCACTATTAACAAAGGGTATACCATTGTAAAAACTTAAATAACACACTCCTATAAAGTTGTTGGGTTTTGGATAACCACCTATATATTTTTGAGCAGCACTAAGGTCAAAGTATTAAATTTAATACTCTTAAACAGAACACATATTAGAAATAAATTTGAAGTACTAAAGAGCTATTGTAGATGTTCAATAAATCAAAAACAGACATCAAAGGGCAGATACTAGCAGGGGTAGAAAAATCCAAACATGGCCGGAGAGGCTGTGAGGAAATAAATACATATCCACCTGGCACTTGTGTGCAGCGCACAAAACGGGCAAAACAAGTACATTCCACGGGCACATCTATTGTTTGGAGCCTGAGTCCTGTTTTTAAAAGAGTGAGGAAATAAATCAATGAATATGTTTACCTTGATCTCTAGCTCACTCTTACAGACCACTCGGAGCATCTAATTTAACCAAACCTCTTCAAACCAAACACTGCCAGATCTTCAGCATGTGGAAAAACAGTTGTACACGTACGTCAGAAGAATCCAAGGCTGAACAGCCTGATCTGAACATACCCTGGACAAATGCTATTGAAGACCAAGACCTTTCTTGCTATACACATAAGTCCCTCCTAAGTGTGAGCATCTAGGCGGGAGAGCTGCAGTGCCAAGGCCACAGGTCAACACCAGTTCACAGCTCAGGTTTCCACATTCAGAATTTCACCCTTCAGTTCCAATTAAAAAATAAATTCCTCACATTCAACCCAAGCTAATTACTTTTTTGCATGGAAGAGACAGCCAAATTCATTCTGACGCACAAAAGGGAAGTGTGATATATGAGCAAAGTACATGTAGTATAATGTTATGGATGGTTCTGAAAATCTAGCCAGAAACATACGTCGCTCCTAACATCGTAGCTGTTGCCAACAGTTACCACCTGATGTTGTCTGAGAGACTGCAACGATTTCATGTTCAAAGGAAAAGGCAAAGACTCGTATCTCAGATACCACACTGCTGCTAGTGATGGCAACAGTGAATTTTTAACAACTGCAGAACATTCCTAGAGAAGGCAGTGATCACCAGCACGTGGGATGCACTGCACTGCATACGTGTCCCTGCGTTGCTTAAAAAACAGCACGCTGCCCCAAAATCCTGAAAGCTGGCTGTGAAGCTTTCTGGTGAGGAACTGATGCTGTGAGGCCATCAAGCTGATCTTCAATTACAGGGTACTTAAGCTGTGAATTTTACTTCTGTGAATACCGTACCACTTCCTTTGCCTGCCTAAAAGCTTAAAAAGCTTAATTTTTACTAAATCCTTATATGGCTTCTCCAGGGTACCCACATTCTGAGCATTAACAGTGGGAAAAAAATGGTAACATGTGGACGTTTCCGCACGTATTTTTTTTAAACATGGGAAAGATGTGTACAGTGAGCAACACAAGTAACACTAAAACTTGGTTACTACATCAATAGAGCAGAAGACCACAGGTTCAAAGACAGAAGAAAACTAGTAGTTTAACTTAATAGGCAATCTTCTATACAACAACAGCAACAAAAAGCTAAAAAGGATTATTTGGGAGTCTTAAACAACCCAAAATTATTAATGGAAATTTTTTTTAGCAACTGAGGAAGTCTGTCTATGTACTACTCCAGAAAAGCTTTGCAACGCCTCTGGATGAAAAGCAATACTTAAAAAAAGATACCTTTGTCTGACCTAATATGAAAACATTAACACTCAGAGGTGGTTGTGGTTCTTCCCACATGCAAAGATTCACAAAAATTAATGTTAATAAACATGCTTATCAGAAGATACAAAATACCTTTTAAGAATGCTTTGGCATTGTTGAAAATAATTTTACACTTGAAACGATGAAAAAACCAAAGCTCAAATCTCTATGTCGGAACCGCACCGTGAACAGGAGCTAGAAGGCAAACTAGGGGACTAGACATGGCAGAAAGGAGACCACACGGTGGGACTGTGGCTGGTGGTCCTCGAGGACTGCCGCTGTGCCTAAGCTAAAGGCTGGATGGCAGCGAGTGTACTGGAGAAAAGAAAGGAGCTCAGAAAATATTTCTTTCCATGACAATCATTCCTACTTTCTCTTTACTACTGAGTTTGGCCCACTATAGAGGAGATAGATGATTGATGGTGTAAAGTAACAAAGTATGCTTGGACATCTAACAGCACCATACACCTCTGAAATATACATTTTTAAATGTGGCTCTTTTTCATCTACTTTCTTCTCTTCCCACCCCCCCACCCCCCCCAAGGGATCTTTTCCCGAAATTCCTCTTGTGCGTTGTCAGAGGGACCAAGAGACAGCTTTTCTAAGCTTGCAACCCAGAGAGCTAACATTCCCCTGCAAAACAGACATCACACTTAACTTGCTATAATCTGCATCCTAGTAAAAGTTCTTCACAAAATCCAAAATACTTTTAGGCTTTTATTTTTTTTTCATATTTGTTCCTTTTCCTCCACCTCAGCAGCTGTACACTTCTGGTTAAATTAAAAACTGGCCAACTATAGTTTTGTGGGGTTTTCCCCTCAAATGCTAACGTATAATTATAAGATGGGGGGAATAAAATTACAAATTCAGCCAAGGTCATTAATGTACAAAATGCAAATTGTCTCCCATTTGTCAAAGACCCTGGGGAAGTCTAGAGATAATTGAAATGATAGATGAACAGAGGAGACTAACTGCTAATGGTCTGTATATCAATGAATCAATGTCACATTTATGAAGGGCTTTGGGAAATTATTTTAAATACTTCATCTATAGCTCAAGTTTAGCCTACTTTTTCTTTTTAATGCTGAAAAATTAATGACAAAGTTCAGTTTATAGTTACAAAATTGTAAACCTGTGGTAATTTAAGCTCAACAGCAAGATATTGAAAAACTACTCATGTTTATGCCAGAAATGACCAAATTTCTCAATTATCAGGGATTATGGTATAACTAAGAGCAGTATATATTTCAGAGATTATCATATATAGGACCAGCCCTCACCCTCAGAGCATCTGAAGTCATCTATTTTCCTGTGTATCTCATTTCCTCCAGAATTTGAATAAATTAGAAAACCAGGGAATATACCTGCCACTGATTCTCATGCTTACCTGTTTTCCTCGTATTTTTAATTGCAAACTGAACTACTTAGAGCAGGAGCTATTTGCAGATGTATTTATGGGGCACTGACTAAATAGGAAGAGGAACAAGAGAAAGGAAAAACAGAAATATTTCCTTTTCAAACAAAAAGTGAAGGGAATCTTGGAGGTAACTTTGTTACAGTTGCACAGAAAAATTGTATTTCCACTTCCAAAGAGGAAATGCTACAAACCAGTAAGTCGCTCTGCATGGTCTTCTCCCAGTTGTGTACGGGCCATGGTACGTTAGTGAGACAGTGAGGACAAGGCATAAATAAAAACAAAGTTTCAAACATTTAGATGCCATTTTGGTTGAATCTGCAAATAGTTTGAGGAATGGAGGCAGCAGTTTAGAGTTTTTATTTTCTGTTATTATGATGTTTATTATTCCCCCTCAAGCGCCCAGTATTTTTCTACTTTTCTTCCCACACAACAGGAAGGGTTTGGATGAAGGGAAATCAACAGGACACCTGCAAGCTTTTTTTTTTTTTTTTTTTTTTTTTTTTTAAAAAAAAGCACTTTTTCTAGCAAGGAGAAATAAACTACCATACTTTGCTGAAACAGGGAGCATCACTACAAAATCACCTGAATTAAACCCCTTTTCATTCTCGCTCTCACTGAACGAAATCACATGGGGGGGGGGGGGCAGAGGGGAAGAGGTGAGTTTTTATGGATGGTCTGTAGGATTGAGAAAGATTTGCTTCATCTGAAAATAGTACCACAATTGCACGGCTTGTGGAAACATGAACTAATCTGGAAATTACATCTGGATTTCCACAGAATTTGAATAAGCTGGTTATATCTAAACAATACAACTGATTCTCCTATTACAGGATTTGGCACAGGAAGCAAGCAAGTGAATAAGGCTCTCGGGAAAACTTTGCTGTCTGAGAAAAGATAACATGTATGCATTGCAGGTAAAGTTCACACTAAATTTTCTGGTCATTATAAATTACAATGACAAACATATATAAAAAGAATGAAGAAGTCCCATCAAGGTGATGAGACAACAAGGAAGGATTCCCACATGTTGGAACCAGTCCTCTCGATTATAAAATATTGCTGGGGACTGTGGAGATCTGGTCCGGCTCCCCTTACGATAACAACAAACCTTGCGGCAAAACTGATCAGAAATGCAAGATCCATGCAAAAAAGTACCCCCAAATCCATCTGCTGAGGACCACCGCTGGCCAGACTGACCATCTTTTCTAAGAAATCTTTAACTTTCCAGTGCAGGTGGATATCAAGTCATTTCTCTGAGCACCTCAGTTTTGCTGCTTTCCATCTGGGCTGAATTTCCACCTGGGGCTTCATGGAGACAGTAGAGGGAAAAAAAAAAAAAACGGCCTTTACGGATTTTCAGGAGAATATTAACTCTCCGTCACCGCAGCCTCTAGCGCGAAGTAATCGGAAAAGGGCTATCAGTCAGTCATTCCACCTCGCAGGTGTACCATGAGGCTCAATTAATGACTCTGTGAAGTGCTGCCTCTCCCCGCTGTTGTTGTTATAGCTTACTAAGTAGCCAATTAATAAAACATTCAATTCCTCCATTTGCTGAAACACATTTCTTCTGCTAGATTTTAATTTTTTGAATGAGTGAAATACAAGTAAGATAATTTACATGAGTTAATGATACAGTACAAGTTAACTGATCAGTTATTCTGCATGAGGAGATATCTATTTGCAGGGAACAATTTATACACAGCCTTTCAGGGACATAATTACTTCTCAGCACACTCTTCCATTTTTATTTTTTGCTGTTTTACAGACGTGTCTCTCTCAATGTCCTAAGTGAAAGAAGACTACTTGCCACTGATTACCCAACACATCCACAGAGGAAAGTTGGGAAGCATCTCTCCAGTGACAGGTTTTGATTTGTGGATGAAATTCCCCTTTTAACTGAGCCGTGCTTCTCCCGCTAACAAAGTCTTGCCAAAACCCTGGGATAAATTACTCTTTGTAGAGTAAGTTTTCCTCACGTCATATCCTCCACTCACTTTCTTCTTATTTCATTAAGATTTTGAGTTATATATACAAACTGTTCATTTCAAATACTCATTATGGAAATACTGCAAACCCAGAAGATGTCACAGTCATTTCTTTTACAGCTTTTCTTTTTGTAGGCGACATTCATATTGCAGAATAATTTAGACAGTAATTTAATCACAGGGTTTAGAGGTCCAGCAAATGTTACATTTACATAATGTCAGTCTTTCAGCAGATAATTTGGTCCTTTGCATGTGTTAAAAGACGACATGGCTTGTTAAGTTCACGTTAGTACATTTAACCCAACAGATGAATGGCTGGTTTGTTATTCTGCCATATATTTCTAATTTTCCCGAGGATGATTAGAAAATTCTATTTACAGTAAATTCATGAGCACCTTCATTCTATCACAGTGACAAACCAAAAAGAGATTATTTCATCTCAGGGTCTAGAAATCTCCTTAAAATGGTCGTAAGTCCTTGCTACACAGTAAACACCAAGACTTCTATTACATAAATACTACATCAGTTAATACTTTGCTTATGCCTGCTTTGAGTACATGTGACTGAAGTTATTAAAACGTGCCTCATAACTTAAGTTTTCTAATATTCTCGTAAGGAAGTATGGCTGTTTTGTAGTTTGGAAACATAGTATTCTTCTTTCTCTTGTCAAATGCTGCTAAAGAGAATGATATAGGATACAAGAAATATGACTTAGTTTCAGTGTGGTAATGCTACTACCCTGACATCCAAAAGATAAAATAAAAGGTGGTAAATCATTATTACTCAAAGAGAAATAGCATGTCTGTTCAAGTGATTTTGAAAAAGTACTACTGCATATTTAAATTTAAAAGAATAACAACCTAGTCAAACAGCAACTCAGGAGCCTTAACACTGAATACTTACATTTAATACTGTATTTCTGTCTTTTTATGTTGAAGTTGCACATTGTATCCTTGCTACTTACATTAAAATTGAAATCTTCCATTTAATTTAAACTTGTAAAAGACCAGAAAAACTGTTGCATCATCTGGCCAGCTTATGCTACTGTAGGATATTCCCCTATTTTCCATTGCTTCTCTTGTCTGGTTTTAAATGTAGTGTAGCTAACCACAGACAAAAAAAAAAAATAAAAAATCAATAAGCCAAAAATTCCACCTGGAGCTGATATCACATTTTGATCATTTACTTGTATCTTGGAACAATTTCACCACCCTTTAAGACAGAAATGTGTTTACCTAGAGGACAAATTCATACAGTCTTCTATCAATGAAATATATAACAGACATCCAGAGTGAGGGTCTGTAGGAAGCTGGAGAGCAAGGCAGCAGAACAATAGGAAAAGAGAGACACTGTCATCCTCCTTAACCCACTCAACTGACAATTGTTACCAGCCCTCCTTCTGCAGTGCAGAGAAACATTCTGCACTCCTTCTGTCCTGGCATAAGATTGTCAAAGGATCATACTTCATTTCTAGAACTATTTTATTTCTTCTCACCATACACAAAATAATAAATAGAAGTACTGCCCCTTCCCCCTTATTTGTGTGGTATTGTCTCTTTGCAGGATATTGGAGATACTGCCGTGGTCCTTGCTGCAGGCTGATAAGAGACCTAATTTGAGATGCGATGCAAGGGGCAGGGTAAGGGAGGGGAAGGTACAGCTGTTTTTTAATGCAGATTTTGAGAACAATGCATAAAAATTTCAAGTCAGTAGTTTGCAACCTGTATCCTTTATGAATTATTTTAATTTATTAAAGTAATTTGTTTTAAAAACTAAATCCAAAGAACATTTCTGTTATGGCGAGTTTGGGCTGAGGACTCCAGAAAAATCAGGCAACTCTACTTCTTCAATATGTAAGGCAATTTCATGTCATGTTAGCATTGAAAAAATGGAATTGCTTAATATGCGTTAATACTTAGATGATAAAGTTTTAAAACCATCAGGATTAAATCACATAAAGATTTAATTACCACTAAGCTTAAAAAAAAAGGATTATTTGCTATTGACATTTAAACACAGCAAGTTCCAAATTTAGAGTTAAGACGTTTGTCATCCAAGTGATAAAATTCTAAGCTCAAGACACTTCCTTTGTATATTCTTTAACGTAGTACATATTATGGCACTAAGACTGGATGACTCATCACCAAATGTATTTCCTTACTCAGTTGGTAAGCCCTTCGAGAGTTTAAGGAAATAGCCTACCAATGGCAGGCTGCATTTCCTTGAGTCAGAAGGTGCCACCAGTTAACCCCTTTGTCAAATAGTCTGGCACAGATATTACCATTTGTGTGTCTGCACTGGGAATCCATTGGAGAAAACATGCACCATGTCAAACTACTTCAAAACTCAATGTGTTATATTGATGTAAAACGAGATCTTTAAAGGCAAAATCCTTATAGTCCCTTACATCAATGAAATAATTAAACTAAAAAGTACCAGATGTTTTCCTAATCAAATAGCATGAAGTGCTAAACACCAATTTTCTTTTCCAACAAGTCTTTGTCATTCTTCTTGCAGCCCCTGATATTTACCTACAGAAAAAAAAAAAACCCTCATCCACTCAGAGTTGTAAAATAAAGTTGGCTTACAAATCCAAACAAAAAGTCCAACCCTTAGACAAGAAAGCAGCGAAAAGTTATAGAAGTCACTCCAAAATGTTCTCATTAGCACTCCTTTAGTTAAGAATGAGAATCAAAAAAGTACCTCTGAGAGGAATGAATGTCACAGCTGTTTGTTGAGGTCATTATAATCATATCAGTGGCTTCTTGAATTTCACAGCTATAGCTATACATCCTTCACTGAGCTTAACTCAAAAGCCTAAGCCAGGATGAAAGCATACACACAACGTGCTTACAAACCAAAGAAGAAAATAAAATCTCAAAAGGTCAGATCTACTTTATAGTGCACATATAACTCTCCCATTTGTATCTTAACTCTAGTGAAGCCATAAAAGGGTAATATGTGAAGCTCAGATATTATATATGTATTCCCTATTGTATATCGACACTGCACAATACAGCATGATAGATATTTCACCACACTTATTTTGCAAACAAACCTCATTCGGTGCCAGGAATGAGAAACTACTTTGGTTTCTCGTAGCAAACTGTTACACAGTATTACTGGGAGACAACTCCAGCTTCCACCAATGTCAAACCTGGGATGGGCCACAATGATCCACTAGTAGCAGGCACAGGGTGTGCGACCTTGCTTTCCCTGAGAACCCAGTTACAAATAGCTAACGGCTGCCACCAAAGCCAGCCTTGCATAAACCTCGTTAACACAGCTAAGCTTCCCCTTACCATGAGTCATCAGTGCAAAGTGAAACAGTGCCTTTATGATATATAGGTTTCTTCATACACACAGGTTACACATTTAATTTGCTATTTACTGAAGCCTCCAAACTTGGCAGTAGAGGGAGACTGCACAATCGCCAAAATAATTGGGAAGAATTAAGACTAGACAGTATAGTAATGACACAAGCCTCAGGAGAGATCACACAGATGTTTCCTGTGTTAAGCATAAACTATCTGCAACCGCAACTAGTAAACAATAAACTAATTGATACAAGTGCCCACCCAGTGCAAAAGGGGAATACTTTAGTGACTTTATGTGTAAAACATCTCACCTGTGTGCACTGTCCTACACAAGGCACGTAAGCCTCTGGGCTGGTGTCATGGCAAAGTCTGGAGGATGTCAGTCTCAAAGGGGCAAGATGACAAACAAGTTCTGTGATTTAATTAGGCCACAACTTTATTAACCTATTTCTTCAGGGAACTACTAGTGATAGCTCACACAGCGCAGACCATGATTCATTTTTTAATCATTTCTGTCTGGTAAAGAGCTGTGTCAATGTTTCCCTCCCTCCTCCTCTACATAGCTGAATTCCTCTGAGTAACACCAAAGGGATCTATGTGCATGGGGGTGCCTTTACTATTATCAGCCCCATGCTGTACCCCACTTCTTTTTAAGGACAACCTCAGTCCCCCAGGGAAGAAGTACCTGCACAGGCAACATGCAGGCATGGTAGTTCAGCTCCTTCTCCTCAGTCCCAGCTATGGATATGGAGTACAGAAACAATTAATGGTTCCCTCTACAGAATTTCCCACTAGGAAGGTAGACTTTAATACTTAAAAAAAAAAAAAAAAATCACATAAAATGCAATTTATCCAGAGGGCAGTTATGCTGCCTTCTGGGCTTGTCTCCACCTGAAGGGCAGGTCTGATAAAACCCAGGAAGTCCTTCCAATACAGTCCCCTTGTCAAATCCCAAATGAATCTTGTTTACGTGCAGAACAAACACTTCCCAGGGCTCTTCTGGGGGGCAGGGGGGGGATTAGCCCATCTGGCCTTGTGCTGGCTGGCCAAGGGTTGTTTTACCTTTGAGGTACAGCTGCAAATTTCCAGGGGAATTGCCTGTCCAGTTGAAGACCCAGCGCACAGTAGAACCAAACATTAGCTTTCGCCATCATATTTTTTTTTTAAGAAGACTACAGCCCAAGACACATTCAGATGAAGACACAACAATCAACTTCTATAGCACTTGCAACTTTTGGGCCAAGTACTCTGCAGGCAGAGCTCCAGTGACTTCAGAGTTACACCAAGAGAGAATATATTAATTGTCTGGCCAAGAGCATTAAAAAACATTCTTGTTATTGTTGTTAGAAGCCAAATGACAAGCAATTCATTACCGCACTGTAATTCAGTGCAATTTATTGGTTGATTTGCTGTGAGGGATTTTAGCTACATACTAATACACATACTATAAAAAGAATGCAAATTCAGTAATGCAAATCTAAATGAACGAGAAGTAACATTTTCTCACAGTTTGTGAGAAATTAACCTTTAACGTCTTTCCTATGCTTTGGGAACAGCACTTGGCCACAAGCTCTTACAGTAATAAAGCAGTGACCCATAGCAAAGAATAAATGTCAGAGTGAAATGATAACAGCAAGCCTATTTGCCAGAAAGTGGTAATTTATAAGATTTTAATTTGAGATCATCATGGGGGGTCAGCCTTATCAAATAATTCAAAATGTAGGTCACAATTATAGCCCTTGAAGTGTGGTTCTGCTCTGAAATGTGACTGTAAAAATGGCATGTTTATTATGTCTAAATGATTTCTTTATCAGATATATTGAGTTAACAGGTAAAATGGTAATGGGACAGACTTGATTTTTGCCTTCTCCATTTTTACATTTGTGTAGCTCACTGATTTCAGCAGTTATTTCTGATCTACATTACCCTAAAAGGAAAATCAGACCCCTCATTTTCTCGCCTTCCTTCTTAAAGTTCTGCAAAGCCAGGTTATGTCCTTGCTGTTCTCTGTATCACCAAAAGCTTTCAAGAAATTTACACATTTCTAAGCTAACTGGAATGCAAAACCCCCAGTTCTCTCAACACTAAGGAAAACAAAACACAAGCCACCTCTCACTTCAGGCAAATTCCTTGGGTGGTGTCAGTCAGTGAGGCTCCTCCAAAACCAGTGGAGTTCAGTAATGTACAGCCTTCCCTACAGCGCTGGCTCTTGGCATTGTTGGCTGTTCAAGTCTAACAGCAGAAGGAGAAAAGGCATTTGACAGGTTTTTAAATCACCCTGCCCAAACCAGTAACTGTGAAACCCTAATGCCTGTCTGAAGCAGGTCATTAGGAATGGCTGGAATCCAGCATATGTTTCAAAGTGAACCTTACAAAGCAGCTGGTCCAAGGAAGAAGGGAACAGCCACCAAACTCATTTCATACCTTTTCTCACAACATTTTCTACAGCTGTGAACCACTTCCACCTGGATTCTTGATATAACACAATGTAATTGCTTATTGCTCCCAGCTCCTCAGTCTGTTTCCAGAGATGCATTTGGGCCAGTTCTCAGCCGATTTCCAGAGAAACAAGATTAATTCTAGTGGAGCAACAGAATGAAACAAGAGCAGTGAGCAAGGCCCACCCACTGACGATAAGTGTGTTTGCTCCACCACCACTTGTGCAGAGGTATGGAGACCGGAATGTTACTTATGTGCAGGAGAGACCTTGTCAATAGTACCCACAGTGAGTCAATTCAATATTGCTACTGCTAAGAGCAAGTCCTGTCCATCCTGTTGTGTCTTGAGAACTCGTATCTTTGCTTCTTTTTCTTTTAAACTACAATAGAAGTTATAAAGGCTGAAAAAGCCCTTACTCCTCTCTTTGACAAAACAAGCTGTAAACACAGAGAATGAACCCATCAAGAACAATGGGCTGATTCACCTTTCCATTGCACAGCTTAGAATCAGTTTGAGTAAATCAGACTTAAACACAATGCAAGTAAGCAGACTACATGAAAAATCTCCATAGCCTCCATTCATTAAGGTCATATTATAGTTTTTTCATGTGTCCAATTTTATTTCAATAATTACACTTCCGCAGTTATTTTGTCTCTTTACATTCTTCTGTCACAACTTTATGTAAATCAGCATATGTATTCATAAAATTTGATACTGACATGCAAATAGAGGATTAAAACAGACTGAAGTCTGTATATCTCTGTCCTAAATGTTGTCATGGACTGAAAAATACAACTAACCATTAAAATGTCGTGGGATTGCTGAACTCCACAATTTCAAGAAGTAAAACTCTGCTGTTACTTCAAAATACTTTTCAATTTGTCTCATCTTCTCCAAGGTGTATTCCCAAGAGAGGGAATAACTGGGTGGTCATATAGACTGAAGAGCTTGTGGCATTGTATGGGGGTGACAACTGAACCCAGGGAAGCATAACATAAAATATAATACCTTGCATTATAAAACAAGGTAGGCGAAATGCAACAAATTACTCCTTACAGACAATTTGTTGCTTAATGGCCTGAAGCAATACCAAGAGCTGTTAGAGCTGGTAAGACAGTCCTTAACCATAGTAACAATCTATACACTAGGATTAATGTTATCATAAAGTTCAAGCAATGGTTTATAACTCCAAATATTGGCAGAAGCAATGAATTTCTGTCTCTTGGAAAGCAGAGTAACTCACATTAAGGAAATCAGAAGTGAAAAGCAAGGAGAAGGGAGAAGAAAAACTCCTGCCCTCCAAATGAATTGGTTTCACTTATTATAGTGTGTGCGTTTGAAAATACACAATTATGGGTCAGAAAACAGAACATGAAGTAATGCACTGAAAACACCTTTCTGGTTCTTTCTCCCAGGTTGAGTCAGCGTTCTGACAGCATTTTAAAGCTGATGCACATGGCTTAGCAGACACAGAAGAATAAGCCTGCTTCTAGGAGGCAAATGCCTGGCAGTATGTGCTTGGTCACAAACGCACATGAAATGAATGGAGATCTTCCAGAAGCAGCTGATATTTTGTCCAATAACCTACCAACAAAAATAGCCTGAAAGACACATCCTCTTTAACGGTACCTATCCAAAGCTTCAACAGATAGCCCAAATCTCTTGGAAGACTGAGTACGAAAACCTGAAGGTTGATAGTGAGAGTTAAAATAAGCCCAAATTCAGTCCTAATAAATACTGTGTACTAGTCAAAGCTTTTAAGAAACTCCACTGGGGTGCCAAATCCCACAATAGCAAGCTATCTCATTAAATTTTTAACATTCAACTCCTGATCCAGACTGGAAAAACCTCAGTAATCATTTCTCTCCAAGTCATCTCCCGCATTTGAGTTTCCAGATGGGTCTAGAGCAGATGCAAGTTCAGGAGCAGCAAGGGTTGGATTCCTGTTAGAACAGCTTGCTTTTTCTTACCAAGGATCAAAACCAGGTTAATTAATACTAGAACTATCTTTTAAGTTCTCCCATGCAATAGGACCTTTGAAATGAAAGCACAATGTGTTTCAGTTAGCACATCTGAATATTTTGTATCCTTGCTTGCACTGAAGAACAAGGGAGAGGGAGCTGGCAGCATTGCACCATTTGATCTCATCTCTACTGCCTCCTTGGACAGTGCCTGCACTGGTGTCTGCCCATGGCTTCTATGTACTGCTGGGATATGGAAAAATAACCATCACTCCACCACCCAGCACTAACACACACACACACACACACACCCCACTACTATAAGTTAAAAAAAACACCACCCAAACTACATTTTAAATAGGAAGCTTTTGGAAAATATACTGGCCTTTTGGCATTTCAATGTCTTGTGTATTATCCTGCTACTTTCTTCATCCTAAGTAGCTACATTACTCTTACAAACTAGCAATGGGTGTGGAAATATTTATTACCATATATATTTTCTGTACAGATCATCAAAGGATAGTGAAAAGTGCCTGTGTGCAGAAAGGGTGAAAGAGAAATGTAATTACTCCTGCTTGATCTGTTTATTTCAGAAGTTGGACACCAGTCATGGCCATGACATTTTCATTTTCCTGGATACACGACTGCATTCTAATCTCATTTGTGCTGGTGTAACTGCAGGAGGATCAGTGAGCTTTCCCCCATTTAGGTTTTGGTAAGTAACAACAGGAATCAGGCCCCTAACCCTTGATTGTTAATTCTGGTTCACCTCTCGCATCTACCAGTAGCTGTCAAAAAGATTTTGGAAAACTGTCAATCTCTGGTAAGAGATAAAATCTTGATTAATAAAAATAATTTGAAGCTGAGTTTGTTCTGTTGGAAAGAGAGGTCATTGGCACTACAGTGTCAAGAAGCCAATATTTTTCAAACACATGGTATTCTTAGGGGAAATCAAAGCAAAGTCTGTACAGAGACTCCTGCCAAGTGAGCTAACAACTCCATTTAACAAAACAAAATCATCCTGATGCTTAAAGAACTCTTTCCTTAACAAATAAAAATCAAAGCAAAATGTAGACCAAAGTAAAATTGCTTCCATGATCAAATCAGAAGCTAAGGACCAAACCTGCATGTGAGGGAAGGGGAGTGGCGGGGCCGGGGGAAGGGAGTTTTGATTTTCCTTTTAACAAGCAAAAAGACTAATGGAAATGATAAACAGTGAAAATTCAGTTATCTGAGCTTCTGTTCAGCTGTTCTGTGATTTACCACGAAGTTGCTTAACAGATTCGAGTCTAAAGCTCTGCACAAACTGACAAAGTGAAGAGAAAGACTCCGTAGGAGTTGAGATGATCTTACTCAGCCTGACTGTCCCTTTATGTGCCTCCATTTGATATGTGCACACTCTATCCGATACCAGTGGCTTGGGTAACACTATCACAGTGAGCTCATCTGAGAGCAACCAAGGATTGGATGCAAGGGTTGCAATAATCAGGTTATTTCAATCTGCACGTGCAGATCTGCAAAATCTCACTGGCCTTGGCAACTTTCACTTCTGACACCTTTCAAAAACAAAACCAGCCCACAGAGGGCATTCCCGTACAGGGCTATGCATGCTTTTGTGGATGTTAAATATCCTTCCCACCTCTGACTAGTCATGCTTTTCTACCAGCACAATGCACAGATAACAAGGTGGTGAAGCATCCCACCAGTTAGCAGATACATGTAGGTACAACACTTCTTGTTAGTTTTTAACTTGTGATAAATTTAGTGGAGACACAGAGACTTTTGCTCCAAATTTTTATTTGGAGGAACTACACCAGGGCTCCAACAGATGCAATGCAGGATCAGAGAGGGTCACCTCCAGCCAAGCTCAGAGAGTGGCTCTAGTACTCTGAAATCTCAGATTTAAACCCTAAATGTTTTTGCATCAAGTTTTCCTCATTCAGTTTACTAAGATGGGGGGGGTGGTAGCCCTCTATATTCATTCTGTGATTCTATGAAGCTGTGCTTCTACAGACATGAGTATGTGTATATGTTGCAGATAACTAACTAGCTACATGACAATATGCATGAGATGAAGCCAAAGCAAATGCCAGCATGATATATTGTGTCAGTAACATCAAAGGAGAAGGGGAGGGAAAGTGAGTGTGAAAATCAAACAGAGTACTTGGGAAAGAAAGCTAATTTTGAGTTTGATATGCACGAGTGACACTCATTAAAAATTGACGAGTGCATGTGAGAGGATGCCACCTGGGATTATGCAACTGCTAATTAACATTTAACACCATTTTCTAACCTTATAAAATATTCTTAGCCTGCTGAAGGCTTCTTCATAACAAGCACAATGAAAAAAAAAAAAAAAAAAAACCACAACCCACCAAACCACCCAGCACCTAGCAACAGCAAATCGAATGGGAAAACTTTATGAACTTTTTAAAGCAACATAGGAGACATGAAGGGCTTGTTTAAAGGGACACTGCCAAGGCAAGCACAGTCTATCAACAGGTGAAGACCTGTGTCTGTGCCCCCTGCTCTCTCTCAGCTGCTGGCAGCAAAGGAACAAAGGAGCAAAGGGACACAGCACTGGTTACAGGTACTTCTGGGTGAACGTGCCTTCTGGTGCAAACAGACCTTGGTCCTGCCAGGCTCCCACCATCTGGTGGCTTTCGCAGCGGCACTGATGCTGCTGCCTGTAGGATCCACTGGATTTTCATAGATTCATTTAGGTTAGAAAAGACCTTTAAAATCGTTGAGTCCAACGATAAACCTAACACTGCCAAGTCCACCACTAAACCATGTCCCGAAGCACCACGTCTACACGTCTTCTAAATACCTCCAGCACATATTAATATTACATTAATATAAAATCCAGCGCATGCAAATATTAAATATTTTCCAGCACAGCATCTGATTTCACCCTGAATGACACCCTCCTACTTACTGTAAGCCACAACTGGGAGTATTACGTGAGGTCTCTCACACATGAAATGTGGCATGAGCCTTGCAATAGCTGCTGATTTTCCCCGCACAACCTGTCTCCTGGATTCATGCCACTACCCAACAGCCCAATCCTGGCTTCTAGTCCTTCTTGTAACAGTAGCCAGAGGAAATATGGAGTCCAAGGCACCTAGCATCTATCCTTGCTGTAAGTTCACATGGCTTAGGCATCCCAAAATAGTCACTTTGAGAAGCTGGGTAGGAAGTATGGGAGAAAAGAGAATACTGAAAAGAACAGGAGAGAAAGCGGACAGAAAGCAGATAAGAGACCTGAGCCTGGTGGAACAGATCATTGCAGTGAGATGAAAGTGGCACATCTGCTGATTCAGCACAAAGTTTAAGGAGCCTGGGAACTTGCACTTCAGAGCATTTAACAAACTTAAACCCAAAGCAACAAGGTTTACAGATTACATTTGGGGTTGGCTATTTATGCTGTGTGTTTACACTGTATTTCATAGTTTAAACAAAGAAAGGAGGCCAGAAGGACAAACCTAAACAGAGCCTGCTTTTACAGGGCCCAATGCACAGGCACCTCAGCAGGTCTCGCTGCAGAAATGACAATAAGGTTCTCTGCAGTTACAAGGCATTTGTATAAACCCAGGAGCTTCCAGACTTGTAAGTGTCCCAGGAAGAAAGTGTTTGGGTTGGTTGTTCTGTTGGGTTTTTTTTTAAGATAAATATCAAATGCTGCATGAGTACACTGTAATTTTGTGAAAAAAGATGGCCCCATGATATCTGAAATATGGCCCTAACTGCAGAATACTGACATATTTAGATTGATTTTAATTAATACATTGGTATTCATACAGCATGCCCAGGAGGATTCTTGTGTCTTTCTTCACATGCTTCCAGATGAACTTGCTAATTGAATGGTTAAATGCTTTCCACAGAGGCAAGATAGAGATTCTCCCTCTTTTCACTGGGAAAAGAGAATTGGATTAACTCTTACAAATAATTCTTCACCACAATCAAAACCTTTCAAAACAGAGTAATACCTCCAGCACTTTCAGCTGTGTTGCAGTTTAACCATGTTCCTTAAGTTTCATATATACCAACAGCTATTGATGTAGTGTAATCTATCTATACCCAAAAGATGTGACGTGTTGCCCTGCAGTTCTCCATTGTAATTAACAACTACTGTGGTACTTCTATCCTGGGTAACGGATAACAAGAACGACACACATTCAGGGAAGACTGAGTGCTGAGAAAACAATAAATGATGTTTCTCTAAAGGGGAAGTGTAAAAGAGGAAAGACAAAGGGGCTCAGTATATAAGCAGCAGCAATGTTCCAGCTACAATAGAAGACAACATGACAGACCAATAGAAGATAGTCGCACGGCAAGCAGCACTAGATACTCCCTGGCAGATATGGTACTGAAGCAAAGCAGGACACTGAGAACTTTTAAATAAAAGGAGAGTTGGTTTTTCTAGCAGAATTTAAAGCAGTGCACTTCCACACGTTCTGCTTGGGTCTGTCCAAGCCTCCACCTACAGCTGCTGCCCTTTTGCTATTATGGGGCAGTGCCAGGAGCAGGGACAGCTCTGGAGTTACTGGAGTTGTACCCAGAGTAGGACAGCACTGCGCATCCAAAATTAAAGGCTATAACCTATATAAACTGTACAGGAGATATATTCTCTAAATAGAAGATGACAGGAGTGTCAACATATGAAAGAATGAATGCCTAGGGTAAGTATTCTTTCTGTAAATAAGAACACTTTCCTTTTTACAGGCCCAAATCAAAAAATCCACTGCTGTATTACGTAAAGAGGTTCCTGGACAAAATGAGAGACCCAGGGCGGGACTGTGCTTCATGCCCAGCATCCACATTCATTTCTGAGCATGCCTGCCCTCAAGTTCGGATTTACAAACCCCACATACCATGCTGGCTTCCTCCTTATGAATTGCAAAACCTACACTGAGAAAATTTAGAGAATTATGTTTAGATTATTTTTTTTTAGGATTATTTATCATTAAACATCATTGTTTTAAAATTTTAAAAAGTGTGGCCTTTTCTGAAATGGTCCCTGTTAAAAATGTAAAAATATACTTTCACATAAAGAGATACTTATTTTGTAGAAAACCCAGAGAGATAAAGCTTACTGATTGCTGCAAACTGTCATCTTCACAGGAAAAAGAAAAAAAAGATCAAACACAGACTTTAAAATCTGCCCAAAGCTCCTAACCCTTAAGCTAATAAAAGAAAAGCAGTAAATCAGCTTTAAAAATATACTACCCATAACTTTATATTCCTAGAAAAGCATGTATCTGAAAATTATTACAACACAGATACAAAGTAAGAAAAAAATAAAGACCCTATCTTATATGCCAGAAGGAAATAGAGCAATTAAAAAAAAAAAAAAAAAAAGGCTTGAAAAGCCTATTCAAAGAATGGGGGAGTAGGTTACTTTGATTACCAATATGCAAATGAGGAAGGATATAGAAAAATGGCTTGCAGGGATGTGATATTTAAAAAACAAAAACAAAAAACAAACAAAAAAACCCCCACCACCTTATCAGAGCCTTCCAATATATGAACTTTCTATTTATATTATAAAGTAGCATTATAGGGTTTGTTTTCTTTCTTTATTTATTTTCTTAGCATTTCAGTTTAGAAAGCCACTGATAGTGAATTTTGGAGCACACTTGGAGCAGGTGGCTTGTTTTGTTTAAGGTTATTGTCAACAACTAATGACATAAGCTTATATTTGTCCATACTTCCTTTATTTATATGTTTCTGTCTGTACCCAGACGCAAACCAAAACCCAAAGACATGGAGTGGATTTTCTACAGCAAAGTGCTGATTACTTGACCCACCATGTTTGCCAGCTGCTTCATGGGGCACCAAATCCAAGATAGATTGGAATAATTAACTCAGAGAGCTACACCTGCACAGACGAACATGATCAGATCCACAACCAGGACAAATGGTAACGTGGATTTACTCTATTCTACAGGGAACCAGAAAAATCACATTCTCTAGGAAAAAATCTTTTCAATAACACATGCCAGGCATCACAGACTCACATTGCTTCCTGCTAGTTTAACCTTTGGTTTATTTGCAGTTGATAACACCACAACAGTTTGTTGGAAATTTCCATTGTAATGAGGTAAATGGGAATTTGAGTAAGTCTCTAGCTGTGCTGAATGAAAACTCGTGCTATTTGTCCAGCAAGCTTAAACAATGACGTTTTAGTACTGAAAGATAAAGAAGGTACAGTCATTACTGTAGGACATTTCTTGATGGACTTCTTGTATGAAACCAGCATTCTCAAAAGGCAAACTAATTTGAATTTTCTACTCTTCAAGAAGAACATTTAGGGAAAAGCAGGTACAGCATTAAAAAAAAAAAAAAAAAAAAAGTAACTCCCACCTCCTAAAATTACAGCATAAAATCAAAACACAAAGTATAAATAGCAGGTTATGTAAAACTGAAGGAAACAAAGTTTTTCCTATTTTTACAAAAAAGCTGCAGCCAATGAAGCTAAGGTGCTTTCTACAAAAATATATACCATCCATGAAGCAACAGGGATAAATTTTGTTTCCAATCGCTGTACCTTAAGAACTCCCTCAGATTTATGACTAGTATGATAAAAAAGCAGGCAATTTAAACCCTTCCTGCTTTCCCTCTTCACCAACAAAAAGTAAAATTGATATTTGCTAATGTAAAAGAGCTCTTACTATGATTCGTTCAACTTTTCACTGTTACAAACTTTGTTGCAAGCAGGGGAAAAGCAAAATCGTTCTCTCCTCACCATACATATAATATTTTGTGTAAGGAAACAAAGCGCATACATGCAAACATGGACATTGATACCCAGCAGTGATGATAGCCACGCAGCCCCTGAAACCAAGTATGGGTCGCCTTAAAGTTTGTTTACGAGGTCTTACCCACCCTTGATTTCTGGAGCCATGGGGCAGCCTTGGGCGAGCTGCTGCATCTCTGTGGGACCCGTGCGGGGCGAAGATGATGAGTGTGACATCTGTCTGCACAGAGTCCTTATGGATTGATTATAAAACAAAGGGGTTTTGGCCAAGAAACACATGTCTGATGTAATGACTTATATTTCCTGCACAACATTCCTCTTACATCATTTGTACTGTCTCCGCTACACTTTACTGGGACTAATAAACATTCCACACTTACTCTGCAATGTATTTTCTCCCTGCAAGACAGCATACTTGCTATTAGCATGTAAACTGCACACTTGCCAGTCAGGCTAACCTCATCAATCTTGTCTAAAGCTGAGGAGCTTGTACCCTCTTATAGTATTTCTGGGCTTGCACTTCTTCAAATAAATTCATGCATTTATTGGGGCAAAAAAAAGAAAAAAAAAAAAAAACCACACACACACACACACACACACAAAAAACCAACACAAAAAACTTAAAGATTTCATCTCTACACTTCAAAAATGGGACATATTAATGGAATGAAAAAGGATCACTTGAGTTATTTTTAGACACACACTTGATTTTTTTTAACCCAAAGGAATCCATTCTTGTGTTTCCCAGAAGAATACATTACAATTTCATCCCTGCTTTGAATTAAGAAAGCAGAATGAAGGAATTAAGATTTTTAAAATAACTACCAAAACCATGCCTTGGATTTCTGTGTTTATGCTCTCAATAATGACTAGCAAGTCACACCCTGAGGAGCAGAATAAATTAGGCGTGTACCATATTAACACAGCTTATTCTGGGGCTCACTTCAATATTCCTGCATGCCCCTGCACTGCACGGAGAAGATGATCTCCTCCTCAATGCCTTGAAAAACAGGGCTCTAACACATGCTGCCAGCATGCCCTGTGAGGAAGGCAGTCTCTGCCGGGAAGAGCTCACAGCTGAAGGAAGACAAGGAAAGAGGGACCAGGGGCGTCCCTGATGATCAGTCTGACCTGGTTCAGCATCCTGGCTGGCTAATGGCTGGGAAAGCAGCATAGCAGGAGGGAAAGGAAGAAGTCCTTTCCTCTCTTCATGCTCTGTTGGGATTTCCCAAGACAGAAATTGTACCTGGGCCACAGGGTACAACCGCTGTTCATGGGCACAGCATTTTTCTAGTCCTTCTGAAGAGATTTGTACAGTTTTGGGGCTCCACATACTGTAACAGTTCCCTCATTTTGCTTTGGTTGAGAGAAGTAATTTTTCACTTTCTCTAAAAAGGAACCACAGACAGATTTGTTTTGCAGCAAGAAGAGAAAGACAGAGAAAGATTATGAGCCTCACGCAATACTGTACAGGAAAACCACCAAAATAATAAAAAGACCTTTTTAAATTTCACCTCTGATATTTTAGAACCAATTCCTGAATTCCTCTGGAGGATTTGTGCATGAAGAATTTCAATATGTTGCCTATGCCTGAATTAACATGAGACTTCATTAAACAGAAGTAAATCTGAAACCTGAAAGATTAGACCTCAAAGTGCAAAAACATTTGCCATTTCAGAAGCTCCGGTCTTTAGCAGCGCTGCTTCCTAGCAAAGCTTTTCCAGATGATACTTCACAAACGGAACATTGCTCATAATGTGAACAAAAGCTTTCACTAGTAGGAGAGGGGAAAAAAAGCATCCACATTATTTCATTCTGAAAAGTGGCTGTTGTACAGCAATTACTTTGCATAAAATCTTTCATAATGAATTAAGAACACCGAGTTAGTGCAGCAGCCAGTCTGACATAGCAGGCAATCCATCACAGAAATGATTCATAAATTAAATCATCCCCAACTAAGGCCTTCACATATCACTGTATAATAGCTCCTAAGGAGTCATTATGGGTATTCTGTCAATAATGCATAAACTTCATGACCCTTTTAACTCCTACCGCCCCTCAGATCCAAACTGTAATAGCCCATCACTCCCTCTCCCCGTTCATGATCGCTGCGCGCTGTTGTCTCACCCCCATGGAAGTCAATGAGAGTGCTGTCATTCATCTCTAGCAACAGAAACTCTCCTTCCCCTCGCCTTAGTTTTTTACAAAGAAATTCAAACTCAGCGGTGCTGCCAGGGCTGAAGCTGCATGCAGAAGACATGGAGAAACAAAGGAAATTAAGGATAAAATACCCTCTTTCCTTATATTGCCAACGTTCTGCCCAAACCATCGTTTGCATGATACAGAACACGTATACAGAGGCAGGCTTGTTTAGTCAGTTTAACCGCTACCATTGTTAATTGTTCTTAATTTTCTGCTTTCACATCATGGTTTCATGTGCAATTTCACCGATAAGAATTGATAAAGCCAGAAGAATAAGTCCCATTTGACATTACCTATGTGACTTGGTGGTTTTCTGAAATATTCCACCATAGCACCACTATTACCAGAGGGAAATGACAAACCAGCTGCTAAATGCCAGCTCTGCCAAGGTGAAACCAGCTGGAAGGTCCCATAGAGTAAAGGACCTAGGCAGCATTTCAGCCATTACCATCAAGGAAAGGTGCTTTCCATGTGAAGTGTCTTGTGTCGAGTAGTAAGCAAAATCGTTAACTTCAAATCTGAAATATATTGGTTAGAGAGTAGAATAACTGAATGTGAAATTCTGCGTCTAACATTTTACAGCCTTTGTTTAAAGTGAGCTATTTTGCAGAGGTTTCTTTTGGTAGAAGAAATATTATGGCCACATTCAGAAATTAGTGTATTGCTACTGCACAACAGGTTATACTTCTATTAGTTTAAGGACCACTTCACAGTAGGAAACTGCGTTCTTTCTTTTAAGAACTTGAAAAAGTTAAGAAACCTGTTTTGTTATGTACAAGAAACCATCCTGCAACTTAGTAAGCAGCAAGACAAAAGAAATGGTCCAAATACTGCAGGTTTTTTTCTTTGAAGGATTGTTTATGAAAAGAAAAAAATAAATCCCTTTTTAGCACAATATATTTACAAGAGAATTTGTACTACCAAGAAAGTCACTACTCAAAAACACTAAACAGTTTGAAGGACTATTTGAAATAAATGAAAACTAAAATTCTGAGTTTACTTTAGGATGCCCTTTTCTATGTAGCATGGAGTAAGTCAGTGTAATATGCAGGTGCATACATCTAGTAAAACAAGCTAAAATACAGCCTGCCTCATTACTGGAGCTTTTGCAATTTCATTGCTATTCATCTTACACCTTGCAGAGTTCACTTGTGGATCAGTCACATCAATTACTGCTTTATGCTCTGAGGCTCTGATATTACCTTCAGGAAAGCTCTGTACATCCAGATTCAAAGGCTGCCAAGGTGCAGTCGTGACTTAAAACATTATCATTTAGTTTTCACACACAACAAGGAAACCTATCATTGTGAAAATGGGTAATCAGCCAAATAATTTTACATTCATTTCAATTACAGGCCTGCAGTTTAAGTTCTAACAACTGAGTGAAAGTGTTGGGGGAGGGGTGGTGGCGGTGGTGTCAGCAGTAAATATTATTTGTAGTTTACTGGAATTTTCAAGGGAAAAAAAAAAGAAAAATGAGAATGAAATGAAGAATACAGACTGCAAGGAACCACACATACTGGGTTTCTTTCCAGTATTACTCTTCAGGATGGTTATTTCTCTTTCAGGGGTTTTATGCATGGTAAGCAGTAACAGAAACCAGAAATATTTTCATTGCAGCAGCCTTCTGGATCCACTGGGATAAATCACCTCTTATAATAGTAGCACCAAATACTTCATGTCATTTTAAACCTCTGGATGCCTAAACCCATCCTTTACTTCACTAGTAATTACTTTTTTAGAAAAAAGAAATATTACCTGCTTGACAATTTAAGCCAGCACTGACACATTAGTCTTTCTCTTTAGGTAGTGTCTCAGATGGAGCGTCCCTCCTAATGCCAAAGGCCAGGTTTGGGGAGACACGGATGGGTAAGGCACCCTGACACTATTTTCAGTCTGACACTGATGAAGGTCAAAGAAATGACAACTCACATTGTTTCCATCTAACAGCTTTTAGATTTGGTAAAACTATTTTTTTTCCTACCACTCTGCAAGGCAGAAAAATTCAAACACAAGTTTATTTTCATTTTTTCTGTGCTGTTTCCATACCTGAACACCACGAGCCTTGAACTATCCCACAGCTACTAATTATATTTGTGCTGAGGCTGGCCTTGGTGCTTTCTCTTTTTTGCATATACAAACATAAACACACTTTCCATAGGACATGTAATATCCTGAAAGCCACTGTTTCCATTAGTGAGAATTCTGAGAACGGTGAATTTTTCAAACTCCTTCCATTCCCATTAAAAACAAAGCCGGGTTGCTGTTGTCGTGACAGGCATTGAGCAGAAGTTGCTGTTGAACCACAGGATACATGAGCAGGACAGTCACGCTGACAGTCTCAGCAGTGGGTGCAACAGGGACACATCCTCAGGTGGTGTAAGCAATAAGTGAAACTCAACAAATGCAGTCAGGAGGATTTATAGGAGTTAAGTACCTTCCCAACGTTATGCAGCAAAATGACAAACAAGGACACGGCGTTGGCTACAGCTCTCCCACAGGACATTTATACCAGCACCACACTCCAAGTGAATTTGTGTGCTCCCTAGGACTCTAATTTTACATCTCACACAGCTGCACAGGCACTGAAGTCTCTTAATTGCTGCTCTTAGACTACCAAGCTGGTGTCAGAGTACATGATCGATAATTTTTTTAGGATTGTAAGTGGTGGGAGAAACAGTAAGAAGACAGCCATGCTTTGGGGAGGCAGGTCTGGAGGGGAAGTATTTGTTGTTGTTCTCTGTGTGTTTTAATATAAAATAAATGGACATGAAATCTGACTCATGTTTTATAGCCTCACAGCTCTACAATCCAGACTGCTCTTAGGCTACCCTTCCTTCAATCACCTTCAATCACCTGCTTTTGTCACCTGCCATTCAGCAGTAACTCCTTGGGTTTGAATTGTAAACACTCCAACTGGCATC
Organism: Falco rusticolus; assembly: GCF_015220075.1. Lineage (NCBI taxonomy): Eukaryota > Metazoa > Chordata > Aves > Falconiformes > Falconidae > Falco > Falco rusticolus. Next base: position 25,568,888 of record NC_051199.1, read on the forward strand.
ACATGGCCCGATGCAGCAAGACTGAACATGAAAACTATCCCTGTGCACTGATTTGTATGAGAAAAACAGCTTCATACAGCCAATATAATTTCAAACCTATCTGGTGAAAAATTACATCCACAATTCAACTGCATGTCGAATTGGGTTTCCTGCAAACTTAGATCAAAGAGGTATTTATATATCTGAAACACAAGATAACCAAGACAATATTGCATTGGAACGTAACCACTTGACACACACACACCACTTGGGCTACTTGGAAGAATAAAAAATAAAAAAATAAAAAAAAAACCCAAACTCACTCAGAATAAGAATTTTCCTTTCACTGAATTTATTGTGCACCCAGATGCATGGCAAACCTTACTTGATCTCTCTGTCGCATGTGCAATGTTTCTTATTCAGATCAGAACACAAATGCGATCCACTAGCTTCACGTCTTTACTTCTTACATATTGACTTTTTTATATCCTTACCTGGCCTAGTTCCATTTATTAGGAGCATATAAAAAATGATTGCCTTCTATAACTCTTCTTCTAACAATGCCTCCAGCCTGAAGGCTTCATGAAGTTATAAGCAAAGATTTATATGTAATAAATTATTGAAAATGAAAAAGGTCTTAAATAAGTTCCGTCTTCAACAAAAGAGGTAGTATATTTCAGATAACAATGACTTTTCTAGTGAAGGGGAAGATAAAAGTGTATTTAACAGGTATTCTGATACCATAAACTAGAATACAATATTTGCATACTCAAATATATTACAGAAAAAGATGCTAATTCAAATCCTACATCAAGAAATGATTTATTGTAAATTGGGTTTCCACATACAACAATAAACTGCACTACAGACTTACATAGCTACACAGTCCAGTTGGCAAAGAGAATCCAGTTTAATTTTTTGAAAAGGCATATAATTGTTAAAACAAGAGGAAATACTAGAATGATATTTCCTGCCTTTGTAGCACATACCTCCTCTCTTAAATATCCCCTCGTAATTTTCCCATAGGAGTCCTACATCCACACCCCGTCACTCAATTCATAAAAAGGACACAGCTTAAGTCGATTAACACTACTTTTCCTTTGTGGCTTCCTGCTTTACTATGTTTTGCCGAGACAATTCCTTGACCAAACTTGACCTAATTCACACCTAATTTAGAGATGATGTTATGTATATAAACACATTAATAGATCAAGAAGCTATAATAATTAGAGTCATTATACTAGAAAACAACTCTCAAGATTCAAACTACAAAGACAGTTCTGAAAACTATCATGTGTGCTTTTTATGTTCTTATTTCAAATGAAAATAAATGCATTTTCACTGTACTGACATTTGACTTTGAACTAGTTTTAGATAGTTTAAACTTCTTATGGACATTGCAGGTACTGCACCTTAAGATATATAAAACTGTCCAAATAGAATTTATACCATTTTACACAAATAACACATCAAGCATGGAAGCCAAAGTGAGAACTGCATTTTCCCAAAACCAGAAATGAAATAATATTGAAATAATATACTACAGAAACTTCATGGGCAGTTTCTTCTAAATTACAGTCTTAAAAGCTTTTGCTATGGTTTTATTACAAAAAGCTTCAGTCTATTATACTGACAGAAAAACCTCTCCAGAAATTTGTTTTCACTTTCTATACACAGAAGGAAGATGATGGTATAAGACAAAGGTTATAAGATGGCTACAGTGGGATAATTCCAGAATTTAATTCTTTTAGAAACAAAAGTTAACAATCTTATTACTGCTAAAGAGTGAGTTACCACTTCCACGCTTAGCTTCTCTAATGTAAGGGGGAATCAACCATAAGGCTTGGATATCAACCAGTGCAGGGATGCGAAGCTTGCTGGGAAAGCTGATACTTTGCACCCCTCTCTCTGCGAAGTGCTCAGAGAACCACAAAGAAACATTTTAAAAATTCAGTGTTAATAACTAATTGCCATGTTACAAACACCAAGAGGCACCTACCAACAACTTCGGTTAAATAAACCAGAGGCCAAGGGAAGCACACTGCTCAGGGGGTTAACAACAGCCATGAGTGATGTCCATGCACCTGGAGCTGATTTCAGCCACCTGGGCAACATTGCTTCGGTAATTTAAACAGGGAGATGGAAGCTGTGCATTGCTCAGGACGTCAGCTTCACGTGCCTGCTTCAATCTGCTCTACTGGAAATGAGATGCATTCTCCTGCTTGGGAGGATTCTCAGAAAGCTCCTGAAGGCTAGAGGAGGGAATGGCGTGTTGGCCAGGGACAAGGACTGAAAGTGTGTTCTGTGTCTCTGTCACTTTTTCCTACAAAACAGGAAAGAGAATGAAACTGAAAATACAACGGTAGTCTGAAAAAATAAATATGTAAGGACTTAGATAAGATGGTTGGCCTTTGACAGCAGAAAACTGGACCTCATTATCCAGACTGAACCAGCTACCCCTAAATTTCCACAAAACTTCTGATTAGCCACCATGGTCCCAAAAGGTCCCATTCTGTCCTACCTCAGCACATGTGCATGGTTCTAAGAACACATAAAAAAACTCCAGTTTGTAATTCGGGGCTTAGTTTTCCTCTTTAGCCTTGTGCACTGCTGACTAGGCTCTACACAAAATTTCCTGAACATCAAATTTGCATTTGGGAAAAAAAAATAAACAAAAAAGACCCCTACAAGTGTACATTTTTTTCAGCAAAGTAATATACTTTTCTACCACCAGCAGTTTTTCAAATGCTGAAATACTGTTTCTTTTTCTAAATACGGTGCTCTAGGACACGCCTGGAGATTGCCCCATTCCCAGGAGATCTTTAGATTTATCTTGATCTATTTATTGGCTTCTTCCCATTGATTTCCATCAGCCTAGCAGTTTCATTTTCAATCTAAAACCCCCTGATGATTTTTTTTTTCATGCTGAATGTATTACGGGCCATGAAAGATCCTGCTATCAGAGCCTTCCTAATGAGTATGGGTAGATTTGCTTAGCCCTGAGAAAAGCCCAACTCCCATTTCCAGGAGCGTGCTGACTGCAGAGCTACCAGCAAACAGAATCTATTTTAGTTTCTTCCATCAGCAGGTTGGGCTGTAAATACATGCAGGAAGTATATCTGCAAGTAAGAAGGTGTCATCATTACATACTTATTTTCAGGATAGTGCCAGGCTTTAATATCTTCATAATCACGATTTACCATTTAAAAGCTGCCCCAAGCTATTGCCAATTTACAGCGGACACCCATGCTGAGCAATAATTGCTTGTACTGTGATAAAATAGATTTATTGTCAATATAAATATACTTACTGAAACAGCTTTTCTTAAATCTTTATTTATGAGACACATCAGATAGCCCAATAAATGAAAGGAAATATTTCTGTGTATCAGACTTTTCACTTCATTTCCTAGAAAGATTGCAAAACATCGACACAAGGATCACACTAAAGGCTACATGTTCGAAACAACAATTTCCGAGAGAATAAAACACTATGAAGAAAGTTATCTCTACAGAAATCCACAGCAAGATCAGTCTATATGACCACGTTTGGCTCCAAAATGCACAAATATAGCTCAGACTTCAAAAGGAACAGAGTCCAGTTGATGGACCTTCTGGAGATATTTATCTGACAAAAGACTTCCAAGTTAGCCCCCTCCCCCTTAAGATATTATCTTTATAATATACCAAAAAAATCCTGGCCTTCGATATTCACCTAGCAGTACACTGGGTTGTGTTGAAATTAATAAATAATAGAGCCACTAGCAACCCACTATTGATTTTCTGCCGGATTTGTCTATCTCCTCAGAATTTTAAGAACTGTTTAAACAGATATATCCATTATGTGCTGGAAAGAATTTTAAAACTCCCCAGTAGGGCTGTAGTTGATGACATATTGACAGTATCTCAGACTGAAATAATTTTGGACACTCTGCTTATGTAGTCTGCAGATAGAGCCAAAAACACCCAGCTGAAGGGCAAAGTGAAGGTCAAATGCCTAAGGCAGTCACAAAAAGCAGCTATACTACAACACTATTGCTTCAACCCTTGGTCATCAGTTAGTGAAGACAGAAGCAATTCCTGTTATCAACTGTACAAATAAAATTATTAAACCATCAGACTGTTTTTCCATCGAAAAGAGTGCCCTAAGGACTGAGATTTTAACTCCGTTGCTAAAGAACTGAGGAGTTCTTATCTTCATTTGCTAATATAAACAGAATACCTTCACTAATTCCCCAAAGCAGCTCCCAGCTCTTTTGTAAAGCCTTCCTGAAGTTCTCTCCCCATGCTCTATTTCTATTGTGGCACAATTTAAGAGAACATTGAATGCATTAAATCTTGAAGGCTTCAGATTTTCCATTTGAAATGTAGGGCACCAGAACATTGTCACCTTGCTAATAAAATGGAATGATGTGGTTTCACAGCCATTTACCAATCCCTTGGAAACTAAAGCAATTCTTTTACATTTTAATGCACTTGTTTAATAGAAAAGCATAGAAGAGTTTTGGTTCAACTTTGACAGAAGACTAAAACAAGAACTTGTTAATCATCTGCATAAATGCTCCTTCTTGTACTGTTCCTATTTTCTGCTCCTTTGCTCGAGTAGAAATGTTTTCCTCATTATGATCTTGATTAAGAAGTTTGATGTGCTGACCTTGAATATCAAATTAAGCTCCATGCTGCAAGCAAAGCATCCTATCTTCTCTAGTGGCTTATAAACTCATTAGACACTTTAGACATAGTTTTAAAATTTGCTGACACTAAATTCATTTCATATAGAACAGAACCGTTAAGATTTATGAGGCAAATTTGCAGTTAACTGAAATACGCGATCTCCAGGTGATTTCTGCCAGGAATCCCTTGCATCTAGGTTTTGCCTTGTTTTTAAAACAATGCCCTATTAAATATCAAACTGTTAATTATCTTTTCATTTTCCAGTCAAATGATCGACACAAGAAGAGAGACAGCACTCTGACAGCTGTTGGTATGAATCCGAGCCAGAAAGGCTACAGCAATGAAAGACGGTGTTTTCTTGGTGCCGTATGGCTCGAGACAGTGTGTTACACACCACGCAGAAGTTCAAAAGGAATAGTTTCAGTGTAAGAGTTCACTTGCTGCTATGTAGTGAAAATAATTTATTTCAGATGCCGTGTTTTTGAAGCTGCTGGATCAGAATTTTAAATTTTTGCCATATATATTCCCAAAGGCATGAGAAGTGAATCAAGGCTCTTTTTTGCTTTCATGTATTCTAGACTTTGACAAGAGTTCACAGAGAAAAAAAATAACTTCTGAACATCAGTCAAGCCCTATGTGCCTGGTCTTTGCTTAACATGCTTTGTTTTCATTTTGGCAGGATATGTTTTGCTTGCATTTAAAATGGGGCATTTGATATCAAATACAAGTCATTAGCTAAAAAGCAGCTCCACCAACAATGTCAGTCTCATCTAATGTGCAGGATAAGAGTCACAAAAGAGTTAATTCAGTCGTTTGTAGAGACACTTAAAGGGGATGTCAGAATGTAAAACCTGCTCACCACAGGAAGGAGGGATGAGGAGAGGGAGACATAGGGTAAAATTTATTATTGGAGTAATATTCTCACAAGACTAATTTATCCGATACAAGGAAAAGTATGTGTTGCATATCCTCATGCTGACAAGATTTAACTAAGCAGATACACTGCAGAGAAAGGGTCAATATGAGGACACAGAGGCACCTAAAATACCCATCAGCCTCCCCTAAATACTCAGCTGAAATTATTCTCTCTCATCTTCCACATGGTGTGTGACACAACAGTCTCACGCCGTATGGCACCAAGGATGCTGATGTGCACTTCTGCTGCCATCCTGGCCAAGAACGCAGAACAGCAGCAGCTGCCACAGGGATGTCTCTTCTTTCACATTGATCATTTTGCTAAATACTGAGGACCAGTGCAGCTGTACACATCAACAGCTCCAGGGTGGAGGCTGTGTGGCTCGTACCAAGAATTTCTTGGAAGTCTGGTCTCAGTCTGCTGGTTATTTGTGAGAAGAGAATCCAAAATCAGAGTAGTAGACAGGATGCCTAACCCACTGATGCAACCTTGAGCACAAAAATAGTTTTTTGGGTTTGGGTGTCGGGTTTTTTTGGTGAAGTTCCACTTAGAGCCAATTTTGCCTCAGATAAATATTTCAAAACTGAATAGAAATACAGGTAAACATTTGATATGCTGATAGAAACCATGCACAAGTGCTTGGGAAGGAAATGTTTATCTAGAGTATGATTCACATTAGCCTAAAGAAAGAGTGGCATCAACAGAACTTGATATTACTATTCAGTTGACTTTTCTGTTCTTACAGCAGTTTCAGGGGAAGTAGATATATCTAATGTCGGCATTAACTGCTTAGAGCTGCAATTCAAACTACAGTGGCAAAGTGGAAATAGGGGTCATAACGTTGACCTTGTAAGTAAAGAAAATAGAGGTGTAATTTCAGTCCACAAAAGTCCAACATGCAAATATGGAAGGAAAACAATAGAACTTTATCCTGCACTCAAGTTGACATTTCTAAGCTTTATTACAGAAATAAAGGTTTGTAAAAAGCTAACAACATCAGAGAGGAGTGTGACCTTCACTAACCCAAGTAAAAATGAACCTAAATAAAACAGGCAATTAAAAGATGAGGTGAGAAATGGGAAGAGACTGCCAGCCATTTCTGCCTCCTCTTGAACCAGAAAGTAAAAAGGAGGAGAAAGAATTGCACTCAACCCTGAATGGGGGGGGGGGGGAAATGTTAGCTAACACCTATTGTAGCTAATCTTTCCCTGGGCAATTACAATTGGCTTTCACACGCAACAACAAAGAAGTCTGTCTTTGCATTTTGGCTACTGCACATTTGATAAAGTACCAAGGAGTGTTTAGTTAATGCCACAAATCTGCTTTCTGAAAACCAGAAATAATATATTGTGGTTTAGTTACATGTAAAAAGAGAGCAAAATAGCAAAACACAACATGAAAAGTTGTACCTTGTGTCCATGCACGTCGCACAAAACAATGAAGACTTTTGCCTGTATTTTAAAATATTTTGCACTTAATCTACAGCAGCATGTGCAAAATCTTTAATTAAATGCCATAGTAACCAAAAATACCATCTTAAAACATAATTTTATGTTTGTCCTCTATCCTTTTTCTTCTTTCCTATTCAGTTATAGTGCTTATATTTTATATTTCTGTTAATGATCATCTGTTCTAAAATAACACCACAGAATTCACCTCTCCCATTGCTCCTCTTCCCAGATTTACTACAACTTTATTCTCTAGTGCCACACACAAGCTGAGCAGTCACTCGTAGGTGTTCTGCCTTGGCTTGCATTAGGACAAGGTTTCATTTAACCATTCAGTTCCAATGGAGATACAAAATTTGTGGAGCGTGGTGTGTTTAAGAGACTCATCTCTTTGTCCTGTTCTACAAGGGACAAAATAGCAATTGTGTGTTGCTTTCTGCTCCGACATCAGAGGGCTGCTTTGCCCTCTTTCTGAGAATGTTTTCTTTCATGGCCAGCTCCACATAGAGAAAAATGTTCATATTGGCATGAAGGAAGACAAACTGGGCAGGAAAAGGAATAGGGTTTCTTGCCCTCTTTTTGTATTTTTTTCTGCTAACTTTCTGAAAAAAGCAGAGACTTTACACAAGAAGTCCAAGATCTATAATATTTTGAGCTCTGAAATGTTTAACTAAACAAAAAGAAAACGCAAAATTTCCATCACAACAGTGAAGGTTCTGTCTATGTTTTAAATATGAACATATGCAAGCAGCTCAAGAGAATTAATAACGTTTTAGCCCCTTAACTCTTAATTTCTCTGGAATTCCGTCTGGTACTAAACCAGGAAACCAAAACACAACAGGAATAGATGAGGAAAACCTTGGAAAAAACACTGGAGATCTGCGTCCACTGCCAGATGGTTTAACATCAACAGCACTGAAAAAATATTTAATGACAGTAAGATCTGAAACAAGGATACAAATACTAGAACATAAGGTTTTTAAAGCAATCACTTAACAATTTTATAGAGGGATTAATAAGACACATCTGCTCATACTAGCTGGAAATCCTGTCAGTGGCCCAGGAGCCTTCTTCCAGTCCTATGTTATTTGACGTCTTAGCCTACAAAGCTATGCTTTGTAGAGAGCAAAACAATGCTCTCCCTCGAGGCTGGGAAACACCAAGCTTTCCATTTTGGCAGGGAAGGGGGAGATCAAGGGCCCTGCCGGGGCTGACGGACGAAGGAGAGAACTGCTGTCCTGGCGAGTACACGTGCCATGCTGTGATCTCACATGGCTTTATTTCAGTCCTTCACATAGTGCTGCACGTTTCCTTGTTGAAATGCTTCCCGTCTGCTTTTACCTACAGCAAAACCTCAAATTCCACACCCTCACTGGCTGCTTCTAGGCATCTGCATACCGTGTGTATTCAGAATTATCCATCGTCTTACTAAGTGTTAGAAACTCTTAGTAGACTTGTGCTTTCAAGTTCTCCCAGGTCTTACAACCCTCATTTCCGTTACTACCTGCTTCAGCAAATACCAGCTGCTTCCCTGAGTCAGCACATTTTCAAAACCCTTCCAACCTCCGAGAGAGATGCTGTGTTCCTCTATAACAGCATGATTCCCTGAACACTGATCTCATCCCACCACCCATTCTCTGCTAAGTGGTTTAATCTTCCCTGCGATGAAATAATTAACTATGCTCCTACCTTTTCCAAGATCAATGAATGTCAGTCAGTCCTCATTAGTGTAACTCTCTTATCATAGCACACAATATGACCCTATCAAAATTATTTCCTGAATACTTCATACTTTTACTAACAGGTCAGCAGAAGCTTGTGGATGGAAGGCTTTTAAGTACTGCTATATAATGTACAGTTTAGTTTTGCCAAATCAAATTCTTCCTCTATCCATCCAGGAACACGGACGTATATAAAATATATACTATAAATAGTTTTTAAGTCTGTAAAGGGTGGGCTACTCTGTTTCTGGTGTGTGTGGTGTGTCAATCAGCAGCAGGTATGCCAAAAAAACCCCAGACAACAGAAGTAAAAGAAAACCATCAAACACCATCTTGAAATAACCAGCTTTCATAAGAGGACATCTCTTTAGATGAATACCTGGATCTTGGGTTAATCTACAGCCAAGTCTTAATCACTTGTAATTTAAAGACACAAACCCCACCCATTGGGTTAAGGATATAACACAGCATTATTGAATGGTATCCTTCATCTTAAAATACTAAATGTCAGCTTGCTGAAGGGCTTTGATTTTAATTTCACGTTGTTCCAATACTGCCGTCCTTTCTCAGGTTTCTCTCCGTGCTCATCTCTCTGCCTTCTCCAAAGACACACTCATAGGGGGACTAATCAGTGGAACGAGAAAATGCTAGATGTGGCAGGTATTCCATTTCCAAGCACAAACTTCAGAAGTCCTCAGTGCTTTGCACGCTGCCTTGCAAATCCCTGAAAGCCTAGGCCACCCTCCATAAACTTACGTACACCAGGTTCTGTGTTCAAAATCATTTGCTTCTGGCCCACCCCAAAGGAAGACAATTTTATTAAAGGAAGTAGCAGAGTGGCTTAAACTAAACTAATTCTAAACTCTTTATAAGGTAATCAATCAGGCATTAAAAACAGCAGAAAGATTAGCTGCAAAATTATCTAGTCCTCCAGCTGCTAAGGATTCATAACCGTCTTCCTGTTTTGCAGCCTGATCTAAGCAGCAAGCTCCAAATCAGAGAAATTCATCTTCTGCCACTAAGGAATGTTAAAGCAAACCAGCCGCCACTCCTCGCGACCGAGGGCAGCCCGCACACCCCGGGGCAGGCTGCCTGCAGCACGCACCATCAACTCTTCCAGAGCAATGCTCTTATGACAGCACATAAAGATACGGAGGTTTTTCAGAGCTGGCCCATTTTCACTGCCGGGTAGACCTCATTTTGCTAGAAAGGTTAAATCACCCATTTAGGTTAGTAGAAGTGCACAGGCTGTTTTTCAAAAAGTTCTGCAAGGAAATGCCATATTTCCACAATCTCGTTGCTGCCCATGTCGGAGATCCCTCGCAAGTTAATGAGAATCATGAATCTGACATTCCCACGTAGCACAGCCACAGCTTTCTTTAGCAAACTTGTTTAGCACAGCCAGAGCAGACCCCCAAAATGCCACAGAAATTTCAGCTAGCAAGTTCTGTTTTGATCAGAAATAAACCTGTTTATCCCTAATTCGTTTTAATCCACAAGACTTCAAGGTCCCTAGGCACACTTTATGCAACGAATATGAAGTCTGTTTTCTTTTTCCTGAAGGATAAAAAGTCTGATACAGAGGGGGGAAAGAAAAAAATAAATCAGTTTTTTATCATGAGGCTGCTTCAAGTTAATTTAACAATATTTCAGGATGACTGCACATGGATTATCAGACTGTCAACTATACAAGTTACATTCCCTTTACAGTCTTATGCGGCACCTTGGGATCTGCTTATTGGTTTAGGTTTCCAAACTAATTTTAGGAGACTTGCTTACACGTGATTTTTTTTTTTTCTGTTCATCCTAATTTTACTTGAAAAACTATCCCACAAATGCTTCTAAGGGTGATCAGTATTTCTGATAAAATCAGAAGGTACTTTGTTGTATGGTGGTTATTGTTTTAAATTTCTTTTAAGACCGAAACTTCCCTCTCCCAGTAATTAATTCAGCAACAGGATTTTGTAGTTCTGCTAGAGAAAGGAGGATTCCTGGTAGCTCCCTATCCTGCAAAAGACAGAGATGCCTACACACACTTTGTGCTGCTTCACTGCACCTACAGCTACTCTTATCTACAGCTCAGGAGTGTGTTTTATTTTAGAACTATGAGTAATGTGGACCTCAGTCATCATATCTGCCTTTCTATTTTTTTAGAATTGTGTATGATGCCTTTAGGAGCTGACTTACAACAAAGAAAATGAACTTGAAAGAAGATGGTCCCATCTATGCAATAAAAGAGTTTGAGGATATTCATTTCTTCTTACATTAGCGACAAAGGGATAGAAAGAAAAATCTGCCAGCAATCAGCAACAGAGAGCCAGAGAGGGGAAGAGTCTAATTTGAATTCTCAAGGGAAATTTAGCTAGACCATTTAAACATCCTAATTTGGATTTTACCTGGTTAACACAGCATTAAAGGGCAACAAGAACAAATGTTTGGGTTTGAAGGTGCCCAAAGCCCATCACCTACCACCATCCTATGCCTTTACTTCCAAGATTAGGCCTTTGTTCAATACAGAACCAGCCACAATCTCTGGTCACCCAACACTACCTTTAAAAGCAAACTCTGCCTCATCCTGTGCTTGCGCATTTAACTGCTAATCAGATCTGACATAATTAAGGTTTAAAAACTAAGGCCACTGTCAGGTTATTTGTTTGCACCAAGTCTTCCAAAGCTTATATGGTAAACTTCCTTTTGTTTTATTTATTTTTTCTAGTCTTGGAATGTTATGTAACATGATAAGTTCTTAAAAATATGAATTTGAGTTTGGGACAAAAGGAAGCAAGATTCAAGTTACATACTGCGCCTTGCTTTTGAAAGAAGAAATTTATTAATGTTTTTCTGATAGAATACCAAGGAATCGGTGTCTTTCAAACGCACTTAACAGGATGATAGACATATCTCAGACAGCCAGTGGCCAGTGAAGAAATAATGAGAAGACGCAGCCCACAGGCAAGAGACTGCTAAAGGCAGGGCAAGTATCTGCTTGACTAGAGATCAATATGTGCTGCAAATCTGGTAACAATGGATTTCAGCAGACAAAAAAAGAAAAAAATTAGATAGTGAAATGATGTGAAGGAAGACCTGAAGACCCTGCAACAATCACACAACAGGACAAGAGGAAAGCCACTACCATGCACTAGAAGTACCAAAAGAAATTCTGGTTAGCAGGGATTTTTTCCACCCATCTTTAACTACCTACTCCACACTCCTGACAACTTCTAAGGACTTGCAGAGTTTTTTAGAAGATAAATTTCAAAAGGACAACTGGAATTGTACTTTATCAGGATAATACTTTCAGACCTGTGAACAGCCCCCTCACATACTACTTAAAGACTAAGTTTGCTTTGGCATTTGCTCACAGATTGGTGAAAGAGGTGGCGTTTGCCTGGGAGGTTTGTGGCCCTCCCCCAGGAAATGTTACTGAAATTACTTCAGAAAATGCCAATGGGTGTGAAACCAAGCAGAACGTGCACACAAAAATGACAGTATTTAGTTTTGGGTCAACAAAAAATTAAGCTAAGTTTTAAAGTTTTACTCCTAAAATAATTGAGATTTTAAAACCTTTTCTGTCGTGATGAGAGAAAAAAATTCCATGTAAGTAATTCTGTAGCACGGTGTGAGCTGTTTTACATACTGATGCTGTGTTAAGCCTATTTAACATAGAAGCCTCAGTTTTCAGGGGGCAGTTGTAAGGGCCAGTGTTCCCACAAATTTTATGTTCTTTTACATCCTGTAGCACTGGCTCAGGTCACTGGTGTAATACCAAGTGCATGAGAAAATTGCCAGGCGTTATTGCAGAACCATACCTAGACACCAGAAGCTGGGCATAACGGTTAGCCACAGACAATTGAGCTGATTAAGCATGTTTCGCTTATCCTGGTACTTAAGAGCCAGAGATACTGAGTGTGCTGGTGAATAAAAGAACATCTGCCTGATAACATCCATTTCATGTGCGAGTTACAAGTTTTAGAGAGCAATTACATAGCATTTTTGTTTCAAATCCAAATCAGATGTTTAAACCATTCTGTGATTGCACAATTATCTTGTTTTACGAGGCAACCCAAACATCATTTAACAAGATTTGAGTACCACTGTGTATTTTCAAATTATTAACAAAAACAGAGAAGACAAGCCCCCAAACATGGCAGGGAAAAGCAACAGAAAAGGCATTTAACGAGGCAGTGGTGAGAACAACCTTGTTAGGCCAACACCACTCCCCACCTTAATGAGAATAGAGATACTCCCAGCTCGCCTGCTTCATTATCACAGGATTATTAAGCGTGCAGTAGCTGCTGATGAAGCAGAGGCACAAAGGGAAGCCAAGGCAGCTCATTCTTACCAGCTTCCCCCATGACTCTCATCTGGTGAGGCAACAGCAAGGGGCAGAAGAGCCGTTCCCCATAGCACAACACAAGTCCAGGTGCCAGGAGAAGCTGCTGCAGTGAAAGCTCTGCTTGATCTTTGGTCCAGACTGGGCCTGTCATCTGCAAATCTGGTCAAACTATGCAGTGAATTCTCGCAGAATGTCAGAAAGTTAGAAACAAAAACATTGCTATTTGGGTACTCGGAGACTTTCCAGGACCTGTTACAGCAACAAGCCGAGAGCTAGAAAAGGATCCAAGCAGGACTGGGACCCTGAGTTACTTGTTTAATTGCACTACAGCCCAGAGTTTTCTTATTCGGACTTTATCCAAATGTAAAATTGGGAAGGAGAACAAGCCAGATGCTGCCTTGGAGAGGATATGGGCTGAATAGACATAAACATAATTCTGTTAGTCAGGAATTAATTCTCACCAAAACATATTTCTGCCACACTGAAATTGTAATATTCAGCTTCCAAATCCACAAAACTCATTCCAAGAGTATTCAGTACAAATTACACCCTTAAAAGAAAGCTTTGATTTATTATGTCTCATTTATATAACCGCCTGCTACAGTCTAAAGCTAATTTAGTGTTTTCTAACAGAAGATTTCCAGTGTTACTGTACTGAATTAAGCAAAAAAATTGAAAAGTCAAGGCCAACTCTCAACTCCTAAAGCACACTGTTGAGCAGGGCACAACAAACAAGAGTGTAAAAGCTCACTTGCATCTTCCAGTTTTTGCTCAAGGAGCACAATTCCATGCAGAAGCAACCAGTCATGACCCTCACTTGCAGAATGATCTGGGACTCTGGATGTTCACCTTTTAAGGTGAACCTCATCATGTCCTTCTAGTCTTTAGGAAGATACTTTAGGACTAGGCTTTTACTTGAAAGGTCAAGAAATACATCATCCTTTCTATATAACTTGCAGTCTCAGCAACCAAAAACTCAGTGCAGGTTTTAGTCTTCCATCCCCACTAGGACCTGTCTTTTGTTCTCATGACTCCCAAGGGCTGGCAAACCAGAACTGGAAAACTGCAAAACTCCACCAAACCAGTCGCACTTGCAGTGAAAAGCAGGAGAAGCCAGCAGCAGTGGCTAGCAGGCCAGGTTGAACAGTGCATTGCAAACATCTTGGCAGAGTACAAGGGTCTACTACTATCCCTAAATCTGGCTACAGTCTGCCTTATTATTTGACAGCACATGGTGGGAGACAAGCAGGGCTGCTGCCTGAAAAACGTGGCTGAAATTGAGGACTGCAGACATAAGGCATTTAGAGAACAATGACAACCCCAAACCTCAGGGATAATTATAACTGAAAATAGTTGCTTACTAATTTGTCTGCCACTAATACTCTCAGTGAAGAGCCGTTACTCTGTTCAGTTTTATGGAGGGGAAAAAAAACCTTTAATGGAAGCAAAATAATGTAATCGTTCTTGCACATTTAGGAGATTTGAGGTCCAAGGAACAGTAACAGTGAAATGCGTACTGTGCTTCCTCTTGTTTCACTACCAAGTACATTTTCATGGGCAGAGTACTCAGACCTAATCTCCTTTTTGCAAGGACTTCAAAGATGTATACCACAGGAAACAATCCTGCGTTAGTACAGGGACACACCAGACGACCGAAAGGTCATCCAGAGCTCTAGCTTTTAACACACAGTTTTTCTGGACTTTTGGTAGAAGCTATATGAGTATACATAATTTGCAAACTCATTTCCTCCTGAGCAATCTTTTGTTTACCTTTTTTCTCCTAGCTGACTTACAGAACTAGCTTTGTGACTAAACAATTTTGGTAAGCCTTGCAATCAACAGGATTAAACAGTGTGTGTTGGGTGAACTACAGACAGAATTCATTTGTCAGATCCCCAGTGCCCTGACTTTAATCAGGGGTAATAAAGCCAGCAGTATTGCTAATCCAATCAGCAAGTCCAATGAAAGAAAATTATTTGTAAATGCAGTTCAAAAACTGCCCTTTCACTGTGCAAAGCAGAAGTGCAATGAAAATCTCTCCCCTTCTCTCTCTTGCTCCAAAGGTCCCTAATGAACAAAAAAGGGAGGAGGCAGAGGAGTTGCATATCAAAGCCCAATTGTCCCTTGAAATCCAACTTTAATTATTAATATATGTGATGTGCTGAGCAAAGACAACATGTTTTAGATCTTGCAAGCTTACATTGCAAAATGGTATGTTTCAAAGCTACATCACTTAAAACCAAGTAGACTGCCTTTTCAAGACATTTCTCCTAACAAATTGTTTATCTAAATGTACTTTTCTACTCTTTTCTGCAAAATTATTTCAAAACTCTTAATATTTCCTCTCCCAGAAAATTGCTCTCAGTGAACAGCTGCTTCTTCATTCCATTTGCAGAGGGGCAAGGTACAGCTCAGAGCACTGGAAACCACAGAAGAGTTGCAAGGACTGAACAGGCCACAATGATTAATTGACGCCTGCTGACTGCTGGCACAGACTGATGCCAAGAGCTTCTCCAACTCACCTTCAGTGGATACATATGGCAGCACTTCTTTGAGGCAAAGCAAAAACTGAGTACTGTGTACATTTTAACTCTGGCTCCCCTATATTGTTCCGGGAGTTATCACTGGTTTAGAAAGAGCTATGATAAATATTTCCATTACTAATTATATGTTTTTGATATGTATATCATTTTTACATGTAAATCAGCTGGTTGAAGACTAAAGCAATTACCTCCCAGTGGGGACAAACTCCCAGATTTTATTAGATTTGGGGATTTTCACCGGCAGCACACACTGAAAAGTTCCTTGTCTTCTTAATGGCAAGACATTAGTTTCACAGGCATGTCTGAATAAGGCCAATGACTAAAATAAGAAACACTTTACATGTCATAACTTTATGCCAGACTTCTGCAGAAAGTACCACAGAAGAGAATGGACACTATGGACCTCACCTACCTTAGCCCATGTGCTCCTCAGCCTGAGCTGCCTACACCTGACTAAGATATTTTAAAATAAATAATAAAACTTTTATTTATTTTATCTAAATAAAAGTTTAGATATCTTTTGAAATCTAAACTAAAACAACATTACTGTGGCTTTTGCATGCCCAGAAAGAAAACCTTGTTAATGCCAGTCTCTTTCAAGGGGAGTACTTCCCTTGAAGCTGCTCCAGTATTTATGACCACAGCAACCCTAACTTTCTTCCTTTGGCTGATATTATTTAAATGTAAAACAACCCCTCATAAGTGACATGTAAAGAAATCTGGCCAAATTTAAGACACTTAAATATACTTGTAGGGACATTTGTCACAATATTGTCAGGCTTGATTTCCTTCCCCATCAAGCACCATCTCTCCAAGATTTTAAAAAATTAAATGGATGTCTGTCTTTCAGCCTCAGCTTCTCCTTGTTGTTTCTGAGGGTTTCACTCACCCTGGTTCCACAGACATGTGAAGTCCCTTTGTGTTTCCATCAGTTTTTAAAATAAGAGACTCCAAGAGTGTGGCCAAGAATGGACAATTCTTTAAAAAGTCATTATTTAAGCCTTAATATTTCCCCCAAAAGCACAAGATATCAGCAGGAATTTAAAATACGTGGCAAAAGGAGCAAACCCATGTCTCACTAAAACATTAGATGGTCTGTGACCATCACGGAAACTATCTTCTGGAGCAGATTTTGAAGGGGTGCTGTATTTGTTCCAAAAAATCACTATGTGCAAAGAAATGGTAAGATCAGTTTGCATTAATGACAAGAGGGTAACTGTAATGCCTTCTTGAGTCTTATTAGAAACTACATTCCCACCTATATCAATGTTACTTTATCTGGATAGGTTGTACTAGACAACCAAGCAGCTGCTGTAACAGAACCACTGCTAATACTTTAATTATAGTGATATCATCATTAACTTATGTTGTCTCAATCTGTTGCCTCCACCTGCTAAGTTTATATTTATCTTATTATAATATCTGGGAAAGAATATTAGCTGAACATCGCTCAGCAAAACAGGGTCCCAAGCATGACCAGGACCTTTATACACTACAGAAAGAGTAAAATTTTGGAAGTTCTCTGTTTCCCCTGTTCTTATTGGCATGTGATGTAATGACTGAGGAGCTCCAGCCTGGAGGTTAATGCATTTTCATAATGAGAGAAGCAAAGTAGTTCATAAAGACTTAATAAAGCCCACAGGCACTGATGAAAGGCAGAATATACATCAAATATAAAACATTATTCAGGATGGCAACCTCTTAGCAGGTAGGCACTATTTGAACAGATATTTTTTGTACTGATATTGGTTTAATGAAGCAACTTTTGCTAGATGTTAAGAGAAAAAACACTGTCTCTTCATTCTCTCTTATGATAGCATGTTAATCACTGAAGTGGATGCTCTTTTGGTTCGGAGTCACAGCAGGAAGCCAACACACAAGCCATGGATTAACTGAAAGTCTAAGATGTGGGCTCTGGATCAGCTCCTGAACAAAGGCATATAGCTTCAGGAATGGTGACAGACTACCTAAAGCTGAAAAATGAAGTTGTCACACATGACAACCCCAACACAAGTCCACAACTTACCTGTGAGCCTACTCATAAAAACAGGAAACGTCAAGAAAAACATTTCTGAAGTTCTCTCTAGACAACAAAATTACTCCAAATTTTCCCCAGACAACAAAATGACTTCAATTAATCTTTACACTGATAGATTGTTTCAGGGAATATTTGTAAATGGCCTAGGGAACAATAATTAAGCACTTAACTTGATGAACAGCAGCACTTTTTTGAAACCAGTCATTAAAAGTAAGGACAGAGTTACCTGCCTCATTGTTTAACAAGATCTATTAGAATAAAAACATGAAATAGTAACCCTGGAGGAGAAATCATTCTTCATAAAATATTAGATGGTTACATTTTGTTTCCCCACAGAGTTTCTTTCCTGGCTCCAAATTTCTTCAGGAAGAAGGTGGCATCTCATTACTGCGCTTGCTCTTTTAAAAGAGTAATGCTTGTGATTTAGCTAAAGGGAAGACATTTCAAGGAATTGGGTGACTGCTATATCCTTCTTCAATATAAAGATTCGGAAGAGATACTTATGGGTCACAGTTTTTTGGAATTCCCAATTACAACAGTATTACCTAAAGTATTAAGATGTCATATAGTCACAACAAAGGTTTGTTATTCATAAAACATTTTCTTCTTAAAAATGTATTTCCAATTCCTAATTTCTAAACATTTTAGAATGTTTTTTCTAATGCTAATTTATAATTACTCTATTTTTTATTCATTTGTAAAAACTATACATGCATTAACATACACAAGTTCTCCAAGAGCTTTCATGCTGTCAAGCTTCAACAAAAAAACCTAGGATGTTTCAGTTTTGAAAAAAGTTGGCTGGAATTAACAAATATTTTAGTCTCTGTATTCTGTTCTATACCAGATTGATAAAGCAATTAGCTATAAAGAAAAGCATCTGAAGACATAGCTCACCCTTACTAAGCTTCATGAAAAATTCTATTTATTTTTCTGTATGACCTTTGCTAGGTTGATGGGAAAACTCTACTGACTTCCACTTATGATTGTACCAGGATGTTCCTATTGGGCACATCAAAAAGAAGGGCAAGAGATGCATTACTATCATTATTATTATTATTTTTAAATCTCTGTTCCCTTTGTATAACTGAGTCACTTCAGTGGGATCCAAAGTCTCTTTTCAAACACAAAAAGAAATTAATTCAGCAAAAGAAAAATAATCAGTCAAGAGGTCAACTTTCTCACTAAAGGGACAATTAGAGCCTGGGCTGTTCCCAAAGCAGACAATGGAAAGGCTGAAGAGTATTTGGATCAAGCTGAAGACAGGACTAGTAAAGGAAGCCTGATCAGGTTACACATATCAGATTTGTTTCAATTTATCATGTCATTGATCTGGAGGGAGAGGGCAGAGGTGGGAGGAACTGCATTTTAGCTTCAGACAGGTTTGGTCTTCAAGATCTCTTATATACCACAATGCATTTTGTTTGATCCAAAGCACTTTAACTAAACACTTGAATATTTACCACTGCCATAGCACCAAGTAAAAGAAAAAACTATTTTTCTGCAACTGACTGAACTTTGGAAGACTGCGACCAACGTTTTACAACCCAGAAGCTGTAAAATTATTTTTAAAGCTGTCTTCTTTTTCAAGCTGTCAAGTTCATATACCCCAAAATTATTTAAGTAGCCAGCATTTCTGGAAAAAACAAACAAACAAACCAACCAAAAAAATAATCAAGTAGCTAGTTGTCCCTCAGGAAAGCAAGCATATTACCATCAGAATAGATACCCTTCAATGGCAAGAGTTAAACCCTGCATAAACTGGCACATAGGAGTTACAAAAATGGCTTAAGATAGCGAAATTTAACTTAATTATTGTCATTTTCACTAAGTCATTGTATGCCCACAAGCACTGTACCTCAGTTTCTCTCATTTATCAAAGCTGATACAATCAAACTGCCATGTGCTTAGATATTAGGTGGTAGGGGGATGCCATTGGAAAAAAAAACAACAACCCCCCCCCCCAAAAAACACAACCCCCAAACCATTACTGTATTGATGCCTGCAATCAGAAAGAAGCAGCAGACAAAACCAATTTGGCAGTTGGCCCTGCCATTTCGGTGGCTCTGCCGCAGTTTGTACTAACTGAGGAGCTACAACACATGAAACTACATTCTGTACTTTCCTCATACTGGAGCTTTTAGTAGGAAAAGCAAACCATCCTCAAAGCTCTAACCTTGTGTAAGCATGAAAGGTTAACAGGCAAAAATCAGGCCACATAATGAGAGACTGAATGAAGGGAAGAGAAACCTTCCTGGCCAAAGTAATCTGCTCCAGAAACAGAAAACAGTGAAAGATAACACAAATTGCCCCCAGAAGATAAAGTTTCTGGTGTCTGTTCAATGCAAAGGCTTCTGCTTGTTCAGCATAGTGCTTTTTCTTATATTTGTTTCCCTTAGACCTTGGTGATCTTTCCTGTATTCAGTTGCTCAGCTCTATTTCTCCTCACGCTGCATGTTACAAAGGCAACTATTCAGGACTTGGAGGTGCTGAAACTCCTTATCTTCAATTTTAAGGACAGATTACACTAACCTCACTCACAGTGAACAGTATTTTATACAAAGTGTATGCACCACCGAAGTCCCTGAGAACACCAGTGCTACAGAGCATGGCACAACAGGAGCAGAGAGATCACAAATGATCAAAATGTTTTCTTGGCACTTCATGCTGGCTGATAAACATACCAACGCAATACAAAATTTTATAGATACTGGAAGTCTCTGCCATTTGTTACTTAAGAAAACTTGCCTAAGAAAATCCACACCTGCCTCAGAACAATAGGGCAAACTGCATTTGTAGAAGTCTGGTTGTATTAACTATTTTTCTACAAAATCTGTCTCTGCCTGGATTGAAAGCTCTCGTAATATTCAGACCAAATCCAAAGCAGAGGCTAGATCTTTCTTGCTTTGGAATAAATTCAGATGCCAAACCACAGGGGTTGCTTTTACTCTAGCAAACCAAGTCTTCTAAATTTCCCTTTACTGGCAAGAATTACAAAAAACAAATCAACCTCTCTAGAAGAAAAAGGAAATAAAATGTCATTTCCAAGACAACAAAATTGCAGAACCTCATCTGTCATAAATCAGAAAAGTGAAGATGAGCAGCGTAAGCATCCATGAGCACAGATTTTTCTATCTCACAGATGGGTCTGACTTGGACATTGCCAGCCCCAACAAGGTCAAGCTAGAAGCAGTCCCTGTGATGACTGGACTGCAGTCCAGCCAAGCGTACCATGAACAGGCTGCCAAACAAAACTCACACTCTGACCTACAAATTGTGCCCATCAGTTGTTTGCAGGTGCAAACAGAATCACTGAAATTCCACAGTGAAGTTAACTTGTTCATACTTTATTCAAATCTGTCTACAACTACAAACTGTTTCTTCATCACTCGGTTGAATCGAAGGCTACAATAGCTTATTATGCTTAAGATCAATTTCTAAAGACTCTACAGCTGCAGTGCACCTTACCTGCCCCTTAAACCCCATCAGCTCCCTCACAGATGCTCCTCTGAATGCCAACAGCAGCTAGGGCACTTACCAACCCCATACGGCAAACAAAGCAAAGGCATCAGCTAAATAGAGCGAGCCAAAAATTGACCCAGGATTCCTCACAACTCACAACAGTGACAGAAAAGCTCTGTAGGCTACCTTTCAAGCAGAACCACCTGTGAAGGAATAAACTTGGTTATATTTTGATCCCCTCTACATATTTTTCATTTCCAACTTCAGAAATTATCTTAGTAAAATTAGGACATGTATGTGACCCATGACATAATTTTTTTCCCTCTCCACATCGCATCTCATGGAGGTAGCGTTGAATGTGTTTATCAGGTCCAGAGATTAACTTTTTTTATTAAATCCTTACTAGGAAGGTAACATTAGTATTTCTTAAAATCATTTTTAAAAGTTATTGTATTCAAATGTCATGCTGAGGTTAGCTTTATCGTTTATGCTTTTCAGTATACTCCAAGTAGGATTGTATGTAACTCCACAATCACAAATTTTCTATTTCTCCAGAAGTATCATTTGTTTAATAACATCTCATGGCTTTACAGAAGAGAACATAGGCCATTAATTTGAACCACCACATTTTATTTCTTTGTATGAAATAAGTAATGCTGAGAAGTAACATTAAGGACCAAAGGGAAGTACAAAGAGACACAACCTGACTTTATCTTAATGAGCCTGCCTAAAACCAGCACACGTTATGGTATCATTTAGAGGTCTCAGCTGTAACAACTTGTACAAAAGTAAACAAGGTGCCTTACAAAAGCAAGATGCCTACATGGCACAGCAAACTGCCATTTCCAGTGCCTCCTACAAGCTTTGAGTAAGTTAGCTCAGCTACCAGACACAGCGTGGCTAAACTAGCTAGAAAAATAGCAACAGGTAGTCCAGGGGAAGATCTAAGCTAACACAGCTGAGAGCACATAGCAGGGTAAAACTGTCCCCATTCTGATTTAGTTCAAAATGATCCAGAAAGAAATGGCTGGAGGTTGAAAACAACGATACAGCAAAGCAGAAAGAATCCCACCAACACAGTCTATGCAAAACAATAGCACAGCAGCACCAACACACAACCAGGTCTCCTGACTCCCCCCTTACTTGCCCTATATATCACTCCTGTAACCATATAATGAAATACTGCAAGAATAGTAATGAGTTATAAAAACTTATAAAAACTATGATTCTTGAAGCTAGTGTATTTCTGCACTTTTCAAAAGGGGCTTTGTGCAAGCACCTTCAGTTGGACAGCAAAAGAGATCATAACATTCTTCACAGCTACAGATTACCATTAAAGTCATTCCACAGATGTTGCTTTTAGATGAAAAAGTGCTGGCTAAAATGCCCGCTCTCTTTCTGCTCTCAAAGCATGAGAGGTTTTGACTTGCAGGATTAGCGATCACTCTTGTAACCGCCTGGATCCATCTACCAGTAAAGCGCTCCTGGACCTGCCACTAACTCGTTATTGGTAGTACTGGGAGCTTTCCAGTGGACACAACCCCTTTCTGTAGGGTCTGCCCAAGACAGAAGGCTATTCTGTTTCTGCTGCAAATATTATTCATTACCTGTGACCAAAGGCCAACAATATTTGGTACTGTGTAAACATAAAGATACTTTTGTGAACAGAGCATGTAGACTCACTGGCTCTTTATGGATAAGAAAGATAAATAGATTTACTGAATATAGATGCTACCCTAAAGTAACTGAATATTAATATAGTTAAATAAGGACAAAACAATAGCAAGCAACAGCCTATACAGTTTTTACCTACCATAAATAAGAAATGAAGGCCTTTGATATGTAAAATAGACAAGAAACACTCTTGAAGACTTGAATTCATTTAAAATGGATTTTGTTTAGAGTCACTTTCAACTCCTACTGCTTTCTTACAAGCCTCAGGTCTCCATTTTTAAACAATGAACCCTTTGTATCCTGTCACACACTCACAGTAGTAAAAGCCAGATGTGAACTGCAAAGTCTCATTAAAAGCATCGGTGCAAAGAGGTGATGGAAGCTTAGAGGACTTATGACCAAGCAGGGAGGTCTAAGATTTCAGTAATTCCTTCGGTGCACGAATATATTTTCTCAGAATAAAGCTGTCTAACGTGAAACAGCCTTTGAGCTTTCAAATAAGTATAGTGCTGAGAGCACTGCTATTTGTAACACAGTGGTAAGAAATAAAGATAACCAGCATATGTTAGGTTTGCTTTATTCTACGCACACTGAAAATAACTATGGTTCCTAGTCAAGCAAGTCTTGTACTCTCAGTACTAGTTCCAAACACAAATGGCTTTAACCCAGATTACAGCTAATACCTCACCACACTGAAAATAACCTCAATTTACACAAATTGCCTTATTGGAAACCTGAAGTGGGAAGACAGACAACTTTCAGCTTGTAAGGGTTTCCACCAGGGACAGCATGATTGAGGCATGTTGGTGGTCCAGTAACTTGGAAGAAAGCTTCCCTATTCCCATTCTGGGACAAATGGAAGGATCCAGAGCTAATGTTTTGCATGGTTTCATTTCTTTTTTCAGAAGGCTCATGCTTACAAGGAACATAAAATAATATGCAGACTGAGTGGAGTCAGGGCTTTAAGTGTATTTGGGATTTGTGCTGTGACCATTATGCATATTGCTTATAGGGCACTTTTGTTGGTAATTCAAAGGATGCACTCTTAAAGATGGTAGTAAGAGCCTTGTAAGCATCTTCCTTGCTCAAATGCTTAAAAACTCAAGCCAACATTTAGAGAACAAAAACCTGCACAGTCAAAATTAACATAGTACATTCAGCACCAGACTAGATAAGTCTTCAATCTTTGCACCTTGTAACCGTCATTTCAATAAAGTACTATGCCTCTCTCCTGCAGAGGATATGAAAACTAGTTGCACCTCTGTTTTCCTAAATACTAATTTTATGTTAAAGAAAACCACAGCTCCCACTTTTCCTCTATCAGCAGCATAAAGATGACACTGCAATAGAGAGAAACTGGGCAGGTTTAGCAATTTAAACTTATCGCTTCTTTTAGGAATGATGTAAGTGAATTTAATCAGAAAAACTGTATCATTAGTATGTGATTACAGGCATTCTCTTGAGCTTTCGAGTTTAGAGAATGGTATGAGTTGTCATATCAAAACCGTAAGCGCCAGACAGGGAAAATGGGAGTTGCAAGGTCTCCGATTAAACATTAAGATAAGGTGAGAAAAAGTTCAATTTTCACATATATAAGTTCATTTTTCTCTAAAAACTACGTGTTAAAATTACTAGCCTTCTCAGCACCACTGTTTGACTCTCCTTGTATTAGTTCTACTAACGACAATTAAAACTGATTAAGTCCAATTCTGTTCTTTGTGACAAATAAAAAAAGACAGTGGTGAATGAAACATTTCCATCCGGTAAACAAACTGCCACACAGAATATCAGAACCGCTGTCAGTGCAAGCAGCAGCAGCAAGGCAGAGGTTTCTATTCAACCTTTAGTTTTGCTCTAGCTATCTGAAGTACTTAACATTTTCTTTCACTTTATAGTAGGCTGCTTGAAAGGGAAAATAATTCAGTGTTCTCTACACAGAAAAAGAACAGAACTGTATCTTATTACAGCAAATAATTTTTTTTCATTAAAATCACCACCTCCTAAGTTTCGTATACAACAACTCCAAAAGTAGCATTATCAGGAGTGACAGAGAAAAAAAAATTACAGGGATTTAACTAGCAATTCAAATCCAAGGAAGATAGGACACACAAATTTTAAAATTAAGACATGCTTTTTTAGTGAGATGCCATCCAGAACTTTTTTTTTTTTTAAGGGGGGTGGGTGGGTGGGAGACACTACCAACAACATAAAAAAAAAAAAAAACCCAACTATTTTATTGGTAGATGTGGATCAGACACTGCATCATTATTGTTGTTTGTTATTTATAGCTTGCACAGGCAACATATATTAATAAACATCCCCTTTATTTACGTATGTTACAGCTTCCAGTTTGCAAGTGTGTGCATAATATTGCAATAGGTAGATTGAAAACAGTGCACAGGGAAGAGATCCCTGACCCAAGTGGCTGGACAAATTCCTCCTCTGAGACTTCCCACACAATACAGAATAATTCTGAAGCACCTGATAAAACAGAGACATATCCTTGGGTACGCAGAATAAGGGAACACTGCTGACAAAGACAAATTTCCTACAGATAGCACATGAAAGGGAAAGCTGCTTTTCAGGGTTGATGATCACAGGGCAGAATAACAAAACACTGAGCTACTAATTTCACCCAAGCCAGAATCACACTCAGCTGAAAAAAGGTACATTTGTTTCTGAATAACTGAAGTGTTAGGCAAACAACCAAAGCTTGCAATTAACTACCAGTTAATATCTAGTAACTGGTCATGGCACAGTCATTGGACTAAACAACTGAGATCATCATCTCAAACAAAAGTTCCTGTAGAAAAAAACATTTCTGAAAAAAAAAAAATGTATTGGCACTTTCCAGTGCCAAGCAATAGCAATTGAAAGCAATTATAAACAGTGAATCTGCTTTCCTGTATAATCATATTCATTCAAATCTGTATGCTTGCCATATGAGAGGAGGGTCAGGCAAGAGACAAATACACAGTGATCTGCACAGGTCAATTCAATTTATTTGAAAGTCTCAGTGGACTTCCAAAATAGAGAAACCTTATGGAGGGGAAATGTGTCAGCTGCACAGGTCTGTACCTAAGTATATTTCAGCTTTAGTAAAGAAGATACAAAAAATTAAATGATGAAGCAGAAAAAATTAATAGTTCTGATGACAGTCGGACATTTGATTAATTTTCTCAAATTGACAAGGTGAGACAAATTAAGATCAAAAAATCGTTAGCAAGTAAAAAAATAAAATTAAAGTGAAATAAAATGCAAGGACAGCCCCTGCTGCAGATAACAAGAGGGAGCAAACACTTGACAGTGAAGAAAACTCTAGATTAAGACCCATCCAAGTCCCTGGGGTAGCTTTTCCAGTTAAATGAATTGCTTGAGATTTAGGTTTATCGCTAGCTTCATCTGTGGTTTTTCTAATTCTCAAATGGGTTTGCTCAAAACAGGAGCTAGCTTACTGCTTGCTTTTACTTAGATTTAAGATTTTAAGTCTGCTTTTCCACAGAAACTGGAACTCCAGTTATTCCAGTCCAATTCTTTCATTGGACTTCTAGGTATGTACTTTTGAATGAACAAGCTAATTAACATATTGTTGTGATGTTTTAACAAGGTTGCCTGCAACTCCTCTAAGGATTAATTGCAGTGGGGAGAACAGAGATGCCATGTTTTCTGTCTGGGTGATATCTGGAGTGAAAAGAAGTTCCTGCCACATCTTCTCTCATCTACCGGGTAAGACATCACCATCCTGTCAGGCAACCTGCTAATCTGCACATCATCTGGGTCTGCCTGCAGATCCTGACTGCCAGATCTGGTCTGCCTACCAGCTTCAATAACAAAGTATTCATCTGGATAACTTAACTTGTTTTTGAGGCACTGGTTTTTACATGTTGAGTTCTGTAAAAAAGATTTTATCGTCTTTTTTTTTTTTAGCCTCAGTGTTGCAATTTCCCTTGCTCATATCTGTACAGACTTGTGAAACCACCCATCCAGGTAAGCGGTATTTGCAGCCAAATCTCGGTGCTGTTTCTTCTACTACCTCCTTCTCTGTGATATCAGACATATATTTTCTTGCCTTACCTTACTTCCAAGGTCCCCAATAGCTCTGTCCCATCAATCAAGATGTCAGACTTCATTAACCATATGATAAAAATAAAAGCAAACAATTCTCCCTGCATATAGTCTTATGCTGTCCCTCACCTTGCAGGACCAAGCAGGGACACAATCCTCCCTGAACAAAACTAAATCATTGCCCACCTTCAAAAATCCTTCTAACAACTTACTTTGTTACTAAGAAGCTCAACAATTAAGCCATAGATATGACCAAACCACAACCTAAAACAATAAATAGTTTAAATTCTCATTTGTGTTCTACCTCGTTGACTGTTAGTGTCTATGGTCTTTTACATTTTTAAGGTGGAATTCTTGGGTGGGAATAAGCAAAGCTTCTTTGCATTTTTACCACCCTCAGGACCTCATCCATAACTAAACTCCACAGTAAAAATGTCCAAGTGAAATACTGCCAAAAAAGTAAAATATTTCTTATCCCTGCAAGTTTAACAGACACAAATCTCCCACATTGCATCTGTAATTTCAATATTGGTAGATGACCCCAGTATTTTTGTCAGTCTTGCCTCAAATCACCAGAAACACACTCCTTCCTCCTTCTGGCCTCTATCCAAATGTTCTGGTTTAGCACTACTACATATATCAAGTATTGCATTTTCCAGTGAACCATCTCAACCTTCTCCAACATCATGCTCTGAGGGATAGTGTACTTGCTTATGCTAACATGGTTTTATTACGCTTACCAGTATTTTCTAGTCTTCTGAAGTTACTAACTATGGAGTACGCAGTGTGAGCTGGACAGGTAGTGTGCATTAAGCTTACCGCCAGAAAAAGTAAGAATTTTGCACTGGTAGCATCTGGTAAAAGCACACTAGAGACCTTGAAATCATAACCGGTGCTCTTACTATTTGCAAAAATATGAGTAAAAATACATACTAATTCGATTTCCCAAAACCTGTTTGCCCAATAGGAACCATCTGCTTCTAATCATCGACTCCTATACACCCTGATCCAAAGTTCATGAATCCAGCAGCAGTCATCCCTCCTTTGTCTGCAATGGTCTTTGCATTAATCCAAAGCAGAAGATGAAATAAAGAATGTTAAAGTGAGCTTTAACAATCTATAAAATTCTTCCATTTTACAGTTTATGGCAAACTATTATCGCTACACTTCAGATTCCCACAATGAGTTACCTTCTTAATAGCCTCCTGAGGGCATCACAGAACAGAGTCAATGGTTGAAAATTATACAGCAAACAAGAGACAGCTCCAAGATGGCATTTTATATTCAAGAGCAACAGAGATGCAAGTAGATTGATTTGGGCTCTGCATCCCAAGATGATTTCGGTAACGAGCCTGAGTGAATGTAACAGAAGAATTAACAGAGTTCCTCTCAACTTCACTTAGCAATGCCTGTATATTTTTTCCTCTGAAAGTGTATATTTGATACATTTAAATAACAGCAGATATAGCTAGCATGGAGGAACAGATTTTCACAAAGAGGAGGAGTTGTAAAAATCCTGTGTTCTGGACAGCACACCATTACTCATCACCGACAGCAGTAATGGAAATAAGACTATGTGAATCATCTAAGCTGCTCTCAAGGAACACACTGGACTGTTCTACATAGGCCATAATAATAACATCTGTTATTCTACAATGGACTTCTAGATTAACTGTCTTATCTGGTTTTGTGATGCTGTGCTTGATGCATTTCAACACAGCAGTCCTACAGAAGGTAAATCATTTCACTAGCTCTCCAACAAGAGAGCTATAGTATCTCTTTAAGGAAGTACATATTGATCAAACCTCTGCCATAATTACAATCTTCAGAACATTCCATTTTCACCAAGGAAATTTTGCCATTATTGGGGAAGATTATGTATCTGCAATGAAATCTGCTACCTCTAAAGATTAAATTGGAAGAATAATCTCAATTGAAAGCCAGGTTAGTAGAGTACTGGCCGATATTTATTACAGCTCTAAATCATGTTCTTTTGTAGATGATAACCAGTGAACAGATGTAGCATTATCAATTCAAAACACTAACAGGAAGGTGTTGCAATATACATAAATTCTTTGAGCATTTAGCTTAATGGTATTTATTTGTCCTAAAATTTTGGGGAACTTACAGATGCAATGCAACAAATGCTAATATGCATATAACTGTTCTCTAGATTTTTATTTTTTTTTAATTTTAGGTTTTTTCAAAGGGTGGCAGCCACAAAGGTACAACCTCTGAAGAACCATAAGAACGTAAGTATATGAAGCACAAGGTTACTAGAGTTTCTAAAAATCTATCCATGACTACTCTTTCTCATTCTGGCTAGCTATGTAACAGTTGTCAAACATCTCTTTACAGGAAAAGCTCAGTTACTTCAGAAACTGAGGAACAGACAAGATCAACTGACAACCCCAAGAACAAACTGGTATTAAGAAATGAGATGAGAAGAGGCTTTTTATAACCCCACATAAAATACATATCTCAAAAAAGCATCATTAATGAATTTTCTCAGAAGCAACCTTTGAAACTTCGTTCTAAGATGTGAGCAGTAAAAACCTAAAAATAAAAATAAGTGGGTATAAAACATGAAATATCTTCAGCTATTTTCAAATCTCCAGATATAAGAGAAGAGAAAACTAACATAGGAAGAGGAAACTTTACAAGAACAGTTCAACAGACAAATGTTTTCATGTTTTAAAGGAGTTAATAGTTGAAGAATGTTAGAAATAATTATTTGTTTAAGCAAGCTAACCACTAGACAACTTTTAGAGCCATCAGTGGTGGTTTTTTTAATAC
Source organism: Falco rusticolus (assembly GCF_015220075.1). Lineage (NCBI taxonomy): Eukaryota > Metazoa > Chordata > Aves > Falconiformes > Falconidae > Falco > Falco rusticolus. The sequence goes on from NC_051199.1 coordinate 25,598,539, forward strand.
AATGCATTGGCTCAATTTTGCTTGAAAAAGTAAATTATTTTACTCAGGAAATAAATTGTAAACATGATGCTTTTCTTTGAAATCTGGTACAAACCCCCATTCTGCAAGAAATGCTTAGGGGGAGAAGCTATGTTTCAAATTTATTAATGATTCCTCAAGTTGTTATAGAAACACAATTGCAGCAAGGCAATGTCTAGAGACACGAGTCTCTTTCATGTACACTTTCACAGGAACTGGTTGCTGAGGTTACCTAACAACGGAGTAACTTGTACATCCAATTCCCTCTTTACAAAGGCATTACAAAACCAGGGCTTTACAACAGAACAAAGCTCACTAAAGCAACTACTGTGCTTTATTTACTGTGTACACATTTAGGAAACATTGCTATCTGGTTTCTTCAAATACCTGGTGGCCATTATAAGTAGAATCAGTTTTTCAAAGACGACATAAAAAAGATTTAGCTGGGGAAGCAGAACACTGTAGTTATATAAAAAAAAAAAAAAAAAAGGCTTTAGCTCTACTAACTACTTAAGAAGTTACAGCATATGCTAAATTCATTTTTAACTTCAGTAGGACAATTGAGTACTCAGTGAGACATCCAGGGTGAGACCTTAAAGACTTAGTACGCTCTAATACCTTTAGTCAGGAACATAGCTCCTTTGGCTTTCAGCAACAACTCCAGAGATTAATAGATAACAAAAGTATATTTCTTTCAGACCTTTCCATCATGTTCTATTTGCTCTCAGCATAAAAAAAAAAAATAAAATATTGGACTATTTCTTTTCTTCAAAAGGCACAAGAATTAGTACAGAAAGTTGATCAGGCAAAAGAAAGTTTCTTCTTGTTGTTATAAAATACAAGTAAGAGCATTTGAACACAATGCAAGTGAGCAAGGATGAAAAGTCAACAAGCAAGGAGGGAGAAGGCAAAGAAAAAAAAAAAAGAGAGAGAAAGGTTTGTTTTTATAATTAAAAACAGATTTCAAAAGGAAAACTAAGTTTCACTACAGTCAATGAGAGTTTTTCCATCAATTTTAAGGGAGCCATGACTTCACCCCCAGACAGTTATAAAGTGCAACCAGCTACTACATCTTTTTCTTTTTTTTCATTTTTACTTTTTTTAAGCCAGCAGAGTAATAGTAAAATGAAAAATCTTTGAACTTGGCAAGTCCCAGAACAGCAGTTGAATGTAAATTAGGAGATAAATGATGAACTGTGTTAAAGCAATTTTTCTGTAGCTTGGAATAAAACAAAAGTTTGTAATCTCACTCCATATGCCCAACATTATTTTTGTTAAACTGGAACTAGGAAATCATGGGTTGGTATGGGTAAATGTCTCACGGGATGAGTAAACAGTCTCAATGGATTTGATAAGCAACTCCTACAGCATGTCTGTGAAGCATACACATGCGTTTGTATGTTACACAACCACATTTACTAGAACAGGTAACTTTTAGGTAAACAGTGTCAAAACAAACAAAGCACTTTGTTCAGAATTTATAAGGGTGGAGTTTTTTTGCAATAAGGTTTGTACTAGTACTCTTTGGGAAAAAAAACCCAACAACCTAGCTGTAACTGTACTCAAGCTTTTTGTACTTCAGCCTCTTAATAATTTAAGTTATGACTACATGCATTATGCTTGTGATATCTTCACAGATAGGATTTCTGCCAGCCTTTAACTAGACCACTACAAAGCGTTTCTGCACTTTCTTGACCTTTATACTATGTGAATATGTACAGGAGGGCTATGCTGCCATAGTCATTTTGCTTCCAACACCCTTTTAGACACATTCAGAAACACTTCCTTGCTGGTATAGCTTACACTGGGTCCCAGCCCAATATACATACAGGGGAACTGGTCCCAGCATAAGTGTACTGGAAGAACACTGTGTACCTATGCAATTAAATTGTGAATAAGACCAATGCCTTTATCTATCCGAAGTGCTCATTTCTGTATAAAAAGAAAGAGGTGACTGAATTTTAAAATTAAGAAACAAATATATTCAGTAAATGCTCTTAGCATATGAATCTTTTCTCTTTCTAAACCTTCTCTGCATGGACTATCCATTTGCTCAGTGTTTGTTCAGTCCTTAACACAAGTCTCCTGGTATACGTCACAGTGCCTAAAAACTCCAGCTCAGCACTATGGAATGGAATGCAATCCTCTATTCAGAGCTCTAAAAGATTATAGAAAAGGCTATTTTTCACAGAAGTGGTATAAAGAACACTCAGTAATTCCAAATACATGAGGTGTGTATCATTTCTGTGAATGCATCATCTATATGATTAAATCTGTAATGGCACATATGCCTAGAACTGGCAGGCTTCACTTACTGAAGGAACATATTAAAAAATTAAATGCCTTAGTTTGATTATGCTATTCAGAGGGTGTTCTTGCCTCTTCTTGCCAAACATAGTCTGAAATCTAGATTAATCTCATAAATCATTTCCTGTTGTAAACACCTGAACCACGGACTAGAAAGGAAATTCATCACAAGCTCTTCCTACCTATTGTGGCATTCTCCAATTCTCTAATGAAAAGACCTCAGGCTCCAAGAACAACTTTTTATTTTCTTTAATGGTTATAGTTTAATAAAGCAGATATAATCCAGAAAGGCTTTAAAAGAAGATATCCACTGGATAAGATCCATGTATATTTCAGTTTTGTCCAATAAGAAAAAATGGCTTTCACTCTTACATGACAAAATTTATGATGAACCAGTCTTGCAAACTATTCCTCACTAGAGTCTTACAGAGTCTTGACAGCATGCCCATAATAATTACGCTCTCAGCCACACAGATGACTGATGATCATAAGAGGCTGCGAGTCCAGTGTGTTTTAGTGAACTTTATTTAAACTCATCGCAGCTATATAATTGCTCTGGAGATCTCACGGAATTTCATTTTACCTCAGACTCTTATCAATAGGTTTGAACCAGTAACAAGGCTTTCACTGCCATTTGCGGCTTTATGCTCCAGACAATCGGGGACTTTGGGAATGCACTAGGCAAAATGGTACTGGATCTGGTCAACCAACCAGTACGCTGAATTAGTGAGAGGTATCACATCTACGGCACATACCAAGGTATAAATTAAATGGGTAACTTTCCTTGTTCCACAACCTACAGGCTAGGTACTTGACATAGTACCTCCACAGCAGGAGAAAAAGCTCCTTTTAAAGCAATTTCTGCCACAAAACCTCTTGCTGAGTGGTTTTCAAACTCTCCAGTTTCAATTACATGAAGTGAATCCACAGACTGGGACCAGTACAGTTGCTTCTGACTTACAGTAATGGAAATAGAGGAAAAATTAGCAGAAAAGTTTACAGAAATTTAATTGGCTGAACTTACAGGCAGAAAGCCTTTCTTCATTAGGCTGTTACAAAACCCACAGAATTAAGGACAAGATGATCCTCTGAACTTTTGAGCACAACTCAGTCTACAAGACAACACAAGGGGAGACAACAGCAAGTGTTCAGTTCCAGCACTGACCGAGTCAATTCCCACAGCGATCATCCCAAAACTAAATGCAAAACTGACTGCCAGAGGACAGAGATTAATGTATCTTCTACATATACTCCCCTGCCTCTGCTGCATTCTCCATCCTTCCGATATTTTTTTCTCTTCCTTTGCAGCCTTCATTGCCAGGTGCTTAAGGTCTCCGTGACTGCCAGTGAGCCTGAGGAAGGGGCAAAGGGCCAGATGACTCAGATATGTTACTAAGTTAAGGAGAAAAGAAAGCCACCAACATGACAGACAGGAGCTCAAGATGTCACAGCAAACTCCTACTCTTTGTATTACAGTGCAGCATGCACAATAAAGTTGGCAGCAGTGGGGCAGGACAATTGAAACAGAACAGTCTGAAGCATTAACCTTTCCTGTACCTCCTCTTGTAATCCAGGACAGCCTCAAAACCTGCACCCACTCTGCTGCCATTTCCAGTACTTTTCCCTAGAAAACTGGATAAAACCATGTTCTAAAAACTTCACACACAACATTGAGGATAAGTATTTGAAATTCCCACTAAAGTGAAACAGATGTTGGAATGCAGCAGTGGAACTAAGAGTTGCATCACAGCACAGAAATTATTTTGAAGAATTATTAAAGTGTTTGGAAGACACTGTATTTCTAGAATTATGCCAACTTATTATAAGATGAACATTTAAACATTAATATAGAACAGAGCTGAAGGCTCAACTCTAATTTCTATTCACTGTAACACACATTTCTCCAGAAAATGGGCGATGAGAGAAGATTTATTTTTTTTCAGTGCCAGACATGCACATGAATCTAACACTGAAGAAAGTTTTTCACAATATTCCCCAGTGGCTGTAGGCATGATCCAGAAACCAATCCTTTAAGATCATTTAGTCATAACACTAGTACTCTGCAAATAAATCAAAAGCAAATATAAGTGGCCACAGCATTATATAAGACATTGGATAATTTTGCTTAGGACCATATTTACTAGTGTTGCAAAGAGCTTACTCCACTCTTACTAAAATTTCTTTGACTTCTAATAGGACTGGAGTTTAAAGGGAGGGGTAGCTTCTTTTTTTCCTTTTTCTTTTCTTTTTTAAAAAGTGGTGCTGTAATTCAAATCCTGGTAACCTTGGAAACAGCCTCTCTCCTCAGATATGTCTGTGTCAATTAAAGTAATTGGGACACTCCAGCTAATGGTGCCTAGATTTCAATATCCAGGCTAGTGCTGAAGCATTAGTCCTAAAGGACTCTCAGCTGTGAAACAGATCCTCTGAAAAAAGATTGTCTTGGAAAGGTTCTTCTCTTTTTGTAAGCATTTGTCAGAAGTTCAGCTGGGAAGAGGCTAGTTTTAAAGAATTTCTTTTTATACAGGATATTTCTTTGTATACAGGATGCACAGGGACTATTCAGTAATAGCAAACTGAGTTTATTTGTACATATATGTAAACAAAGCTCCCTACATAAAGCAAAGAAACACCATTTACTTAGCTTTAAGGTATTCATTAAAATATTGTGCAGATTTACAAAATTAACTTTCTCACCCTTTACAATATTACCCTTCGTATACGTATTATGTGTACATATACATGGACACACACACACACCACTCCATTACATATGCACCGAGAGACAATTTCTATACACTGCATATTCATGACCAAACAATACTGACTTTATGAAGTATCTTAGGCAAGCCTAAAAACTGGAATAAAACTTACAGAATTACTACCTTGTAACACAGGTGGCTGGGGAAAGACAAAAATAATCAAGAAGCTGTTAGGAATTTCTCACAGCATCTAAAAGCATCTCATTCTTTGTTCCATTATTGAAACCAAAGAGTTATTTAAAGAAGGGAATATTCTCTAATATACTTTAAAAGCCACATAGCCATCAGTGAATCACTCAGTTCAATGGCATGCATCACAACCTTTCTGCACATGTGTGTGCGCCCTCAGAAAAGGTAAGAGCATCTTGCAACCCATTTCCCCACACGCCCAAAGGCAGCATTAAAGAAGACATTTCTTCCACAGAGGATGTCAATATTCTTGCAGAGAACATGTAGCATTGCTAATTAAAAGGTACAGACATTTTAAAGATATTTGTATCTTAAGTTATTGTATGGCAGGAATTGATTTTCAGTAAATTCTTTTGGTTATTATGCAAGTAGTAAAGTGACTAGACAACATGTAACATCTATCCTTTCCACCCCTACCAATAGCAGGGAAACAGAAGGAATTAAGTAGTATTTGGGAAAATCTAGCTAAATAATGACAGTTTGAAACTATTATTATTGGGTATTTCAGTTGTGACACATAATAATGGCAAAGGGAATAAAATAAGCAAATCCAAGCTTCAAGGAATCTTTTCTTACATTAAAAGTCTACTTTAAGTCTTTTCTAAAGCCTAGATGACCCAGGCCTTCTAGGCTGAAAGACCAAAAATGGCAAGCAAATAGGGTATTCAGACCTAGGCTGAGGTGACTAAGCGATCCTTTGATATTGTTAATAATGGAAAAGACAAAAAAAAAAAAAAGCAGCCAAAAGAGCGCAGTAGCTGTGTCAGGACCTATATACACATTCACTGCCAGCAAAGGCATAAGAAGATCAGAAAAATCACAGGCCAGAATTGGCCGCCACAACTGTTGTTTCAGTCCCATTGAGATTTAAAGTTATTTATATAAGAAATCTGTAATGCAGTATGGAATAACTTGATCAACAAGATTTAAAATGAGAAGCATACAAGTCTACAGTGGAACAGCTGCCAAACTGGACTTGGGACAGCTCGAGTCTAGAAGGCCAGTTTTCAGTTTAAAGACTACAATAAGCAATGTCCTGAAATATTATGCCTATAAAAGAGTTTGGAAATATGCTGTAATACTCAGTAAAACTAGTGAAGGTAATGCAAGTTTCAACTTGTTACTCATTACAGTTTGAGTATGGAAAACACATTCTAGATACTGAAAACCTAGACAGGAAGGTTTCCTGTAACAATTTATTCTTATAAATTAAGAACTTGCGTATGTATTCTCACTCTTAATGTGCAAGCTAAGGGTCCAATTCTCCTTCCACTGCAGGATGCTAAGTTTGACATTCACATCAACAGCAGCAGAATTAGGCTATAAAGCTCCAATTGCATATAAACAGCTGTCTGACAATCACGTTGCAGAATAAACAGAAACCCAAAATTAATTCAGAGTAATTGTTTATATAGGCTTAAGTGAGATCAGCATTGTGTTTTCTTTTATTTGATGAAGATAAAAATTATCTTTGTTTTACTAACTTTGCGTGAATAAATACTGAATACTATATCTTGCTTAAAAACATTTCTTACTTTAACCTAAATACGTACATTCAATTCCATTCTGAGACAAAGTAGTTTAATTTGTGTTTTATTTTGCTAGTTTTACCTTTAAAAAGTAGTTATATTCTCAGCAGAAGAGGTTTTAGTGCTGTGCCAAGTCCATTCTGTTGACTATCTATAAGAAGAGGCCCACTACAGTGGAACATGCCAATCGAATCTTCCAGAAACATCAGAATTAAATATACAATAAAGGCTATTGAGATTTTTCCAAGAAAAACAAGCCTGTTTGTTTTTAGATCATTCACTGAAATAAGTGTCTTACAGAAAACACATGAGTTGAAATCAAATTCTGATGAAACACGGAAGAGTCATATGCTAGTGAAGAGCTGCTCAGCCCTCATACAGACGGCTGCTAGAGATCCCTGGTCTGCAACAACCCATAAGAGCCCATCTGGAGGGGTTATGGACCCAGAAATCACAGGATTTTCCTTCAGTCACAGAACTGGGACACTCCTGGGAGACAGATGTCCCCTGTGTCTAGAAGCCATGCTGGCCAGGGCCCCGAAACAGCCAGGCTGCAAGGCTTGTGCAGAGCCAGGGACACATCACACTGTGTGACTGACCGGCTCTTCATTTTATTGATGAGAATAATGGAAGCTTCAAAGATCATTTCAGATTCATTCAGCACCTGCCAGAGCAGGTGTCTTCTAAAGTTGTAAGCGCACTCTACCTGAAGCAGAATAATGGAGATCCTTGGGTCCATAAACACTTGAATTTTGGTGCTCTGTTCTGAATTAGAGCAAGATCAAAACAAAACAACTCTGATCTTGAAAACAATCACAGGACAGGAATATCATTGCCTGGCCAGCCCTACACTATGCCACATCTTCTTTCATGCTATTTGCAGAGGCATCTGCAGTCTCAGCCCTCTCCATCTCTAATATTCAGTATTTTGTTCACTTCAAACTAAGTACAGGCTGATGAAAACTCACAAAACATGATGGTGCCAAAAGAAAGTCTGCACCACCATTAATTGCTACACGAGTACATCAGATCTGTCATGAACAGTGACACACCAGGCATAACAAGCATCTCTGAAGTCAAACTCCCAGTTTCACTCTGCCACAGAATAAAGGATGCTGATGACAGATGGGCAGAGTTAAGCAAGCCGTTCGGCCAAAATCCTAGATAGATGACCATAGCTGCATTTCACTGCCAAGACCAGAACCTTAGTTTGTATCAGAAACCGCTAACCTTCCAGCTTCAGTCAGGAAAAAAATGTCTATAAAAAAATAATGTTATAAATAATAAAAATAAAAATGAAACAATCATCCACTCTCCTGGCTCCTATTCCTAGTTTTCTGCTCTGGCTCCAGGACTATTCCCTCTGCCTTCATAGTCCCAGATCCACGTAATTGCAGAACTGCCATTCCACATCACTCAACTCTGATATCAACCTAAGTCAAAACTTCTCTATTCCCTTTATCTGACTATTTTTTAGTCTCCACCTGAACCAGCATGTGCTTTTATTCTGCCATACTGACTGGAGCACCAGCTTGGAGTCACTGGACAGAAAAGTTCAGTTATGCCTTCTGCCTGTCAAGTCTAGCATCACTTCTGGTAGAAGGTGATCATTTCTCATTTACTCCATGGTGACAGCCCATCAACTGCCAAAATTATATTGAAGCTTCACAACATGCTTAGGTGCATACACTGAGGAGGGACCCCATCAGAGATCCATCATATACAACATGGTATTTTACCACTTTGCTCCTGCTCTCCCAGATTCTGCTGGGGCAGTTTGTTTCAGGTTCACACAACTTAATATGAAGTTGCATTGTTTCTCATGAAGAGTTCTCAGCAATTTCAGTAGGAGCCACAAGTGTCTATGAATCAAGAAGATACTCTATTTTACTGAGGTTAACCATGCATCAAATCCTCTGCTGCCTCATATCCCTCCCTCAAAGTCAGCAGGGCTGAATAGAGTGTAAGTCAGGGTAATTTCAGTCAAAGCCTCTTCAAGTATTTGCAACATTCACTTTTTTTGCCATCTATGAACTGTAACATTAAGTTACAAAGTACTGACATTTATATAAGTTTCAATTTAAGCTTAGATCTACTCTCAGGACAGTGAAGGCAATTATTTACTTAAGTATGAGAAAGAATGAGATCATTACAAGTATGCTACAGTCAAACAACATGGCAAGAAAGTTCTCAAAAGGTTTTTTTTTGTATTGGCAAATTGTGTAGACTGACTTTGCTAGTCATTACCATCTGGTCATAATGAAAACAATCAATAATACATTTCTACTAAGACAGAAACATAACATAGCACAACACCATATTGTTGTGTGCATTAAATCAATAGACCTCTTCAGTTTTAGTGTACTATAAAGAGAATTTTGAAAGGAGTGTTTTCTAAACCACAGAATCTTACTTCCTTCATTGTGAACACAATAGGCTTTTAATGAGTGTTTCTTCATACAGATAAAATTATTTATAAAATTAAAATATGTAAGATTCCAAAAGGCCTTGCAGTTATTAAAAAAATTAAATATTTATAACACATAGTTCATAGATGTGTAAGATGAGGAAAAATCTGGGGGCTGCTTGCCTCCAGATGTAAAACAAGCCAAGGAAAGACCCATTAAAAAACTGTGATGTCTGAGGGAATCATTTTAACTGGTCTGTGCTCAGAAGTACAGTTTGTAGGCTGAATCATTTATTTATTTTTCAGTAATATTTATTTCTGCCTGTAAGCCCAGATGCAGGGACCTTTATGCTACCTCTTCATGAAATGTTGCAAGATCCCTACAAAATAGCTAACACCACCTTCAGCAGAGTACCAATGAGGGCAATGAGGCTAAGATGTAGAAAGGGTGCCCTGGTGCACAGATGGGACACTTGGGAGTCCCTGGCTAGAACAGCCAGTATCCTCAAATAGCATTTAGAGAGTTCAGCGGCAGCTCTATGCCATTGCTCACTCTGTTCCTTCCCAACCTCCAAGAAACCCTGTTACTCCGTACTTGTATAAGGAATCTACATTTTACTTGCTGCCATTTCTAGCAGTAGTAAGAGGTAGGACAGGTGTCCGAGTCACTCTGGATCATCTGCTAGTCTAGGCATTGCTTTTATCCCCAGGAGGTGGCCAGAAGTGCAACTACACCATTTGAGGAAACGGTGGAAAATATGGCATGTTTTGCATGTCAAAACCTTCACATTTACCTAAAATAAGAATAGACTGTTCAGCAGAAACGGCCAAAAGAAATTTTGAGGAAGACCAGTCTATATTGTTTTAAAAGCAGTATTACAAAAAGTGAAGAAGAGAGGATTAGCCTGATTCAGGATACTGAAGGAAGAGGCAAAAAGACACACAATGACCAGAACTACCGAACTGGCTTATTGTGCGCATCAAGCAACATCAGACAGTAATAAGACAGGAAAGGCAAGAAATTGCCCTTCTCCGCATGTATGGGTTCAGAACATTTTTGGCTGATATTCATCACTGGGTCCATTGTGGGGCATGTTTGATTTTCCTCACTGGTTTCAAATTTGCTGTTTATTTAAGAAAATACTGCAGTAGATTATTCCTAATGAAGGAATGTAAATACTGCACACTAGTCACAGCCATTAAAACCTTTAAATCAGAAAGAAACTGAGCCAGGAAAAAAACAGTAAAAAGCTCTTAAACTTGCAGAAGTGCCTGAGACTCACCCCTAGTAACTAATCCAAGCGACACTGTTAACAGTTCAGTTACTTACACACAACCATGGGCCTTTCTATAACAATCCACACACCCAGAGGTAAGAGAAATGGAACAAAGTAGTAACTTCTTAAGAAAATCTTTCTCCTATTAGGCACTACTGGCTCTGCATCTATCCAACATATGAAGACACTTTTTCCAGACATAGACTTTCCATTCATTGCTTGTGGGGTCTCTAGATGAGTATCAAAGCATTCACCCTACCCCTAGTACCTGATTTTCAGAGGAGCTAGAAGAATGAATCATGATACTAGTAAGATGATCCACCATCATCCTGTGGAAAAACAACACAGGAGCTAAACCAAAGTGCACCACCACCCTAGTGATCCTCCTTACCCTTAGCTGTGGATTCTCGGCATAAAGTGTGTTCTCTTGCAGAAAAGTGCTGTCAACTTATCCTTCCCACACTGCATTTGGATTGTATCTTTGCTGCCTCCATTTGACATAGGTCAGATGTGCAACAGTCAGACTTCCCTTCATGACAACATGTGCATATGGTACTTTCGATCACCAAGACCTATTTTTGCAATCTAAAAGATTGCAACAGTGAGAAAATCATATTGGCTTTGATCTGATTTTCTCACCTATAATATGCTGAAAGGTTAGAGTCCTCATTTTCTATAGAACAATAAAATAAACTCTACATGAGTAGAGTAGATGTAGAGTTCAGATCAGTAGATGCAGAGTTTAAGCATGGCTAAATACCTGCCACGCAAAGCCTTCTGAGGGTATGAGAGCCCAAGTGCAGCGCAAGTAGCTTCTGCTAGACTGTGCAAAGGCAGAGATGGGGCAAGTGCTCATAAAGAAAAAAAACAATTCTGCAGTTCTGTCAGTGGGTACACTCCAAAGCCACTGCTTCCTTAACAAGGGCTGTTGATTCTTTAAGGCCTACAGACATATATAGTAAGGCCTATATAGTTCTCGGCTCCTTCAAAGCACTTATGTATTAACCCCAAAGAGCAGAGTGACAGGAATACAAAAATAAGACAATATTTATAGCAAAAGGAGAGACTTGTGGAGGAACAGGCCAAAGGACACAACACCATTCAGCATTTGCCTTTGCAGATTTGAGTTGCTGGCACAGCAACTCCCAGCTTCTGGCTTGGGAAGGAGACTACATGCTTCACACATGCTGTACCAGCTTTAATTATACTCCAGTGCAATAAAATGCAATGCAGAAGACATATGTTCCACAGGAGATTGCAACACACTCTGGCCCATGTCCTCGGGACTATCCAATAAAGCCCCCTACCACTGAGCCTCATAGCTTATGCTAACATCCTGCATAATTAAACACAGAAGGAAAGCCAGGAAAGACATTGCAGTGGATGAAAGATGATCCTGAATTGCACTGGCAGCAAAAGGACTTCAAAGAGGTGCTGGATTCTTTCTGGAGCAAGGAGGACCACTGTCCCTCAACTGGGATGCCAACACAACAGCACTGGAGCAACCTCCAATTACTCTGCTCTCATACACTGAGGCTGCATTTGTTCTCTTTTCCCCAGGAAGGCATACAATCCAAGACACGAGCCACATTGATGTGGTTTCTGGACAAGTGTAATAATCCACCCTTTGTCCTCACGCCTTAGTGCATCAAAGCAGCGCAAGTCATCGACTCATTTGGCTATAGACATTATACTGTCATTAGGAAGAGACTGGCACATTTTTAAAGATCGTATGCTATGTAGGCAAGAATTCTTCACCATTACTAGTTAAAAATCTACCAGGTTTCCTGCAAGCACTGAATCAGGTTGATAATGACCGCACAGAAAACCTTTGAAACAGTGACAGAAATATGGGCCTCCCAACAGAGCAAAAAAATATGACCTGTTTAAAACTACTAAGTCAGGAAATTTGATATCAGAAAGGAACAAGCCCAATAAAATAAATCAGGTGATACTTACTAAGTACCTGTGTCAGGATAAAGGGCAAATGAAACTCAAGGCATTATATCCAGTGAACTGTACAGACATAATGACCTGCACTGCAGGTCAGCCAGGAATGTTTGTGAACAGTAACTGGACTATAACCTTCACTATGATGAACTGTACTTCAAGCATATTCGACTTCTGAATCCCAGAGCACAGTGCTGCACCGGTAGTATATTTTCATCTGGTTATAAATTTGAATGTGCTGTTCGTATGCATACTTTCCACTTGATTCTTTGATACGCCTATTAAAAATAAAAGAAAAAGATACTGGCATTGAATTTGCATTTCTGAAAGCTTATGTAAATGAACATTCATAAAGAGGGCATGAGAGCAATACATCAATTAATAAGGAAAACTTACACTGACAGAGTAGCTCTGTTTCAAGAACTTCTAGTTAACCAAGGCCATGTCGGAGCACATTTAACCTCACACAGTTCCTCTCCCGTGAGTTCTCCCTCACTACAACCTGTGCATCCTACTTCTCTAAATATTTAGATACATCTGAAACTTCACAAATATTTTGGGGTGGTTCAAGCTTTTTATTCTTTAGACAGTCTTTCTTGTTTATTTTAAGGCTAAAGCACACAGAAAGGCTCATTCCTGGGATGCAGTAACTGAACTCTGAGAAGTGCTGGAGTTCCCTAACTGCCCAGCTAGGCTCTTACAACAAAAGCATGCACGTAGCATACCATAAGTTAGACATATATTTATTTATTTATTTTATATAGACAGCATGCTTACGTTACAAATGCTTATTTAAGAATACACAGGATTTTTGAGAAAATGAGAGAAAAGTCAGGTACTGACCAGACCTCAGTTTGAACTGTTCTGGATGGATGGAGAACTAAAATTTTCTCTTAAGTTCTAGTGAGTTACGTTACCCTTCATACACTTTTCTAAATTACTTGTTAGCCTTATCCTTCACCCCAAAAAGCTGTCCATATTCCATCACAGGATTGATGGCATTTCAGTTGTTGGTGAATTATTTTATTTGCCATCCAATTTTCTTACAGAATAAGATTAAATCAAAAGAAAATGTTTTGAGTGAAATTGAATTAGTTGCACAACCCAAAAAATCCTAAAGTATATTCACATATACAGTAGTTCATCAGCTCTAAAACTTTCAGCTTTATTATGCACTTGTCAGAATAAATGATAATGCCAAGAGGCTGGCAGGATAATGAACAACTGCCATGATAAATGGATCGTCACACAAAGCTATCTGAAATACAAAGATGATGACGAGAGCAACACTTAGAGCTACACCTACACTTTCTTTTTTCATTTTTCCCCATGTGTTGTGCAATTTTCTTCTATCTCAAATTTATTTGGCTGGAACAGAGGTGGAATATGAAACAAATGGTGGCTAAATTCTCTAGAGATGTGTAGTACAACTCTGCTGCGATCAACGTAAAATTGTACAGTCATGCCACAGACGAATGTGCCTTCCATGCAAAGAATTTAGCAAGCGTTGTTAACATATGCACTTATTTCACAGTTATTAAATTTGCTCTCTGATGAACATCTATCTGTTCTCTGCTCTTTTAGCACATTCTCCTTCCTGTTACTTCACACGCCATATAAAACTAAAGAAAGATTATTGCAAATGGAGATTGTTGCTTTACTATGCTAAGGTCAAAAATAATTCCAAATTCAGTTCCCAAATACATTCAAAATAATACCACCTTCAAGTCAATGAAAGCAGATTTTTACCACAAAGCAGAGAAGTCAGAGAAGACTGAATTGAACTCTCAACTTCTTTGACTGTGCAAAGATCCAGAAGTGATACACTGCGGACCCCAGCTTGGAAAACATAACTTAAACAGTCCTTGTTTATACCGGTACCACAATGAGCAGACAAGGCTATTCAGTTAACCAGGCATTACACAGACTTTCAAGACTATGTTCTATAGGGTATAAAGATCCAAAATGAGAAGATTATTCAAGAGGCTTAACATCATAACGAGCCTGACATTTCCCTACCTCAAGTTACACTTACATTTCCTACATTATTTACACAACATAAATGCAACACTGGGACACAGAGGCTAGGGAGAAGAAAAAAAGAAGAGAAAGGAAAAAAAAATGCACACTTTACGTGCAGGTACATTTCAGGTTGGGGCAGGGGTGTAAGAAGAAGGGATGGATGGACAAGTGAAAGACTAGTCCTAAAAATCTCCACTGGAATTGGTTATTCCCCCCTGTTAGCCTTTATGCTATATACTAACAGGATTTCTAGTATTCACATGTGAAGTAAATGATGTAAGACACATCAACAGATCAGTATTGCCTCCCCTAACTCCTGTCAGCTTTTGCAAGCTCCAAAACAGTATGAGATTACGGTGAGAGAAAACAGATTCAGGTCAGCAACCCTGAATACAAAAGCTCTACTTGCAGCACAGGTAATAGCAAGAAAAGCAATTGCCCGTGAATTCTCAGTGAACCAAAAGCAATTAGATTTTACAAAAAAGGAAACAGTTAGAAATAAGTTTTCTTTAAAAAAGGATAGCATACACACTATTTCCCTCACTTTGGTACCTTACAAATGATGCACGCCATCAGAATCTCTCTAACATCTTAAAAACCAAGAGCAGACACTTTTATTCCAGGCGGCCACAAAATAAATTTGGCCTTTTCAACTTTGGTTGTACATAGAATAGGTTATTAGAAAGTACCTGAAGAAGCAGAAAACAATTTTGAAGTAACTGGATCTAAAGTTTAAGTCACAACTTCAGGCTTGGAAAGTAGCAAGGACAGGAAAAAATGAACAAGGAAAAGAAGAATGATCAATGACCCTCAATAAAAATGAAACAATTTCAAAGAATCACAGGGCTAGCACCTCCAAAAACCATCCACCCATAGCTGCCTCTTCCTTCACAGGAGAGGTGACAAGGCAGAAATGACAGGTATCTGCCTAGATGTACAAAAGCTGCACTTTAAGCAGTGTAATTCAGTGCTTCATTATTTTTGAGGGGAAAAAAAGGGGGGTGGGGGGAGCACCAAAGAACAGGCCTAAGAAATGCAATGTGAGACTCAGCTTTGAAACAGTCAGGTCTGGAATTTGACCAGCTTACACTGGTTTTTACAGACCCAGAAAAACATCCCTTAACCAGGGCCTATTTTCAGAGAACAGCAAGTCTCACGGTAGAGAAAACAGAAAAGTATTTCCAGTATTCCAAATGATTACTCACCTCAAAATTCAACAGAGCATGGGAAGTCATGTTAGGAAGTGACTGTGACCAATGATGCTGGAAAATGACACCAGGGAACATCTGAACTCAGTAAAGCTGAAAACCTGCTCCACAGTTCAAGAGTAATTGTTGGGGTTCATATACAGCTACAATCATTTTAGAGATGCTAGAAAGTCTTTCTGAGCAGGAGAAATTTAAGCAAGAGTAGTTGAAACTTGCTTCACTCAACTGAAGTGTTGACATTTGTATAAAATAAATCCCTGATGTTTTTTGCTTCTACAATTAACTGCTAGACTGATGCTTATCCACAAGTAATACTAAGATTAAGCTTATACAACAAATTTCAGAGAATAATAAAGAATGTTCTAGGTTACACACACATATTACCATTGAAATACTACCAAAACTGCTGGGAGTAAGATAGCAACTTACTAGTGAAACAACAGCATTAGAAAGGAAATTTTTCAGCAAGATGCCAGGGCAAATCCTCGTGTTACAGATGACACCACAGGGTCTGTACACATAAACAAAATAGTACAGATTTGCTTTACAATGTGTTCTCCTGAAGACACATTGGTATGCAAGTAATCTAGTGACACAGAAGAAGCAGATTTGTCTTCCTGGAGAAATAAGTCATAACAGCAAACAATTTTTTCAGGTGTAAAAGGCATGTCATACTGAATGGCACCAATACTGTCATGTTTGAAGCTAGGCATGTACTCTGTAACAAACTTAGAATTTCCACATCATTTAGACCTAGCTTTTGTTCCAATTTGACTTGGAAAATATTTGAAATTGCCTGTGGAGGTTGGAGCTTATAGTTTTAGTGCTTCAAGACCCAAATTCATTTTAGAATTTTAATTTTTACATTCTATAAAAAGTCAAAAATATCAACCGAAAAAACAAAACCAGAATTTCAATAGCCACATATTATTCCATAGCAGGTCAGTCGTGGTATCTATCTATTACTGACATACCATTGAATAAAATAAAGTGAAACTTTAAAGTGCCTTTAAGCACATAAGTAGCCTTCCCCCATCCTTCTCCCTCATGTTTCAGGCAGGGATAGCGCTTAATTCATAAGACTGCTATAGAAATACAACAAAAGCCAAGTAGTATTGTTTCCTTTCTAACTTATTTAGCCACATGTTAATCACGCAACTGATGCTTATCTTAGACTGCTTGGCATCACAGAAGTCACTTGTAACACAAAACACACATGCATATATGTTGCTGTTCAATGTGTTTGGCAATTAGATACTCTAGGACTTTTATTTGTGAATAGTCTCTTATTTTTGGGTGGAAACACAGAATAAAATACTGCATGCCTGACATATCTGAGCAAGAGCCAAATAGACAAAAAACAAACCTCATACTGCAACCTCCCTGGGGAAATCTTTGTTCATTTTAATACTTGTTCAGTCAGCTGTCTCCATGAATGACAAGGTTTTATCTCTAATGTGAATGGCTTCGAAGGCTACTTGCATTATCCATTCTTCAGCAGCTGCTGCTGAAACCACAGGGTTGCAAACTTATAATTAAATCCAGCTGCCACTACTGTGAGTTCAGTTATATTGAAGTGAGCAGTAATGCCTCATGGTTGCGGGCAAGATTCTGTCTCCATTTCTAGACAATGTAATTAACTCTTTTGCCCCTTTTAGATGAAATAAACATCAGCACTGAAGAATGCTGTTAAATGACTGTAAAATAGTATTTATAAAGAAGAATTCTGTGGCAGTCATTACACCTGAGAAGACAAATTTCTAGGTGGATCATAGCTAACAACAAATAGGTGTTTCCTTACGAGCACCGAGAGACCTCCCAAGGAAACACGTAGCACAGGATGGAAGGAATTTCCCCATAGAAAGGAGGCATGACAGGATACACATTAACACATCTACTCTTAAGCCTTAAAACACAGCCTCTAGAATAAAGCAAATCCAGGCTCGAGAGAATTGCAGGCAAAGGCTGGAAAGAACCAGGAAAGGAACCACAGGCCTGCCTTTGATGCTAAGATCATTTCTTAAAGGCCATTGTCCATGTCTTAAATCAGACTTAGAGATAAAGTCCTGACTGAATAGCTGCATATATGCACTTCTAGAGGTATACTTTTTTCTTTTACATTCAAAAACTGTTCCTATCTGCGTGTCAACAAAGCATTTAGGTCAGCAAAAATAATTAGCTACCTAAATTTGGCTCAGTCAATCCTTGAAGCGGTGCTCAACAAGTCTCTATTTCAAAAAACATTGCAATGACAATGCCTCAAGAACATTTCATGGGAGCAAAAGCAATCAGCAACAACATGCTAGACTAACAGCACTGAAGTAGAAAGCAACAGTCAACAGAGCTTTGTTTGTGAAGTGTTCTCTTATTATGGGTATCTCTTTGGAAACACACAACAGTCCAATCGCTTCTGAGGATGGGTGAGAAAGCACAACGGAAGACAGAAGCACCTGCCATCTGACTCCAAGTGCAAGAAGGTTAAAGAAAAGGGAGAGCTATCTGCTGAGAGGAGAATGAGACACATAGCAATCATCTCAAAATTCACTCTGCGAACCTCCCAAAACACATCAATAAAAAGGTTTAAAGAAAAAAATCTGCCCGATATTCTGCCAAATCAGTTAAAACCCTAGGTTATCTAGATGCTTTCTTTAACTGAGGCGTTGCATTAAGAGCTACATAAACACTGCATGAACTGAGTGTTGGCAAAAGTCTAGCCACCATGGGCTATTTAAACTCATCTGTATTAACTGACCTGATTGCCTGTGATCTAGCTCAGATACCTCTGCACTGAAGCAAGCAGGCTGAACACCCAAATAAATTTGCCCGCAGTCACATAGAAACCAGCAGGAGTCATGAAATAGAAGACGTATGTTTCTTGAGACTCGAGGTCTGCTTACTCACCTTTTGTTGCGGGGGGGGGGGGGGGGGGGGGGGCGGGGAGCGGTAGGAAGAGAAATGTACCTACAAGCATCTCTGCACAGGGTTCATCTTTGCTATGGTTTGGTACCACATTTCCTGAACCAACATCAAATAAATGCTAGCAGCTAGAAAGCAAGGTTTTTTTCCATGATTTTTTTGTACTTCTACCTTTTGCAAGAAGTAAAAAGTAAACAGCATTTTGTACCAAAGACAACAAGGGTGAATTTGCTTTCAAGTGGTTATTCTTAGGTTCATTTACTTTTGACATATTTGTTTGCTATTTCACTAGTGCTGTCTGTCTACCTGTCGCTTTGTACTAATGGCTGTGAAGCCCAGGCACTCGAGAGCGTTTCAGCAAGATGGGCTGATTGTTATATCCTGTCATATCTAGGAGAGAGCCAGCCATGATTTTTCCATCAGTGTTTCACCATTCCCATTTTAAAGTGACAAAGCTTTTATTCCTCCTAGCTTTTTAGTGGCTACTTTAAAGGGCTTTTTATCTGTAGAGGTTCATATCTTACCAGTGCTGAAGGGTGTTCCTACAGATGATACTAGCAAAAACTAGATGTATGTGAAGAAAGAAGTGAATGCAGGGGGAAGGGCAAAGAAGAAAGAACGGAAAGGGTGGAGCAAGCCACACTTTCATGTTTTTTGAATCCTCCATAGGATCTTGCTTTCATCTGGAATTAATCTCTGAATCAACTGTAATCCATCATTAGAACAGATAATGTCATTTTATCTTAACCATAACTTTTTTCTTGGGAGATTATAGATAGCTTGGACCTTCTGCAGTGCTTTGTACACTACATTTGTCTTTTGCAAGTCTCTGCACAGAAGAATATTAAACTCTTCTTTCTTACGGGTTTCTAATCAGCTCCAGCTCTCTGACATTATATATTTAGGTCCAATGTTACATTTTATTAATTTGTGACTATATATATCGATAATATATTATTCAAATCACAATCTGTTTCAAATGTCAGGATACCTATCAGTTGCCAAAGTGCAGAATACAGGAGACAGATTAGAGAAAGGTATATTACCATGAGACCAAACTCAGAAGGCATTTTTCAATGACAGCAGATGACTGTTTTGATAGGCGTACACGTAAGGGTTGGCATTGTACTTTAGAAACAGATAACTTTTTTTAAAAATAGTTAAGATAAATATTTTAAAAGGAAAAATAAATACTTTTTAAAACCTAATGTGAAATTTATATGCTACATTAAGGCTTGAGGGGGTGGTGGGGGGGTGGCAGAATCAACCAGCATAGATTTGTTTCTCAGATTCTGAAGGCAATTAGATCACTGAAGTGCTGAAGGTCTCCAGCTATACAGTGAGACCAGAATCTGCTAAAAGGTTACATCAGAAGACTTTACCACAGCTAAAATTTCATTTAAGTTGATAAACCAATTATGGACTGAAAGAGCAAGACACCAGTGTTTTTCCCTTTTTCCTACAAGTAAGACAAGATGAGATCGATTGGTTCTAAGTAGTGTAGGACAGCACAGAAAAAAACAATTCAGTTCACTAACTATAAATAACTGCTCTGATTAATATACTAATTTTAAACACCAAAGGTCTGTTGACATATTTTCACTTGCAAAGACTTCTGATTAACTACATAAAATTGCCTAAAGCATTTCGTTGATATAAAGTCCTTTATAAACTCAATTTTTATCCAAATTTGCTCCTCACAAATCATGAATTAAAATAATGCAGTAAAAAAAGCCAAACAAAAATCATCCACCATTTCCAAGCAGAAGAAACAGGAAAGCATACTAAAGTACTTGCTTAAATAAATTGTACATATCTAGTGCTACTTCCTGGTGACTAAAAATGACCAAGTTAAATGTCAAGCTCTTGTGGCAGTCCAACGGAAGAGATGGATTTGTGCCTATGCTTCGCTATTGTTCCTGTGAACTTTCAAGCTACTTTGACAGAGTTAAATATCCCCGTCTCACTGTTTCAGTTGAGTCCTGTCCTAATATTCTCCCAAACAATGCAAGCATTCTCTGCTTTTTGAAGAATTACACAAGCCATTTTTTTGAACAGATATGAGATCTGAAATGGTTTTTGAAGTGCAAGGACAGCATACTTTCATCATTCATACCTTCCTTTACTTTTTGACCTGAATAGCATTATCTTAGTTGCCTCTGTGCTTTTAGACTCTGGACTTCTGCACCATCAAGGAAGCTTTAAGTGCTGTCAAGCTTTTATATTGTTTCTGGAAGGGCCAAAACTGGATTTGCAGATTTTGTGAGGCTTCACAGCTCCCACCCAAGGCAGAAACAGGCAGCATGTGACAGCAGCCTCCAAGGTCACCAAGAAGCAGATTGCACAAGTAACATCAGATTGAACATAGCAGTGACAGCAGGACACCAATTTAGCCCTGACAACTCCAAGCTGACAGAGGCTGATGATACATTGAGAAATATAAAGGCTGCATTTGGTACAAACGCAACTGATGCCTGTGTGCTACAGACAGTATCAAGGAAGGTGAAGAGATGCAGACTAAGAGGATTAACACAGCAATAACAGCAGTATCTTCATATGAAATAAATTACTGATTACTGATTTTTAGTTAATGAGAGGGGAAGTTTGAAAAGGTCATCCTTATTTTAGACTGAGCAGATTTCTAGACCTCCCTTTGGGTTGGCTTTCATGCCTACAGGACCACTCTACATGAGTTAAAGCATACAACTTGCTATACCATGCAAAAACACACCTAGCTGTTTTGGCAAGGGCAGAACTGTCACACCAACTGAAATAGTACTTAAAATACAAAAACATCTAAAGTAAGTTAAATAAGGGGGATTTCTCAAATGCATATTGGGCATCTTCACTATGAATAAAAATCACCTGAAACAGCCTTTGAAACAGTTTTAAAGGAACTGTGAAATCTTCAATGTTTGAAAGAATTAGAGCAAAGAGATAAACACTGGATTTCTCTGATCACTTCATCTAAATCAAGAGCTTTTGCATTTGTTACATGACCAATTTATATTAAGGTTGTTTAAAACCTACCTAGTCTGCCTGCCATTTCATTGAATTAAAACAATCTGCTTTAAAACTGGCTGAGATTTCAGTAGTGACTACTTCCTTAACAAAACAGCAGGCATTAGTTGTTAGCCCCATATACAACCTGCCACAGAAGACAAGACAGCAAAGCACCATCGTATGAAACTGCCTCATGCTGCTGGTCTCTCCTGTGTGGCTCACACATGACAAACAGAAAGGAAGTGCCATGGTCTACTCAATTTCTGAGATGAAACATGTCAACACACCTTGTTAGCTGTGTTCGTTATTTAAAACACACTGGTGTTTTCAAAATTCACCACTTTGAATGTTTTTGGATAGTCAATACAACATCACTGTTATTACTTTGGCAAGTGCTAAAAAAGATGCTTATTACCACAGCCTCTAATGCATGCACAAGCGGTTACACAACTTTGAAGTGCTTCAGCACATACCAAGCCAACAGGATGCTCTCAAGCTGTCAAAAGCTCACACAACACTGCTGCTCCTTTACTGCCATGTAAAGGACCAAAAGCATCTACATCTTCATATTTTCTGTCAGCCAGTGTTTCTTAATCATAAAAACAGAAGAGTATGTAGCCAGAGAAAAAAGGTAGGGGACTAATGGATCATTTTTCCTGGGAGTTTAAACAAAGCAGAGGAAGAACAAAAAAACAGGTCCCCACCAGGGGTAGAGGATAATCACAAGGTTTCTTTTCACCAGAGGATAGGTACCTTTCTATCCTGAGCAGCCTGATCAGTCATCTCTGCTTCACTTGCCATGACTGGCGCACTAGCATTTCACTGCTGAGACAGTCATTTGGAGCATGAGAATGACTGTACTAAAACAGAAAAAAAACGAAATTATAATCTTGAAGAGACTATGTGCCCTAAACTAGAACAATCTGAACATAAATTATCTTTGTGCCATCCTCTTCCACTCTCCCTATGGGCTAATGGAGAATTTTCATGTTAAAAATTTTGTCTTTGGTAAAACTGCATGGGATTCATAGCCAAAATATGAAAACAAAATGCTAGAAACCTCTGGCAAAAGTGAGGGCCCTTGCTATCAGCAGCACTGGGCAAGCACATTAAGAACTAATCTACCCTTACAAATACTCAAACATTATCTAGTTCCACTGGGAAACAAAGATATATGAAAACTAAAGACATCTCTACAGGTAGCAGATCCATGGGAGTTTTAAGCTTGCCTTTTGCTATTTTAAGGACCTACAAAGAACAAAAATTTGCAGCACTGTTTCATGGATATATACTGCCCTGTAATCCTTGTCTAGGTCTTCAGTCTTAAAGAAGAAGAAAATATGCAGCTCTACAAGAGACCAGAATTGCAGAGAAGACATTAATCAGAGGCTTTACCAAATAACTCTTTGCAGGAAGAAATATTTTCTAGAGGAAAATGAGAAAAATTCTTTTCCACAGTGAATGAGAAAGTATTTTTAGCTGCAAGAAGATATATCAGAGTTCATGCCATTTTAGTGAATGGTTAAAAAAAACCACCTCTGTTTTAAGTAGTTCTGTAACAAACTGATCTATTTGGACTAGGAGGTACTGACATTTTTGTTTACTAGAATCTTTATATAGTTCAATATCTTAATAGCGTGTGACCAGAGTTAAGGAGAGATTGACAGCTAGTCAATGAACTGATGAATATCTGTCTCATAAGCATTTCATTTTAGATACACATGCAGTGTGCATTTTGCCTTTATATACACATTCCAATGCCATTATCTTACTCTTAATTACTTGGGTCTCAAAGCACTTTACAAAGGAATGAGTTACCATTATCAACATTTCATATACAAAGAAATTGAGGCATAGTGGTACAATTTGCTAAAAGTTACCGAACTAACATCCAAGGTCAGTGGCAGGTAGAAAACAAAGCTCTTATCTCAACTATCAGGCAAGCACTGTATTCAGCAGACCACACTGCCTCAAGATGTAGTAAATGTTCCCTAAGCACACAATCTTTAGCAACTACATAGGCAGCATAGAAGAATTTAAAATTCCACCTGCGTTACAGCAAACATTACAGTGTAAAATTTAAATATATTGACACTTAATCTGTTAAACACTGGAATATTGTGTTCAGCTTTCTTCAAATGATTAAGCTAAGATGACAAACATCATGTCATCGCAAGATGACTTTCCAGACAAGTCTGCCCCGGTCATTCCTCACTTTTACATGTCTTCCGATAACACCCATTGTTTCAGAGATGCTCAATTGTACTTGCTCTTGCCTAATTATGGTAGCCTCTTGCAAAACCTTTGTAATGCTGGGATTTTGTTTGTCATGACATTATAAAGCCTGCTGAGTTCTCACTCTTGCTTTTACTTTAAGTATTTAAAACCAGCAGGAGGCATGTGGGAAAATCAGCAATAACTTGAGCTTTGATAGCAAAATGTTTAAGGGTCAAAACTAACCCCTCATTTTGTATTGAGCAATATTATATATATCAGGAGTAAATACAGTTACCCTTCTTTGTAGAATCTAGCTGCATGTGCAAGCACAAGTCCCAGGACTGAATTAAACAAGCTAAATGAAATTAATTTACCTCATGTCCAGCTCAGGTGGCTAGCAGGCCTTGAAAAAAATTGCTAGGACAACTAGTGAATAAAAATGAAACTAGCACTGCAGCAGATTTTATTCTTGGAACTGTGTTTTACCCTTTTTCTTTTTTGCTATAAGTCTTCCTTCCCTTTCACTGGGCTCAAGAGAAATGGGAATCTTGACTTCCAAACAAGTTAAAAAATAGAAAGAAATATAGCTTGCAAGTTTACATTGTAATTGATATAAGTCTATTATTAGAAGACAAATTGCAGCAGACAATGAAAGAGACAGCTCAATCTGTTACTGAATCCTTGTAATGGCTATATGAAGAGCTCGACCATTTCACTCATAAATCTTTCTTCTAAGTTTTTATTGCTGCTTGTGTGGGTAAAATAATAAAACTATGGAGTGAAGTATACAAGAGATGCAGTAATGCATTTCTAGTCACAATTACATAAAGTTTGTTGCAGGAACAATAACCCTTTCAGCATCTAATCAGAAATGATGTCATGTTACAGGCTGCTAAAACACCACACAATATCTTTAAAAAAATCATTAGAAGCGATCATGCCAGTTCTGAGTAGTCATCTCTGCTATGGATTGCTATGATGCACTGGGCTGTCATAAGTCATTCTTGATGACCTGTCACAAACTTTCTGCAGGACAGACCAAGACAAAGCATTTAGCAACTTGATTTCCAGGACACTGATCGACTTATTAATTTAGCGGCAAATATAAACTCAACAAACCTGAAAAACCAGATTAGAAGATTGAGATATATGTTCCTATATATATATTTTGGAGTAATTGATGTTAATAATATTTTAATAATAATTTCTTGTCTGCGGATTGTAGTGCCCAGCAGGGAGATCCTGAGAGCCACTACCCAAGTGATACTTTAGAATTAGCTGTCCACACTGAATGACAGAAACAGAAGATAAGCAAAGAGGCTGGAGACTGGGCGATATAAAATGGGATACATGCAACAATTTTGCTTGAGTGAGTGCAAGTACAGTTACAAAATCCCCATGGTTCATCCTGTCAATCTCCTCAGGAAGCCATAATGCCAAAAGCGAAAGAAACCAAGATTACCACCAAGGATGCTTTCTTCCAGTAGTTTGTGGTCTTGTATTCAGTTAAAGCCTCCCTTCCCCTGTAAAGCTCCCAAGAGGACAACCTGAACACTCCTGCTAAAAAGACCGTTGATGGATCCAGTCCAGAGGTCTAAGGAAGTATGCTTCTGTACCAAAGACTGTCCTCTTTGACAGCTTCACATATCATAGTATAATCTTCTCCACTAACATTTTATAGCACATGTTCTAAAACCATAAACCACGGGTTTCCTGGCACACACCTGTTCCACCAAATCCTCAAAGCAAAAGGTAGGAGAGATTCTTCTTCCATTGGTTTAAGTGTTGGAAAGAAAACAGTTTTGTTTGTTGTTTTGTGGGGTTTTTTTGTTTGGTTTTTTGGGGGTTTTTTGGTTTGTTTTTTTTACAGTAAGGCTGCACAGGCAAGTATGGAGGGGAGGGACAGACTAGATTTAATGATCATTTAAAACCACAATATGTTACCATTCAGTAATCCAGTCACATTAAATTCAAGCTATTTCAAAAGAGCAATATTCCAACATCAGCAGAAAAACAGAGGCTATAGTTGCTAATTCCACAGTACATGTTCTTTAGCTTTGCTTGCAACAAATATGATACAAATCTCACAAACATCTGACCAGAGATGCCTGCAACAGTTAAGAGGCCTTGCACTCTAAGTTACCTTGCTTTTGTTAGGCAGGTGAATTGTCCATAACGTTCTTTCTGAAAGGAAGTTTTTTCCCCTTCAGAATTCAATTTATAAACTTACTCCTGCCAGGCTATGATAACAGCTACCATATAAACCTGAAAATGACGACTACTGAAATTCCATTCAAACCTTAGGAATCAACAGAAAACAGACAAACCACCAAGATAAATGTTTCACCCAACCGCAAAGAGTGAGAACTGGAGGGCACCTCACGTTATTTTTAGTGTCCACAGTCACCAACCTGTGAAATAGAGACCGCACAATTTCATTTCAGTTTGAAAATCTGACCTGTGCCATCCATGCACAGCACCTATATAATCTGCCTCTTGGAAACGCCTTAGTGCTGTAACTTTTTCCAAGCAACAGAGGGAGACTCCAAAGACTAGCAAAGACAGTTTAAAACGTGCCGAGACACATATTGCATTTGATGAAAGCTTATTATATGGGCTCCTTAGATCCTGCTTACCTTGAAGCTGTATTGTAAGTCAGTAACAAAGTAACCTGCATTGGTGTCACTCTGGTTGATACCATGTTATATACAAAACTTGTTTCTATAGGCAGTAAAGAAATGCTGAATTACAGCATCTCCCTTGGAGTCTGCTTAACTGAACTGATGTTGCCTGAAGGCACACTGTGGCCTGATACCAGCTCAAGCTCCATTATCAAGAGCTCTGCATTTTATTTAAATGCCTGCTTATAAAGGAAAATTGTTATCTATGACCAGGCATCAATGAAAACAACCCTGTTGCAACATTTGCTGAGTTTTAGCATTTCCCACTTACCATGCCTGCTGCACCTCCAGCTGCTTTATTACCTTCGCTGAGAGAGGCTGCTACCCATACAGACAAAGCTGCTTTGGTGCAGTAAGCCCACACAAGACCCAGTCCATCACATGAGCCTTGGTGGAGCACAGAGACCAGAATATGACAGAGGTTACAAAGCAAGCATGACAAGCCACGTATCAAGTACAGAGCTGATACAAGCCATGTATCGAGTAGAGCTTAGCTTTTCAGCTCCTAAAGGAATTGTTGTAAACAGTTGTTACGTTTCTTCTCACTTCTACTACATGACTGACAAGCCAGGTGAGGATGTGAACATCTTAGAATTTAAAAGTGAAAAACCTTAATATTCAGAAATCTGCCTTTCTTTGAACAAAACACAATGTACTTCAGTTGAAAAGGAAATTATCATTTGCCTAATACAAAAGAAATCCTTTGTCCCAATCACAGCCTACTCTGAAGGAATGACTTTTCCCCCCTCCCTTTAGAAGCCAAACAGATGAAGTTCTGTAATTTTGGAGAGCTTTACAGAGTACATCATGGTCTTATTTCACACAAATTACAAGACAACTCGTTGTGGGTTTATCAGGCTGTGAACCAGCATACAAGAGAAAAAGATTCCCACAGAGCGGGTGATGGTTTAAGTCTAGCATAATATGCTAGAACACAGTTATTGAAATGAAAGATTAGCGCGTAAATTACATCAAGAGTACTAGGAAATATTTGGTAGTGATCTGTAAAACCAGCCTTCCTACTGTCAGAAGCACCAAAAGAAATCCCATTAATACATACATTTGGTTCATTTGTTACATTCTTTACCTACTGCCCAACCTGTTTTGACTCAGAATTTACTCTCACAAAAGGGTAAAAGCAATGCTGACAAATTTAGCAAGAGCCCCACAAGAACATACAAGTTCAAAAGCAATAGAAAGATATTCCACTGGACACTGCTGCTGATATTCAATGGCATTATCCATTAAATATATTATCAGAAACTCATCTGATATCAACCAAATTAAATTTTCATCTTGCTTTGTCAAAATTCAATACCAAAAAAGGCAAATTCTGGAAAATAAGGGAATGGCCAAATAATCAGTTGGAGTGCAGCAAAAACAACCTTAATTTTAAGTCAACATTAATAAAATACATTTTAACAAATATTGTTAAACATGCATTTTACCCAAACACCAGATGCATTTGAGACAATTTAAGTTTGACTCACCATACTGGCAGCGAGGACCCTGAAATCCTGCAGGACACTGGCACACCTGGGATCCTGCTTCAGAACATTTCCCTCCATTGAAGCAAGTGCCAGCCATGCAATGCACTAGTAACATACAAGCAGAATGAAACGGGTTTATTTGTTGGTTTTGTGCCAAGGATCCTCCAGAATTTTCTCTTCCTGTCATAGTCCTGCTGTAACAGGAACTTCCAAATAAGAAAAAAATCCAGCCTTTTATTTAAATGGAAAGGTTAGACTGCAATAGAACTTGTTATCATGGGTATAAGTACCATGTTGATATTAAGAAATTTAACTTTAATAAAAATAAGACTAAGAATGTAGTTTAACCCAAAGATGATTCAGAGTCAGAAGACAGTTTCTTAGTCTTCCAAGATTCACAGTCAGAAGACAAACACAGGACTCTAAGCACTGCCTGAAGCCAGGATGAAAGAGGTGAACTGCTAGGAATAATGCAGCAATGGTTAAGAAACACTGGCATACTAAAAGATGTTACATATGTCCAAGGGATTTACAATACTTCCCTTCCTCCAACACAGAACATTATTTATTTATAATAAATTAAATTCCACATACTTGAGCCAAACTCGCAAAGAACATCAGATACAAAAGAAGAATTCAACCACTTTGGTGCCTTAAAGAAATCAAAACAAGTCTGCACTGCTTTGTCAGTAAGAAAATGATTTTCTATTGCCACTGGTGTTTAAATACGCTAAATTCCTTTACACCAGAGATAAAAATAAAGATTGCAAACATATCTTTGACTTCCTACAACTAAACAGGTGCACACTAAATATGTAGATTCAGGCTGAAAGTAACAGGAATTACCTCTCAGGCTTGTTTTTGGGTTTTATATATGAAGAGACAACCATAGAAGCAAGCTCTCTGAATGCAGCCCTCAAGTTGGTATGAAGATTAAAAAAATACGTAGGAACAGATGCAAATTTTCATACAGAAAATACAATTACTGACAAAACCATAACAACACTAAACACTGTGTAGATTGCTATCTTCTACTCATGTCTTGTTAACAGTGGCTGAAGTGCTTCCTTATCATTTAAACTGATTTCCATCCCTTAGCAAAACATCCAATCATGATTAGAAATTACTGATAGAAATGGGCTCTCATCAGATGGAACCATAGGGTAGAAACACAATTGCTTCAACAGCAACAGCAGCAGTGTAAAAGCCAAAACCAGTCAGACTCTGCAAGAAGCATTACATCCAAAAAACAAGTGCCTTACAGCAGATTTCTTTGTGTAATTTGGGTAGCAGCAATAAATTCAGTTGGCTTGTCAAAGCCAGGCTGGCACAAAAATGTTACAACTACAATCAGAAATTAATTTTCCACTGGTTAGATTAATATTAGAGATATCTGGTACTTTTACACATGACAGCTTTTGTATTTTTAAAATAAGTTTATTTCCCCATCAAGAGATTACCTCTTTATAACTGGAAATCCCAGTCACAAATAGCAAGAAACAAAATCCATCTTTCTAGAAATAATTATCAGTAGGAAAGTAAGGCCTAAGGGTGTCCTCTCTCTTGGTCTGTCACAGTTGTGCCATCAACTTACAGTGCAAACAGCCAGGTTCATTGTCATGTTGGACCCATCCAGGGCAGCACTTATAGACGATCTGATGCTCCATTCTGTACACTTGCTTGTAAATCGTGTAGTACCCAGACCTTTTAAAAGAGTAAGTTTAAGAGAACAATCACAACTTCTATTTCACTTATTCACATCTCATCAGTAGCAAACTGAACTCTGTCATATTTAAGATATGCTTTTCCAGCCCCTATCAGTAGTTCTCGTTAAAAATGAAGCAAATATAACAAAGCGTATCCTGATAACTGATAACATCCAATAGCTCTACTATACCATGTCCGCAATTTTCTGATGAATTTGTATTCAGGCTAGTCAAAAGGTGAGTAATTTTGTTTTGCAATCAGTTTTGGTTTTAACTGTTGGGGGAGTCAGATCTCCCATCAGTTCTAAGTATATGACAGAAATAGAAGTTCAATTTTTCAAAGTAGATGTCTTGACAGCTGGAATTCACCTGAAAAAGGATGAGACAGGAACATTTTCTGATAATATAAAATTGTGATCTAAAGCCAGTCAAGAAATTCATGACCAACACAGAACACAGGAAAAAAAGTTGTATTTTCTGCTCAGTAATAACAGAATTAAAGTCTCAGTTATGGATATAGTTAGCATCCCGCTAAGTCACGCATTTCAGATTAAATATTTAACACATACACAAAGAAAAAAACAGTTGAAGAATTTGCACTAAGTCCAGTAACAGAATCCATTTATAAAAATAGCTTACCTCCTCTCGTAGCCCATACACCACCTCCTCCTTGTGCATCCTTGTTTCCACATCTTGACCATGCGACTAAAGGCTTGAACACACGGCTGTTGGTGTCCTACCAGTGCCAGCTCAAACACTGGACAGACATTTGGCCTTGAGGGAAAGAAAAAGTCACACTTTAGCACTAATTTCTTAAGTCTAAAGAAATATGCATGAAATTGTGCTACGTGTAACAGTTTGAAACAGATTTATATTGCTATTAAAACTACTGTAGTTCTATGACTTTTTCACCTTTGACTGATCAAACGGCTCTCTTCAGTATCCACACGCACCTGACAAATCATGAGCCAATGACTTCAGAATGGCCACAGATGTTAATGGAGCCAAGATTTCATTATGTATTGGTCGGACAAGTCACAAGTGCAAACGCATTCCTGATGACGGGGTATTTTTACATTAAGGCCCAGCTAGCAAAACACAAATGTACATTGTTCCCAGAAAATGAGAGCTAAAGTGTTGGAGCAGTATTTGACCAACTGCTCAGCAGACACTCTTTGCTGTCCCTTGATAATACCAGCCCACGGCAACCCTTTCAGACAAGGCACTGCCTGAGGAAGGCTGGTGCCTCACGAGCTGAGGAGCAGAAGACCAAGGTGAGGGAGCTGGAGAGGCTCTTCCTGTGCTGAGACTGCTGGAAGTCCCCCTGCTAGGCCTGGTCCACACAACAGCCCCTTATTTCAGTTGACATGCCAGGGTGGGAATCAAAGACTTGACAGCTACAGGCACTGACCTTCACGGCTCAAAGCTACTGAATAGCCAGCCTCCATACCCACACAATGAAAACACAGCGCCTGCCTTCAAAAACAGTATGCAAATATACAATGAAATTCTGACTCCTCACAAGTCAATGGAAGATTTACAACAAATTCAAGGGCAGATAAGATTTATCTAAACTGTTGCTGTGGAAAACTTATATTCTGTAAGAGTCCCCCCTTTGCTATCAGTCCCCTTTGGGAAGCACATGAAATTCATAGGAGGTAGTATCCTTGTTCTCTGCTGATTATTCTAAAATAACAAGATCAAAATAAAAGCTTTGCTTTGTAGGATGATATGTAATCTTCATCCTGCTACCTAGCCCTAGTTACAAAAATAACAAGATTTCAAGAGGTACGATGGGTCAAAAAAAAACGTCACATGGTGGTGGTTTTGCAGAGATTCTGTCTTCTTTATTCTGATTTCTTTGCCCCGGTGTAAATTAGGAAATGCTGCATGCCAGAACATAACCGTACAGAACATGCAGGGTCTAACTAAAGCCACAGAACATGTGGGGTTTTTTTGTCTTTTCAGGCAGAAGTATACCGTAACAAAAATGAAATTAATTCAGTGATTTTAATCTTTTTTTAGTAGTTTAAGATCATTTGTGTAATAACTAAATTTTCAATTCCCCAAGACAGATTTCTCTAGCTGGTGAGGCTTTGCAAATTTAAGCCTCAATGACTAAAACACAGGGGGGAAACAGGGACCTTGTATACCCACTCTGGTAAATGGTAAGCAACATTCAACAGTTGTCATACTGGCTAGCAGACAAATACTTCCCCAAATTTCAGCTTGGGACCCCTCTTCAGGCTAGAGAGTAACAAAGAGTAACACACTGACACACTTGTTTCCTCTGTCAAAGGTATGGATATGAGCCTGTGCTAGAAAACAGGAGGGGTTCCTGCGTTAATAAGATAAACTGTTCTAGCCAAACAGCTGCCTGGCAGTTAAAGTTATCATTAGTTATACTGGATATTTTAATATCTCATTCAAGATTTATGGTGCTTTTTATTTCAGAGGCCCAAAGTACTTTACAGCTCCCTATTATGTCTGACCACCACGCAAGGTAGCCTTTTTAATAAAAAAGGACATCTTTCATCTGCAGGTCTTCAGGTGGTTTACAAACACCATTGAATTAAGCCTGTGCAGAACAGAAAATACTATAAGCATGATTGTTTTTACTGTTGAGCTAAACACCTGGAAGAAACCCTGCCTACCTAGATCAAATCCACTCCACAATATTCCCAGTACCATGCAGAAGATGTTCAGTGCTCTGCTAAGGCCAGCAGTCATGCAAAGCCCACTTAGAATGGGAAATCCGACAGGTCTCCCAACAGCACTGCAAGTCCCCAGCAAAGGTGAACACCTGGAACATCCACCCCAGGGTAAAGAGGACCTTCTCCCAGCAAGGACACTTCAGTAGAGAAACAGATGGGATTTAAAAACAAACGAAGTACCCCCTCAGTAATTCCAGGCAAGCTACATAAAGTTATGAAAAAAGTCCACAACTGTATGCTCTGATTGTCTTATCTCACCATGGGGGAAGAAAAAAAAAAAAAAACAAACAAACAAACAAAAAGTACAGTACGTTTGTATTAGAAAACCTTATCTTGACAGAAGCTAGTTTCCTGAACCAGAATGCCTATTTCTCATAGGCTTTGGAGGAACTGCTCATCTCCATCATCCTAAAACATACTTTCAGTGGACATCCCTCCGCTATTGCTCCACATTCTTCCTCCTCCACTACAGGGTTCATTTTCTATATTGCTCCTTATTTCCCATTCATGGAGTTTGCCCTCTCTGTGGCTGCCAACACCATGAAGCAAGACAGAAGACAGTAGCATCGTAGTTTCAGATTGCCTTAAATTCTTCCAGAAACCACCCTTCCTCCACATTCCCATGTTCTCTCCATTACTTCACAGTCTTTTCCACGTGTCCCAGCTACCTCTTCCTCTCAAATTACCTCACCATTTAACATATTTAGCTTAAGTTCAGAGCAATTGTTCCCAAGCCATTCTTAGCGCAAAGTCTGTCATTTGTTTCACATCCAAAGGAGGTCTTTGTATGCCCAAAATCTGGCCTGCTTTTTTTCCATTACGTCAGTTGGTCTAATAAAACCCTCGCCTTACTTAGCAACCATGCCTCACTTAGCAGGCTTTTTAAAATGACTCTCCCTCTAGTGAACAGAACATCATGTACTGATAATTCATGCATATCTCCTTTTATTAGAATTGCCCAAAACTTTCCAGATAAAGGTACATTCATATGCATCACTCTTCCACAAATAAAAGAGAGAAGATGACAATTGTTGTAATGACATACTGAGGCCATCCTATAAAACCTTACTCATGTGATATTGCCATGTTTCCAGGAATAGCTGTATTGACTTCTGTGATATAGTTAATAGGAACAAATGGCGCTCACAGAACAAAACAAGCCAGCAGCATAAAGTCATATGTTTATTAAGATTTATTCAAAGTAAGCCGTTCCTCCTAGATGCCCTTGGGATAATTTAAAGGCAGATATCAAAACCTCTGCTACACTACAATTAAATTGAAGCAATTGTATAACATGTAATCCTCTGCTGGCAGAACTGGGAAATAAAACATGCCCTCTTCAACAATTAGCCATCTTCACAACTTCCCCCCCGCCCCAACACTTAAAAACTGGTGTGTTGACTATCTGACTCATTGCTCTTTGATATGTTATCTATAAACTTAAGAACAGTTTCTTGAACAAGCCTAGGGCTACTGAAAATACAATTTTGTTTCATGGCATTCTATTAATTAGAGGCCATCCAAGATTAACCTGAAACCTCAAGTGGATGTAATGGTATATTTAGAGGCGAGCTCCATTTTTACCCCCATGCCCTTCGCATTCAGAAAATATTTCTTAATGGGAGTTTAAGAGTTAAAACAAGCAAAATACACAAAAGCATATTATGTTCTATGATTTGATTGATACACCAGTCCCTTAAAACCTTTTTATACTGATGCACTCTGTTAGCCAAGACTAACACGAAGGCTATTATTAGCTTGTCAGTCTGACTCAGGCAAGCCAGAAAACTCTCTTTTAATATTTGCATTAGGAGACTGCCCTTTAAAAAAAAAGCACCCTACACATTTCCAGCTCGAGACTTAAGATTCTAATGAACAGATAATTAGACCAACATGAAGCAAGAGCAGCCTTGGCTAATCACACGGCTGTGATGCCCACGAATTACTGCACAACAGGAAAAGTTCAGAGAAAATTAAAAGCATCTCCAGGCGGGATAGAATTCATTCCTGTGTTTAGAATTTAAAAAGGAATGCGTATCTTCATACAAAAATGCAGTCAAAGGAGCACCCATGGAGGTCTATTAAATACAAAGGTGACAAACCTGGCTCAAGAACTCCATGAGCCTCGAGTTACTGAGGCTGAGGCAGTTACTTAGGCAAAGTGCTGCTGCATGCTCACCCCTTTTCCTGTTCCCCTTAGCAGCCATTCGCTGCCCGTTCCAGGAAGCAGCCCACAAGCTCAATGGACTGATCTCACCCACCAGCACTTGGACATACAGACAGCATCCTTGAAGTCCTCAGTGAGTCACTGGCAATTCTGGTCATTTGTCCTGAGCTGCAATTCTATGTCTTCTATCTCAAGCTGTTGTCACCACCAGTGTCATCTCAACCAAGTTCCCCTAAGAAGGGACTGCAGCCCTCCCACAACCCAAGGCAGACAATAGATGCTAGAAACAGCATGTCTACGGTCTCCCAAGTGAGGCGCTCTGCTGTTTTATCCTTGTCCATGGCTCTGCAACTCTGAGAAGAATATCAGTGCAGCTATCTCTTTTACACACACTCAAACAAGCATAAATAATTTTCTACAGCAATAGACAGGCTCTTACAATGAGGTGCACACGGTTTTCACGTAACAAAGGAAAAGACAGGTACAGGCCATCTGCTTGTGGGAGCAGAAAGGCAGCTGCACACACTCCCTGGCACGTGCAGTCCAAAAGGGGCAAGCAGAGGTGAGGAGATGGGAAAACAAGGGAACACACAAGAGCTAGAAAGGGAATAGCTCCACCATTTTAAAAGATACATCGTATCTCTGACAGGGATATTTTCTTGTTCTGCCTAACATGATCCTAACCACCTGGCTCTTTGAATGACAATTAAAGTAAATATCTCACTCTATCAATCCACTTTTTTACCAGCTCAAATCAAGAATCTAAGGTAGGTAGATGTAATGGTAATCAAGATATCCCTAAAGGTTTCTTTCAACAGCACAAACTTTAAATCAAAACATTAATGAATACGAAGCAAAGAATGATTTGGCTGTCTGATTTTAGGTCTTTCCACAGAGACTAAGTGAATGACACCCCCTTCTATGCTAAGCCAGAAGGCTGTTAATGTCTTCCTAAGAACGAGATGTCGCAGCCTGCATTGCCTCAGCTGAAGAATTTGCAGCCTGAACACTATTGATCTTCCCACAAAGTAGTCAATACATGAAACTTGTCATAAGAAGTGACCGGCTGGAATTCTGTATTTTCAAAACATTAAATGGTCAGTGTTCCTTCCCTTTATGCCGTTATTAAAAGTTTAGAAAAGCATAGTCTACATGTTTTTCCAGAGTTAGTTTGTAAAGATCAAATGAGCACCTACCTTAAAGAAACCAAGATTATAGTCGGGGCTAAATTATCTGCTACTCTGATGACAACTAGTGGTTTTGCTCTAGAGATACACTGCACATTGCTACAATGGCTTTGGCTAGAAACTTCTCAGGCTACAAAATTGT
Source organism: Falco rusticolus (assembly GCF_015220075.1). NCBI lineage: Eukaryota > Metazoa > Chordata > Aves > Falconiformes > Falconidae > Falco > Falco rusticolus. The sequence goes on from NC_051199.1 coordinate 25,634,431, forward strand.
CTGAATCTCCTCACACTTGCAACCACCCAAGCAAAACATCCCCAGCTTTTTATAAAAGACAAAGGCAGGTTGGCACCATGCAGAAGCATGCTGCACTGTAGAGGAAACAAAGTCAACACCACCATGTTGTATGCAAACAGGATGTTGATTTAAAGTTTGCTATAAATAAAATCTCAAGTGAAAAAGAGAGAAAAGCAAATTCCATCTGAGCACAGAAAAAAAAAAAAAAAAGTCAAAATCAGGAAACAGTCCACAGAAACAAAAGGTCCAAAGAACAAGTAACATTTATTTATATAGAAATAAAGATATAAATTTTGTCTCTAGATATATATTGCTTAGTAGCAACAATAATTCACAAAGGTGGGAATGACAAAACTGCCAAGCTCCCCTTAGTCTATTTTAAGGCTCATTTCCCCACATTTCCCAGATAAAATTAATCAGCACTACCAGAGACAATTAGGACATCCTGCTCCTTTGACCACTAATCAATCCCTGCTCTCTACTGATCCTGTATCAATATTTGGGATGTTTATATGCCCTCTGGGATATGGATTGTAAGCTCCAAGCTCATTTAGACTCTGTCTCATTATCACTACTATTCTCTGGATCTGTGGACAAAGGTCCACCACAGAAGACTCTCCTATAGCCCACAGGTTACTAATGCACTGCTGCGTCTTATTCACATCCTCTCTCTGATTAGATGGAGCAGCTAAATAACATGAGAGTTCTTTCAGCCTTTGTGCACTGCATCTAGATTAAGAGCAAATCAATACGAGATGATTAATTACACACTCAGCTATTATAACAACAATAAGATTTTTAGTTCCTACTGCTATCAGAGTGCAGCGTCTGTCGTTTAGCTTCTATTTAACTATCCTCCTCCCTCTCCCGAGACAGAATAATCTATTTTGGTTAGCAAGAAAAGCAGAAGATAAACATGCACATCCAGATCATTTAACTATGATTTGGAAAGTAACTTTTTTTGTATTTTAAATGAAGGAGTGATTTTTTTTTTTCTTTGTTTGTTTTGTTATTTTAAGTAGTGTCACATAGCCTCGGTCCCCCAGCAACATCCAGTGTTACAGTTTCTTCTACCGGATGACCTCTGCAGGCACCAAGTGGCATCTGCAGGATCAGGTAAAGCATCAAGTGAAGTGCATACCCACAGAATGGCAAATACAGGATCACCACTTTAGCATACAACTCTGATAGCCTCCAAATACCTGTCTTCATGCATATTCAGGGAAGCATGCACGTTACTTATCTACTGTACCCAAAATAGTTGATTATCCCAACATATGGCTGCTTTGGCCTGAGTCTTATTGTAAACAAAGAAAATTCACTACCAAAGTATTAGCACAATAATTGCAGAGACTAGCTGATATTAGCATATTCTTAAATCCATTATGTTCTTTATTGTTAGATGCCTTCTGACACCTCCACAGATTTCTACACAGGGGATATTTTTAAAAAAGTGACTTAAAGAATAGCATCCAGGAGAGTGTCAGCATCACTGCCAGTGACCAGGCCTACCAAGCCCTCACACAGCACCAACCAACCATCCTAGCATGCAGACCACTTCACAGACAATTTAAGGGCCTTTGTCCTAAGAATCCAATTTTAATGTAATGAGAAGACCATATGGGAGGTCACGCATATAGAGGCTAAGAAATAGTTTGCATGTACTCATTGTTAAGACAAAGCAAATAATTGTCCAAAATTTAGACTGAACTGAGTAATAAGAAAATGTGAAATTATAAGAGCATTGTGGTTTAACTCCAGTTGGCAACTCAGACCCACACAGCCATTCGCTCACTCCCCCCCATAGGGTGGGGGAGAGAATTAGAAGAGTAAAAGTGAGAAAACTCATGGGTTGAATTAAAGACAGTTTAAGAGGTAAAGCAAAAGCCATGCATGCAAGGAAAGCAAAACAAGGAATTCATTAACCGCTTCCCATGGGCATTCTCCCCATCCCCAGGAGAGTAGGGCTCCATCACGCGTAACGGGGACTTGGGAAGACAAACGCCATAACTCCAAACATCCCCCTTTCCTTCTTCCTCCAGCTTTAAATGCTGAGCATGATGTCATATGGTGTGGGATATCCCTTAAGTCAGCTGGGGTTATCTGTCCCCGCTGGGTCCCCTCCCAGCTCCTTGTGCACCCCAGGCTGCCCACTGTGGGGTGGGGTGTGATGGGAGGCAGAAAAGGCTTTGGCTCTGTGTAAGTGCTGCTCAGCAGTAGCTAAAACACCCCTGAATTATCAACACTGTTTCCAGCACAAATCCAAAACATAGCCCCACAACCAGCAACTATGGAAAAAAATAACTCTATCCCAGCCAAAACCAGCACAAAGAGGAAAGCATCAAGCAGCAGCAGTCATCTCTAGATGAAGTTTCACATTAACTACACCCATCTCAATCATCATTCCACTGAGGAAAAGTGTTATAATAAAAGTCACCCTGGTAAATCTGCCAGGTACACACCTGAACTTCTTTTGGCAAGAAGACACAAGAGGGCTTGATGCTAAAATATTAAAATTAAAATTACTGAAAAGTGTCATACCACTTGTGTCACAAAGAGAAAAAGCTCATTTTGGTTTACAGCAAGTGCCACATCACTTGACAGTGAAACTAGTTAGAAGGTAGCGAAATCCTCAGTTTCAGTTTGGCAACCAGTGTCTAGGAATTGTTCGCTGCTTTTCTGGTAGATGTCAGATTTTAAGAGTTTAGAGCCAAAACCTCTTTTCTTGAATGCTTACTTCTGAAGTATCATGTAATATATGCAAGAAGACTCCCTACATGCCAATGTTTTAAGTGTTAAAATATTCCAAGTACTCTACTCCCCTATAAACCCTAAGCTTTATAACACTGATGCAAATGCCCATTTGTTTTTGTGTGTTTGTTTTTTAAACATTAAGCAATTTTAGTTGAGCTAAATATTTTATGAATTCTAGCCACAAAAAAAACCCACATGCCAACTAACAAGCATGCATTACTGGATTAGTGTTCAACAGCAGCAAACAGGGGAAAAACACCTCACCAAACATTTGTATCTTTCAGATGAGAAACTTCCACAGAGGTTCTAAATAACCCACAGATTCCTGGTGTTACTTCAGACAAGAACAGATGGACAGGCCTTGCTTCAAAGACTACAATTATAAGCGGTAAGCTCATGCAACTGTATTTTTCACCATCGATGATGCATCTGTCAGGCAGGGAGAGTGCTAGCATTTACAAATAGAAGATAACCACTGAAGAGTATTGTAAGGGTTGAGGTGTATGAAAACTCTTTTCCTATACAGAAATACTCTCACCCGAAAACAGTAAACCCAAAATATGTGTTTCATAATTTCAGATAACATTTTTTGTTATAAAACAATATAAAGCACCTTATAAAGTCTTCTGAGGCACAGGCTCAGATACTATGATTTATTTTCAATATTCAATTAATTTGTGTACATAAAAACAGAGTCTGGGCATGGTGTTCTCTACTACACAACAATCTGAGCAAGTTCTGCTCTGACTTAACAAAGGGAAGGCAGTACAGTGTTTCTGCTAAAGAATACAAAAAAAAAAAAAAAAAAGGTCAGCACTGCAACTTAAATAACATTCCCCTTTTTTACACACGAGATCAAATATTCACCATAGGTCAAAGGCACTGAGAGAAATACAGCTCAGTGTACAGCCCAGTTTGTGTACAGATTATATCTGAAAGTGTACATCTTCTTACACAAAGGCAGAAATCTCAAGTTTACCTCCAGAACAATTAATGACCAGTTTTAAACCAAGACCAGCATGGAATCCAAAGTATAAACTCAAGACTACATATGTTCAGTACGCAATTTTAAAATGCTTTGATTTAGCAGTAATGAAAGGAAATTTCTTTCTCCTCAGAAATAAATTAAAAGCAATAGATTTTAGAGAGAACGTAAGCAATAACAGGCTTGAATTTCAGAAGGAGGAAATCTATTAACTGTGTTCAAAGAGGGAAGGTATTTAATTGGTGAATAACACAAGTCTCCAATATGGTCTGTTAACTCTCTGAGAGCCAAAGCGGTGCTTCCATCAAAGGAGGTTCTGCTGACGAGTCATCAAAGACTAGGTTTTACATTACCAGATAATCTTACCCCCTCTCACCAGGAGGTTTCTTCAAATTTGTTAAATTCCACATTCTCTGTCACATCTAGATCATGGCGTGCCAGAACTAAGATAAATAAGCAGCGCTGGATATAACCCATGCAGAAAAAAAGTCAAAGCAAAAAGCAGGCAATTTTCCTAAAAATCAGAAATACTGTGAACACACAGGATATGCATGTAATCAACATATGCATAAATAATTAAACTGTATCAACATTTTGAAGTGCAGCACAATTAAACCTAAAGAAATGCTGACATGTTCTTTCCTCTTTGGGTGAATTTTTGAAGAGTAACCAGCCAAATCCCATCAAAAGTGAATAGTAGAGCCTTACCTACCTTAAACTTGCATATTTAAGAATCTTACAGTATATATTGTGATTACGGACAGCAAACTTCTAAAGCTCTTGTAGGTATATTACATGATGTCTCTGACATGAAAACATATTTATAAAACTGGAAAATATTTTACAGTTAATCATGAGATCAAGTTTATCTTTGATAAATACAGCAACTTCAGGCTATCACATTTTAAGATTATTTTCCTAGTCTTCTGGCTATTTCAGAGTTTAGGTGGAAGTCTTGATCTCATGTTTCTCCTGAAGAGCAGAAAACCAAGTCATAAATCAGGAAAAGAACTATATCATGATGATATTCATTATCTTTAAGTCTCCTTCCAATGAACATACTGGGATGAGGGGAAAAAAACCCCAACCAAGCAACAACCCTTTCTCATCCATTAAAAGACTAAACTCAAAATTGATTTTCCTCTAGAAAGTCCGAAACAGAGGCTTTAAGCGCAGCAAACTCTTGAAAAATGTGATTCTGTTTTACAGTGCTGACCAGCATGAGCTCTATCTGGTGGCAAGATACTGTAGTGCACAGACTAGAAAGACATTTTTTTGTTAAGCATGACGTTCACGTTCACAAAGATGAGAAAGATCTCAGTCTTCAACATTTATTTTTCTTTCCTAGAAAGAACTACTGGATACTAAAGGACTGGAGGGGAGAGGGGAAGGGTGGAATGAGAGGACAGGACAGGACTGCCATAACTTTTATGCCAAAGCATTTAAATCATGTTTACTGGGATCACATCATCCAAACCTCAAAAGCTGGAGGTAGCTGCTGTTCAATAGTACTGAGGGTTTGCTGCAACCTTACAGATCCTAGGCAGACAGGACTGGGAAGAAGTACTTGAGGTTTCAGCTGAAAAAAAAAACTTGTTAGGTAAAATTCAGCAACGTAAATCAGAATTCGGCAGTGACTCTGGGCTGCTGGCATCACTTCAACCAAGGTTTAAAAAGCATTGATAAGAAAGACCTAATTTAAGCTTACTTAACGTGAGATACAAATTTTAATACACCAGTGGCAAATCAGGTCCTTATTCTCACTTGAAAACCTTCAATCTTCAGTTAACTATCAAATCTCTGAACATAGGATATCCCATTCAAAGAAATGGAAGAAAATTCTACTACATGAATCATTTCAGCTCCAAAAACTAAACACACTTTAAGCCCTTATTTAATGCTAGGAATAAAGACTTGCCTCACACCTGCAAATTGGCATCACTGGAGGTGAAAATACACCATATTGGCTAAACAGCCAATATACTGAGAAAATTTCTCACCAAGAGCTGATTACACAACCTACTTTTCACATCATTTGGACAGTATTATGACAAAACTCCAGGATCCAAGTTTAAGCTGTATCACCATAATACTTTACAGAAACATTTTTTGTGTCACTTTGAATATGTAGGAATGCAACAAAGAAAATAAAGTGGCATGCAATTTGTTCCACTGTGGCAATCAAAATTCAGAAGCATCTCTTCATATGGAAATGCTTTGTACAACAGTAGTTTATCTTGAAATGCACTCGAGTGTTCAAAAAAAGTGGGCTTCACCTTCTTAATTACACCTAAACCAATTATTTATATCACTTCAAAATGGTGTCCACAGCCACATCTGTTTCCAATGAGACACACGGTACAAAAATTGTCCTGTATCTTTGTAGCCCAATAAGCGGGTTAGTTAAAGGACCAAGTTTACTTGAGCACTGCAAATGTAGATACCATCTGAATGCTAGATTTTGCTTTTGGGAATATGATTTATCTAGAGGAACACAAGTAAGCCTACCATGCCCCATAGAATTTACAAAGCTGGAAAACAGTTACTCAGCCAGGAATTCAGCTCTAAATCCAGGTGTTCCTTGGAATGTGACCAAATTTACTTGCTTAAAAATAGAGTGAAAATATGCAGCTGCAACATTTGAGCAATGAAAAAGTCTAAACAAAATATTTTTACTGCAAGATTGTGACTGGATCCTCTAAAACCAAATCAGACCCTTCAGATGTCATCCTGGACCTGCAAAGCCACAGAGCAAGTCAATGAGCTTAAAATTAAGAGGGATGAAGTTTATCTCATGACTTTTCCAAAGAACTCCTTACTCGTGTCACTTGGGAACAGAAGAATCCAGTCTTGAGCTATGCCTCAGTCCTAACTATGAAAGGTAATATTCATTGCACAAAGGGGGTTCTTAGCACATGCCTCATAACCACTCCTGCCTTTTGTTCTGTCCTATATAGGTAACTGTGAGCAAACATCTGTACTTAAAGTTGTAGTGGAATATTTCTCTAGGAAAGGATTTACCACTTCTGACAGCAACTGAAGCCCTCCACTCATAGTTCCTGTTTCTGCTCTGCCCCACAGCTACCTCCAGCCTTTTGAGAAGCACGACCCTGAAAGTAAACTCAATGCTAGATAACCACACATCACAATTAGAATGTCATTATATACCCCAGGTTTGAACTACAGAGCTCACTGCTAAGTGAGCTGCTAAAAATGTGCTTTTTATGGTGAGAGATGGTTAATTCCTCATTTCAAGGCCCAAATAGCATGCTTTTCAATGAACACTGCAAATTTGTTCTCTGGTTGTTCCAGTGTTCTCTAAAGTTCTAATACAAGATCATCAAGGGCTAATTGTCTGGAAACGTAGTTGATGGAAATAGCTAGTCATCCTATAATCTGTTCTACATTAAATCTCCTCAGGGGGCTTGGAAGCAGAATACCAACATCCACACAGATCGCTTGCATTTTAGCTAGGAGCAAATACTCAAGTTAGCAGCAGAGCAAAAACAATTATGAAGAATATCCTGTATATCCTCAGCCACATAAGTTCTCAATCAAAACAGCAGCAAATGCTAAACAAGAAAGCACTCAGCATGGTATGTTCCAAGGGATACATTTGTTGTTCTTATCCCATTGGCTGCAGATGACCAATGTCAAAAGAACAAAACACAATTACTAGAAAAAGGCAATTCATTAGAAGTGTCCTTTTGGATATTTCACTGTTTCTTGGTGAAAGCTAGCAGGCTTACCCGCTAGGAGTAATGATGCCTTGTATTTCTGTTTACATCAAAGGTCAAGTCTCTGAATAGTGTAAAGTAAGTTTGGAGTAACACTTATATTTGCCCTAGTTCAGAAAAAAGGAATAAGAATTACAGTAATGGCAGGGGTATGCCTCTTGGGAAAAGCATGCAAGGCTTTGTCACAGGTACAGGGGTTTGGGTGGTTTTTCTGATTGCTGCTGGCTAACAGTGCACTGCTGCTCCCAAGGACTCAAGACCAACAGTAATATCTCCAAACAATGTCATTTCCAGAAGGGACTGTTTCCTGTATTCTTTCAGTGACACTACCTTTAAAAAGAGAACAGCAAACAAAAACTGGTTGGAGGCAATTCACAGTTAACACCACCTCCAGCTTCAAAAGTGCAGAATCATAGTTATTGCCTATGTCAAATACAAATAGATTAATGTAGACCAATGGTACTCTTCCTCATAGTACAGCAATTGCTTACAAAAAGAGCAAGAAGCATGCCTGAAACACAGAGCACTTTTTTAAAAGAAAAATGCTTTACCAGAAAAAGAACTTGACTTCTCTAAACGTTGTGATGGATACTTAATGCTCTAGCAAAATGGAGTAATATAAACCACTTTAAAGCACTTGTTGTAAATACATATTTACATGACATTGCATAGAAAACCAATGAGCAATAGGCTTACAAATCTCAATTTCGTGACAGAGGAAATGCTTAAATTTAAACTAAATAGAAGAAAAAATTATTATAAAAAGATGGGATGAAGTTCATTATGTCAAAATATAGGAAGAGAAAAGAGGCTAGAAATCGGGTTATCACAGACATCTGAAAAGGCTTCTGTCAGGTTGCTGGGGGACGGATGGACAGGACAGGGGACATTCCTTAAAAACACAAAAGGAGCTTTGCAGAGAACAAGATGCCCAACACAAAGCAGGGAACAGTTTCCAGACGTTTTATTTTCCATTTCAATGGGCAAAAATTTTAAACCATAAGATTTGGCGCAGGCTGTCAGCTACTCTACTTTAGAATTTATAAAAACCGCCTCTTGACAAAAATGCTACATCGCATTTACAACAAAGGACATTTGTTGCTCATGTCATGCAAAACACCTCATAGAAACTTCCTCCTGCACAAGCATACATGTGGACTCAACTCCTTTGTGCCTGCAAAGGAGCTGTGCTTACAGCTGCGGATGGATGCTTTCCACCGCTCCCACCTCTGCCTGCTCATGGTCTCTATTTCTTGCTGATTGCATTTACGTTTGATTACTCTGATTTTTCTCTTGCCGTTTGCCACCAGGTAAAGCTCACCGTAGCCCCTCTAAAAGCGTGGACTAGGGCAGCTGTACAGCGCTCAGCTCTGCCACCCGTTCGCTTTTTAAATGAGAAGGAAGAAACAGACTCAGAGATACTGATGCACTCTCTGAAGCTCACTTCAGATCTCGAATCAAAGTCAAGCAAGCCCGCCCGCCGTCCCTCCGGGGCTCGGAGTCTCACGAGTAACCATTCAAAAATCACTCCGCGGATCAGAAACCCGCACCGCGGGCGGGGACCTTGGGAAGTTAAAGCGCACCCAGCTAAACTTTTCTTTGTGGCAGGGCTGCACGGCGGCGAACCCGAAGCCGCGTTCCGCGGGGAGCCCCGCAGGACCCTGCCCCGCAAGAGACAAAGGCTGCAGCGAGCCCCGCGGTGCCGCCAGCCCCCGCCCGCGCCGCCCCACTCACATGCCCCGCTGCAGCCGCGGCTCCGTGGCGGCCAGCGCCCAGCACAGGCAAAGGCAGAGGCAGGCCGGCCCCGGGCCCATGGCGCCGCCGAGGGAAGCGATGTGCGGCGCGGAGGGATGCGGAGGGCGGCCGCAGCTCAGCGGTACACCAGCCGCCCGCCCGGCTACCGCCGACCCTCCAAATGGTTTAAAGCCGCGGCGAGGCGCGCCACTGGCTGGGCGGCCCCGGCCCGCCCCCAGCCCGCCCCGCAGCTCCCCGCGCCGCTCGGGGCCAGGGGCCGCCGTGCCCCCATCCCCCCCGGCGGGCTCGGGGCTCCCGGGCCGGGACCCGCGGGCTCTCCTGACGCCCCGCGCCGCCCGCGTGCTTCCAGCTTCACCTCTCCTCCTCTGGGCTGTCTCTGCGGTTCCCCCTCCTCGAAAGGGACTTTCCTCTCGGTCCAAATTCCCGTTGGGCACAACACGGGGAGGTGGAAATAAGGAAGGATTTGTTTCCACTGAATAATATCTGAAGTTGTGTGCAGCCTCATGTTCATGACGGCTACCGGTTCTCGGAGGAGAACTGCCACCCCCTGCACGCTCTCCCTCCTGCTCCAGGATGCCAAGCTGTTTCTGCTTTACTGCGAGAGCCGTAGCTCAGCTTCTCCTTTTTCCTCCAGTCCTTCTTTGTTCCATGCGTGACGTCCGTTACAATCACATCTGAGCACTTCAAAGAGGTAACCATGAAAATAAATGCATTTAACATCACGAGGGAGGGATAACACCACTACTGTGAGAGTTAGTGACAGCAAGAATGTACAGCTGGGAGCGGAGGAGTGGTTTGTTAAATCCCAGAGTTGCCAGCTATCCTCTAGACCACCCATCCTCCCATCTTTATCATCTCTCCAGACCTTTACTGCTCTCAGAAGGCAACTCTTCCCCTTTACTGGTGAGAGAAGGGAGATCAACTGACCTGAAAGGGGAACCGTGCATAGCAGCAAATAATAAAGGGGGAAAACGTACCTTAAGCATTTTATGATCTAATGTAGGACTCAGGGTCTATTACCCCACAATTTTCCTGCCTCTAGAGAGCCATGAGTAACCAGCCGCTGAGCTGATGGGCCCTGAGCCAATTGATGCTAAAGACAACTGTGATTTCCTTCCACTCCAGTGTGGAATGGGCTTGGTCTCTGGTTGCTCCAGATTAGCACCTATCCAAATTTGTGACAGAGAGAACTGCACGGGCACACTAACATCCTCACGGGTTAGGGGTCAGCCTTAGTGTTACAGTGCATTAATTTGTCTTCCTTTCAGTCCTGTAACAAGATACACTGGCTTCTCCTTTACACGCACTTTACAAGCAGAGTTTCCTGCATGTTTTTTATTTTCCAAGGCCTTTGTGAAAGTAGGTAAACATTTACCGATCATAACAAGAAAACAGGTTTGATGTTGTTCATTGCTTTGAAGCTTGCATTGACATGATCCCCTTGAGACTTTATTGACTGATTTCTTTCTCATGGTAAAGGAAACACAGAGCCCTTATCTGACCTTAGAGCAGATTAATTGTACTCTGAAATTTCCGTTGAATGGCTAAGCCTTTCTTGCGTCTGGAGTAGTTTTAACTCTGCAGGACCTTATGTTGAGCTAATCACATTACCTCCTGCAAAGCACATAGTTTTCTAATCATTTTATTTCTTAAACCCCAGAAAATCTTTCTTCATAAAATAATAGACCTTCATTACAGCAAGTCTGAGTGTTCATTATGTTCTGAGATGTCATCCCAACCGGGATTATTTTCAGGATCACATCATGGCAATATAGCAAAGGAACTTATTGATCAGCTGTTTTTTTCCAGGAGAGGTATATTAGTCTTTAAAAAATGTTTTTATTTTTTCCATCTCTAAGGGACTCAAAAATAAACTGTTCAACATTATTTTTCAAACCTGCATGTGATCATTACAAACTATACACAACATTTATACACATCCAGTTATTAAGAATAACAGAACAGCAACATGCAAATTTGGGGTGTACTGAAGTGCAGCATACCTTAATCAGTGAAGGCAACCGAATAGGCAGGACCTTTGCCTGGGGGCCACACAGCAAAATACAGCTGCAACTGAATTCTGAAGATGGAGCAGTGTAACATCCCCTTGCCTTCTGTGTAGAGTCTTGCAGGCCTCGCTGTAGTGACTATGACACTGACATTCTCCTGAGTTGAAATGTAAATCCAGCCTGTGCAATGTGCCCTTCTTACAAATACTATTTAATGTTTTCTGCTCAGCTGTGTTTTAATTGAGAATATCCTGCAAAGCTGTTGACTTTAATGGGACAATTCACATGAGTTGCGTGATTAAGAATTGCAGCATTTGTAAAAGCAGTTTCAAAACCCTAGTGGGATAAGTGATCCGACTGTGCCCAAGTCAGGTAAATCTTCTGACCCGACATAGATAATACAGAGGTAAAAGAAGACTCATTTATTCTAGTTCTTACACGGGTAACAGTGTGCTACGTCAGGAAAAAAGGGTAGTGGATACAGCATTAGTGAATTCTTTCTATTCCACATCCCTGCCATGACCAGCTGGACACACAAAACTTACTTGCTATACAATTGTGCATCTTTCATCTTGATACCTACAAACCACATCATGGCCACCACCAAACCAGTCTCTGAATATGTTGACAAAAGAGTTCCCTTCCTGATTGGTGAAAGGAGTAAATTAAATAGCATCTTGCCCTGCTAAATCAGCTTTTGAACTGGGCAGTTAAAGTGCCAGTTCTTAGTGGCTTGGTGCAGGTGAGCTACAACCTAATCTGATTGCATAGAATACAAACAGTTAGAGAAAAACCATTCATGCCCTCCATGTAGTACTGAAGGACTTTCTGTGGGATGGAAGATATATAACTTTCATTATTCTCCTCTCTTGTTGATCAGAAAATTGTTCTGACATATTCCAGTACAATCCAAATTCAGCACATTATTTACAACAGCGTCCAGATCATGAATTCTGTAGCAAAGTCAGTATCTGTGAAGAAAGTTCTATCCTATCCTCTCCATTTTAAAGCATATTTCCCTCCTCATTAACATTTTAATTTTGATTTATGATTTTGCCTTTCTACAAAGATGTTGTGACAGTTGTTGTGTATCCCCCAAGCGTGAATGAGTGTGCCCACAACTTTGACTCAGTAACACATCACCCTTTTCTATTTTCATTTTTCTGTCTAATTCTCAATATCTCCATTTCCACTCTTTTTAAATCGTAGCTAGTTACAGGATTTAACATTCCCTTCTGACATAAAGAAATTTTCGTGCAGAGACTGTAATTAGGAAGGCTGTGCTGTGTTCTGTTATTAGCAGGAATTGTGATTTTTGGAGTGGTGGGTTAATTGCTAATAACCATATGTAATGCTTCTCTCAAGATGTTTCCCATTACAGTAATTAACTTAGCAGCTGGGGTAACAGACATTTACCATTTGTCTTCACAGTATCCCTGGTTTAGGATTGTTCCAAAAACCTATTTGGATTTTGTTTGTTCAATTCCCAGGTGTAAGATGAAAAAGAGAGGATGCTGAGAAACGGACATTTGGAAAGAACAAGTTGCAGGGATAGTACCTGTTTACAGATGCTACCTGTCCATCAGTGTATCCTCAGGAATTCTGAATTTTTCTTCACTAGTCTTAGACCATCATTTTCATCAGCACCAACTGGATGGAGAGCATGGCAGACCAGCCTGAAACAGAGAATGTTTCCAAAAACGTATTGATTACTGCTCAAATTAATCTGATTAATCTTTAGCCTTCTTGAGGATTTACTAATTGAAGTGCAGAATTTATTACTGCCTATTCATAATCATAACCTCAAAATCCCTATGATTTGTAAATATTTCTTTTTTCTTGATGTTTCACAGTCAACTATATAAGCATTTTAGGTAATTACTTCATTCCTATGTTGTCTCACCGGAGTTCCTTCCTCCACAATAAGCAGTAAGAGCTATGCCTGAATTACAGTAATATTTTTAAGTACATGGCTAACCTGAAATTTAAGAAGAAAATAAGGTTGTTCTACAAAGCCAGACCACCTGACAGAGCAATAGCAGTTTTGTTGATTTAATTCATCAACAGAATATATTGAAAGGATTCTTTTTGCTTACAAGATAATTTTAAAGACTTTTAGGACTGTGATGCTAAATTTATTCCTTTTTTAACTTTGTTCTGGCTAGAGTAACGCCTGTATGATACTGTATTAAAGAAGGTTTGTTAATACCCCTAAAGATGTAAAGCATCATACCAAGGCCATTGGAAGCTTTCTCTGTTGCAGTGAATTGGCGTTGCTCCACTGCAATGAATGGGGAAATGCCAATTTACAGTAACTGAGGATCTAACCCGTGTTGTTAATCATAATTACGGACTTACTTTGGGAGGTACATTTTCTAAAGCAGTTGGGTAAGACAAGAAAATTAAGTTCAAATTATTTTCTTCTACAGGAAGTAAAAGTAGTACATAAATAAATACTTGGAGCTGCACTAGATCTTTAAAACATATAATAGCTTTCTGGCACTGCATTGTTCCATGATATTTTTTCCTACAGCACATAATAGTAAGTTTCTGATAATAGTGCTCACAGACAGCTTTGATTATAACCACTTGTCAGGGAATGGATAACTAGGAAAATAACACCATATTCAACTGTAAAAAATGCTGCCTGAAATACATTAATACAGTGATAATTTCCACTAATAGAAGCCTCCGAACCCCATCCATTAGCTCTGAATTGAAATTCCTGTTTCATTTCTATCTTTCTGAGCATTTCTGCCCTCTGACCCCCTCTTCCATTACTTGGTAACAACACAGCCATTCACAGGCATTAGCTGCCACAAAGAGCCAAACCCCTGCACGAAGAGTAGTGACAAATTCACTGTGTGTTTGAGCAAACGTGGCTGGGACTGGAAGCTGGGACCGGAAGCTGGGACCCTCGGTGGCCCTGCCTGGCGTGGGCAGTGCTTTGCATGTGCCGCTACAGGTGATGATGAGAGGTAGGGAGTGTGTAGTTCAATAGGTTTTCCTTCTGTGGGAATTTACTGTCAACATCCTACTCATTCCCCAGTCATTTCCACCCTGCCCATCCAACAGTCACCAACTACGCTCTTCCATTTGCCTGGTGTAACAGAAACAGGTTTTCATTGACGTCTGAGGTTCATTCAGAGGAGAGGGCAGGAGGGGTTGGAAGGGAAGGAAATAAAAAGGGTCTGAACAATTTAACCCCATAGCACTCTCTCTAAAAGGGAAAGAATGTTCAAATAAAGTATTTCTTTTTGACAGAATAAGTAGGAATCCATTGATATTCAAGTCAGGAGTATATTTCTGTAGGGAGCTATTACATCTGATTGAGAAAATAAAATGTTCCCCACATTCACAATTACTTATATAAAGACCACTGATCTCATTTCTTAGCTTTTCTCTTTAGCATTGGTTAACCAAAACCCTAGCAAGAACACACTATTGACAATATAATCCTGAAGTAAGTTTTATGTTGACAGGCAATAACAACTGGGAGTACTTTTATCTATTTCTGGATTTGGGATAATGACACTCCAATGAGTAGCTCATCTAGCATACTTGCATACATTCAAATTAAAATCACACATTTGGGGAGGACTCGCATCTTCTCTGACCTACACAGGTGAGTGCCAGATGTAACTCAAATAAACTTAATGGAGCTATTCCAGCCTCATCTCAATACAAAGAAAAGAATTAGGGTTTAGAAACTTCAGAGCAATCCACTATTTTGCAGAGCAGTGCAAATATTACAAAACATTTTCTAGGAGGAAATAGGTTTTTATTTTTTAACAGTTCTCTTCTCAGTGCTCTTCTTTTGACCGTGCTGTTACCCACCTGAAAAATCTGCAAACAGCTGAACAAGCAACTCATATAAAAACTCAGCAGAGTACCTGCATACTTATATGTTCAGAGAAATCAAATTTGGGGTGTTCATGCTAGGAGTGTTTAAAGGCTCATCAAGTCAGGAAATACAGAGAGCCCTTTGAGACTTAGCCAACCAACCATAGGTAGACAACACAATCTGATTTTCAAATATTCTTGATCTATCCTGAGGGTAGGAAATTTCATAGAGTTATTCTCTAAGAAAATTGAAACAAATAAATGCAAAAAATATTAAAATATGTGATAAAAGAGGTCTATTTCACCTAATGAATTTTTCAGCTAGTTCATAGCATAGCTCAGTGAGTGTCAGGGCTATACTAAAGGGATGAACTCAAGCACACAAAAAAGGCAATAATAATACTCCAGCAACTGCTGCATGTAAAACTACAGTCTTAACTAGCACTAATACTTCAAGCATTCTAATTTATCCTCTGGGGTAGGCAACCCACTCAAAATTTGGGTTTTAGATGTTAAAACTAGTAACTCTCGTCTACATCACCAAAAATGCAGTCGCAAAATATATCAAAGAAAAAAGTGCTCAGAAGTAGACTTCTCCTCAGGGTTTCCCTGTCCCTTTGGAAATGCTCATGTATTTCAGATGTGAGCTGCTTGGAAAGCCTGTATTTTCTCCTTTGTCTTATACAGTACTAAGCACATCACTGGTACTTAAAATACAAAAATTCAAGGGAATAAATGCTTTGTTTGTTTGCTTCCAATTAGGGGCTAATGAAATCCCAGGAATACACTTTCAGGTAATTTGTCACAGATGAACCGAAACTCAATAGCGTGTTTCTCTGTATAACTTCCCTCTCTTGTCTGTTCTGCTGACACAACTAGACCACACTTCATTCTCAGAAAGACATTAGAGCATTACTTTACTGTTTTTTCCTCTAAATTACCTGCCTGGCTACTGTCACCATTGATCTTTTAAGTCCTTGACTGAGTAATCAGTCAGACAGCTAATTAATGTAGTGGCTTGGAGGGAAAGAGGGAGGGAAGGATGAAATTAAAGAGGAGAGTTTTTTCCTTATTCTTCATGTTTTTATTGCCTTTGAAAAGTGCTTTATCTGTAGCATAAAGGAGCATTTGTCTGTTCTTTTTTCTTCTGAGAAACAGTTTACCTACTATAAATCTATTTACCAACTATTAACAGAAACCAGGAGAATTTTTTGGGAACGATGAAACTGAAATCTAAGAAGAAAAATAAAATTCTAAGATTTTGTATTTATTTTTTCCGTTAACACTTACAGACTACATTATGTATTTTGAATAAGTAGAAACTGCAAGACCTGACCCATATTTTCAGACATTTTTAGAACTAAAACACATATTTTAAAATTCAGATAACATTGTCATATTTTGATAGAGCGAGAACTTTTTTTCTATTCTTCCCTCCTCCTGGGTCCCCTCCCCATAGACTAAACAACCCATGTGATCTACAAACCCCCAAATCTATCTGGATTTGTTTTTAATCAAAACTGCTCAAATTCAGGTGCCTGAACATATGGTTTAAACACCACCACTCCGTTTGACTTTAGTCTGAGACCAAAGACATGAGGAAAGGGAATGCCTCACGCTAAAATTTATATTCCAAAAGCACTCATCAGGGTCCATGTTTTTTTAAAAAAATCATATAGTCATATTTTACCTTTATGGTGCCAAAGCACTTTGCTCCAGATCCTTCCCTAACTCCTAAACTTTTAGTAGGTTTTATTCTCAAATGTCGAGTCTAGAAAATGATGCCTGCACATTGCAGTTGAGGATGTTTGCAAGCTTTCCTGTATATTTCCCTATCTAACATTAATAACCAAGTTCTCTTAAAAGAATAAAAGAACTGGTAAGAAAGTTAGCATTAGAGTAGACAGATCCTGTTTTCCTAATCATGGATATCTGAGAAGCATAGAGAATTCTCATCTTTGTGATATCTATGATACATGAAAAGATATTTAATTTCCCTTATTATCAAGGAATCATAGGTATCCTGGAACAGCTTTTAATACACAGAGTTAACCTCATACTGCCATGCACGTATAAAGGCATTTACGTATTACAAGGCAGGATTCAAACATTCTTGTCTACAGGGAGCTGATGAACTGAAAATGGTTTAATAAGCCTTCTTTTTAAATTCTTAAGGGAGACAGATATTAGCATCAGCAGTATTTGCTGTTAAACGTAAATAGAATCATCCTGAGTATGGGAATTGCGCTGACCGTGCTTCATGAAACAGCAAGCACAGGACTCCAGCAAGAAAGTGGCAATTAAATATTTCATACTTGCCTGTATGTCTGTTTATCTACAGCTTAACAGGTTGTACTGTGATCATATCCAACAACAACAAAACGGTGTTGGAATGGAATCCCCAACTAATAATTCTGTGCCTATTATTAACTTGTGGAGAAACCCACATTGCTACAAAGATTTACATGAAAACTGTCTGAGAAAAATATGTAACCATCAAAAAAGCAGCCATCACTCCAACAAAATCAGTGTTGAGTGGACTAAGTACTGCAAATCAAGCAAGTTTTATTAACTCATGTATCAAGACAATAATAAATTAATCATCATCTAGATATATGGAAGAAAAAGGCAATGTCAGTAGTTACAGGCTTTTTAGACTGACCTCAAAATTTGTCTAAAAATCAAAAATAATTCTGAGGATTACTACAATTAAAGATTAATGGAAATGGTACAAAAATCTAAGTTTATGAAGCTAAATCGTGCTAAAATAAGTCAACATTATTTTTTTATTATTGACTTTTTAGATGCAAGCTCTAATCTATACAGATTCCAGTGAAGCATTAGTACCTGTGGAAAATTGTTAGTTTAACCTCAAGCAGCTTACTGTACAAGAAAAGCTAAGGAGGATATAATGGTGAGTTGTATGCAAAAGGGAATTGTTTAGTTATGGGAAGCTCACTAATTAATCTCTCAAGGATGAGTCTTGGGGAAAATAAAAGTACTATCTTGGGGGAAAAAAATAGTACTATCTCTGCACGCTATGGCACAAATGATAGGCATATCCTCATGAAGTTTGCTGGTGAAAAGGTGAGAGATGCTGAAGAGAATGAGAATATCACTCTGGAACAGCAAAATATGGATGAAATCTAAGACCACAAGAAGCTAGATTATACACATGGGGACTAATAATAACAACAATCTTTGCTGTATTTGCCATGACACACAAAGAGACAAAATGGAGTTACTCACATGATTCTGTAAGCCACTAATGTGGTAAGGCAGTAAACCAAAAAACATAAAAAGATCAGTATGCTCCTAGAATGTAGTGATACCTTAGCAGTAAAGATATATTGCTCCTGCTAGGAGGCATTCTGAGATACCACAAACAGGTTTGATTATTCAGGAGTGTGAAGAAAAGAATTCAACATGATGCAGGTATGGAGCAAGTCTATTAGGATGCAGGAGAACAGGCAGCCAGGAAACTAGAAAGAATTTGATCTGTTTAGACGAGCAAAAATAAGGCTTGTTTAAACTAGCAGAATGAAGGTTGGGGCAGAAAGAGAGATCGTTATGTGATTGCTCTTTCAAAGCACACTATGAAAAGGGGGATGGGACAGGATAAGTATCAGGGACATGCAAGAATGTTGGCAAAG
The DNA here is from genome assembly GCF_015220075.1 of Falco rusticolus. Classification (NCBI taxonomy): domain Eukaryota; kingdom Metazoa; phylum Chordata; class Aves; order Falconiformes; family Falconidae; genus Falco; species Falco rusticolus. The sequence goes on from NC_051199.1 coordinate 25,653,188, forward strand.
CTAAAAGACAATGCTGGCATAAGCACAAGCCAGTCCAAACTAGCCATACACATACATTTAAGGCATGAGTGTCTGGAATAGCCTCCTAGTAGGAACAAAATAAAGATCTAGCTACGTGGTGGACATTTGTAAGTTCATTAAAAGAATTCTAAAATACAGTTTTATGTGATAACAGGGAACTGGATTTGGTCACCAGGCGATGCCTTTCAATCCTACATTCCCTGCTGGTTTTCAGCCTTTTAATTACGAATCCTGTCACTATAACCAGTGTGTTGCAGCCTCAGGTACAAGAATAACACACTGATCTTTTCTAGTAACTCCTGTGCTAGAAATGGGGTTCTACCTCAAGCAGCTATATGAAACAGCTTTGGAGGCTGACAATTTAAATAACTTTCAGTGACTTTCAACAACTAAGCCTTTTGCACCTTGAAGAGGGAATAATCTTTTTGGTTTGTCTTTGGGTGTAATAGGATCCTGAACCTAGCTTGGGGATCTTTAGCCTTATACTAATGTAAATAATAACCAAAAAATGGCAAACTAACCCTGAAATTACAGCATGCTATCATGTTTTCTCTTAAGAGAGAAATATATTTGTCTTTTAGATCACAGGAAAACATCTAGAGGGTGAATAAAAGTGAAGTCCAGCTACAATTTCAAGGCGCAAATTTGCATGCACCCGTCTATCATGATAGCATGGGTAATTAAACCAGTGGTGTCAAGATAGTCCAAACCTGCTAGCTGAGTTTATTTGCAATGTTACTGACAATGGGAAATGATCAGTTATCATGGTTTAGTTAGAACTAGAAATACAGTATGTGTCAACTTTCGTTTCATGATAGAGCACCTTCTTTTGCAACCATTTACTGATAAGCCAAATCTACCAAGGTTACCACTGCAGGGCTAACAGAAGAACAAGATAGCTTCTGTTATATCTTTGTACACCATCGGCAAGTGGCCTCCTAAATTTTCTTTACAAGACCTTTATCTCCAGCAAGGATGTATGCAGGAAAAAGACTGGCAGTTGATCAGCAATTGCAAAGTTGATTTTGCAGATCTAAACAATTGCGGAAAACCAAAATCTCACTCCTGCTATGTCATTCCTTGCAACATTGTTTTTCCCACTTTTATACTGAAGTCGTGGTAAGAAAATTTGACAGAAACATTGAATTTCATTAAACTGAGATGGTAGACAACATTCACTTAACATCAATTAGTTTCTATTATAGCTGATAATTTGGACCAGGGCAATACGCAATTGACATTCAGAGCTTGGTTCAGACATGATATGGATAAAGGGGGATGCCTCTGCAGCTGTGTTGCTCCTCCCCCGTCACTTAACTATGTGTGTGTTGAACTCGGCAGCAGCCCCCCAGGACATCTGCTCATGTTATTAGGTATTACAGCAATGTTCTAAAATCTATGTTTGAAAAGCAGTGTTTCTTTGTATACATTTTGTTACATTTCTCGGTGAAAATGGAATTTGCTTCCTGAACTGCTATGATCTATTTTGGCTGTTGCAGCATTACTGAGCTGGAATCTTCAGATTTATGGTGGGGTTTATATTTGTGCTCTTTAAGTGTTGAGCACAGCAGTGATATCATTCAGATATACATTATTAACTGATAAACTATTCTGTCCATCTTAAGGCTTGTTTTCACTTACTTAAAAGTCAGTAAATGCAGCACAGGAACCAGAATTTGATAGCTTAGGCATTAAAATTATATGGGACATTGGGTTTATTTTCTTGCTCCCAAAGCTCATAGGTGACCTGAACGAAGTAATGAAAAAAGTTGTAAAGTTGTAAACAAATTAACTTTAGGCTGTTTAGCTCCTAAAGTAGAGTTGCAATCTTGCAGCAGTCAAGAAATGGCTCCTCAGCATCCCCAAGAAGGAAGCTATATAAATTATCAAATAGAAAAGTATGAAAGACGAAGATGTGTCCTAAATCTCACATTCTACTGGGCTTAAATACTGAAAAAATAACTATGCTCATTTGGAATTTGCAGTCTGGGATTATCCTGATCTTAATTTACATCGAGTGATCACTAGATAAATTGACAATCTTTAGAACAGGGATCAAGACCAAGTAATCTCTTTTTTCAGCTCAACACCTCCCTCTGCTCCTGTGCCGCACTGCACTGCACTAGGAGCCGGAACCTGCTCAAAGCGGGTCCTGTCTTGGCTTCCTTTTTCTCCCAACATTTGTCCAGAAATCCCTGATTTCTCATCCCTATTTCTCCTTTTTCAGGCACTTCCATAGAGGAAGACTGGCAATACAGCAAACACTGAGGAAAAAAAAAAATCTCCTTTTGAACAATTGGGCAAGAATAAAGACCTGTGTCTTCCAGCATAATTTCTAATGAAGATAGATACTGGCTTCATGTCTTCTGGAGAGGTTATCTCAGGTAGCAGTGTGCACAGAGGGACGTCAGCATGGGACAGGCAAAGCTGCTGAGCCTTGCTAAGACACAGTTCTGGACACAAGCCGAAACAGAATGTTAAGCATTAGGGAAACATCGCTATCAAAAACATGGCCATTACGAGCTTTAGGCTTGCAAGTCTCACTGTACTGCCAGGATTTAAGTACTTGTATTTCACCTCAATGTCCTAAGGCACTGGGGTGGGGGGGGTGTTTTAATTTCAAATTTCCCTTTAAATTCTTCCTGCCTTGCCAAGGTGGCCTAAGGACAAATCCATTAATGCATGCGATATGCAGGTATATTTACATTATGGGAGTTATGTAAGCAGGTAGATCTCATCAATAATTCAAGGTTTTGTGGGTAAAGTAAGATGTGACCATTTTCCTCTTCCAGCTTCTCAGGGTTTCTGTGCAAGTCACACAGTCCATATGCTTTTCTTGTGAACAATTTTAAGGGACAATACTTTAAGGGATGATGGTTCCAATCCTTCCATCTGCAGAAGGTTGAGTGACCCTCTCTCACTTATTTCTCACAGAAACAAGCTAGAGGAATTACCAATGTAAAATAAGAATTAGCAAGGGAAGGATCAAGCTCTCTGATTCTATTTTGATGACAGTACGTCCAAGGTGTAATAAAATCAATAGTTTCTCCTGCTGAAAGGTTTCTTTCTATCTACAGCAATGACAAGAGGATAGTGGGCAAAAAGCTCTATTAGCTGTTCTTTAAGAATCAATCACACTTAAAAGCAATAGTCAGTATGACAGCAACTGCACAATGGACAAATAATTTTTGCACAGAAATATCCTGAATTTCAGAGAAAAGAGATACTTTCAAAGAGCTAGTGTCTCAGCACTCTCCAAACTAGCTGGCTGCAACAAGGTCTTTTACCATCTCATACGAACATACTCTTCATACCAGTCCCTCTGCTGCTTTCTCCTCACCTCATCCAGGGCATGTTTTCTCTCTTCTCTTGCTTATTCCTCGGCTGTTCTCTCTTCATCGGCTCTCAACCACTTAACTTAACCAGCCACACCTGCACCTTATCTACATCGGCCAACCCACCACCCCCGAAGCCAACCCACAGTTGTATATTACTAATGCTAATTAACCCAGCTTCATTCCTCTGCAAGCTAGGAAATAAAATATCTGTTTCTCTAAAAGTCAAGAAAATACTAAGCATTTGTTGCTAAAAACACTGAAACAAAAATGCTCAGATCCTTAAGGGGCAAAAACCAACATACAAATTCAGTCCACCTGACCAAGAACGTTAGATAATGATCAGGATAGATCTGAAGCAAAATTTAAAAAGTCATATTGGGAAGTTCAAAATTCATGAAACTGAACTCCTAGAAGGAAGCCATGATGGCTGTGTGTCATTTCTACGGGGACTTTCCCTCATCTACAGTCTAACCAGCCTCTGACCCTCAGCCTCTGGTAAAAGATGTGAGCTGACCCAGCACAGATCTGTTGTTTTACACCCAATGAGAACACACTGCATTTTCTCTGTATTGTATCTAAATGTATCATACAGATGTAATCGGCAACTACAAAGTCACATTAAATAACAGAAGAAAACAGTAAAATTCTATCAGGTAAAAGGCATATTCATGTATAAATAATGAAGGGGAAATATGACAATCAGCTTGTTCTATTGTAGCACATTGAAATTTTCATACGGGCTTCTGCACAGTAGTGTGGAAGGCGCAAGCAAAAGCCAGAGCAAAGAAAGGAACTGTGCTTGGAGAATTATTCCTTATTGACCCTGAGTGAGCTTTTTGTGGTTCAACAGAAAGCATGGTAAAGGACAAAAGAAACTCTGGTTAACATGCCCCTACTTCTGTCTGAAGTGCAGGGTTTTTTGAGACGTTATGGTTAAGGAACACTGTCACTTTGAGAAAAAAATAGGCAATAGATGTATGCTGGAGTTACAGACAGACTGAATGACTTTGTAAATGTGGACGGCAGACTGTACTCTGTCTTTTTATGCTGTCATGTTTCTTTGCTGATGTCTCTGTTTTAAGATCAGTTTGCTCCATGCATCACCAATTGTCTTTTGTTTTCTCACAGCAGGGAAGGCTCAGTTAATCCATATGTCACGACAAAAAATTCAGGCTTCTCTTTGATAGGGACCAAGCATGACAGCAATCTATTGAAAAGGTGTTTAGGACTATCATTTCCTCCAAGCTAATTTATTGACTGGATGGCTTTCAAAAATAATAGGTCTGTTTCACAAGATAATGAGCTGAGATGTGACTCATGAAGTCCATGTGAGCACACAGACAGACTGATTATGAGAAATAAACTAATAATAAACTACCAGTCCCTAGAAATCAGTACCTGTTGTGATACATGAGTCTGAACTTCAGAGAACATGAATGTTTCCTTACTGCAATTATTTTCTTTTATTATCCTTAGATATGTAAAACAAATTTCTTACTATTAAGCCTTGGACAGATCAGGATGCTAAGAAAGTATCTGATCTTTGGAGGTAGGGGATGACAGTTTCACTGAGCAAACTCCAGTTCCAGCATGTGGTTATAAGGGCAAATGCTAACCCACTAGTATTTAGTTAGGGTTCCCGAATCCACAGATTTATAAATCAGGTGGCAAAGTGAAGCATCTATGCAAATAAAAGACCTTTAACACACCCCATTGACCATTTTTTCCCTGGTGTATTTCACTTGAAGTACACATACCCCAATGCAACTACATAAACAATGTCTCTTTCCTGTAGCATTTGTGGAATGATTTTAGCAATTTTTAACAAATAATTTCTGTCACTCATTTTCCCATTTCTAGGACAGATGATGGACAGGGCACAGCCACATTTCAACTGTAGAAAAGGCTTACTAAAGAAATGTGGCATACTTAGGAAATATGAATTATTCTCACACAATGAAACTTCTTCTGACAAACAAAATGCCTATAATCTTATCTTCCAGAAATAGGGACGATGTCCAACTTCTGCTGAAGCTGTAAGAAAGACTGTCACTACCAAGTCCATCCAATTTTTAACTCTTGCACTCCAGAAGAAATTTTCATACTGCAAAGAGCTTTTCTGGCATGTTTATGACATACCAGAAAATGGGTATTCCAAAAAACGTTCACAATGTTCTCCTCCCTTTAGGTGTAAACCCAGCAGCTCTTTCTATGATTACTGGCTACTGATGCTCACCCTGGAGTAATCAGCTATAAAAACGGTTGAACAGTAGAAAATTCTGGGCCATTGTGGCTTTATGACTCTTTTAAGGCTAGCACTTTTAAGGCTGACCCTGAATCATCCTGACCTTTACTTAGCTGTTGAAACGACTATGCCTTATGTTATCAAGGAAAGAAATTGCTGCCTTAAAATGTTCTTGACCTTGTTCAGCACATTCCTCATGCCATAAGCGACTTGCTTTTAGTTGCCAATAAAGCACAGTCAATGAGTTTAGAAATGACAAACAAAAGTTGCAGAAGTTGCATTCTAGGAGCATTTATAATTTCTTTTAAGAATTAAGAGCTCTCTTCTAGCACTGTGAACTCCAAACTGCTGTGGATGCTCCATCTTTTGCTTCTATTTCTATGAATTATTATGTGATTTCTACAAGCACATTTCAGCATATTGTACTTACATCAACACTTACTAATGCTTAGCAAAATTTTGACAAATATGGTTTGTTCTGGGTATGTACAGTGAAAATAATATGGAACTACAGAGTCATCATTATTTTCTAAGCCTGTTTTTTTCTTTAGCACAACAGATGTCCATTGAAAAGAAAAATATGTTTCCAATGCTTTTAGAATTACTAGGATTTTTCCTCCACAAACATTTCCTGCAAAAGCTGTTCCTGAGAAAAGTGAGTGACCAAAAGCCCCATTTGGAGCTGCTGTGGTGAGCCCCCGTGTACACAGATTTCCACCTTCCTCTCCTTTTAGGGCCCTGAGTAAGGCCTCCGGTTTGCGCAGTTCCCAGTAAATGTGGGACTGTGCGGTAGTAAAATGTCATAGAATCATAGGATCATTGAGGTTGGAAAAGACCCTTGTGATCAAGCCCAGCTGTTAACCCTGCCAAGCCCACCACTAAGCCATGTCCCTAAGCACCACATCTACGCATTTTTTAAACACCTCCAGGGATAGTGAATTTACTGCCTCCCTGGGCAGCCTGTTCCAATGCTTGACCACCCTTTCCATGAAGAAATGTTTCCGCATATCCAATCTAAACCTCCCCTGGTGGAACTTGAGGCTGTTCCCCTGGTCCTGTTGCTAGTTATCTGGGAGAAGAGACTGACCCCCCCCACCTGCCTATGGCCTCCTTCCAGGCAGCTGCAGAGAGCGGTAAGATCCCCCCCCCAGCCCCTTTTCTGCAGGCTGAGCCCCCCCAGCCGCCCCCCGCCAGGCTGGTGCCCCAGCCCCTGCCCGGCTCTGGACACGCTCCAGCCCCTCAGGGTCCCTCCTGCGCTGAGGGGCCCAACACTGAGCCCAGGGTGCGAGGGGCGGCCCCACCAGTGCCCAGCACAGGGGGACGGGCACTGCCCCGCTCCTGCTGGCCACGCTGCTGCTGGCACGAGCCAGGATGCTGTTGGCCTTGGCCACCTGGGCACACTGCTGGCTCATGTTCAGCCGGCTCTCAACTGGCACCCCCCAGGTCCTTTTCTTCCAGGCAGCTTCCCAGCCAACCTGCCCCAAGCCTGCAGTGCTGCGTGGGGCTATTGTGACCCATGTGCAGGACCCGGCACTTCTCCGTGTTGAACCCCACAGAACTGTTCTTGGCCCACCAGTCCGGCCTGTCCAGACCCCTCTGCAGAGCCTTCCTGCCCTCCAGCGGATGAACACTCCCACCCAACTTGGTGTAGCCTTCAAACTTACAGAGGGTGGACTCGGTCCCCTCATCCCCTTCCTCCCTTTAGCAGAAATGAACAGATGTATTTTTATTTGTGAAATAAACCCTGGATTTTAAGGGGTGAAATTCTGAGACACAAATAATCCCATGGTGCCACAGCAACTCTGTTACAATAGGGTTTAAGCCAAGTTGCCATAAATATTTGTGTACAAGCCAAAAAAAACAGTCCAAGTATACTAAATTGATACCTAGCAGGTCATTTCTAAGTAGTGCAGGTCAGACAGTTACCTGTTGGTTTCAATTAAGCTTTGCAAAACACCCTTGTGTTGTGGTGTACCATGAAGAAAAATAATGAGGCAACACAAACCAAAGTGCTTCACTTAAAATGCAGACTTTGGGCTGTGTGAATCAAGTTTGCACTGAAAATAAGCAACTCAACAGCACGCTGAGAACAGCAGGTCAGTGAAAAGCAGGACGAAGAGCCAGGGTGGGGGGAAGAAGGGAATTAGAAAATTTTGTAAGACCCCAGCTTCCATCAGCTGGGTACAAGCACTTTAGGACTTGTTTCCGCTGAAACTCTATGGATTCTATCAAGGTAATAAACATAGGCTATTATCATCTTGCTTGGCACTTCTTTAGCATATTCATCCTGCAGATCTCTAAGCACTTTACAAACCTCTGGCAATGGCTGCGTTAAAGTGTACTTGAATGTTATCAGCATTTTGTAGACAGAAAGAAAAAAAATCAATAAGAAATCATAGCGGTCAAATATTTTTTCTGTTATATTAACATCTAGGTATATCCACTGAGGCAAAATCAGTTGTGAAAAAACACAGACTGAGAAATTAATTTTTTATAGTATAAATAAACAACACATGAGAAGAATTAAATGACCATCCCTAATTCACAGAGAAGAAAAAGGCAGTATGTAACATGCCCAAAGTCAAGCAGAAGCAGAGGTAGGATGCTTGGAGCATTGTTACCATAAAGCCTGTGCCAGTGCCCAAGCCACAAGTATAGTACAATGTAATGTTCTTTTTTTGTAAGATAGTAAAGGGGCACATAATTAATACATGAAAGTGTATCAGCTAATGGGAAGTTTAGATGAACATTAACATACAGTTACAGTTTCTTGTTTAGTGACATAGTGAACATCTTGGAACTCTACAATGAAATCACCAACTGGGGAAGGATTTTTTTCTTCTATTTCCTATTCACGATTTCTTTTTTGGCTCTGAAATAAAACTGGGACATGTGGACAGGTGGCTTTAACTAGCTTTTATTTTCCTTGGAAAGAGTCTATTCTCAAATGAAGTGGAAAAAGATTGTCAATATAGTATTTACTACTTTGTGGAGGAGAAAAAGCTGTTCCTTCAAGTAGCTAACCTGTTCAAAGTGCCATGTAAAATGCCAGAATCTCCCCAATGCAGATAATGAAAAGATCATAATAAACAAAAAACCTGTTTTATTTAGATGTGTGCTGAACGGTCACACTCTGAAGACACTATGCCTTTGCAACAGTACACTGATTGATTCATCTGCAAACCAACAAGCCAGCTCAAGCCAGTGGAAACCAGAAGTACTTTTTAAACTAGAAGTTTTACTAAGGCTTTTAGAAACACACGAGAGCAGTGCAGAATGGAAGCACTAACATATGATAGCATCCTGCATATCCTTTCCTAAGAGCTGGCAAATGTTCCTCGTACACCTGGAGCTGCACAAGCACAGCGGGTGTGCGGGGAGAGGAGCAGAAACCCAACAACAGCCACTAGCTGTCCTACAGGTCAGGTACAATCCACCCAGGGAGCAGCCCCCGTTCAGCTATAGGTCTGTAGGAAACCTGTGGCACAAGAGAGCGAGGAAGCCAGGAATGGGTTGATGAAAGCAAATGGCTTCCCACAAAGGTGTCCTGGAATAGAAGGGTTGGAAGATCAGAGTGGCCAGGTTCGGAAGGGACCTCGGGGGGGCACCTAGGCTGACCCCGGCTACAGCAGGTCACAGAGCCGCGTCCGGGCGGGTTGTGGGTGTCTCCAGACACGGAGACCCCACCGCCCCTCCGGGCAGCCCGCTCCAGTGCTCCGCCACCCTCAAGGCAGAGAAGTTTTTCCTCACATTCAGATGGAGCTTCTTGGGCTGCAGCGTGTGCCCGCCGCCCCTGGTCCCGTCGCTGCGCACTGCTGACGGGAGACTGGCCCTGTCCCCTCGGCATCCGCCTGTCAGACATTTGATGGCACTGATAACACCTTCCCACAAAGCACCTTCAGAGCAGGAGCCTTTTTCAGGCCCCAGCACTGGTGTGTGTCCCCCTGAAGGAAGCGTGCTGCCTCAGGGAACCCTGCCGCCGGGACTGCCCTCAGGGAGGTGGGTGCTCGGGGTGCAGCTCAGCCCCCGCAGCCACCTCCCGGAGAAGTTTTCATTTCATTTTACCAAGTCAGAAATATAAAACGAAGCGGTTTTCCTTTCACAGCACTTACTGGTGTCACACCAAAAGGCGGCGGAGGCGAAGGCGACGCGCGCCCTGTGGCGGCCGAGGCCCGGCAAGCGGAGGACGGTGGCGCGAGCACCGGGGTGGTGGCGCCATCTGGCGCCCAGGGCGGGAATTGCTGCACCGCTCCGCACCGCACCGCTCCGCTCCGCACCGCACAGCGCACGGGGCGCCGGAGCCTGCCCGAAGCGCCGCAGTGGCACCGACCGCACCGCCACAAGTCCCGTGTTTCAGCAGCGCGCCGGCCCGGCCCTTAGGAAAGCAAACGCGCTGCTGCGGAGCATAGAGGTTAAATAGACGGGAATGTAAAGAAGTTGCAGTGAAAGATCGCTGAGCAGGGAGAGAAGAAAGACGAGGAAGAATAAATCTCAAACCGGCTCCCAGCCTGGATGCCGGAATGGCAGAAAACAGAATTCCTGGCAAAAGCCTGGTGCCAGAGGGAAGCCCCGGCGGGCCGGGAGTGGTCCCCTGGGCACTGACCAGGGATGCTCTGCTTTTGCTGGGAAGTTCACATCAGTAACAGATAAACACAATGTATAAATGCACATTGGAACCACGCCTGGATACTTTTAAGAGCAACCAACCCATGGTGACAGCGCGCATACCTATATAAAGTACAAGTGTAAAGTGCTAATTGAGAGCCAGAACATCTCCGCGTTTTACCACCAGGCTGTACTTGAAAGAAATATTTCTGTCACTATATATTCTCATTACAAGGTGTTAAAATTGGCTACCAAATATACCACTCCTTTTTAATGTGTAACACGACTGTACTTCAGTCAGTGTTTCTCATCTCATTAAAAAATGAAACAATTTCTCATAGGCACAAAGTAATTGGTGCTGTCGATTTGCATACAGAGGCTTCTGTATCACTGCCACATCTTGAAAAGTGAAATCATATTTCACTGAACCTCCCCCCCAAAAGGATTAGGTACTCACTTCAAAGGAGTTGTTATTCAGCATCTGAGAGGTTACTAAGAGCCCCAGAAGGATTTGTTGGATTTGTTTCTGCAAACACTGCCACAAATATACTTGAGTCGTTTACTTTTGTGGTGCTTATTGTCATGAAAAGATGAAGATACTGGTCACGCACCTCTCAGTCCAAATGGGGATTCCTTAAAGAGCTTGGATAAGCTTCTTGCTGCTCTTTATGTTCCAGAAACATAATACGGCATAACATAGGTCATCTTTGTCCAGAAGGCAGCTATGTTCTAGAAGGAACACAGAAAATAAGACACACCAGGGAACTTGGAGCAAGGATTCTTTTGGTGGGTTTTCCTCCTTTTGAAAAGCTTACTAATGAGCTGGGTATCATCAATCAGCCTGTTTGCCTCTGGTTATATCAGCAGTATTGGCCATTACTAGATGGGCTCTGGTGATGGAAATGCACTAGTTAAAAGCTCTTTACCACACACTTATGTCCAAAATGAAGTGTTCATACCCTGTGTTTTGTAATCCCTTTTCCAAATTGGTTCAACAGCAGGGTCTTGATCTCAGGGGTCAGTATGGCCTCAGAGTAAAGTCTTCATAAACTTCAAGACAGAAGGTATTTATAAGATATTAGACAGAGAAGCAGTATAACCAAAGTACAACATCAAACCCCATTTTTTCCAGACTAAATGTTTAGGTGCAAAGGAAAATAACTTAAATTGGCAGAGACATATCCCTAATTGGTTGTTTCAGTAAAAGCAGCTCATTATTTGAAGTGAGAAACTTTCCCCCAGCCTACAGAACCTGGAAATTTACAGTATGATCCCCATCTGGTTTGGGATGACATCAAGACTTTTCAACATGGTATCCAAAACAGTCAGAAGCCCAGTGGTTAAGATATTAACATAAGTGTGCAGAAGCCATGGCTGAATTCCTCCTTTTCCTGAACAAAGAAGACTGTCACCTCCATCTGCCATCTCTCAGGTAAGTTTTATCTGTACACTGTCTTCTGTGGACTCTGAAAAAACGTATCACTCCATCTTAGAAACAGAGCTTTGACAAATAGTGTGTTCTTTTTTTCACATAGGAGATCTTTATGTCAAAAGCAGCTCAGATAACAAAGGCCTGACTATTTGTGATTGAGTGTAGAGGCTCATTTACTTTGCTGTTTTTAAAGGCAAAATCCCAGTCAATGTTTCTTGTAGTCAAGGAGAATTTGAGTTCAAAGGAATTTAAATTGTGTCCCAACAAAGCACTATGGCACAGAAACAGGATAGAAAGCTTGGATGCATGTTCTGGATCTGTTTTATAAATAGACGGTTTGGGGCCCATGCAGTATTGAAAGGATTTCCAGTGATTTCAAGACCTATGGCCAGATCTCTTGGGCAAAGCTTCCTATTATACAGAACTGCTATACACGTGCTTAATTGAACTATTTCCTTTTTAAGTGAAAAAAACCCCAACTATTATCATTAGTCTGTGGCTTTGCACACTGGCGTAATACCTGGGTAAGCACCAACCAACTGGAGAACCTGCAGTTTCTCACATGGTTGCATATAGAAGTTTGGACTAGTGGTAACAACTTTGGCACCTTGAATAGTATTTATTATTGCTGGAAGAAATCCTGTACGATCTAAAAATATTGGGCATATACCACTTACAGATTTATCATCAGAGGATACTCCTACATATGCTTTTTAGAAGGCAAATGCCATCTACGTGCTTTTTCTTCCCTTCTCAATTAACTGAGTTCCGTTTCTTGCATGTCTTCCATTTTTTTTCATGTGCTAAGCCAGGAGCACCAACCTTTGAAGCTGCCTACACCAAGGAAGAAGTTTACCTATCTGCTTTATTCAGTTACTGTGATAAAGAGGGTGCTGTGCCGGCACTTTGGGAAAAGAAGGGATGTTAGGGTTAGGCTAAAGCAATGGAAGAGACAAGCTGCTTTGACCCTGTGGTGACAGGAGAGGTGCCTTTGGGACAGTGAGAACTTAATAGATGATGCAGAGTGAGAAAACCTGTAATGGCCAGAAAAGCAACTTGTCTGTCAGAACCATGAAATGTTAATGTTCCACGTGGGCTTTTGAAGCAACTTCTAGGTTTTCTTTGAGGATCTGAACTGAGAAACCAGAGATGGGGGGGTGTTCAAGGCACAAGGCAGCCTGCTCTCTCTCAGCAACAAGGTGTCTGTGTGTCCAGTTGTGCTTTGGTCCCCCAACAGCACCCAGCATAACCAGCATAACAACCTGGCAGACGCTGTAGCTTCCCGACAGGCACGTGCCAGTCACCCAGCACACTCTACTGTCCCACAAAGTTTACAGACCAGTATTTGCCATGCAGAAATTGTGTGGGGGTATCTTGCCTGAGGAGGTAAATAATATGCCAAACGTCAGGTTTCAACTAAATCGTGCTCTTCTGGAACAACCGTTTTCCCCAAAAGTGCCATGATGGAATGTCATCCAGCCTCTGCAAACCTTGAAGTTTTCAGCTTTGTGTTGCATCACACACAAATAAGCTAACATGATGTATTTGTATGGGGTTTCAAGTGAGCTGTAAAAAGTACATTGCAAGTGGTGTAAAGCTAGTTAAAGTCAGGGGTTTAACTGTTCCCTTCAATAAAGAAAGGAACCTGTTTTGAAGCAAAATATTCTAGATACCATAATTCCCACTCAAAAAATGGAAATTTATTTTCCATTTTAAAAAACTTACTTTGTTTCAGATCAGGCCATGTGCCTTTAATATTTGTAAAAAAAATATTGGCATAATTGGATATAAGTGATGTGTACAATGAGGATGAGTAATCCTGACTGATCCTGATGCTTCATGTCTTCAGAAAAGCACATAAAGCCTACTTCTTGAACTAGTTTCAAAATTTGCACTGAAACACAGTGAGAACAGAGCCCTAAAAAACAGTGTATGCTGACCTGAGGAAAAAAAAGAGACAGATTTGAAAAAGTTCAGTAAGCCCACTTTGAAACCTAATATGTCTCCAAATACCATTGTGATAAATGCAGTAAAAAATTCAGGGTTGTAGGATGAACAAATGGAAGTGGAGTATGAAATTTACAATGTGATCTAGTCTATGGTTACTATAATCTATTAACCAAACTTCATTTATGTGTCCCAAAACAAAGACAACCCTCTTTCCTCAAAATACTCCGCAAAAGTGAACAAGTGAGAGTCTGACTTCAAAAGCTCTTCAACACTCTAACAGTAGATCAAGTGTATTTTAATTAGAAAAATATTCAGACTGCAGAATATAGGTCTGGCTCTGGACCTAAACTGCTCCAACACACAGTCTGGCTGTCATATTTCAGCTGGGGCCTCTTACTTTCACTGTGGAAATAAAAATGAAAAAATTCTCCACTGTAACATTGGTATGAGTCCAAATTGACAATAAAATTAGTAGAGTTTCTTGGGATTTATTCTAACAGGAAGTTTTATTACTGCATATCAGCATTAGTCATGCATTAGGTTTTAAGTCAAGTCAAAACAAACTAATCACATATTAAATTCTGAAGTCAAAAGAAAGTAAAAGTGAAATCTTGAGTATACTATATTCAATAATTTGATGTTGGCTTTAATAGAACCAATATGTCACCCAGAAAACTGTCTGTATGAATTCAAGTCTTTGTGTTATATACATAATACGCAGTACACAGAATGCTCTTTTGAGATCTGAAGACCTTAGGTAAATATATATGCGTATTTGATTAGGAATTGCACTTTTAATCAACCATTCTAAAGGTTAGGAGGTCAGTAATTATTTTACCTAACCGTAACCTTCAGATTTACACATTTCTGCTATCTGAAACTCTAGAAAAACATCAGCTGCCTAGCAGCGTGTTTATTCTACATGTACTGTATGTACTCAAAAGCCGTGTTGCTTCTTTACAGTAGACTGTTCCACTTTGAGGCACTTTACAGATAAAACAAATTTTAAGCAATCAGAAAGTTTACCTGAGTCACTGGAGAAACCTCACTGTAATAAAATATTATTTTACCAAAAATTGGCAAATTCACTCTCCTTGTTGCTGGCATTTGAATGCTAAAATTTCCAATAATGTATTTTGATTTCCAGTTGTTTTGATTATTTTACCCCTTAGAATAACACAGCTCTACTCCAGATGTACTTTAATCTTCCTTACTACTTCTGCCAAATTTCTGTTTTCTGTTTTCCATTTGCTTAGTGCTCTCATCATGAGCAATATGTCTGTGTCACTTCCTCCTTATACGTTCAGGCTTTCTCTTGAATCATGCAATATGTAAGAAGAAAAGCCAAAAGGAGGATGCAAGCTCTTTCGGGTTGCTATTTTTAAACACAGAAACTTCTGTGGGTCTATTTGAAAAGGAGATTCCTTTTGAAAAACAGATACTAAACAAGATGCTAGAAATAATATGCATGTACAACTACTCTTACAAAATCTCATATCCCAGCCCTCTAGCAGGTCAGCATAAGCAAGACTCCAAAAAGCACAAAAAATCCAAAGAGACACAACAGAGAATCAGGTTCTCAAGTGTACCTGATGTTGTGGGGAGTTGGGATATTTGCTGAAACACGTGGACTGTCACCAATGATCTGGGCTACTGTGTTGCTAACATCCCTTCTCTCTCCCCATCTCCTCCTCAGGAATTGGTCTGAGTTACGGTAGATACAACTTTGATTCCTACAGATGCAATGCTAACTGCACCATAGTTATCTGATGACAACTGTACTCTAGCCATGTGATTCCACTTCAGAAAGTGTAATCAGGAGTAAAACCACTGATGCTGCCTAATACCCTAATTCTGTTCACATTCCTGGTTTACTACCAGTCTTGTATTACTTTTGCCTAAACAAATAGTTCCAATAGAAGCTTATATTTGAAATTCTTGTGTTTTATAGTTTGCTATGAAAAGCAATGGTAGCTTTTCCTGTGCTTCCAGTATTTATAAAGTATTTTTCCATGTTATTAGATGCTAGTTGATACCACATTTCAGCCTTTCCCTCGTGGCTTGCTCTTCTCTACCCAGCCACCTATTTGCACGAAACTTTCAGGAATGCAATATCTGAGATTGCTGCCCCTGGTAAAGTCTGCTTGAATCAGACAGTGAATTGTAATGTTTTAAAGAGAACAACACACAAACACAACACCCTTGGCTAACTGAAACATCATTTCCTAAGGAAACTAAATAAAAATAAAAAAAACCCAAACAAACACAAACAAAAAGGTCATGCACTGAGCTGGACATCATACCTCTCAGAGGCTGTTCATCATCATGGCCAGAACATAAGAATGTCTGATAACATAGATGAGTAGGTTTTACTCTCAGGGCTCATTATTTATTATGCAGTAATTCCATATAAAGGTTCTTAATAGCAGCCATAGCACTTCTTTATTCACAGTGTAAATGTACTGTGTAAATGCTTGTAAAACTTTATGGGCTCCATTGCCTTAAAGCACTTACAATTCAGGTATGAATAATAAATCATGCATATACACACTGTCTCATGTCTCTGCGTAACCTTTCAGGGCAATACTACAGTTAGTTTGTGTCACATCACAGGCAAAGAGCTCCTCTATGCTGACTGAGCAGTATTGTTACGGGGGGTAAGTAGCTAACTCTAAAAGACATGAGTTCCCTTGTAACAGAGCCGTATCAGGGATTTAATTGACTTTATTCTTTTCACCCACACATGGTCCACCAGCTGTTGCCTTCAGCTTGCACACTCATTGCCTTGCTTATTGGTTCTGCTGAGCGCCCACAGCCTCAGTGATTTCTTTATTTCACGGCGCGACCCCTGTGAGCTTTTTGGGGCACAGGGCAGACGCCCGGGTCTCCTCCGCCCTAGGGGGGCTCCCGCTAGGTGGCACGGACTCTCTGGCAGCCTGCTCCCCACCCTGCAGCTCCATTTCCCTTGCTTTGCTCCAAAAGTGGTCTTCCCCCACTTTTTGCAGCATTTCCAAACACTAAGCTCATCGGGTTTAATAACTGCAAAAACAAACAGCTCCTGGGATCTTTTTTCCTGTCCTTACAGTGCTGCACGGATCCAAGCCAACACACAAGCTATGCTTTTTCACAGACAAAAAGATCAATTTCCAATGTCATTTCTACAGCTAGTTCAAGAACCTTACTGGCATAACCATTAATTACTTCTTTCAGGACCATCTTCATACAACAACTCCTTAGTGGTTCTTTACTTTGTCATCCTCAGTTAATGTGCAGACATAATAAACCTAACCTCTGAAAGAATGCTGCTTACCCCAGATGGAGTGACGAGCTGGACAAACAGGGAAAGCTGTGATGAAAACTGATGTGGCAGCATCAGAGAGCCGCCAGCAGGCATTTATCTTCTGCTACATGGGAAAAGGGGGAGAGACTCCTACACAACACCCTTTGAAGGGAACTCAAACAGTAACTGAATCAGGCAAAATGTGGCTCAAGGAGGTTTTGGTAGCTAACACAAAAATAACAAATCTCTCACCAGGCAGTAGGCAAGAGTAATTCCTCACCAACAGGACTGAAGTAATTTTGGATATCTGAGACAAAAAGAATATTCACAGTGCACAAAGTTGAACGATTTAAAAGACAGTGAAGAGCTGTACTTCTATCAGTGAAGTGGAGAAGAGTTTTGCAAACCTGGGGACCAGGATCATCACATCTGTTAAGGTTCCCAGTCATATGCATTGAGCCATCTGGACAACAGGACCATGTTAATCCTGCAGCAGCTCACACGCTAAAGAAGAATTGCACTCAAATTCTTCGAGACATTTGAGCTAATGGTAAAACAAATATATGCACAAAAAGTAAACACCACCAACAAAAAAAAAATCAAAAAACCTCCCTACAGAATAAAGTCCTAAAGACTAGGGAACAAAGATGGAGAAATTGCACAATTTTCTGAAACACAACAAATGAGTAGGGTATTCAATTTAAGGACTCCTTTTTATTAGCAAGAGCTCAGTGAGTTCCTAGATAGCCTTTTCAAAGTGAGGCCTGAACACTGCAAACAAGTACATACTTTTTTGAGTGCAAACACTCCTACCAAGTTCAACAGTGACACATGAAACACAAAATATTAGAAACCTTTGAGGAGAACAGCTCAAGGTTTATCTCACAGGTCATTCTCAAATTCAGCTATTTTCTCCATTCTTCTATATTCTTATATGTTCCCAAACAAATCTGTAAAATTCATTTGCACTGGAACTAATTTTATTTTGTAATGTAATCGTAAAGCACTTCCAAGACTAACAATTAGGACAGATAGTTATGCTTTGTGAGAGAAGCCTGCACACGTTTTCCTGGTGTGTAAGAGCAGCACAAAAGCTAGAAGTAAATAACTAAAATTTAAATAAAACTACAATCCAGGGACAAACCTGTAACTGACTGGAAAAACATTTTCTATTTCCAAGTCTGGCAGGCCCTGACAGTATCAGTAATAGAGATGGCAATCTCATGAAGTTGAAAATAAATGTGAATATGGCTGTTAAAATCCTGAGTTCATTTTAAAGTCCTTTACATTTCTTCAGATTTTATACATAAATTCCTGAGTGCTTGTTTTCTCCTTGAATTAACCCTACAAAGTAAACAGTTCTTTCCAAACTCCGTTTAAAAGTCTCCGTTTCAGATCCTTAAAAAATCACAAAGATATCACAGATATAAATGTCAATGAAATTTACATTAGTTCATCAGTCACTTCCTTATCTTACAGTGCAATGATAATGGAAACAATTATGAAGATGAGATTTCTCTTCCCTGGAAGGCCAGACAGTTCTACAGCTGTAGGATATCAGACCCTGGCTTTTATTCAGGTGCTGAAAAACCAAAAGACTGTGAAAAAATAGACAAGTCCAACAAGACTGGAAAAAGCAGAAGATAAAACAGTTCAAAATTCACTGACCTATTTACTTCTTCATCTGCAACGGCCTCCAGTCTGGACAGCCCAATGGGAAATGCACCAGGAAAATGTAATCACTGGGGATTATTCTATGTATCAGAAAAAACAATGCCTGTAGTCAGCATTCCCAAGTTCAACAATTTCCTCTAACTCATAAAATCTGGAATGCAACTGCTACCTTTTGAAACAGTAAAACGGGGAAGCCTACTTCCCTCACAGAATTTTTCAGCTAGCACACAGGACCCCCCCAACACTCTACCACATGGAAAAACTCCAGGGTCCTGTGTTCTGACTGTTCTTATATTTGCATGGTGCTCCCCCAGGAGTTAGATTTTTCTCCTGTTTCCACCTCACTACAGGCACAACCCCATGTCTTTTGTGTGTGGTTGCTCATACTGCCAAAGGCATCCACCTGCCATGGGGCAGACTGAGCACTGTTGTTGTTTGCATTTCACTTAGTGGTTCAGATTGATCTGTAGTATAAACAAAACACACAGAAGCAAAATTACACAGAGATCCTGGTCTAGGAGCACTTCTGTTTTATGCAAATAACGTGCTGTTAGGTAAGTGCTTAAAGGCTCCAGCATCCAGCCCCTTAATCATAAGAGTGTTCTTATTATTACCACTCAAACTTACTCCTTTTTTGTGTAACACCAGCCCTCAGGAATACAGGGCTTCCAATTGCAAGTTTTGTATAAGGTGGATCATCTAATCATTGTTTCAAATCAATTCATGATTAAACAAGGTATTTAAATTATATGAGATCCTAATATTTGTTTCAAGTGTTTACTGTCAGTTTTTATGGTAGCTGTTATGTTAAGAGCAATGGAGCATGTAACAGTATGAGGAGTTTTTTTCTGGGAATTTCAGCAAAAGGCTGATCAAATTCCAGCATTTCTTAGAAGTTATTTTGCATCGATGGACAATAGCTCCAGCACAGGGTACACTGGAGTACTACCCCTCAAAGTTCATCTGTGGTGACTGTATGGCAATGATGTAACGCGTGGCAATACCAAGTGTGTCCTGCATGTACGTTTCATAGTGAATTTGGGGATCTGCGGCATACATAGCTCCATTACCTCCTAGTCCTATTAAAACAACTGTACATTTTAATGCATCTGCTCACCTACATTAATTATTTACAAAGGATAATGTTTTGGAGCCAGTAAAATGACAAGACTATTTAAGTCAGGAAGCACCAGAAACAGGATATTAAGTCAGAGCGCAGCCTCCTTATTCATCTCCATCAGTTAACCACATTTTCTCACCTCAGTATGGAATGCTGTTTTAATTATTCTATGAACCTAGACAGAATTTTCTTACCAGTGTTTATCCCCATTCCTACCATGAATGCTGAGTGATTTAGATCAATGTATCTTGATATGCATCCACGAAAAAGAAGTCAGTCATCCTCTACTGTTCTACAGCAAGAACTGAGGCACCAGAAAACGCATGTCAAAGCTGTGTTAACTTTGCATGTCCAGTCTGGGATATGTTAGGTTTGATTATTTTTTTCCCCTGAATATTAAGTAGTATAGCACTTTCTGTATCAAAACACTGTCCTCCTTGTCCTCACCCTCACCTTGAATTAGGATATCAGCAAAGAGTTCAACTGATTACTTAAGCTGGGCACTCAGACACAGGCAGCTGATAGGTCAGCTATAAAAACCTGACTTCCCCTGTGTCACAAACTATGACCTCAGGCAAGGATAAATTCAATTTTCCCAGGACCATTCACCTCTTGAAGTCCAACCTTTTTATTCCTTCAGTTTCTGACCACTAATAAATGACACTGAGTGTTAAAACAATCTTTGCACGCATTAGTAAGCTTTAGTCACTGGACAAAAAGGTCATTCTTGCCTAAACATCTGCAGTTGGAATGTGCTTTGTAGCTGGAGAGGTAATAACATACGCCTTGCCAGTACATTCCTTGATTTCTGGCAACCAAATGAATGGGCTATGACTTGTATGGGACAACCTTCACTGTACATTTCCATCACTTTGGATCCCTGATCCATTGATTGGTAGGATTAAAAAAAAAAAAAAAAAAAAAAAAAAAAAAGACCTGCTACTTGATCTATTTAACTGCTGTGTTCATGGGGTCAAACTGGAAACAAAGCTGTTTAATGATCATTTTTATTAGAAACTGGTATCCCTAGGTACATAATAATCATGGTATCAAGCTTAGTTAAACTCACAGTGAAAAAAATGAAAGAAAATACAAGAGAATTACATTTTAAGAGGAGAAAACCAGACAAAGGAAACAAAAAAACCCATGTAGTTCTGTGATTTCCAGACGTACTAAGGACTGGCTTCCCACACCTTGTGTTTGATGGTGAGAACACATGTCCTAAAGAAATGGGATATTTCTCTCCCCTGAACAGGTTCTCTGTTATCCAACTGAGTCTGAGCACACGTAGCCTTTTCTTCAGTTAGGGAACTCAGGGGGTTATACTTTAGGTATTGTTCCTTTAATTTCTCAAAACTTATAGGAACTTCGTTTTTTGCTCAACATTTCTACAGCCCGGTTAAATTTGTTTGAAATTGGCCAATGCATTGGCCAACTGCTTGTACTTACAAGGCACAAACTGGCAGACGGTTTGATTGCACAAGCCTCATTTGCTTAGGAAATTAAACTAAAGATGATAAATAGGTGTGTATAAATGCCTGCCCATTAATTCCCTGTTGCAGCCTCCAAGCACGCTTCCCATGGTACAACATGGCTCAGAACACACTTATTCCCCATCTTTTCTGATTATATCAGTAACTTATTCAGTGATTAGTCAAAGTAACATTCCTCTCCTAGCAACTAATTTAATGCTTTTTAATATATTACAGTCTCTTTTAGGTCCAAACCTTTCTATTTTGGGACTTCCAATTCAAATTTGCCTAATAGCTTCACATAATAGTCCCTTGCTCCCAATAAATTCCTCATTTTAACTCTAATTGGTTTTCTCATGAAGAATCACAATTTACATGAGCTGAAGAGGAGATATATCACTAGCTATTACTGAATATAAGTAATATTTGATTAAGCAAAGAGAGATACTCATTTGCTCTTTTCTCAGCATTTGTTAATGATATTGCCAATTTCTACAAGCAGATTAAGTATATTTACATTACCATAATCAATTAACTGTATTTGGAATAGGTATTAAGTAGCGGTGTCAGTTCAGTCTCTTCTTAAATTTATGGTGTCTATTCATCATAATGATAACCCAAAGTGACTACCACATTCAGATGAAGTTACTGGTTAGCCAGTTGTTCTCCAGTGCAAAGTGATCAAAACCAGAGGTGTAGACTAGTGTTAGAAAAAGTAAGGTAAGCAACAAGTGGAAGCTCAAGAAATTAAGTAATCTGAATAACTGCAACACTGAAGTATAAATCATCTTCAGTAATTTCAAAGTCTCAGTCTAGAAATAATTGTCTCGTTCTCCTTAACTGAGCTCAACCTGAGGAGCCTGGTAGTGCAAAGACAGAACATCTCTGAAGGAGTCTGGGAAAGGGAGGGAGGCTGCAGTTCAGGTGATACTAAGAAACCTACTGGGACTACTTCGTGAAAGAAATGGATACTATAAAACTTATCTAGTCAATTTGAAACACTCATGGTTTTGAACAACAGCCTTTAAACGTAACTTCAGGAATCTTCTTAAAGCAAGGGAAAAGAATATGTTGTTGCTCTTTTTTAAAAGTATCACTTTTTCAAAGCAATTACAGTTGTTTCCTGGGTGCCTACCACCTGATTTCCAACAGTCCTTGAACAGAGAGCAAGGCATTCTGTTACAGGACAACCGATATAAATTTGAAATACATTTAGAGAGAAGTCATACCAGCTTGTGGTACTGACTGCTACTAATTACTGGTATATGTAGAGTATTCGAATAATGAATGTTTAAGCTTCTTTAATGCAGTTTTTCTTTTAAGGCCTGAATAATGCCTGTGAAAAACACAGAACAATGAGCTGGATATATCTAGAAAAAATAACTTTGGAGTATGTCTTGGATTTTTTTTTTGTTTGTTTATTATTACTTCTGGTTTAGCCTGAGTCTTGGTTGTTTGTTTTGTTTGTTTGTTTTGTTTCTTCCCTGTAACAAAACACACTAGTAGAGAGAATGCTAGCTACGCTGGTTCTGAACTCATGCTGGCTGAGCATAAATGCCTGAAGACCTGTCTCACCTGCCCAGGCAGGAGAACGGAATTTAGGAGCATTTAGGAGCCCTGCGTTACCACAGACATGCCCCAACCCCAGTCAGGGTTCACCAGCGGCCTGAGCTCGGCTCTGGGCCAAGGGCGACGCACCGCACCTCTGGGGCGCGGCTGGCTGGCACCCCGAAGGAAGGCGCAGCCAACCAGCTATGGGAAACATAAACTAACCTGCAGAAGGGTGTCAAAACCCGAGGCGTTTAGTTAGAAAAACTGGCTCTTTGGAGCTTTCACAGCCCGAGACCCCGCGGCGGCTGCGGGGGGCGGGTACCCTCCGCCCGCCCCAGGCCGCGCCACCCTCTGCCCCGGCGCTGCCCCACGGCTGCCCCGGCGCTGCCCCACGGCTGCCCCGGCCGCCAGGCACCGCACGGCGACCCGCGACCCGCAGCCCGCTCCCTCACGGGGGCCGGGCAGCGCGCAGGCCCCGGCCGCCCCGCAGGAGCCCGCCCCGCCGCCCGCAGCCGCGGGTCGGGTCGGCCTGGCCTGGGCCGGGCGTGAGGCGAGGGGCGGGCGGAGGGAAGCGAAGCGCCCGGCGGCCCGGACGGACGCGGCGGGCACCCAATGCGCTCAGGCGCTGCCGCCCCGAAGGGAGGGGAGAGACCCGCGGCCGGGCCCAATGAGGCCGCGCCCGGAGCGGGACTTCCTTCGGGGATCCCGCGGCGGGGAGCCGCGGCGGAGCGGTGGTGACACGTAAGTGCGGGGCCGGGGAAGTTGCCTTTGTTCCTCTCAGGTGGCGGCCGAGCCACCGGCCGGGCGGGTCCCCGCGGCGGGGCCGGGCCGAAGGCGCCGCCTGAGGCGAGCAGGGAGCCGCCCCCGCCCCGCAGCCCCGCTCCCGCAGGCCGCGGTAGCTCGGCGCCGCTGCCCGCCGCCTGCCGCGGGGACCCGGCGGCCGCCCCCTCCCGCCGCCGCAGGGCCGGGCGGGCACCGGGCAGCGTCGCGGCCGCAGCATGCGTCTGGGGCGCCCGCCCCGCGCCGCGCAGAGTCCCGCCGGCCGCGCTGCGGCGCGCAGGGCCCGCAGGCAGGGGGAAGCCGCCCGGGGCGTCGCGGCCGCGGCGGTGCCCAGGGGCTGAGGCGCTCGGCCGGCCCCTCCCTCCCTCCGTCCCTCCCTCCTCGTCCTCCCGGCGCGGGCCCGGGGCCTCCGATGTCGCCGCCTCGTCGTCCGCCGCCTCCAGCCGCCCGCTGCTAAGCCGTGAGGGGCGGGGGCCCTCGGGACCCCGCCGGGGACATGGGCAACGGGATGTGCTCCCGAAAACAGAAGCGGATTTTCCAGACCCTCCTGCTCTTGACGGTGGTGTTCGGCTTCCTCTACGGGGCGATGCTCTACTACGAGCTGCAGGGCCAGCTGAGGAAGGCTGAGGCCACAGCGCTCAAGTACCAGCAGCATCAAGAGTCCCTCTCGGCTCAGTTACAAGGTACCTACCTCGGCAGCAGCCTCTGCTGCCCTTTCCTAAGGCTTGCAGAATGCCCCCCTCCTCTTCCTCCTCCTCGTCCTCTGGGCTCCAGCTGTCCATCCCCCCCCGAAGTTTTGCTGCTTATGCGCTTCTCCTCCATCTCCCCCTCCAGCCTGTGGGGTTTCGGTAGGATCCTACCCCCACTGAATTCAGTGGGAGCTTTTGTCACGGACCTCCAGAGAGCTCTCCTTCCCCCTCACTCCCACACATTTCATAGAGCGACTCTTACTCCCAAAGGACTGCACGTCCCTTGGCAATTCCTGGTATGAATGGGAAAGGCAGGCATACTGCTCTGCCGCTCATCTAACAGTACAGACCACATCCAGCTTTGGGACTTTGGCGTGCTTCTGTGTTGTCTTAGCAGTCTTAACTTTATGCTGCTGAGAGAACGTTCAGCTGCAAAAATGCAAAGCTGCAGTTCCTGGGCAGCATAAACCTTAAATAGCTCCAGGAGGGTAGAGAGGACTATTCTCATAAAACGTTTCGTAAAGGGTATTTTGAAAGTCAAGTTCTAATTGGTTATTTGGATGACGCTATTCTGTTACTTTTGGAATAACTTTTAATTACTTGGCTTAAAGCTGCCACGTGAATACAGATCCTTGTGTATCTTGGTTTGAGGATGCAGCAGTTGTGGGCATCCTGTACTTGAAGATGAAAAGATGCTGATGTCTGACATCTGCGTGTTTAGAAATTGGATGCAAAGCAGCAGATATATACGTGAAACAGCCATACTCTAGGAAGTGCAAGACCTCAGCGCCTCTCTAAGTGTCAAGTCCAAGGTTATCAGTTTGGCATATACAAAGTCCAGAGCCAACTTTCAAAACTCTTCGGAGTTTTATTTCTCAAAACTGTATAAAACAAGAACAAGAGTGGTCTGCTCTAGCAGCTGTAACAGTACTTAACTTCAGGGTGATCTTCAGCCATACTTTTCACTGAGGAAGCATACAAAAAAACCTTGCTTAGAAGCATACAGTTTTTATGCAGAGAGCATAGAACTGGGCTTGTTCTGTTAGATTCTTGCAGTGAATTGTTACTTGAATATGTTTAGCTGTGATCTGAGACCATCGTTACTTAGTGTTTTGATTTCAAGCCATTTCCAGGTAATGCCATGGAAAAATTTGACAGAAACCTTCATTTTAGTCACAAAAAAGGTGCAAGTGTTTGGCTGGGAGATGGGTATGTGGCAGATGGCTAAAGGGCTACTTTTGCTAGTCTGTATATTTGCCAACAGTATTTGAAGAGGACACAGGAACATCTTGTTCTCGAGCTAAAATTCAACAAGTCAGCTTTTTCTGTTGCTCTGGCTATACCAAAAGAGGAGCATGCAATAAACTTTATCCTAACACAGAGGAGAGATTATCTTGATCACATATGTTGGGTCTGGACTGTTAGTTTAAACTTTCTGTGTCCAAAATGTTATATTGAGTAGTAAGTGCATGGAAGCAGCAGGCAACTAGTAGCTGATAAACGTGGTGACAATGCTGCATTTTGCGTTGAGTATTCTCTTGCTTGTTTCAGTGTATCAATGAGAAATGTAAAATACAGACCAGGATCTGAAAACGTTAATACATTTAGAGTCGCAGAACAATAGACTGGTTTGGGTTGGCAGGGCCCTTAAAGCCCACCTAGCTCCAGCCCCCTGCCCTGGGCAGGGCCACCTCCCCCCAGCCCAGGTTGCCCCCAGCCCCGTCCAGCCTGGCCTTGAGCCCTGCCAGGGACGGGGCACCCACAGCTGCTCTGGGCAGCCTGGGCCAGCGCCTCCCACCCCCACAGCGAAGAATTTCTTCCTCATATCTGACCTATATCTACCGTCTTGTAGTTTAAAACCTTTCCCCCTTGTCCTGTTGCTACAGACCCTACTAAAAGGTCTGTCCCCATCTGTCTTATAGGTCCCCTTCAGGTACTGGGAGGTTGCTATAAGGTCTCCCCGGAGCCTTCTCTTCTCTAGGCTGAACAACCCCAACTCAGCCTGTCTTCACAGGAGAGGTGCTCCAGTCCTGTAATCATTTTTGTGACCTCATCTAGACACTTGGATTTGATTATCATTTCAATAATTTCATGTGGTTCTGGGACCCATGCCAATGTATCAACCCTATTAAGCAGGAGATGTTATCTGTGCCTAGTATGGTAGAAGTAAACCTTGTTTAAAAAAAATAAATTACTGGCAATTAAGTCACAGAATACAAGGAAGAATGTAATATAACAATAAAATTGGTTCCTTAGATTTTTCTGCGTTACGGCAATAGCTAACATACCTAAAGGAGGGTGAGGCTGAGAGCCCAGAGACATACTAAATGCAGTAGCAAGCATTAGATGCCTCATTTCCCACCAAAGTAAATGGAAGCTATATGCCTAAGGACTTCAGAGGATTTGGGCCTAGTAAGCTAGAAATAAACTTTTCCTCCTTGTGTTTCCCTGTACGTTTAATGGCTCTGGGATGGCCTGCCCTGTATAATCACTTGGATTTTTGCAGTAGGAGTTTATTAGTGAGGAGAACATAGAGAATTCAGGAGCTGTGCCTGTGCCCAGCTCACCTGGAGATATACAAGCACCATGCTAGCTGGTAATATACAACACCAAAACCATTTCTGAACTTTGCCTATGTAACTCTTTGATATGGAACAACAGGAAGGAATTTTCTGTAAACAAAGACTTTGAAACAACATAAAATGCTAACAAAATCCTGTGCTTGCAGGTGCAGTATCTGACTGCACTTTGAACTTTTGATTTTAAATGGCCTGGATTTTAAATCAACAATGTTTCTGTTGCCAAGAAAAAAAGACCTCTGAGGGTATCTAGGCTACATCTCTTTGCTGTCCTTAACAACACGAGAGATTATTATTTGAATTACATTTTATTGTTCTCTAAAAGTATAATTGCTATGAAAGCAGTGCAATTTAACTTTTCCATGCTGTGTAGTCAGGTTCTCTATAGATAGTGGTCTAGAGATAACTTTGGGGCCTGAAGTATGATGGGAGCACTCTGAATTTTTTTTTAAACAGGAACCAGTTAAAAGGGCAAAGTCATTGACATAGCATTGCCAGGAAGAAAAGAGGGTGCTGTATCAACAGTAATTGATTTCTTAGTGTTTGCAGCTCTCTTCTATGTGATTAAATAAGACTCTAAATCTCATTACAAGCTGAGGAGAGAACTGAACCTTGGATTTTTACTTCCAGAGCAACCATTTCATCAATACGCTATTATTGTTTTAAATAAAAAATGAAATAAAATAAAAGGCAACTTCTTGAAGTTGTCCTTTTGAGGATCCTGAGGCTGTATTGTGCCGGGCTGGCTGTGCTCCTGGAAGGCCAACTGGATTGAAACGCTTGGATGACAGTGAAATATTGCCTGTCTTCTGAATTTTCATTGGGTTTTGTTATGACTGCTGGTGCCTGTCAAGACAGTTGCTTTTCTGATTGTACACAGAGGAGCACTGTTTGGGCTTCTGGGTGAAATTTGAGTCGGTTTGTGAAATGCTTAGGGATCATAGGCAACTCCTCAGCTTTAGGTGTTAAGGTTGCAGTTTTCAACCTGAATGCCTTTGGTCTGCCCACAGTATTAAGAAGGATCCTCAGATGCAGGTCAAAGTACAGCCTCCCTTCGCTTCCGACTGTCCCCTCTACTGTTTTCTTTTCTCTCTGCACAGTTTTTTAGGTTTTTCACCTATGCAGGTAACAAGAACCTTCTTTTTGGTACTTGCCAGCTCTTCATGCCTGAATGAGCAGAGCTTTCTGTTTTTGCTTGAAAAGCCAGTCATCTTAGATTTTTATCTTTTTCATTGCCTTGTTTTGCTCAAATGCAGCACGTGAAGCAGGCTAAATCTTCTGTATGCATGGGGAAATAGCCCTTTGATCTACCAAGACAGAATGCACAGATCATGAAAAATGGTGCAGGAAGAGGTCTCAAAATCTTTAACCCATGCATCTGTGACTTTGCGGGGAGTTCTGCTTCTTCTGGTGTTTGCAGCTTCAGCTGCAAAATATTTGTGCTTCTTGAAATTTCAAGACCAGGGTGCAACTGGAAGGATGGCAGACTTGGCAACAACATGATAAGGATAACAGGTTTGGAGAGTCTGGGATCTTAAGCTCACCCCCTTTAGACAGATCACGTTGTAGAAGATTTTTCTATTTGAAAGCTGAATTTCTCAAAAAAAAAGAAAGTCAAACTTTGGCATCTTCATCTCTTTAACAAAATTCTGATAGACATGGAGAAAGTAGGGCTGCTTTTGTAACCCACAAAGGGAATACTGGAGGCAAAATTTAGAGGTGACGCAAAATTTCTTGGCTGCTAAGAAAACCTAAAGTCATTGTTACCTATAAGGTCTTTAATAGAGAAGTGGATCTTGCTGCTAAGCTGATTATTTTTAAATCTCATTCTCTGAGCATTATATGTTCAAAACATGAAGATAATCTTATTTAGTATTTCTTAAAATGATGGAAACAAAACTTGATGCTCTTTGCCTGCTGTCAAACTAAGTTTCAAACTATTTGCTTTATAGGGACGGACTTCAGTTGCTGGAACAGAAACACGTTGACAGCTGTAGATGAACCTGATTATGTTTTTGACTGCTTCAAGATTGAAAGCACCTACAAATGTCTTTTTAGCCCTTAGAGCTTGTCTTCTCATCTTCTGGGTACCAAGTAACCCCTTGTGTACTATTTTAATCTTTTTAATTTGTTTTAATCCCTAATCCTAACAACAGCCTACATTTAGTGCCTTTTACTACCTTAATTTTCCTGCTCTGTCTCTTGAGGCCTGAACGTACCTGATGGCTTCAGGCAATCGCAGTGCAGTCTGAGACCATACTGTAATCCTGGGAGCCAACCCAGCAGGGACTCTGAACTTGAGAGTTCAGAGTTTGTCCTGCTGTAGATGAGGTGTGGATTTCCTCAGAGCGGTCTGATCCAGCACTAGAAAGCACCAGCTGAGAAGGAAATGTAGAATTCCTCTGTGCCTTTTGTGCCATTTGTCCTATATTGAGGCTCCTCCTTGGAGGTGACCTGCTAGAAGTTGATCATATCTATAGCAACTCTAGGTATAGGGATTCGCATAATGCATCAGAATATTAGATCACAGTTCTGCGTAACTTTAGCGGTTAATATGTAATAAGTCTGCATGCTAACTATGTAGGTACCAAAGCTGTTCTTAGTGAAGTACATACAGATGTGCATGTAACCCTCTTTTATAGTACTCTGTTTAAGCTTGTACCGTAAGTTGGCAGAACTAGGAAGAACTAACAGTACTTTTGATGGCTTATTTTTCACGTACATCATACAAGTAGAGCTACATCAATGCAGCTCCTGCATGGTTTGATTGTACTCCGTAACAGCAGCCTAAATTCCTGTCATTCCTATTAGTTTCAGATTGCATGTCACACTATGGTGCTTATTCTGGTTGTGTTTTATTGCTATCTGAGATCTGAATGATCTGTGATAACACTGTAATAGTAGAGGTTAGTTCTCTGTGTACCATTGGCACGTGGGTGTACTTCAACACCCAGTACAGTACTGTGTGAAATGGCAAACACAGCATCTCTAATTCTGTTACCTGGCTTCCTGACATGGTGTGCTTTGGTTTGTAACCTCATCTAAGAACCTGTCTTTTGTACTTCCATTCACATTTTCCACTGGGTATTTAATGTTCTAAATACTTCAAGCACGTTAAATGTTTTAAATAATTTATGCAAAATTTTAGTATGGAAGATCTATATGCTGTGAATGCATATATATGCATTTGTATGTACCTATATGTATGTGGGAAGTGTATACTTAGATAGATATATGTCTGTTCTGCAGCTCAACTTGAAGACTTTGGGTTATCTGGAATGATAAAGATTTCTTCATAATCCAAGTACAGAAAAGGTGCTACAGCTTTGTTTAGTTCAGTTAACTCAGAGAGCTGGTTTGTTGCTTCTAGGTCCATAGGGATTAAGAGTCCCAGCAGCTGAATTCTATGACCTGAAAGATAAATCAAGCAAATGCCTGTGTTTATATTCTTTTTCATTCCTGTAATTTGTGCCCAGATGCCCTTACAATCACTTTTCCTTGTGGACGTAATGCTTCTAGGATAAATTTCTACCTGTGCTGCAATGTTACATCTGCGCCCAAGTTGGAATCTGGGCTGGAGATCAGAGAGCATCTAGTCTGAAGGAATATTAAGCAGCATGAGGTAATAGAGTGATTTTGTCCCCTGGGTTTTGCTGTTCCCCTGCCTGATTTAACACTGGGCCTCGTAGCTAACAGTATGATGTAAGATAGAGCCAATATCCTGAAACTATTTGTTACTGATGATGATTTAATCCTTTCAAATCTTGTGAGCGAGTGATCTGTTTGGGTTTATGAACACTTCAGAGCTGAGGGAGGAGGAGGGAGGCGAGATGGGTGGATGCTTTGGTGAGTTTTCCTTCCAGCTTCTTTGACAGTCATCTTCTGTCACGTATCTCTAGCAGGCAAAGGTTTGACAGAAGCTTCTGCATCACCTAAAACATAATCAGCTTTGTTGGAGGGAGACGAGTAGAGAAGCAGGGGATGAAGCAGCCACGGTCATGATCTGACAATTGAACTGCAAACTGAGCCAGAAATCCTGTAGTCAACAGTGCAGTTTAAGCGGTATCTGGCTGTGCTAAGCACACACCGTGGGAAGAGTCCTGGGAGGGTTGTGACTTTGCAGTGTATTGACAAAACTTTAAAGTTAATACCTGAGAGTTACGCGTTCCTGGGGTTATTGCTTTACTGTAAAAACCAAAGCCTAAACAACAGAGTGCAACTACTTCCTTGCTTCCTACATGAGTAAAACTGATGGAATTCTTAAGTCTTGAATATGATGGTTCAAACACATTGTCTCATTGGGCTGGCTGTTTTGCTGGGCTTGTCAGCCTGTGTATCTGGGTGGGGCAGCCGTATGAGTAAGACTTCCACCCACTCTGAGGCTTGAGCGTGCATTGTAGCATCTCTTGTCTAGTGGTGAGGATATTGCCAGCCGTTTGTGGCTAATATAGTTCACTTCACTCATTTTGGAATAGGATCCTTACATAGAAAAAGTAATTAAATCTCTCCTGCTGAAAGTCAGGTGCTGTTTTGAGGTTTAATGGTAATTTAGATTACTGAAAAAATGAGCCATACAGAACAACTAATTAAGGAAGAATCTTTTTTCGGGTGGGTTTTTTCTTGGGATATTTAGGATGCAGGGGCATGAATTTCTACTCATGTTGGAGCCTGAGGTAAGGACTTAAGGAATTCAGCATGTTTGGATGCTGCTCTTTGTTTAAAGAGAAGGGTCTTTTGAGATGGGTACAATTCTGATCTTTTTCTGGTAATCTAGCATAAACCAAACTTCCCAAGATTTTCTAGTATGTATCATTAATTAGGAAATAAATGAAACTGCAATTACTCCACCTCTTCCTCTACATTTTTTTTTCTCCCCCCTAACGTATCTGAATTTAGCCTAGTATCTTATTTTTCTGAGGTGACTCAGATCCCCGAGTTTGGCAGTCATTTCCAGGGCTTAATTACAGAGATGTTGAGAGAAGTGCCCCTGGAGGGCATAGGAAGAAGTCTGTTCCTCTCCATGCCACCATGCTGAACAATGCCATTTTCAGTGTTTCAGTTAATCTGTCATACTTGGATGCATATTTTGAGGTTTGACAGCGATCTTCTGTTACCAGAAAAATAAAGAATGAACCACTAACTCAAACTATTGATTTCTGTATGCAGCTTTTGAAACACACAACTGGAGCTGACTCCAAGTCCCTTGTGTTAAAGCTCTGGAGAAGTAATTTAAGGAAGCAGTTTAGCAGTTTTGTAAGGTGATAACTGTAGCTATTACACCAGTGTTTGCCGTATTCCATTACAATAAAAATGCAAATGTATGTTTCAGTTAGGAGAGACTGTTAAAACAACATGTGTGTATATATACAGATTACATTGGTTTTCTTCAATGTCAATTTTGTGCTAGTTTTTGAAAATATATATATATATTTCTATAGATCCTAACACCATGTAGATAGAATTACTGGACTGCTGCATGAAATTGAAAAAGGTCTAAACCAGTTTCTGAGAGAAAGAACAGGCCCTTGATTCCTGGAGCTGAGAGCTGAGTCGACCCAGACATTCAGAGATGATGTGAGGAGGAAGCTGTTGTCTCTGTGGCTCTTCTGAATGTTTATGGGTTTTCTTCAAAATCATCTGGTGTGTCATGACAAACATGGCAGAATAACAGAGAGAAGAAAATCATAAAAAGGGAATGGAATTTTTTTTTTAGAAGTAAATCTGCTAACCTTAAGGATGTAAGTCTAAAATCACTGCATAGGTTTTGTTTGAACTGCTTGCATTTAATCATCACTTAAACCCCCCAAACCTTTAGCATAGATGGGTGTATAGAAAACAGCATAATCTGACCCAGCATGTCCTAACTGTGGGTGGCACCGAAGGCTGGAAAAAATCTTTTGTGGAGTTTGCAGGAAATCTTTTCTGAGATGGAAAACATGATCTCTTTCTTAATAAAAGTCATGTCGGAAGCCTAACTGTTAGGGATTAAATATCTAATCGCATTTAATACCTTTTCTCAAACTTTTATTTTTGACGGCTGCTATTACAGTTTACTGCTTCAACATGATAAATACCTTCCTGCATCCCAACATATCTTGCAATTTGTTTTTAAATCTGCTGTTTCCTAGGTGTGTTATTGACTTCCAAGAAAGGGAGTACATGAGGCAGGGTGGAGTAAAAGGATTCTATTAAATGTACATGTTTACTTTGGTTTAGAAATTAATTTTCCTGTCATCCTTATAAATGAATAGAGGCCACAACTATTAGAAATATAAACGTGTTTCTGGGGCAAACCGCGTTAGTGTGCCAAATTCCCCAGCATTCCCCCATTTCCAGAACTGCAGTCAAAGCAAAACTTTTATGATCTGCAACGCTTCTCCACGTTGCGTTTCAGATTTCCTCATTCCTTTTTGAGGATGCAAAGCTGAAGGTTTGATAGGCATGTGAATTTTCTTATATGCTTATCTGAACTCTCCACACATTCCAGAGCTTTTTGAAGTATCAGAACTAATCTGTCATGATTAATTCTGATACCTTGTCTAATCTGTTACCAAGCTCTGCAATGTTAGTGTGGGGAAAAACTGCTTGATAGAAGGCAAGTTTTATAGAGAGCATCAGTGATAATTCTTGTCCTGGGCAAGACACCAGGGACCGACTTGGAGTTTGTAGAGCCAAAAGCAGGAGTCTCACAGCTTTAGTTGAGTCAGCTGTGAGCTCTAATGGATTCCCAGCACCCAGTGACATGTCAACTATCAGGATACAGGTAATTCCCAAACCGTTCTTTGGTTTTTCAGATATATTCCAACTTAGCCAGAAAAAAATTCCAGTGTTCCAAGATTGAAAATGTTGTACAAAAATGCATGTAGTCATTTCTCTCTTATCTTTGGGTAGATATCTTGTGGTTTATGACTAAATTTTGACCCAGGTGAAGCACTTGGTCATCTCCATCCACAGCTCTGTGTGGAGCCGTGTTAGTGGCGTTGGTCCATCTCGTTCGTGTAGAACGGCTCTGCACTGGGAGCTCAGTGCAGCGGGATGTCCCTCTGCACTCAAGCTAGCCAGACCCAAATATCCATAATTTGCTCAAGTCACATTCTCCAGTTCTAGTTTGTTACTGTTAGAGGAGCAGGCTTATTTTAATTGATAGGTTGTTTTTTGTGCAGACTCTTTGAAAGCAGATGTTACACTTTCTCCTCATGCAGCTAAAATCAGTGGTAGGTCTATGACATGAAAGCCCTGGATATGAAGACCCAGATATTAACTACAAACTTCTCTCTTAAAATTATTAATACTCTGAACAACATAAATGGCTAGAGAATTAAGTCAAAGCAGTGGTTATTTTTAAGCACAACTGCTGATGCATGGTTTAATTTGCTAGGAGGAGTTCTGCTCTTTTGCAGTGACTGGCTGTAATTTGACAAAACTGTTGCTTGATTGTTCTTCACGTGAGTAAATTGAAAAAGTGTAGGAGTTTGTTTTAAATTAAACATAATTGTTATACTGCATGCAGTGCTAGTTATGGTTTTCAGTGAGCAAAATGAGAACAGTCCATCCCTGCCTGTATGCAAAACTGTTTCATAATTAAGCCAGAAATATGCTTGTTTTTCACACATGATCAGTTTCATCTTATGCTGGCTTCTATTTCTGTCCTTTTTGTATAAATTCAAAACAGAAAACTTTAAGGGCATAAAATATGAAATAGCTTCAATATTTTGTTCAATATATTGCAAATATATGGTTTCTGTAATGCTGGTTTTTTGTGCTATACTTAAAATACAGGGTTCCTGGTCTTTACTGTGGGAACGATTCCTTTGTTTCTTAGATGTTTGCAGTGTCGCTGGAGTATCCATTTATTGCTAAACTCCCAATTGAGATTCTTTTGAAATAGATGGAGTGTATACGGTGACCGGTATGGATCGTACTGTGCTGGGGAGTCCTGATACTTGTCCAGGAGCTACCCACAGTCTGATGATCAGTTTCTGATAAGATTATCAGTAGTGAAGTAGTGGATCTCCTTGTTTGTAGCCTGATTCCCTGACTTAATCAAACGCAGAGCTGGAAGCTTGGGGAGCAGGTCTTGCTATATTAATAACATGTTCTCCTAGCATGAAATGTTAGCATCAGATGAGTCAAGAAATAATCTTCCGAGATCAAATTTTTAATTATTGTCATTGGACTAGAAAATCTATCCTACATCCCATATTGAAGGGATTCTTCATTGGCTCATGGAAGTGTTTTACTCTCAGCAGAAAAGCTATTTGCTTGGGTTCACATTTTAAATGGTTCTATTTGCAGTGACAAGAATTGGAAATTAACTGTATTTTTATAACAAGTTTATGTTCTACAGGCCTTCATAGTGTTACTAGAAAAGTGCCAGTGTGGCTTACCACACGCTGCTGGTTCGGTTCAACTCTGCCACAGTCTGAGAGAAAATAACATTGAATGTTGCCAAGACTACTGAAATCTGCCGGTTTCAAAATAGAAGTATTACTGTAAGCTCAGAGAAAGGTTGCAGAATTGCGTAAGAAATAATAACATTGAAACTAATAAAATTTCTTGCATCGTGTATATTTAAATCCCAATGTAATTTTTATTTTCTAATATGTAAGATAGTGGGACCTGGGGCATTTTAGACTGGAGTCATGCTTCTGACAGGCCAAAATACCAAAGTAACGCAGTTATAAAATCGCTGATAATGTGCAATAGGAAATACTTTCTTTTAAATATACAGTAATGGCTTATTTTGCTTAATAATAGTTTTACTGCTTAGAGGTGCAAAGCAAAGATAAAAGAAATAACCGTGATTGTTAAATAGGCTTGCTTTCATCACATTGACTCCTGTGTTGCAATTAACGTTAAGCAGTGGTTGAAGTGATGTAATCTTCTGAGGACCTATAAAGCAGCACACACACGCTTCTCCTCCACTTTATTTTCTGAATGAGAAAAATCTCAAGTACTTGATTTAATTGGGATCAATTCAAGAACTGTAAAATATTTCCTTGTTGAAGGCAAAAAGTGTTTTAATTAGCTGTGATGTGTTCAGTTATGAATCTGGGCTGTGCTTTTAGAGGCTGGCTCACCTCTCTGTGAGTTTG
The DNA here is from genome assembly GCF_015220075.1 of Falco rusticolus. Taxonomy (NCBI): domain Eukaryota; kingdom Metazoa; phylum Chordata; class Aves; order Falconiformes; family Falconidae; genus Falco; species Falco rusticolus. The sequence continues at coordinate 25,689,019 of NC_051199.1, forward strand.
TTGTTCTTTGTTCATTCATGTAGGTTACATTATATACGTAACTTAAACAATTAAACTGATACCTGCAGTTATTCCTGATACCTGCAGTTATTCCAGCCTTGGAATAGTGCATATTAGCTATTAGATGACAGTGTTTTCCCTCTTTTTTTTTTTTTTTCCCCCGTCCCATTCTGTTAAATGGAACATAGAAACAAGGTTCAAGTATTTGTGCAAAGACAAGTACAAAATTAAGAACTTGCCCTAGGAAAAAATTATTTGTGAAGTGCCCCATCGGTGCATCATACCAGTAGGAATTTGTCAAATTCCTTATATAATAGGTTCCACCTCCCACATGGGAAACCTATAATAGGGAAAATGTTTTTCAATGTATTGTTGCTTTAAGATTCTTGCTCAGACTTCTTATGTCCAGGCTGGTGGTGAAGGAGGAGAAATCCCCTGCTGTAGTACAAGAGCCTTGTAATTTGGACTCTTCTTGCCGAGGAAGTTCCTGACTGGTGGGAATAATTTACGTTTATGGGAGATAAACTCTTACAGGTACTTACAAAATCTGACCTGCAACCTACTCCCCAAAAGAGCAAGTGAGAAAATATGGAAGCTATGCTTTCTCAATAATTACTTTCAATCAACATCTTAATTACATTGCATGTTATGGGACTTCTATCAGAGAAAAACATCCTGAACCAATCAGTAAATGAAGTAGAAGGGGAAAGGTGTAGGAGGAAGGTTTTCTTAGCCATTTTGGCCATCAGAAGGGCTATTTTAAGACATCGCCAGCTTTGTTCCAGTATTTCAAAGGGTAGCACACAGGAGGTAGCAGTGGGGACGCGCTGCCTGGGAGAGGTGGAGAGACATTGCTTGAAAAAGCAGGGTGAAGACAGGAAAGCCAGTGCTCGGCAGAGGTGCAGTGAGCTGCGAAGGGTACAGAGCACCTAAACCCCAAACTATTGCCTTCTCTTTCTCCTTTCTTCCTGCCCTTATGGGATTGTTGTGCTGGGTCTCCCCCCCACTTCTTAAAACACTAGGAGGAGCTGAGGAAAGTACGCTTGCAAAGACAAAGTGAAATGGAAACTGTTACCTCTGAATCCATTTGTGGTTTGGTCTGTTTGCCAAAACGCCTATTTCCACCCCAGACTGCAGAGGAGGGGAAACCCATTGTGGATTTTCATTTCTCTCCTGAGTTGCTATGCTACAACCACTGTTCTTTTTGCCTTTTTGCAACATTATTTGGCATTCATGATCTTTGGTGCATAGATAAAACCATTGCTGTAGTGCTGCCTTTTTTTTTTTTTTTTTTTTTTCCTCTCTCTGCTTCTCTGAAAGCTTACTTGCTGGTAACTTTTTGAATATTCATTACATGCTTGTTTTGTTGCAGAAGATGTTGATACATTAGTTCATCTTGACTGATGCCCTTGACTTTAGAAGATAAATAGGGAAGTAGAGATAGGTGACAAGGATTGATTAGCAATGCAGCTTCTAAGCCAAAACGTAAACACTTTTAGATAAGCCAGTAGCTAAAGAACCTGCAGAATGCACCTTGGTGGAATTAAGAACACGTTTTAAGGTGCAAGAAGAGTTTTCTGTGTCTGTCAAGATACAAATCTTTGTCTGATGCTTCCTGCTGAAGGTTTATGTTCACCAATGGTTTACTTCTCAGAAAAGTAGTTTCCTAGTTTTGAAGGAAAAAATCACACATTCCATTAACATAAATTAATAACTCTAAAAAAGTGTGCAAATTATAATTTGGATAGTGAGAGGTACTTGTGTAAAACAGCTTGAACAAATACAATTGTACGCTTGCAGGAGTTTTAATTAATATCTTTCCTTTGCTGCAGACTTGGTAGGCTATTTCAGATAACGATCCTTCAGTTTAGCACAATGAGGAAAGGGTAAATGGGGACCGATGTGCCCCATTGCTAGCGAGAGACATCCGAAACTAGATGTTCAAAGCACAAGCTAAAAGAAATGCTTCTTTAGAGGCAGTTAAATGCGGAGACTTTCTGCCAGAGGATGTTGGATGTCCTAAATACGCATGGGTACAACAAACAATTAGACAAATTCATAAATGTAAAATCCATTTTGGAGTAGTTTACACAAAAGACCTGCAGGCGCCTTGGATAGTCTTCAGGAGCCATAAATTGCTGGGAGACGGTGCCAAAGAAATACTGTAATCTCATTGTGTGTATTCTGTATTGGGGATCTGCCCTTGTCAGGTCTTGAGAAATGGCACAGTTGGTCTGTTGGACCTCTGATATGACCAGGAGTGGTTGTCATACTGTAAGTATCTAGAACTAAGGTTGTCTGCTTTCTGTGATCAGACCCAGGGCAGTCCATCTTCTGCCATGCTGCCCAGCACTGCAGGGCTCTGCCAGTTGTCACTGCTGCTCTCTGAAAAACTGTGCAAGCTGGCACCACCACCAGAAGAAATTGTTACACACCCTGGCCCCAACTGCTAGGTCCTGCTGGGCCATCACCCATAGCAGTGAGAGCAAAAGAAGGAACTGTAGGAGAACAAGCAGCAGAGCCACCTCTTCTCATAGCAGTGTCGGCTCAAATGGCTTCTAGAGGTTGGCAAAGATGCTGGAGCATCTTTTCAAAAAAACACATGGGTATTGTTGTAGGCAGTGACCCGGCTGGAGGGGACCACAACACGCTGCATGACACACTGCATGACTGCTGTTAGCTGCTCTGCTGAGGGTGTTGGGCGTTGTGCTATCAGTGGTGCTCCTAAAACCTCAGCTTGTCGCTTTTTGGCTGAAGCACTGTACACAGACCGCATCTTCATTCATCTCCTAGCCTCATGTGGATATTGTGACTCAATTAAAGAAAATGCATAAATAGATTTTAAATCAGTGAAGATTAAATTTTGCTCTCAAACTGAAATGATTTGCTGACGAGCACTCTCTGATACCCTAGCCTTACAGAGAAGCATCCAGCTTAGCTTTATACTTTAGCTACCCTAGCCCTTCAGATGATTTCTTTTGTTCTTCCTGCCTTATCTCCTTAATTGGGGGATGAAAAAAAGCCTCAGAAAATGCCAAATCCTTCTTAGATTGTACGGATATTGCGAGGACAAGGTGCTTTAGCGTATGTATACTTGCTGTCAGCACATGCTTACTAAGAAATGCAGGGCATTCATAGAATCACAGAACCATAGACTGGTCTGGGTTGGCAGGGCCCTTAAAGCCCACCTAGCCCCAGCCCCCTGCCCCGGGCAGGGCCACCTCCCCCCAGCCCAGGTTGCCCCCAGCCCCGTCCAGCCTGGCCTTGAGCCCTGCCAGGGACGGGGCACCCACAGCTGCTCTGGGCAGCCTGGGCCAGCGCCTCCCACCCCCACAGTAAATAATATCTAATCTAAATCTAGCCTCTTTTCGTTTAAAACCATTCCCCCTTGCCCTGTTGTTCAGGCCCTACTAGCAAGTCTGTCCCCACTTTCTTTCAACCCCCCCTAGGTGCGGGGAGGCTGCTCTAAGGTCTCCCTGAGCATTTCATTGTGCATTTGATGGGTCTTCAACAGCGCTGTGCTGTGAAAGGATACTGCTATCTGGCCTCTACAAAACAGAAGGCTGCAGAAAACGGAGTTGTCCAAGGTTTGGGGTCAATTTAGGAACGGATCTCAGGCTCTCCGTGTCTTAGCCTAAGCAGCCTGCCTAGGGTACTACTGCACCTTTCAAAGTCGTCCTGCTCTTGTGCATCTCTCTTCCCTCCTTGTGACAGTTTCTTTGCTGCAAGGATTTACTCTGGCAGTAAGGTTGTCCCGTCTTATGTCTTTGTCTTTTTACAAATAAGGCAGGAGAGAATGAAAGCATGGAAAATACATACCTGCATGCCGAAGAAGGAAAGAGGATTTGGTAGCTTTCATGTCGGTCCGCCTTAGCTGACTGTCACCATAAACAAATCACACGGTTATCACATTCTATGTTTATGCAATGGAAATAAGCCAGAATCCAGGATCAATAAAGCATGCAAAAAATAAAAATAGTTACTGTCCCAAGAAATACAAACAGTCCTTTATCCTATAACCTCATTTCACTTGTATTTTCCTGGTACGTTCTGTGCCAATGCTGTCTGGGTGTGCTGGGGGTGGGTGGTGGGTTTTGTATATTTTACTTTTAAAATGCATTGTGTACAAAATTTCTCTTTTCAGTTGTATATGAGCACAGGTCAAGATTAGAAAAGTCATTACAAAAGGAAAGGCTTGAACATAAGAAAGCAAAAGAAGGTAAAAATGTGCTTTTCACTTTGACATTTAAGATAACTTGATTATTTTAGAACGTAACTTCAGATGTATTTTGTTCAATTTTAAACTAGTTACCAGTGTGTAACACGTTAGCAGGACCACCCTGGCAGATCTGTGGTGGTCTTTTTAGTACGTCTTTCTAATTACATATATATTTTGTCTGATCTTTTTAGTACTGTTTACAGATCACCACAACATGGCATAATCCACACTGAGAATGCGTCTATATCGATGTACATAAACCTAACTTGTATGTGGAGTATGGACGTGTGTAAATCCTGTTCTGGCATGCTGCAAATTTTACACTCGTACCAAATTCAAGGGATCTTTTTCTGCATTCCATCAATGTGAAATTAGACTCTGAATCAGTATTTTTACACATGCTTAAGGGTAAACACATGCTTACGTACCTTTTTCTGATTAAAACTAAGTTCTAGGTGCGTGTGAGGGGGAAAGGTTGGCACACGCTGTGTTTCTTACACATCTGCCTTCTATGAAACTTCAGCAGAATGCAATCCTCAGAGTTTTCTCCAAGTCTTTGGTTGTTCTAAATGCACTAGAATTTTCAAAGTAAGACTGTATTCTTCCTAAGACTGAGGACTCAGCTGCTGAATTAAAGCAAGTACTTCAGCAAAGATAAAGAACCTGTAAGAAATTGTTCTTTACTGTGCAGTCCTCAGCAGCTTTCTGGGGCCATCTAGTGTACAGCTGTCCCGTTGCTGTGCAAAGGCGAGTCGGCATTTTCAAATCCTAAAGAGGATCAAGGAATAAAAGGGGAAATTTTTTTAATTTTATTTAAACTTAGCCTAGACTTTCATACTTCTTAAAACATACTATTTATTTTTTTTTTTTTTAATCCTAATACAATAATACAGGATTTATAAATGTCCTTTTCCTTTTGAATGATGTTACTCGGTCTCTACTGAGAGAGTTCGTGTAGCAGATTTAATTACCCACCTGTAGTCTGTACCCCTTATCTCTCACACTAAGGTATGAAACTCTTAAATGAAAATATTTTGTCAAAATTTGAGCATTTTGTTAAATTCTCCATAGTCGGTTTCTTTTTAAGATCTTTTGGAAAATTGTAACTGCATAAGTATTCAGCTCTTAAGAGAATTTATGTACGCAACAGTGATGTTATTTAAGTACAGATTCTAATCTTCCTGGCTTTTTTCATCAGTTTTTTTCCCTTTTATGTTGTAGATTTTCTTGTTTATAAACTAGAAGCACAGGAAACGCTAAATAAAGGAAGGGTAAGTCATCATTCCTAGTACAAGTTTTTAATAGTTGATGCTATTTGGGTTGCAAGAAACAGGAAATGCTGTGCAATTATAACGTTCAGAGGAAGAGGTCTTACAAAATACTAATTGAAAGAGCTCTCATTTATCCCATTTCTACTCTGCGTGCATAAGTGCTCTGCAAATCCCATTTATTTGAGCTGTAGTAGGAGATGCTAATATCTTTCCAGAAAAATTAATTTAGAAAGCATCTTCCTGTTTATATTACAGTAGTTCAAACATAATGTTGCTATTTTTAAGGGGAAGGGGGAATAAGAAAGCATTAGAAATCTTTTTGTAGCTTAGTCCACAGGGAAAAGGACAGAGACAACTTTGTAGCACCTGGTCTTTGAACTGGAAAGTGTGAAAACATCAAGAAACTTTGTTTTATATACCAAGTGCCAGAAGGAAAGCTGTATCTGGCAAAGGACCCAGAGACCTGTAAGGAACTCTTCATAAAGCCGGTGAATTAGGATTTTACGGCTACTTAGTGTCGAAACAGGGGAGCGGTTTCTGAGCTGAGTAAACTAAGTTAAAATACATTGTTGCTGCAGTAAGTGCAAAGTATATATCTGCTTGCTAAGTTCCAAACCAGGTAGAGAGATTAATTTGTTTCCTGGGGAGCTGTGTCCCTTGGCTTGTGGCTCCTGGGTGACTGCATGTCCAGGGCTCAGAGGAGTGACAGCATTGTTCTGTTTAACACACCGGTGTTCTTGTTTTACAGCAAGACTCAAACAGCCGATACAGTGCACTGAGTGTACAACACCAGATGTTGAAGGTAGGTCACCGAGGTTGCCAGTGTCCTGTGAAATGGGCTTTCTGCTGTGTCGGGGAGATACGGCCTCGCTGGCTTCTGGTGGTTCTCTCCAGAATGTCCGTCCATCGATGGCGCCTTCCTCTTACCGCAGTACCGTTAAACGATGATTTACTGAAGTTTTTCCTAGTCAGGCTTTCCAGTGGGTAATTTAATCTTATCAAATGCAATTACTTGTGTGGAATGCTGACTTATCAGACTTTATGTAGTTTGGCATGTAAGGATTTTCTTAGACACATTCAGCAGCTCCCAATGGGACAGTGCAACTGCAGGGTGAGGTGACGTAGCCCTAGAACAGGCGGCTACTCATCACAGAGATCATTTTGTGCTTGAAAGGAGCTGCAATATGCATGCTTTGAATAATAAACTTCTTGTTATGAATGCTTCCTATTCATCTGGACTTATTTAACAAACTGCCAAAGACAATATTAACCAGATATGCAGATACAGAACTGTTCTTGGTATTTGCAGAGTCAACACGAAGAACTGAAGAAACAGCATGCCGACCTTGAGGAGGATCACCGAAAACAAGGAGAAGAGTTTAGCAGAACCTTCAGCGATCACAAGGAGCGATACTTACAACTGCAGCAGGAAAAAGAGCAGGAGATCTCCAAGCTGAAGGGTATATGTAACCTGCATCTGGCTGCCCGTATTAAAATGTGTAGTTGTCATCGTGTTTTGTGTGATGTGAGACAGAAAGGCATTTTCTCTGTTCTTGCTAACAGGTCATTCATGTACCTTCCTCCTGATAAGTTACAGTTTAGTCTTCTGTGACCTTCTGTGGCCTCTTTCTGAAATCTGTTCGTATGTGTGCTTGGTGTTTCTATCTGTATTAGAGAAACAGTAAGAAACACGGCACTTAAAAGCCCATCAAGTGCCAGAGGCTGACTTATCCAGGTTTTCATTTTTAGTTCTAAGACTTGTATAAAACTGGAAAAATCGGTTTGCCTCTACTCTTTTTTTTTTTTTTTTTTTCAATTGAAAGGCAATCTAAGAATTTGTTATTTCTCTCAGCGATTTAATTGTGCTTTTTTATGAAGTGACTTTACATACATTTTAGACCTCATTTGCTCTACATGTATACCTTGTCTGAAACATGTCGCACCTGTACACCTGGACGATGAAGTATTCGTTATTTACTCTTGGCATCCAGTTTCCTATTAAAGAGATTCTTTGCAGTTGGCAGACCTATTTGGTCCTAATTACACAATTGCACAGAACAAAAGGATGGGGCTCTCCCCATCAAGGGCCTTCAGCCACTTTCTGCCATGTGTCACTAACACATGAGTTAGTTTTGGAGCTGTCTGCAGTTTTGTCTGCACAGTATTTTGCAGGCAGAGGCTGTGTTTATTAGCTCTGCTTTGGCACCGCACCAGCGAAGTCATACAGCTAGCTCTTGGACTGAGCTGGATTGCAGCCTAGCAGCTTGGAGTGTGGGAAGAGCCTGCCTGTGTCTGCTTGCAATATTCCACATCAACATAATGTAAGAAGTGGGAAGAGGAGCCCCTCTCCCTGGTCCCAGAACGTAAAGCTTTTTACGTATGCCGGCCATCTGGCTGCTTCTTCCAAAAGAATGGCTTAGTCCCACCACAAAATTCTCACTCACCAGATGCGATGTGGGAGAAGAGGGGAGGGTGGCTTCCTCTCTGCCTTTTAAAGATTCAGATTACCATAATGAATTTTGCTGTCTGCAGGCCCCAGTGTGAAGAGCAATGCATAATTCCAGTTGCAGACTGGGTGCACTAATATAGATTTTAACCAAATTTTACAACTTTCTGCTTGAAAATGTAAGGTTTTTATAGGGCTGGGGAGAGATTAACATAAACAAACCATGCAATTACTCTAATCCATTTTTATTGTAGCAGTTCTGTGGGATTTTAGGTGGTTTGTGTTATAGCCTTAATTTTGGTGTTTAATCTGGTATTATAGATCTGACTGGGTTTAAATTCTCTATATCGTTTCTTTTAAACAGAATCCTTATATAACTTACGGGAGGAGAACAGGCAGTTGAGAAAAGCTCACCAAGACATTCACACCCAGCTACAAGATGTCAAGGTAGGCTTTACTTTGGGGAGAACTTTAAAGACCTTTAGGAAAATGAAACATTTTCCCAAGTTTTAACAAGCCAGAAATGGGCTATGCTGGAGACTTAGAGTTTCTGATATGTGGCAGAAAGGAGAAGAATATGGCTGAACTGGATTTCTTTTCTTTTGCCACCTGCACTTTAGGTACATGCTCATTTGAAAAAAAAAGAAAAAAAAAAGAAAAAAAAAAAGGAAGACATGTATTTAGTATAGAAATTGGAAATTTGATTTTGCAAGTTAAGAATTGGGTTTTGGCAATCTAAGTTTGCTGAAATTAATGTTTTCCAGCTCTGTTTTTTAAAAAAGTGTTCATCAACATCTACTCCAACTTCTAACTTTATTTTATAGTTACGCAGATCCTGGCCTCCAAGTTTTTTTCCCTGGCATGCACGCTTTCCCTTTTTAAAGTACATTCCGTGTTAAATAAATAAATGCTGTCATTCCAACTCGGGATTTTCTTTTCGAAATAAATCGAATGATCTTCCTAGTTCAAAATCCCCCAGGCTACCTAATTTACGTGGAGAATGAACTTGATGTGAAACGTGTCATGTTCTTCTTTTTGTGTAGCAACAGCATAAGAACTTACTCTCCCAACACAACCAGCTTGTAGTGACTCTGGAAGACCACAAGAGTGCGCTAGCCGCCGCACAGGTCAGCGAGGCGAGCCGCTCCTGCGAGCCCTAACCTTCTAACCCTTGTTTCTCCGAGTCCAGCCGACTGCAGCGCTGTGCATGTAGCCTTTCGCATGGGGAGTTTGCAGTCAGCACCATGCTGCACACTGCAGGGAAATGCATGAGTTAAAGGGTTGCTTTTAAGAAGAAGCTGCAACAAATCGTAGGGCTGTCGGAAAATAAAAAGCTATATTATAGGCCCAAGAATGCATGTCTTACTGATAAGAAGAGTATCTCTGCTTCCATGAGAGCTGTCAAATACCTTTCTTTCTCTGTCTTCTCTGATAGAACGTCTGTTAGTTTAACATCCCACACTGACATTCACATGTATCACTTAGAAAGACCTGGACGCTGGTGCGCTATAAAGTCTCTTTATGTGTATGGAAGGTTTATAAGGCTATATACATCACGGCAACCGACGTAGAGTATATAGTATGTATGGAGGAACGTAAACTGCAGGTGGAATGTAAATAAGTTTAAAAGAAGCAGAAGCATTACCTTTCTTAAATGGGATTTTCAAGTGAACCCTCCGTGAAGCGCAGACTTTGCTAGAGTGTTGCAGATTCAGTCAGCTGTGCCAGTACAAGCTGTGTAGGCCACTGGGAATCTGAAAGTAGAAGTAATGTTGGAGCAGAGGAGGACTATTGGTGAAAGATCAGAGGGCAAGGCAATGAGGCAGTGTAAAGTTATTTTTATTCCTGACTAATTTTCTTAATCTAAGTGTTTTTACAGTCCACAAAATCATTAGCAGCATTAAAAGCATTGGGTCTCCTTTTTTTCCCCAGTTCTGTTTGTTGGGCATGTCAATATGTGTAGATACTCAAAAACAGTGAAAGACCAGGAAAGCCCCTCATAGACTAAATATATGAAGGATCTGAATTTCCAGCACTAAAATATGCTGGCAGCTAATTTTAAGCTCTTTTCCCACTGGCCACGTTAGGTACTTGGTATGTATTTGCTAATATCTGAAATTCCACAAGGGCAGATACAGGGTCTGATTTAAGGTTCACCAAATCCAAAGGGAACCTCCATTTAGTTCTCCTGGCTTTGATTCAGTTCTTTAATTAGAAAACCTGTGGCGCACAGAGCCTTTCTATCTGCAGCCAGAACGTGGCATTTATCAAAGGGAGAACCTTTCCTTCAAGAGAAGGAAGGTCTCGCACATTCTTTCAGAACAGAAGGTATTTAGCACAGTTGCCTAGTTTCTCCTGCAAACCAGCTACAGAAAGTTCACAAGGGATTATTGCTTAGAAACACAGGTCAATAAATGACCCCTCTATTTCGAAGTGTATTCTAGACATTAAATACTAGTAGTCAATACTGCAATAATGAATCTGTGACCTGAATCTTTAAGGCATTGCAATCTTTGTACTTTTCCATAGCTCAAGCAGCCAGACAGATTCATTATATATTTTTATAAACCCTGTCTTTCTGCCAGTATTAATACCTTTTAAGCTATGGCCTTGAATCACGATGTTCAGCTTAGTGACTCGTGCAAGTGGCATGGAGTACCTGATTCTGATCTGGACGTGCACTGTTTAAATATACCGGTGTATTAGTCTTTCTGCATGGTCAGTGAGTGGAAGGGGGGGGAAAAATAAAAATCAAGAGGCCTGCATTTTAGTCTTATGTGAAGTAAATACTATTTTTTCCTCTAAAATTTCTTATTGGACTCTCCAGCAGTTAATCAGGAAGCAGAAGTATCCCTCTGGAATGACAAGAGTAATTACTGTGCATTCTGCTTTGCTTTTAGGCCCGTCTGTTTTAATGGATGCCATAGTCTTTTGAAGATGCTTCGAGGTGCGTCTAGCTTCAGAGCTGGTACGCATTGCATCATGTCAATCTGTAGCACTGTGGATATTGTTCTGTATGAGTATTATGCATTGTACATCAATGCATCATGCGTGTCTGCTGTACTATTGATTGCTATGATACCACATAACACACAAAATGACGTACACAGTCACCAAGTGGAACCTGTAGCCAGTTTTTAAACTGAATTTTTAAAAGGATTATGAAACGCACCTCTGACTTTAAAATGGGTAGTAAACACACCCACCACCTCCACTGGAGCAACAGAGAAACCCTTTTGTGGGTCACCACTTTTTGTATATGCAGCTGATTGGCTTTTATAAATCCTGTCTATCTCAAAAATTTTACTTTATAACATACTCTTCCTTGTATGTCTGCTGTATAGACAGGGACCGGTGTACCAACCGGTCTGGATTCTCATGGTGGACTTCAGAGCTTTTTGAAAGTATCCTAATCTTGAACAAAGTTAAACAGCAAATCAAATTACAACATTTTACCGTTTCGTTTCAGGAAGACTTTAGACATTGACATTTTCTCTCTTCTCCTTTTTCTTTTTTTGCTCTTCTTCTTTTTTCCTTGCTCCTCACCAATGGTGTACTATGACTTTATTTGCCTCAGTACTGTATGTTGGCTGTTGTCTCGTGTAACACCTGTCTAAATGTTGAGGATTTGGCATTTTCATGACGTGTATATATACTTTAAAACTACTGTTTCTGAAAGAACTGCACTTCTTTCTACCAGTAAAGGAGAAGTTGTGGTGCGCTCGATTTCCCTAGCTTTAGTCTGCCAGGAAAACTGCATCATCCCCTTTTGACAATTCTCCCGCTTGGCATGAATAAGACAAATCTTTCTCTTTGTCCCACAGAGATTTTTCCAATATACTTTATATGCATGTGCACTTTGGCTGAAAAGATCGTGATGAGTCGTTATTATCTAGTGTGTGGAAATAACCCATTTTAAAAGCTCCCATCCCTTCTTCTCCCCGGTATTTGCTCTAATATGAATATTGAGTCTTTCTACCATGTGTCTTGCCAGCAAGCCTACTCCAAGGTGACTACGTTTTATTGAGAAATTGGTTTGAACATACTATAATTAATGTGTTGACTTTAGTCCCAGGTGGAGGAATACAAACAGTTGAAGGACACACTCAACAAAATGCCAAGTTTCCGACAACCTGAGAAGTTAGAACGACCAGATGAGCAACCAGAGGTGCGAGTGGCGTCTCCCCGCAGTGACCTCCCAATGCACCATGAAACCGTGGCTGAAGAGCACGAGGAGGTATAAAGTACTGACTGGCTACAGATGCTATAGGAAATGGTTCTTATTCAGCAAAATACTAGCTCTGTGCTTAATGTCTATTAGAAGCGTATGTTTAATTGTACACGTTTGTCAATTATTGAATAAAGTGGTAAGGAACAGTTTAATCTTATTGAGTAGTAGAAAAATACATTCACGAAGACCTTTTCTCATTACCACTTTAAACTGGTTTATGTAAGCTGCTTTAAGAAGTTGCTAAAGATCTTAATTTTTTGAATAGTAAGTGGTCTCTATAACTTTAGATATCTCCTGTGTTACAGAACAAGCTTTAACAACTTCTGAAGAAATTGTCTTTTCATGTGTTTTATAAAGTTCCAGTTTCACTTAAGTTTAGTATCTTTAAAATTAACGCTATCTGATGTTCAAAAAGAAAAAAGCAATGTTGTGGTTAAAATCTAGAAGGTACGAAATCAGTTGTGGTTTTGTTTGACAAGAGTTCTTGGCCAGCAGAACCTACAGGAAATAAAAATACAAAGCTTTGTAGATACAGGATTGTAGGAGTTTTTTGTTCCACTTCAGATAAAATGAAGCTTAACCGACTTTATGATGCAGTTGTACAGCACCTTGCCTAGCTGCGCAGCGCCAAGAATCAGCTATTGATACCGTCTGGCGGGAGGCTTAGCTTGTTCCAAAGCAGGCATTTGGCTCTCCTGATAACAGCTTCGCTACTGCAGGCTGGAGTAAAGGCATCCGTATCTGGTCCTTGGCTCTCTTGAAAATAAGTAATCCGTAATATCTTGTGCACACGTAATCTTGTGTGATTTTTGCAGAACGAGAAGCTAAAAGAGAGAGAAGAAATAAATACCCAGGAAAAAGAAGATGGAGCTGAGCCTTTTCATTTGCAAAGAAGGGCTAATGAAGGCCAGCATACCAAAGAACTGAATATCCAGGAGCAGCAAGAAGCTGGAGAGGATGACGAGCAACGTGTTGATCAAGTCGAAGAGGAACGCAAAAAAGAACTTGAAGAGGAAGAAATGGAGCAGGCAGGTCAGCCTGAGCACTTGGAGGAGGAACAAGATCAAGTACCAGAAGAGCATGACTGGAAAAAACAGGAACAGAAGGAAGAGGAAACCAACATGTTGGGCGATCATCTTCATTCAGAGGTATGGAGCTCTTTTCTACTAATTGATTAGATTTGCTGTTTAAATGAGGCATCTCTTGCGATTGCTGGCAGTGTATTGCACTCGCCTGCTTCTAGGTAAAATCAGTGTCATACTTACAGAAAGTTTGGGATCTGGACCACTCGCTGGTTTTTAGAAAAAAATTACCATCATAGAAAATTTGGGACTCCAAGCACTTGGATGCACAGGTTTCAGACTCACCGTCAGCACACATGTACCACAGTGCTGGCCAAGTGCAGCTTAATGAACATTAATTCTGCTGATAAAAAGCAACAGATGGAAAAAAAGAGCAGTCAGATTGAATCTCATCTCCTGCTTTAAATTTGAGGCCTGTGGTGGCTGATGGGAAGAAGATGAGAATGAGACTTATCTTCATCACTGATGGAGAGCTGTCCTGCCTTACTAATTCGATGCATCTCAGCAAATTGCAGTGTGTTTCCTTGTCAGATGTACCTCCCTTCTGTAAACACATTTCCATCTAAATGTTCTCTGTCGTTTGACAGGAGGTTTTTAACTGCAAGATGAACGTGACTAAAATAGCCAGGGGAAATCAGTGCATAGCAATGGCAAGTCTTGCTCTATGCAGCTCTAAATAAAACCTGCAAATCCTGGATTTACATTCTAGATTGGATCTCCAGTGGAGAATATATTTTACTGATCTCACCTCAGGCTTTGTAAATACTTAGTCTCCTAGCAGATTAATTGTATGACTCCGCTGCGATGCGAAGCCGTTGTTGAAGAGGTGCAGCGGGTTAGAACAGCAGCAATAGGTTGAGCTGTGAAACTGCAGTTAGAGTACTGCTGACTGTAACAGTGTGCAGAGTCTCACTTAAGGCTCAAAGCAACCCCGATTGAAATTACCAGGTAAATCAATGGAAACGTATTTTCTGACTTAATTGCCAGCCATCAAAACTTCCTTTACTGGTAATATCTTGGTGGGTTTATCATTATCGACATGTGAGAAAAGCATGCATTCCTCCAGCCCATTATCTCCTCTTCCTTCCTCATGTCCTCCACAAACACCCCAACATTAAAAACGATAATTAAACTTTAAGCAGAGACAAGAAAACTTAAAATAACTTTGCTGTAATTTTGCCTATTGCATGTAGCATCTGCATATTCTTCCTTCTTGATAGGGTTCTGCATGCTTGTTTCTGATGATTGAAATTATGATTAATCTATGACTAACACATTTCTTTGACAGATAACATCAACAAAAGCTGTAACAAAAAGACATAAGCCAGCTTATGAACAACAGCTAGAGCAGCAACATCTTGCAGCCCAGAGAGCAGAGGAAGCCAGTCAGCTACGGGAACATCAGGAATCACTGCACCAGCAAAGGCTGCGAGGACAGCTATTACGGCAGCAACAGCTTCAAGAAAAAGAGCTTCAGCTGCAGAAGCAGGCAGAACAAGGAGAAAAACTCTATAAAAACCGGCTCAGGTTAAATTCTTTTACATGAGTTTGTCATGGTCTGTGCTCTAGGTTTTATGGCTTCCACCGTACCATCTTTGAAAAGAAGGTGGTTTAATGCTATAAGCCTTGACTGCCCAGAAACTAAACTCAGTGAGCCTCATCTTCTTTTCAAGGATAAATCTTACTGCTATTTTAAGGGGATTTTTTCCTTCTTTTTTTTTCCCCTTTTACTATGGAAGCCTCTGAAGCCTGGAGTAATGAGTGCACATTGCCATGTGCATCCTTGAGAGAGGTTAGGGGCTTCTGGAATACAATGCCCCTTGTCTTAAAGCTTGCTTTAAATTAGTAATTATTTTCCACTAAGCAGCAGTTACGATCTTGGAGTACTGAGGAGCTCCAGTATCAGATATATATGAGGGCACCTACGCTAAAGTTTCTCTTAAATGTGAGATACTGTTTTTAAGTAATTCCACAAGGACTTTCTGGACAAGAGCAGCTAGTATTATTTGCGTTGTAGAGATAAAATCATGATTACAGGAGAAACCAGCATCCTGACAGCATCATAGTGTTATTGTGAATGCAGTTACGTTCATGATATTGGAGCTTCTACATGCCTTTCACCCTGCCTGTCGTGTTTCCTTATGCTTCTGCTTAGTTTAAAATTAGTCTAAATCTACCCTTTTCTAGTTTAAAACCATTACCTCTTGTCCTATTGCAGCTGGCTCCGCTAAAAAGTTTGTCTCCATCTTTCGTGTAGGCTCCCTTTTAAATACTGAAAGGCTGCAGTAAGGTCTCCCTGGAGCCTTCTTTTCTCTGGGCTGAACAACCCCAAATCTCTCAGCCTGTCTTCATGGGAGCGGTGCTCCAGCCCTCTGATTGACTGTGGCCCCGGGACTTGCCCTTGGTGAAGTCCTGCTGGCTGTCCTGAATCACCTCCCTGTCCTCCACATGCCTTAGCATAGCTTCTAGGAGGATGTGCTCCGTGATCTTCCCAGGCACAGCGGGGAGGCTGGCAGGTCATAGTTCCCAGGGCCCTCCTTTCTGCCCTTTTTAAAAACAGGTGAACGTTTCCCTTTTTCCGGTCTGCTGGGACTTCACCTGACTGCCACGATTTTTCAAATATCATGGAGAGTGGCTGGGCAACTGCATCAGCTAATTCCCTCAGGACTCTGGGATGCATCTTGTAGGGTCCCATAGACTTACGTCTGTACAGGTTCCTCAGGTGGTCACAAACCTGATCTCCTCTTACAGGGGAGGGACTTTGCTCCCCCAGTCCCTGCCTTGTGGTCCACCCGCTCCAGCGTTTGCCAGTGAAGACTGAGGCAAACATGTTGCTGAGTACCTTGGCCTTCTCCTTGTCTGTTGTTACCAGTTTGCCAGTCTGTCTCATCGGGGCGGTATACTATCTCTGACCTTCCTTTTCCGGCTGACATGCCTGTAGAAGCCCTTCCTATTATTCTTTGCTTTCCTTGCCAACTTCAGTTCTGTCCACGCCTTGGCCTTCCCGACCCCATCCCTGCACAACTGGCTGGCATCTCTATACTTTTCCCAGGATACCTGGCCCTGCTTCCACTCCCTGTGCATTTCCTTCTTGCCGTTTAGTTTGACCAGCAGGTCTCGACTCAGCCATGCTGATCTCTTGCCCTCCTTGCCTGATTTCTTATACCTGGGGATCAAGAGCTCTTGTGCTCTCTGGGAAGCATCCTTAAAGATCTGCCAGCTGTGTTCTGCTCCCTTGTCCCTGAGGGCAGTTTCCCAGGGGTCCTATTGACTAATTCTTTGAACAGCTGGAAATTTGCTTTCCTGAAATTCCAGGTCCTGACTTTACTCTTTGCCTGACCCATATCCCTCAGGACTGCAAATTCCACCAGTATGACAGAAATGCATGGAGAAATACAAGCAGAGAAGTTAGCACAGTAGGACAAGAAAGTCTTTGTTCTATAAAGTATATTTCACAAAAGAGGATGCGAGAAAACATTAGGTAATAGAAAGCTAAACTGGAACCCATTCTGGCAGGAGCTGGGAGAGGCAAAGATGTAGGATGGTTTGTTTATTAAAGCAGAAACATGTTTTTTTGAAACTAAAATGATGTATTGGCATTTAATTTCCTCAGCCAACAGGCCCATTATGATAACATGGACCATGATATCGTACAAGGGGAAGAAGAGCAAGGTATTCACGAAGAGGAAGGAGGTAAGATACAATTTATGTCTTTACCATATTCACAGGTTCCCGGTGTACTGCCTTTCATGCAAGATTTTAATATTAATTTCATATCCAGTTTGGATTCAAGTAAAATACAAACTCACAATTTAAAACCAGAAACTCAAATAATACTGGCTGAACTGAGTGACATACAGGAATTACTAAAGATCATATCCACGTTCTTGACAGTAAAAGTGTCCTTTTGATTGAGCTACTAGGATAGGGCTTTGTGTATCTTGGTTACGTTCCTGGCTCTGCCTGCTATTTTGTTTGATCTCTTCAAATTATATAATCTTTCTGTGTCACTTTCCTGCTAGCAGTAAAACAATTTTGTTAGCGCCTTTTGTTTAGGTAAGCTCTTTAGGTAAAGGCTGCCTACTGCTAAAAGCACGTATGCAAGCTAGTATGTGGGGGACTCTTTAAAAGGCTAACTAGAAACCGCTGTAATACAATAACAATATAAAATATTTGTCAGCTTATGAACGCGACAACCACCACCAGGATGAAGGTGAAGATGATGATCAAAATAATGCAAATGAACAGCAAGAACCAGAGCATCAAGTAGAAAATCAGCAGGCTGATGAATCAGTGAGTATGAATTAGGATGCTATGGATTGCAGTTGTTACTGAAGTGAAAACCCAAAAGTCTCATCTAGTATAATTGCATGTTACAGAAATAAGATGAACCAGAGGTCTGCTAGGAAGACAAGTTTGACAGTTTAAAACTACATCTAAGATCTATTTAAAGTTGTCCTTACTGATTTGGGAAGAAGTCAGAAAAAGCTTCCTTGTTGGAAGCAAGTTGGGTTTTTTTCTACATTCCTTTGATTTGTACTTTAGGTGGAATAAAGGATTTGGACTTAGCTGGAACCTGAACAGGTCAACTTGGATTCAAAAAAGTAACAGGAGCGGTCAGTCAAAAAGAGCGGTGATGCTATTTTTCACGCTGAGTTTAGTTAAGAGGTTATGAGCTAACTCAATAGCCACTGGAGCCAGCTGGAGTCTACAGAAGAAGCATGAGATCTTGAAAGAGGTCATACCTCGGCACTAACACAGCCATGATGTCGATTACCCGGAGATCTGGATGCAGAATATTCAGTCCTGCGCCTTCCCCCAAGCTCCATCTTACTTGGGGTTGTGGAACACCAAGCATATTGTCTTTACTTCCTTTCCCCTCAGCAAATTAAGCTGTATAGCAGATATTTCTAAAGGATCTTTAACTTCTCAGCTATAAAGAATGTTTTTACTGAACGATAAGCAGAAAGAAAATGCTCATTTTCTGAACCGCAAAGTACGATGACAAGTGAGTGTTGTTTTCTTTTGTTTTATTATAGGAGTAGACAAGGTCAATATTGCAGGACAGACTGGTACTAAAAGACCACATCAGCTCTTTGGAGCCATGAGCATTTAAACTCTTATCTTTTCTCACCTGGCCTTATCAGGCATTGTCAGTTGTCAGATAGTCAGTACACAAAAGGAGTTCTACAGCCGATGTGAAAAAGTCATCAGATTCAATCTGTTTCAAGCAGCCAGGTACCCCTACGCAGTGCTGCCTGTGCTCAGTGCTGCAGTACTTTTTCTTTCAGGAACTGACACTTGTGTATTGGGTAGGGCTTGATCTAGTGACCCCTGATGCCTGTGGAGAGATTCCAGCTGGTTTCAGCAGGTCCGGAGCTGGCTCTAACATAGCTCATGCTAGGGTAGCTTTCAAGGGAAACGGACTCTGACTGTGAGATAAAAATATGTATTTAACATTCACTTCTGAAAATTACAGAAGGCAGCTGTGGAAGATTTGAATCCTGCTGATGACCCCAACAATCAGGGAGAAGATGAATTCGAGGAAGCTGAGCAAGAGAGAGAAGAAAATCTACCTGATGAAAACGAAAAGCACAAGGAAGCCAGTCAGAAACAAGGACACCCAGGAATGGAAGAGCACCTAGTGGTCAGTAAAAGGAAAGGAAGCACCTATAGGCCCTCTTTAAGGATAGTATAACACAGCTTGGTGAGAGAATGCTGAACTTGGGTTGTTTGGGTTGTTTTTAAGATCTCTTAAGCCATACATGACAGTGCAGGTAAAAGTGTGGAGTCCTTCCTGGTGATGGGCTGGTATGCCTTTCATCACCGGCTCCACCCAGCGAGGCTCTGTAGTCCCGTCGTTCAGGGCCCCTGTATTTACCGTCGCACAAGCCCCTGCAAGAGCACCCGTTCATAAAAAGAGCACCTGTTCATCAGTCCTCGTGTCTTTGCACAAATCCCTTCCGTGCCATCAGCGCTCAGCCAGCTGTAAGCAGCAGCGTCATTCTCCCTCTGTGGCCGTTCCAGGGGATGCTGCGCATTTCAACCGTGTTTAAACTGTAAACTCCTCTAGGCAGAGATAATCGGTATTTTTATGGCATTGGTCTTTAATGGTGTGAATATTTCATTGTCTTCCTGCTTAGTATGGAAAGTCTTGCTTTATTCTGCGAAGTGATTTTTATTATAATTATTCTGCTGTCTATTTTTTAATTTAGGGCAGTTCTAAATCATGTAGCCAGGCTATCATTAATACTAATGAATGCACTATAACTTCTTATGCTATTATTGTTACTTTGGCTTTACACGAAGTTTTAGTTCCAGAACAAGAAGCTTTAACCTTCCGTCTTCTAAAGTTAATAGACATGAACGTGGAACTGAATTTTTATATGATCTTTCTGCAGATGGCGGGAAATCCTGACCAGCAGGAAGATAATGTGGATGAACAATACCAGGAAGAGGGAGAAGAGGAGGTAAGAAAACAGACATAAGCATACATGGACTCGGGTAGCACAGCACATCACCGTTAACATTCACCGTTGGTATCTTTTATAAGTGCCAGATGAACCCAAGTCACTTTGACTCTAAGAAACATAGGATGTCTTTGCCATTACTCTGCTGTCCACTCCTGGACACTGTTGGTGTTACTCGTGCTTATGTGCTGCAGTTCATGCAACAGGGTATTAATTGTGCAGTAACTGAAAAGATTAAGCCTTTGACAACGCAAGGAAGAATTCCTGAAAACCTCAAGCCTTCTGAAGGTCACTGAAAACCTCGTTAACTTTGCATCTCTAATCACATGCTGCTGTTCCAGGCAAACTGGCTTCCTTGGCCAGCTACTTATTCCTTAGCTCTGACTTTGATTTATCTGTGCTCCTCCCAAGCAATGCACGGTCTGTAAGCCCCTCCTATTGGTGGAGTCAGTCAGGAGCTGTTAGCACATCGCTTTGAACTGGAGGGGAAAACGAGGGGAAGGGCCTTTTTCCTCCCTACGCTGAATGGCACGCTCGTTATGCATGCGCTAGCATAAGCTGCCCTGCAGTTCTCCGATACGTACCCAATCAATTGCCGTTTTCTACTTCCTACATAATGATTTACAAAAAGCAACAGGAACAGCTACTCATTACTCCCTTGTGGGGAACACTTTGTCTAGATTAGCTGGTGTGCACTTGGGATCCACTAGTTCAGAAGAAGGTTACTTAAATCAAACAAGGTCGTGAGGAACTGGGGGTAGTCTTGGCAACTGCTCTTTGGCTTACAGGAAATCATTTAATATGTTCTTGATAAAGGACTATAATACTTCCGGTAAGCATACTGGTCAAAGAGTGAGCAGTCATCGAACAAGCAATCAAGAAAGAATTCAGATGCTGTAATCGGGAACAGATTCTGTAGTAGGTGGGCTCAAGTATTGTACCTTGCTGCTGTTCAGATCTTGCCCTCATATCCCTCAAAGCGATGCAGGTTCGGTGGCTGCCCTTCTGCTGGCAGCACTTCCTAACCCCAGAGAGCTTGTTCACCAGCAGCTTTGCCTCCTGTTGGAAGCAGCTGCTGAACGCACTCTCCTGCTAGCGGTGGTGTTGGGAAGGCTGTTGCTGTTGCTGCTGCGGAGAATGACAGCAGCTGCTAGCAGCAGTCTGGTCCTCGCTCTGCGGCAGGGGAGGTGGCAGCACTGAGTGGCGAATGTTTCCCAGCCAGGTGAAGGAGCTTTTTCCCACGGGAGGGCTGTACAGCCTTACAGGAGGAGCATATGACACGGCTCGCAGGACACCCTTTGGAGCAGAACGCAGAACAGCATTCTCCGAAAGACAAGTTTACTTTGAAAAGCATAGCTCTTTCAAAGCTGCACCTGAAGGGACGTGGAAGCGAGGGAGAGGGCTGAACCAGAAAATCATTGAGGTTAAAAAAGACCTTTGAGATCATCAAGTCGAACCGTTAACCCAGGACTGCCAAGTCCACCACTAAACCATGTCGAAGCGATAGCTCAGGACCTGAACATCTGGAACACAGATTCAGCATGGCCTGCTCTTTCCAAGGGTAGAGTTGGGAGAGATTCTTCTTCGCTCCCAGTCCTCCCTTGCTCTTTTGTGGCTTTCCAAGAGCAGTTGGCAGAAGGAGCACTCAACTGCTGGGAAAACGTGGACAAAGTTACCATTAAATACGTGCACTGCACATCGGAGCTGAAACAGTTGTAGGAGCCCAGGGTGGGGTGGAAGGATCGGTATTGTCTCTTTGCTGCATCATGACTCTTACTCTGAAGAACAAGGAGAAAATAATATATATCTGAAGTTAAAACATGGAATGGAAATCTGGAAGTGTTAGCTGATGATGGGAAGGTCTGTGAAAATGGTACTTAAAAGTGAAACATGCTCTCAGAGGAAGTGAGCTTCCCCATTGTTGGGCGGTTGGTTTCCACCCCCCCTCTAACCTCTCCGTGCCCTCTTCTCCCTCTCTTTCAATCTTCGTGCTGTAAAAGTGTCGCTGTGAAAATGCATACATTTATGCCACAGGCTACTTTTTTAAAGGAAATTGAAATATACAGAATGTTTCTGTACTTTGTAGATCCAGGAAGATTTGACTGAAGAGAAGAAACGAGAACTGGAACGCAATGCTGAAGAGCCATATGGTGAAAATGATGAAAATGTAAGTAGTGTATAAACCCACAAACTCGGTGACATGATTAAACACTTAACATAACTGCGATCATGTCACAGTGCCATTATATAATAATTGTTGTAGCTTGCTTTAGAGCACAGACCTTAAAATTTCATGCTGTCCCAACATGCTTTTGCTCATCCTTCCACCCCCACATCAGTTCCTGCTGCCTGGAGGCCTTTGAAAATCTTTCCTGTTTCTGTCCATCGGCTTTAACAACTCCAGCTGACAGTCATTCTTCCTTTCCCTTAGCTTCATCTCATCAAAAATAAACTGTAAGGAAACTGGCAGATGCACTGACTCTGCTGTTCTGGGTTTGTTTGTTGGGTTTCCCTCCCCCCCAATCAGGCAGATGAAAAGAATAACAGAGGAGCAGATCAAGAGCAAGAAATGCAAGAAGAGAACAACCAAAAAGAAGTTCATGAAGAAAATTACGAGGAGGAGGACGAGGAGGAGGAAGGCAGAGCTGTTGCAGCAAAAACTCGTAGACGAGGGGAGATGTAGTCCTCTTTTTTTTTTTTCCAGCACAAAGATTCCTGTGTGTGTTTGTTCTTTTTTTTTTTTTTTTTTTCCAAAAAGCCCAACAACTTTTTTAGGATATTTAATTTCCCAAAAAAGTTTGTGTTTTAGACTTTTTACTTTTCTATTAGATGGTCTCCTATGTTTATATGAATACGGTATTTTGATACTCTAGATTAGGATTTCTTTTCTATTACAGCTGTACATAAACAGACATCCTATAGGTTTAATTTTTTGTAATTCTGGGCATGTTTTATAAAGGCCATTTTGGAATACACTCTTACCTTGTCCAGGTCCGACAGATGTTTGGTCTGAATTTGGACACGTTCACCATCTGAGGGAACATACCTAGTGCCTAAAGGCCGTCGACGTTAGTCACCCCAGCTCTCGTGGTCTTCCCTGGCAGCTTTGCTGACTAACGGCTGGCCGCTGCCTGCCCCGGGCAGGATCTGCGCTGCTCGGAGAGGCCCAGGGGTAGTTTCATTCCTTATAATCTCTTGAGATTCTTCAAATCCTTGCGGACAAGCACATGCCTAGCTATTTGCAGGACCAGGCCTTTTATAGGTGCAGAACTAACATATAAAATATGCAAGTTTTACAAGCCTTCAAAATACAGCCAGGTTAACAGCTGTTAATTTTGGCAGCTGTTTATATACAGTTAAATTATGCATTTATTTTAATGAGCATGCCTAGGTACTTCAATTACATGCACTACATAGCAGATAATGCAAATAGTGGTATGCTGAGATGAGATGTGAGCTACGAACCAATTTAGACTTGAAGATCCATTATGCCAAACCAAAACACTACAGCTGTCATGTGAATGAAGATTTATAGAAGGAACACTTTTTTTCTCCTAGTTAATATATATTAAAATATTTGACCGGAGAAATAAAATGACATTGCCTCAGTGACATGCTTTCTGGAGTCCGTAGAGAGGGTTAAGGCGTATTAACTGCGTTGATACGCTTGGTGCAAGATGTTGAACTAAGGCCTTTACCTTCTTTTACTTATTTATATTTAAGTCTATGCTGGAAGGATTTCTGTGTCCCCTAGTGTGAAAAATCAGACTAGGGAGAAGTCCCACAGAAGTTTTTTTGAACAGCCAACATCTCTAGCACTGCATGCTGAAATGTAAGGGGCGGGGGGGGGGGGAATGACAAAAAAAATTGTGCCTTGGTGTAGGCTACTATGAACATAATCACGGTGCATGAATATATACAATATTTGTATTGGTACAGACCCTAGTTATTTAATATATGTTAAAAGGAGAACGGGAATCTGGATTTCCTAGGCTACGCCCCATTGCTGGAAATGAGGTGCACAGT
Organism: Falco rusticolus; assembly: GCF_015220075.1. Classification (NCBI taxonomy): domain Eukaryota; kingdom Metazoa; phylum Chordata; class Aves; order Falconiformes; family Falconidae; genus Falco; species Falco rusticolus. Next base: position 25,712,764 of record NC_051199.1, read on the forward strand.
AGCTCCCCATGAAAGTGTGTGTTAATATATAAAAGGAGAGGGTTTGGGATTTTTCCCTTTTTTAATAATGATGCATAGCAATGTTTTTAGTTTAACTTTTTATATGAATGTAATTTAATTCATTTTTCTACTAACTCAATTATATTATGTTTTATAGCTGGTTTCCATTCTTTGCAATTTTCCTAAATGTCCCAGACACAGTGCTTATGTTTCATAGGAAGATTTTTGTCAGCAGGTATTTTGGGTTTTCTAGTTACCATAGATCAGATTTACCTTATGTATAAAAAAAAAAAGTTTACATGATACTGTAAAATGTATAATATGTACATAATCTTCAGAATACAATTATTTTGGTAAATTGGCCTGTATTTTTAATGTCATGGTTGCAGTATTTAATTATTTGAGGCATAATAAAACTTGACTGCAGTCAATAAACTAGAGTATCGTTACTGATCTTTCACCAGTGTGCCGGTGTTTTCGTTCATGCCGCGTTAACGGAGCGCAGCGGAGAGCGGCAGAGGGAGGGAGCTGGCAGCGCCGTGGCGTGTCGGTGAGGGGCACCGGGGGCAGCACCAGCACCGGGGGCAGCACCAGCACCGGGGGCAGCACCAGCACCGGGGGCAGCTTCTGGCGGGCTGGAGGTGCACTCTCTAAACCATTACCGCGACCGAGGCCCTTCTCCAGCTGGAGCACCAGAGCACCTCAGCCTTCTGGCCCCCCTGACAGGGGCACACAGACGGGCCGCCTGCCCTCGCTCCTGCCCACCCCGCGGGGCAGGGGCCACCCCCGCTGTCTGTGTGGGGCCGCTCAGGCCAGCAGAGCCCTTCCCACAGAGGGGACGGCTCACGGGGGGCAGGGAGGGCTCCCAATGCAAAGGGCTCCATCTTCTCACCGTACCTAGCACTTACAACAAGCCGGACGCTTTAGGTACGCGTGTTAATGGCTACAGCATGGCCTGCAGGGAACACGGGCCCCTTTCTGCCACAGTGCAGAAAAAGCCACTTCCAAAGTCACCTGTGGGTACAAACTACCTGCTGGCACAGCACCTCTGCACCAAAATAAGCTGCTGCTCCCCCCTCCCCCATCGCCTCCGCAGTGCAGTTTGCTGCCTACAGCCGACGCTCGTCGCGCTGGCATGCAGCCCCTCTGTTAACGCCGCTTTGGCGATGTCCTTTTGTCTACTCTCAGGCTGCAGGGTTTCACTCGGGTGACTTGTGGCTCCGGCCAGAGCCCAGGGAGACAACAGAACTCTGCCCAGAATGAGAAGCTGCAGAACAAGGGCTCCTATTGTGCGGGAGCAAGGCAGCACTGGCAGCGGGTGCAGTGTTTACTTCAGTAAGCATAACGAACTCACAGCTAACACAGACAGGCCAAGAAAGGTCTTAATGAAAGCCTCTTCTGTCCTTAATCAAGGGCCTATTCACTTCGGGCAAGAGTTACTTGACTGAAGACCAACTTTCCGGGAAAGACTCGAGGCCTGGCTGACGGTAGCGCTGTGTAACCTCTGCAGCGCCTCGGCCACTGCTCCGGCAGCGGCTGCCGCTGCTTTCCCACGACTCCCTGGCCAGCGCCGCTCCCTGCCAGCGGCTCCAACTCAAAACACAATTCCTTGGTTCCAGTAATTTGGCAAAAGCCAAGGCAAACCGCACGAGACCTTGCACTGCTGCCTGCTCAGTTGCTGCTCGCCCTAAAATGATCCCGACCTCTTTACCTGACACACGTCACTTAGTGCCAGGCCCCGCGGTCCCACCCGGTAGATGAGCTGGTGGTGGGAAGGGGGACCCACATGGCAGGTCCTCATTGCCCTAGGATGTCTTCTGGGGCACAGGGAGTGCTGAATGCTCTGCTAAATCAAGAAAGTGATGTTTGTGACCTAAAAAATAAACCGGAGACAGCGCACAGCTCTGGCGCTGTGGGCATACTGGGCAGACGGCAGAGGGAAATGCTCTTTCCCAGTTTTACTGCTCACAGAGCGCGACTCCCAGCATAATGTTGTGGCAAAGAGGACTAACGAGAGTCCTGTGCCAACGGTGTGAAAGTACAAACTCAAAAGGAAAAGTTACATCACTTCTGGCTTTGGCAGCAAGACAACTGCTATTGGCGTGCTGTGACCAGGTCTAGCCTCCGCTCATATCAAAATACTGGAGACTGTTCAGGGAACAGGGTGAGAGTGACAGGAAAACTTGGCGTATAGAAAGAAAGTTTGTGCTACAGTCAGCTCAGGAAAGAAATGTCAGGGTGACTTGATTTGTGGGCTAGGAGAACTCACAGGGGCAGCCAGCCGGTGAGACGGGAGTCCTCAGCCTCCCAGTATAACCCAAAAGTAAATCCCACAATAAAATTTAGGCCAGAAATACAGAGTAAATGTTTAGCAGTGGAGTTAGTTAGTCATGGCAGCAATTTTTTTAGAGGCTGTGATGAATTCTTGATCACTAGACATCTTTGCAAAGTCTTTCTCGTTCAGCCCCAGCTGGGGCATCACAAGATAAGCCCTACTGCCTACGATAAATTGAAAGGTCAGTCAAGAGGATCACAACAGCATGCTCTAGCCATAAAATACATGAAACAATAACACTCACTGCAAAAAATCAAACCCAGGGGAATTCATTCTGTAGGTCAGGAAATCCTCCAGTGGATCAGATACAATATTATGGCTCCACAACTCATCTCAGTAAAACAACTGCTCCTTGCCACACGGCCTGTCACAGCTCAGTGTGTTGGGGAGCTGGGAACCACTTGCAGGCAGAAAGCCACCACGCGCCGTCAGGGAGCCTCTCGGCACCAGCAGGCAAGCAGCACCCAGTCTGGGTTTTGTCCACGTCTATTAAATGCCACCACGCTAACCTAAGGCTTGATCTAACCCCAGCTGAAAAGTGAGTTAGGTAGCTCTCCTTTAAAGCACACATTAGGGGGGGAAATATATATAAAGTCACTGTGGTGAGGAATGAAACACAGATGCACTTGCCATCGAAGCACAAGCTAGTTTCTGACAAGTTTAATCCACTTTTGCTACAGGTTTTCATGACAAAGGAGCCGTAGAGCGGTTATTGCTAAAACCAGCCTTCACTCAGCTGCTCAAGTCTGAGCACGTACAGCGTGTTTGCTGCGTGCACAGAACTTCTTACTCTGCTACACGCAGGAAAAATTTGTACTCTTCCAGCCAAAATATTTTCAGGGTGAAGGGAATAAGAAACCCAAAGCTGTGTATCCAGAGCAAGATAAAAAGTTGCCTTCAGTGCACCTGACATCACCAGCTTTCAAACACATTTCCTTTCACTTCCACAGTTCTTGCTTTAATAGTTCTTGCTGGTTCAAATGCAAAATTATTCGTTATTTTCTCCTCATCGCTTTTAAAAGGGGATAGAAAAAACCCAAACAACTTTGCCATATCTATTAACGAAGGATTTTTAAAATTTTGTTAGAAGTTCAGCATATTAAAGGTATTTATCAGCTCTATTATAGTCAGGGATTCAACTGACAAAATTAGCAATGCCTTTACTTGTTCCGACATGCTGACATACACAACAGAAAATTCACAGGCATGTTGAGAGCAATAACCTACGATGCCTTGAAACACAAGCACTGCACTGCAATGTATATTTTGTTCTCAAAGCTTCTTCTGCCTGCAAACCTCAAATCATTATGAAAAAAAAACCTGCTAAACTGTATCTTAGGGAGAGGCAGAGAGGCAAGGCCACACAAGTGATTTGGGAAAGATTGTCAAGAAGAACCCTGAGAAGACAGATCAGGCTGGGCCCCAGTTCGGCCCCAGTTCGGCCCCAGGGTCCTGCCATACCCTCTGACCACAATAATCAATATTATACTGCATCTTCCGTGTGTCTCAACCACAGAGCAAAACGGTCTTACCAGTTCAAAAAAATGTTTTGCAACAGGCTTTTGACCTCTGGCTGATCTCTCACTATTCTAGTCTCACAGCCCTCACTTGTACGAGTTGCTGCCCCCCCTTGCATCACCCCGATGCCAGCTAGGGGCTATGCTTTCCCTAAGTTCCATTCCGACATTTGAGCTGCATGAATTAATGCTCCGTGAAAGTTTCAGAGGTGGCAAAACTATCAGGACATTTTTCGTCGTAAGGGCTGTGTATGTCAGCCACGTACGTGATCACAGCATCACGCGGTGCCTTGGAAACACTCCTGGTGCCCTCGAAGCCACAGGAGCGGAGCCCCCAGCGAACGCCCATCACAGAGCTAACTGGCTAGGAAAGCCCTCATTTCATAGACTTGCCTTCAGTGATTAATTGCAGTATTTTCACAGCCCTACAGACTTTCACAGGATGCCCTCAAACAGCTTTGCTGCCTGCGGTTGAGTAGGAGTCCCCTTCCCAGCCAGCCATGCCGACACAGGAACGCTGCCTTCTGCGTCCGCCGGCACGAGCCGCTCCGCATCTGGGTGCCGCTTCACACGCAGCAGCCGGGAAACACCGTCCTTTCTCCCCATCCTTATTTCATAAACCACACTATTGCTTCCTGCAGAATAACTCAGCCAGTTCCATTCCTGCTGCCCATTGACACACCCCGGCTGGCGCTTGAGTGAACCGAAGCAACTTTGATTTCTACAAACACATGAGTCGCAGGCACCGGTAGAGCTCTGGGGGTAAAACCCAGACTGACTACAGCAGGAACGGCTCAGCCCTTAGCGCCTACGGGAGATTTCTCCCCTGCCACCTAACCTCTCGGTTCATTCGTTGCTGTTTGAGAAGGGCCTCCAGAACAGCCATCAGTCACCCTGAGCAATGAGCACGCTCATTTTGCAGTTCTGCAGGCAAGGCACTCGTTCATCACGGGCTGCGCCAAGCACAGGCAGCGCTGTGTCCCTGTCTGGTCACAGCCTTTGCGGCTCCCCGGTCACAGTTAGTTAGGATGTGCTGGAACGGGGCGTTTTAGGAACGGTGCTCTCCTGCTCCAGGTTGCAGGAAGAGGTGAACATCTCCCTGCATCTGATACTAGAGAATCCCCAAAATGTTGACTCTCTCTGATCAGAGGTACGCAACAAGCTGTTCCAGGATTTCTTGATGTTTGTCCTTTTCCATGAGGGAGAAGGCAACTGTAGGGATGTGCTTACTGAAAAAAAAAAAAACCCTTCCGTGTAAAGAAAAATTTCATGGGGAAGGATCAGGGCTGAGCTCTTGGTGTGCCACAGGTCCGAGCCTAGCTGTCAAGCAAACCACAAGCACTGTGATAAATTGATTAACAATTCCTAAACATTCATAGGGGCTCCTCAAATCTTCAGCATTATGCAGGAGGCTCACGGAACTCATCATGCATCCTCACACAGAGGATGGAGTCAAGAACCGGCAGCAGATGGCCAGGGCCAGCCCAGCAGTACCTCCTGCTGGGGCTCCACAGCCACCCCTGGCTCTGCCACCTCTCTTTTCTCAAACAAGTAAAAATATCTACCATCTAACCCGCTGCCACCAAGGCAGGACTGGGGGCTCTCATGCATCAGAGGTCAAACAAATGGAGGGTCTGTGTTCCCATCAGTATCTCTCTAAAGGCCACCAGTTTTTACCATGAATTTACAGAGCATCCAAAGGCAATGTCCCTCTCCTTGGCAAGGACTGTGGTTTACATCACAAAGAAGTTAGCACAGTTTCACTCCTGAAAGAGCTTATATTCACGTCAAAGCAACAATTTTACATTTGTCCACAAGGTGCAATTAAGACCTTAACTATGAATTGAAGTAGATTAAAAAGGTGATCTTTAATGAAAGGTTAAACTTCACAGGGAACTTTATACACTGCCTTATACCAAGGGAACAACAACAACAAAAAAGTCCTAGATGGCATTTTGGAAAAGACAGCGTCCTTAATTAATGAGCAAATGGTATTGTTAGCTGTTCGTCAGAACAAAATAGCTAAAGTGTGTAGAAATGAGATTATGAAATCAATTCACAGACTATTTGGGATACATTATTCCACTGCTGTCAAAGAGAATGGCAAGACCCGCAGTTTCTCCCTGGCCTGTGGAAAAGACAAGCTCAGCCTTTCCTGGCAGGAGCTGCAAAGTACCTTCTGAAAGCAGTAATTGTGGCGAACAACCCAGGTCAGCCCTGTGCAAGATACTCCTGATCGCAGGAGCTGCTTGTGTACAGGAGACACCGCAAGCTGAACGTGAACAGCCCTCCCGCGCTACCGGGAGCCGATTTTCTGATCATTTATAGTGACAGGTGAGAAATGCGATGGCTTCTATATATTAAGCTGAGATGGTTTGGACTAAACAGTGTCCTCACACCCAAACAAATCCCACCTGCATTTAGCCTCACTAGTAGTTCTAGACTGTAATGCCAAAGAATAAAATCAGTACCTGGGAAGACACAGAGTCCTCGCCGAAGAGCTGGGGCAAGGCACAAATGGGAGGTGGAGCGCTGCCAGGCACCTCGGCGCACCTCAGAGTGATCTATTAAAAGCAACAGCAGTGCCAATGAAAACTGCTGTAATTAAGTCACAGCTAACCAGGGCCTGTGCCAGCAGACTGATATGAAAGGAAGATTAAAGGAGTTCTCTATTTCACCACAGGAATAATCAACAGGTTTTAGAAATGGACTTATGCAAATGCCTGTCGCGGCAGCTACACCTTTGAAAGCTTTCGTGTGACCTCCTGGCAAGTATCGGGCACCGCAGTTGTTTTATCAGCCACAAAGGACAAGCTTAATTCAGCAGCAGCTGTGGTGCTGGAGCACGGCTGGGAACAGGGGGCAGGGAAGGGACCAGAGGAGGTGGGCAGAGGGGGAATAGCTGGGGTTACTGTGCCGGAAAAAGGCGCAGGGATGAGGGACATCAAACCACATGACACCAGATTCCATTGGCTCTAGTGTCCATGGAGCAATTCGTGTTACCTTGAAATTATATAGGCATGTATAAAGAATGTACAGAAATATATATTACATTAAGAAATAGTTTGTCCTAAATTGTATCTACCTGAACCTGGGGTAGAAGACTTTTATAGATGAGCTCAGTTCTGAGTTTCCAGCTACTTTCTCCTGCAATCAGAGTCAGACCTTTCCAAATAGCTACATCCTAGCAGCCTCCTCCACTGAGGAGTAGCAACATCATGTGGCACAGAAGAGACAACTGGCACTCCTTTACACTCCCCGGGCTTCCAAATGCTGTGGGAGACATGGAAATGGTTCCACTTCTTGTTTTAGTTATGCCAGATGGCCATGTTATCAGATCGATTTGCTTGTAAAATTAGGGGATGCGGTGCAATAATGAAAAATGCCGAGATGTTTACAATCTCAAGATCAATATTTTGATAGGTTTTAAATTTATTGAAAGTAATGCTGTAATTGAAGAAAGTCTTTGTAGAAGTGTTATAATTCACAGCGATAAACGTGCAAAGCCACAAACCACGTTATTCCTGAAAAGGCATTGAGATTTATCCTGGAGAAAGTTTCTTTAATAATTAGAATATTGGACAACCTGGTACCCTTCTGCGGTTTAAAAATGGTAGAAAAATTATTTAGAAAGGAATTTCACATTGGTGTTTGTGTACATAGGTACGTAATCCCTACCAGGAAACATACCCAGCTCTGCTAGCCCAAAACCCAAAAACCTGAAAGATCAGGTGGGGTATTTGGTGGCTCTGTTACAAAGCAAGGTGACTCAGCACAAGTACGAAGAAAGACAATGTCAAAGCTTCTAGTTCTGCTTCAATTTTCCATATTGATTTTGACTGTAATATAATTAGTAGTTCGCCAGGTTATTCTGTACAGTGGTTCCACAGTCAGCCATTCCCCTTAGGGGCCATCCTCGCGGCGAACATCATTACATTCACAATTTACCTTAACCTGCTACACTCCCCACCCAGACAAGCCTTCGTGCCATATTGCTTCAGTTAACGTGAGAGACTGCTGGGCTGCCGCTACCTGGCTGTGACACAGCACCACTTTCCTACCCTTTCTTACCCAGTTTTCCTTTATACTGTTTAGGTTTCCTGCTTTTAATGCTTGTTCTTCAGGGGACTGGGCTTCCATTTCTTCCCATAAGTCCGCGTGAATGACACTGCTACCCCAGGGCTCCCCCTTACGCACTAAACTGATTTATAGAGCCTCAGGGATTTAAGCCCTTTGCAGATAATGTCACCATGAAATTAACCCAAACTCTACGTCTAATCCATGCTGTAAGTGGACCATCTGCATTATAGACATGACAATCCATGTTGTAAGGAGTGAAGGAAAGAAGTGGGTGTTTTCATCTTGGTGGCTAGCAAAAGTTTCACATCTCGCAAACTATTAAATGTTAGAGTACAAAAAAAGAAGAGGAAATTATTTGAAATTTCTCTCTATCTTAGGAAACTGCTAAAGTTTCATGAGTATTTCAAAAAGCCCTGCCTTTCTAGCAAAGTTCCTTGGTTCTCTTTGGTGTATTACAGATGTGGATTTTTTTCAGACCAGGCACAGCATCACAGATGCACGGATTAAGATCCCGTGTGGGCTGACTGTATCTTTGAGCATCAGGGGAAAGGGGGAAAAAAATTTAAAAAATACAATCAGTGTTGTTCTTTCTACAGAGCAATCCCATGCTTTGTGCAGTTGGTTCATGTGAACACAGATCAATTGCAATTACACAAATTTCTAATTCTTTTTGTGATTAACATTTTCTATAGCCAAATACACATTTACACAGAACCTGGTCTGCGCAATTTTCTCATCCTGCACCATCTCTTGCTCCATTCACATTGCCTCTACATCGCTCCTGTAGAAAGCATTATCGGTCTGGAGTAAAAGCAGAGAGTCAGGTTCCAGTTTTCAGAAGGTTTTGTTTCCTTGCCTGCATGAAATGGTATTTTTCCTTCTGATGCTGCTTTCCTGGGACGGTTGTGCCCTGAAGCCAGAGTAGCTGCCAGGTTCGATTTTCAGGGGACCCTGCTCACTCTCTGCCCCTGTTTACTGATGACTCAGCCACCAGTTACCAGCCCCCCAACGCCACAGTGCCTCACCACCGCAAGCCGGGCACGAGCCCTGGGACCTGGACACGACAGAGTCCAGCCCCGCCTCTCTGCCTCCGCAACCCAGACCTCACCGCAATGAACACACACACACAAAGAAAACAGAGGGACAAAGAAAAGGCTTCAACCCTCTCCGGAGGGGCTTCGTTGGTTCAGTTCCTTCTGATTTCTTAGGGAGATAAACACCCTCCACATTTTGTATTACCGGGCCCGCATTCAGGAACTCAGCCACCAGCGAGCAAACGGCTTTCATCCTCTGCAAGACAGGTTGTACATCTAACTGTCAGAGACAGAAAGCGGTAAGCTTTTAGTAAACATTCCCCATCCCTCACAAGATTTGGGGCCACGTGGGTACCATCTCTTGCACAGCACCGATGCATCATCCTTTTTTTTTTTTTTTTTTCTCCCCACAAATCATTTATAGTATTCTCAAAAAAAACGCTCACTTCATTGCTTGCTCTTCCCAACAGGTAGCAAGCACACTAACAGCCAAAGGAATACAAAACCTAATAAGAGGATTAAGTAGAGAGGATTTCTATTTAATATTGTATTAGCAATAGCAGATACCTTGCCTGTGTATTCTAACTCCCTCACAGGATGCAATGTCCACGCTTGTAAGGGAAGCTTATTGACATCTGATCAGTCAATGTATCTGTTCTTGTTTTTTAATGACCCCAAGAGTTGTTCCCACAGGCTCACGTAATCTTACCAACAATTTACCCTCATCAATTAATAATTGTCTTTAGGGCCTTTTAAACCCTAGAACCTGCTTTAGCTCCTTTGCAACAATTCTCTCAATCATAAATCAAGACTCGGCGCAGAGCAGGATTAAGCCTCACCAAACCAAACACAGCAGTGCATAACAAACAGCTGAGAGACAGAGACAGGACTCCTGTGCGTGACCAGCTCCAGCACCTACAAACAGCAGCAAAAAGCCTTCCTCAAAGGAATTTGGATGATTAAGGAGTTAGGACACTAGATTTTGGACTTTGGTGGGATTGAGTCTTTGCCGCTAAAGCCTGCATGTGATGTTTGCAAGTAGTTTCTCCTCTGCGTAAATGGGGAGGACAGGACTTTGTTATCACACAAGGAGCTGATCAATAAGAGTGTATTAAAGATTCACACGTAAGTGCATTAAAGCATCCATGCTATGCTAATGTCTCCCATTTAAATACTATAAAAAGCTCAGTGGGCTCTTGACTGAACCATTAAGTGAATGATAGGCAAATCAGAAGTGTCCAAGAACAAAACAGAATTACATTCTGCTATGAAACACTGGGCAAGTCCTATAAAAATGGGGCTGCATAGTAGTAAATTGCTGGGAGATGAGCTTTATTTCATGGCTCATAAGCGAAAGTGAATCTTTAACAACCTGTCAGTCCTGACAGCTCTGCCTCTGGAAAGAACTGGCTTCTCGGGTGCTGCCGCCTCCAGCCCCTGGCCCAGCGCCTGCGGGCAGCGGCTCGTCTCCCGGCACAGCTGCCCCGTGCAGGGCCAGCCCCGTCCCTCCACAGGGAACCACGGGCTGGAGCGTTCCAGAGGCAGCGTCTGCCCATATGGTGCCGGGTCCCCTAAATACCGTGAGATGGCAGAGAGCCTCCCAAGCCTCCCAGGGCTGAGCCCACCGAATGCTGCAGCGAGGAAGACACTGCAGTGAACGCAGCACCAGCCAGTCGAGCTGCGCAAACACCTCTTCAAACTGTGGGGTCTATTTTTACGTGTTCTGCTCTCTGCCAAAGAGACCTTATGCTTCAAACAAACAAGTTAGTCACTAATAATGTTATCGCTCCAGTTTAAAGAAGGAGGCACTGAGAGAGATAGCAGCCTGCCTGAAAACAAACAGAAAAATCTACAACAAGGCTACAAACTGAAATGGGAGCAGGGCTCCCCTGTGCCTCAAAATTTGTGTCCTAGTCCAGGGCCTAACCAAAGCAGAAAGATGCAGTGTTAGCTAGCTGGTTTTGTGTTAGGAAAATTGTTAACACATGGCAGTCAAACAACAGGATTGGCAGCAACTGTGGTGCAACAAAATACATTACAAGAGGGAAAGATGCATATTTCAGAGACACGGACCTTGGTGACTGCGCTGTGCTCACTGAACTGGTAGGATGGATGAATTTGGGGAAAATGCACGTTAATACGCAAGATGTCCTGCAAACACGAGTGGCTTTGCTGCTCCCTTAGCTTGCTGGCAGAATGTTTACCTAGCCTTGTATGCCAGAAACCTAACATGTGCCAATAAATTATCTCTTTTTGGATTACCATAGAAATAACTTGTTTTGTTGCTGGCTGTTCACTTAGGGAGCACGGTGCCACGCTCCAGATTCAACAATAAAAGCCAACAGGGGATCTACACAAATCAGCACTTCGCGGCCATTTCTAGAGGTAAAGGTCTATGGAAACAATAGACAAAATCAAAAATATTACAGAAATCCCTGAGGTTCTGAAAAAAAAAAAACCCAAAACAACAAACAGATTTAACCATTGCCCCTTACTTATTCACATAAGGTCATTATAACATTTGGGGTTTTTTTATCTGAAAGTGAAAAGCATGAATTCCTGAAACCTTGAGATGAGAAACCAGCCTAAAACCAGAATGTGTTTTCCCCTCAAGCCAAGTTCTTCACCTTATTCTCTCCCCAGATACTGCACTTGCCTTCAGCTCCCCCCTCCAAGCTGCTAACCGCCTTACACAACCCCTGTCAGGCTAGCACTTCCATCTCTCTCTGCCTAATCGTTCAACTATTTTCCTTTTCCACAGTTGTTTTTTTTCTCCTGATAATGATTTCTTGTTACCCTCCAAAAGGCATTCTGAATCTGTTTTCCCCAAATCATACAGCACAATAAATTATCAGGAATTAAATTAGCTATCAAAGGGCTAATAGACTCATTCCTTCAAGGGCTAAATTAGCTTTATCAAACTTTACTTGGAAGGAGGAAAGTTTAAAAAACAAAAAAACACCTTCCAATAGGTTTTATTCCTCATTATGTATCCTGAAGCCTATCTTCAATAGCTACTCATGGGACTGAGAAAAGTCAGCTGCTCAGTACAGATGGCCTTGAACTAAAGGTCAAAGAGAAGAGCATGAAAAACGTGGAAATACTTTAAAACCATTCTTGCAGGCAGCAGTTGCTGGCTAGAGTTACCTTTCTGTATAGGCTTCACTGTCTTTGAAATGCCTTCTCAGTATTACCTCATTCAATTTAATTTTACAAGAAATATTTTTGGTTTAGCTTTGCTTTGTGTTGAAAGATATCAGAAATCCTACTTTAAAGAAAGGTAAAAATATTTGCTTCATTGTGAAAGGATTAGGAAATATGGATAGCTGAATTAGCTAAGACATTGCATAATATCAAAGCAGCCTGGACTCTCCATTATACAATAAAAACTTAATGACAAAAGCCCTCAAAAACAGATTACAAGCGCTATTTTTCCCTGCATATCACATTGTGATCCCCACTGGTAGCCGAGTAGATGAAAAAGCTATACTGGACATTATTACATCTAGGAAAAACACTAGGTAAATGCCTGTTGTCTACAGTCCCCTTCAGCTTGCCAACTGACAGCCAAGCAAAATAGAGTATATCATTACTTTGACATTACCACTTAAATACTGCTCTCCAATCACAGCTTACTGCTGCACTCTGTACAGTTTATTTCCGATGCACTCATCAAAACCGAGATTATATGAAAACAGAAATCCCTGATGTAACCGGCACCGAATCTCTAACATTTATTTGTAAGACCCAGCAGCCTGTGCTACCAATATGGGCCAAGAAGCCTTTTGGGTACAGGATCTTCCCTTACCTGGGTGAGGCTGGACCAGACAACCTCCAGAAGATTCCATTCCAACCTGAACTCTCCTGGGATGTGATGTTCCTCCCAGACTTTCTATCCCAAGCATGAACGCCGAGTTGCCTTGTTCTGACCACTACAATGTGTTTCAGCAACAAGATACACCTGTGAGCAGACAATCAAATCCAGCTGCCTTTGGCAAGGGAAATAGATGCTTGGTTACAGGATGAGTGCAAACATGCAGCAACAGGGGTTGTTTGCTAACACACACCCAACCTGAGGAATGGAAATATTGATATGACTTCATTTGAAGTGGAAATTAGGGTAGAAAACTTAAATTTTGTAGGAAGAAATGGTTAAACAATGCACAACAGAAACAGTTTGTAATAGATACACGGGGTGTTTTGAGGAGCTGAATGTGCTCAGCTCTACAGTATTTGTTGGGAGCTGAATATTTCTGCACAGAAACGGCATCTAGTGAGTCTAAAGAGAGCTCTTTAAAATTAACATTTAGTTAATTTTAAGAAGCACTATCACTGTCATAAAGGGATTTTATTCTTTTGAGAATCCTATGAAACAGGATTCTTTGAGGCCTGCAGGAAGCCTTGAAGAATAATTTGCACAACCCAAAAAGTTAGCACAAAGAGGGAAAAAAAGCACTTTAAGCCTAAGGCCTAAAGCCAGCTACCTCAGGTAGGCTCTTTCAGGCATGCTGGACACAAGAGACTACACTTTTAGCAAAAGCTCAGCAACCAAGAGACCCAGAATGGCTTAAAGAAGAGAGAGCAGCAGAACGCAGCTGATTATTATTGTCAAAAAGTTCAGTGTTTCCCTGTGAAATCTGTGTCTCTTTTGGCTGTAGTTCATGCCACTGGAAAAAAAATAAATTTCTAATTCATTTTACTTCTTGGCAGTTGCACTGCAGTTTATTGGCCAGGGTTTGGTGGCTGCTCTGCTCTCTACAGTACTTATTGTTGGATAGTTCAGGTCATATTATTTCACCCAAGACAATATTAATTGCTGTGACAATTCTCAGTGCTCATACAGATTTCTATCTAACAGATAAGCCCCTAATTCTGTGAATACCTTCTCTCCCAGTCAATGGGCTCTGTTGAAACAAGATTATACACTGAAATGAATAAAAAGAGATTCTATAGCGAGTAGCTAAAATTAGTACTAAGGGAGTCACAAAGCCCCATGCTTCAGGAATGAACCACATGCCGGATGGCGACAGCCAGATTTGCCCTTCACCTATGTCTAGAAAAGGACAAGAGCTAAAAGTATCTGAGAAACCCTATTCGTTTTCTTTGAAAGCCTTCACCTTGGCTCTACAGAAATTAGCACGCCATCCATATTGCCTTATCTCAAATTAAAGGATGCGTCTCCAAGTGAATTAGCAAAACAGTTTGTTTTAAAGGAAGAGATGAATTACAACTTAATTAAAATGACGTAAGGAGGCTGGCAAAGGAAGGATGAATTCAGACCAGTCCTAAGGGAACTCCAGTCCTCACAGCACTTTGAAAGAAGACATTTGGGTACCATACATTAAGGATTTCCATTAGTTATTCCCAGGAGGCACAAGTCTCCTCAGGTAGATGGCTTCACAAACACACCTCTTTACCACAGCATACCTCCCAAGCACAGAAATCACTCACTCCAAAGTAATTTCCTATTTGGAAACAAAAAAGCATGGAGATTGAATGGGAACACAGCAGCAGTCTGCTTCTGAAAGATTTAAAGTCACAGCAGACAGAACAAAAGACGTGCCACCTGCATAGCATGAAATGCAGCTGTAAGTTACGGCGCAGCAGTCAGAGGGTGTTCCAGCATGCTGTCCCATGTTGTAAAGCCAACAGTACTCTTAGCAAGTAGATAAATGCAAGGAGAGTATTAACTTCAGCAATATATACATCTTTCAAGAAACTTGTTTACCAGCTGCTTTTCTCCAGCAAAGTCACATTCAGTAATTAATAACCCAAGCTTTACGGCCTACGAAAAAGTGTGCAATAATTAGCTTACCTTGTTTAGCCCCATGTTGCCTCCTTATTTGTTTCCACTCACAGGCTGTTAGTTGTCCTCAGGCTGTTGGAACTGAGGCTGCAGCAAATCTGCTGAGGCTGGAGGAGCAAATCACAGCAAGTCCTGTGGGGCAAGCACTTACACAAAGCAAATTCAGCCTCAGTGATCCCCCTTCCCAGCCACCCCACGCACACCGTAGCCCTTCATCTTTTCTTTCTTTGGAGACTCCAAAGTTCAGTTCACCAAGTTTTACCTTGTTAGGCAGAGCTCGCAGATGTCTGGGTCCTCTGGCTGTAGCTGGTGATGCTTCTTATCAGGGCTTAATTTATACACGTTTCATCCGTTCTGCTTGTATGAGACTGTGGATCTCTGTCTTCAGCTTCCCAGAGAGCCTGGCAGACACCCGTCCCATGGTAGGAGGGCTGCCTTATATCTGGAGATAGCTGCATGGGCCCCAGGCCTGGAAGGCAGCGTATTTTTTAATTTACAGGCAGGGGAAGGAGGAGAGGGAGGAACAGGAAGACCAGTAGCAACTGGAATATGAGCACATCAGGAGTCCAGCTCAGTTAACGATGGGCCTTACAGCATCCATACTGGATTCACGTCCTTCACAGGAATCAGGCACATGGAGGAGATATGCCTATAGAGGGAGAACTGGCTTTCATTTATACACAGATGTTTGTAATTAGAAACAGAAATAGATATTTTGGTTTTCTTCTAATACCGTATGTAATACCTTTCGCTTTAGTTATTTTAAAAATACCTAGCTTCTTCCAGAGGTGACTATTCACATACATTTACAAAGCAAACAACCCCACCATCCCCAAACCCTGGTCCTTCTTGTGCACTATGAACTGCCCCGTCTAGCTTGCACCTGCTTTGAAGGCTCTTGGCATTAAATGCACACATACATTTATTATGTCGCGTTATATTTTGCTGTGAATGTAGATGTTTTAGATATCTGGGGCTTTTATTACTCATCTGGACTTTTTCCTCTGGTAAATACACCAGAAGACATTGCCTTTCCAGTCATGTTTATAGTTCTAAACGTGAAGATAACTGCAGTGAGTGCATCAGTCACAACGAATGCACCACAATACATCTTCTAGACCACCGAGGCATTATTCTGTCAAGCCCCTGCTGAAATGTGCCTCTTTAGCTTTGGTTCAACATTGCATTTCCAGCCCTTGCCCAGGCTCGGTCCTCCCTTCCCAACCTATGCAGTCCTCGGCCATCTGCCCCCCAGTGCATCCCCACAGCCCAGCTGGTTTCTCTCCAGCACAAATCTCCCCACCAGCCCTTTCCCGACCAGGCTCCCCAGGCACAAAACCTGCCACGGCACTGGCCTGTCTCCCCTCTTGAGACTGCAGTTCCCAAATATCTGCTCTTGGAGGACTAGCACTGCTTCACAGCAGCGCAGGTTTGGAGCTGTAGTAATTTATATCAAGTCTCCAGCAGAGCTGGCTTAAAAAGCTCCTTTTTCTTCTCTTGAAATACTCATTACGGCAAGGATATAGAGACCTGTACATGCTGTTATAGCCCCCAGAGAACGCTGTGCAGGACCTTGCAGTGCCACACAATTATGCTCAAACTTGGACACCTTTCATCATATAAACTGCTGCCTTGCAGCCCTGCCCGTGCTCGGGTGTGCAGTGCTAACAGTATTCTGCATCCAGCACCCAAATGACTGCAGGCACCCAGATACCGCACTGAACGGGATGTGAAGGTCCAGAACTTAAAGGCACATTCAGGGTACATTTAATTATGGCCTTTTCAATAACTGGCAGACGTCTGTGATGTAAATAAACTCAACTAGAATAAATGGGATTATATCTGCCGAGAAATTTGTCCTGAACTTATTCTAGCACTTCAAGCTGGCAAATATTAGGGGCTGAATACAATAATAGGCACTCTGTTACTGTGAGGTTTTTGGCTCAGAGTACTTGACTGTCATGGTGTCACAGTAAAAAACTTGGGATGTTTTTACCTAATCTTCGTGGCATGGGCCATGATAAGCACTTTAAGCACTTCCCTCTATAGAATTAACACTATGTTCCATTTTCTCTCCAGGCAGACATCTACCCTTTTGAGCTTAAGCTGTGATTTTATAGTTGTATTTGTTGTAATGTTTAAAGGAAGACAATAAAAAAAAAAAAAAAAAGGCAGAAGAAAACAGATGGCCAATACTTCAAGTTAGATCCAGTGGTAAAACATTAAGCTAAGTGAAGAAATGCAGCAGGTCTAAACTCCTTATTCTTTGTCTTTTTGACACTGCTGATTTCAAATGTCCCCCAAGCTGAACACATTTCTCTATAGTGTACCCTGGTTTAGACATCTGTCCTCATGAAGGATTCTGCCTTTTAAAGATAAATAGGGATATCTTGTACAGAATGGATGTCGTTTGACTGACTTATTTACACCCACAGCACTTCTTGCTCCACCAACAATTTTGTTTTGCCTACACGATACGAAACATATCAACTGCAGTGGTGGACCTGAAGGTGGAACTGGGTGAAGCTGCAGGGCAGGACCAGAGGCACGAGCAAGGAGAGAACAGCTAGGTCTGGGAAGCAATGAAAGGCTTGCAGCAGCCCAAGCAAATGGAGACACCCTGGGTGAGCATCTCAGGCTCACAGGAAGCATTAGCCCAACGTGGTGAAGGTCTTTGTGGTCACGAGAGTGTGATGGAGCTAACAAAAAAACCAGAAGCAAGATAAAACCTAGGTGAGTAAAGCTCAAAGATATGCAATGCTAAGAAAAGGTGAAAGCTAAGTACTGCTGAAAAAGGGCTTGGAGCCCTGAGCACACATACTGTCTCTCGTTTGATATTCCTTGAGTTCAGAAAAATGGAACTTTGTACATTTTACACAGAAAATTAAAACTGCATCAAAGAAACAGCTGACTTCATCATCCATGCCTCTTAATAGGAGCATCCTTAAACCGGTTCAGTGCTCAGGTCATAAAGAGTAATTATAACAATCTATGAGAAAGAAAACAGACTGTATGTAGAGTAGGAATGGGAAATATGTTAACACATAGTAAAAATAAAACGATCAGTATGAAACAGGGGGAAAAAAAAAATTGGCTTGGATTTCACTCCCCAGGGCTGACTGCGCTGTTTCCTGTACCTTGACTATTCATGAACTTTCTGGTCATTCCCAATTTGTTACTGCCCATGCTTCTCTTGTCCCTGTTATGGTCATTCCGTTGATTTTTCTAGCTGCTTTTATCCAAAGCATATGTTGTCAATGGCCTTCTTTCCTTATCTTCAGTGCTTTCAGTTACCTAACGTAACACGGTACCTGACAGTTCCAAAGTACATGTATCTTGGCTGATAGATTACAAATGAAAACTGAATGCTCTGGGACATCTTAATAGCTTATTTCCACACATGTTTCCCACCAATGTGCCTCTGCATGTCTCATACATGTATCCAAATAGATCACAACATCAGTCAGTATATTCACTAAATTAATTTTTTCTTTCAGTGCTGATAGCAGGGGAATCATCAAAGATGCTGAAGCTTCTTTATTGAATGGCAAAACTTAAGCGGCAGTGATTGAAAGCTGCCTCGCATAGACCAGAAGGTATTTGATTTTAATCAGTCAGGAAGGAAATGGTAAACTCTGATCTTCAAAAAGAGGTTCTCCAGGGAAAGGGGAGAGTGTTCTGCCTCTTAAAGGTTAACAGCCTCATCGTGCCCTTTTTGGTAACCCGATCCCCGATTTGTGAGTAGTTTCCTTCCCTCCTTCCACACAGAAGAATAAAGTTGTGCTTCTGCAGCTTTGAAGTCACTGGAAGTTTTGCTGTTGAACTTAACGTGGGATGGACTTCAACAGTCACTTGTGTTCGGTGTGGGAATAAGCAAGCACTGAAAGCACCGTGGTCCTGGCATCACTAATACACAAATACCATGAACAGAAGCCAGGGCAGACGAAAGAAAACTAACCCCCTTCCCAGCCACACACACATGCACGCTGGTCCATGGAGGAAGAGCCAGACCGCCTTCAGCAGCAGCCAAAGCAGCCTGGCCGTGCAGTGAGACATCAGCAACCTGCCAGAGCACAGCGCTCTGTGCCAGCTCTTTCCTGCTTTACGATGACACAGCGAGCACCATGACCTACCACGGCACCCACATCCTTTCCCACAGCATATTTCAAAGTACGTGCCAGGCAAATTTTTTACAGACACAGTGACATGGGACTTGACAAGGACCTCAGGACGTCACTTGTGATGTCCTTGTAACCGTTCTGTGCTCCAGCACTGCCAGGCTAAACTCTAGGGAATCACTGACAACTTATTTATTCCCTATAGGTGTATAACTTGGGATGTGAGCATTTGCATTTACAGTCTTAACTCTGTGTTTGCCTCTGACGTGCTCTCTCAGCCTCTCAAGCTCAGCGTAAGGAACTGAAAGAAGACATTGTTGCAATGAAAGCCACTGCTTGCTTCTTCACTGTATTCACAGCTAATACTGGTGCTGCTGCAATGTATGGTCCTAGAGAAGGATATTGGCTCAAAGTCCTTATTTCCAGAGTGCTTTAAATAATTTGGACCACTATGAACATAGGGTGTTTGTGCTTCATGTTCTACAAGGTTAGTGTGTATATGAGCAAATGGTCTTTGAAATGCTCATCAGTAGTTTTCTCTTCTGTTACAACTTTCTTTGCTTCCATCATCCAGGTACTATAATACAGATTTTTTAAACCCTGCTCTGGAATTCCTAGGATCATAATAAATAGATCAAATGAAAAATCTTGTTTTCTCTCTGTTCATTTATGGAATCTGTCTCTTGATTGGATATTGCTCACGTTTTATTTTATACTGAGAGATTTAGACACAATGAGAAAGGAAGAGACAGTTAAAACAAGACTTGGGAACAGAGTTCTGAGGTCTATCAGCCCTGGGCCTGTCCCATGATGTCAGGCAAGACTTTGGGAACACTTTGCTAAATTTTCATGAAATTTCAGGTTTCAAGGAATCTTTGTGAATAACTGGAAATTGATTTCATGATACCTTGATACTGAGTTCACAGGTGGTAGCTATTATTTTAGATTTCAGAGTGCAATCACAACAGATGAAATCTCAAAAGTTCTAGCAAAATAAAGGCTCTACTTTTGTTCCATTCATTTCAGATTTTCTTGAAATCATGGATTAGGTTTAGATTAGTCCGCTCCATAATGTAAATGTGGAAAAGAAGGAGTAAAACTCAAGAGTAATTTGCTGCAGGCCCGTTTTTTCTTGAGCGAAGCTGAGTGTAAGTTTGGTAGGAAAGAAAATCAGATAGTAATAATCTAATTTAGAACCCAAAATGTATATTAATTTACCCCTGGCTTGGCATGAACTTGAGGTCATTTTCAAAAGGTTCTTGCTGCTGGGGTTTCTAGTTGACTGGTAATGTTGCAATGTGCTTCCTCAGTCTTACAGCTGTTGTCCACTCAACCAGCTGGAACATAAATTCTTTTTGGTAGGACAAGGGAGAATGGTTTTAAACTGAAAGGGGGTAGATTTAAATTAGATATTGGGAAGAAATTCTTTGCTGTGAGGGTGGGAGGCGCTGGCCCAGGCTGCCCAGAGCAGCTGTGGGTGCCCCGTCCCTGGCAGGGCTCAAGGCCAGGCTGGACGGGGCTCTGGGCAACCTGGGCTGGGGGGAGGTGGCCCTGCCCGGGGCAGGGGGCTGCAATTGGATGAACTTTAAGGTCCCTTCCAACCCAAATCAGTCTATGGTTCTGTGATCTCATTTAAATCTCTTTGCAGCAAAGTGACTCAAGTACCACCATTACATTCTTGTTCCTGGATACACTTTAATAAAATCAGTATGGCTCCCCAGAGATTACCTTGTATTTCTCTGGAATTCCAAAGCCAGAGCATTAAAATAATGAAAGGAAAAATAATGGGAGTAGAACCAACTTCCTGTCTGGAAAGAATAAATCACTGTCTGTGCCAATTTCTTGTGACTGACCCAGGACTCGGGTCTAAAGAGCAAAGCCTCTGAGCGTGTTCCCAGGAGAGACTTGACCCACTCTTAATTGCATGTGCAAGAAGCGGGTGGTAACTTCACTAGGAGCTTGTAAGTGAGATGTCTACCCACGGGACTGGAGCAATTTCCCATCTCAGTCTCACTTTCTAATGCCGAATTCTGGGAAGACAGCCTAGTCCTCAAGTGCTATTTGCTGTGGTTGGAACATCGCCGAATTGAATGCTCCTTAGTGTCTTACACCTTGGGAAAAAAACTTCCCCTTTCCCCTCCAGACGCACGACCTCACCGCAGTCAGGGTTCAGCTGCTCTCTGCTGTCTGTCTCTGGCTGGGTCACTAACGGTGGTCCTTCAGGCCCTCTTTTCTCGCTGCTTTAGCTCCCTGCCTTGCTTCTGAGGAGATGGTATTTTTTCACACACATCCTCGGTTGAGAAGAATATATTTCATCCTTTGTTTTTACCCTTTCCCAAACCCAAACACAACAGTGGGGTTTTAATGCCAATTACTCTATTATACTATATCTGGATTAATTTCTAAATCTGATGTAGACTGCTAGCTTCACTCCTCAGAAAGCTTTCCTGTTTTCTGTTCTTATCCTCCCCCTGTGAAAAATTCCTGTTCTTCTGGACCAGTTTGCCACACTGTGCAGCACACAATGTTCTGCTTTTCCTGTTTCAAAGCTCTGGTTGCCTTGCTGTTTCTGTGTAAACTGTATCATCTCTCCCTGAAACTGTAAAAGCTTGATGCCGTGTATTGTGGAACTGTAGCTTCTTGATTCTGCAGTATGTTCTTACTGCTGGGGTGGGCTACACTGACTGGGTTGAGTTATCAGATCCTGTCAGCATGTAAATACTGGGAAGGAACTGGCCCGCTTCTGTGAATTGCAAGAATATTTCCTGAGTCTGAGCCCTCCTGACACCTCTTTGCAGTGGTCCACTGCCTCTTTCCTTTCACTGCTGCAGAAAATACTTTGAACTAGATACTGTTGTACATTCAAACTCTTGCGATATGCTTCACACAACATCTTGATCAACTGTTTTGACTGCTAGGCTGTGGGAGAGGTAGGACAGTCTTAAGGGAGAGCCTGAAAACTCTTCAAGCTGCTGGTCATTCCTCTTGCCCAGATCCAACACACATTATATAGAGCTGCTGCGACCTTTCTGCTGATAAGTCACTGCAGAGCTCCACAGGGCTGAGCAGTCATTACTCCTTCCCGTGTAACTGAACCAAACCGTGCCTGCAGCCAATACACAGCAGAGAATTTATTGACTGTCTCTGGAATTAGGCAATTCTGTTAATTGTCTTCATTTTCCAGGACTCTGTCATTCTTTTCCTGAACCATTAGTGGCACAGCTATTTGTGTGCCAGCATGAGCTGCCTAGAAAAAAAAAAAAAAACCCAACTAAAATTGAACAGCAAATGAATCAAAGACAAGGACAGCTACCTCTCAAAGATAATTGCATTCAGATATCCTGGGGAGCCCTTACAAGTTCCTTTTCAGCTTCCACAGTTCTTTTCCCTCATTGTGGCTTTGGTTTGAGGAACCTCGGTTAAGCAACAAGACATTCCTAAGCAATGCCAGCAATGAGTCAAAAGACTTCTTTCCTTTTTCATGATTTACCTCCCCAGTGCTCTCTAGCCACACCAAACTCCCAAGCAAGGACTTTTTTGCATTTATTTTTAATTTTTAAGGATAAAATGATTGGGGTGGCTCTGCCCTTCCCATCTAGAAAGCACATTAAAGAGCACTATGACATTGGTAGGACATAAAGAGAGAAACTGCACAGCATGTTCTTTTATTCAATTGCTGATGTTTTTTTCCCTTTTCACCTCAGCCTGGATGTTAATCCCTGTACCATTTCCCACCGTGAGCATGTGGTCTGAACTTGGACATACTTTAAGTAAATGCAATTGGAGTCAATAACTGCAAAGTTTTGTCTACACAGAGTTCCTGGACAAGAAATTCACCCAATATTTTTAATACACTAAACTCATGACACTCAGTATACATATTATGTCTTATTTACATATAATTTATCCATACTTAATTCAAGTCTGTGGTACCACAAACACATTCAAAAAATCATATTTCTGCCTCATTATCTCTTTGATCACAAAGAAATAGTAACTTCCGTACACAGGATTTCTTGTTCTTTTGTGAGGTGGTTCTAGCATGGTTGTGATCCTACAAAAATACAGTGCTAGAGTATAGTACAGATTTTGAAAAAAAACCTGGTAACTCGGGGTGAACAGTCCTCTGGCAGTTTTGGGATACCATCCAGCATTTTCAGATTTGGCAAACTGGAGAATACACTTAAAAAGAGACAAAAGAAAAATAGAAATTGAGATACATAATCTTGGGAAATGTTGAGAACAAAATAGACACTGATAAAAACCAAACAGTAGATTCAAACATATTTGACATTTCTTGCAGAATTTATCTAATAAAGAGCTAATAAAAAAAAAAATCAGGTTTCACTCCGTTGCACGAGTTTTATATCCTCAGACTCAGTAAAGCACCACACATTTGGTTTGGATTAGAACCAAACCAGTCTAATGCAAAAGAGAGGACACACTGTTAGCCTAGACTGAATTTCCTAGACTGCTGAAAAGATGCAGATTGCAAGAAGCGCAACTCAAGTTTTACCCTTCTGTGACAGGGAAACTGGGCTCTCTGCAAACCTTTTTGCACTTCTGTTTCTCCCAAAGAAGTCCCTGTTTTGTGAGCATGATGCCAAACCAAGATGAATGGCTCTACCTCCTAATCCGCTGTCCCTTTTAAAAAGCACATCACTACTCACTACCTCTAACCTCAGCCATGAAGACTGCTGTTTTGCTCCTCAGAAGAGTTTGGTAGAGCCCCAGCCCCTCCACAAGCATCGCACAGGGTGTTAAACCACATGCTACGGTGTTTGCTTCTGTGCCTTCTGAGGTGAGTGTGGACTCCAGTGCTCAATCTCAGCATCTAACTCGGGTTTATCTGTGCTTGCAAATGATTCATTCTGTCTTCCAACCTGGGCAGTGAAAGTAATACCAGTGTAATACCAATATTCAACTGCCTTAAGAACTGGTAAGATTGGGAGCAGAAACATAATTAGTAATTATTTAAAATTGCCTTTCATCTATTGTTCTCCTGGACCTTTTAATGTGAAAATAAAATGTGAGATCCATCATTTTTAATTTTCTTTTTAACTTTCAACTTGATACCTGCCCATCTACCTTTGGAAAGCACAAGCATCGCCATCACACTGTCATAGGGATGCCTATTAGACTGAAGGAAAAACCATACTGGAAACCCAGAGAGGTTTTCATTTAACATTTTCTTTTAAACTTCTTTTTATTTCTCCTTCCAGGAAGAGATGACTCCTGAGACACATGCTGTAAAGTTTATCTCAAAAATATCAACAATGCCTTCTGTAGATGGCTGACATGACTCTCTGTAGCCAGGGAAAACATGCAAGCACGCAGATTTCTGGAGTTCAGAAGGAACACACTTCGTCCTCCTTTCTGACCTGTGTGCATCATTTTTTTTTTCCTGGCAACAGGGTTTTAGAGTCAAAGCAACGGGGGAAGAATGGTATAGGGGTGTGAGTGTCAAAACATGCGTGAGACTTAGAATGAATTATCTTCCCCTGAATTTTCTACTCTCTCTCGGATTTGATTTTTTTTTCCAGTGTCCAAGGCAGCTCTGTCAAGTCTACACTACACTGCATTGCCTGCAACATATACCTACCCCGAGTGGGGACTCAACCAGTGCAGCTTTCACAGCGCTGCCACAGAGAGCAGAGTCCAGAAAACATCAAATGAAGGTAACTTCATTTTCTCTTGCTTTAGCTCCCATCTTTCAACACATCCTTCTGATTCCATCTCTGACATGTAATGCAATTTAGACTTCCTTTGGAAGAGATGAGGGATGCAAGGAGACTGAAGAGAGCTTGAGTAATAGGTAGTTTCTATTAATAAAAGAGAATCTAATTTATCTGCTCTGTCTCTAAACTGGATCCACGGACTTAGTTCAGTTCAAGAACTGCCAGTCATGGGATCAGAAAACCTCCTAAACAGTTTGTGAATATTTTGTGGCTATTGTCAGATACTGGCTCACTACCCCATGTTGCTGGAGTATTTACCATAGTTGAGACTATGTGAATATAAAAAGATTGCTTGGGAGAGCTTGCTGTATTTGAGAACCTATTCCTTTTGAACTCTCTCACAAACATTTCTTCATGTTGATCAAATTTTGTTGGCTATGAGATGGTAAGACTTACCATTGTCTGTATCCTTCTTGAAATTCACAAGGATTCCTCTTGAGTATAAGGGATTCCAGTGGAGTGTGTCTGAAGTCTGTTAGTCCACTTAGTGTCATGATGTTATTTTCAGCAAGTGATAAGTGCTGAATCTGAGGTATCTTTGGCAGCTGTTTGAAGGATGTAAAGTGGTTTTTATTGACATTTAGTTCTCTGCATCTGTAAAGTACAAAGCATATGACATCACTGATCACATCTGTAATAGTATACACCTTGTAAACCAACACAGGGATGGCTCTTCACGTAATCAAAGTCATGGCAACTTAGGGCTTCCAATGAGATACAAGAATTTGATTCCTCAAGACCTGCTTTCACACTAGTTTTACATTTGTGCTGTTTTTGCCATGGACTGCAAGATCAGATCTCTACATTTTATACTGTCAGCTTGGATTATATTGTACAACGGATACATCATTATTCCTGTTCTCAAGATTACAACTTTCTATATACCTAGACAAATGACAACATAGTAGCAATAGATGGATTATAAAAATATAGTTGTTATGGTCACACTTGGTTTATGTTCTACCACCTCTTCACACAGATTCCTTCAGTGTTCAATAACTTTCCATTTCAGCACAAATTCACTTAACTTGATGAGGCTCATTAATTATGCACCAGGAATAGAGGACATCACGTGGCCTTGCGGAATATTTTCAACTTGGGGATGACATAAACTCAGAATAGCAATATAGTGATGGATTCTCAACATAATAACCCCCCAAAATATTATATTTTTGCAGTTCTTAAGAGTCTGCTCCAGCTATTACTTAAGTAAATAATAATTTCGATTTCTATGATATTATATTGCATAAAAATAGAAACAAGACATTTTGCCTACCTTGGCAACCTTATGGCACCTAGGTCTGTCAAAGAATTGTCCACCAACCAAAGTTTTTCTACCCGAATTAATCTTTGAAGAATCCTTTTGAATTTTTCCACCTGATAATGGTCACCGAGGTCCTGAAATGAAAGGTTCAACTCCTGGGAAAGGAAAAAAATAAGATCAATCACTTTTTTTTTTTGTTGCTTTCTAATAACTTTATCATTAAATATCTTCAGTGTCAGAATTGCTTAAAAGATTAATCTATTTTATCATGGTGCTTTTATAACAATATGGTAGTGCCATTTGCCAAATTCACACTAGAATCTTAGTGATGCACTGCATAATTCTTTGAAAGTAAAGAAGAAAGAAACCACCACTTAAGCATATGAATCTTACTGTCCAGACCCTCTTCCCTCTTTGAGTGGGGATGCCAGTGTGTGTGCTCCGGGTGGAGAAAACAGCACTAAGTGATTGTGGCTTATTGGTTTGGTTTCTAAACTTCTCTGGAAAAAAAGTGCTGGGCAGCAGCCAGCTATCAATATTCCCCAGTTCGTATCATATGTTTATGCATAGGGAGAGGCGTGATCCAGAGAACAGGATCTCAGTGTTAGATGAAGTTACTACCTGGCTTCCTCCGTGATCTTAGGGAGGTCGTAACTTACTGCTGATCGAAACCATCAATAATGTAGTACCTCCAGCCAAAAGAGCTGCACAGGCTGGTATGAGGAGAGAGTGAAAGAGCTGAAATGAGACTGGTCCATTCTCTAAGCGTTCATTTATCATCAATTTTTGAGGAAGGCACTAAGCAGGCAAAGAATGTCACTAGTTCGCATATGCCCCAGCGCAAATGAAGCCCTGTAAAAACATTCTTTTTTTTTTCATTCTTTTGGGTCATAACCTAAATAATAGTATATTCCAGTGTTTCTTCCAGCTTGAAAAAACCTTCTGTTTTACAATGTCAAGGGGCCAACTGGAGCTTTAAACCTGCTAAATGCGACAAGCAGCCAACACATTATTATTTGGCTTATTTACTACTGCAGTACAAAATATTAATGAGAAAGTTTTACAGCACAGTTTTCCCAGTTCTCTTGCAGTTTCTTCTGCCACTTCTCTGTGTCAGTTACTTGTTTTCTTTTTTTCAAAGTATGTTCTTCTCCTCTGAAAAATAGCTCTTCTTCTGAGGGCCCTAGTCAGAAAAAAAGATTTACAATAATGGATGTGATATGGAACTGGCATTTAGTTGCTTGCTGAAATATTATCTATATGTCTGGGAAGATACCTGAAATGAAGAAGTATATATAATATTATAGGTGTGTAGGTTTCCAGGCTTCTAAGATGTAAACTAATGTGAAGATTTTTCTATCATTTCTGGGTTCATAATTCAGCAAGCAACCTAAGGTCGTGATGATGTGGTTAGTAAAAGACATTTCTTCTACAGCTCAGAATAAAAGGTTTTTCTAAACAGTCGAGCATAAGCATATGAATTCTAAAATACCATGTCTATATATTCTTTCACATGCTATAAGTTTATGTAACAGTTATGTACTTATCCTTTAATTATCCTGAGAAAGGGATATGTTTGTAACTTTCAGATCACTGACAACAAATGCAACTGGGATCAATGGCCATACTCAAACCCTCATTTGAAGTAAAAATGACACACGCTGAAGACAAAGTTTAAAGCCTACTGAAATTCTCAGAACTATGGACATCTTTAAATTTCTAACTAAAGCAAGGACAGTGTGGATTTTTTCCACTGCTTAGTCCCAAAGATGCAAACACTGGATTTTGAAATCCACCTTTCATTCTGTATTTTTGAGTGTGTCTACAGATTGTAATTGGACCAACTCGGTCTTAAAATAAAACACATGTGCCACTGTTTGCAGGACTGGATTTCACACTCAGTTTCTTGTTTGGCATATGGCTACTGTATTCTGAACAGTAATTAAGTATTAATGAACTTTTGAGAAAAGTAATCAACACCATGTTACTCCTAAAAATTCACAAATTGTACTTTTGGCTTTTTCCTCCATTTTCAAAATTATGAAGGGTATTTTCCTGGTGGTTAAAAAAAGTAAGCATGTACAATATGGGATAGAATCCTGCCCCTTTTCAAAACAATACCAAACCCCATGATTTAAGCTCGTAATATTTAAGGATATAATGTTTGAGTAGATAGAGTTAAGGCTTAAATGTGAATATGTCTTTATGATCTTTACCTTCTCTCACTCGGGGACAACGGAGCTGATTTCCTTGAACCTCATGTTCTTCTATGTCACACCAGCCGAGATACTTGAAGGAATCAGAAGGAAGCTTAAAAAAGGCACAGTAAAGTCATAAAGGAAACATTTGAGTTTTTCAGTTTCTGGCATTGTATTTTCTCATATTTCTTGCCTTACTGTGGTAAAAATAATATTCATACATGTTTACAATGTCTTCTGCCTTAATACCATCTGCTGAATAGCAAAATTATGTATGGAAGCAAGGATAAAACAGCATGCATTTGTGTATGCATATGCATGTAAACACATTCCTGGACAAGCTTACATACAATTTATCCTGAGCAGAAGTGAGGCACTAAACCTAAATATAGAAAAGCTGCCACTGCATTTGAGAATATGAGGTTTCTGTCCATTTTGCTTTTCCACTAAAACATGTTCTATAACCTCCTGGGCATCAGTTTCCCAGGAGTGCGCAAGGAACAAAGTCTCTAACGCTGCCTGTAGTGTGTAGAGCAGGTGTGGTTGGAGTCATGCCCAACAGACACGGCACCGTGATTGCCTACGGTGGGGGAACACCTCGGTGCAATGCAGCTTGACATTTGCTTGAACTTCCAGTATTTCTTGCACTGGAAACCATGATGATGGAGTTAAGAGGTGAGGAGAGTTAGAGCATGCACCTCTGACTCTGCACCTTCCAGTGAGAGCCACATCCAGGAGCTGGTAAATGCTGGGGGAATTCGCAGTGTAGGTGTAGTTTACCAAAGCCCATTCTGGTTTACTTCTATGAATTGGCTCAAATATTGGAGAGGGATCTTCTTGCAGGATATCTGTATTGTCACCTTTCATACCTTACACACAGCCTTTTCAGAACTTACTATATACTTACCCGTTGCACCCAGTTCAGTGCATGGTGCTCAAAGGCTGAGTCAAATCCCTTGCCACTGCTGACACCGTATCATATAATCTTATTTATAATCTGACCTAGCTTTGGAAGATAAAAGGAGGGAAAACAATCAGCTTCAAAGCTGAGGAGGAGATTTCTGCCTTAGTTACTCTTTGTCAGTGTCTCTCTTTTATAAACCTGTAATCAGACTGGTAAGCCAAACACTTACTGGGGAAGGTAGCCCAGAACCACAGTTCTGCCTGATGATTCCGCTGTTTTGTGATAAAACCAGTGGAACAGTGTGTGCATCACTTAGGAAGGAGCAGCAGGATGAATAGGATTTACAGAAATTTTGATTGCTTGTAGTCAGACCTGAGGAACTAGAGAGGAGATGTTAAACCAGTAATCAATTCTGTTCAGAGAAATGCAAACTATAACAACAGAAAATACAGGGTAGCAAGGGGTAGGACTTAACACCAGACAACAAGCCACATGATCCTGCAGTCAAATCATAGGTAATCCCCTCTAGTCCCTTAGTGGGACGTCTCACCTCAGCACCATTTGCTTACACTTGCAAGCCTTTCACAGATATGTCCACATGTTAGAAAGGGGAACTTACTGGCAGTTTGTTAGAAAAACAGTTTTGGAGAAAATGAAGAACTGAACTTGTTCAATAGCATATGTCCCTTTCTATCCTGTATAGCCCTGCTTTTATGGGTCCAGGTCGTATGAAAAGATACTTCAATTGCATATCTATTTTAATCCCTTGAGTATGTTTTAGTAGAATATCAAGGCTCCAGAGAAAAGCTAAACTTTGTTCAATAGAGCCTTGAATTCACGTGCATGTGTGCTTTGCTACTGCATTGCCTAAGAACACCTTCAAAAGTATATTTTATATACCCCAAATGATGCTATTTCTTCAATTGTGCATCAGAGAGATTGAATAATTTGCAGATTGACAGCTGCAATTTAGAAATTTACCAAGGAATACTTTTTTTTTTTTTTTTAATTTAGTAAGTATGTGCACACAGAACTATAATTTAACTTTCACTGTATAAGCTTGGTGAGAGCTTGCCAGAAAATATCAGCTGTCAGTAAGCATCATTAAAACAATTATAGTCAGGAGCAGAAACGGAGAATAAAAATGCATTTTTAAAATGGTCTAGTGAGGATGGTAATGAAAGTTTCATATTGAGTGTAACTGACAAGCTAAATAGAACATCAGTTAAAACGTACAATTACAGATTATTGGCAAATAATCATGAAGACACATATACTGTTGACCTTACAAAGATTGCCTTGCCTCTTTTAAGCACCAGCAAACCCCATTATTACATCTTTCCTAGCTTTTGTCTGAAAGTGCACACAGACTACACAGAGCAGTATTAACATAGGGAACTACTCCTCCCTTCATGCTTTATGTTTGGGTTTTTTTTTTACTGGGATCAAACCAGCCACAACAAACCATAGGTAATTTAAGGGAAGCTGAGAAAGCTCAGCATTTTTGAAAATAACATTTACTTAGGCATTTTTAGAGGTTATCTTGAGGCAAACAGACCATTTTTTCATGTGTGTGCTGCTACAGATCAGTAGACATTCACACACACAGCAACTCTGTGAAAAGAGGATTTACATTTGGCCAATACAAAGAAAAAATGGAAAAAAACCCACCTCGGAGAACTCTTGCTTAGCCCTATCTTGGTACTTGTTTTGCTTCTGCTTCTTTGTATGTTAAATGAGGTCATATCAGAGAAATATGTAAAAATTCTTTTATATTAAAAAAAAATCTGTTATTCTTCTCAGTTTTGGAAACAACTCATTGGGATGTATTCAAATGACTGCTTACAACTGCAAGACTTTTCAAAGCCTACCTTCCTCTCAGCTAGATACTACCTCCTCTGCTAAGACATGCATACATACACTCCTAGTCCCTTGAAATATGGGATCAAACATTTTAGCTGAACCATTTAACATGATATCTATTCTCCTCTTTTGACAGAAACCCACTCAAAAAATTCTGTATTGGTGATAGAAAATAAAACATACAGTTCCAGAATCAATATGTGATAGATAAGACTTCTCCAATCAGGTGGGTAGTGAGATTTCTGTTGGAAAGAGTGACAGAAGGAAGCATTTTTCATCTCTAAACTGCCCGAGTTTAATAAGCACCAGCTGGACCCTAACATTATGTCACAGAAGATTTTTCTGAAGGAGCAAGCTCAACACCACTTTTCTCTCCCTTGCTTTGTTTTCCTTACTATTTCGCTGCAAAATTGATGCAAAAGCTATGGCAATGAACGAGGCAGGATGCAATTCCAAACAATTACAGATCACACAATACGTGAAAGTAACAAAATTTTCTGCCTTGCTTGTGAGGCCCTTTGGCTGGATATGAATCTCCAATGACACCTCTGGGAGCAGCACACTAGATTATATCAGGCATTAAGGGGAAAAAAATTAGATTCATGACGTCTGTCCAGGCTGAGTCATTTCCTCTCACTTTGCCTGCAGTGAGAAATCGGTGGTTATCATAAATCATAGACTTAAATTCTTATGAGAGAGGAATTAATTTCACTAATGGAAACCCTCTGTGGCAATACCATTCCTCCATTCTCTCTTTTTGGGGTGGGGGAGCATACCTATGATGTCTGTTCAGTGGAGATACTTGACTATATTTTAAGAAAGAGGTTTGGAAAGAAAACGTAAAATGGTAAGGGGCAAAAATCTTGTGTGTGACCAACTTCTGATTTCTGAGGCTGGCCCTCAAGTCTAGTTGTTTGTATCATAGCCACAGCTTTGCCACTGATATCAAATGCATGTACAAAATTTCAGAATACTCAAATGAACATTAAACATCTAACCCCCCCACCTAAAGTAGGATTTCTCCCACCTAGCTGGGAAGCCAGACCTAGCAAATTTTCTTGGCATTCTCTACAGCCAGTAGAGACTCAACCCAGCCTCGATGCCTATTATTTTCAGCTGGAGTTAACTGCAGTCCACACTGCCTACATGGGGAGCCCACAGGCTTTCCTGAGGGTGGACTCAACTTAAGGGCATCTGAAGTTTTACGAGGAGGATTCCACTTAGGATTCCACTGCCTAAAGTGTGCTTCGAAATAGGACGATTTCTGATCACATCAAAAAAGCTCAGGGAAATCATTCTATTCCATGTAGCATCACTGAAATATAGAAAATAGCCATTTCATCTAAATAATTAAATGAACTTAAGAAGAAATTGTACAAAGCAATTCTTGGCTAGCGCCTTGAAATCTAGAGCTGCTGCATATGAGCTGAATAGAGGTAGCACAGACTGCGGGGGTAAGCGAAAGGCTCCTGACTAACCCAGTGTATTTCATGCATTTTCCTCAGTGGAAGCCCCAGTGGGGAATTAAGCAGCTGACATATTTTGTAAACTGGAAGGAACGAGTACAGAACAGCTACTGCATTTTTCAAAACATGATTTATGAGATATTAGGCCGTATCTTGGAAAATCATACACTCCTACAGAGTTCACTGATAAAAGTCACACTTTATCAAGATGTCAGTCAGTTGTGTGTCCGTGAAATGGGTCTACTTCTCCTCCCACCAACATCTTGGCAAAATTTTCATAGGCAACAAAATGCTGTAAATTTCCTAACTGCAGTGCAAGTACATTTGAGTCCAGCTGACTTTCGGTGTAGAATATATTAAAAGCCCATGAAATACTTTGAAGAGCTATAGTTGAGCTACTTCTGAAACTACACCAGTGAAAGATATTCTGAGTGAAAAACATTCCTCCTGTGTATTGTTTTAGATATTTGACTGTTAAACAAAGACTGTCAGTCAAAAGACTCCTCTCTCCTACTATAACCAGCAGCCTTGAAAAACAAACATCTTCGACTCTCCAGCACAGGTTCAGCTTTGCCTCACAGCAAATGGCAAATGGAAAGCTTGGTGGAAGAGGATTAAAGTTAAAGCAGGTTATAAGCAAACCCTTGCAAGCAGGATTTGAAAGGCGTTTGTCCCAGTATTTTGAGCAGTTTTGGGGTCTGGTCTAGCCTCCAGTACTCTTATTCCGAGCTGCTTTTCATGAATCAGCAGCCTTGAGCATGCTTAGCTTTCAATGAACCATGGCTGCTTTCCCCGTAGATCTGAAACGCCCTTGATAAAAGATTTGGGAACAAGTAGTAGGGCTATTTATACCACCTCTTCACATATTCAAAGTCAGAACTCCTGTGGTGCTTACTACAGCTTCACATCCCACCAAATCCCAGAACATGTACGATGGAAAGGCCTGTGCTCCTGTGTAGCTGATCCCCAGGAAAGTCTGGTCAGATTGCTATTGAACAGCAAGGTGCTCCAAGCTCCTTCAGTCCTGCTACTATGAAGTGAAAAACATGGACCAGTCTAAAGGAAAAGAACCAAATCTAGCGTATTTTAAGATCATCTTTAAGAAAAAACAAAAATCCAACAAAACCAAAAAACAAAGAAAAGGGTGATAAATCCTCCCAAAGCAAAGAGTTCTTAGATCTAGGTCAGAGCTGCTGAGTTTGCACAGGCTCTAAGAGAGCTGCTTACGGATCTGTCCAAATCACTTGCACAAATAGCTGTTTGCTTGCACATTACAAACCCCCAGTTATTTATGTTGTCTCAGTCAATTGCACATGCCAAAGCTGATCAACAACAATGAACTGCAGGGTTAACTTACAAACGCAATTTGTATAGGTATTTAAAAGATAGCATACTCAGAATTCAGGCTGCGCTTTGTTCAAAATGCACATAATTTACTGCTATGTAGCAGCTGTTGGTTGTATGCAAACATTTGTTATGAGAACTCTCTGAACTTAGAATAGTAGAGGACTTGGACATAGTGTTTCCATGCTCTATTACCTTTCAATTATTTTTTTATAGGAGTATTATGAGACATTATGCAACATTTTGAAGCAGTTCTTTTGAGCATAATTTGCTGACAAACACACCTGTAAGTTATGGTTACAATTCATCCTTGCTGTTAGCTGTATCATCAATTATCTTGCTTTATGCATCATAAAATTGCTCCCCAAAAAGACATAATTAACATAATTAGGTCTTATCACCATAATTATACATTCCTAGCACATTAACTAACATCCCATGCAGCTCTTCATGGATCTAACTTGAAAGGATACAAATTCCACATCTCAATCAACGTGCCTTTCATGCATTTTTACAACAAATCATACAGTTTTGTTGAGACACCTTCTGTCTTTCAGTAATCAGCCAATGACACCAAGAGAAAAAACATTTTTCTTTTTGTTTTCACTACACAACAATCTCCATCAGCAATACAGGTTGGCACATTTTAAAAAGATACTCAATCCTGTAACACTATCTTTGTTGTCAAAGCATGTCAAGCCAGCTGTGCAATGACTACAGTTACTTCTCTTCTTTCACCCTCCTACCTTTCAGACATGTCTTGCTGTTGCATAAAATCCTCACATCTTGCATAAGGCTATTTGTCTACAGTCAAAGCTTATCTTCCCATCTTTGCCCCTGCATAGAGAGGTAGTTCTACATCCTCTGAAGAGAGGTAACCCGCAAGGATCCTGGCTGGGGCTGTATGGATTCACTGTCTCCAAGGAAACACTGTCACCTCGCAACGCAGTCCAGTCACGTTAGGAGCTATTGTTACCAATCTCTTAAGCACATCAAACAAATTCCTGTGCTGATCTAGCTCGTATCAATGAACTGTCTTTCCAGAAGGTGGCTAAAGATAGGCTGGTGATACCTGTAGCAAGATACATGATCATCCAGATGAATCCTGGTGTGCTCACTCCAGCGACTTCACTTTTCGGAATTGCTTTCACAGTTTTGCCCACTTGAAGTTTATTTTTTCTTTGCATAAGAGATTCTCTGCTTCATTAATAGCTGTTAAATGCCTTATTAATTTATCCAAGAACTTTGGATGACAGGAAACTAGATACTTAAAGAGTCTCATCTTTTATGTAACGTTCTTGAATGTTCTTCATGAGCATCTCTTCACTCTGTTCAATGCCCTTGCCTCATTGGAATGTGCTCAGTCATTTTATAAACAATCTTCCAGGCTTTCTTCTTTGAGTTTGCATCTGAGAATGAAAACAAGAGACTCTTCTCTTGGTGGGAACTGACAGGTCAGTTTTGCGTCTACTTCTATATCATATTTTTCTTAAAACATTAAAGCTATACGTTCTGAAAATAAGTCTAGTGAAGCTATTCACTTCAAAATGTGTTTGACAGAATGTTTGCTTGGTTCACTCAGACAAAGTGTAGACATTGGCAGTGTGCCACTGATGGAATTGCAGCAGCCCAGTGTTGATATGGGCATTGGCTAGTCCCAGCTCAAGTTTACAGATAGCTTTTAAACTCTTAACAGTAGTTATGGGAACCAAATTTCAGTGCTGTGCTGTGTAAGTTTATAACAGAGCAGTCAATCATGCCCTATTGATCTGCATCTCCCACATTACAGGCACAGATCTTTCTTCACTCGAGTTCCTAGGCTCCATACTGAAAGAAGACAGGATAAATACATTAAGACCAATGTGGCAAAAAGTACACAATAAACCCCTCTGCCCAGGGATACCATATAGCCACAAATCTCTGTGGTTCAGAATTCCTACCTTTCAGTTTCCTCACAGAAGAGTTATTCCCTATCCTCCCTTTTCTTCAGACTTCTTCTTTCTCTTCTTCTTGGTCTTTAAAAAGGCTGATCATTATAAAATCTTTCTGTATAGAAAGGCATGTGCCTTCCCCAACAGTGACTGAAGTCTCAAAAACATTCTCTTAGAAATTCTGCTGGCAAACTTCAGTGTGTCACTACAGTACAGGAGCATAATGTTTGTCAGAAATTTTCAGCTCCCACGTAAAGGTTTTTTGTGGTTCCCAATGATGAGTAGTCAGACCGTTGCCTGAAATTTAACAAAGTAGTCATTCCACAGAGGTATCACTAAAACCTTAGGTGGTACGAACTGAGTTTATTACAGGGTGGGCAGAGGACAGGTTATTAAGAGTTTCATCAGCTCACTTGAGCATATCTTTGAGAAAATATAGAGATAAATGCTAAAAAATTATTAATATATTTGTTTCTAAATTAAATGAGACTGTAACTTGGGGCCTTCCTACCTACCCTTTTTCCTCTGTATATAAAATGAAATGTACTTGTTCACATCACAACCTAATGGGCTTCAGATCTTCTATGGCAAATGCATTCCCCAGAAAACATATTAAAAATTGTCTATGTGCTATTTCAGCAAAATGACATATTTAAGATGGTGTCGCCCTTTCCATTATAAACACTTTTTTTCAGATCTTTACAACCTGCCCACAAAAATGTGCTTCTGCCAAGAAATTCAGCAGCATGCCTCACTCCTGCAAGAAAGAAATAGTTTTTCCCACTTTACCCAATTTTGACCAGTAATTTTGTCTTTGAAATGGCTGAGCAGGGCAAATACAGGGTGGGCAGCAGTCTCAACCATGTGCTTCTCCCATCCACATTTGACCGATCAGATGCTTCCCTGCATGTCCTACAGGTACGTGATGTATGAATTGGGCAGAAAATGCCTCATCCTGAGATCTGATTAATGATGGAAACAATTCAAATGATTATGACTGCTGTAGGCCGTAAGAGACCACCACAGAAAGCCAGTAAAATAGTTTGCTCCAGAGAGTTTGTAGTCTAATTGAACAGAGCAGACAGCAAAGAACAGGAGAAAGGAGATAATACTGTCCCTCCCACTTTTATACAGAAAAAAATGAAATGCTCAAACCATGAAATCCTGGTGCTGTGGTAGTCAACAGCAAAAATTGTGAACAGGGTCAGTATTCATACAGGATTCACAGAAACTGACTTCGTTAAGATCAGACCAGATGAACAATCTGGCTTCAAGGTCTATGCATTTAAATGGCTGAGTTTATTACTGACATTATGTTAATCACTGATAACAAATACTTAAATAACACTTTTCTATTATAACACTTTTCTGATTCAGGGATACAGCGGCTTGTAAAAATCAGTTTACTGATGTAATTTCATGTTCTTTACGTAAAAGTCTTACTTAGTGTTAGCTTGATACTTATTGGTGATATCGAACCATTAGGTTAATACCACCAGTAAAATCAGATCTAAAAACTTAATGACATTACAGCAACAGCAGAAAGTTAATCTCTATATAGATCTTACCTGGTTTAACTACATCCAGGAATCTATGGCATTCATGTTGGATGAATATTTCATTACTATAATCTGCATGGATACTCATAGGAAGCACTAGAAAAGGAACACAATGTTAATCGCATATAGGCTCATCTGTGCTTCAGCAGATAAGCAGCCACACTTGCATAAAGTTTGCTGAGTTACCTAGGCAACAAATTTCTTTTTGTCCTGCCCATTTAGGATTCCAGTAAACTAGTTGATTCCCACTGGTAAGACTTGGAGAACATTCACAGGGAAAAGGTAAGTACAGCAGAATAAAGCCTTGGATAGTGCAAGACCAGAGTTAGTGAAACATTTCATCAGGGTTACCACACAAAAAAGGAATCAACAACCAGCTGCATAAATAATTTAAGTGAAAACTATATGTCTGGTTTTCTAAGATGTTATAAACCCATGAATTCCAAGAGGTTTGGAGGGGCTGTAACCAAGCAACAAGTACTAAAACTTGGTTCTCTCTTCTGGAAAAACAATGGGCTTGCAAGTCATATGGCAATACCTGGCACTAAAGGTTGAGTCTTTCCATTGATTTTATGGTCTTTTGATCAAGCCAGAAAAAGAGACGTTTATGGAATGACGAATGGCACTTTTTATTTGGTTTAGAAGAGACTTATTTCAGTATCAAATCTGCATTTTCTAATAAAATGTAGGTCAACAGTTTCTGGATGAAGTAGACTTTTTCTGACACTAAAGAAAGACCACGTATAAGTAATGTTTTGATATCTTTTTCTCAGAAGTTTTTTTTCAAGAGAACAATGGATGTAACTTGCCTTCTCTTGCATTTGGCAACTTATCTGTGCATGTATGAAAGGGAAAACAAAATCATATCCCAAGTGAAGTTGGTGGCATGCAGCACTCCTGTTGATTGACGTGCAATAATGATTTCTCCCATTATATGTCTCACCAAGATGAGAACTATTTCCCCTTTCACTTTAAACACTGCTCTTTACAGTGAATGGAATTATAGCATCCGTAATCCACAGATGCACATAAGCTTATGCTTAACCTTTCAGCCCTTAAGAGTAATGCCATTGAATTCAACTGAGCAGAATCAAACTTGTATGTGCATATAGAAAAAACTCAACAGTTATCTGCCAGATATCTGCCAAATTTTTCACAAGAGATTGAACCAAGCATTCTTCCACAGAGGTCATGGTTTAGAGCTCACTGAAATTGATAGGCAAACTGCCATCCATTTTAATGAGCTTTCTGTCAGTCTTCACTTGTCCAAATGCCATTTTCTGTCTAATTCTCAAAATTTGAAACATTTTATCCAAAGCTGCCAAAACAAACAAGATCAGACACTTGATGAAGCCACCCAGAGATGAAAACTCCTATATGAGGGCAGTCTCATTTGCCTCCCTCCACATCTTAATATGAATCTCATGTTTCATCTTTTCATGTGTTAATTGCCAATAATTCCCAATGGAATACAACATTCATTAAGTACTTCCTAATTTATTGAACATAAGTTTCAGCAGGTAATTTTAATCATGAAAATCAATCTAAATTCGTTTTGATAAACAATTTCCTGTTGCAGTCTTGTAAGTTTCCTTTTACACTGTCATTTGAGGCAGCATCTCTGGTTATTCTCATGCCTAACTTTCATTATTGCAGATGCCACCATATTTCCATAAATTGTTGTATTTATTTATGTAACTGCTGCCAACTGCTAAAGAGTTATATTTCCTTTTTTGTGGAGAACCGATTATCTGAATTATATTGAAAAAATTGTTTCACTTCATCTGTCAAAACCCTGCCTTCCTGAAACTCAGATCCTGCAAATATGGGAACACTTAGGAGTCACTAGAGCACTCCTTTATTAAACTGGCTTTACGAAGTTGTCGTATGTTAGATATTTAAGATAAACAGGTATAATATGTCTAAGTATGAAATGAAAAAACTCATAATACACTTAAGTCATTCAGTCTTCATTATCAATACCAGCAGTTCACAAAATTTTTATACTGGGCAGCCTTTCCTTTGCCTGAAATACTTTGTACCTTTCCCTCCCTTTCTCCCCAGTACCTTCCTGCCCCACGTCATTCATACACTCACAAATGATCAGCTGTGTGCATGCACACGCAATATACCAAATTCCACCTGCATAGCAAACCTGTTTTACACACATATTTATAGATATGTGTGTTTGTACATGTATATATAGTTGCGTGTGTATGTGTGTGTGCATGTTTGCACACACATATGTAACTAATGTGCAAAGACAGGCAGGGGAATAGAGTGTAAGTATTGTTATTCAGATGAGCATTTAATGGAAGACTATTGAATTTCAATACAAATGTTCTTTAAAATGTATCTACTTTCAATAATCTAGCCATTCTTAATTTTGTTTCAATGACACAACATATTTTACTGAACTATGTATCTGCTCAATGTTACTCCATTGCTGGGCCAATATGGCAGAAACAGCCCAGATCTACATATGCTAAGAAAGGAGGGAAAGAACAGGAAAGCATGCAAAAGCAATACAGTTGAATGACAAACATAATTTGGTTGTTTAAAATTCAGAGACACCTGTCCCCATTGCAACCAAAGAAGGAACTGAGAACTATGAACTATGTGTATTCATAGGCAGAACTTGTTCCTGACATCTCTGATTTTTTTAATCCCTATTCTTTCCTCAAGTCTTATTGCCAAAAATATGTAGTTCAAATGAACGTTTTGTTATTCACTGTCTGCAGGGATAATAAAGATGTTCTCTAGCTGAAAAGAGAAAGCAGGGACTCCTATGATCATGGGGAAAAGAACAGACTAGCATTGAGGAGAACTATCTATTTTTATTAAAGGTGTTGTGTTCATGCAGCTTTTGTCAGGAAATCCAAATAATTTGATATCACTTGCTTTCAGTTTGAAAAAATGGCAGCCTTGTGTTACAAGAAAGGAGAAACAGCCTTGTTTCTCTCCAGTGCTTCTTTTACAGGAAGGAGACAGACACACTGTAGCTGTCCACAATTCCTGCATTTAAAGTTAGAAACTGGCATGTCCTGCCAGAAGAAATTAAATGTAATGAAAGCGTGTTTCTGGTCAAAGTCAGAGACTGCATTTGCTGTATCACAGTATATGTGTCCTAAGGGCTACACAATGTTCTCCCTTCAGCAGTACTGTGGGTATTTAAGCATTTTTGGGATTGATTTTCTATTGCTTTGTCCCTCTGCTAAGTATTTGTACCTGCTGCTAAGCAGGTGCGAGTGCTAGCCTCACCAAATGGGGATTTCTGAGTAACAAGCACTTTGAATTCACAGGGCACAGAGATAAATATCTGTTTTAAATCACGTCTACTGACTTCATTAGAGAAGGGATTCTTGAATCATATATATTCAAAACACAAGAAGACCTTAAAGTATCTCCAGCTGGATGATGCACCTGAAGCCCTTACTCCTCACAACACTGTCTTTCCACCCAAGTTCAGGTGCTGTAGCACACCAAAGCTGTGTGCAGGACTTCCCAGGGCATGTGGTTATACACACTAAGGGGAGTACGCCATCAATATGCATTAGTCTTTCCTGCCAAGTGACTAGTTTCAATCAGGGTCCAGTAAAGGCAGTCCACTGGCTTGAAACAGAATGACTTCATCTAGTGCCTCTCTCTGCTTTAACTGTTTTCATCCAAAATCCTCTCTGAAGACAAATCTGTATTTTTTCATAGGTTTCTGTCCTGTCCATCCATCGCCTCCCCCTTACGTATTTGCTTTAACAGAGGTAAGATGATAGAAACAGCAGCTTTTCTTTAAGGGGAAAAAACCCACCATAAAAAATTCAACCCCATACTATTCAGATCCATCTTGACCTTTGGACTTCAAAGAGGCCGAGTCCACTGCTGGCCTAAAGGGAGGTTATGAAGGTGCTGTTGAACTACTTTGTGCCGCCCTACTCCCCGGTCACAGACCTGCCAGGCCACTCAAGTAGCCTCAGACATAAACTATACCCATCTTTCAGCTTCTCCACTTTGCCTTGCTCTGCCAGCTCAGTGCTGTATTCCAGCAGTTGGGAAACAAATTTTATTTTCTCCTTGACTCATATTGCAGGAGAAATGGGGACCTATCTTCAGCAGGAAACATTATGCGCTGTTGTTGCTGCTTCAGGCAAGCAAAACTTACTAAAAACCTATGTGATCAGGTGTAATTCTCTTAAGGTAGGTTAATATTTCTGCTGATACTTGTACTTTAACGCCTTCTTTCAGGCCTCCTAGTTTTTGCAGTTGAATTGTTGAAAGATCAGCAGCTGAGCTTCACTAGTATTCCTTCTCATTTTGCATGCTGCCTTTGCTGTTTTGTAGAGCTACTGAATACAAAATGAAGCTGCAAGAGTGTGTTTGCTCTACAGCTAGCAAGGCATGAAGTACTTCTTTCTACAGCTGTGGAGCTCATCCAGAATATTCATAACAGTATCACAGAAGATGTGATTCAATGTGTGACATTTAGTATGCTATTGTGTGACCCAGATGATTAATCCTCATAGCAAAACATAGGCTGGTTTAAATAAACAAAATTAAATATATTTTTATCATTATAGAAATCGCGTGCTATATCTCTGAGCATCAGCTGCTGCTCCCAAATGCTTCAAATTTGTTGGCTTGTTTTTAAATGCTTTGGTTGTTCACTGGATTTTCCTACCACATAAATCCATTGACACTTTGGCCCAACAAGGCAAATCAGTGATTTGGACCGCAGCTTTGGACACAGCGTGTAGCTGCACATCAATCTCCATCTTGTTTTATGATCAGCAATTTACAGCATCATATTGTTCCAATTTTCAGCCTTTAGAAAGACATCACAAGAGTTTAAAGGGCAGAAACCTTAACCCAGTGCCAAACTAGCAGGATTCTTCCTTCCCTGCCACAAGGGCGTTAGACCAACTGTACTTGTTGGTCACTCAGCATGAGGGTTACTTTCTCAGTTCCAGCAATGTTATTTTCTGTGGCTGGAGTCACTTGGGCTGCAGGCAAATGGGTGGGCCAGAGGCAAGGTCCGAGTCCAGATGTGCCCTGGCAGTGCTCCAGCTGTGCACCGGGGCAAAACCATACTGTTCGAACCACCATCCCTCTGCACCTTCCCCTTCCTTGGGAAGGAAATGCACACATGCAAGCCACTGGGCCATATCGCATGCTGTCAGTGATTACGGGCACGGCAGCAGATGGGAAGCCAAAAGGAGTAGCAGCCTCACAGCAGAGGCAGAGCCACCATCCCTCTTCAGGTCTCAGATCTTAGCTGACAAACTGGTAAAATAGCATTTTCCTGCACAATAGCCTTGCCCCATGTGAAGCAAAATTTTAGCCTGCAGAGTTCTAAGTAAATTCTGAGATCGAGGACAGGAGTAAAGACTGTGATTTTATGCTGCTCTGCCAACTGGAGAAAAGCATTAACTGCTGTATCTGTGCAGGTTTAGGTAAGGTTACCTAGGCTTAGGTTTAGGTAGGGTTAAGTCACCAGCAGCATTTTTGGCATACTTACAATGGCATGACACATAAAAGCACAACACTGTCATAGATACTCCTTAGTGTGTGTATTCCACACGTCTCTGCTGAATGTGAACACACACACAAAATTAATAATCTCCAAGCTCCACTTAAAAAAAGGCTTTGTACAGAAACTCTAAAAAGTAAGCAGGGCTTTACAGTACTGAGGGAGATATAAATGTAAAACATGTTTTCCACTTGAAAACCTTTGTCTATGGAGTCGTCAGGATGCATTTCCTGGGGAAAGAGCAAAGACTTCAGTCTTGAATGTTGTTCAGATTATCATGCTTACAATGAAGGGTGGAAAATGGGCTGCCAGATGGTTAATGGCCCTTCTAAAAAATAGCCTTCTATGTTGCTTTTTGGAAATCACTTGTCATGGAACTATCATCATATGATCTCTGTACTCTTGTTGTTCATAGAAGGAAGCATATTTTAGGCAGGTGTTATCAAGGCTAAGAGTGCCTGAATTCACTTGTCTTGA
The DNA here is from genome assembly GCF_015220075.1 of Falco rusticolus. Taxonomy (NCBI): domain Eukaryota; kingdom Metazoa; phylum Chordata; class Aves; order Falconiformes; family Falconidae; genus Falco; species Falco rusticolus. The sequence goes on from NC_051199.1 coordinate 25,755,919, forward strand.
AGACACTTAGCGTGCTGCCAATAAATCTACTAACAAGTTGCTGTATCTAGAAAACGCATGCAAAGTAATACGGAGGCAGTGTATAAGGGAACGGGTTCTGCCAGCTCCTCAAATGGGGGTAATGGCTCCTCCTCAAGGCCCTCTGTGTTGACAGCGGCTGGCGAGTTTGCCACTGCGCATCGTGTTAAACACTGATGTCCCTATATTCCCCCAGGATTCTCTGCCTTCACCTGTCTATTACATTTACCTCATGAATTCTCTGTGCGATGGTTGTAAGCAGAGGAATATGCTGCCAACAGTTTTAAGAGGCCTGAATTAATCTCATTTAACTTCAGGGACCTGAAGACAGGAACCTAGCAAAGCTAGTTACTGAGAAAGGGAGAGGGGCACACAACCTTTTTATTTCATTACAGGCATTCTGCACCAAGGCAAAGGCCTCCAGCCTCTAAACCAAGAGGCACAGAGTGGCTTAATTATTTTCTACTGCATTAGCTTATGGTTTCATGCAAAGATGCTTAGGTTAGGTTTTGCTTACTTATTATAACATAATGGTGAAACAGTAACAGTATTTGTGATTCTCATAGTATGTCCACATTTAAAGGAGTGCATGCACAGGTGTACACACGCAAAAGAAAACTTTTAAAATCTTGCATGCTTATAGTCTTGACTTTTTTTTTTTTTTTTTTGAAACACTGTGGTTAGAAGTGCATTTCATATTTTCAGGTAAGTGGCCTGAAGTAATTTTTGCACACTGGGCAAAAATTGAATTTCTAGTAATCACACAAAATCACAGGTATGTCAGTTCCCACCCAGTTCTTTGTACTCATGCTTCAAGGCACAGTCTGAAAGAAATCTATGCATGGTCCAAAACTGACTAAAACTAATGAAAATCTATTTTTTGATAGACTACAAAGGGATTTGGAACAGGCTCCAGATGACACTGATTAAATTTAGCTTTTTCTGATGATGCTCTTTGCTGTGGGTGTTTTGGACATGACATGACCGTTTGCTTGATTTAAACATTTAAGGTTATAGAACTAAACATTCCCTAATTTCTGCTCAGAGGTAACTGCACTTTCTGCCTTAGGATGGCTTATGCCTACCTTGTTGTAATCATCATAGAGAAGAGGAAGAACTGGTAACATCCTTGGCTTTTGCAAGTACTCAATACAAAGCAAGCTTTTTTACTCATGGTTCCAAGCTCTGTCCCACATGCATTATGATTCAAAAGGTCAGTAATCAAGAGATCACCTCCTCAGAATACTTTGTTCTATAGATGTATGCACACTAAAACTGGAACAATTCTGGAAAATAAATGAATTAAAAGTATTCAAGGTTAGTCTGTTCAGCTTGCATCCTATGAAACTGTAGCAGTAAGACTAGCTCTGAAATATCGCAACAATTTGCAAATAATTTCTGTTCAAAAATCTGAAGTAAGCTTAAAAACTGTAGCACGTTGTATTGGATTCTTTTTTGTTTAGACCAAGAAGAAAATCTGCAGAGGAAAAATAAGTGGAGACACATACAGAAAACAGGGAGCAGCAACATTAAAATTGGTCTCTTTTACCTCTCTGTGGGTTTCACCGAGGGCTTTAATAGCCACTCAGTTGATGAAGATGTATCCTTGGTTCGGAGCTGGCAGGAAAGTTTTATGTGGTCCTGCTCCTGGAAAACAACAGACTGTCACTACACACTGGTAATTCCAAGCAGCAGCCTGGCCCAAAGAGAACATTTCCCAGAACAGAAAATGAATCTTAAGACCAGTATTTCTTTTGTAATAAACTTAAGAAATTTTATTAATTCCTGTGTCAAACTATGCCAGCTTTCTGTCTGTTACCTGTAGGAAGATGCCATTTACAAAGTATATTGATAATGACAAAAGCCTCAAATAAACAGGCTTTTTGTACCAGACTATTGGTGACTGGAGAGATTTGGCATTGCCCAGACCATGATCCTCACCATGTTTCAGGGCAAGACAGACTTCCTGATGTTTCTCATTTCCTAGCATGTTTTGACATATTTATTTCATTCTGTTCAGGCAATGCTTTCACACCATTACCACTTACAAGCATTTCCAGCACTGCCAGTTGCTTGGTTTTAAAATATGACTCGTAACAAATACATGTCAATAGACTAAAAATGTTAAACTATGATTGGGTTTAAGCTCTGTTGATAGCATTACAATACTTGAAGCCCATCTAAACATATTGTTCGTAAAGAAAAAACAGGATTTTTCCACGGCCAATTCCAATCCCTCAATGAGAGCACAAAATACATGATTCAGACACAATCCAGATTTCCTCTACATGTTTTTTTTTCTTCCTTACTTAAAAGCACTTCTACATAAATACAGAATAATTTTTCTGTAATTAATTATGTAGGCATTCTTCCCTCAGTTTGTCCAAAAGATGACTCTTCCATTGGGAAGAGATGATGTGTGTTTATGGCAGAGAGATAGGAGAAAAACTTATCAGTAAAGCAGAAGTCGTATCTAAAACATCATTCATATTGTGATTCAACGTGGCTGCAAAAATAAAAATTCAGGCAACAGGCTAAACTCCCTAGCTGCAGAAACAATTTCAATCTTTTTCCCTCAGCCAGGTCCTAGTAGACCTAGTATTTTACTACCAGTATCTGCCAGACCAGTTTCCAGAACACAGTGTCACAAACACATCGTTAAGAAAAAAAAAAACTTTGACTATATGATCACAGTTGAAAGTGAAGAGTGCTGTAAAGACTTTTGCATACTATGCTTTATAGGAACAGCTGCCAACATTTTGAGCTTTGCTGAGCTTGTTTGGAGTTGCACCTATCTGCGAATGATTAACTGCCTGACTTCCAGGCACAGCCATTAACAGTTTGGAGGCTGCATTTGTACGGTGTTTTGAAAGAGCCTGAACAATTTCTAAAATAGCAAGCGGAGCTGAGACTCACCTATTGCTCGTATAGCACATTTATCCTCACCCCCTTCCTCCATTTACCTGCTTGCCAGAGTGACTGTGAGTAAGTCTGATATCCTTTATTAGCCTTACAGCTTTGGCCATGGCACTGTGCTATTGTCTATAAACCGTGCTTTAAACTGCATTTTATTACATGACTTTTATCTGTCATTTTATTCAGTTTGCTTAATGCCTAAAGCAATTGGTCCATGACTCAGGCTTCTAATTAATGTTGTAAAATGAAAAACAGTCATGTGGATGTTGTTCCAAGAGCAGTGCTATATAAAGCAGCCCTGGTAGGTGGGGGTAACAGATATGTAGTATTGTTCCTGAGTTTTACAGTACCAACTGTGTCTGTGTATTGCAAATGGTTTCTCATGTGTAACTTTATTTTATAGACCTTAACCAATGCCAGCTGGAAGCCAAAGACAAGCTACTGAACCAATTAACAAAGGTCCACAGTAAGCAGGCAGTCTTCATTCTGTCTGGACCTCTGTAACTACTGCAGCTTGATTCAAAATCCTTGGAGACTGCAAACAGTTTTACAAGCTAAATTCATCTACAATTTCTCATCAGCTGTGTCAGCAAATGCAGAGTATCTCACAAAAGGAAGTCAACTCCCTTCTTGCTGGTATTAATTGGGTTACTAAAGTACTGTTCTCCTCCTCCCCAGCACTGGGTTTTAGGCATAAATCATCCACCTCTTTTTAATCCATCAAGAATTAGCTTGTAAACATCACTTTTAGCTGTCTTTTTTTAGAAAACCCTCATAGGAACAACACTGCCTCCTCCCCAGGAAGAGAGAATATCTGACTATGGCGTAACCTTGCTGTACAGGTGGAAAACACGCTGGGAATCTGCTCACACAGAAATTCCAGTGACTGTATGTAAGGCAGCAAGGGAGGGGGGAAAATAAGAGGTAAACAAAAGGGAATAACTGAATAATAGGGCCACCATATCAATGACTTCAAACCTAGTTATTTCTCTCTCATGGTCAAGAAAATACATCTCCTGTTGCAGTATTGACACTGAAGTAACCACAGTACAGCTCTACTGCTGTTCATGGAAATGGGTTGAAGGAACAACCTTTTCCTTTTATTTCACCCACACCAAGCAGGCAATGCAATTATGCAGGCTAGGAACCAGATAAAAATTCCCCTACAGGCAATGAATTTAACCCAGCACCTGTTATCAAGAAAAGCTTGCAAAACAAAGCAGGGGTATTTTTCTGAGGTTTAGACCAGGCACCTGGGTCTAATTATGCTCTCAGACTCAAGAAACTCTCATTGATTTTACCAAGACCCACATATACTTAAGTCCCATTCAGGACATTTAGTTTTCCAACACTCCCATAGGATTACCATCAGTGGAAAAGTACTTCTCAGCTTCTTAGGATAGAGTGACATCTTGTGGTTTCTTCTTTTGTCCATCATGGAAAAATAAAAATCAGCCACAAAAGCTTTGACTAATTTTTTGTTTCTGGTACAACACTAAGAACTTACTCGTTTGAGGAACATCATGTATTTGATCCACAGAAACTGACACAACTGTTTGCTACCATCAAGGCTTGTGGAAGGACAATGAAAATGAGTGTTTGGAGCAGCAACAAAAACATTCTAATCTATACAACATTGCAAGTATTTGTTTGAAGGTAGTATAGCATTAACCTCCAAAAACTGGTGCTCAAGGTCATGTACAAGTGGGATCTTCATAGTTAAATAAGTCATTCTCCAGTGGCAGCACTACTACTAAAAGGATTTGTAGGGGAAGTACTCATTCCAACTGCAGCTCTGAAAAGCATTTCCACCTGGACTCCACTACACGTATGCAAGAGAGAAGATGATAGCATTAGGCAACTGCATCTCATGCTTAAATTCCATCCGCACCACAGAATTTCACTAGCGTGTTATATCATGGGTCACTAACACAGCACAATTATAGAAGTTTCAGTAATTTATTTCCTGGTATAGCCTCCAACACAAAATACAATTTTGAAAATTTTTTAAGACTACACACCTAAACCCACATATGAGCCACTATTGACAAATTCCCCTTGCCAGAAAAAAATTCCAAACAAAGACAAAATTCCTTTGCTAGTTTTGTCTCAAAAAAACCAACATCATCTCTGAAAGGAAGATTATACAAAATCTAGATTAAAACCCACAATGTGATAGTATTCATATACCTCAATAAACTGGCAACAATCCTTCAGATATTACGACTATTGAAAATAAGCATTGTTTGAGAGCTGTTCTTATTGTGGTTTACAACCAACATCTTTGCACAATTTGGTAATAAATCAATTCAGGTTGCTGAAAACCAGGTAATTCTCAATTTTCAAGAAACTTAAAATGGCTGGTTGCATCTGTAAGGTCTAGGAGAGTATCAAGTGAAATAACTAGCGTTTGCATTCCTGTTTCTACTGTTTTTTCTGTATGCCCATTTAGGCAATTCTCAGAATCAGACTTTGAACATGCTATTCTGCATCATTCCACTCATACCTATGCTCAGTCTAACTGCTAGGGAAGTCTGTGCACTTGCCTGATATCCTCTACAAATACTTCTGACTGGCAGCTGTCCTTCCATAATTCCATAGCTTTTGTTCAAATCTATTTTCAGTCCTTTCCTTGGTATGAAGCGTCTATGCCGCAAGGAACTAATGCAACGAAAACACAAAATTGGTCAGGAAGAACTTTCATTGGACCAAAAATAAACATGATTGCAGGTTGTCATCTGCTTTCTCATGTCTTTCCAAATCAGAGTGAACACCTCCAAAATTAGCCTGAAAAAATGCTAATAGCTAAAACATCAGGCTCCCGTAAGGTTAAAACCTGAAGAGATCCTTAGCATACGGGTCACTTTTACACACAGTAGGTGATGTTCATAGAATCATTTAAACATGAAGAACCAGCCCTGGTGTAATCCCATGTCAAAGGAGCTGGTTTTACCTGCAGTGAGACCGGTTCTATGCCTTGATAAAATTATTCCCTGCTCCTTCTTAGCAGCACTCCCTTTTTTTCCCCAAGCATAACATTTTTAGCTATACAGAATGAAAATAACAACTTTAGTCTAAATTTGAATACAAAAACTGTCTCACCAAGTCCAGATTATAATAGACTAAGGGTAATAAGCAACAGCAATACACTAAGGAGCTCCATTTATCTTCTGTGCAACAGAACAAAACAATTCAAGGACGCAGGGTTAGAAATATGTTCAAATGCCCTTTCTCTGAGGGAGCATAACCAGTCTCCACAGAGAACATCCATCACTTTGCAGTTTGACCTGCATGATTTGCACCAGCAGTATATTAAAAAAAAGTGAACAGTGTGTCAGATTTTGGAAGTTCTCCTTGCACAAATTGTGAGCAGTATCTATGCTGTTTTGAAATGAATGTATGCCAGAGAAGCCTATAACTACAGTTCAGCCAACACACATTTGTTCCCATAGAATTCAAAAGACAAAACTATTGGCTGAGAAGAAACCCAATTATCCAAAAGTTTGTATTTATGACCTGTTTCAAGAGCTCCTCCCTTCTTTTCTCCTATTCTCTCTTACCTTTTAAATAACTTCTGTTCTTTTTGTATTTTGCACAACGAGGGAGGAAATAATTACATGCCTCTCTGGTGACAACTGGTACTTCTCCTCCTCTTGCAAATGGAAACAGCAACTAATTCCTCTGCTAATATTTACTTGTGGTATGTGCCATTCTCTTCTGTCAGTTTATTCTCAATAAACAGTTAGGAAATAAAAAGGATTATGTTGTTCCTTTAGACATTTATTTATGAATAGAACATTTTTAGACACTCAGAATTAAGGGTTTTATTACTTTGAGAAAAATCATTCCAGACCCCCTGAAGGGAGATACTGCAAAGCTTAGGTTAAAGTAGAACAACTACTTTGAGGGAGAAAAATATGTCCACACAAATGACATTACTATTCAATTATTTTACTTCAGTCACATACATAGCTATTCTACACTGACTAGTCTCAAATATTCATGCGATCAAATTTTATTGGAGGTCAATTGCAGAGTCACATGCAGGAGCATTCATAAAAGCAACATTTTAGAATCACATGTGGGAGAGTTCACACAAAGCCTAACACAGTTATAGAATAAAATCCACCAGGTTTAATTCATTTCATCAACTTTGATGAGACAGCATATCAGAGTCTATTTACTACTTTTACAGGAACAGGAAGAGATCACATTTTCCAGATGTAGTTCTTCAACGTTATAAATTATCATCAAGGTTTGCCATTTGCATTATTCAGAGCTGCACACATTCCACTCCTGTCTCATTGATCAAGTCAGTCTTTCAACTGTAAAAAAATTACGAATAATGGGTTTGCAGTTTTTTTGCTTTACAATTCACTAGAACAAGAAACAGTTGTTGACATGTACACAATTTTATTTTAAGGACACGGCAATCACAATGACAGAAATAGAACCATTACTTTAATACTGTAAGCTTTCCTCTGGAAACCGATTTGCACGCAGTTACATCTGAAAGCCTTTTAAACAATATCTTGGGGAAAAACACAGCAAACCTTAAATATATTAACTTCAAACTTTATGTGCTTATCTCCTCTTTTTGGCAGTTGGTGGCTGTTAAAGCTTTTCAAATTCATGGCCACTTATATTCATTGCTTCAGGGTGCATTACCCTTCCCATGAATAACACAGTACCTATGGAAAAAGCGGGAAGGGAAAGTGTCAGAACCAAAAGGAAAAGTTGAGGTTATAAAGCGATGAATACTGATAGTAAGTTCTAGAGCATATAATGCACAGTTTTTATAGGAACATGTCTCGGAGAACTTGGTAACTATGAAAGGCAATGGATCAACAGCCTTAGAGAAGAGGACCTCTTTGTATTCAGCACTGATACAGTACAGACAAGAACAGTGAATCTTCTGCATTTCAGTGCCCCTCTACTTATTCTAAAGGCTTGATTGAACCCCCCCACCCTGAAATCAACACAAAGGTTCACTTCCATTTCAATGGTTCTGATGAAGGCCCATGAAGTGCTGCCACTGATGTCAAGTGGTTATGACACAGTACTAGGCTGGGGGGCTCCAAAGGTAGCAGCTACCCTTAAATTGTGTGAATGCCTAATCAGAGCAATCTTCGTGATCACTTCTGACCCTCACATGCCTGTGCTGCTGGACAACATTCCTCACAGAGTTAAAAATGAGTCCCAGAAGCTCTGCACCAATCACTTAATGATTATTAATAGATAGATACTTGGAGTTTGCAGATTTACCTCACATAGAGCATGCAAACCAGAAGGAATTATCTATATGACTACTGCTCCCCTATGCTATTTAATCACCATTTACATCTTTCCCATTTTATACATTTCTATCTAACCTGCTTAAACACAAATCATGAGCTCTTAGGATATGCTTGAGAAGAACAACCATCACAGATCTTTTCCAAAAGGTTTCTAACCTTAGATTTCTAGATTAGTACTAAACTTTAGGCTTTAACTATAGCTGTTGGCAATTCCTCTTTCTACATGCAATAACAAAGCTTGTGCAACATTAAGAATGCCCCAAGGCTACCACGCTCTACTCTGTTCTGATTTAAACTTTTCTTTCTGGGGAGATTTTTGTATATTGAGTAGGGAAAAGGGCAGGTACCCTCCTCCCAGATACATTTTTGCCTAATTATATGTCTACAACAGCAAGGATACTCAACTTAGTTTTGGCCAAAACCCTAAGAGCTGTGAACATGCCTTGCACACAAGTGACCCTACCTAGCATTACTGCAATCAAAATTGTTTAATAAGCATTGATACCTATGACGGGGATCTCAAATAGAGAAAAAACCCATCAAACGGAACTTTACCAGAGTTTGCTTATAGAACATGTAAGGCATCACAACACAGAGACCCATATGATATTCTCTGGGTTCACGGTAGTATTTTGTCATCTAGACACTTCACATCATTATGACAAATTACAATTTTGAAACTAAGGAATTACTTAATCATTGCCTGTTTTGCTAATAAGTGCTGCTCTCATCCCTTGCCTGCCACCTAACACTTCAAGAGCACCATAGAATTATTCATAGCTGTAATATCTGTCCATTATGCAAATCATTTGGTACCAGGAATATATCTCACTAGTCTTACTACAGCCAAGCTCTTACGGAATGCAATGATTATGGATATTCAGGGCAGTAACACTGCATTCTTTGAAGAAAAATGGTGAAGTTTTCTTCCCTGGGGATTTTAATCACATAATTGTGAGTATTTTTCAGGATTATATCAGGTTTTGGTGTCTTACTTGAAGCAACATTAACGGGGAAAAAAAGGTGAGTCTTTCAATATTAGGTATTTTAGGACAAATTATGGAAAATTCAGAGTACAAGGCCAGTTGATTGATCACAATATGCTATATTCTTTTGTATACTTGATTTACTGTGAAAAATGTGCACAAGTCTGCAATATTCTCACCTGTTCTTCTGTTTCTGACCAAAAAGAAAAAGGGATGGTCAACTATAACTTGGGGATACAGCACTGCCATTCTGCTAATAGCAATCATTCCTAAAGGGAAAAAAAAAACATAGGCAACTTGTTAAATATCACTGCACATTCTCCTGCGCTTCATGAGAAATGTGAAGCTCACAAGCAGACAGTGAAGTCCCACATTCTCAGCACTAAGCATCAAGAAATAGCATGAAAAATCTAACCAAAAATGAAAGAGACCTACAGAATAATCGCATGCCTATTTATGCCTTTAGAATGATTAACAATGGAGAGCGGCACAATTTCTCAGGCTGAGGGAGCAGCTTATAAAATTTAAGATCCAGAACCTTATGAGGAGTTATGATTCCTGCTCACTTGTAGAAAGAAAATGCGTTATATTAGACAGCACTGCTGACCTGTTTTAAACAGCTCCAAGCCTGCAGCTGATAGTAAAAGGTAACCCTTAATAACTAAGGAACATGCAACAATGAAATGGGCTGATCTTACAGCTTTTAGCTTGAGTCCTTAAATAATGCAAAGGTTAAAAATAAAATTAGCTGGGAATTAGGCAGAATTTGGCTCTTTGTTATTTTTATTTTAAGATGTATGCATTTCTCCAGGACATTATTAAATAATAATATTTCCTGGTGTTTCATTTACATTTTCACTGCACTGCTAACGAAGACTCATGCATGACAGCAACCTCTGTCCATACTAATGTTACAATGCAACTCAGTTACTGATATTCATGAGAGAAGTAATTCTTCCTTTCCTCAAAGACTGGTACAAGTAGAGGCAATCAGAAATCACCTAAGACGCATATTGGCAACTAATGTAACTCCTTTTTAGGAAAAGCATGTGATAACCAAATAAACCAGCCACCTGGCCTCCTAGCATTAATATGAGCCAGCTATGTTTTCTCATTTAGCACCTTCCCGTCTTGCATTACTATATATGAACTTATTAAAATGCAATTGCAACAACTGAGAACTCCTTCTAATTATTCTGGATCAAATGCCTCTGACCATCTCAATGAGCAGATAAAAAGTTATGAATGCTGAATTCCCATGAAGAAAATACAAACTGTAGTTTGTAGTTTCCTAATAATCAGAAGCAAAATAAGGAAAAAGATTTTGCACAGGATGTTGAAAATTCTTTGTGAAACACATCATGTTAAAAAAATGCTAACATTTTTCACTTTCACAATTCTCTTCTGAAAAGCAGTATGCTTTGTGTTCATGCTATTTAGTTTTCCTGGCTGTACAGCAAGTCAGTTTTAAAAAATTAATTTACAAAGAGTAAGCAGACATCTGATTTTATTCTGCTTTTCTCTTTTTCTCTCAGGTACCTGAGGCAGCAGCAGCTTCCGATCCCTCCTCATTAACTTCTAGAAATGCCTTGTGAAATGCCTTCGCAAGGTAAAGTTCCTTGTTATCTGGAGAAGAAAAGGAAACATATTTCAAGTGGCTCAACAGTACTGAAGTATTAAAAAAATAAATATCAAAAAACAAACACTAGCAAAAACCCCATCACTATCACCCACCTTCTGTACCAAGTAGGGAAGGGAAAGGGCTTTGTACATAGCAGCTGCATTAAAATACCTTCTGCCAATACCTCTAATAGCACACTTACCTTGCTTAAATTTATAGCGTTCTCCTACACTATGCATGATATTAAAATAGCTCGGCACTGCCTAGAGCACTGGTATACCAGATCAAGTAAAAGACAGTCTTGTATTCCAGATTTTAAATGCAACTATTGGGAAAAAGGATTATGGCATTATATGGCAAGTATTTCTACATAAAGAATTTTATTTCTGTGTTAGGTGCAATATCGACTTCCTCCAGGAAAATCAGGTATTTTCTTTCTCCTTGACACTATATTTAAAAGAAGCTCAACATAAATATTTATTACAAGAACCACCACGGAAATTGTTTTTCTCAGTCTTGTTTTCCATCCTTCTTTGCCAGTATTTTAATTTCGGTCCAAGCCTACCCCTGATTAAGTCAGTTTCATTACTTTTCTTCAGTGGCTAAATGATCAGACCTATCGGAATACTCAGCACCTTGCAGGAAGCAAGGCACGTAAGACCATTTAATCTGTTTGACTAAGTTTCATTGGTAAGACATAACAAGGATTAGATATACATTTATTGTAACTGCATAAAATACCCAGTAATGACAGAGCCCAACTGGCAGTTAAGAAAGGAATACAAGTTTTCTCAACAGGGAGATACACAACCGTGAAAAATCTAATCTAATCACCCCAGCAAGACAGATAGACCCTTTTGAATTTCTGATCCTTAACGAAACGTTCAACACCAAAACTCTAGCTGAAGGCTGACTAAGGAGGGAAAGCTTGGGACTATTAATCTAATTCTTGCCCATTTATTTTGGCTCTCACAACAACAGCCACTAGTCGTAGTACTAATGCAAGCCAAACCCACAACAGACAGCAGTTTAAAATGTCTCTCCCCAGTAGATCTCATACTACTCATGCTACATACACTCAGAACTGAAGTAGACCTCTTAGTTCAGCCGCTTAACTCAAATCTCACCAACAAAATCCTCAAATCACTCCCTTTGGGATCATGTGTAGTAAAATGTACTAGATTGCTAAATATTGTACTAGTTCTAGGCTTCAGTTCCAAGCTTTCAGTAATACTATCTTGAAAGCTAGGATAAAGTTTCTGTGTTACTTCAAAACATGGAACATGAACATCTACTTATATTGAACACTAAGCACAATTCTTACAGCTTTTGTCTCGTTAACTGTTAAGTGAAAGGCCACCTGAAAACACAGCGTGCTTGCATTCCAACACTAATATCACCTTTAAGCCTCAAGCATTACCCATAGAAAATAAACCACAAGCTAACTAAATATTAATATCAAGTGTTAAATAGTCATCCCCTAAAGCTTCCATTCCATTATGGACCCATTAAAACTCAGGTTTTCAAAAATGTTTTAAAACAAACACTGGATGTGCAAGAACATTTACACAGGTGATAATGGATAGATACCCAAGGCAAAAAGGGTGACTGACCCATGCACTTCTGGAATTCTTGTTGTGCATGTCTCAGGCTACGTGCGTACTGCCTTTGTAAACATGTCAGTTAACAGGATTCTTGGTAAGTTTATTGGTCAATTCTGCAAGTTTTACCTTTCATGCAGCTGTATTTTGCTATCTTTGCTTGAGTCCATTTCAAAGCTCTACTAAGCATTTGAGCTATATGGCACAAAGCAAAAGAAAACAGTAACTTTGCAGCATTTACAGAAAAATGCTGGCTTGGAGCTCTTTATCTTAAATTCTGTCGTGGTGGGTTTTTTTTAATGTTTAATAACAAACAAAGAAATGCCCACTTAGCCTAATCATGTATTTCAATCACATTTTTTTTTTATTACAGCGCTTAAGTCTGCTCCTGTGACCTGTAATATTCACAGCAATAGTCTGTATTTTCATCATGAATGCTTTCTTTTGCATAGTGTGGGTGTTGTTTATGGTACTCCCAACATACCTTTCTGGTCAGAACACTTAGCCCCTCAGAAGACTGGTCTCCGCTTGATGAGCTTATAGACGACCCTAATTCAGACAGCATGAACACTGCTAACATTTACCTTCAGGTACATCAGGTATAGTATTAGGCCTACTTGTAAGTATATTCAGGGTCTGAGTATTAAAAAAACCTCAGCAATATTTTGTTGACAGGAATAAAAGAAGTGCCACTGAAGCTGAGACCAGCACATCCAATTAGTCTAGCACACTGTGAGACTCACATAATACTATAATAATAACTATAATATTGTTGTGGCTTCAGAAGATACAAGAAGCCTTACAGATGAAAACTACAGCACAACTTACAAGAGAAACACATCCTCTCACCCAGCATGTGCCTTATAACCTAAACCAAGTTTCTAATCCACAGAATATAGAATGCCTTTATTCAATGCAGTACAGACAGTTTTGATTGCTTTGAAGCAATTTTTTTTTTTTAATCCTACCAAACTCATGACCTTAAGGAATATCCAGCAAACATCTCTGTGGTTAAGTCTTCCATAAAAGAAGTACTTTCTATTTGGTTTCAATTTGTTGCCTTTCACTTCACTGGATATCTTTGTCCTTGGTTGGTGAAAAGAACAATTCCAGATCCCAATTTACTTTCTCTAGACTCCTCTCTTTCTATTGCCACTGTCACATCCCTCTCATTCATTTCTCCCTGAAGTGAATTAACCTATTTTCATAGGGAAGCATAATGTTGTCACTGAACGTTCAGGTAGTCTCCTCTTTGCCCTGTTTTGTGATTGTGAAGTCACTGACTGCAGTACTTCAATATCTTACAGATCTTGGCATTATTATACATATTTCCTTTATGGCTTTCACTGTGGATAAGGTGGGGCTTACCTAGGTATCTACTACCACGTCATTTTTCTCTAGTAGCTTCTTTGATTCAGAGTTTTTTCAGAACCAGAATGATTTGTTAGCATCTCAGAAGAGTCCCATGGAGATCTGGTATCAGAGTTTAAGTTTTCTGCAGCACCCTAGCCTAGAAACCCATTAATGTGTGGGAGCAATCTGAAGCTTACTTCTAATGTACATGACTCCGTTAGCATCACACTTCATTTGTCATTACACTCCATATGCTTGCAAACTCCTACTCATAGCTGCCAAATGGTTGCTCTGCAAGTCTCATTACAAAAAAACATGCAGGTTTATTGGCTTTTCTAGGTTAGGTCGTCCCAGAAAAATTGTACCTGCATCAGTCAAGACTTTGAAGAGCTTTTTATTAGACTGATGCTCTTCTAACTACTTTATATTGTGAAAGTAAGTCATTAAGACCATTTCACTGCTCACTGAAATGCTGGTCACTTTGAGGTTAAAAGTAGTTGCCATGTAAGGCATTGTACAACAGTAAGATATATCATAATTTTAAGAGAAGGGGAATTTTAGTGTTGAGATTAGTTCAAGGGTAAATCCTAAGTGGTATTGAAATACTCAAGTAGCAAGTTTACACACTGTGTAAATTACAAAATCCCAAATACCAGAAGTTTTTTCAAGATTATTTGGAACAGCTGATGGAATCAGAGATGCAAGTAAGACATGTCAACATGTAACTAGGCAGCCAAATAAGAATGTTGTCCTACTCACCTGTATAAATTCACAAAGAACTTAATTTCTGCAAGAGAGTAAAATTTAAAATGTACATCTAGATTACTGTCTTCTCTTTGGTTGCTCACAATCCATAGAAGCAAAAGCTGACTCGTCTACTTCCATTTTTCAGATTGAGTGCAAAACCCAAAAGAATTCTAAATATTGAAAAATAAGTCTGTAATCCTGCAATTTGATTTATATCCACTAAACCCACATAGAATTTAACTGAACTCAACAATCTGTGCTGGATCTGACTACAGGATTAGGGCTGCTGTTGAAATTGCAGGCGGCTTTCCTTGTCAATAATCCAAAAGCAAGAGCAACAGGAGAGGGGGAGAAGAGTATTTTTAAACGCAACAGAATTTCTCAAAAGTCTCTTTAGATTTCTTTTATGATTTGAATCTTCCTAAATTAAGAGTCCAGACAAACACTGTATTCAAGTATCTGTATTTAAGGTTCCATGAAGTACCAAATTTTCCAGAGGGCTGACACTGAGATGCATGTAAACTTGTGGCTTCAACTTCCCTGTTACCTGACATACTGTTCAGGAATTTGTAACAGCATGCTTTTCAATTTTTTCTTCATTATTTTCTTTTTCCCTTCCTCCTCCCTCCCCATTTTACATTGTGAAAATTAGAAATAGGAAACATTCTGTATTTTCATTACTTGGAATTTCATCTCCACAGCATCAACAGCAGGGTTTTCATTAAACGCATTACTTCAAAAACATTTTCTTATTCTAAATTTATGAATGACCTTTTCATCACCTGGTGGCACATGGCCTTTTAAGTGAAAAGCAAGACTGTTACAGTAAAACTCATGAATTCTCTCTATACACTGCTCTACAGAACACACAAATTCCTCTTTAAATGGCAGAGGAGTTAATTCAGTCATGCAAAACATGGCATTTTGATTTTGTACAGTACAACTGTCAAAAATATAAAATTTTACACAAATCATTAGTCTAATGGATTAAAATGCAAGCACGTTCCATTCTTTCTGCTAACCTCTTGACTGCAGAATTAGTTCCTGATATATAGGTGATTTTTACATGGAATTAAAATAAGAACCAAGCACTGCCTTTGTGATTCAATCTCCCCTGTGTATTTTCCATTCTCCTTAGTTCCATTCTCAAGTAAATACTTTTTTGTATATAGACTAGAATTTATTGGACAGCTTACTCTTCTTCGAGGTGGCTGAGAAACTGAAGGTGTTTTTCTTCAGAAAAATAGTATTTCTTTAAAGAAGGAATTTTCATTTATTTAAATTCTTTTCACATTAGCTAACTCCAGCTTTTCCCACAAATTCACTAAAGAAGTGAAAGCTGCAAAACATCGGAAAAAGCTATGTGATACACTATAAACAATATTTCAAACTTAGTAAAAGGCAAAAGATATGAAAATCACAAACCTGCTGTAAATTTTAAGAGGAAGATGGGCCTTCATCACCACTATTCTGAATAAGACACACAGGTGTGGTCACTTCCTGAGACCGACAATTAAGAACCGGTACTTCCCACCAGCTAAGGACCTATCTGGCTGATTAAGCAGTAACCCACAAAGCAAAAAAAAAAAAAACAAAAACCAAAAACCACCACCACAACGAAGAGAGAGCAGTATATAAGCATAAACTACAAGAATAATGACAGCAGTCTCACACTGGCCCATGCTCCTAGAGAGAGAGCAACTGGGTTTGCCAAAATTCAGGTCTAGACAGACAATGCTAAATTACTGCTTGTGTGGCTACTTTTGTTATGCAAAAATGAAGCAACTTCTCAGGCAAAGATTACTCTACCTTTTGTGCCACTTCTGTATCTTTTAGGAGGTATTTTATCTAACTTCCACCTGAATTTCTAAATGTGTTGGATATTTCAACTGCTGAAGAGTTGGCAACACAGTGAAATAGCAAGCAGTGTATGTGACTAAATTGCTTTTATCTCAGAACTCTTTCCTGTGCTGCTTCTATACAGCGGGTATCTGGGGAGATGACTAATTGTACAACAGCTTAATGCTCTTAATGCTGTGAACAAATAGCCTCTGGAGATAAAAGATGACAACCCCCTTGTTGGGCCAATCCCACTTCCCATCAAGGCACTGAAGCCATATATTGCTCTAATGTGGATCTGCCTCTTGCATAGTATTACAATTCCTCTACATTTCTAATGAGATCCAGTTCTGAAATACTCCGTGAACTTCCCCGTGTCGACTGTCCTCAACCCACACACCCCCCCTGATGGATTTCTTCCCTGCCTCAACTGCTCCTGCTGTGAGCACACAAATCCATTATGCAAAAATCACAAAGGATCAAAAAATTGCTAGCAGGTTTCGTTTTTTTCCCCTCCATAAAATCACTTTGAAGAGCTCGTTGATTATCTTCAGGTGAGTTCACTACTTCCTCATATTGCTCCAGAGACAGCACAAGAACTTCTTACCAGACATCGCAGTGAGGTCAGCACTACTGCTGAACAGCTCTGTAATTCCGAGACCTCTCCAGACATCTTTCAGATCAATTTCCTGTTCTACAGTGAACCTGGAGAATGTAATAGAAAATTACAAAAAACCCAGATGTAAGGAATACTTACTGTTATTAGAAGGTTAAAATTTCTAGGTAACGACAACAGAAACATCAAGATAAATAATGTAAAGTAGGAGATTAGGTTCTAGTAGTATAGTATAGTGACACCCTCTACAGAAATGCTTACAATTTAGTTTAGTCTCACAGCTTGATTATCTTTTTTTTGAATGCAGAAGCAATCAAAAATATGTTAATGGTATTGTACAGTCCCCAACCATAAAACCTCAGTGCAACATTATGCAGTAGCTAATGTAAATGCTTACTTTTCTTATACAACAGGTTTACTATAAAAACTAAATTTAATTGTAAACATACTAGAATAGAATATCAAATGAGGCAAAGGGCAGCATAAACTTTACAGACAGCTGCTGCCAAAGGAGGAGTAGGAAAGTAAGAGAGATACTCCATTCTTATTTAGACCGTATAAGCAAAGACCAGCAGTTATGAAAGTGCCTATAAAGCGTTTCTGACTCAGCTGCTAATTACTCTGGTGGCAAAATTTTAATTGGGTTTTGATTATGAGTGAAGAATGGGGAAAACAAATAGTTGTTAGCACAAATGCACATGTGAGTATAACCTGGCAGGATTTCAGGGGTAGCTTGCAAACCCATGTCCTATGCTATGCTACAGTGCTGGAAGGTCAAATTGAGATTTATCCCGAGGGCAAGATTCTGGACAAAAGACTGTTCCATTTACAAAGACTGCTTTTCCAACATTTTAGAAATTATGCCTAGTGTCAGCAAGACAAAAAAAGACTCAAGTTCTTTTATGTATGGCCAGAAACAGACTGGACAACTAGAAGAACAAAAAAATATGTCATAATATTAATAAAGATGATGACAGCAGCCCCAACCGGAAAATACTAGAAGTCTATAGACAAACACAAACCACTGATCATAAATGTCTGTTATAGATGAGTTACAGGTTCTCTGTAGAATGATCAAATAAGTTATCAGTGATTTACGTTATGCTGACAGTGACTGGCTCTAACTATACAACACAAAATCTATAGTACCTAAGCCAGTGTTACAGTTTCTCCAGGAAACCATTCAGTCAGAAACAACTCTGCAATTACACTGCAGTCCTTAGTGACAGGTCTTCCCTGTGCTAGAACCAAATAAAATATGCTTCTGTGCAGTTTCCTTTTTCAGGATTAAGCTTCCTCAGCTACATGGAAGAACATGTTTTTTTCAGGAGAAAGCATAGCCCAGGAATCTGAGCAGAGAACAGCTGATGAAGAGCCAAGATGTGTGATACCTCGATACGTACAAACCTTGGCAACTTGAAAAAGAATAATCTGGCCATTAAAAGACAACTGGATAGGAGTCAAGTGAATCTTCCTCACTTCCAACATTTACACAAAATGAAAAAAAATCCATACATGATCTACGTTCATAATGAACTTTGAAAAGCCATCAGAATCCAAAAATCTATGATGGAATAGGTATTAGTCACACACAGAGAAGAATTTTATGCAAGTTAAAATAAGATTCAGAGATAGTTTAAGATCAATAAATCACATTGCAAGTGTTCATGTACCCTGTCCAGATGAATTCCAGGATATGCCTGAAATAAAAGCACATGAACTGATACTTGTGATTTTATTGTTATGGCAGCTCTCAAAAAATTCACAAGAGATCAACAAAGATTTATGTAGTGGAAGAAGCTGCTTATGGTGTTTTGACAAAATCTGCATCAGTCAGTGTAGCAGCATTTGTTAAAAATAAATAAAGAAGTATTACCTTAATGAATGAGATGTAGGTACACAGATTACCTGAAAACAGCCAGTAAGATTTTAGGAAATGGAAATGTCCTGTTAGCTTTCTTGTCCTCTTAGAAAGCTGTGAACACTCACACTGGTCAAAAACTACAAGAGGCAGTGAGCTTGCAAGACCTTATGCAGAATTTCAGCTTTAAGCCAAGAGAAAAACCTACAAGTTGCCCATTCATTCAAATTTCCCTGGCTTCTAGGCTCCAAAACTACAGACCAATTTTACTCTCACTACACACTTGTAAAGTATGACAGATCTATTTTAGAAACTTCAGTAAAAACCCTAACAAAGATTAATTGAAATTTGATTCCTAATGCTAGTTACACAGTACAGAGGTCCTATCTGTGCACATAGAATAAATCCAGAAACATTTCATTCTATATTAAAACTATAACATTTTGAAAAACACATTCAACTGTACCTACTTTACAAATAAAAAAGGTACATAAATGTTAAAATGCTTTTTATAAAAATTTCAGCGTGGTGTATTTTTCCCTTTCTGGCTTTTATTTCACCACAGTTAGTATTGAATGTATCAAGCTCTCAAGACAATTCAGCTATTAACTAGCAATGTCAAACTAGTAAGGAATATCAGGATAGGACAGGATAGCAAGAAAAGTTAGCATGAAAAGTAAAATTTGATGTCACAAATAAGGAAACTGCAATAAAGCATTTATTTCCAAATTCAGAGAATCATTATAAAATATCAATGGAAATCAGGTGGGTTTAAGTCTCTGGACCACTACACAGAAGAAATACTTATCTGCTAAGCAATGAATTGTGATCCAGAAAGAAAGCATGACAAAAGATGCTTTCGCATACTTTGCAAGGAGAAGGTTTGGAAGATTTTTTTGGGGAAAAAAAAGCGCACACACACAAAAAAAACCCAACCCATCCCAAAAACCAACCAGCCCAACCAATAAAGCCTCAGCTAAATATGCATCTGAAAAAAAGAAAATGCAAACAAGAGTATTGATAATATTGTTACAAAATACTTCCATGAAGGACAGTAGCAGTCACTCAACTACTACACAGAGGCTATATCCCCTGACTGAACCCCCTGGGAAAGGCAAATACTAAGCAGGTGGATGAGTAAAGATCTCTACAATATCTACAGAAGCGAGTTCCTGTTTATTATGACAAATAAACCCCATCACATCAGCTGTATAAATACCAAATTACCTCTGTACAAAAATAAAACTTATTACTTCCCTTTTTCCCTCTTAGTTTTGTCATACTGTAAAAACCCCACTCTAAAGTACTATTCAAAATAGTATCTTCCCTCTTTTCTCACATAGCCTGAACAGCAGTGAGTGTTACAGACAAGCTATTAATAATATTTCACATGTTTTAGCTGACATCAGAATCAGCTTCTTTTGAAAAATAATAGGGCTGCTTTGCACTTTGAAATTTAATTTCAAGCTATGCAATCAGACATAAACATTAGGTATGAGTTATCCACAGTCATACTTGGATCTCTCTGCATTCTTTATAGACACTGATGCAGGAATTCAAAATCAAAGCTGACAACCTAGAACACAGAAGGGACAGTCAATCTCATTTCCCTAGCCAGGTACTTGCTGTACCTCTAGACTTTGGAAATGCCAAGTGACACGATACTAGCACTGACACATGGTTATTTACAGCATTTGTTGCATATAATGAACCAGATGGTCACTTTTTTTTCCACAACCTTTCAGGTGCTTCGGATGGTAAAAGTACTATGAAAATCAATTTCAATACTTCAGTATCAGGAGTCATGGAATTAATGCATCTGGAAGCACTAAAAACCACAAAGGGAAGCCCGAGAAACAACCACTGAAGAAAAGATGAGGCATTTTCACCATAGGACCAGAACAGAAAGACCAGTATGCTGAATTGAGAGGAAAGCTTCTGTACTTAAGCAGTCCTAGAAGGTTCACCAACACACATGTTCATGGATATATGCTTCCAACACTGAGCAGAAAAGTATTAATAAGGGATAACGACTGTTTACCAGTTGTTAGCCAAAGTCAAGGAGAAGTGAAGATGTATATATTTATTTACCTATAGTTATTTTTACAATGTTCTTTTGTAAAATCTTTCTACCTCCTACATGTAAAATGTAGTCCAAATAGCTGAACAAATATACTTCCCTTGATTTCCCCATCTTTGGAGCTCTCCCACATGAAATGAAGAACAGAATGAGATGCTTAGGAAGTAAAAGTAGATTTAGAAACTAACAAACAGTTCTCTGGAGAGTTTGACTGAGAACGATGTTGTTTATGTGAAATTTAAAATTTATACCAGCATTAAACTGATGCATTTATGACATCAAAAGACTCCTTAGTTATGCATCTGAACTTTTTGGGTTTGTATAGAGCATTAACATACCATATCAGGCCATCTTTCTTCTATTTTACAGACTTTCAAGACAGAAAAAAGGATGGCTTCATCTTTTATGATGCTGCCCAACCCTTCTGAAATGCTGAATTTTCTGTGAAGTCCTTAGATGCTCAGGATCCACAGAATCAAGAAGCATTAGGGTACGCTTTTCCAGTTACACAACAGAAGTGAACTAGATCCTAGTGTGATTCAGCCCAAAGGCTATAATTTCAAAAATTACTCTGAGTTTTGAATGAGCAAAAGCAAGGAATTCCAGTTTTTCAGATTGGTTCCAACATATTAAATTCTGCAGAACAAAAAGCAAACAAAGGAATGGCTCCATTCCTTAAAATCAACAATATTCTTGCTTAGAGGACAGGTCCTCCAGACCTGAATCACTATTTTAACCTAGCAAGCAGCCTACAATACAAAGCTGCCAGCTGATAGCAATTCCTGCATTTCGGCTGGAATTTCAGCAAGGTTGTCCTGAGGTGCTAGAACTAGCCCGCATGATTTAATAGCCTGCAAACAAACAAGCAAGCAACAAAAATACTCCACTAACAGCAAAAAAACAAACAAAAAACCTCATACAGATGCTCTGACCAAGTGAAGCAAGGCAGGTTATGGTTCTTTCTCTGCCAAAGTCCTTCTATCCAAAGCTAAATATGGGCTGCAGAAGTTGGCTAAGTATACTTCTACTAAAAAACCCTTATAATTTCAACACCATCTACGGCATTTTAAACATATTTTAAGTGTACAAAAAAGCAAGTAGGTCTTTAAAGAGAGCTGGGCATAATGGACCAATCCTTTAAAGCAGATGTGCAGACTGTACTGCTGTTATCAAGTACTAGTTCCTCCTATGCTCTTCAAATAATTATGTTAGAGAGACAGCTTTGTAAATTAGATTCGTGGTCTGTTTCACTCCTATGCAAAAAGTGGATTAAAATGTTGATCACTTTAGTCCGGGTTAAGCTGGAAACAACGATTTGAAAATGAAAATGAGAAAGTATAATTTAACAATTCTGTACAAATCTCTCCTTTGCTATTAAGAGGAATAATACACAATTTCATTTGCACACAGATAATGCAGACAGAAATTGGAAAGTTGTGATTAACTCTGCTTTGGCTACTCATTCAGACCCTATTACAAATGTATAAGTTTAAAAAATGTTCACTTTATAATTGGATAGCATCTTTTGGGATATAAAAATTTAATTTTATTCCACTGCTGCTTTCAATTTCTCAGTGGACAGAGCCTGCAGGCCACATTTCGTAACATGCCTTTCTGAGTCAGAGCATAAAATATTTATGAAGTGTTTATTTAGAGCATTGATAAAATCCTGTAGATCACCTCTGAATCCCTAATGGAAATTCAACACCTTGGGAGCATGCAATTATTCTTTGAATTTTTGTAAGGAAACTGCAGTAATATTATACAGAATTTCAAGCTTGTGATAGTTATCTTTTATAATCTGAAAATACTGAAGGTAATCAGCACCTGGTTGTACCTGTTTTGCCTGAATTCACAAGTGTTCACTAAGTTATTTGAGGCTGTTAGGTAAGAGTGACAGGCTTGACAACTAGCCTAAGGATGGCATAAGTAAGGATACTTTTTCAATCACACAAAACCTAGGCCTCAAACTCATGCCCGAGAACCTGACTACAGAGAATACTGCGTTTTCTGCTTTTAGTTAAAAGCAAACAAACCCCCAAACTACCTCTACAAACTTAATTCAAGTTATAAACGTAATTAATATGTTTTCAATGACATTCATGCATTTAACTTTAGATACCCAGACTTCTTAATTTTGGAAGCTAGTTTTCATACCTTCCCTATATGATCAATGGAGAGACACTTCTGTTGCAGATTTTGTGCTCTAGAAATTCAACAGAAGACGTCCAACTTCAGCACCTGATGCACAGGCTGTGAAATGCTTCAATTATAAAAGGAAAGCTTAGGGGACTGAAGAATCCTCATATTTTACTTATCATTAATATCTAGGTAAGTGTTGCCCAAGCCTGCAGAAGAAATAGCCTGGGAGAAATGCCCCTCCCCTACATCTTAGTGCATTGTTAATATTAAAGCTCCTGGGACCTGAAGCTCCAAGAGAAAAACAAACAAAAACGACAGGAATAGCCTATAGTAGGTTCAGTTTGTTTAAAACCTGCAATGCAGCTCTTTGCTGCTCTCCCTGCTTCTTCAGAAGAAACACTACTTAAAAAGGAAAGGAACTCTTACTATGGGGCAGAGAAAAATAACCCAAAATGCTGCTGTTCCCTTGCCACTCTGACTCCAAGCCTAACAGCTTTTAAGAGAAGTGGAATTCCATCGCGAGTTGGAATCAGGGCATGCTGACAGCACCAGTCCATCTCAGCCTAATTTATCCTGGCTAGCCTTGTTTTATTGTGCTCAGCTGGAGTTAGCTTCCTGACAGTGGCCTTTGCTTTGGAAGGGAAGCTGATAAACTGCAGATTCTTGCCCTTCTCTTTATATGCGAAATGTAACAAACTCAAATTTCCAAGTCACCTGAAACCAAAGAACTATTTTAATGATTAAAAGGATTTACTATGGTTTATTTTTTTCTGCTGCCATGTACCCACTGCACAGTGCTACTAAAGTAGAATAAGTAGAAGTGATCCACATCAAACTTGTGCCATGTTGTTATATAAACACTTCAATGAAATCATTATGAATCACTCGAAGGACATCATGATCCAACTATACATTATTAGCGACATTTAGTAGTAAACAACTCTGTTACTAAGTCAAGCATACAGCAAGCATGAAAAATATGTTAAGGTAGATGAAACAGAATTTTAGGAAAGATATCTAAGCGGCGTATGTGAGTAAATATGCCACTAAGCACATAGAACTTATGTCTATAAATGAACTGACAGAAGTATCATCCATACTGGTAGTAATGTCTTGTTATTCTATTGCTCCTCTAAGGAAAAAGAAACCAGTACTTGTTACAACTAAGAAAAAAAGACAAAAGACACAAATTGACTGGAATTACCTCTTGACATTCAACCATTTGTATCTACACAGACACACATACCATTAGAATTTTTTAAATTAGCAGCACACAGAAATCTAATTAGGACCTAAATGAAACATTTTAGCTTTTGTTAATTCAGACTTGCAATATTTCTATGGCTCCTGTCTAAATGGAACATATCCAATGATAAACGGAACGTATCTGTAATGAGTTCTGCAATACTCTGAACACCATTCAGAGTGAATATATTCCTGATGAGTAAATTCTCTTTTGTGCAGCTCACATATGAAAGGGATGCAAATGCAGTGCTCAGCTGTTGCTCAGCCATCATCCTGCACTGCATGCCCCCTAGGCTTTCTTGCCAAAGCAACCTTTGTGTGGGTGCTACGTAACTGCAGACTTGATCAAGATGTTCAAGTTTTACCTACTCTGCTACTCTGATCAATTTGAATGCAGTCTTTCCCCTTCTATTGACAGGGGAGCATATTCTCACCTTGGCAAATACACTTCCACTTTTTGCTTCTTTACAGAATTAGCCCACTCGTTAATCAGCGAGGCTTTGACCAGTGGTTCCAATGTGACCAGTGGAACTTCCTGTCTGGAAAGAACAATCATCATACTAATCTCATCTCCCTCATATGGTATTTCCAGAACTTGATAGATACCGCCTGCTTCATTGGAGCCATCACTGAACTCTCCTACAAAAGAAAAACAACAACGAAAAGCTATTAGAAGTATTTAATTTCATCTTCACTGGAGATAAGGGAAAAGTGAAAGGGTAATACTAGGCAGCGTTTACTAGATACTGGAACTAAAAGTGACCCTCTTTATTCCATTCTGTACAAAATTTATATTGGTTTCTTTATCACAAGATTTGAAGCTTACATCTGCTTTCTTAAAGAAAACAAGTTTATGCAATCACTCAGTTTATAATAAATAATCACACTTCTGAACCTATTAACTAACTGCCACTGGCTAGACAGTGGGAAGTCCAGAAGTTGTTAAAGCTACCAAGACTTCCATTGAAATGGACAGAGGTTTTTTGATTCAGGAGAGAGAATTTTTCAGTGATGAGACTGAGTAAAATATTTCCAATGCTAGACACTGTAGAACCCACTTGGGAGTTCAAGCTGAAGATGAAAACTATCATTAGTTCTGCTGTTCAAAGAACCCTTATTTTACCTTTCTAAGGTTATTACAACAGTAACGGGCAAACATTATTCATTTTAACTAGCACAGCACAAGAAAACTACTTTAATGAGAAGTAGGACTAGCTCAAGAATTGTAAAGAGGTTAGATAAAATGGATAATCATTCCAAAATCCACCACATGGCACCAAAAGTACCTAAGAAGTAATCAAGAAAGAGGCCATTATGAATGTTGTTACCTAGTGACAATACACAAGCACACACATTACGAAAAGATGTCAAAACCAGAGTCCCTTAATTGAGCAAACATCACATCTAAAATTCTAGGTGAAAGAACAGGCAACAGTACAAATGAGTGTTACTGCAACAAACCTGTTAAGGGAAGACTTACTGGCTTTAAATTGCTAAAGGTCCAACTCACCATAGTAAAACTCTCCCTGCTGGTACATCATTGGAATCTGAACTTCACTTTCATCATCTTTAGTGAAAGAAAAAGTTCTTGTATTTTCAGGTCTGAACTGTGATTTCCAATTGCCTTTAAAGTAGATTGCATTGATGACAGCCAAATGAGTTAGAGCACCAAAATCTCTTGAAGACACGAAATCTTTGATCATATCTGAGATGAAAATCAACTGTCAGTCTGCATGTCAAATTGAGCATTAAATCAAAACTTAAGACAGCTTGAAAAACGCAAGAAAATAAAAAGCTATGCTAACATGTAATTTCCAATTCAGATGTTTCATTAATTCTCAAATTAAACCACTAGTGTTTTGTAAACCTAAAGCACAGTGTAGGTGCGTAAACCCTTCCATCAAGTACATGTTAGTCAACTGTTTCTTGATCACCACTTAAATATACCCCATAATGAAATCAAGTGGAAAAGGGGTCACATCAGGGATGTTTATACGGGTGTTACTATAACAGTTCAGCACTATTGTCTTAAGGTCAATTTTTTGTCTTGGCTCCAATCCAAAGAAGCACTTAAATGAGTGCTTAAAGTGTCTAAGTATACCCATTGGAACTTCACCTGGGCCAATTCTGAAGCAAGCATTCATTTTCAGTAATGCCCTACTGACTTCAAAATAAGGACTAATACTAAAAACCCCACATAAATTCACAGCATTTGTTCCATTGACATTAGCTCTTGAAAAGTAAGAGAAAAAACATCTAGCATCTGCTCTATTCATGGGAGATGTCAGCTGAGCATGGCAGCTGCTTTGCTCCTACTCCTAAATAAGTCATTTACATCAGAATACAGTCTGTTACCTGCTTTAGCTCATCTTAAAGGGCTTGCTCGTCAGCAAAACAATTTCAAGTTTGTTAAATTTGGTGCACTAACCAGATTTGTCACTATTCCTGAAGAATTACAGCCTACTTCAGATAGCTTTCTTGCTAACTTCTATTTTTAACTGACATTGCAATACAAGGTGCTAAAATAAACATATTCCTCACTATAATTATTACTTCTTAATCCACAACTTAAAATATAAATTAATTCTGCTTTCTGAAGCATATGACACTGACTAACCGGTGTGAAACTTGTGTGTCATAGGGCAGTATTTCTGCTGGGTTGCTGTTTGTACTTCATTTCATCTAGAACGTTCTTAGAAATGAGATGTGACCAATACTGTCACACTCACTCTTCATGGTTGGAAAAAATGGAAAATTTAAGAAGGAATATACTTCCATTTTTTCTACTTCTATTTGGTACATCATATTCCCTTATATTTTTCAGCCACATCTTGTTAATACACTAATGTAACGTTAAGAATTTTTCTGGCCAGAGAAACCTTTGACAGTTAACGCTTTCTGCTCTGAGCCTCCCATCACGCTTAACATGCTGGAATTGGAAGCCTGCCTGTCTTGTACCCCTTTCCTAATGAGAAAATGAGCCTCCTCCGTCAGAGCTGGCAGGCAGGAGAGAATGAGATCTAGTGGTCAGAGACTAGGCTGAGGGACTGTTACTATCGCAACCTAATGCTAAGAGACCCACAGCTGCCTTTCTTAGCACTGCACCAGCTCCTTCCAGGGCAATGGTTATGAGCTCACTTAGCACATGTGGCAGGTGTTAAGCAGGAGAACTCGCTGTTCTTTCCAAAAGAAAGAGAATTTTACTTTTCCTTCAGACAGACACCATGTTTCTCTGAAAACATTCCGCAATCTGCTGCTTCGCTTGCACCCCCTCTGTTTCTGTAGCTTGAGGTAAAGGCCAGAATTTATTATGAATATAATAGCTACCATTTTCCCTTGAGAAAACAGATCATTTCCAAAATGGAATAAAAGCATTACATGAGGTGCTTTTCCATTTTGGTATCATATATTTCCATAAAGCATTAAGGCTTCTCAAATGCTCAGGCTGCATAGTGATGTGTTAGTTCTTTACACGGGATTCCGATACCTTCCAATGGTACAACCAATGTTAGAGCCAGACCCCTGATGAATTACTGTTAAAATATCAGCCTCCACACTGTGCCAGATGAACGAGAATGAGATTATGATTTGATCCCTACAACAGGGGACTAACTTCACTACCGTATCTTGAGACTCTGCATGTATTCAGAAAATGTCACATCTTTGGGATTCCACAAGCGAAGCAAGCACTAAATCATGCAGATCAGATTATGCATATTTACAATGGTAATTTTGTGCTTACTTCCCTGCTGCAAATTTTTGTTGTGAAACTCTGTTGACAGCCTTCCTAAAATAAGCTACTCTGTCAACATACTATTTAGTTTCTTCACATTAGAAAAGATTTTATTTCAGGGTCTGATTTTGTGGTTCAAAATTATCTTTCCTATTCCTCAGTGACTTCTCAGTTCCTCAGAGAACTCATGATAGTCCACACATGCAAAACTTGGGCTGATAACCCCTGAGCAGACAACTCTTCTGCAGTTAGCAAGAGTACTTATCTTTTGTTTTTGTAATTTAATACCAAAATCAGTATTAAAATACTATTAAAATGCCTACTGTTAAAACATTCTCCTTCAATAAATGTTACAGGTACTGTAATATAGCATGGTAGGGGGAAATGATATTCAGATACTAGTATATGATTAGCAATGGATAACATTACTTAAAACAGATAATTCCTGCACAGGAAAAAAAAGATTCAGAAAGAGCTGATACTAGAATTCTTTCTGTGGGAGGAGGTACTTTAGTCTCAAATGGAACAGATAAAATCCAAGGCAACAATTCAACAACGCTGTATAACTTTGGAAACAAACACTTACTGCAGGAAGTACATAAAAGAATCATGTGGACTTACTATTTGTATGATTCTCCACCCACTTATTGATGTGGGTAGCTACAGCTGCACTTTGGCTGAAATCTACATTCTCTACTTCAGCTCTAAAGTATTTTTTCACCAACTGCAGAAATTTGTCACTGATATGAAATCCATTCTGTATGTAGAGAGAGTTAGCAATATTCAGAACATAATGACTTTCTTCAGAAGTTGCCATATCAGAAAGGTCCTTCAAGAAGGTAAACTCTTCACCTGAGAAAAGAAAAACAGCTTCAGTGTTTCAGAAAAGAAAATTATTCCTTGTTTTTTTCTGCTGGAAATTCACAGAGATATTTTGTGGAAAAAAAAACAAACACCAAAAGGCAAAAATAAAAAAACAAAAACAAACCAACAAAAAGTAGGGTTGTTTATTTAAAAAAACTTGTTTCTAAACCTACACATACCTTCAGATCTGAAAGAACAATCTACAAGGCAGAACGTATTATGTAGAGCTTACTTTATCTACTACCTATAATTACATAATTAATGAGACATTCTGATCCCATCACAGACAAAACTATCAATGTTAGACCTTTCAACACCAAAAGAATAACATATTAAACCTACAAGTCACACTTGTATGTCTTGCTACCACAAATTCTTAACAGAATTTCCGTTACATCCTAAAAGCCAGTTGTTTAACCTCAAGTTTTGAAACTAAGGACTTATCTGCAAAAAACAGGTCTAGAAGTTCCCAGGATCCTGCATGGGGTAGTACAGAATCATTTGCTTGAGTAATGAGGAATCCTGAGTAGGATTAAAGTAGTCTGCTTTAAGATACGAAGCTTATACTGTTGTGTCTACCTGAAGTTGAAATTCCTGATTTAAAACAAAACAAAACACACACACACACAACCCCGCCCCCCCCCCCCAAAAAATTTTAAAAATTGCATGCAAACATATATTCCAAGCTGAAAATCATTTAGGTACTTTCACTGAATACCACTCACATGCAAGAATAGTGAATGGCCTAGCTCAAACCAACTGCATAACGTCTTCAGTTATAGGTAAGGGATAATTTATCAAAGTTTTTGGGACAAACTATCAAACCAAATATGTGCTGTAGTCTCCACAGAGAGGCATCATCTGTGCAGTGGTACTGCTAAACACATCTTAAAACACATATTCAGAAGTTCCTTCTTAAAAGTCCAGGACGCTGTATGAATGAGCAATTTCATTCAGGTTTTAAACCAATTACTTTGATATCAAAATTCGTAGAAATTGCCTCAAGTGATTTTTTTGCCATTGACTCATCCCCTCCATTTGCAGTCATATTACAGCTGCCTGCACTAACAGTGTGCTTGCACTCCACAGCACAGCACCACATCCAGATGCATGACTTAGCTCATCCCATACTGCAATCAGGACGGCGAGGTAGCAGTGGTCTCTGCTAAAGAAATTCATCCCGTTTCTCAGAAAGGCTGAAGGGAACACGTGGCTTATTGTGCTGAAACAGCCAAGATACTTATATTTCCTAAATCAGTTTTTATATCTGTATGAGACACTACACAATGCAGACAGAACATGAGTGACAGAATTAGGACAAAGAACCTACAGGTTCTACCTACAAGAACCAAACAAGTTATGTCAAAGTAAGAGACATTTCCAGTTAAATTACTAAGATATTCATACCTTCTTATAAGCAATATTTGTAAAACTACTGCTTTCCTCTTCAGGTTTCATTATAATCCCTAAAAAGGATGTTCCTAAAAATCTCCTTATAATTCTAGAGGCAAAGGCAAGCTTATTTTGCAGACAGATATCAAGATCAACAGTTAACTGCAATCACTTAAGATTCAGGTGCCCAAGCCAGGGTTGTACGTTAGCACCTCTCCGCTTATGCAGAACCCACTGAAGCATGCTTCAGCATGCTCAGGCCATCAAACAGGATGCCAAGAAGCCTACTGATTGATAACCCATAGACATGACCGGGCCACCTCCATCGCTGTTCAGGCATCTTTAAGACAAAAAGCATCATAGTAAAACATGATTAAAAGGCCTTACCATTTTTTAAGCTGTCAAAACCCAAGGAATGTCGAATTTCTTTCAAAGTGGTTCCATGGGCTCCAAGCTCTACCATTCCCATGGCTATTGCAATGCTCAGAGGAGAGAAAAGAATATTCTCATCTTCTCTTGAGGCTCGCAACTGATTGTAAACATTCACAGAAAGCTCAGCAATGGTTTCATCAGGAAAATTTGTCTTGAAGGCTTTGCTTTGTGTAACAAGTAAACACAAGAGTCCAAGGAAATACATGTCTTCAGATTCTAAGATCTGCAAGATAAATTTTAGAGAAAGTAAGTTAACCTTGTTTAAGTAACAGAAGATTCAACTTAAGAGAAAAAAGAATAGTAAACTTTAGCCTTAAATCTGTGTGGAAAAAAAACCTAGTTAGACGTCAATGCACAATTCAGTTATTTGGAGGAGACGCTAACACATATACGGCTCAAACTGAAGTAACAATCTATTTTGAAAAAAAAATAACCTAGTTCTTTATGTAACTATATATTTTTAAAATCTTTCAGCCATAGATTAATAAAAAAAAACAACTTGTATAGAAAATGACCTTGGAGATACAGCGACAGCCTTCCTACTTTCACTTTTTAATTTTGCTGTTGTCATTGTTAGGCAATGCTGGTCTGGAATTGGTATGTGTTTCTGTGCTTTTTCCACCAAGGAGATTTACAGATCCACATTTCTTTCCTTTGACCTTCCAGGACATGCAACTTAATCATCTAACTCACTCTAAGCCTCAAACTGGTAAAATTGTTTCAAGCAATATAAGAGAGCTTGCTGACACTGGTGACAAACGAAATGTATCATGATGTTGCTCAGTTGCAAAACACATGGCAAGCAGCCAAAAATTATTTGAAAGAAAAACAAATCAGCCGATAGCAACAGTTCTCACTCTATCGCCACTTAGCTCATCACACAACTACTGATACTACAATTCCAGCTCCTGGGGCAGTGTATGTATGTCTCCATCTTTCCATTTTTCCTTTAAACATCATGCTACCTTAGCATCTAACCCGCTTACTGCCAAGTGCGTTTTAGGACAGAACTATCAGGCCAACAGGGCTTGCATTTCAATGCCTTCTTTTTGCCACTTAGGATATCTCCAACATAGAACAAAGCAAAGATTCCTGAAGCAGCAAGTTTGTACAAGACTAAAAGCTTTAGTCCACAAGTGTTTACATATTGTTGTGCCAGTCTGCAGGGTTTGCGTGCATGGGACAGATCTGTGTGAATATGCTATTCTGTTGCTCAACTGAAGTTAATTTGCATGCAGCTGGCCCAAGTGCCTCTGTCTTCTGCTTCCCAGCTCTCCTGTGTCTGCAGTTACTATGGGTTCCTACATACCTGACACACAGACCCTTAGTAAGCTTTATACAATACTAGTGTTATGCATTTCTTCTTCAAAGGACTATGTAGCATTATCTAATTAACTTGCACAGCACTGAATGATACATAATTTAAATCTTATTACTCACATTTTATAGCTGAGAAAATATGAAAAGCAACAGGGCACACATACGTGCCTTGGCAGAAACTGATGCAGTGACTAGTTAAGATTCTTTCTGTCCCCCAGCCACAGAGCAGCCTTTTGTTTATTTTTGCACTGAGAAAATTAAATAGATGAACTGGTGCAGCAATAACACACACTGCAGGAGAAATGGACAGGCTCAGTGAGACATGGTAGGTAAAGCCTTGCTTCTCCCCTGCTCCACACCTCCTTTCTGATGATTGGTTCCATATATGTTAAGAAATATGCCCCTTTTCTCAATTTCTAAAAAGCCTTCCTCTGTTGCTGGCGCCACTTCATCTCTCTGGGCCACCTGATCTATCTTTCTCTTGTTTCTTACCAAGATATCAAAAATATCCATCAAAGGCTCCAGTTTATTTAAGAATGGCACAGAGTAAGTCATTGTCCTGGTTTTGGCTGGGATAGAGTTAATGATGTTCTTAGCAGCTAGTGCAATGCTGTGTTTTGGGTTTGGCGTGAGAACAGAGTTGATAGCACACTGATGTTCTTAGTATAAAACTTACTTAGCAACAACAAAGTCAAGGACTTTGCAGTTTCTCAAGCCTTGCCAGCGAGAGGGCTGGCAGGGCACAGGAAATTGGGAGGGGACACAGCCAGGACAGCTGACCCGAACTAGCCAAAGAAATATTCCATACCACACAATGTCATGCTGAGTATGTAAGCTGGGGTAAAAAGAAGAAAGGGGGGGGAGACGTTCAGAATGATGGTGTTTGTCTTCCCAAGTAACCATTACTCATGATGGATCCCTGCTTTCCTGGAGATGGCTGAACACCTGCCTGCCAGTGGAAAGTAGTGAATGAATTCCTTGTCTTGCTTTATCTATTAAACTGTCTTTATCTCAACCCATGACTTTTCTAACTTTTACTCTTGTGACCCTCTCCCCATCCCACTGGGGAGGTGGTGGGGTTGGTGAGCAAGTGGCTGCATGGTGCTTAGTCTCTGGCCGGGGTTAAGCCACAACAGTCATATAAGCATAAAGCACCAGCTTCATATTGTGCTTATTACTCGATGGCTACATATTTCAGTACCCTTATGAAACTATCCAGCACTTCACACCATCCCATGGAACACACTTCAATCTGAGCCATGACCACTGCTATTTATTTCATGAAGACCACTGCAATCTTTTTATTGCCCAAAACATTATCAACATACCACAAACTTCCCCAATAACTGCTTTTCTTAATAGCAGTTAATTGAATTTTCTTTTTAACCTACCCATTTATTCATTATTGACTTAAAGATATTGTGGTTTCTGTTACATAAAATAACCGGACTTCTCAGTTTTCTTTGTGATCATGGGCATTCTAGATTTCTTTATTAAAAAAAACCCCACCAAACCACCAGAGTATGCCTCTCTCCCAGTGTTACGTAAGACTTCATTCAGCACATCACTGTGACAGACTAAGCCCAGGTATTAGTCTCTCATCCTAGAAGCTGTATAAGGCAAGAGAAAGGCTTATAAACTTACGTCATGCAGGAGGTCTACAGTACTGTCAAAAACTGTACTCAAAAAATAGATAAGCAAAAACTTATCTTCCTTTTGTTGAGGATGAACCCAAAGCATCATCATGGCTTTCAAACTGGCCTGCAAATTTGGGGACTCTCACATCCTAATCTAAGCAAACAAGTGTCACTTAATGTGGATGCAATTATACAGATAGCTAAGCTTTCTCCACCCCTCTATCAAGAACTGTTTGAGCTCACTTTGAGACCTGAGAAGGTTACAACAGATGTAAGATAATCTTCCATTTTTAAAAAAGACATTTCCCCAGGCTTTTAGCCGCAAAGCCAGCTATTCAGCACTCCATCACCGATCCTTGTCATATGTGCTATCGTGAGACAGGCTTAAATAATTGCAAGGGGGAAGGAGGAGGAAAATTTATACATCTTAATTAGAGTGCTTAACATGTAGGTTATACTATTTGAATGCTAATAAAATACTTTGTATCAGACAATGCTAAAACCCCCAAATTATAATCAAATTGAAGTCATCTTTCTTCCTGACCACTCTGGAAAAGCTCCTCATGCAAAATTATCAAATTATAATAATTATTTAGTTGGACAGAAAATAAAGTACATAGATGGGGAGAAATAACATTTATACCGAAATCCTCTTACAAAGTACCAAACACACTTAGTTTTAAAACACGTTTAAATCCTGTTGATGGCAATGCAAGAGGTTAAGCTGTGAAGAACTGAAGTTGCCACTAGGAATGCCCCTTCCACATCACTTTTAGTCTAGAGAGGTTTTCTAAGAATTCACAGTGAAGTTCCCAATATACACATCCAGGGAAGTGGGAATGAGCACCCAGGTATAGGCAGAGGATGCAACCATCTCTTGCTGGCAGTGCTCTCAAGATACTTGTGAAAATATGTCTCTCTCACAATGTATGAACTAGTGCACGATGCAAGAGAAGATATTTTAGAGCAAACTGAAGATCTGTGGTGATGATCAGTGGGGAGAAGGCTGTAGAACAGAACAGACACCTGATGAATCCTTGCCAGCCAATGTGAAAATGGTCAGATCTTATCCATATACTCTGATGTGTCTGTGGTAAATTCTTCAGTTCAACTCTTGCATTTCTGGTACAAGCATACGCTGTTCTACTGACAACAGGGAATCGAGCTCTTAATTATCATTCTAGTTGTAACAGTTACTGCTTCTCTGATTCTGCTTTACTTTAGGCTATATTAATTTTGGTTTTATGCTTCCCCATGCCTTTTCATGCAGCAGGTCTTGGTGCAATGAACAGCTGAGCACTTACTACGGTGCAGCATGTTCTCAGAATCTCTTTTCAGTAAGAGGGCACTGTGTTTTGTTTCCACAGCAGTACAGAAAACATCATTTAAATTGACTGCACCCTATTCACAAACATTCTTTAACTGACAGAAATGAAGCTGAACATTATGTAATGCATGCCCAGGAAGTTGAACACTTCCCATGAGTATCATCAAACTTTTTAGTCAGTTTTTTTAATTTCTCCTCAGAGTCATCCCCAGGGCAGTCTGTCACTGGTGGTCTGCATCAATAAAACCTAGTTAAATAATACTGCATCAGCTGAAAAGTCCACATTGAACAAAGTTTAAAAATCAAGAACCACCAGTTTCAAATGTTACTGCATTCATTGGCTACCTATACGAATGAAAGAAAAAGCTGTTAAAAATACTTTCAATCCTCAATCACACAGATGTGATACCATCAAAGATACCAATTTCACATTTGAGGGCCAGTCTCAGACAGAATCTAAGTTTTGTTTTATTTTATCTTAATTCATGCATGAACACCACTCTCCCACAAGGCAATCAAAGAATCAGTGCAAACAAACACTCTCCTTGCAACAGCCTCTTCCTGAAAAACTATTGTGTATCACAAATCATCACTTGCTACAGAGGTTTGTCAGAGTATTAGTTTTGCAACTGTACTCAGGGAAAAAAAAAAAAAAGATAAAGCAGAAACAGAACACTAAACAATGGATTATTGCTTCAAAAAGCTGATAGATACCTGTACCTCCAGATGAGACCTTATTGCACAGCTTTACCTGCGCAGGTGTTATTTGGTGACTTCTACCACAACTTCAGTGTAAATTGGTTTCTCTAACATACATACACACACTTCTTCACTGGATCACCAAGTTCACTCAGTCTGACATTCTTACATGATTCTTCCGGTGTTTCTGCTCTGGGTACAGAGAAATGCCTGTTTTGTCTGGGGTCTTCTTTTGCTTTTGGACACCGTTCTGTACACGGCTTAAAGAGTTTCTTGGAGACAACTGAAATGAAAGGCACTCTTCTTTCTAAGTTTTTATTTTCTGTCACTCTCCCCACACATTACTTAGTAACAAAAAAAATAAAATAAAATATATTCCAGATATATGTTGTTCAGTAGGTACTTGCATTAAGGTCATGACTACTTCCATTCCTGGCAACTTTTTAGTTCAGGATTTCAGAAATCTTCTGTAAGGATTTCATCAGTCCTTAAATTCAGCCTACTACACTTCCACAACAGGTCACAACCAGCTGAAAGGGCAGCATGCCTGTTTGTTGGCCCTGTGGCCAGCACAGATGTACTCCTCTATCTGGGCAGAAGGAACACCAGTTTTAGTAACGTCTGAAGAAAAACATTCATAGGCTAGAACACAGGACCGATTAACTATAGCACTTGCCCTTCCCCAAGCATAAGGCTGGCATGACTAAGAGGAAGTAAAACAACATCATCTCCTCACACCCACAAACCCTGAACTATTCAGTTCATTACATATGCTTTCAGAAAAATGCAAAAGGGACAAGCATCCGATGTAAGCCAAGATATTTTGAGAGCTAGCACATCAACAAACTCAAACTGCGTTCACATACATTAATTTTGAGGAGAACTGGACTCAGTGTAGGAAGGTGCCAAAAATTCAATTAAAGGTTGAATTCTAGTACCTTACGCATGCCAGACAGGTTGAAAAGGGGTTATAATTTCCTTGTCTTTTATACTGTAACAGACTGTGGGTTTTATAAAGCAACTCATTTATGGCTTTAAAAACCTACAAAATAAAGCTGTGATATATTGCCTAAGTTCTTCAGCACACAGACTAAACTAAGATTAGTTGCCTTAAAGATTACTCTTGGCTACATGCAAGCTAAACACCGAAGGTGTGGGAAGCACAGACGAGAAAAACTGCTGATTCCTTCTGATCAGTGTATAAAAGAAAAGCTTGGGGAGAAAAGCAAGCGTGTTAACAGAACTGATTACATTCTCTCCTGTAACGAAGAGCATCTGCAGGAACTGACAGAAGTCTGGCAGAACAATTTTATAAAGCAAGAAATGACTTTACTTAGGGAGCAAGCCCTGCTGGTCAGAGGGAAAAAACCCCACCATCTATCTACCTAGGTAGGAGCTGGGTGTTCCCACCTTCCCCTCAAATCTAGCCAACACTGTTTCACGTCTCTGACAGATTAATTATGACAAGATAGAAGTTTGGTGAAATTCAGTCATTGCTGCCTTGCCAGTTAGTAAATATGATAATTGTCGCAGGCACCTTTGTTCTAGATGATTTCTTGTTGGCAATCATACCAAACAACACAATCTCAGAGGGACTGCAGAACTACTAATAACAATTTGGAAAATCACCACAGCTCTCCCTCCAAAAAGAAACCAGTGAACACCAGCAGAACCAAGGAGATGCACTAAGCAGTTAGCAGGATCATTAGCTGTTCACCAGGACCAGGCGGTGGTTGTCATGGCTACCCTGAAGGATGTGCCAAGGAGGCGTGCAGCCCTGAGGAAGAGCTCCTGGACTGGTTTAGACTTGCCTCGGGCACGCTGCCCTGACACAACAGGGGAACATGGCTGCTACCACAGATCTCAAGAATCTTACAGATCCACTCAATCAGTTTGTACTGCAGAAGAATAAAAGAATAAATTTTCAGTCTTTTCTTTGCCCAGGAATCCAACCTTTCAGATTTTTATTTCAAGATTAGGCAAAAATTACATCTCTAGCTAGCATTACTGGAGCAGAAGTATTCTCACATCTGGAATGCTGTGGTTTCACTTCTAGAAAATCCCACAGAAGTAATGTGGCACTTCCTCCCATCAGTTTCTTACTTTGTCCTTTTCCTCCCAATCATTCAGCCACTTCTGCCCTCCAGCACAGGGAATGACAGTGTACTGCGAAACAAAGCTGTAACCTGAGTTGCCTTCACCTGAAAAATAATTTCTTTTACATAACAAGTGAAAACAGGCAGCTATAAAGGGTACAGCAGTGCAAAGGCTAACCGCTGTCATCAAGCATCTAAATGGTAAATCTACATCCTACCAAGTGCTATAAAAGGGTCTACTTACACAACCCACTAGGGCATGCTTACACTGGAGCTGAGATATGGGAGAGCCTGCCTCAAGCTGACAGGAGGTAAACCAAAGTACCAGTTCTCAGAGCAACAGATATGCAATTCATGAGGTATTATTGCTTACAGCCAGAAGAATATACCCAAGGAAAAGGGAGAATAACTAGAAGTCCATAAAATGTTGTAAATTACAGCTATCGTGGACAGTGCAAGCAGTACATGTAAGTGTCTACAACATACTTTGGTTACTGGAAATGGTGACAATCGTGAAATTATACATGCCTCTTGCCACCAGGCAGGTACATAAATGCTAACTGTATGAGTTACATTTAGCCAGCAAGTCAACTCCTCCATATTAGGGCTGGTATTTACATTTTCCATGTTGCAAA
This sequence comes from Falco rusticolus, assembly GCF_015220075.1. Classification (NCBI taxonomy): domain Eukaryota; kingdom Metazoa; phylum Chordata; class Aves; order Falconiformes; family Falconidae; genus Falco; species Falco rusticolus. The sequence goes on from NC_051199.1 coordinate 25,794,376, forward strand.
AACATGTTTATCCCTAAAAGATGTTTATCCTTAGCTTATGTGAGCATATGACCTTGTCAGACAGAGATTCCACAGATACATCTAGAATCATTAAGTTTGTTTGAATCTGTTTCAGATATGTGCAATGACATCCATATTTGTCTGCACAAACATTAGTAATAAAGTTATGGGATTTTATCACCATCTGTCAGTTATGGAGTCATTGCCTTCTGGAGCAGAAAAACTTGAGGTTAATTTCACTAGAAAGCAGCATAATAACCCTATATAAAATATTGGGTATTTAAACCTCTAGCATATAGTGACTAAGACAAAGAAGACTCCTTCTATTAAAAGTTTGGACTATACTAAATGCTTGCTCTCCAACAGATAGCAAGGCATGGCTGTCAGGATTCTTTATTTCTATTTTATGAATAACCCCGTAACACCAGAAACTTCAAGAAAACCTGAAAGGAAAATGGTAAACTGAAAACTTTCATATTGACAATTTCTACCACTAAAACCACTTGGGATTTAAACTTTCATGGAGCTTGGCGCCGAGTCACTAACCTGCTGAAGCAATTATGCAAGCCAAAGTTGTTTTAATTGAGCTTCCTCAAGCATAATCCCTCAGCTCCAATTAAAAAATAAAAAGATATGTTGAGAAGCCATGTCCAAAATACTTAAAATTTGAATAGCCTAAAGCAAACATCTAAATCCATGTCTAGACAATTGAGAAAAGGTGGTCTTATTTCAAAATCCACTACTATAAGGCCTGCAGTTGTGAGGACCCATACACAATTTCTCTATTTGTTTCTTCTGTCTAGAAGAGAGGATTTTTTAGAAATTGTTTGGCAACGCGCTTTTATTTGTGACAGCTACAACGTGCCCCACAAACGAAAAGCTATAAATAAGAATACACTAAATAACCAACCTCTGTGAAAGAAAAAAAATGAAGTATTTGGAGACTATAAAGGCTCAGAATTGGGAGTGTGCAGGTGGCCCTTCTGAGAAAGTCAATGAGGCCTGATTGGGGAGAGCCTCAAGGCTAGAAATTGAAATACTATACGGGATCTACTTTCAACAGATCAAAAGGGGGGTGGGGTGTCAAGTTCCACAGAAGCAGCTTAATCAGGGATAGATTGATTTCTTTAATATTGGGGTTTTTTACATATATTTTTCTGTGAGGTTTGTTAGCCCCATACACCACTCTGAATGAGATTACTCTCATGCATGTTAGTCTTGTGGTGAAGATGTTTACCCGATTTTACTATGGAAGGATAAACAATACCTAGACATAGGAGGTAAAGTTGCATCTTAAGAGGCTCTCAAGAACCAATTCTGACAAGTTCTATTTTTGGAAATCTTCTTTTTCTTTTGAATGAAAAGGCCAACATAGTACTCCACTCACAGCATCTAGGGAAGATACCCCAAATGAGACAACAGCATTATTTCTCCTCCCCCAGGTTTCCTTAGGGCTGTTTGGGAAAGGTAGGGTGTGAACTGATTGTCTAGTAGCTGTTTTCTAATAGAAGCAGCAGAGATAGCACACTGTAATCAGTTACTTTAGATATAACAACAACTTCTTGCCTGCTCTTGCATGTGCTGACAATTCCCTTTCTTACAATAAGTCACATTTCTGTTATTTTACTGTGGATTTCAGTTGATCAGGAAGCTCCCAGAAGCAAGCTCCCAACTATAATTTAATTAAAAGGGCAGTAGCTAAGTTTCACCATATGCAACTGCCAGATGCAATCATTGCAGTTTAAGTCTAAAGGCGATGCTACTGCGTGTACTAGAGCGTAGTCTTATAAGCAATGAAAGCTCTCACTTATGTCACATATATTGCTGTAATGCATTACGATATTACAGTTTCAGCAGAACCAATAAATATTAATAATACATTCTGTGAAAGCATTTACAGCAAGTGAGTTTGGAATACAAAGTTTCATGTGCCCATACACTTTTTCTTGCAACTCTGTATTTATACATAGTCACTTGAGATATGTTACATTAGAATATATACTTTGCCTGGCATTATACAAGCTCTCACAGCCAATTTGAAACCTTCCAATGTTGGAGGACTGAAGGAGGACACTCAGTGGGGATAAACAAATACTGAACATGAGTCCCTCAGTATTCAGGGATTCATAGGAATAGGAGATACTGCATAAAAAGTACCTTAAAACTGCATCTCTTTGGAAGGGACTTGCTGAATGCATTTCAAAAGCCTACCAACCACCTGAAAAAAATTTAAATATCTTTAACAGTATGCAATGAGGAATGATAGTCTATAAATCATCTCAATGTAACAGACAAGGTATATCTTGGCTGCAAAACACTGTTTCAAAAGTTCAAAGCAGAAGTTAATTCTTCGATATATTGTTTAGCTTCCTTCACCAGGACTTCAAAAGAAAAAAGATCAGCCTATGGTAAAACTACATCAACAAGATGAAGAAAGTAAATTAAAATGTATCAGGATTTCAGAAAAGAGTCTATCGCTTCATAAACTGAATGCAAGCGTGACATACAAACCAGCTTGCTTTCCTATAGAACAATACTGGCTTCAGACTTGCAATCAACATTGGGCTCCATTTACACTTAGGTAATGTCACTATCACCAGGAGAGTTGTTATTCGCTTACGTTAACACTACTTAGAGTAGAATTAGTTTTTTACAGTAACAAGATATACAGATTATTTTGGGGGGGGGGGGGAAAGAAACCACCAATTAATCCTAGCATTAAAAGTAGATGTTGTACCCTGATTAATTACAATGGACAATTCATTGTTACAAGGACTGTTATTTATAACGCACGGACATTGCTTCTCAGCTTGATAGTCCATTTCTATACAGAAGATGCAAGACAGCAGCAGCCGCAGCTGTTGGTGAGCTTCCAGCCAGCTGCAATTACTCTTAGAAGCAACTGCATGTATCAGACAGAGCGTCACAACAGGCACAGTCCTGACAGCCAGCAACAGAACAGTATGAAACACTGGCCCACGCTCTCTCTCGAGCACAGCAGTATGCCAGCCCTGCTTCCCCAGCCACCCCGCAGCCCTGGCACCTTCCGTGCTGGCAGCTGCTCTAGAGCCAGCCTGGGGACCCTGTTGGCAGAGGTGGCCAGGCCATTACCATCCAGTTAATAGAGCTGTCCTGGCACAGCAGCTGATGCTGGACAGGGCCTATGAAAGGCTGTTTTTAAAAACCGAGTTGAAAAAGCTGTTTTGGCAAGTGTGCTGAGGCTGACCAACAGAGCCACAATTGATACAAAAATCCAAAATAAAAACAGCCTGTAAAGCTGGTCTCACACAAAAACTTCAGAGAGAAAAGGACAAGAAAGAAGAGTCACACAGAGGGTATTTACTTATGAACCAGCGAACAAGTACATTCCATCAAAGTCAGTAACACAAAAAAATATAGCGCTGCTATATAAGCTTCACCGCTTCAAATATTTCTCTCGGATAACAGCATAAAATGTTACACAATAATGACTTTTTTTTTCCTAAAAAAATACAGGAAAATCTGGATGCAAAATTCAGCTAGTAACAGAATTTTTCACTCTATTTCACACAGTGTAAAACTCCAAACAAGGCATATGATAAGGATTTCTTTTTGATGTGAAGCATGCTGATCACTGCTCTTCCCAAAGGGGGTGAGAAGCATGGAGAGACCACATGGAGAACGAAATGAAACTTCCCCTCCTTCCTGACCTACAGCCAATTCCAATTCTTTCCTCTTAGGGTTCAGCATCACTGCTATCTGCTCAACCAAGAGTTTTCACATATTTTCAAATATTTTAATGTGTCTCTTATCTCTGATTTCTTCAACACCAGAACTCCAGTTTTCTTCCACTTGAGAGCAGCTCTGCAAATCTCTAAAAAAACAAAGCAGCCAGGGCATCGCCCAATTACAGACACCAATACAGGCAACTGACCAACTCACATAGTATCTGGACAGGATGAAAAACCAGCTAGCGTGGCATAGTGGGCAGAATTGCCACTAAAATCCTCACTTTTTTCTCCACATCATCATTCAAGTCCTTCCTCCCTCCTGCTTCTTCATGAGCATCTATGAGCTTACCAGCTTAAGAAAAAAGGAAACAGTAGTAGCCTCAAACTGTTCAAACTGGGGGAGCTGGCAGGGTATGAAGAAAAGGAGCAAACTCAGTGCTCTGCATGTGTTACTGAAATTGTTCAGAGAGAATATCTGGAACAGTAGCAGTTTCAAGGGGTAAATGGGAGAGCTGGAAACTGAAAGAAAAAGGCAGAGAGGAAAAAAACCCATTCTGTGCTGTGCAGGTATCTTACACACAACAGAAGACCTGCAACAACCAAAGAAATATAGCTTCTTCAGTTAGAGGCAAAAAAACAAGACTCATTTTACTTGGGGGTGTGTGTGAAATATTCACATTTTTGTTCTTACAGTTTTGTTTGCCCTGGCCTTGGAGATCTGTAGCTGTCAATATACCCCTCTTGGCTCACCATGGACAAAACAGCTCAGTTTAGAGTCCAGTATTCAAGCTGTGCCTGGAAAATGGAATCTGGCCTTGAAGCACACTTCTGTGGATCACTGTTCATGCCTCATTGGTTTGTGTTTATGAGAACTGATGCTGTTCCAAGTATCCACTTGATGATGAGCCATTTAACCAACACATGTGGGGAGCTGAATTTGTCTTAATCTTGCTTATTCTCCCACACAAAAAAGCTTGTATCATGTTAGATCCAATTCTAAATGCTGAAGTAATTCACATGAACAAGAGCAATCATGAAGCACTGAAGAAACAGTCCGCTTCCATTGTTCACTGGCTCACATCTACACAGTCTCCCTGTGGCTATATGAACATATTTGTGCTATGTTGTACTGAGGGTGTTTGGGGATTTTTTTGTTTGCTTGGTTGGTTGGTTTTGGTTTCTTTTAAGATTTTTAAATGGGTTTTTATAATTCATAAACTCCAATACCTTACAGAAAGTAATCATTTCCAACACCCAGAATGAAAAACAAGGTTTGAAATCTCATTGTCTCTCCCTCCCAGAAACAGACTGTTTTCCAGCAAGTCTTAGGTGTTTCCTCTAGGATTTCCCATGGCAAGTTAATATTAATTCTACCTTTTGTTAGAGAGACAATAATTTTACTGCCATTTTTTGTAGTATAAGCTATGATTCATGCACGCTTAATATTTTACATTGATGGGTAATATACACATTCTTATTAGAAATTAGGTTAATCTTTTTAAGTAGCGTGGCTTTGAAAAGTAAATAGGCTAACCTGAATTCTTCTGCCTGTAAGATCCCAGTTTTCAAGATTTCCCACAGATTGACTGCTAATGTCTAAATTAAGGTGTTACATAGGTAAATGGACAGATGTACCTCACAGCAAGGAGTTTAGATCCAGTTTGTGCCAACCTGTTCCATTAACACAGCCACAGCTGAAAAGATATTTTAATTTTCAATCAATATACCTCAGCAGCAAACTCAGCCAACAATCAACTAGAACTCCTTGCCTCATACAGGCTTGCAATTGGTGCAGCTGTATGAGAAGTGTTGCCCATTTTTTTATTCACTACAGAACAGTTCTATTGGATCCAAATACACCCCAATGTGCAAATGGTCAAAAGCTCACCTCTAATCACACGAAGAATCTGTTAATCCTTGAAGAAGCACACAGAGACCAGCTGTACACCGTGTGGAAACTAGACTGTATACCTCAGCCCCCTCTGTCTCGTAATCAGAAAGTTTATCACCGTGATATAGGAAATGGTGTTTAAAATTATGGCTAGCCCACCTGCTAGAGGGACAGAAGCAGGTATAGTAGTAGAAATTAAAGGGGAAACATTACTTCCAGTATGAAACTATTCATCTGAAGGTTTTTTTAAGTTTATTTCTTCTTTGTTCAAAGTTCTCCAAGGCAGAATGTACAGGCTCTCCTCAAGTGAAGAACAATGCTCATAGTTTTGTTGTTTTAAGCAGTAAACTCTCTGCATACAGGTGAAAGCAGCTCAACTGTATCAAGTGTCCAGTCCTGTTTGACATTCAATGGCACGGATTTCTGCATGACCTAAAGAGCAAACAGTAATCAGCTGAGACGACAGCTTCATGCTTGCTTTCATAAAAATACAGGGAAGCCAACTGCAGCAAATATCAAACCTTAAATAGGGGATGTCTCTTCTAGTTCCCAAAGTCTGCAGTAACAGACTATTAATAGATTAAAAGTGTACTACACATTTTCCCCCCAATGGTAAATTAAAATGCTAGACTTTAAACAGTCCAGTCTTCACTGGATATCGAGTTGTAATATTTGCATGCTTACTGTGCCTACTAAACACAGAATTAATGATGTCAGGCACAACCATGCACTTGTCTAGGTAAGATTTAAATTTATGTCTCTCTATAGCCAGAAATTAATAGCCTAACATTTGTTTTCCCATGATTCAAAGGGATTCAGGAATTGTTATGATGTACTAGGAGGGGCAATTGAAAGACCTAGTAAAATAATGGATTAAGAAAACTCTCAGTACAGCAAGGCTTGAAAACACACTTATCACAACTGTAATTACAAGCCTGAGTGGCCACAGCTGATCCCTAAGCTCAAACACTGCTTACACTCCCTTTCAGTGAGTCTGCATTAAGAAAAAATCTTTACTGTGGCCCTATTAAAGAAACATTTCCTTGTATATGTTTTAAAAGGTTCTACTAGTTTAACCTGTTTATATAGAAAGAGTCAGACCTTGATGTTACAAAATGAGAGCACTAACTACCTCAAAGTCCTCAGGTTGTTCAGATTTTCATAGGTCTCACCACTATCTTTTTGCTGGCTTGTTTCAGGAAGGGAACTGCAAACATATTCACCTGCTATTTGACATCAGCAACTCTCCACTCCCTCTAACTGCTGAGATTACTTTATTCGGGAATGCATACTAGAATTTTCTCCCCTGTAATGTCCTGATCAAACTGTGGATGTCTCAGTGTATTTGGTTTATGATATTGCAAACCAATTGTCAAAGAGGTCAAGCTGCTTACTGTAAAATAAAAGCTTATATTCTCAAGCAGTACCTTTCAAAAACCAGTACTTTCTACGTAACTTTCTTCTAAGCTTGACTGTGATAGCAGTCCAGCTGTTACTTTTTTAAGGCAAGTACTTATTTTTTAATTGGACTAAAAATGATGCCAGTTGAGATAGCCAAGTATGAAAGTATTGTGGACTTAAAAGTTCACATACTGCCAGTTTGGGCATGTTTTATTTCAGGCTCTATCTTTGGTATCAACCATGGAGAAAGAAGAAAAAAGCAATTAAAATATTAATCTGATTCTGTACACATAGTGGATGGGACAAGAAAACTCACAAACTGTAGTAACAAAACGTCAGACTGGACTTTAACAATAGTATTTTGATAGCAAAGACAATGAAGCTGTGGAGTAAGTTGCCTGGGGAGCTCTCTAGATCTACCCATATCCACTAGATCCCTTTAAGAAGGCTAGACAAGCATGTCAGGAGTCAAGAGACAGTTGACTGTGACTTGGGAAAGCAGATGAACTAGAGAATTGAGTTTCTCATATACAGAATACATTTTGTCTGTCCTCCATATTCTGAAAAAGATACGTACACATACATGTATACATACACATGTACACCTCTACCCATATATATTCTATGCCCCCATTTTAAGAACCATAAAGCTATCTACCCTCTAAATACTGAAAAACAGTGCTGAAAAGGACTTTAGTGACCTAATGAATAGTGAACTCACATGGAAGATGCATGAGAGGGAAAGCAAGAGAAAAAGACTACATAAATACACTCCCAATCTATGTTCTGCACAAATGAAACAATTGTTAAGGGAACACCAAGAAAGGTGCAGCTCAAAATCTCTATTGGTTCAATGATTTTGGAATTTTTTGCAAAGCAGGCAAATAAGGTTCAAATCTCTGTTCCTTATCAGGCATGGAAACACAGAAATAGTCACCATTTCCTGAGTTTTGTGGCTGGCATACAAACCCCATTAGGAACCAGGTTCTGTTCACTATTCATCTTTGCTTTTAAATAGAAGGCCTGAAAAATGACATTTTCTTTTCCCCCTTGGCTTGAGTTAGTATTACAAAAATATTTTGAGCTACTCAGAAAATTCTGCACGTTTAGCCACTCAGTCTGTAAGGGGGAAAAAAGTAAAATTACACAACTCAATTTGGCATTTAACATCCCAGGGCAAAGTCACTGTATGTCCACAGGAAGCATTAATAAACCTGGTTGATCTCACTTTATGAAGAGTTGCGATTACCATTTTTCAATAACTGAAGCTATGATACTTCTCATATCTTACAGATTTAAACCAAAATGGCAAAGACTACTTGAATTTAGCTCAAATGCCAGTTTATTGTGAACATGTTCTCTTTTTGTTCCTACATATCATGCCAAAATTCAGGGGTTGGATTTCTCAAAGTGCAGCGCACCAGAGCTCGGTTGAGAGCAAGCAGGAGTAGCCAAGCACATGAGAAAACAAGCCTCTATTTTGGTGCTTAAATGGGAGGTAAATATTCCCGGGGGGGGAAGGCACAAAAGAAGTATGCCTGTTCATTTTCAGAATTATTACATCTTAAGGACTATATGTAGAAATGGTCCCTTTTGCATTTCAGTTACTGAACACGTAAGTAGTATTTAAGAAGTTTCCTCTATGGAATAGAAAACATCACATATAATCCAAGACCCATTACAGCCAATTGAAATACATTAATTCTATTGCAATTTGCATATATGAAATCTGCATGCACACATTACAAAACCTTTCATAGGTTCATAAAATTATTTTTTTTGTAATGAAAAGCATAAAGTCTATTTAAGGCGGAGCCCATAACCTTTCTGCAAATGCAATACCACATATGAAGTTGAAAGACTCAAACTGAAGACAAAGATCTTTGGTTGCTGATACAGGAGGAATTTAGAGGTAGAACAGACATTTATTTTCAAATATAAGGGACCAGCAATAAAAGAAAAAAATGCTGAAATTACTCTGATCTGTTAGAACCCAAAAATGATTGCCATTTGCTGTATTTACCTCAGCAACCTGATGCCTTTCTTATAGGTTATTGATACTCAGCTTCTAAACTGCTACTGAAATACCACTAAGCAGTCGACTCTCATTCAAATACCAACTTGGCTGCCTCTTTCTTGTTTTGAAGATGGACAAAATAATTGTAAATTGCTACGTACCGCAATAGACTAGTAAACTCTAATGTTTCAATTATGAGTGAAAGTGAAGGGATACCTACAAAGGAAACAAAAATCAGTAACTTTTCTAGCCATACAGACACAATGGTTACAATGGAACAACATATAAGCAAACTTTATGAATTGTGTGCTAAATTATCTTCAGGTGTAAGTCTTCCAAGAAAATATACATATCATCAGCTCTTGTTATGCTTAGTTTGATAGAGAAACATGCTACCAACTCATCAGGTAATCACTTCCAATGTACCAAAGTATAGGAAGGTCTAAATACCAACTTACACAATATGTACTAATGCTTGCAATCCCTCTTTCCAGTACCAGATATAATAATGTCATAATTTTTGAAAGACATTTTTACTATACAGGGGCTACTGCTAATATCACTGTGCCAGGCCTTTATACTAGAAACTTCCATAACTTATGCAGTGGTTCATCCAGTATATGTGCACAAGATTTGCCCAAGGTTAAGTCTTACAATTTTAATAGTTTTTCAGATAAAAATATTCAGATTTTTACTCAAAAACAAGAAATGGTTCTGTTCCCACAGAAACAGTTAATCTAGGCTAATCTGTTTCAGAGGCTACAACCCAACACTACTCAGGCCTAGAAATATTCTAAAACAAACGTAAAAAAATGCACAAACAAGAAAATAAGCGATTTCCCTAAGCATTTCCATAGCTTGCATAAAGACATCAATTACCATAGCTTGTCTTCTAAATTAATGATACACAGTGATGGATTATTCATGCAAGTCGGCCAGCTGAACATTATACTTTGACTCTGGAGAGAAAGTATAGCATATCTTAATTAACTATATTTTGTGTAAGCCAAAAGACAGAAAAAATTTATTTCCCAAGTCAACCAGGTAAAATGTAAGAAAATAAAACTAGTGGCAATTTAAATATGAAAAAGTCTTCAGTAGTCTCCATAATCCATATTTAAAGGGAACTAGCAAGAGCAGGTTGCCTCAAGTGAACTCTGTAAAGCAGTTCCAAATTGCTGTTTTGTTGAACGAAGTGACTTCAGATCTACTCCATTCAAGCGTGGAAAAGATGGAAATTTAATATTAATACGCCATTTCCTGTCTATGCACAGCCTTGCAAGACTTCAGTGATGGCACAATTTCTTGTTTCAAAAGGATATCAAGTATTTTCACAGTCTTGATTGAAATTCAACTCAACATTGAATTTTTCTATGAGTGAGCAATACATTATCTCAAATATTTTCCAAATAAATGATGTATTCTAATGGCCTCCTTGAACGTACACAATATTTATGTGTTGTGTAAGTCTATTTATGATACTTGTTACTTTGATCAGGACAATGCAAAATGCCTCTACAATTCAAACAATATCTCAGATTTGCAATTGTTGGCTTTCAAAGCATTATTCCATCATTGCATTGAAAGATTTACAAAATAAAAACAGGAAGTCTATGATAAATGTTACCATTTATTCTTAGAGTAATTAATATGAATGATTTAGTATCTCTAAAAATCTATACCAAGCTGCTCTAGGATAGCAAAGACCACCATGTCTGCTGAATTACATGACCACCTAGTTGCTTACATGACTTCTATTATACAACACATTAAGGTTGTTAAAAGTATTAATCACATTCAAATAAACCTTTACCTTTTAACGAACTAACACCCACATGCCTCACACGCATTACTGGATTTTATTTTATGAGTAGGAGTCGTCTCTTTTTGTTTAATGGTGGAGAAATGCAGGTCAAGTATAGATTAAATTACTTGTCTATACCAAATAATCTAAAAAACCAGTATTTTTTTCTTCTTCCTTTAAAACTATCCTGTCCATTAGCATTACCTTCTCTGAGCTTCCAGAACAATCCTAGAGCCTTTGAAAGCAAAAAATTAATTTTGTCCTTGCTCTCTCAGTGCTTCAGCAATATTGCTGAGGATTCTTCTAAAGCCCTACAATTCTTAAGGAATAACTCAAAGACAGGATACTTACATAGATAAGGATTAGCAAAGAATGGTGAATATAAATTCAATTAGTCTCTACCAATACCAAAATGACAAATAGTGGGAACACACTATCATACAGCTGCTTCCATAGGACTTTCACTACAAGTAAAGATGATAGAGCTAGGTATTAGACCTAGCTCCTTGTAACAATTTTAAATGCAGATTTGAACTTACGTTGCTTTCCTCCCAAATACAAGATATCCTAGCGTCCTTGTACAGAAATATGCTACCTTCATTTCAAGGTTTTATTTTCACAGTGACTGAGTAAAAGCTTGTCCTCTTGAAGCTAAAAGGTATTTTGCTGTCACTTCATATATGAAGACCTACTATCACTTGTGGCAATTCACAAGTGTACTGTGTTTTAATATTGTATGTACATGCTCCTCCCACACATTTGTATCGAAAAATCACCAGTGGCATTTTTTTGCTTCATGCATATCATCCCCTCAAAACAAATCCACTTACAGTCAATTTGTTTCTTACTCACTTTCATGGGTATCTTCTCTATATGCCCTGCTGCTCCATATCCCCCGTAATTAGAGATTTCTTCTTGCTTGTTTTTCTCATGTTTGGTTTTCTTGGTATCTCCTCGTAGATCTAATGCCCTGCTTTCTTTAGTATTTCAGCACACACATGGTAGGGAGCGCAGATGGAAGCTGCCACCTACAGATGACGCCAAGTAGCTTCTGTGCAGGTGGAGACTCCAAAAGCTCTGAAATCCACAGAGGCTTCTGTGCTACTGTGACATTTTCTATGCCTCAGAGATGCTGGGGAGGACTAATCAAAGGCTCTCTCCTACAAACTGAGAATAAGCACAGTTGTTGCATGCAGCGACTACACAGGTGACAGTGAATTGAGGAGCTGCATTCAGGCACTCATGACATTCAGAACCTATCCCCAGTAAGAAGAATGAGAACGCTCAGAGCTACAAAGCACCACAAACACTGTTTCAGGCTGCTTAGTCCTATAAGGCTTCTTCCTTCTATGAAGGATGTTACTTCATGTCTTGCTGAATTCCTATTTCCTATTTAGAGATGCTCTTTACACACCTGACTCACTCAGGTTTGTCACATGAGGGGCAGGGGTAGATGTGGGAAGACGTTATTCATTAGCCATTCCCTTGTCTCTGGCTTAAATAAAAAAAAACAACAAACAAACCACCAAAAACTTTAAAAAACCAAACCACTTCTGGACAGGTTCACATGGGGGTGGGATATTTCACAGACTACTGTTTTCTGTTTGAACCAGTATAAATAAAACTACTCCTGCTTACTCTGAAAAGAAAGCCACATCTAGTACATCTCACAGTTCTGCTTCCTTGCAGCAGCATGTTCAGATGGCAGAATTAAGGAGTTGGACAATGCTGCTTGGAGATTAAAAGAAGCAAAGATCTACAGGCACACACTGCAGGAGCAAAAGCACCATGGGCATAGCAGGGGAAACGCTACAGCACGTAGAGGGAGATCTGGACGGTTGGTTAAGCCTGAGCACTGAAGGAGACTGATAAAAACAGACAAGCAGATGAAGAGGAAAGGCCCAATTCTGATGCAGAGGAGTGATGAAAGGCAAAGGCAAAACATCCCTTCCAGACCTTAACTACTATCAGTTATGGACAACACATAATCTCTGTCTGCAATACTTAGATCAACATTGCTGCAGGATGAAAATGAGATCATAGCAACCAAAAACCAAAACAGTGTTGAATTAAAAGGGTTCAGCTCCACATCTATGTTTATAATGCAAGTGCTAGATGGTTGCTCTTTTCAACACCTTGCCTTACTTCTCTTAAGAGATTCTCAAACACTGCTGCTCTCTTCTTCCCAGACCTCCACTGATAACTTCCTTAGATAAAAGAACAGACATGTTTGTGAATTCTGTGACTGAACTAATCACAGCCAGAGTTACAGGACAAGAAAAAAAGAAAAAGGATGGTCCATAGCACATGCAGTCGTGAAACAAGACCTTCTTTTTCATGCTGGACCATGAAGGTGTAGCAGGGACATTAAGGATCAAACTGAAAGTCTATTCTGTCCTCTTCAGCTCAAACATCAGCTTTACAAAATAAACGTTCAGGTAATATTTGGCAAGTGCGGAGTCAGCTTTGAGGTGGTGTGGGGTTTTTTTTAACAACAAAAACACCTGCTGCCTGTAATGTTACTGTGAATAAACAATGTTACTTTAATAAAGATGTTTTTATTCACCATATGTAAGCACACATGCTTTTTAAGACAGAGCAGGATTACTACAGGGTTTTAAAGGTCCATATCCAGTTTAATAAGAGAATAGTTTATTCCTCTTTAGTACTTGTAAGAATCATTAGACATCTTTCAACTCCCAGTAATTACTTTGGTTTTGGCAGACATTACCGTTTCCTCCTCCTGCTTTTTTGAATAAATCTGAAATTAACAAGTCAATAAACTGACATATTTACAGTAAAAATAACTTGGCTTCCCTCTCTTCTTCCTCCCACTTCTCATTTTTCTTTGCAGATGAAAAGGTTATCGTTCACCTACAGGCTTTACATATACTCACAGCAATTTGGGTAGGCACCTCCACACCTTTCCTTTAGATCAACAGGATCTCAAGTTGAAGACCTGGTCTACACTAAGTTGTGTTGTCTTAGGTTTCGATTAATAGCTTAAAACAGTTTCTTTTGAAAAAAAAAAAACAGAAAAAAAAAAAAAACCAATCAAGAAAACATGAGTTGCTCCAGTGAATTCAAATGGCTACAGGAAGTACACTATCATTAAATGCTCCAAGAACTGCTGTAATTTAAATGGGGGGGGAAAAGCATTTGAAAAGAGCAGTCTCAGTGTACCAATTAAAAAAGATGTCTTAAATCCTTAAACCTATTCTCTTTGTAACTACAAATTACATAACTGAGATGTATGGGGAAACTGGGGCAGTGAACATCACCTCAGACAGAAACATTAACTGAAAAATGACGTTTTGCTATACTGTCAAGGAAGGAGGCAATCCCCAGTGGCTAAGTGATCATGAGGAGTTCAGACAGGCTGTCTTTGGCAAAGTACCCATGCTCCTAACATTGCCTTGACATGACAAGGTCAGTTAAAAAAAAAGTCACATTAAAGAATAGATGTCCAAGTTCTCCAGCTTACTCCAAACTTCTGCAGGAGAATCAAGGGCTGGGAAGGCGTCGCTGCTCAAAAAGTAGCAGATGCAAAATGCAACTAGAGAGTAAGCATTTGGACTTATTATCTTATTGCAAGGGCAATTAAAGCATTCGCTTTCCTGTGGTGTCTGAGCAAAATTCTCAGAATTCAGTCAGAATTCAAAAAGCAAAACAAAACCAAAGGCTAAATATGTTGCTCAAAAGAGTTAGAAAGGAAACAACAGTTCTCTCTTCAAACAAGGAAATCCCCAAACCCACTGCACACACAGACACATGGATGACAAAAATAGATGAAAACAGAAGAGCACAGGAACCGAAGTTTCCCTGAGGTTTGGAAGAGATCATTCCTAGCTAACAAGTGCTTGGTTTTGTGTATTTAAGAAATTCCACTGCAGACATGGTACCGTCTCAGCTACAATTCTGACAGAACTGATCTTTCTAAAAGCAGCCAATTGTGCATTAGCTCCATCAAATCATCACAGCATTAGATTTGTAGACATATACAGCAGCGTGGAAATAGTTTACATTATTAAATAATTATTTGGTTAGGCATAACTGTAATAGTTCAAGATTGCAGGGCTGAAGTACACAAACAAGTGGAAAGGTATTTTCTGATTAACAGGCTAGCTATTTGGTTAAAACCGAGTACAACCACATAATTTTAATTCTCTTCTTCTAGACGGTATATTACTTGTCATTATTGATTCTTCCTGAAGGAATAGTGTCAAGTCTGAAAAAGTATTTCTCAAGATTTATCATAATATTTAAACACTCAACTAAACCAAAAATCCTTTACAACCCAGAAGGTCAAACCTTATTAATCCCAAAACCAGACACATATTTAACTCATTAGCTTGTATCAATAAGAAATTTTCTCATAGCTACAGCTGCTTTGCAATGACCCTAAAGACCAAAAAAAGGATGCGGATAACTCACACAGCTTTTATCACATTAGCCACAGTCTGCAGTTTTCATAATCACTAGCTTTGAAGTATATTAAACAAAGCAGAACGTGACCTTACAGTTGATATTTTAATCATACCACATAAGAACAATTCTTTATCATACACACATTATTAAGGCCACCAAACGAGATGCCACTCGGAACTACTCTAAACACAAACAGGCAGAACAGAACGCTACTGCTACACAGACAGGCCAAGTTAAGCAGTGGCTGCACTACCAGGAAGGTTCATGCTTTGAAATGCAGAGTCACTAGACCACTTCCAGCACCTACCTCCGATCTTGGCTTGGCTGAGGGATCAACTGGAAGTGGAATGTGTGCATGTGAGACTAATGGAAAACAAAATTGAAGCTTTTAATTTTAAAGTAATGCTACGCAGTGTCGCATTACTTAATAGCAAAATGCAGATTATCTTGTCTACATTTAAATTTAGTACAATATGTGGTTATCTTTTTAGAAACAGAATTTGTGGGAGGCAAAGTGAAAAAAGACGACATGGTATTCTTTCACTGAAGTCAGGAAATTGAAAATATTTCATATAGGAATTAATCAACTTAAATTCTCACAGTACTGTATTGTTAGAGACCTTCTCCAACATAAATCCCCCTTCCAATGACCGTACTAAGGTATTTACGCTACAAAACCCCCACCATATTCCTAATGTGATTGACACACTTCACTTCCACCTGCACTTGGTAATTTAAAGCAGTCAAAACGGCAGGGATGTAAAATAAGTCCAAAGCTTTACATTTGTTATTGAATTGTGGGATTATTATTTGTCTGAAAGTGGCTAGCTTCATTATCTCCAGAAGTTTAAAGAACATGTCTTGTTCTGTCAAGTCAATAATTCAAAATTCAGAAAGTATTTCCTTTCCTCCTGCAGGAACGCATATTGCATTATTTCTCCCCACTCCCAAGTTCCACTAACCTTTTATCATCCAGTTCACAAGACTAGCAGTGCTTGAAAGACATGAATTAAATGCAAGAATTTAAGAGATATTTCCAAATTTCACTACTCTGCTCTTTCAAGTATTTGCGCAAAAATACAAAGCTATCGCTAATCATAGTTGACTATATAGACGTCTTTCCCTACCATGTGCCCATTATACCGACCTGTAACCAGAGATACTGACTGTACCAGAGATAGTGCAAGAGTATATAAAATAAACTAGACATTAATTTTTGAAGACTTGTTTACATGCCAGAAAAATTAAGATGAGGACAACCTAAAGACTGAGCATAGGACAGACGTACATAACTCATATTTGACCTAGGCTTTACAAAGACAAGAATAATATATTGCCTACATGGATTGTCAGAAAGTATTTTTAAATGTATTCAGCTACACCAAAAATGTGTCTTTATGGATGATGAATTGAAAAGGACTTTAAAGAGCCAAGAGTAGTTAGATCTTGATATGATTAATCCTAAGCACTAACCCCTCGCCACTGTTAGTTTTGTGAGATTAGGAGTTGAATTAAATTACACATAAACACAGCATTTACATCTACAGAATAAATTTCAGAAGAGTTACTCCAACAATGTAGTGTTCCTAGAATTCTGCTAGACTATGCATGAATATATACACATTCTTCCATCTGAGAGGATGGGATGAGAAAAGGTCAAAAGACCCAAGTCTTAAAACATACACAAAAACACACCGCATCAGCAGGCTCCCACAGTAAGCAAGTCACTTAGCAACTCAAAGGTGCATTAATCCCAAACCATTTTTGGAATCAATTTGAGCCGGCAGTGCCGTAGCTAAAGCGTTCAGTAGGCTAACATACACACAGCATATTGTGTGGTTTCAACAATGAATATGAAAGTAGATGAGCAACAGCTTCATGAATATTTTCACATACATGTGAACAAATCATTTGCTGAAAATGGTAGATGGAGAGACAAAGTCAAAGCAAATTTAAAAACCCAAACTCAGTCTCAAACTGAACTTGAGAATGTGAACATAGAGCATAGGAAGTCTGGTAAAGATATATTTTGGAACTCATGACTACATTTAATAGCAAACTTAACACCGCCACAAGCCTTCACCTTGTATTACCTCTTAAATTGCCCTGTGTAATTCTGTAGACAACCCATACCTTAAAGAAAAAGCCATTAACTGTTCCTCCATCCTACCTCAGCAACTGTTCCTCATTACACTCAACAAACCCACAACTGTTATGAAAAACACAATAGATGTAAATTTAAAAAGTATGAATCTGGTCCAAGACCCCACTGATTTGGAAAAAAAAAAAAGTAATAAAAAAGAAGACAGAATTTGGAATAGTATTACAGAATTTATGGAGGTAGATAATATACTTTATTTTAAGTTTTAGCACCTGTAGGACTGTGGCTTTCTAGCTTAACTTTAAAATGTACCGATTTCACAGAAAGGATAAAATTCAACAGACATGCATTTGACTTAATGTATGTTATGAGATTTTGGTAAATGTCTCTCACCTAAGCAGAATAGCATCATTTTCTATTAGACTGAACTACTGATCACATTAAAAACGATGAGACAAGAATTGAGGAATCAGAGATTGCAGGTGATTAATATTAGACAATTCGTACACACTATTCTAGTTTTAAGTAGCCCTGTAATACCAAGATCCATGGAGTATTTGATATGTGAGAGATCATACAAAGACCCAATTAAAACAAAGTGGCAGGGGGAGGAGAAAATTCAGTACACGTAATAAAGTATAATAATCCAGATACTTTTTTTCTTTTTTTTTTTTTTCTACGTAGTGCTCTTGCTCACCTACGTGAAGGCGAGGGGGACTGGTTACATGCACATGATCTGCCTGCTCCCACAGACATCACAGTCTTCCCACTTTGCCGTCTCAGTGCTGCGAGAAGTTACAGCCAGCGTTTGACAAGTTTAATACTCTAGCTGTTCATTCACACGTTCGCATCGGAATTCATGTGTCTCATTAACATTAGGTAATAGGCAGCAGTATTTAAAAAAAAAAAGCTACTTTTAATACTGATGCATCAGGCACGCAGACACAAACCCAGAACTGAGTTAACATTTTAACAATTGAGCTCATTTTAAATTTAACTTAAAACTTTAAATCTTCAGGCTTACCAGGACAATTACCTCGACATAATACACAAGTTTACTTAATTGTTTGAACAGCCGAAAGAGGGAACACCCGGCACACACGTACGGTCTGCGGCGCAGGGAGGGAGCTGACAGCACGGAGCGTGCCACACGCCAGGGAAGCCCCTCAGAACCGCGCTCCGGGCGGGCAGCGACCCCAAAGGGCACGCAGACCCTCACGACACCGCCTGCTTCGGCACGGACGGGTTTTGAAGAAGTCCCGCCGCAACACTTACCACAGCCCAAGTTGACAACAAAGTGCTGGTGCCGAGCGCCGAGGCTGGCGAGCGGGGCTGCGGCTCCTCAGGGGCGGGAGCGGTTTCCCGCCCACCGCCGCCGGCGGACAGCGCAGGCAGGCGGGAGACAAAGGGCGACCCAGCACCCGCGGGGTGCCGGGCTGGTTTCTCCCCCTTCCCAAGTTCTCCCACCGCCGGGGAAGCACCTCCGTGCCCACACGCCTCCTCTCCCCGCCGCAGCGGGCGGCGCGGCGTGCGCAGCCTCCCTCCCCTCAGGCGCTAACGGAACGCCGCGGCGGCACCTTCCCGCTCGGCGCCAGCCCGGGCCGTAGCGGCGCTCCCACCGGCGGCCCCTGGAGTGGCCAGGCGTTGCTCCGCTACCGACACCCGGACACGCGTGCACAGCCACAGAAAGCTTCACTCAGTTGAAGAAATAAACTAGAGCCACCGCCCACGCACACACCGCCAGCAGCGAAGGGACAGCGCACTCACCGGCCCGCCGCCGCCGCCGCCACACCCCCACCCGCCGCCCGCCGCCGAACACACAGCTCCGCGCTCCGCCGCGGCTGTGCTCCCCCCGCCGCCACCGCCGGGGTAGTCTCACCGCCCCGCCCCGCGGAGGCCCCGCCCACACCCCGCCAGCTGCGCGCTCCGATTGGGCGCTCCTGTCTCAATCTCCCCCCCCTTACCCGCCCAGCTCCGCGCTCCGATTGGGTGTTCCCGCCTCCCTCTGCCCTCCCCTTCCCGCCCGGTTCCGCCCCCGGCCCTGCGCCGCGCGGCATTGTGGGGCTCGTGGTCGCGGCGGGTGGACTACGAGCCCCAGGGGCCCGCGCGGCCGCCGGGCAGTTCCGGACAACGCCTGGTGTGTGGTAACAGCAGCGGACGCTTCCTCCTTGCAGGCGCTTCCGGCGCGGCGGCGAAGCCCACTCGAGAGCTCCGAGGGCTCCGTGGGGCGGGGGGAGGTGAGGTGCCACGCCGCGCCTGCCCGCTGCCTTCCTGTCGTGGCGTGTGGCCGCGGGGAAGCGAGCGCGCCGGGAGGGCGGGGGGTTCCGCCGGGGTGCGGGCGCAGGGCCTGGCTCGCCCTTCGGGGCTGTGCCGCGCCGGGAGCGGGGAGCTCTTCCCAGTGTCTGGGCCTGCCTGAGGGGCGGCGGTGGGGGTGGGCAGGACGAGCGGGGGCCGCCGGTAGGTGCTGCCGCAGGTGAGCGCGGCCTTGGGCCTGGCCGTGCGGAGCAGGCGGGGGATGCCCCTTCCCTCCCTGCCCGGGGGAGGGTCCGGCGCTGCCGGGTGGTTGACCTGATGTCTCTCACCCTGGGGCGGGGGTGCAGTGGGGTGAGGGCTCCTCCCCGTCCTTCTCCCCGTCCTCCCCGCAGCCCTCCGGCGCCGCGGGTGCCTTGGGGCCTTCCCCGCCTCGGGGCGGGGGCAGCGGCGGGGGCGGAGGGGCTGCCCGGTCGGAGACCGCTGGGCCCGGGCCGCCCCGCGGTGCCCGGCGAGCCCTGGGAGGGCAGCGGGGGCACGGCCGGGCCCGGCGGTGCAGGCCCGGATGTGCATTATTTTTAGCTCGTCCTAAGGCCGGAGCGGAGCGCTATCAGGTGGCGCCGGTGGGCGCCGGCGGTGCGGTCAGTGCCGCTTCAGGTCTGCGGGAGGCGTCCCGGCTCCTGCCCGCTGCCGGCTCCTGCCGGCTCCTGTCCGCTCCGCAGCCGGAGGGCGGGCAGGGAGAGCAGCCGCCCCGCCGGGCTGTGCTCCTCCTGGTGACGGACCAGTCTGGGGGACGTTTGGTGCCTGGGTCACCCATTAGGTTGTTGGTGTAACTGGTGAGTGGGGCTGGTTGTCTGCTGGGGCACAGATGTATGGCTGAAACCCGGGACCAGTTCCTGTTACCAGAGGAACTAATTGCTCTCTGGTATCTGTTTGCTTGTTGGGATGTGTTTGGATGTTTGAAACTGTGTCTTACCTGTTAGCGTTTGATAGAGTAACAGCTCTACTTTCATATTCCCAAAGAGGAAAAAAAAAAAAGAAACGGGGATATGTTGTTGTGATCATACATGCTAAGAACCGTGACCTGTTTCAGTTATATTTTAATGTTGCTACCCAGTGAAATTGGAGCACCATCCGCGAGGCTGTAGTTTCTCATGTTGTAGGCAGACACAAAAGCCAGACTAAATCCATTTTGGAGTTCAGCATTGCAAAAGAACATGAACTAATTGTAAGCCCGACTTCAGAGTAGACTTGGATTTTGTTTTTTTAAGTTGTCTTTCTAAAAATAGACATCGTGGGTATTGCAAGTTCATCTGATTTCGGAATTAGTCATACGAATTGCTCTTACAATAATAAAACACATAAGCAGTTATGCTTTGTCAGAGTGAGCTGAACCGTAAGTGACTATTATATGTGTGTGGAGATGTTTGAAAATTGCATCTCTCTACCCTAGCAGGAGGCATTTAAACATACTTTAAACACTTTGATGCTGTTCTCTGGTGACATTCCTTTTATTGAGTCTTCAGTGAAACTGCTGGCTGTAAGAGTAAAATACGGGATCAGTGCAGTAGAGTGCCTTTTTAGAGCTTCTTGTTATCAACAGTTGATCTGTATGCCCATTCCAATGAATTCAGCCATACCGTCATGAAGTCATGTCAGTTTTTAAAAGATGAAAAGTAGCTCTGTATCTGAAGCGCAAAGCCTTTAAGCTTTGTACCATACAGTCAAAGTTACACAATGGGAGGTAATTGCAATCTGTAATTGAAATACAGCGGTGGCAGGTAAGTTACCGTCTGACATGGAGGTGTGGGTTTTTTTGATTACTTCCAAGTGACCCTTAATAAGAAGTAGATAGTTAACGTACTATGCATGGGGTATATGTATAGTTAAAAAGCGAACTTGGCAATTTTATTTTTCTTCTTCTGTAAGATTTGCAACTGCAGTTAGTAAATTACCTAAACTCCCACCTCCCATGCACATTGTCCTTAGAAATAGAAGCCAAGCTTTTTGCCTCTGAATTTGGAATAGAATTCATGTTGCTACTTCCCTTCCCCCACTCTTTTTTTCCTGAACTTAAATTAGTTTTTCTGGTAACTCAGGAGTCTTGGATCAGGTTAAAGGTTAAGACCTCGTCTTGAATCCTCACTGCAAAAAGTGGAGCAGACCTTCATGGCAGCAAGGATAGTCTTTTCTAGCAGGAATAGAGCTGTAATTTTTGCTGGAAGCCAACCACTGAAATAATCATTTTGGAGGCTTTGTTTCTCTTTAGTATTTTTCTAAAAAAGAGGATTAATATCTGTGTGCTTAAGGTTTTGCAGATCTAAGGTGAATGGAGCCTGGAGAAGGGAATAAAGACAACAGCGCATAGGTAGATCTACTGGTGGCACAGCTGAAGAATAATTGAGATTGTGCCAATTATATCTAATGTTACTGTTATTTTAAAAACTTTTAAAAAAATCATAATCATTAGATACAGCTCTGTTCTCTTTAAACACTGTTTCAAGAGATGGTGTTAAAAACCTTTATTTCATGGATACCTTGCTTGTTTTTGCACTGTCCAATGAGCAGATGTGGTTTTGGGGCACATAACTGCACTCTGTAGTCACTGCAATGGTTATGTTCTTACCAAGTAGCTCTGCAGTTCTGCCACTTAATTTTAGCACATGACCAAAACTGTCAGTAAATGGTACAGGTTAGAGAAAGCAAATTATCACTGTAGGTACTGATAAAACTAATTGTATATTTTAGAGAGTGCAGTGTTTTTTGCTGCTTACCCTTTTTGGCTTACAGGAAGTTTACCGTAGGTTTTCTTCTGCTAAAGTTCAACTGAATGATGTAAAATGTTATTGGATAGATACGAAGGAATGGGTCTATCAAAGAATCCTTCCAAATATATTTCTCCTGTAAAATGTACCAGTTCTCACAGTGTTAGCTGAATAGCTGGGGTAATATTTTAGTGCTGGAGCCTAAAGCTTAGAATGTAAGATTTATACTGACAGTGAAAGCATATACTCCGTGTTAGTACATCTCTTGGAATACAGCTTGGTGCACTTCATGGCTTAACAATGAGCAGCCAGGATTGCATTAACTGGCATCTTAGCATAGTTTTCAGATTTAGATTCTCTTCAAATTCCCTAAATCATTCTGTATACTCTCTCTGATGGTTGATTTTATCTGTTGTAGCATGATTCTAATTGCACATACACAGGTTTGAATCTGTGGGATCACTGTAACCAAAAAAAAGATCAGACTTCCATGCAGATTAATATTTGGCAGTATCCTCCTAGCTTCTTCTTGTCTTTCCTCCTCAGACCAATTAACAAGTTTGCCAAGTAGAGTAACACCTTGGTTTTTTGCATCTTACAGCATTTTGCCAGGATTTTCTGAACAATGTGACTACATTTGGCTGTTCTGATAGGTCACCTTCCCATGGAATTTTATTCCTTTTTTTTTTTTTTTTGAGTAAGTTAAAAAAAACAATTAGCAGATGAAACTAGGGTAAACTTGTCTCAAGACTCTCTTGAGATTGTAGTGGACTGAAGTTAAGGTTTTAGAAGACGGCGTTATCATAAAGCTTGGCAGCTATGCAGATGTCTGCTTTTGGTCACATACCAAAAGAACTAGTGAAAGCTCCTAGATGCTGCAGGATAATGTGCATTAAACTTTGGCTTTAGTAAAGCCATTTTGAAGGCTAGTGGACTTTCTAATAATTGATTTAAATAGTTAGGACAGAAACTTCCGTTTTCATGGGGATTTGGTCCATAATCAGGATCGAGACCCTTCTTCAAAGGTAGTTTTATGTGATTTAGTGCAGCTATGACAAACTATCTTTCTGTAATGCAAATAAATGTGGGGTTTTTTTTTGAAGATTTTTATCCATGCTATTTAACACTAGCAAAGATTGCAGTGCATCTAAGTTGCATCCGAAAGATGTGAAGGAGATCCCTAGCTGCAAAGACAAATAGCGTGGCAATGTTAGCAGCCAGATACTTGCATGACAGCCTTATGCTACCTGATATATCTGCTGGAAAATGGGAAGATTTCTTGACTAGTGAACAACCAGTGTGATATATTGAATATATTTCTTTTCATATGTTGGCAACAACAGTATTTGATGTTCTCAAGTATTTCTTCATCTGTATTTAAATCTCTCTCTTGTCTTCAGTCACAACACTTGTATCCTCTGTGTTAATACAAATCCAAGGGTTTGTGTTTTGTATGAAGGGTGTCAGTGTGTGGTAAAGCGGTAATAGATGGTGTAAATTGTTTTTATATGGGGGTTTAACAGTACCATGGATTAATAACGATAGCTTATGGCTCTTCAGGAAAAAATGAGTTCTTCATGATAGTCCATAGTGTAATAGGTTTTCATCATAATAAAAATCCATCACTTGAGTTAGTATTTCCTTTTCTTTGAGGATACTGCTAACCCATAAAAACCAAGTAATTGTCTGTAATGGTTATTTTGTCCTTTTTTGCCCTTCTTCCTACGTTCAAAAATCTTTTGGGCAGACTAGATTCTAATGTTCAATGACCTGATATAACTTTAAAAAACTTGCTCTGTCGAGAATACAGTACTCCAGATAAAAACTTCCAGTAGATTAAACTCTAAATCCTGTCTTCAGTGGTGCTTGCTATTGTAGTATCTTGCATGAGTATATATTTTTACTGAACTTGCAGAAAGAGAGAATTAAACAGTAAAACAAACAGCTCTGCATCCACTCTGCCCCTTACATGCCAGAGTAGTTAGTGCAGGGAATATGCATGTATAATAAATGGGACAGCTTGTAGTTGCAGTTGAGTGAAAACTTGTTCAGACAAGTTTCTTCCCCCCATGTGAGTAGACCTTGTGTGAATTTATGTAACTCTGAAACAAGTTCTTTAAAGATATTCAGCTTTTCGAGGAATGATGAATATTCACTTGTATTCTTCTATGTTCTTGACAGCCATAAAATATCTACTGGTAGGTGATAAAAATGTGAGAGTCCTGATTGTTACAATTCCATCCATGTGGATGTATCTCATCTATACAGGCCCCTTTCTAAAGGTAATCCTGTTCTGTGACTATAGGAATCTGCTCATGTATGTCATGTTAAAGGGGTGGAACAGTAAGAGAAGCACAGCTGAGATTTTGCAATAAGTAGTTCCTGTTAGAATACTTACATATTTTTCTTCAAATCAGGTGTTAACTGTTGGCTGTTTCTGTAGTGTGACCAGTTCTTCTCACTTTTGGGTATATTCATGCTGCCTAATTGCATGTTCAGATGAATGTGTGTGATATTTGTAGTCATCCAAGTTCTTTGTGCTTACTGTAATCAATAACAACTTTCACTTCTATAATTATAGCAAAACTACTATATACCTGCCCTGGGCAAAAACCTTCTATTTAAACAGCCTGAAGATTTTTAGCCAGTGCAGAGCATAATGAGGAATATAGCCTGAAGAAATATCTTGGCATTTTTTAACCTGTTCAAGCTATTGGGAAGTGATATTAATTACTATAGTAGCTTTTGCTGTTTCTTAAAAAATTCACTTTTTTCACTTCTTAGTAAATATCCATAAAGTCATTAAGTAAACGTATAAATGCCTGATGTTTGAAACTTGTTAGGAGGAAAAAAACTCCTCTAGTGCATGACATACTCCAAGCAAATCTAAAAATTTAAACTGTTAACCTTTTTGTGTGCCTTTATTCCTAACGTGGACTTTAGGTCTCTAAAACTCAATTATGTTATATAAAATATTTTAAAAGGATATTACAGACAGAAGATATAGCAGGCTGTAACAAGGATTTCTTATGAACTGTAGGGTGACTTTTTTTTCTTTTCCACATTATTTCTGGGTCTGAGCAATGATCACTCTATGTTGGATATGATGAGTTGGACTGGGTGGAGAACTTCCAAAACCTACGTTCAGTTACTGGAACAATAATTTTTCCATTGAGTTAACATAGCTGTTGACACACCCTGAGTGGAAACATGACTTAAGACTTTTGCTTATGTAAAACCAAAGATGTGGTATTTGGAATTCAGATGGGTAGAAAGTAGGCACTGATCTCCAGCAGAATCACAGCTTGATATGTATGCAAAAATATGGAGTATTTATAGGTAGTCTTAATGTTAGTTGCCATAATGCATCTGTATGGGTTTTCGGTTTACAGCACGTAATGCTTCTCAAGCTTTTTCTGTATGTGAGTTGTCAGGAATCACACTGCTGCTTACGAGCAGTGGCAAGATTTTTGTAATACATAGCAAATAAAATCACTTCTTTCGGGAAAAATCATTCCGTAAGAACTTGAAGTAAAACATTTTTGGAACAACCTTACTCCTTAAAGTATCTGTTCACTTAATAGATTTCAGTTCAGGTTTTGAAGTTACGTGAAGTAGTCATTCCATATTTACTTAATTCATGTCGTAAGTAATTCCTAGTTTCTAGGCAGTAACAAACTAATGGTGTTTTGTGCCTTTTCATTTTTAGAACCTGTCAGTCATGAGCATTCATAATTATGTGTTTGTGCTTTTGTTTTTTTTCCTCACGCAACCTAAGGACAATATATTTTTCAAGTTCAAGTGTTCTTGCACAACGAGGAAAAAGAAGAAACATTTCAGTGAATGAGGAGTTTTTTGCTTCGATAGTGTTTTCTTAGGGAAGTGGGTCTTTGAATGAGGATGACAATGGAAGAGATGAAGAATGAAGCAGAGACCACTTCTATGGTTTCCATGCCTCTCTATGCTGTTATGTACCCTGTCTTTAACGAGGTAGGCTACATTTTGCTTTGGAGTAATAATCCCCTTTACATGGGGAAATATGTTCATAGTAACAGGTTGCTCATCTTGACTGAGAAAGCTTTGTGTCTAACACCATCTTGTTTCTATGCTTTGTTTTACCGTTCTTTCCATGAATACAATTTCATGCTTATCAAAGGTTGCTAGTTGTCTTGGCCCTGATTCTTTTTCTTACCTTTTACAGAAGATTTTAACAAAAACTGTTAGGCCTGGCATTCTGTGGCAGGAAGTAATGTACAGTTGAACGTGTGCCTGTCAGCTCCATACATTTTAATTTTACTGCTAATGATTATCATTCAATAGGATATGTGTTTTTCTGCAAGTGTTAGACATTGTCAAGGAGTTCTCAAAAGCTTGTCAGATTTCTGCTGTAGGCTGGATAAAGGCAAAATAACTCCAGTGACATGTTTGATTTTTATGTTTTTATTTTGGGAGGAAGTGTTTCCTTGGGGGTTAAACTTCATAGTATCTCTCCTTCAAACAGACCAGTAGCTTAAATGCTTTTGTCAACTCCCTTTTTCATTATGCTCTATAAGGCAAGGCATGAGTACTTGACTTGTTCTGTTCTGATAACATTAGAATTGCTAATAATTATAAACTTTTGTTGCAGCTAGAAAGAGTAAATCTATCTGCAGCTCAGACACTGAGAGCAGCTTTTATTAAGGTGAGAAGTAACTTGTATTGAAGAATGATTGTTTGTAAGGCAAACCCTAAACGATGAAGCTAAAAATTCAGCTGTCTTGTTTCCTTGTATCTTTGTGTTTGAAAACTGCATCCTTGATCCAGGAGTCTAAAAATTAAGTGGAGAATTGCATGGACTGTAAGTTTGAGATGTCTGCAAATGTTATGAGTAGAAATCTGAATGATACGAGTAAACTGAGCAATTTTAAACAGACAGAATCTTGCCTATGTAGTACATACAAAAGCTTAAATCTGGAATCAGTCAGTGAAGGTAGTAAGTTAATAAACTTAGTCTAAGTGTGACAAGATTATGTAGAAAAGGTGTTCATGAGAAGTAGGCATGTAGCAGACTTTGAGCATGGTTTACAAAGTGAATGGTAATGGGATTTCTTTTGTGGATAAGTTCAACGTTTGTATTTGCATCCAGAAGTAAATGGAAAAAAGATTCTTCTAACTTTTCTATACATTCTTAAAGAATGACGATACAGATATTCCTTTTATTGCTTTATTGAAGTGGTGATCTTTTGAAATACTTTAAATGAAAAAAATTGTAGACATGACATATCTTAACATGTGAACTATGCAACTGAGCAATACTTCCTTGTTTCTACACATAGATTGAAGTGTACCTAGATAATCTTAAGTCTGAACTAGAGCTTGTACGAGTTAAATGTTTTTATGACTGGTGGCAAGGAGCTAAGCTGAAAGCAAATAATGTAAAACCTGAGATATTGGTAGAAATGGTAGTGCTAGCTAAAAAACCACACAGCCTCATTCTTACTCGACACAGCATAATCTTTTGATAGCAGTGCAGGTAGTGTGAATACCTTCAGTGTTAGTCTAGCTTAGCTTTACTTAGATATGTCATGAATCAGAAGGTGGTTTTTTTTTTCCTGGAAAAGCAATTCCAAGATGATGATTGAGCATATGATGTGATTCATAAGAGGCACATTCACAAAATGGCATGTGGAAGATGGGGGAGTAGCACCTGTTGAGTGAATTAAATCCCAATGGATATATCTTTGTCTCAAAGCTTAGTGTTTATGGAAATAAACAGAATATAAAATTTCATGAAGAACTTTCTTATTCAAATTGAAATGAGTGGAAAGGCTTATTGGAAAAGTTGCTTATACAAAGTCACTGATGCAGTCCAAGAAAAATGGATGTTGTAGTGGAAGAATGGTTTTCAGTGTAATGTGCTAGTCTAAAGCCATTAGACTTTTAAAATTTCTAGCAAAGTCCCACAGTATATGAACTGAGTCATGTGAAAATCTGCCTTTGTGTTTGCAGTCTTGCATATTTAAGAATGGAAATTTTCTTTGCCATACAGGCTGAAAAAGAAAATCCAGGTCTTACACAGGACATCATTATGAAAATTCTGGAGAAAAAAAGTGTGGATGTGAACTTCACAGAGTCTCTTCTGCGTATGGCAGCTGATGATGTAGAAGGTAATATCTCATCTGTTATGTTGAGTAGATGTGTTTTTAATCACACTGTTAACTAGGAACATGCATTTCTCTAAGCCCATTTTCAGAAGAGGTTATTTGTTTCTTAATAGATTTTTTCAGCATGATAGAAGAATACTTGTATTTCCTGAATATCTCTTTTTGAGAAGTTAAACCTCCCTAAAAAAACCCCCATACTTGACTAGTAAGAGAAAGAAAGAGAATGAATGTTTAAAACTGTGTTTATGTGGGTGTATAATTCAGTTCGCAATGCTAGCGACCAGAAAAAAACATGTATGGAGGATAATATTCACCTTCCTTTTCTCTGCTTCAAATTAAAAGCAGTAGTTATACTGTCAGAGAAAGGGAGTATACAGCAGACTTAGTTATTTGAATACAGCATTTGATTATTGTCTTCAGTGCCCCTCAAGTAAGGTAAGATGGGCTCTCTTTCCAACTTGCAATAACAAAGATTATTGCTGGCACTGTGGTTCTATTGATGCAGAGCATATTCATTGCACTTTTCTAACCATGGCTACTTCGGGGCTGTTCAGCTTACAAATATAGTATGGCAATACTGCTGCATTTTGTGAAGTAGTGTTTTTAGCTGTCACTAGGGACTTGGAGGAAAAACTAATGGTATATTTGAATATGTTCTTTTGTTAAGAGTATATGATTGAAAGACCAGAACCAGAATTCCAAGATCTTAATGAAAAGGCACGAGCACTTAAACAGATTCTTAGTAAGATTCCTGATGAGATCAATGACAGAGTGAGGTTTCTTCAGACAATCAAGTAAGTACTGTATTACGTATTTTTTATTTCAGATTGAGGGGTCAAACTTTTTAGCTAGGTCTGAATGTTCAAATGCTGTAGAAGATGCTAGGAGCACTGTTCCCATTGGAAGAGAGCCTAAACCTCTCATAAATGAGCAGACTGAATTGAGGATATTTAACAAGAGCCCCACGTTGCTAGACCGAACCTAAGTGGCTGATTCCTAGTTTGAATTTCCGTGTCACTGGTGTAGCTGTTTGCATTTGGTATTGCTACATCTTGTCTGGCACTTAGCTCTGTAGAGGCTGTTTTAAGAAGTATTTGACTACTAGAAGGGGATTAAATTCCATCTAAATAGGATAGCTTAAGGATATTACAACTATTTTTTTTATTGCCAAATAGGGACATCGCGAGTGCAATAAAGGAACTTCTTGACACAGTAAATAATGTCTTCAAGAAATACCAATACCAGAACCGGCGGGTATGTGCAAGAACTATTTTTATACAATGTTTTTAATAGTGTTAAGAGGAAGGATATCCTTTTGATCAGAGGCTGAATAGGAGAGCTTAAATGGTCAATAACATAATATCTTTAACAAAAGAATTGTTGTATGGTAGGTCTTAAAAAAAATAAAATCAACTTCTATATCTAAGGTAATGTTAGCCAATTTTCTTACTGGTTTAACCTCAAGATTCTCACTGTACCGAACAATACGTGAATTAAGACTCTGCTCCTGGTGTTCTTGTTTTCTTAGGCACTTGAGCACCAAAAGAAAGAGTTTGTAAAATACTCCAAAAGTTTCAGTGATACTCTGAAAACCTATTTTAAAGATGGAAAGTAAGTATGGCTTTTGTACTAACGTTTTACATAATGAAAGGCCTTGTTGACTAACAGGGGAAAACAGGATAAACTTTGGGGCATAAACTCCCTTCTTCAGGACTTGCCTGTTTTTTTCCTCACCTGTGTCCTCAGACCATTGTGGCTGCTTTAAAATACATTCATGCCTTTTTTAACACCTTTGAGGAGAGGGAAGTTGGTTAAATGCACCACCATACAACACCTGTGTGCAGTATTAGCTTTGAGCTTGAATATGTAAAGATAAATTTCATGGCCCCTGTGTGGTTTTCCTCAGTGTATATAAGAGGACAAAAAAACTTTTGAATGCTTAACTGAAAAAAAAGTAATCTGCCTATTTGAAATATCATTTGCAAACGCTTAACAGCTGCGGAGCTTTTTCTTTGATTTACATTTTTATTGTCCTTTCTCTAAGGTTCCTTATAGTGGTTTGCAGTATTTGGAATTACTCAGCTGATTAATAGTTTTATATCTGAACATTTTTAGCCTGCAGACTGAGGCTTTTTTCAAGTCTTCACCTCGGATTTTTGATGTCACTGTTCATGCGTATCTCGCTGTAGTGACTTATTCAGATGATGGGTGTATCCCCCTCAGATTTTGACAGTGCCAAAGTGTTCTATGTGCTGCTGTTTCAAAGATGAGAACTAACTTTCATGTCTGGTCTGTTGAGCTTGGCAAAGGCCATGAGCGCTCAGGGGATGGTGCATTATCAAAGGAGAGGGAAGTCTTGAGACCAGCTGTAAATACTACGTGGCTTCTATGAAAGCATTCCCCACTCCCACCATTGAAATTGGGCTAAATTTGGTTATGATACTAAAATGAGAAATTTAGGCCTTGGTAGCTTTATGATTACTGAACAGATGTATAGGTAAGTTTTCGTATGAACAAGGTCTAAACAGTCTTGGTTCATTTGAAAACTGTTTGACTGAAAAAATGGGGAAGAGGTTGGATGTGTTGTGCATGTACCCCAGCCATACTGAAGGAGAGCAGCTTTGTTTAGCCCTATGTGAAGTGAATACTGCGCTGTGTATTGCGGGTGTAAACTTAGTGTATTAGGTATTATCAATATTACAAGAAATCCCAGGTAAGGCCTTTATTCCATGTCCTTGTGGAATCAAAAGTAATTTATATCTGTCTGAACTGCAGGCTGAATAAGACACCCTGCTCCCACCAGAAGGTTACAGCGCTAAACAAAATAGTCATGCTCACAGACTTTGTTACTGAGCTGAAAAATTCTGTGACCTCACACGTCTGTCGGAGCAAAAAGATAACTCAAATAGTATGTTGTTTCCATATGCATGCATGCTTAGCAGTTCCTGAGGAAAGAGTTGCAAAATCTGAAATTACTAGGAGATGAAGTGTTCAGCTTTGGAAAGAACAGGTGTTTAACGATCATCTGCTCCACTCTTAGTTAGCTAAAATCTCAGGGTTAAATGATTGAGATGTCAATGATGATCGAGAGCCAAAGCCTTCAAGTTCCTGCCAATAAACATAGTCTTTATAGGATTATCTATGCAAATGAGTTTATCTGTTTGCCAGCAGTAAGCTTCAGGTAGATTATGATATGGTAAAACATCAATATGCTTCCAATTTGCAGAGCTTAGATGCCAATATACTTAGTTGCCTGACCTTAATGCTGTATTTATTGAATGACATGTTTCTAAAAATGTCTGAAGCAATATCTTTTTGTTTTAACAGGGCAATAAATGTGTTCATAAGTGCCAACCGACTAATTCATCAAACCAACTTGATACTCCAGACCTTCAAAACTGTGGCCTGAAAACTGTATATGTTGAGAGTTGTACTTTTCAATGGTGGATAGGGTACCTTTATATGTAAATTTTAAAGTTTTGACTGTATAAATTATCAGCCCCTCTTGAGGGGCCTAATGCAGGATTTTGAATGGGATTATTGCCATCGTACACCATATTTTTGTAAAACATTGTAGCTTAATCATAATCTCACAATGAAGAATTTTGCATCACTTTTTGCTATTATCATTCTTTTCAGAATTATAAGCCAAAAGAATTTACGCCTTAATGTGTCATTATGTAACATTCCTTATAAGAATTGTAAATATTTGGTGTTCTGTTTCTGACATTTTAACTTGAAAGCGGAAAAACTGCAAGATTATGTATTTAACAATATTGGTGGCAAATATTCAATAAATAGTTTACATCTGTTAGACTGTCTTCTTGTATGCGAACAAAAATGCATAACTCATCTTTCTAGAACTGCAGAGCATTCTTTAAATGGAAAAATTAAAATTATTTGGGTGCTTAAAGCTACTGGCAGTTAAGTTCAGTATAAAATGAGGGGTTTTCCTTAAAACTGAGATTTTTGGCTGTGATCTAATACTAGACCAGTATAATTCTATTAAAATGTCTTTGACAAAATAATAGAGAACCCCAGAAGTGAGATGTGCTTTTGTTTTTGATAGAAACTAAATCTCACTTCTTTCTTAATCTTCTTTTTGTGGTGAGTTAATACGTTTTTACTGCTAGAGTATTCCCAGGTTTGGAGCAGAGGTTCACTTTAGATATATGCAGCACAGTGTGAGTTTAAAATATTAAGGTAACTAGG
This sequence comes from Falco rusticolus, assembly GCF_015220075.1. NCBI lineage: Eukaryota > Metazoa > Chordata > Aves > Falconiformes > Falconidae > Falco > Falco rusticolus. The sequence continues at coordinate 25,827,098 of NC_051199.1, forward strand.
GTTTTTATATTGGTACCCTTTTGGGAGGGAGGAAGAGAGAAGATAACAACTCTTCCAGTAGCGCTAGTGATGTCTACTATGCATGCCATAAGGCAACTTTTTTTTTTTCAGGGACTGGAATCACGCGAGACCTGGATTGTCAAAGCTTGTCTGTGTAGTTGGTTAAGAACTGCTGATGGACAGATTCAAATTTTATCGCTGTGATTTCATGGTAATATTTCACAAGTTCTAATGGATATCTTCCATGCCCCTTTGAAGTGCACCTTGAGTTTATTTTGAAATAGAGTAAACCTCTGAATGTTTTCAAAATACTTACGTGGCCATAACTAGTAAGTTTAAGGGAGGATGTGAAGTGAAGCGATTTATAAAGCTGCACAAGCTGTTGTAGGAGGATCACTTCAGATTGAAAAAGCACAATTGCTAGAGAACTATTCCTCCTTTAGGTATAAATGAGGAGGAAAAGGTACATCCAGACTTTTCTTGCACGCTGACCTGGTGCTGTATTGCTCGTGTGAGGCAAGTGCCTTATCCAGAGTACAAGAGCCAGGTCCTCAACTCTGGCTCTCTGCTTAAGTGATCTGAAAGGGGAAAATGCTACCTGCAGCCCTCCGAAACAGTGCTGGACGTTCTGCTGTGTATCTGCATGGAAATGTTTCCTTGATGAAAGCGCTGACTGTAGTGAAATATGACAATGTGAAGGAGAATATTATGTAAAAGTGAGTTCTTGGAAATGTATGTTGTGAATTTCTTGGTTACATGAAGCTATAAACGAGACATGGTCCTTAAAGCTTGCTGTTTAGGCAGTTCTCTGTTTTGACAGTGGTGGTTTATGTTTATTAGCAAATTGAGCTTAGTAACATGACAAAGGGATGCATATACAATTCATAGCTAAAACTTCTTGATATTTATTAAAGCTTGGCATGCTTAACTGTCTTTTCTTGGAAACTGGTAGAAGAGAAGCAATGTTAGCAGTTACTAAGGAGGCAGTCTGACAAAATTAGAGTAATATTTAATTTGCATCTTTGAATTCTCTTAGTAAAAAGGTTGAGCAGTCACCTTTCAGATGATGTTAAATTAAGCTCTAGCACCAAAGGGCTTAATGAATACAAACTAGTCAGGTAGAAGAAAGGGAAAGGCACCAAGAGTTTCTGATACTTCATTTGTGTCAGAGTGTACTTGGTGTCTTGGGGAGACTGCACCAGTAGCTGTAACGAGAGACATGAAAGCTTGGGTTATACTTTGCGAATTAGACTTAATTACAGTAAAATTGTGAGATTTTTTTGTTTTCTTGGATTGAGAGGGACAGTAGCTAGTGTTGGCAATCGTTAGTTCAATGATGCTGTGTTTATGTCTGCAGGTATACTTAAAAAAAGATTAAGATTAAAAAAAAATGTATGACGGGTCCCAAATAAGACACAGTGTTACGTCTTGCTAATTGATTCCTTGGATTTAAAATCAAAGAGGCTATCAAGAAATGAACTGTTCCTGTTCCATCACTTCCTCCTAAGAGCTGTATTGGGTAAAGGGTACAAATTATAGGGCTAAGATTCAGGCAGTCCGGCCAATATGTTTTGTTTTATTTGTAACTTTGTTGTGATTTCATGTTGTTACCCTTAAAAGAAATGGAAAAATACTAATTGTAATCAATGTCTGGTAATGGGAAAACTTGAAAACGGATGTCTTCAGGTCATACTCTTCTCTTGTGTGCAGTGAATCCATATCTAGTGGTCTTACAAACTTTATTTTCCACTGAGTATGAGCTGGGGCATGTCTGTTAAACGTTATTGTGGTTTTGCACTTTACTATTCAAGTTACCTGAGTAGCTAAAGATAAGTTTCTCTTAAGGATTTCTAATACAGCAATTAGTGTTGCAAAATGCTATTAGAAAATTTCTGCTGTGAATGTGGGTTATAATTGATATGCTAATGTTAACATAGAGAAAACCAATCTAATAAACAAAATAAAACTTTGTATATTTGTTAATGAAGCAAAGAAATGTCTTAATCAGTTGTTTTGATCTTTCTCAGCCTATAAAGCAACAAAGGAAAGCTTAATTGAGTGATTTCTGGTCAGAATCTTCTTGTTTTAATACTGGTAAAAAGTTCTGTTGACAAGTCCGTAAGATGTGCCAGGTGCCCAGCTGAATCTGAGCTTTGTCTGGAGTGGACATAAAGTGGTAAGTATGAAATTTCAGTGTTCTGGTGTCAGAACTTACATTTGCCAAGGCAAGTAAGATGAGATCGTATGTCTGGATTGACCATTATCTTTTCACATGATCTTACCTAGTTTACCTGTGAAGTGTTCCTTCTTAATGTTCTTTTCAGATCTTTCACTGTATGTCAAAGGAAGCATGACCTGTTTATTCTACAGGTGTTACCTGCTCTCTTTACAGAGAGACTATGTATTGGGTGGGGAATGAAAAGAAGGTTATCTAGACCAGTTTGCCACAAATCTAAGTTTCAGATTATTCCATTACGAAAGGGAGACAAAATAAATGTAACAATGTGTGCGATACTAATAACTGGATTTGGTGCAGCAACGATTATCACTTCCCTTTGGAATAGGCACTGGCTGTTCTGCTTGGGAATGTTGCTTTGCATGCTCAGCTTGGCTCATCTTCTTGCAGGACTAACCAGTGCCTTCTGGAAAAGGTAGTATAGGCAGTTTCTACCTGTGAGGTGGGGGAACTCTGCCAGCTTTGCATAATGATTCAGTGCATTTGTTCCCTTTGTCTTTTTTCACACCAGTATTCTGGATTTTCTCATACTCTTCCGGGCAGGTCTTACTTTCAGAAGAGACTAGTAGGAGATGTGCTTCAGGAGCAGAACCACTTCTGAGCAGCAAACTTAGTGCTAAAAAATAGGGACTGGAAAGATGCTCCTGGGTCATCAAGTCTGGCTTTCTGTCGCAGAAGTTAGAAAGTACCATATAATGTTGGTCATAAATCTGTCAAGTTCTATTTTAAAGCCAGCTTCTTTGTCCTCATTCCTCTCGTTAGATGGCATTTTAAAACAGTCTGAAAGAAAAAAAAAAAAAACACCTTCACACACTGAAGTTTAGTATGCTGCATAAATTTAATTTATGATGAAGAATTCACTGACCTTGTCCACAAGCAGTTCTTCTTCTTCCCTCTTTTTCACTTAGTTTTGGGATGAATTGTATACCATCTTGGGCTTCACCTAGAGATACAATCCCGAGATTTTGGTCCTCTCTGAAAAGAGCAGAGCTTGAATTCTGCAACAAAATTAATTCGTGATGGTGTCTCCCTGGCAGAGGAGGGGGGGGTTTGGCTCAGACTTTTCTGTGGATGTGATGTCCCTTAGCACCTCTGTCCCCCTCTCCTGCCCCACAGTTTGGTAATGATTCTGTAGACTTAGTGCTTGAGCTCAGAGACGATGCAAAATGTTTTTGACTGGGTGCAACGCACAGCAGTTGTTTGCTGGATGGCATTAGCTGCTTCTTCATAACTTCTTATTTTGCACCTTCTTCACCCCTGTCCTGACATGGCTGCTGTAATAGCCCAGGAAGAGAACACGTGTGCTGCGGGGTCCGTAGCAGCACGTTGTCATGCCAAGGATTTGCGTAGCATGGGGGAGAAAAGCTCTTCACTAGGCATTTATGCCAGGATTGATTCCTAGGTGACAAGGTGTGATTCTCCTGTAATTTAATATATATTGCCTGTCATCTTCACAACTATTTTTGCAAGATCTGTCCGGTACATGGCTTTTTTAATGCCCATTGTAAGGCTGAGGAGTGCAGCTCAGCAATATTTGAGGTGCAAGAATTGTTTGTGCCTGCATTGCGCTCTTAAAAAGCTTGGATTGTGATAACGATACCTGAACATGATCAGAGTATGCTATTATATGATAAAAGCTTTAATCTCTTCCTCTTTTCTGCCATCTTGCAGTGCTTCTTACCACAGGTCAAACAGCTTTTAGCTCAGTAAGACTTCACCTGGCAGCATATGTAGTAAGAATTTGCAATTTAGGATTCCACCATTCCAGAAAACGTGCATTGTTGGGTAAAGATTGGTTTTGTCGGAAAATTTGTCCTTGGTTAGACTTTGCTATTGCTATTCCCTTGCAATTTGTTTCTTGCTATTAAAGATTCATAGGTGCTTCTTGGGTTTTTCTAAGCCGTAGCCAAAGGCGGCTGTGGAGGGAAGTTTCGTTGTTTTTGTAGGGACTGTCAGGGACTATGACACTTGTGAGCACTGAGAGGAAGCGAAAGACTGAGTGTTGTGAATGTTATGCTCTTCTCGCCCTAGAGACAAAAGTGTTCTACTTTCTAAGTGAATTCAAGAAGGAAATGTGTTTCTTAGTGCTGTAATTCTATTGTTGGTGACAAGGTAAGCAAAACAGATTTTCAATTGCAGATTTCTAATGCACACTCGAATATGCTGTAGAAATGTTTGTGGATTTGCAGTCGGTATTACTGTCAAAGGGGTCGTTGTACCTGATGGATATAATTATTTTAGAGAATATTTTGTAGTATGTCACTAACCTAAAAAGTTTTAAACGCTGTATTTAAATTAGACGTGTCTTTGACACTTTATTATTTCATAATTGTTAACTACTAGACTTTTCACAGAAGGTAATAGCTTCCACACCCCCCCACACCCCCCCAAGCTGCATTAGTCTCCAAGGACAAGTGATGGGTGAAATAGAAGCCTGAGTGCCTGAAGTTTTAAAGTAAAGAGAACAAAGTGTAAGCGACAAGTATAATTCACTTAAACTCTCTTTTTGCTGCTGGGTGTCTAATCTCTGATAAAGCCACAGTGAAAAATGCTGTGGAAGAATTTGAAAGGAGACTGAGTTACAACCTTAAGAAAATGCAGGACAGTTTCATGGTAAGTGAATTTTCTAATTAAAATATTAATTGGAAGGATTTTGCCTTGCTTGTTGAGGAAAACGTGGTAACCATTTTTCACTGCTGTTTGCATAGCCATGTGGTATTAATAATTTTGTGTGGTTTTCTACATCTGCTTAATGAATGACGAACAGAATTTTCTTAAGTGGTTTGGAATGGGTGATCAAGAGTTCCAATCAAGGATGTAACTCAGTAGGGATAATAAATATTGCCTAGGAAGGTTAAGAAGCAAAACTCAATCCTAGCTGTAAGCTTCCTCGGAATCTAGACAGTCTCTGCAATAGCTGTATCTTAAGTAAAATTCCCGTCCACACATGCGATGCTACAGTTGTAGACAAATGATGATCAGTTAGCCCAGCACTAGTATTTAGGGTGCTGTGCTGCTGATGGGAGTCTTGTCAAACTCAAATTTAATGGAGGTTTCTCTGAAGCATCACAAAGAGCCTTGGCTGCTGCAGGTAATGGGAGAAAAAATCCTATCTATTTCTATTCAGTAAGAATTACAAAGTTTAAGGGGCAAAGGAAAACATAACTAGAGCTGAGTTCTACCTGCATTTTTTACACAATTTTAAATACAAAAACCAAAGCAAACATTTCACAGTAAGGCTGTGTGCAAGCCAGTGTTTTCTGTGAGAAATACTTGAATGAGAACTGAGCTGTTCTTTCTAAAAGAGAATACAAATGTCTGCATTACCAAGACGTAAAAGTTGAGTATATTTTTTTCTTGCCAGCGTAAGGAGAGACACTTTTATCACGAACTACAAGCAGTAACAACTGCTGATGATGCCTAAATAAGTGAAGTTCAACCTGTTGACCTCTTTATGTCTGGAGCTGTTTCTCATGAACATGCAATAATGCTTCTGTAATTCTCTGCCAATATAAGGAAGCAGCTTGCATTAGCAGAGTAATGCATAAAAAAAATACAGCTGAGATGCAAAAAAAAGACCTATTGTAATTATGTCTGTTAGACGCAAATTAAACAGCAAGGCTGACGCACTGGAATAATTGGAGATCAAACCTGCCGTTTCGCCAATTCTCATTTACTGAGGTGTCAAGTGTGATGTGTAACCTTGTACCAGTGCTGCATTTGCAAGGACGCTGAGCCCAGCAGGACATACTTGGTGTTCTTAACGCTCTTTACTGGGACACACGGACACACACACACACACCCCCAACAGCCCCCCCCGTCTGAGCTGATGTTACTTTATTAACTCAATTCTTGAAACAGGCAGCGAGCAGCTACTGCATCTTCTTCCACATTATGTATGTTGCAGCCCTAAAATGTAAGAAGAATCTGGTGCCAAACCTTCCTCACTGTTTATTTAATGATTTTGGTACAAAATCATTCTTTATATCTACAGGCTGTAAATTTTGCTCTCGTTACAGCTCTTGTGTTTAGAGCAAGCTCCTGTGGTCCCTGGGTCTAGGGGTTGAGGGCAGGTGGGCTAGAGAGTGCGCTTGGGTCCCTGCCCTGCCCACAGCCATTACACAAAGCAACAGCCTTAACTCAGGGGAATAACTTTGAGCACAGGCTTTTGATTTGTTTCCAGCTTCTTCTGCTCCTGTAGCCTTTGAGGCTGCTTAAAATGGATGGAGTTCATTTGTACAAGGTACACCTACACACTGCCATTTATTTTCATAGCAGCAGTCACTGGGCTTCATTTTGTGCATTCAGACTGCAAGCTCCAGTTTCAGTTCTCCAAGCTATTAGTCACTGTCCTTTGAGCCTAACTTTAGGAACAAGTGGAAAAGTTCATCATCAAAAATGCCTGAAGTAGATGGATTTTACTAGGGGAATGGTCCAGCTGCAAACTGCTGGTGCTTCTGTTCATCTCAAGACTGACTGTCTCTCTGAATCAATTACCTGGAACTAAATTTTAGGAGTTGGCAGCTTTGTGGGGTTTCTGACTTCTTAAAAGCTAATTCAAAAACTGTACCTTTTGCTACTTCTGTGCCTTGCAGGCAAAACTTCTCGTCACTTCAATATTTCCAAAAAGCTATTTGGAGAAAGATGTGGTAGAAATGAATGAAAAACTTGGCCTTGACATTTGTTTTCTTGACCCCTGAAAACTATTCCAAGTTGTGAGTGTTGGTCTCGTGAGGTGTTTGGGGGGTCAGGGGCTGATGATTACAAGTTAGTTGCACCTTTAAATAACGTCTAAAGATGTTTCCATCTGAATTCGTGAACGTGTGGCTGCTCCCCACGGTGGAAGCTGGATAAAATTTTTAGTTATATATGCTGGGTATGCTTACGGGTTGTTGGGATGACACTGCTTCTCTTCTAATTGCCTTTAACTGTACTGTTGGTAGAGTGTATATGGTATACATCTATACATACGCTATTGTCGATTACAGTGTCATATATCATAATGCGATCATAAGTGACATAGCTTAATGTGTAGGGATTTTACATGTTTTGGGTGGTTTTGTTTTGGATCAGTCACAAGACTGTTGCTGTTTGCTGAAATCTTTCTCCTTCCCGTGAAGCAAAGGAGTTGTAAAAGCTGCTGCATATCTCAGATTTTTGTAGCTGAATTACCAACAGAAACCAAAGGGATGATTTTTTTTAATGCATTTTGTCACTGAGCTATTAGAATTTACAAAGCCAACACACACACTGCGCCTCTCCCAGATGATACACCTAAAATTCCCTGTCTTGCAGTCTCCGCAGTAAAAGGCTGCTTTTCTGGTAATGCATCTTTGTGAAAGAACTCAGAGTTGGACAAACTAATTCATGCTATCAAGAATGCAACTTGAAAACTGGAAAGGCAACGTCTGAAATTCCATAATTAAGTATTAACACAAGGATTGAAACTTTCTTTATAAAAAGTGTCACACTGGAACATTATTCCTGAGAACTGCCCTTGTCAGTATTAAAAGATTCCCAGACGTGGCAGAGTTGGAAGCCTGTTTCTGTAGGAAAGTGTTGGGAAGGAAAGGAAGGAAAAATCTGCACTGGCTTTAGCATGACTAACTCCTGCTATTGCTCCTTCATGACCTCACGAGAATTGCTTCCTAGCTTAAACATAGTGTTGGTACGCTTGTAGTTAATGAAGCTAAGTGTTTTGCAAATGCTGTATAAGTGTATTCAAAGTGTATCAACTCTTTCCCAATGTGTAGAGCATCATGTAAATTGAAAAGGAAAATCAAATTCAGTATCATCTGCAGGTGCACGGAGGATTCTGTTTCCTTTTGCCATGGATCGCTGTTAGAAGAGTTTGCTTACTGTGAAAAATCCCTCCTTTGTGCTACAATATGCAATACCCAAGTCAGAACTGCCATCGGTGTGGCACTTGAAAAATAAATATAAACCCCCTTTAATATCTTTTAACCACCCACTGAATAACCAGTCCCCATTTTTAACTCTTCTCCATGACAAAAATCAAACATTTTTTTCCTGGACACTGCCAGAAAATTAGTGGCACCACAAGATTTATTTCCTACTTTAAATGAATGAAGTCAGATCTTATTATGCTACACATGACAGAACTGGAGATGTCTGCTGTGAGCTGCTGGCCAGCATCCCTTCGACCTGGCGGGCAGCTTGAATTCATGCCTGTTCTGGCGTGAAGAAGTACTAGCTGGGACAGAGCCTGGAAGGACAGGGATGCGAGGCCACGGGTATTGAAACTATACTGGACTTGTGCATCCATTTGTCTCATTTTTCTCGTATTTCTGCTGTATGGCTGGCATCTAAGCAGTCCCTTTTTCTTAAAAGCAGTCAGTCGGTTGTTTTGTCTCTAGTTCCTGCGCGGTTTTGACATGATGACAAAGGCTCGAGGGAGCCAGGGTGGCCTCACCTCTGATGGTAGCTGTCGTTCCAGCGATCCTAACCTTTGCCTGACCTCGATCCATGTGCTTAATTTCTCCCTGCGTCGGTTCCCTGTTCATTATCGAAGGAGTACACACAACGGGGCCCTGATTTCCACTACATTACTGCAATAATAATAAAATTTCCCAAGCATAAAGGAAAGATTTGCAGGCCAATGAGTCTGTCACATTTTAGAGTGCTACATAGTCTTCAGAATGAGAAACATTTTAACGTGAGCAAAGGCACATCACTTAGAGTACGGGAACATTCAAAAACTAGGTGGTATCCTCTAAATATTTTAGAATTGAGGTAAAATAAATAAGTCAGTACCTTTCAGCTAAAGAGTATGGATAATTTTTTACATGGATTATATTGCCGGAAGAATATCAGAGAAGCAAATACTGGGGGATAACAGTCATAATTTTTAGAAAATGGTTGTGTGGAAGGTGCACATCTTTGCTATCTCATTAAAATATCTACTGTGTGTTTTCTCCCGGAGCAGGAAAATGCTGAAGTATCTGGAATTGCTCATTCCTCACCGCAGGACCTGCAGAGGTGCCAGCTGGAACCGATCCACGGGCCCCTGCAGCTCGGTGCTGTTCGGTGAGCCGTGGCGTGATGTGGACAGCTTGTGGCCACCCGTGGCCGCTGCCCGCGTGCCCTTCCTCTCCTGGCTGCGAGCAGTGGCATCGGGTGGTGCCCCAACACGCGTCCTCCTCAGAGACCATGCTGGCCTAGGTGGCTGCTTTATTCCAGGTGCAAGGCTTCTGGGGCTGCTGTGTAGTGCTCCAGCTGCCTTTTGCCCAAGAGAAGAACAGGAACTGAAAAGGGGGGCTTGCTCACCCTCCCTGTGTGGTTAAATAGGGTTTATTTCTGCCATAGGTGGGATTTCTGAGCTTCGTCTTTTTTCTAAAGATTGAGAGCTTGAACCAAATGTTGTCTTTAGCATCTTTTCTGTTTTAAGAACACAGTAGGAGCCCTTAATCTTTATGAAAAAAATATTCCTAAGTGGTGTTATTTCAAACTTACTCCAGACATACGGCATTATTTATTGTATTGCAACGCTGAAGGCTGTCAGTTCAGAGTGGAGTCTTGTTGTGCTTCGTCTTTCGCAGAGATGCGAGACAAATTAGGGGTGAAAGAACTTGGAGTTCAAAATGGTATGACTCACAGGACAGGAAAGGAAAGAGTTTTTGCCAAAGATGACTGGAATAATGTAAGTAGAAACTAGGTTTCTTTTGTCCAGATGATTGAATTACGGCACTTTATAAACCAGCCTGCCCCTGCAAGGGGAATAAATCCTATTGTCTGATTTTAGTGATAAAGAGTGTTAGAACAGAATGTCACAGGAAAAACACACAAAAGTGATATAGCTTTAATAATAATAATTTTTAAAATCCCTTGATGTAAGGTGGCAGTGGTGGGAAACAGGCTGACCTTTGACTTCAAGCCATAGTGTGGTCATAGACTCTGCCTCTTCCTAACCCCTGGCTAGCACTCGTTACGTGCTGATACCAGGGTGACAGCAGTGGAGAGCTGGGCAAAGCAGCTGTGTTACAACAATATAGCTAATCTTTTGCTTCAGAGGCTATTTGCAGGAGATGGCAGCAATTCTGCTGTCCAAATTAATTTAAAAATTACATTGTGTAATTGAGGCAAGTTGGCCAAAGTAGTATGGAATGGAAAAACAGGAAAGTCAGAGGAGGATGGTGGTGTCAGAAGGGGTAGGAGAAAATATTTGTACATTAAGCACCCTTGTAGGTTAGACTTACGGACCCAGCTCTGAAGATGTTTTGGCACATACTGTCTTTGTGGGTAAATATGTGCTTACAATACGCCAAGTTTGGGTTTGCCTAATCAAGGCTTCAGTACTGTATGTATTGAAAATAAAAAATGACACTGGTGCAGATCTTGGGAAGTCATTGCCCTGTACTTCCTTGATGTAGTATGCATGTAGTAACCAACAATTACTATTTATTTTCCTCTTTACTACAGAGTAACACTTCTAAGCAGCCTGACCACTGGTAAAACTGAAGATGACATCTTGAGAGTCCCGTGCTGGAAAAGAGGCAGATTTTTTGTGATATCTCAGTCTAGGCAGATGGGTTACATGTAGAATATCCCAGGGGTATGTCTTGATTGAAGAACAATTGTGGTCACCTGTGTGAGAGCCATGAGAAAGCATCCCATGATTATTGTCCTGGATCAGAGTAGATGAAGCATCCCCAACGCTTTCAAAGTCAGGGGGGTATTTTATAATTGTAATAGACAGCAGTAAGATGACTTGAGAGAAGCTTATGTGTGGTTCTGGCTACCTCCGTTCAGAAAGGTTGCCTTGAGTGGAAACGGAACCAGAGAAGTGCGGTTAAGAAGATCAAGGGAATTGATTAATCTTTTTGTGAAGAGAGATTAAGGGTTTGGCTTGTTTAAAATCTAATCAAGGTCAGAAGAGAGATTATAAATCTCTACTTAAAAATTTAGGATAGATAAAAAGAGAATTGTACCAGCTAGGAGCTGATGTGACTGTACGAAGGAATCATGATGACTGTATGATGACTGCAGTTGTGTTGGCTACTACAAGTGGGGTTTCCTCCTGATTTGAGGAAGAAGTTGTGTGTTTTTCTGAACACCTGCTAAGGAAGAACCTAAATGGCCTTACGGTGGAATTTGAGTTCTTGGAAGACATTGTGTAACTGAGTGGGAGAGTCTGAGGACAGGAAATTAGATAAAGTCTATAAATACCTGAGGCTTAACTATACGTGAGGAAAGAGGGTTAAAGGCTATTTAGCGACTGCTTTCCACGCAAATATTTGCACTGTATCAGTCATGTGCTTTTGCTGGTCACTGGTTTGGACCAGGAATTCACTTCTCACCTTCCCTGAATATTGTGGTTTCTTTTTTTTATTGATTTTTGGTGTGCATGTGTGTGGCGGGGGGAAAGATTGGGTTTTCCTTATTTTCTAAGTGAATAATTTGGCTGCAGCCGGCTAGGGATAGTGCTGGTGGTCCTATCAGTGTAAATGCTGAAGCACCCAGACAGTGTAAACTCATTCTGTATATGTATGTATATGATGTACTACAGAGGTGTAAGACATTGGCAAATCCCTTTATCGTTCTGTAGAGGCCTTATCAACTGTAAATTGCTTGGAAGGGGGTTGTCACCTGAAGTGTGAGATGATACATTGAATGGATGTACAGAAGCTCCATTCTTGTGTAAAGCTAAGTGAGCTTCCTCAACCACAAAACTATTTTGGAGTAAAAAGTGCCACTTTTGACTGATTGAAGCTAGCTGTAAAAATCGATCAAAGTTTGTACTTAACTAGTAAAATGAAAGTGTGTATATGGGGGTAATATTATTTAAAAAAAAAATAAACCAAGATTACTTAGCTCAACATTTGCAAAAGAAAGTGTGTTACCCTTTTTAAAAAAATGTTACGTTTAGAAATTTAATTTTTAGGCATTGTCTGAATTAACACATTCCTAGTAGAAGAAAGCTTGTGATTCAGCTTGAAGATTCTTTATACATCCTGATGAGAAAAATTGTTTTGTTTCCTTTTGACTTAAGGTTTCAGCCACCGAGACACAATGTGCATTATTCTATCTCTGCTCTTTCTGTCCTGCTGGCCAAAGCAAGCCAAAGGTGCCTTGCTTAGCACGTCAGAAAATCAGGATATATTTACATTTCATAAAGCAGAGGTCTTCCTTCTCACGAGTGAAATAAGTTATTCTTCAAATGTATCATTTACAGTCTAGGCTATCATGATAATGTAAAATACAGACTAGCAGAAACAGCAGTAAGAATATATCCGTAAAATTGGTAAGAGTTAGTTGTGGTTTCTTTACACAAATATTATGAAACTGAATTTCACTTTTTTTCTCATTTTTATTTAACATAAAAATGAAAGAGCATTTACTAGTATAGACAGGAATTTGGCATGAAGAGATGGGGTTGTATTCCTAACTTTGTTCTCCACGGCCCTCCCCTTAGCCCTGCCCAAAGCAAGGAAATACTGTTTGCTAGTAAAGGATAACTGATTAAATGGAGTGAAGATAATTGCTTAGGAGATTGCTAATAAGATACAGAAGCTTCCAGCCAATTTCACCAGATGAGGTTGAGCTCAGCAACCCAAAAATCGTACCAGTATTCAGTAAGTCACCTGAAATAAGTCCGTGGTCGCAACTGTTTGAAGCTCAAAAATACACCACTACACACACACACACACACACACCCTCCAATTAGAACTGCAATTAATCTGCACCTTTCAGAGTTTCAGCAGAGTGACTCTCCCACAGAGAAGGCAATACCACTGTATATTCCCCAGGGAAATGAAAAGGAATTACCTTTTTTTTTTTTTTTTTTTTTCCCCCTAGCTAAATGGAATGTATGAAATTCACTCTTGTCATTCCAGTTGTATATTATAGCAAGTGGTGGCATATACGCTTCATCCCTTACAGGGGAATAAACTCATCCCTGAGTGTTGGGGAAGTCTTCAGAACCATCAGTTATGTCTAAAGTTCAAAATATATATGTGCCTTTTCTTCCCCTCCAAGTACTGATCTTATGGTATCGTTATTACCTGTTGGCACAGCCTTTCCATATTTATGATGAGATCAGGACTGGTCTTCTGACCCTGAACGCTTCTGTGTCAACTTCAGAGCTCACTCTCTACATTTAAAGACAAGGCTGATGAGAATTATTAGCTGAATGTGCTTTATTTTGTGCTGAACTTTAAAAACTACAGATGGGTTATTTAATATATATATATAATATATAAAATATATATACAAGATAATTTGGGATCCTAAGAACTGGTGGCATGTATACAGCTCCAAATACAGCTGATGTGTTTCTTTGGTAAATACAGTTTTATATTTGTGAGCAACAGAAGCCATACTGTAGTGATTTTTGTGCGGTTTTGGAGTCTCCAGGGTGAAAAGGGGTCAACTGAGAAGAGATTAGAGCAGATGCCTGTAGCAGTCAGACATGCTACTACCAGTTGATAGTACAATAACCAGTAACCAATTAAAGTTTCTGTATGATCCATTTTGTTGGAAGGAAATGTGAGTTACTGAATGCAATATTTTGTCTTTGTGGTGGCTCCTCTACAGCCGATGTTTTTGTAAGTGAATAGATTGGCTTCTGCAAACCAGCTTCCAGCAAGGAGGTTTTTGGTGCAGACTGTACGAGAGCACTGGTACAGGAGCACTGCTCCGTGCGAGGTTTGGTTATAAAGCTTATGATCCATGTGCGGTCATTCTAGCATTTGGAGATACTAATGCTTTAAACATATTTGCATAACTATTTTGATAAAAATTCTAACTTTTAATTCCATTTAGATGAAATGCCTCTCGCTGAGTAAATGAGAAGGCAGCCTCCTCATTTTACGTGTCATAATCTTTTGCAGAGAGTGTTTGGGTTTTTGCAAACCTAAAGTTTTTTGGTAAGTCTTTCTAGGCTGAGGGAGGTTGTGATGGAATTCCTTTATGTTTTAGGGTAAAAAAAAAAAGGTGTGGGAGAAATGTAGTCCTGGTGAAAGAACAGTACTGGCACAACGACATCTATAAATTGGCCTTGAATGATTTAGGTATGCAATTATCGTTAGGGCAGCTCCTTTTAGCGCAGCTGTCTGGTGGGAGATGTAAGAAGAAAATACAAACTATCAAACAATAAGAAAATATCCAACTGGCATTTGTGCATTTAAGTGAGAGCTTATTGAATTTCTGGAAAGACTTTATATTGCTCAGAACATCAGAGGTTTCAACCCACTGGCTTTGGAGGTTTGTTCTAGTACTGTAGCTATGCCTGACCAGAATGAAATGCACAGGTGGGAAGGAGATAGATCACTGAATCATAAGATGATGGAAATTACAGGAGGGAAAAAACCCTTTCATGTCATTTAGTGCATTCCCTTGACAGCACAGAACGTGAATTCGGTCTCACTGTTAGAGCTTTTTCTAATATTCAGGATAAATTACCCTCATCCTTGCTGCATACCATTCCTCACATTTATAATCATTGCACTACGCTAGGCAGGTTTTTTTCTATTTATGTTGTCTGCCTTCAATGACTCTCGCACTTTGTCACCCCCTTATTTGTCACATACCCAAGTTGTGCACAGTTAGGTCTTTCAGCCTCTCATAACAAACCCCCTCTGTCTCATTAAGGAGAATCGCCACAGTGGTGATACTGAAACGGAATGACCTGCCAGGCAGGGATTGTTAATAAGCTGGGATCTCTGTGCTGCAGGTGGTGCAACTACCTTGATAAAAAAACAAAAAAACAAACAAAAAAAAAAAAAAAAAAAAAAAAAAAACAAAAAACTACCTTGTCCTGATTTGAAATTTCAAAATTGACATAACATTTTTTTTTTTTTTTCCTTCTCAATTCTGTTTTTGGCAGGTATGAGTTATTTTCTTCGCTGTTTTACTTTCCTTGTACGAATGATCAGCTAGCTCTTCTTAGGAGGGAGGCTGCAACATTAGGTTTTTTTTCTCAAATGATCAAATGATCCTTCCCCTCAGAATGTGACATTATTGCAGCGAACAGTTCTGATTGCCGGAGCACATGCAGGTTCCATCCTTAGGATGTGAGAATTGGTTTTTCATCTTGCTTATTATAACTTTGGGGGCCAGATCCCTGTGTGATGGAACTCCCCGGCCGCGGCGGTGCTGTGGGGGTGTCCGTGCCTGCCAGGGGTCTGCTCCCTGGGAAGGGTCCGCTGAGGATCTGGATGCTGCTGAAAGACACTTTCTCAGAATGTCTAAGTCAGTCGCTGTCAAACAGCTGAAAATCAAATGCTGTGTTTTTTAAAACAGATTTAGCAATGCAGTTTTCAGAGCAATAGCTGAGCTTTCCCTTTTTGAGCACACCATAAAGAGATTCGTTCCGTCTCAGCCTGCTCCTTTTCCCCAGTTTTCCCCTCTAAGAAGTTTTTAATTTGTCAAATAGTTTGATGTTATGGAAATTACTTGAACATCACCTTTTAGTCAGACATTCTCTGAGGAGCATGACTTATAATACAATTTAGTCAGAAATGAGTTTATGTCTTTGTAACAAACTGCAAATTACCGGGCTTGTGAAACACAACTTCTCATAAAAGCCACTTACAACCTCGCAGATTCAAGTCCTCGAGCGACAAACGGGCTTTAAACTTCCTCATTTGTCTTTCTGTATGGACTACAGAGCAAAAGTTAAGAACCCATTTGGGTTTTAACTAGGAAAAACAACATGGGAATTTCTCAGGTAGTTACACGCTTTGGTCCTGTCATCATCATGCTGTAGCGCAACTGTGGGTTTGTGGAAGAATAATTAGTGTATATTGTAAACATCGGATACTAGTTCTGCTTCACTGCGTGAAGAATAGCCTAGTTGCATGGGCAAAATTGGAACCATTTAGGAGAAATCGCTTCAGAGCTGTATTTAGAAAGGAATGGCAACGGTCTGGAAGTAGCAGTTCAGTCGTTCGCTCTTTCTATACGGACCCCAGCTATGTAAGTGATCTACGCCACACAGCAGTGCAGTGTGTTCCACCCCAGCGGATTCTTGTCTTGGTCCGTTCTGAAACAGAGGATCTCCTACAGCGCTGAGCCCCTAAGGGTTGATGCTGCTGAGTACCTCGCAGGATTAAGGAGCCCCTATGGGCTCATGCCGTTGAGTACCTCACAGGATTAAATGTACGTTATCCAGCATGTTGTCAGGTCTGTGTCCTTGCTCTCCACAGAGCCACCTAACGTGTGCCGAGAGCCCCGGCCGGCCCCCAGGAGCTCACTTAAGCACGTGAGCAGTCTTGAACTGAAGCATGAGCTCTGGGCATCTGCAGGATCCAACGGCCTGGGACTTATCCAAACTCAATGCAGTTCATCATAACGTGGGGAGCTTCTTTAATGGTCTTGGTATCCTTCTCCAGGTGAAGTTCAATATTTTTAATTATGTGCCTAGTTCTGTATGAATCAATTTCTTGAATTTTTTTTTTTTCCGTAGTTGCATATAGTTCTTCATTAAATGCTTTTCTTTTAAGTGCAAGTAGAGTTGTTAATATACTAGTGCTGGTGTGGAGAGAGGGAGAGGGTGTGAACAGGGTGTGATTTAGAGTTATGTGTTTCAGACTTGCCCAAGGAGTTTATGCTCTTGCTTTCCACTCTCCACTCATCTTAATTGTTATGCTAAATTTTTTTAAATTAATTCTCTCTACTAATTTACTGTGATTTATTCTGATGGCTCTCATTTTGTATTGTACCAATATTTCTTGTACCTGTATGCATATTACCTGTCAGAGTGAATTATTGCATCAGTTAAATGGTGGCTGTGATTTCAAAAAACAAATCAGCATGCAAAAAGCAAAGATTTTATTTGGAAAATAAGTTTGGTGAAATTTCAGGTAATTGAAGATGGAATTGAAAGAAAAAATATTTGTGTGTGTTTGCCACTAATGAATATTAAGATTTTAAGTGAATATATCAAGGATGTCATCTGCCCGTTTTCTGAGAAATGGAATAGTTCATTAATTAAAATCTTTGCTGCCTCTTCTGGATGGCATCTTGCAGAAACGATCTGGGGAAGGTGCATGGCAAACCCCATCTGAAGGAGCCTGCATGTCGATGACGTGCCTGCTTTTAGTTACTCCTGTCTGGCAGCTGGATGTTGTGTGTTCAGGGATGCTACAGATCATGGACCCCGTCTCATCCCTGCAGAACAGACCGTTTATATGATCTGCAGCAGTTACTGCCTCAGACTTATTAAAAGTCCTTTACAATATACCAAGTGAATATTGGTTAGGAAATTGCTGCTTCTTTTCTGTCCACAACAGACCACGGTATCTCAGTCTCAGCCACTGGTGTCTCGCACCAGCCCCCGTACAATGCCATGGGAGATTTTTCCCATGTCCCTTCCCAGCCAGTGTTCCTGGCTGCAGAGCTCATGTATCATATTTCCAGGCCTTCGGAGACCTTTGCAAAACATAGGTCTGCCAATGCTGATGGTTCAGCCTTTCTCTGATAATTCGGATTTCTTTCTGTGTGCAAAAGCAAGAAATTTTAGACATAATGGCTTTGCTTCCTCTTGTTCGCCTGATTATAAACCAAATACGTTTCAGTGCAGACACATCAAATGAGAAAGGCACAAACTGTGGAAAAGAAAATGAGCGTGATTTATTAGCTGAGACATTGCACTGAGATCGGGAATGGGGCCGATGGTAAACCCTGCCTTTATCTTCTGTGACCTTGGATAAATCACCTGTTAGCTCTTCCCCCCCGCCTTCGATCACGCAGCACCTAAGCCTGTCTAGACAAAGACCGTGTCCCAAGGTTAAATGGCTGGAAGGGCTCGCTGGGGTCACCGGGATGATCCCCCTGCTCCCGCAGGTGCCTCTGCATGAGGTGTTTTGTTTCGGGTGTCCCCGCTGCCCCCACGTAGCCATGTGTATCGCGGGTCACAAACCTCTCGGCAGCTCCAAACGACCAACGTAACGTCTTCAGTAAAGGGATGCGCAAGGCGCTGCGGTAGGAGCAGGGGATCACTGGAACGTGTGGTGCATCGTGCCATGAGTAATAGGACAACAGGGCCCTGGCTATTGATACAAAACAAATAATAATGGGAAACGGTGGTTGACAACTCTTTATAAAAGCAAACCAAAATGTGTTTAGTGGCAAATGAGGAAAACAATAAGCAAGGCAGACCTTCTGCAGTGCAAGCTATCAATTTCTGAATCCTGTTCTGAAGCAAATACTGGAGATAATTGGTGATTTCTCTATTATGTTCACAGGTGTTGAGGATCTGGGGCATTCAGCATCAGCTGTGCATCCAGAAGATTGCCGGCTTGTTCCTAGAGATCTGAAATCCCATTCTTCTCTCTATTTCAGTGAAGCTCGTAGATGGCCATTTAGCTGTTACTGGAAACAGAGCAGGAAATGAGCAGAAGGGTCGGAGGCAGTGGGTAAGCTGTTAGCTGTGTCCTGTGCAATTCAGTCTTGAAACAGGTAAAGGAAAAAGGCAAACCGACCTTTCTGCATTTTCCAGGGCTGGGGGGGGGGAGGGGGGGGCGCGGAAATAAGCTTCTAAGTGTGTCCTTGGAAGAGATTTCCAAGGAAAATGGAAGAGAAAGTTCAGAGGGATGAAAAGAAACACGACCCTTTACTTTGGATAGGAAATTATCTTATACTGATGTAGCCCAATTGTGATGTTTTGTGACACTCCCTGGAGAGAAATATGGCTACTCTGCTTCTCCTGAATTTTAGTGGAACTAGTGCACACTAGCTGAAGTCCTCCAGCCTTTCAGATTCGAAAGGGGTTTAGGGTTTGGTAAAGGTTCGGTGTTTCAAAGAGACACAAAATCTTCATGTGTCTTCAGTGAAACAACCGTAATAGAAATAAAACTCCTCATCTGAGGTGTTCTAGGGTTATCTCTGAGATAGCTAGCCTTGGTGTGGCTGCCAATTGCAAACGAACTTGGTTATAAAATTCCTCTTCATCGCCACCTTTCCCTATCCCCGAGGTTAATTCTGAAATATGCATGAAACGTAATTAGTGCAGATCCGTTTCTGCCGGCACGTTTTACACAAGTGGCTCGCGGTGGCAGACCTGGATGTATTCATACTAAAATGATTCAGTTAAATGTAATACCACTTGGTATGCAGCATGAGTGTTGTTTGTCTTCACAGTACTTTAATGATGCACTGCAGTCTTTGGTATCGAGGCACTACCTGCATCTCAATGAAGAGCCACGGTTGCTATACAGGGGAACGCCTCTGATAACGTCTTCTTGAGCTCAGCCCGAACAGCATCCTTTATCTACTGCTTGAGATGCAAACCTTAGAGCATATTGTGTTCTGATAACGGGGTATTGTGAAATTTTTTTCCTCACTTTGTTTGGTGCAAATGAATGTTTATAGCATGGCAGCAGTACCACGATCTGATTACAAAAGAAAAAAAAAAAAACAAAAACCCACAAACCCCAAAGAAAAACAGCCAGTGATCTAGTTTACTGTCAAAGCCATCTATATGTGCCCACCTATCTGAAAGCGCAATTCAGAATCCTTTCCCTACGGACAGAGTGTTTTCAGGTTAAAGGAACAAACATATACCTCTAAAGCTTTAAGAGAAGTTAAGATTATTTGGAACTCTGTTTTCGAGAAGTTACTTGACTGTTTCATTAATGGGGACACTAATGCAATCTCTTCGTAGGTGCCTGCATGGTTAGCAATTATCCATGTACAATTTTTTATTTTTTTTTTTTGGTTACCTGTAACTCTGTGCTAAAACAGCTTTAGAATTGTTGGAGCTTATGCTGGTAAATTGTCTGCCGAGTTGTCTTTCTCAAATAGTTTCTGGTGCACCTGAAATCTATCATCTTCAAGTGTAGCTTGTATTTGGATCAGGCTCCGAAGGCATGATCAGTATTTGATTTGTTTTTTTCCTGTCTCAGGAAGCTGAATCAAAATGTCAGTTGCCCACACGTAAGCAGAAAATTGTCTCGAGCTCAGTGTAGATGCATCACGCCGTAGCAGAAACACAGTGGTGCAGGCTTGGAGCCAGAAGAGGTAACGACAACCTTCTGCCAGACCTTATAGCCACACGTGTACGCACTAAGTCAGTGTTTGAGCAGGTCAGGAGGAGACACAGGACTTGGTCTTGACATTGGGGGCAACGGGCTACTGAAGGGGAGGATTTTCATCCCTTTTCGGCTGTGGCAGGTAACCCTAACTCCATGCGATGGCTGAAGGAGTTACTGAAAAATCTGAGTCTTCAGCACTGGTGTCCTAGCTGGTTTTCAACTATGGCTGTTGGATTTTGCCAGGGCAAGTCCTCTTCCATTTATAACTGACTAAGAGTCCTTCCTTTGCTGCCCTAATGCCACAAAATACGTGTATGCATTTATCTTTGCAGTAGCAGATGTTCCCTGGGCAATGGACCAACTCCTGTATGTTTTCTGTTTAAGACTTCAAAGAGATTTGGACTATTAAGTATAAAATTAATTTTGTTATTAATAAAGTGTTACTTAGCAAGAGGAACACTGTTTTCAAGGTACATATGTTTTCAGTTTAGCTGTTGAAATTGAAGGCTCTGTGAGCCACAGAATCGGAATCAAAAGGAGAGGATGACTAAACCCCATAAGACAGCAGCAGCACTTGGATGCTTTTATTTTAGGGACAAACCCAGTTTTTTGGTAGTGGTATTCAAGAGTTAGATCAATGCTGGAATTTGGATGATCAATTTGTGCTGATGTAACACCGAAAAGTTAAATACCTGAAGCACAGACAGTAATCTGGGATACAAAGCGCTGCCGAGGAGGCGATGCCAGTGCGGCAGCACTGGGCCACCCTTGACTTGGAGACCTGTGTCAGTGCTGGGCTGAGCGGACGGATCCTTATCTCAATCTTTTTGGAATATATGCTTCTTTGGGCTTCATACTGCGTATTTAGCATGTGTAAAACAGGAGTACTGAAGAAGTTGATACCCGTGGACGGGAGAAAGGGTACTTTTTCCGTCAGGATTCCAAAATATCACTGTATACCGAACTCATGGAAAAAAATCATGCCCTGGCCAAATGGGAACAGCTACTCCTCAGATAGTCTGGGATTTCTGTTAAGAGTGATAATTAAGCCTACATTTAAAATTTGGAAAATTCCCTGTTTGAAGTTGGGGGAAAATGGTGGTTATTGGTGGTTAGAAATGTTTTGCTTGCTGTGGACCATCCGTCAGTCTCGCTCTGATTCCTGCATACAGCACTTCACAGAACTACTGGCTCAGAGGAACAAAATAAGAAGTTGCTGCACGGTGATTTGGGAGTGCATGCTAATACTACAGCTAATTCTGGCTGCAGTGAGCGTCATGGATTTAACATGAAGCGTTGCATTTTTAGTGCATTTTTCTGATTTAAACATTTCTTCAAGAAAGCTTGTAATGAAAGTAATACTCATGTGAAGGAGAACAGAATAATCTCAGAAAAGCTTAAAATACAAGTCTGGTAGTCTGTTTAGATGAATCAGCCTCTTCCATAGAACAAATCTGTCTCACGGCTATAAATGGATGTGATCTAGATCACAGATTTATTTCCCTTAGATATTTAGAGTAGTTAGTGTCTAGATTTAAACCTAACTTCTTGCGCTGTGGCTTGTGCTTTTTATTACTAAAGCTAGTTTTGCTTTTTAGTATCTGGAGCCATGCCTGGGTGTGAAGTTGATAAGTACATCTAGGGCAGGTACCTGTGAAAATCGTGTTTTCTGGGCTGTAAATGTGCATCTTCACTTATGCTTGTGTATGAGCCTTTGACATCTCCTGTGCTGTGTTTTATTTTCCCCCTCTGCTGTTAAGTCTTCCGCTCATTCAATTTTAGATGCCGATTTTCTTGAGCTGAGCAGCACCTGCCTTCCAGTAAGTATGTCTATTGAGTCTGGCTTGTTCAATATCACCCACTGATAGATACAGAATTGTTTTATATAATAACCCACTTTTTATCGTACTGGAACAGTGCCACCATGTGCAGAGGGTCAGCCGAAGCTGGGCCATGTGCTCGGTTTCCACCGGCATGTACAGCAAAAGCTGAATGATGCAGTTAGGATATCCTCTGCCCGCTTTAAAAGGCGAGATTTAACTATGCAACTATACACTGAAAATTGTTTGCAATTACTAGTAAATGTATTAATAAAAATAGCTATCTGAAATTGCTTAAAGGGGGGGAAAAAAACCCTTTTATAACCTCTCATCCAGAAAACTAGTCTTTGCAAAAGCTGGGATGCAAGACATAGAATTTGATGTTAAATTTAATGCTTTCACCATCCCGAGTGATCATACCCTGAACTGCTCCCACAGTGGCCCGGGGTAAGCTCGAATAGGTAAGTGTACATGGAAATAACCGGTTTGCCAGCTTCACTGTGAAATGCTTGTTTGTCAAGGAACCCTTGAATTTTACTGCTTTGGTAATCAAATCTTGCAAGATCAATCATGAAACTTCAATTTCTAGAAGTTGTCTGGAGCTGTAACCATAACTGTCCCACCCTGAACCAATTTCCCCACCTTTCTGAATTTCTCTCATTTTGGGGTACAAGCGCGTTGCTGGGTCTGGTGTGCCTTTTGTCTGACAATTGTGACATAGTAACAGAGCTTATGCGTCTTCATGTCACTTCTCATAATATATTTTTTTCTTTATCACTCGATAGGAACTTCTCCCTCATGCTCCTTGTTTAAATTACCCTGGATGAGTTGATCATGAGCCTCTGCCTGTTGGATGCTGGCCACGGAGGAGAAGCGGGGTCTCGGGAGGCAGCCCTGTGCCATTAAAAGTTGTTCTAACATATTAAAAACTTCTAGTAATGGAGTCTTCATTAATTCCTCAAATAATTCATTCTAGACTTATGTTGTCCTGGGAGGGAAAAAAGAAAAGAAAAAAAAAAAAAAAAAAAAAAGCTTTTAAAAAGCAGTTCGAGGTCCCCAATGCTTGCCTCTCCTCCCGTGGTCACGGACAGCGATTCCCTTCTCACAGTGCACCAGCCTCCAGGTAACTGGGATCGTTACCATGTCTTTCCTCCGTTCCCTCTGTGCTAAAATAATCGCATACCTATGCCTTGTTGCTCTCCTTGATCCAGATCTTCCCCGTGGACCTCTCTCCAGCACTGGACCTGATTGCAGGGGAAGCCTTACCAGTTCTAACGCTTCACAAGTGCTGCAGATATGTAAATATATCCTTAACTTCTGGGTTTTGTAAAAGAGTAACAGCTGAAATTATCATGGTTTCTGACTCTGTCCCCACTGGCAGGTTGTACCTCCCAGATCCGTGTCACTCGATCCTTTCCATCAGCCAGCTGGTGGGTGGGGTGGTGGAAGGGAGCAGGACCCCTGCCCACTGCCGGCACAGCCACGCAGCCCACCCGCCCGCTCCACCTGCTTTGCTTCTCTCTTACAATAGTTTCATCTTGACAACTAATTAGGAGAATGCCTGCCTAAAATTAAGATGTATGAAATGAACTGCTTCTTTCTGTTATGCTGCAGTGAAGGGAGATGAGATGTGCTTTGTCCTTGACGAGTGAGTGATGCTGCTGCTCACCTCGTGGTACCCTTTGCTGCTTACCACTAATGTGATTATATTATTCCTGACTTTTTTTTTTTTCTTTTTTTTTGGGGGATGGAAGTAATGCTGTCATGTTTTTCTTTTCTCATATTTTTTCTGCCCCTTCTAGCAGACAGGGAGAACAACTGCCTTTTTCGGTTTCCTGCTATCGTGCTTTTTTCCATGATTCCTCAATGAGAAGATTTCGAGGTTCACTGCTCACACTTTGAAAACATCCGTCTTGTCCGATTATGATCTGACCTATTTCGAAGAGAGCTCTTACCCTTCTGTCATTGGTGTTAACTACCTGCTTGACACCTTTAATAAGACTAATTAAGTAATGCATTGGGCACCTTGGCCTTCTTGGCATTGCTGATACCTTACTCTCTCTAATGAACCAACACTTTCCCCTGGTTTTCCTCTTATTCCTCTTTATGACTCTGGCAAGTGGCTTTTCACTGTAGTGTGTGCCTTGGGAATCTTTTTAAATTATTTTTTAATATTTTATTTTGGTTTTGTCCTTTCATGTTTGTGTGATCATACTTGTCAGTCATCTTGATTCTGTTAGTTGCTTAGAAAGCATTACATATATGTATATATCTCTCTATGTACATATAAAACCTGAGATTAGTGATCTGCTGTGAGTCATGATAGCTCCCATGATCTGTTTTTTTTCTTTAATGTTTCCAGCATGTTTTTGAGAAAGTGCATGATTTTTTAATATACATTATAATCTCTTTTTTCCTCCTCCTTTCCTTTCTGAGCAATCTGTACCGTACCCTCTCAGTATCCTTCAATACTCAGCAGCGAGCTTAGAATGCACAAGAAAATGCCAACATTTGCGTTAAAAGGAAAATGGTTATAATCAGAATTTAGTTTTTGCTCTGCTTGAGAAGTTTTTAAGGGCAGAAGCAGTCTTTGTAATTTGGTAGGTATGAATTATATTGGCTTCTCAAATAAACGTAAAGGGCAGCTTCGCCCTGCCTCACTTCAATGGGATTTTTTTACAAGTATACAAGAAAGTATTTTTGATAATTTTGAGCAGTTGCTAGACCAGTATGATGTTTATGCCCTAAGTATTCAGATCAAACATTTTATGCTGTAGAGTTACTGCGGTTAAGTTGCATGCGCTGGCTGCAAAACCCAGGATATTTTCTTAGGTTTGGGTTGTGTTTCTTCACAATGCACTTTTTAAAGTTGTCTTTTAAAATGTCAGAACTAGTGAGAAACTTTGAGGAAAGAATTTGGAAGGTGTTATGCATTTGCTTCCAGGAAAAATTCCCGAGTTGTTTTTGCAGTGGACAGTACAGTGTGGCTGTTTTACTGGTGAGATGAAAATAACAATGAGCGAGTACGAAGCATCTTCACACAAACAGTGGCTCAGGCATGAGGTGACGTGTAGAGGATTCACTATGATGCCTCCTAAGTATCAAGTGCCTGACAGTCCTAAAAATAGGATTCTAACTGTGATAGTACAATTAAAAATGACCCTTTCTGATGGCACTGCAAGGTGATTTCTTGACTTTGGATTGAAGTAAGGCGAGGTGTGACTCTGACCTAAGTTTACAGCAAATGACAGCAGAGTTACCTTTGAGCGAGTTCACGCCCACTGACCAAAACAGAAAAGAAACAATCACAGTGGATTTTAAATGAAATTTCTCCTAACTTGTAAATCTGAGCTTCCTGATGAATGCTAACGTACAGCTGCTGTCTTCACAGTCTCCTTGAATTTCACTTCCCAGGGGTTGGTGATTTATTACTGAGGGTGTCAGTTCTTCGAAAGAAATAAGGCCAATCCGCCTCACCACCGAACAGCCTCTGTCAGACGTGCCTCCCGAGCTGGAAGTGGCACGTGGCCGTATGCGCGGTGCTGCCCCGCTTCCCCCGGCTGATGACTCCCAGGGAGCGAGTCTGTGTCTTCCTGGGAGCTTTAATAGTGTGGGAGCAGAAATCTTTTTAAATAATTGAAAAAGGGGGGAGGGGGGGGGGGGAGGGGTAGAAAGTAAGAATCGGTGTCAACTGCTCTGTGATTTGCATTTCAGATTCTAGTGTGTTCTAAGTTCAGAGCACATATGTATGAGATTATTTTAATGATGTATATAGCAAGACTTTGTATTTCATCACGGTTTCTGCTTTCCCCTAGGTAATTAGCTCAAACACAGCATCTACTGTTGTCTTCTTGCTGACTGACAGTGGGCAGAAAATCAAACCATTTACTGGTTGTCATGGGGATGCTGAGTTCTAGCACTGTGGCGCTGGATGCAAGGGAGATGAGGCTGTTCACCGGGAACACAAGTGGAACCGTAAAGGTGTAGGAAAGCTCATTCCTCTCCTTTAGCCTTTCAAGGTATTGGCTTGTCTCACACTTTTACCCATACTGATATAAAATGTCAAAACAACAGCTTATTGTTTTCCGCCGCCTTGCTAAGAAAGATGTTGAAGCCATAATGCTGTTGGGAAAATGGAATTTGATTTCATCACTCACCTAAAACCCTAGATATATACACGGACCATGTCGTATAATCCTTGCTTCAAGGACTGTGCAACATATGGTAGAAACCCAGCTTTTCTGACTCGATTATTTCCAGTTGGCTAAATGAGAGAGGCTGTATCAGAATCATAACGAGGATCTGACCTCAGTGGGTTTTGCTGCCCTTTAGCGCAGCTTTCTAGCAGCATCTCTAACGTACCATGCCTAGTGTCATATCAGACGCTTGAAAACCAAAGCAGGACGTTTAGTTGGAGTACTCCTCAGTCAGAGAGACGTGTCATCAACTGGTTAATACATTTGTCATCTCCAGATTGAGATTTTGAAATGGGAGCTATGTTGCTTACGATCATAACCTGCTAGTTTCTACACTGGCAGTGTGCACTTAAATGGTGGTGGGTTAAAAGGTGATAACGATTAAACAGGTTTGTAAAGCTCTCAAACATCTGGTCACATTGGAAACCACTGCATGAACTAAGGAGGCTTCGGTCTTGGACCTTAGCATATACGTTACAGGTGAAAAAACCAGCTTCACAACAAACTGGCTAGTGTGTAGCGCTGTATTAACCTGAACGCACATTAAACCCTCCCCAACTTCCTGACCAAACTGATCTCTTCAGAGGGGGCCAGCTCTGACACATGCCATTTCATTTGCTAGCTCTGTACTGAACCCCATCCTATACATCAGGGAGATGTTAGCAGAAAATCCATACGCAGAGAATTCATGGTGCTGCAGAGCGAAGGGTGGTGGCGGAGCGAGCACTAGCTTAATAGAAGCAACGCACCGACTGAGCAACTGAGCTGCCCGAGGAATCCGCTGCCTGGTTCCCAGCGCGGTGCTTGCTCGCTACACCGTGCTGTTGCTCAGCTTTCCCGGTGATGCTTCAGAAAGTCATTACATTTGGTTCCAAACACATCATGTAGCTTGTTTATCCTGGGGGTTGGATGAAAGGACTGACTTCAGTCACGAACTCGCTGAGAGTTGGACGTACGCTGTGTAGCGGCAGGAAATACAGCGGTCTAAATCCAATGTACCAGCTCAAAGTATATCTGGCATCTGGTGGTACCTCGCAGGCAGAAACTGCTTAATATAATGGCAAACTCTTTTAAATGTTATGTTCTGGCTGCCTTGATCTCAGTCTTGCACGAGCTTGATCTTTCTCACCCTTCTCCTTTCCCCATTATCTGGGACGCTGATGCTGAGATTAATGTGAATTATACTCTTGGCTTTGTCTAATAAGTTGTGCTCTCGAGGAAGGTTACTTCAGAGAAGTGGGAAGCCCTACTAAACACTAGTAATAATATGCATTTCCTGGAAAAGAGGCTTCTCTTAATGCTACATTAGGACTTGACTAAGTACAAAAGTTCTGTCTTAGAACATTAGGTCTCTTAGGTCTTCAATTTACTATACCTGTCTTCCATTTCGACTTTTTCAAAAGTAGCATTACAAACCCATAGCCCTACTTGAAATAGTTATAAAAAGAAAAAAGCAGGTACAATGGCGGTCTTCTCAAAGAATAAGCTAGGGGAAGTCCAAATTTTAAGAAGAGTCAGAGATTTAAGTCTCTGTCCTTAAGCTGGGGTCAGGTGCTCCCAGCGGGGATGCTATAGCAAGGGGATTCCTTATTTCAGTTTTCATGTCTTGTAAATAAAACGTGAAGGTGAAGCCTCCCTGAATCCAACTTACATAAAACAAATGTATGCAACACCTTTGAAATAAATTCCTGCCGTGATGTATGCATAGTTGGAATAACCGCGGGTGAAGTGCATTCCAGGTTTAATGGCAAATACATCTTACCTGAAATTACTGTCAATATACATTCTTGCTGCAGGAATTATATTGCATTTAAAATGACATGTATCACCAATATTTCCCAAACTGCATCTTCTGAAAAGTTATTTTAATCTGTAGAAGCCAGACTGTAAATGAATGAATATCAACCCAGGAAAAGCACATATTGGTGTGTGGCAAGTGGCTTTTGCGCAGGCGCTTAAGGCTCTGATTAGAGCGATGGAGTTTGTTTTATTTTCTATGGTGTCTTTTCAATGAGTTGTTTTTTCTTTCAATTGTAGATACAGCTTTGATTGTTTTAAATAAAGACGAGTTTTATCTGGCATGGTGAGCAGAAAGGCACTGTGAATCTGTAGACGATAAAACACAGCTGTACTATGCAAAATGTTGCAGGCAGAGTAAATCCTGTTTGTACTCTGTGCGTTAGACAGGACTAGAGGCCTCTGTTTTGGTGACAGTCTCATTTTCTTCCTCCCAGGCTATCGAGACTATTATTTCTCAGCTGGGATCACTTGACTGACTGGTCTTTTTTTTCTCCCTAAAAGCAAATGGGAAAACTAAAAACAATATTATTGTTACTGATTATTTCCACCACCACTTTCTATCTGGCAAAGTCTTATTAAATTACTATAGGTACAGGCAGCTATTGTTTTTCTCCGATTGTAATTTTGGCATGTCCACCCGTATCCTGCATAATCTTGCTATTATAATTCCTTGGGGAGATACAAATTTTTCTGTCTGCTTTAGTTTGTCTCTTTCCAATCAATAAAGAGAAACAGAAAGAAATTTATCAGTGAAATGCTCTATTTAAATTTCCTTGGCTTTCACACAATTCTGTGTAAGCACAGTAATCCCTGGAAAAGCATCAACACCGCTTCTTCAGGTGGTAGGTCTGTACCCGTGCTGTAGAGCCGAGTGTCATTTGAGGTTAGGTTGTCTCTGTACTTTGTTGGTAACAGATGCTATGAGATACTCATACAATTATGTATCTATTGGAGTCACTGTAGCGGCGATGTTGGCGATATCACTGATACGTCTGCTGATGAGAACACATCCTCTGCAAGGCTGGTGCTGCACAAGCTGGGTGCAGCGTTCAGTGCCGGCAGAGAAATCCTATTTGTGGTGGTTGCCGTTTTTGTGGCGGTTGCCGTTTTATCCTTTGATTTGCCAGCAGACAGCATTTTTATGGCAGCTCAGTTCAAAATTCAGTTCAAACTATTAGAAATAATAATCATGTTTAAGACAATACTGATAAAACACTTCTCCGTAGTAGTAAGGTGTGACTGGATTAATTTGTTTGTGACTGGTTTATTTGTGTATCTTTTATGAGGGTAATTACAGCCTTCTACCTGAATAACGTAAAGCAATTTTCTGTTCAAGCTGGAGAAGGGAAGGGGGGGTTGATACCAGTATCATACTCTCCGTGCTGCATTTTACTGCCATGTACTCCTGTCACAGATAGCAGAATGTTTATTGCCTAATAGATCGGCCGGGAACGTGCCCTCGTTACTGCACAAGGCTGGCTCTGTCCCCACGCTGGCTGGTGGCCAAGCTGTATTACTTTCCCAATGTGACCAAATCAGATCATAGGAACAGGGAATGGTTTGGGTTGGAAGGGACCTTTTAAAGGCCATCTAGTCCAACCCCCCTGCCATGAGCAGGGACATCGTCAACTAGATGGGGTTGCTCAGAGCCCCGTCCAACCTAGCCTTAAATGTTCCCAGGGACAGGGCATCTACCATCTCTCTGGGCAACCTGGGCCAGTGCCTCACCAGCCTCATTGTAAATTTCATCCTTACATCTAGTCTAAATCTACCCTCTTTTAGTTTAAAACCATTGCCCCTTGTCCTGTTGTAACGTGCCCTTGTAAAAAGTTTGTCTCCATCTTTCTTACAGGTCCCTGTAGGTACTGGAAGGTGCTGTAAGGTCTCCCTAGAGCCTTCCCCTCTGCAGGCTGAGCAACCCCAGCTCTCCCAGCCTGCCCGCACAGCAGAGGGGCTCCAGCCCTCGAGCATCTTCCTGGGCTCCTCTGGACTTGCTCCAGCAGCTCCGTGTCCTTACGCTGGGGGCACAGAGCTGGACGCAGGGCTGCAGGGCGTCTCTTGAGAGCAGAGCAGAGGAGGACAATCCCCTCCCTCGACCTGCTGGCCACACTGCTGGGGATGCAGCCCAGAGCACGGTTGGCTTTCTGGGCTGCAAGCGCACAGAGCTGGCTCATGTCCAGTTTTTCATCCACCAGTACCCCCGAGTCCTCCTTGGCAGAGCTGCTCCCCATCCCTTCATCCCCCAGCCTGTGTCGATACCGGATCATTTTGAGAGTCAAGGACAAACGCATGTTTATATTGGGAAAAAAACCTCTGGACAAGTTTTTTTCAAATACAAGCTTTTTTTCTCCCAGAGGTGTGTAGGGATGTGTGTGATTTACAGTGGAGGGACTGAAAGGACACTTGGGTGCATATCATCGTACAGGCATCAAAACAACCTTTTTCTGTGTGGCACATCATGCATGAAAGTACAATGTGCACACAAAAAGAATTTAACAATATTTCAAATGTAATGCTATATGTAATCTTTATTCCTCATTGATTTCACTTTGAATTGGTATGCTTTTAGCTGTTTAAATAACTCACTGGCTTAGATGGCGTGTGTTCCTTTGGAGCTTGTTGTAGCAGAGATAGCAGGTAAAGCATTTCAGCCTTTAATTTAGATGCTTTTTGATAGTGAAGATTGCAAGTCCAATTTTTGCTAATAGAATTGGCAATTACACAGGCACTGAAAGAAGACACGAGCCAAAGCTCGTGCCTCGACTTCAAGGAAGCAGGACTGAAAGCCCTTGAGAATGTACCTTATTACCAGCCTAATAGGGGCAGTGAGAAACGCTTCGCTCCCGCCCGCTTCTCCCATCCTCTCGTCTCAGAGACCGAAGGAATCAATCTGGGCGGGAAAGTAGTTCAGAGTCTACAGGCAGGCAGGCTGAGCGCTGCTGCGATGGTCCCAAATGTAAAGCTCGTAGTGCAGAGCTCCGTGTTGGCACCACAGCTCTGCGTTACCCCGAGGTGACACGCGCTGTGTTGGTGCTCAGAGAAGAACCTGACACGAAGCCCCGTCCCTTCCAGGGACAGCTGTTAAGTGGTGGGGGTGGGGGAGGCATTAGCGATACACAGAACAGCAAAGGCCTTCAGACCTTCTTGCTTCCTTAGAAGACCTTGACCAGTATTTTAATAGCCTGATCTTTATCAAAAGCACGTTTTTAGTGACCAGTGTTACACCCATACAGGAACACAAGGAATTCTGTTAACTTTTTAAGGTGAACTTCCATACAGCACGTGTCTATATTAGGTTTGGTAAGAATTATTACTTTTTTCTGTAAGTTTGGCTCAAGATTGGTGGATTCATTTAAACTTGGTGCTGGAAAAGTTATTTGGAAAAGCAGTATGGAAAATGCCTACCTTAAACTCCGCTCTAGTCCTCCAACGCCTCTGCAGTCCACATTAGGTGAAAAAACAACTTCTCCAGGTGATTTTGTTGAGAACTGGAGGTGACGTATTGTATTTTCCTGGGCGTATAATAACCTGGGAGCTACTAAATTACTGATAATTGAAGGGGGGGGGGGAGGAATTATTTACAAGTTTGTCCTCAGAATGACAAAAAAGCAGCCTCAAGGTGCTGCTCGCTGTTCACCTCCACACTTCCAATATATTCTCAAGGCTATTGCTTCTGTCTACTGTCACAGACCTACATCAGCATTTTCATATCGTTACCTTCAACGAGGAGCATTCCCTTAATTTCTGCCTTGTTTAGTTCTAGACTATAAATAACACTAACCGCTCACGAAACCGAGTCTTGCAGAGCCCTACCCTGGAGGCTACTCAAAACCTGAACATTTCATTGGTTTGACAGTCTTTACAGACTAACGTCTTATATATAATAATCATCATGCCAGTTGGAAATCCATAATTATGGCCCACTCTAAACGGTAGCACAGTAGACGAGAAATAATGTCAAGTACTCCGCTGAAGGAAGTGTGCTGAGAGTGTTTGTCAAGCCATTTTCTCTATGTGATTCTTATTCTGGCTCCCTCTCCCCAACTCACCAGTCAGTATGATGGGAAAATAAATACAGGTATTTATGCCCATTTCTGGGAATGCTGTTGTCTCGGCACAGACAGTACCCAGGAGGGCTGTAAGAAATAAATTGGTGATCTATTGCGTGTATATGTCAGCTAGGATGCGTATCTGTTTGACTGCTTCGGAAAAGCTAAATATTTTAGATGAGGAAGGCTTATGATGCTGTGAATGTCACTGATATGTCAAAGGAACAATAAGCTTATTGAGCTTTTAGGGGTCGATTCTTCAGCCTCCTGCTGTTGCCAGTACCCTGAGTAACCTGGTGTAGAGCTATTGCCAATGCTGCTGGGGAGCTGGCTGTTGGAGCCCCGGGGCTCCCTGGAAAATGTGCCTGCTGCTGCTGCTGCTCCTGCAATCCCAAAGACCCTCTCCAGGAGTCACGAACCCAATCTTTAGGTGATGTAAATCGGCCTTGCTCCTTCTAGATCAGCAGAGTCAGAGAATCGATGTTAGCTGAGGATCTGGCCCAGTAATTAGGCAACCTTTTTTCTGTTCAGACAGCTGCTTGTGTGTAGACAACTCATTGATGTAGTGGCTGGGATGTGCAAATGAGGTAGAGCCTGTGTTTTGTGCTCATTAAAGAAGGCACTAGAAATCTCATATGGCCACCATCTGCCGCGTTGTTTGTTGAGTTTGATCGTTAGTCAATGAATGGTTCTACTGAAATTCAGTGATTAATCTCCGGGATGTGATTCTCTTTATCACGATGAAGGATGGCAGAATTTAGCTCATTATAATAAAATTGTATGAATGTGCAAATTCTCTTCAAAAGACATTGGGATTCATAAAGCAGTTAAGTGCAAAAACTGGGAAAGTTAGCTGTGAGGTTTTGTAATGCCTATTTACAAACACAAGCTCCTTGATAAAAGCTGGGAATAGCTCCTGTAGATACGCAGCGACTAAACCAGCAATGTGGTTGTGCTTGAAGGACTTCAAGAAAGCGTACAATGTCTGCAGGCGACTTTAATGACCGACACCAATTTCAGCAAGCTATCGTGAGGCTTTTCATTCTAGACAGTAGAAGGAATATTTCATTGACAGGTGTTTCAAAGTATTTTCTGTACACTGGCTTCGCTCAATTTCTCTATAATGAATAAAGTGAAATTTAGGGAAAAGGCAGGTTATTAATGGCCCTGATTTATTAAGCATGTAACAATCTTTAATTTTCTCATCCTAAAAAACCCAACAGTTCAATTAGAGACCTTGGACTTTTTAATTGCATGTTGGAATAGTTTTTCAAGCAACAAAGCATTAAGTCTTGTTATGGATCCATTTCGGGGTTTATGTGAAATGATTTGACCATAACTGATACTGACAGGGAATTTAAATAGTCTCTGCTGGTACCTTCAGCTGTTTTCTGTCTTCAGGATGTAAAATGTATTCTCTGTAGTTTCTACTGGGCATTCTTTGAATCTGCATCACATGTCTACAAACCAAATTGAAAAGCTGTGGGTTTATTTACGATGTTCTAAGAAATCTGTTCGTAGGGCTATTGATTTCGGTTTTTCCCCTTCCTCTTGATTTCCCCTTCATCTATATTCAGTTTCAACAGTTACTTTCAATCTATATTGACTATATATAAATATATATAATATATTTTATATATATGAAACTAGAAAGAAAACTTAATGCAGAAATTTACTTTGGATCACAGTATTCATGAATAGAAAATAAAGATTAAACTTTAGAAAGAACAATTATTTGTACTGTAACTCTGTTGCATTTTGCATTGCTCAGGGAAATGAATGCTTCTAGCAACCAGCCTGCACTATGTATTGCCTGTGGATGACATTTATTTGCAGATTTCACAGAATGGCAGAGTGGCTGGGGTGGGAAGGGACCTCCGGGGGTCACCTGGGCTCTCCTAGGGCAGGTCGCACAGAGTCCAGGTGGATCCAGCGAAGGAGACCCCACCGCCCCTCCGGGCAGCCTGCTCCAGCGCTCCGCCACCCTCAAGGCAAGGAAGCTTTTTCCCATATTCGGATGGAGCTTCTCGTGCTGCAGAAAGCTTGTCCCATTCACTATTTAAAAATAAATTTAAAACTGGAACAATGAGCTTGTGCAGGACAGAGGCTGCTGCAGTGTCAAATTTCTCCGCCTGCCCATTTGGCCGCACTTGTGTTTTAGGAGCTCGGAGCAAATGTTGTTCCCCGCGGACGTTTGCAGCGGCAGCCGGGGGAGGCAGCTGGTGGCAGGGTGCGATGCCCGTGCTGGGGCTGGATCCCTGACAGCTACTGATGAAGCGAGTCGGTACCTGCTCACAGGTCAGGCAAGGGAAAGTACGGACAACATAGGCAGAGCACAAGGAAGTCTGTCCACTTTCTGTATTTATTCTCCAATTCAATAAGACAAGTGCAAAAGAATCGGCTTTATTTGTGGCTTTATTTTTTTTTCTTTAGTGTTGTTTTTTTCCTTTTTAGCAAAGGGGAAAATGGAGCAAAGCTTCAAACTTCAGGTCTAAGCTATTGAGGGAAGTCCACGGGAGTCCGTTAACCGACTCTACTGGGTGTTCCAGGCAGCTCAAGAAAAACTATTTCCCATTCCCACCCACTGCAAAATGGGATTAGCAGGAGACTTTTCCTATCAATCCTCCCGGGCCAGGATTACAAGCAGTAAGCAGTGGTCCTCAGGAAGCTTTCAGACTCCTCCTGTCTGTGTTCAGATACCCGGGTGTTTTCTTTTTTTTAACGAGGACTGCTGCCTGGGTCCCCGTGAGAAGGCATCCAGCCCACTCCTCTTCAGCTATACTGGCTCTTTCTGTGGAAAGCTTGAATATTTTAGGAACAACTTTTCCCTCTTTAGGCAGTCCTTGGGAAGAAATAAGAAATATAAATAAAAAGTAGCTATGGTACAGTAGTTATTCTGACTTTTAAAAACAACACTTCCAAGAACAGCTATGGTGGAAATAGATATTACAGCTCTACATATGTCTCAGGGGAGATGTGTGCTTGCTTTCTTTGTCTTTTTTTTTTCTTTTGGGAAAAGGATGACAATGGGTATATTTATATATAGGAAAGTCTACCTATTTTATCTGAAGACTGCAAGAAATTATTCAAGCTTCAAGCAACTCTTTGTTCCATACTTTTAGGAAGAAAATCAGCAAATTGAAAACTTTTTTGCCTTTCTCAGGAAGAATATTGCAAAAAACAAACACAAGAAAAAAGGCTGATGAGGATGAAGACGCAAAGAAAAGCAGCTCCTTTTCTTGAAGAGGAATCTCCTAGTTTTGGTATGGAGGGTACACAGTAATTTTGCTTGTAAGTAATTTATAAAAGGTGGGGGTTTATGCACTGGTATTCTTTGATCTATTATGTCAAAATTGGATAAAAAGCCAATTCAGACCCAATTTTTTGCAGAATGATAGAAGACTTCAAGGTTTTATGTTAAAATACTGAAGTTGTCTCTGATGTGAACCATTTATCTCTTAACGTAACAGAAATTATATTTCAAGTAAATTCCTGCGCTTCCTCGAGTTTTTCATGCTTTGCTTTGCCCATCCTCCTGTCAGGAACATGCACTCATGTGATGTGCAAAGAGCAAATGGAATTTCCCGGCATCGCCTAGATGTGCTGAGCGCATCTTGTCTACGTGCTGGGAAGTGCCTCCTTCAAATGGAAAGGGGGTGGTACAGTATGATGCTAATATAGTGTACATAGCTTTATTATTACATTTATGGACTCTGTTTTCTCAGAGATGATGTGAGATTTGTTAGATGCTATTACAAAAGATAACATTTAGTCCTGCTGACAATATGATGTATTAATCTTTGTCTCTTTGGTGTGCTTTTAAGCATTCAATTCTTCAGTAACCATCTGTAGCATGTACTATACAAAATACAGGCAAAGTAAAAAGCAATTGTACTAAAATACTTCCTTACATTAAATTTTCTGAACATAAAATCTTGAAAAACTTAGAGCATGAAAATACTTTTCAGATAATAGTTGCAGATTTAATCTTAGCAATACCATCCAAATCAGCAAAATGAATTAAAATCAAAGGTAATTTTGTTATATGTTATATGTGCGGTCACTTCTATACAGGATAAAGTATTTATTAAAGACCGAAGAGCAGATAAAAAGACCGAATGAAAAACATTTTTAATATATTTTAAATCAAGAATATAATATCAGAGCATTCCTTCTAGATTTTTTTCTATAAGGCATATAGAAATCGGACCTGAACAGGTCCTAACACCAAAGTTTTTATTATTCTGATAGGAAAACAGCAAACTGCTAAATGAATGCTGTTTTTTGAGGTCTGCATCTTTCCGAGGCATTGCCATTTTTCACCTCTTCCCAGCCCTGGTAACTAACACCTTCCAGCCCCAGGAGTGCCTGGCAGACGGCTTTAGGGAGGCAATGACAGAGATTTTTTTTCTCCACGTTTTAGAAGTGCCTAAGGATATATAGATCAAGTTGTTCCACTACTGGTACATTTTTACAAGCACATGAAAAAGAAACTGGCTTTTGGGTGTTCTTGTAAATATTTTACTAAAAAGTGGCCTCATGAGGGATTCTGTCTTTTGTTAGAGCCAGATTTCTCAGAAATAGTGCTTTTAGTAAAAACTGCTCTGGGATCGCATCAACATGTCCTAGTTTCCAATTCTGCAGCAATGTGAGGCATTTCTTGGGAGTGTGTTCTTTTTTGGAGACATTTATGGTAATGTATAAACCTTTGGACCAGTTGCTAATTTTTACATAATTAAAATTTAATTTAAAAAAGATGATTAGGAGCCTTATTATGTAAGTTGAATTTCTGGCTCACTTGCTAAACATCTAGCTTGTGTTTGTACGACTGGGTCAGTTCACACAGGATTTGCAAAAGGCTGTTTACCTGATCTGAAGCCCTCCAAAATCATGGAGAAACTTTGTCTTGGACTGAAATGGCTTTTTATCTGACCAGAAATTGCTACAACTAGTTCTGTTGCTTATGCTTGTTGAAACAAGCTGCACAGACCTGCAAACACATCGGTATGTCCCATCCCCTTCCATCCTGCTGTGGAAAGAGCGGCTATTTCTGAAAGGGGGGGGGGGGGGGGGGGCGGGGACATTTCAGAGTAAGGACAGAGTACGTGCTACCGATTGGATTTTCTGTTTATATGTTAGGCAAAAAGCGTGAACTTTTCCCCAGAACAAGGAAACATGAGGAAAGAAACTTTTAAATGCCAAAACAACACGAAGCAGTGAAGTGGTAAACAGCTATTTTGACATAATTTCCCTAGTTATGTTTGTACCTAAGCACAGGATATTCTGAGGTTGGTTTTGAATCTTCCTTCTTCAGAATGGAAAAAAACAAAAGAGTAAAAGCCTGCCTGCTGAAGGATAGTTATCGTTTCAAACCTTTTTCTTCAGCTGTGTTATAAAAGGTATCTGCCTAAAAGCAAAGCACTACTTAAGTGTTCTTGTGGCTGTTTAAAGCTTACTACTTAGCTGGCAGGCAATGAAACTTTTATTCTGCGTTCTTCCCTAAAGGTCTGCTTCGTGCCATATTTATATACATCTATAACTATAAAAAAATATTTTAAACAAATATATAAAATGTATGTATATAAAAATAATTCTCCCCAAGTGCTTTTCAGACAGATGAGTCTCCTAGTTCTGTAGCTAAGAAAAAGACAGAAGGTGACAGCGAGTGTAACAGCTAAATGTAGGTAACGGTGAGCAAATGGTGGATAACTGCTCCCGGGATCAATACGTACAGATTCCTCCTGCGAGCCTGACCTTGAGGGAGACACTTGCGTTGTTTGCTGTGTTTGGCGAGTCCAGGAGTGATGTGACTTGTGGGCAGATACAGATTTATTTCAGCTGATGTTTTCACATTCTTTTTCCCCCAGACATTTTTGCTTTTGATAGGGGCCCAGACGGATTCCCACGGACTCTAACATCTAAATATTTCAGCAAGAAATTAAACACAGCACCTGAATTTTTCTCAGTGTTTTCACAAAACAAAGTAGTAATTAACACTATTAGTTATCTTCAAGAGGCTTGCCCAGTTTCCCAGCACTTACTGTACTAGCTGCATTCATCTCATTTGGGAAGGATCCCATCTAAAGCTGGCAGAGTTTTAGCTTTTTAACTGAAGTGGAAGTTGGTTTTAGGAAAGAAAGTCAACTTTTTGTTTCCCCTAAAAGAGAGTGAAGAATTGACTGTGTCTTAAGGAGTAACAAATAATCATGTTTTTATCCTGCACATCTGTTTAGAGGTCCAGAACACTTTTTGCCTGTAGCTATACTGCGTGCCTGGTGGAGTAACGTTATGAAGACTAAGTGAGCAAAGCTAACTTGTCATAGTAGCGCAATTGCATTTGGTTTTCCAGTAAACCTGGATTTTTAAGGTATTTTTAAGGTATGTTTAAGCCATTGAACGCTGGAGCCCTCAAGGAGATTGATGGCACCAGTGAGTCTGACTTTGTTCTTCTCCCTGAGAAATACTTCAGGGAAAAGACAGAAGAGTGGTGCTCTGAAAATCTGAGTCTTCCTAGCCTGTTGGAAAATAAGTAGACCTTCATTATATTCTCATTACTCCAGCTCCCAGCTCAGAAAGGCAAAAAATAAAGGTCACTAGCTTTTACCATCTGTGCTAAAATGAGATGAAGGTAATAGAGAACTCCAAGATTTATTGCTTAGCAGCTGATTTGAGGCTTCAAGTAAGTAGTAAGACATATAATCCTATTTCAACAACTTTTTACTTTGTAAGGGCATGTTCCATAACCCACTGAATGTGATTGGAAAAATCAGAATTACTTTCATCAGGCACTGGATGGGGCTTTACAGGTTAATTGCAAAAACGAGTCTGAAATACTGACTTCTCAATGCGTTTGACCGAAGAAAAAGGATTTTTATCTGCGAACAGATTTTTTAAAAAATACATCCAAGGGTATGAGGGGAAATGATATTTGGATATTGTACCAGATGATTGCTGCCCAGGTATGATGTTTAACAAGATGAGCAGCTCCCCTCAGTCCATTTGGGAAACATAAGCTTCATTCAGCTGCCAAATGGCTGAAGATGGGAGAGTGAAAGCTGGGCAAGAGGCTGCTTCAGCTGACTTGAGAAATAATTTTCTCCTTAGCGTAGTTACAGTCAAAACCGAGCAGCATCAGACAGCTCCTCTTTTCCCTGACCAACGCTGAATACGCAAGTGCCTGGTGATGGCTTAATTGCTCATTAAAGAGAAATTTTTGATGAAACAGAAGAAAGTTGGAAGTTTGCTGAAAGTAAACGTAGTGCTAAAAAGGAGGCTGAAAAAAACCAATTACTTCAGTAGCCTGTCTTTACAAGCACCTTCAGACACAACATTCTGCTTTAGGTGTTCCTACTAAACAAGCAAATAAAGTCCCAATAGATTGTCAGCGGTATCAGCCTCCTTAAAATAGGTATTTGGTACCTAGGTGTCATCCTGCTTCAGACACCTTTCCACTGTTCAAGTCAGGCTGGCTCGTGGCAAGGTTTGTGTAACTGCTTAATTTGATTCATTAAAGAAGTTGACTTCGTGCATTCATTAGTGCCTTGCATGCTTGATGAGGCTTCCTGATGGCTTTGCAATTTGCTTTGCAGTTTCTCCCTTTTCTGTAGCAAACCTCTCCGAACAAACCAGCTAATGATCGGACCACACTGTGAAGGATATATGACACTACTAACCATGTGCGCTATAGCATTCAGGTGATGGTGGTCTGCAGATACAAAAATCAGCTGTCTGAAGGTCGGTGTTTGGTGCTCCTGTGTGAGACACTTATCAGCTTTCGGCGAGATGGATAGCAAAGGTCAGTAGCTAAGCTCAGGGAGAGAAATGAGGTGACAGAACCTGATTGTGTCAGACACTTTGCAGCTGACTCAGCAAGGCCAGATGTGCAATCTTGAAATTAAATACTTTGAAGCTGAATTAATTGTCGTATGAACTTCATTTTTTTTTAATCAGGTGCCTGTTTTCATCTAACCGGGGGATGTTACTTCTCAGGAAGGATTTCATTAGCAGTGCCCCTCTGGCTCCATGTCTCTCCCCATCTCTTCCAGCTTTTCCTGTGAAAGACAAGGTGTAAAATACTGTGCTTTTAATATAGCCGAGTCCAGTATTTCAGAGCTTTCCCCAGTATTTTAACTATGCAAACTCATCCTTGTCAAGCAAAAGACTAAGCCTCACACTGCCACATTACTGAGTTGCTCAAAATGAGAGAAAATGATCAATAATGCCATAAAAATAGTGTGGGCAATGGTAATTTTAAAAGCAAAACGTGAATGAAGTGTAATCACCATGTGTGAATACCGCCATTATCCAACTAAATAAGCACAGCTGTTAGGAAATCTGTATTTTATTTCTAAGTGGGCTTGGCTTTCGGTGACCACTACATAGAGAGGGAGCAGCTGGGCTGTTAATACAAACCTCTGTCACCGGTGTCCAGTTTGTGCCACTGAGTATTTTGAATGTATTGTGGATGCAGCCCTGCCTCAAGCACGCTGATTAGGAAGATCTTTCTTGCAACGGTGGTGCTGCAGGCGCGGGCACCCTGCACCCATTTGTTGTTGGAGGCTTTGAACCATCGCTCATTAAAGCCGAGAGCAGCACTCTGCTGCCTTTTGGATCAGATTCCTTTTACAGCTAACTTTAACAATTCCTAGTCAAGACCGTTCTCATTTATGCATGTGTTTAAATTGCTTTCTTGTATCTGAAATTAAGTATTAAGCCTTGATAATGTATTAATTAGCTTTTTTTTTTAATGTACCTTTTAATTAAGTGAAGCCTGAAACGCAGCTTACATCTTTAAAATTCTAATCCTTTAAATCATTGTGAGTTTCATCCTAAGCTTACTGAAATCAATAGATAAA
The DNA here is from genome assembly GCF_015220075.1 of Falco rusticolus. Lineage (NCBI taxonomy): Eukaryota > Metazoa > Chordata > Aves > Falconiformes > Falconidae > Falco > Falco rusticolus. Next base: position 25,868,047 of record NC_051199.1, read on the forward strand.
CTTCTGTAGCTTTCCCAAGAGCTAAGTACCTGTAATTATAGCTGTAAGGTGAGGTTCCACGGTCTGGACCAAAACTTGTCGAGTTTTTTGCTTCTTGTTTCTTACTCTGTGCAAAGGGTATCGTTTCCTGCCTAAGCAGTAATGAGCAGGGTTCCGTGAGTATTGTGTACCTTTGATTTTATTTTTTTAATGGTCTCTACAGTGTTAACAATCGCTTGGGAATAAAATTCAGTCTTCCCATACTGGATTTATAGCTTGTTAAATGCAAGTGAACTTTCAGCTTAAGTGGCTGCAGCAATTTTGATCTCTGCAGCTCATCCATGTTCTGATGAGCTAACGCTCATCATCTTGTTAACAATATACGAGCGTATGAAATTCTTAACAAGTTAATTCCTCAGGCCTCTTTCCCAAAGAAATTAGTACAGACTTCCCACCTACACTGCTCAGATGAGATACTATCAGGTGTCATAGTAACAGCTTAGTGAATACCCTTTAATTCTTATTCATGAAGTAGTCTGACTTTAGCGGGAGGGATATATGCACATGAGAAGAAAGAATCTTGTCCTTAATCTGGGAATGGAGGAATCCCTGAAGATCAGCCTGCTGTATATATGTAAATAGCAGGGTAAACCTGCTCAGTCATGCAGACGTTCAGTGAACAGTTTTAATGCTCTTGTTTCAGTGGAAACAAGAAAATTTGATTTTCTAAAATTTTTTTTTTTGAGTCCTTAATGGTAGGATAGAAGTTACAACAAATTAAAAAAGTGGAGATTTGGAGAAGGAAAAAACAAACAGGCAAAAAAAGCCAGTCTAGTCTCCCCAAGTCGAACAGGGGATTGACTGCCTCTGTCAAAAAGTAAAAAGCAAAGTTTGGTTTAACACTGGAAGGGTTTTGGTCTGGGCAGCACGTACAGGGAGGGAGGCCTCTCCCTTTGGTTGCTGCAGGATTTCCAGCTAACCTTTAATACAGAGATTTAAGCAGGGAAGAAATCGAATATAATGAGCAGTTATCCAAGCATCAGTGAAGGCATGTTCCCAGGGATTTCTCCCTTGAGGCTGACAGGGTTTGACTCCAGTGCCCAGCGGGGCACTGGCTCTGGCTGAGGATTTCCCAGGAACGGGGGCATCCCCTGCTCTTTTACAGGCACCAAAGTTACCTTGCTGTACTTCACCAAGAGAAAGGCTTTTTCTCCTCCACCCAGTCCATCTGTTTCCCCGTTCTGGAGGAATTAAGTTCCCTGAGATCGTCAGTCGTCCATCAGATCTGTTAGTCCTGGGCAATGAACTCGAAGGGTTCGAGGGAGAGATGGATTCAGTGAGGTCCTCAGGACCTGAATGAGCCGTGGCTCCCTAACTGGGAGAAAAATCACCCAAAATCTAAGCTTGGCAGCAGGACTGGAAGCAGAAGATTCAGTGGTGTTCTCTGTGAAGTATAGCGCTTGAGGCCTGCCTCATTTTTTATACTTTTTCCCCCCTTCTTCCAGCAGCCTGATTTTCACAGTGTACCTCACCAAGTGTATAACTGATTTTGATGTGGAATTCACTCCTGTTTTGTAGCCTTGAAAGCTGTATTTGATGAGAAGAGCCTATTCCCGAAAGAAATTCATGATCATGAACAAAAAGCAAGGCAACTCTGTGAGCGAGTGTGCAGTGGAGGCAAGATAAAAAGAAAAAAAAAGCAGCAGGCAAAGCTGGAAGAAAAATAAACCTCCTGTTACAAAGGAAGGTGTGTATAAAGGATGCCGTATACAGAGAGAAAATGCTATTCGTTTTTACGGGGCACTCCCTTTTTTTCTTAGGGGCAACTTTTTCAGCAATTACTTGGGATTTTGTCCTCACACAGCTCTTAGGTCTTAACTAGGATCCCATCTCTGTAGCTTGTCCTGTGTTTTTCATCAAAGTAACTGAAATCGATGAGGTTATTTTTATGGGGGTTTTCTGTCTGTTTTGAATCATTTCTCTGACTGAAGTCCAGCTGAAGTTACTAGGCATTCAGATGTCCTTGGAGTGTTTTAAAATGCCATCGATCAAATCCAGGTCTGATTTAAACCACATTGTTTGGGTCCAGTGAAATTATTTGTCGGTTGTTTATCCTCTTCCAAATTTAAGGTTTTCTGTAAGAGTTTCCAGTTCTAACGCTAAAAAAGGAAATGCAAGTGTGAGGCCAGGCAAAAATCTGCTGTTTGCAGAGATTTTCTTCCTAAACATGTGCTGTCCCCAAGGTTTAACATTCATTAATTCAGATTAAGTAAGTATTGACCCTGAACTTGATCTCACACTTCTACCAGACATCCCTTTGTATCTGTGAAGCCATACAGAAATGACAATTAGCAGCTGAGCTGGATGCTTGATTAGGTTAGGTGGTGTCAAAACATTAATCATGGCAATCGTGACTCACTCTCCCTTGCACTAAAAAATGAAAAAAATGTTTTGTGTTTCTTCAGATATGAAAAAAACCCACTCAGTATTCTGACATTGTTTTACTCCAATCTCCTTTCTGAATCCGAAGGGCAAGAAATATCTGTAGACAATATAATTTCCTATATTTTCCAGCTTAATAACTGTTCTGGGTAAATTTTGGGAAAGTAATTGACTATTCAAGTGCTTGCCTAAACCGACATGTTTTAAGAGGTACTTTTTCAGAAAACTTGAGCCCTGATTCTTTCTCACTTGGGATCTTTGCTGTTCGCTAAGGAGCAAGGTCAGATTATAGGAAGAAAACAATGAGCTGGTTTCCAGCCTCAGATGGAGCTTCTGCTCAGGAAATACGGCTCTCTGCAGTGTGTGGTCCAGTGTTTGTCTCATCATTTCCACTGGAAAATATTTTCTCACTAGAAAATGGACTTTATTCCAACCAATTTACATAACTTACCAAAATAGTGTTAGTATATTGGCTCATCCTCCAGTTTAAGTCAATCTGCAAAATATTCTGTTGTGGAATAATTTGCACGTGCAATTTGCCAGACCAAATCCTGAAAAGATTTGAGGCATTAGTCCCACTGAATTCAGCAGGCCTGTTCAGGTTTTCGTATGCTTGTAAAAAAAAAAAAAAAACAAACCTCAAATGCGTAGTTGTTTACAAGGTCAAAACTTGTTTTTTCCACTATCTTGTAAAATTCAAAGTAAATAAAATCTCCTCCTACAAGAACACAGTTGCATAGTAACAAAATAATGGGTAATATCAGGTGTGTGGTCAGTCATTCAGAGCCATTTCAGAGCCACCTAGCAGCATGGGTGTAAGAATCAGCAGACAACTTCATGAAGTAAAGCAAGCTGAGAAGAGTTGAGTAATTAAGGCAAAGACTGAACAATAGAACTTTTGTTTTTTGTTGCTCTTTTTAGTTTTGTTTTTCCAGAACCGTATCTTACATGTTCTGTCTGCTAATTTTTTACAGCTGTCCTGTATTATTGCCTTAATGACTTTAGGACCTCAATTACACGCATATTAGATGCTTAATGTTTTCTAAGGGGTGAAAAATTATGCTTGCTCTGAGAAACACTCTTTCTAATTTAGATAATTAAAATAAACAAAGAGCATAGTGAAATGAAACGAGTATGTATGTAGGTTTGTAAGTGGTATGGCAAAGATACAGGAAGGTCTTAACTACGGGGTAGAAGGAGACAGGCTTTGGCTGACCACTGTACAGCCAGAGGGTGTGAAAAGGCAGAGATGATTATTATGAAGGGTGACAGAAAGATGTATCTGCCAGCACAGCGGGAGCAGAGGGGACTTTCCCTTTTGACTGCCTGATGCTCACACGAAACGTTTTCTTCTTCATATCAGTTAAACTTAATTTCAAACCTGAGGAGTTTCAAGCAGAGGCCAATTTTTAAAAATTGATCTGCTGTAGCGATGCCCTTTCTTGCCTCCCCGAAATGGAAAGCAATTGTTGCACATCTGCCCCAGATCAGAGCTGTGCAGGTCTGAGGTGCAAATGGGCGAGAGCTTTGCTTCTACCAGTGACTTAGGCTCGACTATTTCTGCCCTTGGGGCTTGAAATTAAATCTCTATACTCTTGAACAAAGAAGATTCCTGCCCTCCCACAGCACCTGCTTTTATTCCTAGGAGATGGCGACACTCTAAACTAGATGGACACTTTAAACTAGTGTCACCAGTATCTGCAGAAAAGCTTTTTTGGTCAATCCCAGAAGTTTCTAAAACAGCACCTGTGGCATTCTCTTCCTGTGAAGCTTGAGCAAGGTTGAATTTAAAAGGTGCAGAGTGACAATGAATGTTTGTGAAGCAGCCACGAATAATATTTTTGGTATAGATACAGCACACCCAGAATGGATAATACATTACCGAGTTCCAAGGTGCTTGTGACGACTCCTCTAAGTGACAAAAGCCTTATCTCAAACTCATCCAGATTAAAACCTTTCTAGATGTTCTGTCATGTATTTCCAGTGCTTTTAATGTCACAATGGTGCTCTGGTTTAGACTAGATTGCTTTTAGGCTAAAGCCATTTTGTTCACACGTGCCTGTTCAGCTAGTGATAGATTGAGGAAGTTCTTTGCATTTGCACAGTGTGCCCTGGGTAAAGGCTGGGCTGAACTGCAGCATCGCAGCCCCTGCGCTGACTACGGAAGATCAGAAGTTGCCACTGATTTCCTTTCCTTTGCTGTGGGAAGAAAGGAAAGGGGCAGGGGACAGCAGTTCCTCATGGAGCCACACAGGACAAGAATGTCCTGAACCCTGTGTAATATAATGGTTTCAAATACAGAGCTCTGAACTCTGTTTCAGAAGTGGCTGCAAGGTAAATAACACTGGCAGGGAAATTGAGATAAAGTGAGTATTTCTTAAGGTCTCGTCATCCCATTAAACTGAAATGTTGTTGCCTCCATTAATTTCTTACCGAAGGCAGCCCAGCTAACACTGCCCGGTTCGGGACAGCAGCCTCTTGGTACAAAGCTGCCACTCGCCTGTTTTGGACCTTGGTGCATTAATCAAACTGTTTTTCGTTATAAGCTTATCCGTATCCTTATTTTAGTCTTTATTTTTCAAGGCAAACCTACTTTAAATCCAAACGGTGGCCACATGTGATATCATTTTCCAGGCAGTCGTACATGTTAATCCTTTAAACAGCTTTTTGGAACAGTTAATGTATTAGTGATGGCTATTCACATGAGACAGCGTTGCAACAGTAGTTAGTGACAGCTATTAATAGAAGATAGTTAAATATTTTAAATTGTGTTTGGAATTACCGCTGCCTAAACCCAGGTTACTTTTGCTTAGGCTTTGAGGAGCGGAGCCTCATCTCTTCTCCCAGAAGACCCATAAGTTCACTATTGATCTCAACAGAAGCTGTTTTGGAAAACTTGACTGAATTAAATATATATTTATCTCTGAGACTTAACATGTTTGGGCACTGATCCAAAAGCCCATTAAAGTGAATGGGAAGAGTCCCATTGGATTTATTCCTTTTCAGATGATGCCTTCAGGACACTGCAGGTGATAAACAGGATTACGGGTTTGGTGGAGGATTCTCAAAAGACCTGAAGTGAGATGCTTTTAAAATCCCTGCCTTCAGCCCCCTAACGTGATGGAAGTCTATACTCTAGGTTAACACATGAAAGATTTCCTATTTCTTTGTTTAGTGCTTGTCCAGTGATACAGAAGATTCCCATAAAAGAAAACAAATATGCGGTGGCAGTTCTTGGAATGGAGGAGAAGGGTGCGTGGGTTTTGGTGATCCCTTTGAAAAGTACTTCTAAGTCAGTACCTGAAACTAGCATTTCTAAAGCAAAGTTTGGCATAAGCTTCCAAGCTTCAGTGAAAAAAATCTTATTCTTTAAATGTCACTTAAGGTCAGATTTATACCAGTGCCTTTAGTCATCTTGACTTAAAAATACTGGATGGAGGCACTATGTAACTGAAAATCCAGGTTCCTGCCTGCCACAAGAACCACTCTCTACTTGCAAGAGAGTATTTTGCAATAATTACAATAACATACAGGCTTGGGATTGTGTGTAAGGGTGAGACAACATTTCTGTACGTAGCATCCGCTGCTCAAATCAGGGAAACAAGTCAATCATCAAACTTGTTTCTCAGGAGGGAAGAAACCCTCTCTTATTTATGAAACAATTTTCACTATGTCCGTGAGCTGGGCATTCAAAGGAATATACTACCTTAAGCCAAATGATACTTGTAAGAAAGCCATAAATATGAATTTTAACTTTCACTTACATGGAATTTCGTGTGATTAGGTCTGACATCCATTCAGATACAGAAGTTTACTTTGGAAGGCTGATATACACAAAGTCCTGTTACAGATCAGAGAAAACACTCCCAAAAGATGGAAATGAGCTCCTTACATGTGAGCTAAAGACACTGAGCAATAAAACTTCAGAAAAGTCAGCACTGTTTTATCTAATTTTCTCAGACAAGTGTAGTACTTTGAAGATAAGTCACTTTCCTGGTTTCAATAATTTAATTGGTTTCAATCATTCGGAGGGGGAAACGTGCAATAAACCATGCTATAATGACAAGTGCTTAATACCAAAGCTCTGTTCTCATTGTTACTGCGATGTCCCTGGCTTGGAGACTAGCTCCATCCCCGCGATGCCAAGCACTCCGCAGCTGGCAGCGGATCTCCATCAGGCTCTTCACCCTTTTTGGTGCTGCTCTGGTTCTTGAAATGGGGCAGTGGGGAGGGACAAGCACTTCAAACAAGCTTTGAGATGATGGTGAGTATCTCCCGATCCGCTGTTCTCTATACTGTGTAACAAAGGTATAGGTCCCCCTCTGCTACTGGCGTCAATTGGAGTAGGTTATTATTGTGAAGTGTTTTTCACCTGGTAACAACCACAAATCAATGTAGCAAATAACTCTAAAAGAAATTGATTCCTTTAACAGTATGGTGAAGTTACCTGTCAAAAGGATCGTCTCTGACTTTCAGAGACATGCTGATTGTGTTGACACCTCTGTTGAATACACTGTTAAACAAACCCAAAAGCATCTGGAATCAAATACACGTTGTCTACAGCTTGATCCTACATCTTGGAAGGGAGAAGTTTTGTCATTTCCTTCGATACAGGCAAAATCAACTCCTTCAGCTCCAGCCCTGCTGACGGTGGGACCGGGCAGGCGATGGCTGGAGAAGACCTTGGTCCTTGAGCGCTGGGCTGCATTTGTGCCATTCCAGCCTGCACAGGGAGGCTGCAGCCACCCCCAACGTCTCTAAGAACTTGGTCCCCAGGACAGGTATGTGGCCATGCATGCACAGTTACGCTTTGACACCCGGTGTTACTATGTGTACAAACTTTACCCATGACCTCCTCGCTAACATTAGAGGGAGCATGAAACATTTGTTACTATTACAAGACATTGCTGGTGTCAGATTCTGGTCCTGTGCCAGAAAGTGGCTGTAGCTCCATTTTCTTCTCAGCCTTCCCTAATGAGTATCTGCAACTGTCTCGTTTCAGAAAAGTACGACAGACAATGAAAGATTAAAAAAAATACTTCAAAAGGCAATTCTACAGTTTTTATTAATACTTCTTAAATGTGTGCAACCAGCATGGAAGTAATGAATTCATGTTTTTAAAAGCAGGCATATTTGCATCTCAAAACTTAGAAAGGCAGTAAGTCTATTTTAATTACTTTTTATCTTTCTAATACAATCTTAACAAGTACAGCCACTGATTTGCACTTAGAATAAAAAGCCTGCAGCGTATTTAATGCTGCTTTGAACCACTGTTTCCTACCAGAGCCATTCCTAGACTTTCAAAAAATTTAACTTACCAAGAAGAACCTGGCTTTTATCGTGTATTCATCAACCAAAGGTCTATTCATTCAGGTAAGTGATTACTAGCTATTACAATTTGTTTCCCTCACCATTAGAAATACGTAAACAGACATATTGCATCAAACACCATCTCTGACTGCTGCCAAGTGTCCTGGAGTCAGTCACTGGCAGAAAGGTCTCTTTTCAGGCTGCCTGTTCATACAAAGTGGTACAAGCAGAGCACTGACAGTGGGTGGCCGCAACACTAAACGAATTTCATATCCTGCAAAGGTCATAAAAACAACACCATCGGAAGAACAGAGGAAGATGAGTAAGGAACTTAAGAGAGGATAAAATAGGCTGTAATAAACTGAATGACTGATTGACTGGCATAAAGCAGTTTAGCTGTAATGCTGGTGACATCAGTAGAGATGCTTTGGAACTGCGGTCGATTCAGGCTTCAAAAATATTAGAATCAAATAAGTTGAAGATTTCAAAATATGAGTACTCTCAAGAATGACAGCAAAAGCACACATGTGAGTTAAAAATCACCTGTATCTCTTAATGTGCTACCCACACCAAAAAGCAATCAGTCAAACACTTTATATTTTCAGCTCCTGGCATGAGTTTATTGGAGGACCAAAAGATCTCATTGGTACGCTATCTTTAAATTGCTTTTTTTCACATTTTCATTTTTAAATGTGTTTTATTCAGCATTACCCTTTGAAGAAACTCATCAGGTTAACAGACAGATTTGCCATGCTTATGCTGTGCGGTGTTTTAATTTTTTTGAGTAGTCCCTGAGCCTGTTTGTGATGTTAAGTGCATTTTAGGGGCGGAATGAACTTGGTTGTAAATCACTGCACATGTCTGAGTTGCAGAGGGATAGATTAGGTCTTAATGCTGCAGGGGTGGCTTCATTTTATGTTCCACTCCACATAAGCAGGGTCGATAGCAGCTTCAGTAGCCATCAGATTGTATTTATAGGAGGGCTCTGAGTGGGGAGCAGGATATGAAGCATTATCATGTCTGTCTTTCTGTTGTGCTGCTCATCTTGAGGGTCAGATCTGGGGGGCTTTTAGCCGGAGGTGTGTTGGTATGCAGGCAGAGATACACAAAAGACCAAAGGGGGAAAAAGAGCTTTGCTACCATGTCCTTTTTACACGCTCTTCAGCCTTTGTTACTTCACCTGTATCTGCAGGTAGCTTCCACCTGCTGTGGTTTGCCATAAAGTGACAAGGCGTCCTCTTCTGTGTGAACTTGAGAAGGATGTTGCCAGTTTTCACAGACATCTAATTTCCTTACCTATCACCTTTACAAAGATTGCACTAACAGGCTGTTTGGAAGGGGAGATTATCAGTGATCTCTCTCAACCTTCTGTTTCATTACAGCAGACCTCCAGGCGTAAAGGCAACATTCAGAACATTGCAACTCATTCACAGAGCAGCATCGGTGGTACCTACCGTGAGTTTCAGGGGATTATGGATGCGGTTTTGTGTGGGTGGCTAACAGTGCCGTTACACAGCTGCTTCAAGTTGTTCAAACGAAGATGATGCTAATGTTTGTTTTGGGGGTGAGGAATTCTCCCCACTCCAGGCGCTTTTGTCTGTCACACCATCAAAAAAAAAAAAAAAAAAAAAAAAAAGATTTACATCTAATTTTGCCAATGTCCTCTACCTTCAAGAAGTCTTCGTCATGAAAGAAATGTATTGCCATAGCAACGAGGAATTTTTCAGATGGCTATAAAACTGGTGAATTTCCAAGACAGAAAAGCTTGCTCAGAGCCCAGAAGTACCTGGATAGAAAACAAAACAGATGGTAAATTCTCTACAGCTTTTGCAGAATCATTTTTTGCCAGTAGTCTCCACTTTCCCCTATGTCCTAAATGTTTGTTTTACAATGAATTTGTGATGCATGACAGACTCAAGACTTTGCTCAGTGGAACTGGAAGTCAGCACCACCATAGCCTGTTCACATGAACAGCTAATCTGTAAAGGACAGGAAAGCTGCTAAGCTGCTCTGAAAACATCCGTGATCTTCTTTAGATTCTCAGCCATCAGAAGCATTTCTTAATACTGTTATACAGAATGATATTTCCTAAAGCTTAAGGAGTTGTGATATTGGGTACTCACCAAGCAAATGCCCCTGTCTTGTAAATGACTTCTAACGATGCACCTGGCCGTCACTGCAACCTGGTATTTGACTCTTAGCAGGGAAATTGTCTTTGACTATATATAAAAGGGTTTTAAACTCTGAAGGATGGTGTGCTACTAACACAAAAGTAATAATCTACTTCTGCAAAAGGATACGTACTGCCATGTATCACAGATTCTTGCCATGAACACAAATTACTTTCACGCATATCAACACTTTGGCTCGCACAAACAAATTTTTCCTTCTGATAGGAGTGACGGACCCCTGCAGACAGACTCCATGTGGTACCTACTTTTAGAGTTTGATCTTATTCAAAAGATAATGGCTGATGCTGGTGCAATTTTTTCATAGGAAATGTTTGCAAATTGTGTTACAACTCTTCTTCCGGGCAAATAATAGTTAAAAATAATCATTCTGAGTGCAGACTGTGCTCTGGTTAGGCTTGTTCTGGTGAGTTGTGAAGCAGTGTCAGCACAGAGTCTGCTCATAAGCAGCTTTAGTAGGAAAGAGCTCTCCCTCACTGAAGTTTCAATGTGGCATTTTTCCCAGAGAATGAAAACTGGTATTTTAATATAAATAGGATTCTCCACATATATCAAGACTTCGCTATTACCTTATCATAAATTACTAGACATACCTTTTTGCCTTTATTCTAGCCATTTTTCTGACAATCACGAGAAGTATCAGATTTTGCAACAGCCACAAAAGGGGAGTCCAGCTTCATCTTAACACTTCTGCATAAGGTACAGCTGTAGAAGCGATAGAAAAAATGTGTTATAGTTCAGCTGATTTGAGACTGGCTTATGGAAATTCAGGAGGAAGAAGCAGAAATAAGTCTTCAGTTAAATAATATATTTTTGGTATTGTACTTTCGTTATCTTTTGTTGTTTTTCACAATGTAAAAATTGAAGGCTTAACATAAAAAAAGTTATGAGGATGTTCATGGTATCAAGCTCTTATCTTGCTTCTCAGTTTAATAGGAATTTTTCCACTGGTTTTGGCAAGCAGAAGATCTGGTTCCTCCTGGCCTCTTTGGCACCCATCCCACTGGAGGGATGCTGCTGAACCCCTGCTCTGGGCATACCGAGAGCCCTGCTTGCTTGACTTCTGAATATTGCAGGCTGGGAGCAAAGAATTGGAGGAGTCCTTCACTGCACAGAACCAGTAAACCCAGGACTGCTGGGCCCTGACAGTTGGCACTGCTTTTGTGTTACACCTTGGGAATGTTAATTTGGTTTTTAAGTTAATTTCTGCACTAGTTTTCTGGTCCTTAAGCTGCTTGTCAACTTGTTAAGCAGAAAAAGTGATTTACTACATCTAGCAAGGATGCTAAGAGGGAATTGGAGATAACCTGACTTTATTTTTATGATGGAGTTTGCCAGCATCGAATTTTAATTCAGAACCATCACATTTTCAGTGGTAAACCACTGCTGATGAGCATATCCATTGTCACGTAAATGGGTCATTTTTAAGTCTTCCATTTGTCAAATGTCTACAGGGGAAGTAATAACTACAGCTAAAAGAGAATATAGTCACAATATGCCCTGTGCATAGGTTTTAAGACAAAATGCCATGTCTCGAGTGGAAGAAGTTAAAACTATATGCTATTTCAAGCCCGTTCCTATCAATGATTATTTGTGCTATGTCCTTAAAGAAAATGCATGTTACACAGCATCCATATAAAGACTGAGGCAGGTTTTCCCCTTAGAATTTTTGGTTCTCTTCAACTTGTGATTTGATAAAGCATTTACTAAGATGTGCCACTGGTCTTTGCTGCACAGTGAACTACAAAGCACGAGCGATGGGACAGTGGCCTGTGCTACCAGATTCTGAGTCTTGACCGTGCTTCCAACTTGCCAGAGAGAAATGCAGCCTGTTCTTCATGACCCAAAGGTAGATTTTGGGTAGTTGATTTTAAAAAGGCAAAAATAAAAGTTATTTCTTCATTCAGTAGAGAAAGTGACTTTCTCTTAACAAAGAACAAGCCATAGATTCCTATTTTAGAATACAGCAGAAGCCTATTAGGTTATTTATTGTATCAGTTTTAACCCATCTTCAGCTTCTCTTCCTTCTCACAGCAGTCCTTCTGCCAAGATTTTTCACTGTCTCTGAATAAAATGAAGCATTAAAACAAACAAGGATTTATACTGGAATATTTTTCAGAAAGAATCCTAATTTCTTATCCCAGCTTTCCTTGTTCTTCATCCAGAGACAGTTCAGTCCCTTACAGCTACTGCAGGAGTGCTTGGCACTGCTGAACTGGGGAATAGCAATCACTTTTCATTTCTTCGTTTCATTACTGTAAGGCAGCATTTTTGGGATTTTATTACAGTACCATATGATGGCAATCAGGAAATGGGTGCTAAGGGGGAGACAAGAAATTCCCCACACTCTTTCACACTACCATTTTTAACAATATGCCTTTAATGAAAAAAAAGTCTACCATTTTTATGATGTGAAAACTAACATACTTCTTAGACTATGAGTTTGAATCAATGGCAGATTATTTGTAGGATATGCAAATGGATGCCATAAAAAGAAGATAAATTCCTGTTTTTGATGATTACACAGGTTTTTTTATTTGAATATCTTCAGAAATGAATTATGGAGATTCTCAGATAATGACAGGCATTTAGAGAATTATGTAGGTCTCTGAAAGCAAGGAGCTCTACGAAGAATGTAGGATCAGTAATTGTACCTTAAGTAGTAGCTCTCTATTGAACAAATGCTGAATAAGCCTCAACATGTAGACAAAAGCAGTTAACTTTGTATCAGCTCGAGAGATGTGCAATAGTAGTTTGACCATAATACACATTATGTGTTTAGATTTTTGATGTTCAAGTAATAAGTGCAGGTAAGTTCAGCTTAACTGGTAAGGAAGATGAGATTGTTAATGTTCTGTGACATTACATTTCACTATGGTATCTTCTAATGCCAAGGACATTTAGTAACTGACGAAAAAACAACGTTCACAGTAATGATTAGCATTAAGTAAATTTTCCTTTCCTTTGATTGTGTAGGCTTCATGCGTTATTGGGAATGCTGAAAAATATCACAAAGTGGAAAAGATGTGCAATAATCACGTAAAAGAATAAGGTGTAATTTTCTGAACTTACAATCTTGTTCCTAAGTACCAGTTCTAGTCATTAAGTGTTACAAAAATGAGAGAGAAAACTTAAATTTCAGAATAAAAAATCTGTTTCTCTAGCAGCTTATTCTTTGCCCATGCATTAATTGTCTGTTTATCTTAATAAAACTATCACGGAGATGTATTTGAAATCCAGATTGATTAATTCATGCACACTGTGACTTGATATCTAATTCTTTCTTTTGTCAGCTTGCTGGAATTGGAAGAAAATGTCTGATCTTATTCCTCTGCTGGAATGATTTTTACATGAATTTTCCAACAGTGAGATCTGCCCTTGTATTTACTTGCAGGACTAATGTTTTAGCCTGCAACTCTGGCATGCCAGCAGATATGATTAATTTCTATTGCTTTTGGGGGCAAAAAAGGACTCCAGTGAAGTTGTTCTACAGTGAAGCTTTTCCCCCCCTTTTTTTTTTTCTTCTTTTGTTTTTACTACAACATCTGTTTTGTGCTTACTTGTTTATTTGTTGAATGTTTTTAGACACAACTTGAATCTTTTTCTTCTTTATTTGTGGTATTGTCAGCAATTTCCTGATACATATTCTGTCTTGTCTTTCCTCGGTAATGATCCAATAACTAGACTGCAATATTTACTTTATAAAGACATCCTTGTTTATAGCCAAATACCTCGCATATGCTAATTGCTTCATCTAAAATTCCGGTGGAGTCATGACCAAGGTTGTAATTTTAACAGAGATGTAGCTAGCAGCCAACACCTATATTGTAGCAGCCACACCCTTATGTAGTTATGAGACAGTAAGTACTTTGGATTCTACTAGGATTTTATTTGGAGAGCGGGCTTCTTTGTAGGGTACCAGTGCTTACCATGATTACATGCAATTACAGCATTTTGTAAATAGTTTTCTGTGAAAAGCACAGCAAGAAATCTATGTGGTAAAGATCTCTGGCGTCCCTAGCAGTATTCAGGCAGAAGTGAGACACCCGAGTCCAAAATCACAATGCAAACCCATGGAGAGTAGATCGTTGATACCGAGACTAAAGTTCCCGAAGCATCACAGTTCAGTTTCTGCTCAGAGGTGTCCCAGCTGATTAGCTTGCTGTTCACAATCGCCTAACAGAACTGGGACCCAAACCCCATCTCTTTTTGAAGTTCATCGGTGTAATCTCATATTCATTATCAGAGCCAAGGATATTTCTATCTAAATTGCTAATTATGCAAAGGAGGGTCTGCTGGGAGGTCAAAAAATGTTCATTTGAGACCTCTTTGATTGAGATGATGAAGGGACAAAGTTTCCTCCTTTTTAGGAGGGATATGGAGCAGAGTACTTCAGAGGTGGATATATTTGCAGTTGCAGTTCTTAAAATGAGAACAAGAAAAAAATTCTCACATAGAATGAAAGAATTTGCACAATCACTGCTTTAGATCAGCTTCCGGAGACACTTTCCTCTCCCATCCATTGTGCACTGCCTTTAGACAGCTTATCTAGAGACACAGATACCACTCTAGCGATCCCTAAAGGGAGCTAAGCAGATCTGTTATTAAATTGTTGGAGAAATCTTTCCAAAGTTTGCATCTCGCAAACTTGTCCCGAACTAATAAAAATAATTACTCCAGACTTTCTGAATGCTGAAGGCCTGCTGCAAACAATTCAAGAATTAATTACAGAACTGGAAAAGTTGCAAAGATCTTTTATAATGGAAAGTTTCCCAGCACTTAAACACAGGAATCAAGGGAGTTCTTTTTTTAACATAACAAAGACTTTGATGATGCACAAATCGGTGTTTTTCCATCATCTTTTCTGACCCACTTAGCACTGAATTCAATGTCAATGACTCCAGCAACGTTTGTCTGTTGATCACAGTGCTTTCTGTACAGCTTATTAAAAGTTATTCAGCAACTCAGAAATGATAGCAATATGAAGGTGCTTGTAAGAGCTGATACCCCTACAAGCCCAGAAAAATAGGATATGAGCTTTTGATTTTTCTTTTTTCGATAGGCCATTGCAGTGGTTTAGCAATGGAAGGATTTTAATAGGAGCAGACCAAACCAACCTTATCACATTTTGCATGTAGTCTACTAAATATATAGGAGCTGGAACAAATGAACAGTAGAAGTCTAGTGAAAGTTGGCAAGACTACAGTCTTGCAAAGCCTAGCAAAACCAAAACTGCAAACTTTTGCTAGATGGAATTATTTTAATGATTATATTAAAAGCTGCCTTCTCTTGAGAAGCATCTCTCTCTCTTTCCCCTACAGATGTGCTAAATAAGCAGTATTTCCTCATATATTTAAGCAATTTCAGGGAAAGTTCTTTAAAGGATGGTATGTTGCCATTCTGGCTGTAAAACTTGAATGTGATCTGCAATCCTTTTTGTGTCTTATTCTTTCATTTTTTATATACTTGTGAAATAGCTGAACTATTTCTAGCAGGGCTGTGAGAAATAATTTGGTATTGCAGTTAAGGCTAATCATTATTCACGTATTAACTGCCCCTTTACTCTTTCTCGTATCGAATTTTTGAAGAAAATATTGATAATGACATAGAAATACCTCGGCAAGGCTTTGAAGAAGCTCTACAAAGCTATTACAGAAATAAATTGCAAAACTGAGGTGCACTCACTAACCATATCAAGTGAATATCAATATATAAAGTTCAGCGGAGGATTTCTTAGCTTCAGTCTTTCTAGGAAGTTCATGCACGTTATTGTAAACAAAAATAATCTTAGACATACTAAGACGTACTATCTCCTGATGCCTGCTTTTTTCTCATTCCAGAACAGAGAAAAACTGAGATGCTGCAGTTGTGAAATTTGAAGGAAAAGGTTATTGACCACTTCAAACATCAGAATTGTTCAGTTCAGTTTAGGTAAATGCTGCCTCAAGACAGCTAAGACCTATATGAGACCTTTATTAATGGTAAGTCATGAAAAGGCAGCAACAGTCTTACAAATGGCTCTGTGAAAAGCAGCATTGAGAGACTTTGGATATCAGATAAGAAAAGCAGTGCTGTGGATCTGAGGAAGGGAAGAATGGGTGCAAGGTGAGTTTGGGCTCCCAGCTATATAACCGTGGGCATTAAAAAATGTGTTATTATAGATCAGTACCTGGGGGGGGGGGGAAGAAGGAGCAAACCAAATTCAGCCTATCCTTTTGTAAAAACCCAACTGCCAATTCCCTGTCTACCCAAAAAAAAAATGCTGTCCATCTGTTTGAATACAGTACTGACATGGTAATCTTTGGCCTCGATGGCTACATCTCATGATGCACACACCTGGAAAAAGCCATTGCTGGCACTAAACCGGACAGCAAGCCCCTCTCAACAATGGACAGCACCGCGCTTATCTCACCATCCTGCTTTTCGCACCAGCTCTACTGGAAAACCTGCAAGAAAAGGCCTTTTGTATCCGTGCTCCTCAGAGGGTCCACTTTCAGTTACGATGGTGAAGCTTTTGAGCAAACGGGAAGGATCATCCTGGACAGAGGTGGAAATTTCAAAGGGCTAAAGAGTGGAAGGTCTCAAGGCAAGGCTTGCCACCTGGCCTCACCCTGTGATCAGTAACTCTCTCTTGCTTCTCCACTGTAACATCTGCACATGAACAAGAAGTTAGGTTTTCTCTTTCCTACAGTTTGGGAAAAAGTGCCATTTCTTTTTTTAATATTTGAATACACCTGAATGCTTTAATACCCTTTCACATGAAAAGCAAAGACTGTCTAAACAAACGAATGGTTAGACAAAGGAAAACAGTTGTGTTGTCTTTGGCTATGAAACAGCAACTACATCATTAAGTCTTTATAATTTCTTAAGCCATTTTAGTACATCTATAACTTCATTTGCCTTGCACAGACACTAGCAAAGCTGCTGTTTTCTTTCTTCTGATCTTTTATTTTCTTTTCTTAGGGCTTTGCCATGAAAGCCACTTTAATCTTTGTAGATAAATCTTCAGGTTTTTGATTTTTTTTTCCCTCTTAAGACTTCAGCTGTCTTAAGTCTTTCCATTTCATCATGTTTAAATATTTTAGACAATTTGAAGCCCTATTTTTAAATGGATATGATTAAGATTAGGCTCTAATAAGTGCTAATCTTT
Organism: Falco rusticolus; assembly: GCF_015220075.1. Lineage (NCBI taxonomy): Eukaryota > Metazoa > Chordata > Aves > Falconiformes > Falconidae > Falco > Falco rusticolus. The sequence continues at coordinate 25,885,117 of NC_051199.1, forward strand.
CCCTCCAACCAGGGAGATAAAGCCTGTCTTAAACCTGAATGGCTTAAGACAAGTTCATTTTTTTTATCTTTACAAAGTGAACAAATAAAACACTATCCAGCAGCCGTATTCACTGGGAGCACTGAAGATAATCCCTTCCATTTATTACTGCAAAGTGCTTTTCTTTGTAGGTATCAGCCTGCTTTACCTTCAGATGTGTAGGCTGCAGATTATAGAGCTGCCTGAAACTTGGTAATGAAACCTGGAATTCACTTGGTCTCACAAAAAACTTGAAACTTGGCTCCATTTTTTGATACTTTTGGTTGAATTTGGGTGAAGTGGGGCCAATAAAGGCAGTAGTGCTTTTTATTAGAGGCATTTGTAAGCACAAATTAATTACCTAGCCTTCACACCACTCCTCAAGGTGAACAGCATCTCTTTTTGTCAGGCAAACTGTGATGCTCTGATGTGCATTCCTCTGTGCACAGTTTTGAGTTCATTTCTGCACATGCCTAGCTGAGCCCAAGGCTGTGCCCATGGTTTTTAATCAAACAAGGAGCTCTGGCTGAGCAAGGAAATCCCTGTTTATAAAGAATGCTAAAAAATTATTGCACATGACAATGTAGCCGTGGAGTTCTGGGAAGTGTGGAGGACAATTCTGACAGGAAACCAAACTTGTAATAGACTTTGATCTCATTCATTTACAGAATGATGGGCTGAAACACTGGAGTATTTTATGACACTGAGCACGAGCTTCAGCTCACTGACCACAAGGGTCAAGTAATCGTGGATAACTGGAGGTTTTCCACCACCATCTTCTTTGAACATGCTTCCTGCTTGGGTTAGTCTTAACCAGCCCTCTCCTATCAAGCAAAGGGGATTATGCTGCTCAAGGGCTGGCCTACATTTAAATAGCTTTAATACTTCAGACCATCTTAAATGGGATCTGATGTAACTAAAAGCATAACATGCTTCGCAGCTGATTAATTGGTAGCTTTCATTCCAGACATGTATCTGCAGCCAAAAATGGTGGAGGAGGAGGGAAAACAAGGTTCTTGTATGACAAAAGGGAGCAAATAATTCACAACTAATAACCAATGCAGTCTCCTCTTGAAGACTAAAAATACCCTGCTTTTATTGAAAGTGTATTAGTAGTGCATGGTCAGGTAAGTAAATTGACGTTACTTCCATTTCTTGCCTGGTCATAAGAACAAGCTGTTCCAGAGCAAATTTGAAGTTCATTTCCTGCAAATATGGGTTTATGAGATTTTAGAAAGTGGAATTTGAAGTGATGAATATTTGTGAAAAAGGAACAAAGGCAGCCTGAGAAAAAAACAGAATTATACTTTCTGTTCCTTCTTCATTTTCAGTATTAACATAACTCACAGCTCTCTGACCTCAGGAAGCCTGAAATCTTGGGTCTGGGACCGCACCTTCCCAGGAGGCAGTGTCCCCCAGCTGTCAGGCTCCGCTGCAGGCACACTAGTGCTACAGCCCAGCACAGCTGCAGGCAGGATGGGCAGAGTGACTTTTCTGAAGACTTTTCTCACTGCCTTTGGCAGCTTTCCCTGGCAGCCCACCCCTCTGGACTGGCATGCAGCCGCACTCAGCAGCTCCTGTCCTCTGTGAATGGCAGGAGGCTGGTGAGAGTAAAATTGGCCAAATCTAGCCTGAAGGCCACAAACTGTATAACAGCCATCTATCTCAATGGCTGAGCCTAATGATATGGAAATGCGGCCGGGGAAGGTGATGCAGGGAGCTGGCTAGGAATGGCCAAATGCCTGGTTTTCATCTAGCTGTAAAGTGCCTGGCACTGAACTCAGCAGACCCCTTACCTCCCCATGCATCTTTCAGCTCCGCATCTTTCACCTCTGCAATGAGCAGGCTAAGTCCTATGTACCTGACCTAAAATTAAAATGGAAACCCACTTAAAAACATCTCCGGAGTTTCAGAGTTTCTAAGTCCTGATACAGTAAAAGCTGCTTCCAATTACTCCACAAGAGGAATAAATAGCCCTTTATTTTGTTTGAAACTGAAGCTTGAAACAAATTTAAAGGATTGCAAATCAAAGCAGCAACGTGGGTTGGTACAAAACCCTGAATGTCAGTCGGTAAGGTTCTTGCCTCTGTGCCCAGGTGTTCCTTCTAACTGTAGCTTTAAACACAGAGTTTAAAAACCAGTTTAAAAATATTTTAATATGGACTGAATAGACAAAACCCAAAAAATTAACAGAACAGGTTTCCCTTGTTGTCAAGAGCAGTATGAGAACAGAGGTAGATAATGGCTACAGGAATAGCCTTAAGAAGCAGAGAGGGTTTATAACTTATAGCACAACTCCACCAGCTGGATTTTAGTTGAATTTCAGTTGTTTTTTTCCTTATAAACTATATTGACTTTCAAGAGAAGTGACTCCGGGAGAAATCAGGCATGTACTTTTTTATTCTGTGTGATCTACATTTGTGAAAGTTTATTGCAAAAATATGAAATTAATGGGTATGAAAATCAAATCTAAGTAAATGGAACAAACCCAGAACTGAACACCAAAGAAAACATAAAATGGCTGAAACTTAAATAATCTAATTATAAATACGGTGACGTACAGAATGCCAGCATCAAATTCTGCATTACTTCATCTCCCATGTATGTAAATCTAATGGTCCAAACCTCACAGAAAACAGGCTTTTGACACTCTTCCAGTTAAAGTACTGAGATCCAAAGCTCACAAAGTCAGTGTGAATCATTTAAGTTTTGGAAGCTGAATGCCAGTTTTTTCTGCAGAAAATTATCTTACATATAAACAAAAAAGAAAGTCTTGCATTTTTCCTAGCGGAATCTTTGTAGTTAGAAGTAGTCTTGAGTGTTGTAACAATGATTAGGACATAATTTACCTAAAATAACATACTACTTTTACATTCTTTAAAGATAATAGGTAAATATCCCATATGCAATGCCTTTCAGTAAGGCATTATTGTAGAATATGTGATATGAAGAACTGTATTTATGTGGCTGCCAACAACATGGTTTTCCTACAGGAAATAAGATGTTTAAATGCTACAAAACAATACTCCAAATAAGGTCCAGAATACACATAGGCTGTTGCTGATGGCACAGTTACACCGTGGATGCTGCTCTGCTCTATCACAACACAGACAGGACAAAAGGATGGAGACACCTTCCAGAAGGATGGGATTTAGGATGATACAGCCTCCTCTGTATTCAGCTACTGGTTGTTTTTAAAGGTGAGGCTCATGTAAACCTCTTACAAACCTAGTATTTTTTTCCTGATGCTTACATCACTTTTTATTCGGAACTACTCGTTTATTGTCAGGTAAGGAGCCTAAGCTGGCTCCAGTTTGCATGATCTTTGGAATTATTTCGTTAAAACAGGTAATAATTTATTTTTGGTCGAACAGAAAACAACTCCGAATTTGTTTCAAAGAAGAGAGCATTAGGACACATTTTTAGAGTCATACACATTATGCAAAATGCAGTTCCTTCAAAAGATCAAAAAATCCATATGTGTTTCCACAGGCTCTCAACACAAATTGCCTGTCAGGGTAAAATCTTGAAAACTGTACTGTAACCAGGATGATGAAGGAAAATTACTGCCAGACAGATTATATAGTCAAGAAAAAACGGTGTAAATTATTTTGTGCCTCCTAGCTTGAATACATATGGGACAAATGCAAATTTTCCAAATGAAATACAGCTTAGAGTGCATAAATTTCAAACAGATAATAGTTTGCACTTATTAAAGCTTGGCTTGGATCATAAACAGAGTGCTTTTTCCTGAAATCCCAGCTTTTCTATAAAGACTGTTTTGTCCCCTGAAGGAGCATCAGTTATAAATAATGGTCTAGCCACCAAAATTGGAAGGACTAGACTCAAAGCAAATAAACCAAAAAAATATGATTGAACAAAAAAATATTATCCTGCCACATACTCTAGGTATCCTTTGAGGGTACAGCATGGGAGGTACTGCTTATTGGCAGATACATAAATACCTGGGCTGGAATAGCCAAGAAGCGATGCACAGATCTACAACTGCACTTATTCACAGGGTGGGCACGGATAGAGCTTTTCTGAAAATTAAATGTCATAAGGAAGCTCTGTACCTCTCTGGGTCCTAAGCATTAACTAAATGTTAGCATTAGCAGTGGATAATGGGATAACTTGTATGAAAAGCTATTCAAAGCCTCCTTGCACTCAGCTAGGTCTAGTTTTAGCTGCTTAAAACATGGCACTAAATCACTAGGAAGTGTATATTGGTTCCTCCAGAGACAAATTTCTGAATAAACACTAAGTTAAATGAAAACATAGAAAAACCCAGACACAAAGGCATGTTTTGAATCATAGAATCATTTAGGTTGGGAAAGACCTTTGAGATCATCAAACTCGCGTGTTAACACTGCCAAGCCCACCACTAAGCCATGTCCCTAAGGACCACATCAACGTGTTTTTTAAACACCTCCAGGGATGGCGATTCCACCACCTCCCTGGGCAGCCTGTGCCAATGCTTGACCACCCTTTCCATGAAGAAATGTTTCCTCATATCCAATCTAAACCTCCCCTGGTGCAACTTGAGGCTGTTTCCTCTGGTCCTGTTGCTAGTTATCTGGGAGAAGATACTGACCCCCACCTGCCTACGGCCTCCTTCCAGGCAGCTGCAGAGAGCGGTAAGATCCCCCCCAGCCCCTTTTCTGCAGGCTGAGCCCCCCCAGCCGCCCCCCGCCAGGCTGGTGCCCCAGCCCCTGCCCGGCTCTGGACACGCTCCAGCCCCTCAGGGTCCCTCCTGCGCTGAGGGGCCCAACACTGAGCCCAGGGTGCGAGGGGCGGCCCCACCAGCCGCTTTGGGAATAAAGGCTGAAAAGAGATGGGAAGACGGGCAGCAGAAGCAGCGGGAGAGAGGATATGGCTGCCTTCTGCAACACAGCCACATACCAGCTGGGTTTGTCTGCTGAAAGACGGATCCCACCAGTTCTACCTCAGCTGGTATGGGAGGACAGTCAATAAAATTTGAGGCAATTCCCCTCCCAGGGCATCCCCTGCCACTTCTGCTGTGAGGATTGCAATTCATACAAGTGTTACCCCTTACACTGGCGTGAAAACACAGGCCACATTTTTGTTTTCACTGTTGAAAAGCCTTCGCACGTTTTGTGGGGAAAAAAATGTGCAGAAAGGACAGGCTTCGAGGCCGCAGCCCAGGGCCGGGAGCATGTGGAGGCAATAAGGATTGCAGGGTGCTCGGAGGGCCTCGCTCAGCCCGCTGGCTGCTGATGGGTGTGTGGCAGCACAGCACCAGGCCTGCTCGGTTCCAGGGGACTTCGTGGTCAGCTTTAAAGCCAGAGGCCTTGCCAGCTGTGGGGCGCCGGCAGCCAGGAGGGCCTGGCTTTGTGCCTTTTCAGCCATGGCTGGCATGTGGGGCTCTTTGGGCCACCATGGAAACATCTGCCGGGGTGGAGCCGGCAGGGCAGCCCTGGGGCAACTGAAAGAGGTGGCTCACAGGCGGAGGTGCTGGCCCGGGGGCTGTATTCAGCTGCATGCCAACATGGCCTCGCCGGCACTTGCAGAGGAGCCGAGCGCCGCACGCCCTCACCCCTTCCCGCCGCACGGAATAGTCTCTCCCACACCCCACCCCCCCAGCGCCAAATGGACTCGCCTTCAGCCCCCACGGCCGGCCCGGCCCCCTGGCGGTGACGCAGCGCGCTGCCGCTGCCATGGCAACGGCGCGCGGCGGTGGTGGGGCGGGCGGCGGCTGCGGCGCTGAGGGGAACCGGGACCGGGGCCGGGACCCCGCGGGGTGAGGCCGAGAGCGAGCCCGCGGCGGCGGCCGGGGGGCGCTGGGCCCGGCGGGACCGCGGGTGCGGATGTCCTAGGCCTGCGTTGGGGCGGGGGTGGCGCGGCCGCGGCCCGGGGAGCCCCGCCGGTGGGGCGGGGTGTCCGCTCAGGGGCGAAGGCCCCCGCCTGAGCGGGGCCGCCCCCGGGTGCTGCCGCCTGCCACGAGGCCGGTGCCGAAGCGCTGAGGGAGCGTTTGGGGGCAGGTGTAGGTGCCACCACACTCTGCCTGGGAGCGCCCTCGCCCTTGCAGCTGTGAAGTGTTTTCGTCCCGTACGCTTCCCTCTTTACCCCCCCGGCCCCTTACGGCTTTCTGGGCTCAGGTTACGGTTCCCGGCAGTTCCGTTCATCCCCACCGCTCATGTCTTGAAACACAGAGCCACCGGGCACGACACAGAGAAACCAAAGCCCGCTGCTTTGACAGCAAGGGGTTTCTAATATCTTTTCTCATCTGCCCTTGTGCGTTGCTCAGTGTTTTCCTAGAGCTGTCGTCTGCGCTGACTGAAATCTTTGCGCCTTGCTTAGCAGAGCCTAGAGTTTGATAGAAGCATTAAAGGCAAGTACTGGCTTTGCTCCGTTGATTCACCTGGCCGTATCCCCACCTGCTTCGGTACTTGCTCTGCTTACTTCTGGCCATGCTTCTGCAGGAGTTCGCAGGACAGTTACTGTAGCTATACGATGTGGATGGTAAGGCGAGTTTCTCCTGCAACTTACTTGAAACTTACTTGACAACGTGACTGGGTTTTTTGGTTGGTTGAGGTTTTTTGTTTATTTGGTTGGTTTGTTTTTTTTAAACTATGCTGCATGGAAAGACAGAGACCATTCTGCTACGATCTTTTGTGTGAAGTTTCTCAGAATGTAGTTGAAACCATAATTTTTGGTTAGACTGAAGATGCACAACTGGCAGAAATAGGTGTTGGCTGGTCAGTGTCATTGGGACGATACATCTTTCCAATGTGTGACAAAATTGCCAAGTATGGGTAAATATCTTAGGGAAAGCATGATTTAGATGTTTTAATCTGGTTTTCATGATATTACTTTATATATGTTGTATGGTATTAAACATAGAAATGGATAATTTGTTTAAAAATAGAAAGTGAATTGTGAAATGGCTGATGTCACAGGTATTGGGGCCTGGAGAATGTGAGTTTCTCTCAAGAGACTGAGATTACATGACCATACCCAGATGCGGGATTTAAACTAGCTGTTAAGTGCAGATTTACAAGGCAATTGGTGTTTTTTGGTGTGGGTTTTTTTGGTTGGGTGTGTTTTTTTTTTTTTTTTTTTTTTTGCTAATTAGTGAAACATTAAATGTTTGGAAGGACCAGCAGAAGTCTCAGAGTCTTAGTTGACACAATTAACAGCAAATGGGTGGAGAGCAATGATAGACAAATCCTTCGTTACACTAAGAATTCTTCAAAGGAAATTGTTTGGTTTGAGTTACTGGTAAGTGGCTAGGACTCAGTCTAGCATGAAATCCATGTTCATGGTTATGATAATTGGATGTGAGCTATTACATATATGGTAGTATCCCTTGGGATTTTATGGGTTTATTGATGTGAGAAAGCTGTTGGAATTTAGTCTGCTCTAGTTAAACTCCTATAGTTTGAAATAAGCTGCGCACATCTTCAGCTGTCTTTAAGTTATAAAGCTATCTTTAAATTGATTAGGAAGAAATTTGAGCTAAGCTGACATATAGGGTATATGGAATTTGTGTTCCTTTATGTATGCAGGCTTTAAAATTAAGTTGACTTTAATTTCATTTAGCAGAAATAAGAGTGCATTGTTGTTGTTTCTTGTTCAGTTGCACTGCATATCCACTAGCGGCACAGAGGAATCTGCTAGAAAGATGAAATTTGAGTAGTAGTGTGTGTAGAAGAGCAGGCAGAAAGGATGTGGATAATTAATGCTTGATTTATTTATGTTGATGAGTTGACTTACTGTTTGCCTCACAGGAAAACTGTCTTGTGTATTACAAAGAGAAAGGAGATTGATTAAACAAAAAGCACACATAGAAAGGGAACTCTTGTCTGTATTCAAATTTTAAGTCCACTTCCAAGTACAGAATTTGTTTCTGCGGAGTTCGGGTTTGCCATATTAGTCCTTGCCTTTGGTGGACTTCCCTGGCAGTCCTGACAGCCCATCTCATGGGTTCTTAAGGATGTCATCCAAGCTAAGGGTACGGTATTTCCCCAAATGGGGCATGTTTAACTTTGAATCTTAATGTTTGTGTTTAATGGCTGCTCTTGTAAAAAACAGGTTTATGCTCAAATAGCTATTACATTAATTGATATATTTGCTCAGAACAGTTGAGCTTTCGATCACCTTCCATCTATCTACTGTCTTATCTATATTCCCCGTTACCTATAACCCAACACTCCACAAACACCCTCCCCGCCCCCCCGCCCTTAGTAGTACTGCATTCCTGAAACTTTGTAGGTGGTTTTAACTCTGATATTATCACAACTTTTAAGTTACCTCTTTAAATATTTGCTTTCTGTGGAATATGTTAAAAACCTGTATAATTTATATGAATTAACTACGTTCCGTCCTTGAGCTCAGTAAGCTGGCTTCTGTCATCTGCCTCCAGTTTTACTATTAAGTAGTCTTTGGGCTACATCAAAACCAGTTTGTTATCTCTGCCTGTCTAGATGTGCTAGTCTTGCTAGCACACATTCACCGATAGAAGAACCTTCTTCTATTCGAAGTTAATAGAATCTTGTTTTATCTTGGAATGTGCTAAAAGAATAATTGTTTCAAAATGCTAAGAATGGAGTGCTTGGTTTTTCCGGCACAGTAAGAAGCGTGTTTTGTACACACATCTGACGTTTCTGTCAGCACTGAAATGGCATTGCTTTTAGATTCTGGGGCACCAGATGTTTTAACTGTTTCTAATGTGCCGTTGACAGGTGTTTTGCCTTATGGATGGAGATATTTGGACACATTTTAGCTGTATTAATGGTAATTTTCAGGGTTATGTGCAAACAGGCAGCTGAGCTTTTGCTCTTGAGCTCAGTTATACGTTTGATGTATTTAAAATACTAAGCTTCTCGACGTCGTTTTAGTTAACTCCTGCTTTCAGCTGGAATCTGATAGCCAACAGTGGAAGAACAGTTTCCAAACGTCCTGTCAACTGTAAGTCTCTGGAGTGTAATCTTTTCTTTTTTCATTTTCCATATGCATTCCAGCAACACAAGTAAATGTTCAGTTTTGGCACTGTGGTTGAAATTGAGTGTTGGCGTGTTTCTTCCAGCAGCCTGCTTAGTCTGTGCAAGTTACACTGTAGACATTCTAGTGTGGGCAGGATATGGATGTTAAATTTCAGTTTGGACTCTGTGCTGTATCGGTTTGCTTGTTGGAAGAGTATTTCACAACATAGGGGAAAATTTGTCTTTAAGATACCAATGTCTTGAAGTTTTGAGAGTGGGGAATAACTGCTCTGCAAATTCCTGTATTCTTTTGTATCAATCTGTATATGACAAAAGGCATTTATCTTTCCAAATCATTTGAGATGGTTTGACTTCATAGCCATTGATACAATTTTCTCCTTCTCTGTGCTTTTTATAGGTCTGATTCAAGAAAGCTGTGTTTTATTTAATATTAAACTGCTTCCATTGAACTTTAGGGAATTGCCCAAATGAAAGACAAGTAAATTTTTTTCCCTGGTATCATAAATGTAATAAAAAGTTTTTCTTTCAGTTAAATTTAATTTAGAATTGCTCTAGGATTTTATTGGCACTTTATAACAAGTTCTGTGCTCCATTTCTCTCCTTCTATACACTAATATTTTTGGATTTGTAACAAGTTTTTACTGTTTTAATTTCAATTGAATTCCCATTTCAACAGGTTGCTAACTGTAGATCATTTAAATTCTCTTTTTTAGGAGAAGTTATACTGTGTATCATGGACATCAATGATTTTGTAGTACTTCCAGGCTCAAAAACTGGAACCTCAGTGAGATTAAAAGCAAAGTAAGTGCATTTTATCTGATTGTGATAGAGATGGTTTTTTCATCTTTTTAAATAAGTTTTAATGCAACATTAAGTAGAAGAGCTTATTTGTGTAAGAGCAAGAAGAATCATGATGTGTTTTTTTTTTTCCCTAGTTTTTTCCCTGTGCTTTTATTCTTAAGCCTTTCTTTTCTTAAGCTTTAATCTACTTTCTAAGTTATAGGTCTTATAACTGTCTATATGTTTAACATATATACTTTGTAAACAAGCAATGCTAAAGAATTCACTGGGATAATTTATTTTAATATAATTAAGCAACAAACCTTTGTGAATACAGACACAATTGGATCAGTTTTATATTGGTTAGTCTAAAGCTTACATTGGAGTAGCCTTATCACTGTCAGCATACCCCTCTGTAATGAGGTAGTCTTGGGGCCAAGGAGTTTGGACCTGACCTGCCCTAAATTTTCCAGAATTTTTTTCAGTCTTACTGAGAGGTACAAGGGTGATGTGCCTTTAATGACAATTTTTGTAGCTTTTTTTTTTCTTGCCACTTTAAACTTCTTCAGATTCCCTGCTGTCTTTCATGTAATTTCTAATGAGTATTTTACTACTTTAACTCCTCCAGAACTGTCAGAGAATTGCAGTTGGAGAAAGTGCAGTTAGAAACAGAAAATGAAGAGATGGAGAAGAAACTACGGCAACTACAGTTAAAGATGAGCAGAGAAAAAGAAGAGAGAAGGTAGGTTAAATTTCTGTTTGAAAAAAAGGAATGCAATGAGATGCTCTGTCCACACGTCCCCTCACCCCAGGTAGCGTCTCTTGCAAAGTCTGGAATTCACAAGAGTGTTCAGTCTCCTTTCTTGAATCATTCTTCCCAATTATAAACTTGCTACTCTAAGACTTTCTTATTTTTAAACGCCCATGTGGCATTTAAATTTTTTTTTGTTTATTGTTTTTTAAGTAAACTAATAAATCCTTCCTTGCAGAGATATTCCTTCAGCATCAGAGATCCCTTTTCCTCATTTATTTCCTCTTTTCCCATTCCAACTGGATTTCTCATATTAGTTTTAAAGCAGGAGACAGAAAGTAGTTTCTCCTGCACTATTTCAGTCTTATTACTGATGTTTCTAAAGGGGATGCTGTTCTTAATTCTGCTTTGACCCTGTTTTGCATGCATCTGTGTAGCTTCTCAGAAAGATATTTTCTGTATGATGGAAAACATGGCTTGGGAAGTAGGCATAATTTAATGAAGCAAGTGCTAGGGTGGAAGTCTAAATCTCTCAGCTGTTATTGGCTCACTCTGAATGTTAGCAAATCTCTGCAACATCTGCTTCCATTTCATTTCTGCCTGATACACTGGAGATACAAGGGCTTTGGGTACTTTGGTGTCTTACTCTTGGTAATGCTAAGGGCCTGCTGTTTGCAGCTTAGTAGACTTTTCCTGGAGCTGTTGAGGCACTGTTTTCCAGATAGTGCCTGGCTCTTGTTCTTGTATTGTTCTCACAGCCTTGTACCTGTAAGCTCTGATAGTGTTGTTAAGGTGAGTTCAAATGACAGGATTCACTGGCATTTGCACCACTGTTGGGAAGACCATCCCTCTTCCCTCCTCTATGTTTTACTTACGGCTTGTTTTGTAGGCTTTAGTTTGTTTTACTCTGTGTTTGGTTTTCTGTAAAACAAAGTAGATCAATCATTGGAACACTTGCTAAATATTATGAAGTAGTGCATTATGCAGTATGCTAAAGCTGAACATCACTCTTTAATCTCCCCACTGTCTTCCATGTTCATAATAGTAGTCAATATCTAGACTGATGCTCATTGAAATGTGTGTCCCTGGCTTATTAAAAGGTGCTGTATTTTAGCTGTGTTGGATGAATACCTTAAAGTAAATTGGGACAATGAAGACTTATCTAAAGTGTACTATTACTTTTTATTCTTCTAAAACCAACATTAGAGAATTGATGGGATTTTCTTGCATTTAAAAACTTAGGCCAATTTGAGGGTCTGAAAAGTACTTTCTTATACTTTTGATGTATTTACTACTACTAAAGTAGATGTGAAGCAGGTTTCAGTGGAAGGCGTTTGTGTTTTGGGGAACCTATGATTATATAGACAAGTATTTTGTTACTGTGATACTCTGTTATCGTTGGAAAACCTGAAGGAAAGCCTTTGTGCTTCTCTTGCTTACAGAAGACATAATTTGTAAGTTCTTTCTTGCTCTTGGTTCATAGGAAATCAAGTGCTTATCACTGGAAATCCGGACAGGCAGGACCAATGACCATCCAAGCCCGAGTTCTGTCACAAAGCAAAGAAAAAAATAATAAGGTATATTTCTACCTTATCAGTGTATACTATCAGTGTATTTTCAGGTAAAGCTATTTAAAACAAACCGAGATTTAGAATTAGATTTATACTATGTAACATGGGAATTGTAAATACTGTAAAAATAAAGGGTTAAGCACCTTCTGAGTAAAATTTCTGATTGTTTATTTTTCCATGCCACACTTATGGTTCCATTGAGCTGGAGGAACATCAGGATCTGTTTGGTGATCTGTTGCTTTTTCATTGTAATAGATAGCAAATTATCATTTTGTCTACAGATTTAATATTGCAAGTGTCTAATTTATGAGGTTTGTGCAGGCCCACCTCTCCAGCCTGTCAATGCCCCTCTGCAGGGCATCCCTTCCCTCCAGTGCGCTGACCACACCACACAGCTTGGTGTCGGCAGCAAACTGCTGAGGGTATGCTTGATCCCACTGTCCATGTTGCTGACAAATAGGTTGAACAGCACTGGTCCCAGTGCTTCTGCGTGTTTTAAAATGTGGATTAAGTTTGTCAATTGACTTTTGTTCTATGATGTCCTTGCTCAGACCTAAATGGAGGGATGTAGAACTTTCCTGCTAAATCATTGAAAAATTTGTTTTCATTTTAATCTGTACACAGCGGGGTATTTTCCCCTTATTTTCTTTTGAAAATGCCTAGGGCAATTTTGCTCAAACTCTCAAGAAATATTAAGGATAAGGCAGACGTATGGGAATGGTAGAAGTCAGTCAAATTTGTAAGTAGCTGAAGACTGGACCTTGTAGGGAGTGTTATCACTTGCAACTGTAATAACCTAGTCTTAATACTTCATTCTGTGGTAAAATAAATTCATCATTTTAATAGCTTAGGCTCTTGTCCTTGAGGCTTTATACATCATGGAAGCAAGCATTAGGTGTATGCATCATCAAATAACATTCACAAGTGCTGTTAAAATACCAATTGCGATAACGGAGCTTATGTTGTTTACTTGTTCCATGAATTAGTATGAAAAGTCTGTAGGGGATCCCCAAATCCAAACTAATTCAGCCTAAGAGATACTTCCTCTTTCCATTAGCAGACACTGATGTGTTTGGAGGGGCATGCAAATTGGACCAGGTGGGACATAAAAAGAGGGCTTTCTTTTATGATTTTTTTTTTTTTTGTGTGTGTAAGCCATGCTATATATGCTATGCTGAAATGAGAGCTGTTAATTAAGAGAGACCATTTGAAACTGGCTGAAACAAAGCTTATATAAGTCTGAAGAGAAAAACAGACTGAGAACTTCAGACCAAGCCATCGCAGTTGCTATTTGAAGTCTTTTGAAGCAGCAGCAGTTGGGTGTGAAGGTCTTCTCAGCCAACACACTCAATTTCAATAAAATTGCCTACTTGCCTGTGAGTGGAAGAGAGGATCAGAATGAAAAGTTTTTTTTTCACCCACCTCTTTCTTTTTCCCCTTTTCTGAGACAAGTTAAGTCAGAGCTGTTACTACTTCAAAGACTTCAGATTTCAGCTGTGATGGCTAAGGAGAAGATGCATGGAGCAGAATTTTCAAAAGGGTGAAATTAAAATGCCTGCAGTTGTATAGGAGTGGGGCAGAAGTGAGGATGCAGCGTGGACTCCATCTGCAGGGGAAAAACTGAGGAGCAAAAATGTTGACAATTATTAGTTACTGGGGTGGTAGATCATGTAATGAGGAGAAGAAGGAAAACAAGCTAACACCTCCCCTCTGTAACAAACTATAGGTAAACATATGTGCAGTAGACTTCACTGCTTGACATTTGAGCTTAAGTCACGGTGGTTATGGAAGTCCTGCAGGTCTGTGCTTGTGGCAAACACCACGTACCTGGCTGGGCAAACAAGGATGATGTCATTTCATGAATGGGGAGGGAAACTGGTCATAGATTTCATGGCTGTCATGAGCAACACATAGAGTTTTCTTTTTAAATACATGCTTAGATGTTTTCCTAGAAATTTTATTATTTGAATTCTGTAAAAGTTAATTTCATTCATTTTCATTAGCACCTTATATATGTAAATATTCTTCCATATAGGCTTCTTCGGGAAAAATGAAGTTTCAAATACTCAAGGAACAGATTCCAGGTAGACAACTTTGTTAACTAAATGAAAACTCACAAACTTCTGGCAGAGGTTCTGGTTGCTGGAAGCTGCTATAATTAAGCAATAAAGAAATCAGAGACTGGAGTACTGTGGTTGGGGTTTTTTGGTTGTTGTTTGTATGGGGTTAATTTTGTTTTTTTTTTTCCTCCCCTCCCCCCCCCCCCCCCCCCCCCCCCGAGCCAGTGAAAGAACCTTTTAAGCATGAAGTGGTAAACGCTGTAGCTCCTGAAAAACCTGCAGTGAAGGGGATAGCATGTGAACTATGTGAAATTAAGGGCATGCAGCTGGTAAGTAAATGGCTTAAAAATTATAACAGAACATAATGTGTATGTATAGGAGCTTTATATGTTATATGGAGCAATAAGTTGTAAAATGAGTTACCTGGGGTGTGCCCAGGTCATAAGCTATGTGTGTTCTGCACAGACAAGGTGACCTGGAACTCACATCCAGGCTCCTTTATGGAAGAGACCTATATACGGAAGCATGCTGAAAACATAGGTGCAGGTCTAAATATGATGTTACCTTTCCAGATGTTAACTTTTCTGTACCGTGCAGCTGTATTATGGTAGTCTGCGGAAGTCGTCGTCCTACCTGACTCCGCACCTTCCATAGAAAGGAATCATTTTGATGGCAGTATTGATACTTTGAAATTATGAAGTCAAGGAGCTCATTTGAACTTTTAGCTTTAGCTTTTCTGGTGAATTGAAGATTTTTGCAGTTTGTTCTGCTGGGAAAAATAAGACTTCTCTTAGATGGTCAGCTTGAGGTGCTGTAGCAACTACTAGATGTGCAGCACCTTAGAGGAAAAAGTTACTTAAATATTTGAGATCAATTTGATCCTACTTTATTTGCATATCTTATCTTTCTGGTTTTGAAATCATAGTCATGTTTTTTCTTGTCTGTTTCCCGAAATATTTTGGTGATACCCACTTTATTTCTAGGATTTCTCTGTGTGATAACTACTTAGGGTGCACAAGGTGATGGGAGGTTTTATATGCTGATGTCCCTGAATGGCAAAGAAACAGATTAAACGATTCTGTTATCAGAACTGCTGTTTAACAGTTATCAGAACTGTTCTTTAACAGGGAGTTTCTTTAAGCTGTATTTTTATTAATCTGCCCAGCACGTGAATGTGACTGAAGGAGACTGATCTCTTACTTAACTAAAGAACACTACCGTAGGATTGAAAGAAGATGTATGGTTACAGGCAAATAGGGCAAAATTGAGTGGCCCATGAATATTTTGTAATTTTAAATACCTTGATAAGCACCAGGACACATTTTTAGTTCTGACTTCTCTGTCACTTGCAGGCTATGTTAAAGTGGAAATTAGTATTATCAAATAGGAGGTGATTTTATAAGTGATTTTATATATTTAGTAAGTAGATTTTTGCCTTTTACCAAGTATAAACTGGAAACCTGGCCTCCAAAATGTGACGTAGCCTCGTACTATTAGATTTTTGAAGTAACTTGTGCAAATAGAGTAGTTCCATTGTTGAATAAGAAATAGCATTTTTATTTTTCCAAAAGTAGCACCTCTCTGGGAAAATTCCTGAACACTCTCGCTGCTTTGTAATGCACGCCACAGTGTATTTGTGTTGCTTTTATGGCAAATTAAATCAGTTGGAGCTGCTAACACTCAAAATAAAAGGAACGTGTATTTTATTTGTGTGTGTCTTTTGAATGGTTTTCCTTAAGAAAAAAATACCTGTGGATTTTAAATTTCTGTTAGAATTATCCAACATCAAAGCCACCGTGATGTTTGTTTTGTCAGTTTATTGTGTTGGGTTTTTTTCTTGCCCTGCCCCCCTCAATTTCAATTTCATTAACACTAAGTTACAAATTAATGCCCCGTGTGCAGCAAAGGCGAACATCCCCAGCAGTGCAAACTGTGCCGTTTGATTTGTATTTCATGTTATTTTATTTTTCTTTCCCCCTGCGAGTTTTTAACGTGCGAATCCCACCTGTACCGTCAATCCCGGCTTTTGGATGAGCCGGTCGCTTGTTCTGCCGAAGCCGCAGTGACGAAGACGTTAAGAACTCTGTGCAGCCGGCTGAGCAGCGCCCCCCGGGGCAGCTCCCCTCCCCCCCCCCGGGGGGCTACCTGTCAGGGAGGGGCGGGCCGGCTGACCCGGCCGGGGGGGCGCCGCTGCTGCAGTGCCCGGACTCCCCCGCAGGCCGCGCTGCGCCCCCGCCGGCTGCTGCCGCCTCTCGGCGCGTTTGTCTCACTGCTGCGCTCCCTCTGCTGCCCGGCTTCTGCGCGGGGCTGCGCGCCAGGCATCGCTGCTGCGGTGCTGCATCGGACTACGGCTGGCTTTTGCCTTAATGCCCCCCCAGCCCCCCCGCGCTTTCGGTGCGGCTGTGCTCCCGAGTGCTTCACCACTGGACCCGGCTCACCAACAGCGCTTGTAAGATTAGGGCAACCGCTGGATAAGGACGAGTTGTTTTGGCACTGCTCATGTTTCAAAGGGATTGCTTTCAGGCTCTCCCGTGTGACTTTCTTATTCAGTGGAAAGTTGTTCAGTTAAAAGAATTTTGGTAGAAGCAAATAGCGTAGCTGGTTTGTTGCAATACTTAAGGGGGGCAGGGAATAATCACGCTGTCTTTCCTTGCACCTTGATGGATTTTATAGTTATGCATGCCTCGGGAAAACTGAGTTCCATTGAACCAACGGTAGTGTTATGTGATTGGAAATAGGTGGCGAATTGCTGGCTCAGGAGGTTTTTACACAGGCTCTTTGAGATACTCTTACTGGTCTATTTGAAACTTTTCCAAATTGTTGGATGTCAGGCAGTTTAGAAAAAAAATAGGTTGTAAGTACTAAAAATGGTCAAAGGTCTTTGTTCATTAGTCAAAGACTATTATATACCCGTGTGAGTATATTTAACATCTGTTGCATGTATTTTAAATACAGTTATAAAGAACCTTGAAACTCTGAATTCCTACTTATAATTGTGTCAGATGCCACTTCTGGCATTCCTGATTCTTTCATACTTGGATTCCAGTCCCAAAGGAGTGAAGTGTGATGAAAGTAAAATGTTATACAGTACAGTGGAGACTTAAGTTGTGTGTAATTTTAATATTCAGCACAGTAATACTCAGCTTCTAACATACGGCTTTGTTGCGTATGTCTTATGGAACAATAAAAAAAATATACTTTTATAATTACAGTAGTAAAGTTTCCTCCTAGAATTATTGTATAACACTTAATTGTAACAAACTTAAATTTCTTATGCATAATATTTGATTGCATTTCATAAATGGGTTGTAACAACTCCTTTACGGACCAAATCGTACATTATTTTTTATTTTATCTTTTGGACAAACCCACTGTTTTCGTTCTCTTACTGTTGTTCTAAATTTGATTTTGATGAACGGTACTATTTACTTATTTAATACCTTTTTGAATTTGTATTATTATGCTTGTTTTCATTTTCTTTCATTCCTGTGTTAATGATGACTGTTTTGTAGCTGTATTTAATGAATCAAAGAGACGCCATGTCAGGAATAGTTTATGAAAAAATGTTTGGATTCTTATTTCAGTGTTACGATTACAAAGAATCAAAGTTACTTTATGGTGAGAATGCAAGCTAACATAAACATAGAAAATGTAGATAGGGTCTTGACTGAGTGTAAGTTGATTTAACTATTTTGGTTTTACCAAAATTTTCATGATTTCATGAAGGCAGGTTTTACTTTTTGAGGATGTCAGTGGGTATGCCGTTCTGTTATCCTGCTAAAATTTATTTGATGATCTCATTCTTTCTTCCCAGAAATACAGTCCTTTTATTAATGCAGTAAATTGTTAAAGCTGTTGGTCTGATAAATACATCCTTGCCAAAATGATCCTTGCTTACAGTATGTTAGTAGAAAGATTACAACATCTGATGGAAAAACTTCAGGTGAGAATTTAAGGCAGTTACAGAAGGAAATGCCATCCTGTGAGTAACAAAAAGCCAGCAATAAATAATCTTTTTGTGATGATGTGCTATCCTGAGTTCTGCAGTGGGTATAAAAGTTTTTGCATGAGCTGTTTTGCACGGATATAAAAATTTTTCACCACATGCATCTAAATGCAGACTGTGTAGGATATATATTTTTTTAAGAGTGTAGCAGATCTTTTAAACGCAGAACTGAAAACTGGGTGATGGCAGTAGTAAGATAACCATGATAAGTCTTGACATCTGTAATGTGTTATCTTTTTTTTTTTTTTTTTTTTTAAAGCGATAAGCCACTTATCTCATTTTTGGTGGTAAACAAACTAGGTTGAGATGTTGCAAGTTTATTTGTGGGGATTAAAGATTATACAGCATTTCAGTGGAAGAGTACAAGGATTTAAACAGAGAATCATGGAGTGCTGTGATCACTCCGTCTGTGTCAGGAGAATTCCACCTTAGTTGTCATGATTCTCTCTGTCCTTCCCCCTTCCTGCCTTTTCATCTTCCCTCTTTACTCCAGTCCTGCCCTGAAACTAATTAGAAACTGCCTCTATTAATAAAGGGAGCTAACGAAAGGGTGCAGGGAGTAGAGGGGTGCAAAAGATGTCTTTTGCATTTGGAATAGAAAACAGTAGCTGTAATTCCACATTTTCAAAGGGAGAAGGATATTACAGACCAAGTGAGGTTATGTAATTCTCAAAATAGTTTTAGCTGTCTGAGTGAGGAGGAAAGGCTGTTTTTAGAGAAAATATGCACCAGAAAATTTCCAGGCAATCACACTAGTTGTGAGAATCCAGAGAAGTGCTTTCCAGCTTTCTTGATGGGTCATGTTGCTTTTGCCTTGCACTCTTTCCTACCCCCTTCCTGCCTGCTGCTTTGTGAGTAGATGTTTTTGATGCCTAACCAGTTTAGGTTGGTTAGACACTGAAGTAGGGAAAAAATTGTGTCTGAATTCAGATGCTGGGAGGGTTAATACGAGGCTGGAACAAATAAGCTTTGCAAGTATTCTCTAAAATCAGTTTTGCAGTTCTTGCTTAAGTATTTTGACGTGACTGAGCAAAATCTCAATGAGGATGTTCATGTTTATACAAATAACACAGCAGGGTGAGCCTTTCAAATATTGGTCTGCTACTATGTACCGTGTGCCAGAGTACCAAAAAGAGCTATACATAACGCAAGTATGCATGCTGAAAGAGAGCAGATGTATCAAGCTGCATCAATTAAATTACCTCCTTCAAAGGAATGTGACTTCTGCTGTAAGCTTAAGATTATTTTTTCATGTGGTGCAAAAGAAAACCCAATCTTTAGCTATGTACTTTTGAATGTATGTGCTGTAGGAAACAGAATGAGCCAAGGAGAAGGGCAGTTACAGAGAGAAATTCCCCTCTTTAAGTGTATGCTTCTGTGATCTCCACGTGTGTTAGCAGCATGCTGGTGATGTTGCGGGGGAAAGCAGAATTGCTGTCAATTGTGGATGACTGTGGCCTATTAAGATTGAGGAAAAAGGCAAAGCACGCATGTTCATGTGGTAAACTTTGAACCTTACGCATCCTGCATTGCAATGTAAGAATTGGCGGAAGGCTGCCAAAGGGAAACAGTAACCACTGTTTGCAGCGGGCAGTTGCCCTGTGTACTGGCAAGTCACAAGTACCACTTAATGTGCAACCAGCAACTGCAAAGTCTCTGTGTTGATTAGAGTGTAGAGTAGGTGGAAAGGAGGAGATGTGAGTACGTTCTACTTTTGCAATGGCTGCTTGACATGTTTGACTTTGATTACACTTTCTGCCTGTACCTTTTCTGCTCTTGTACTTTCATGGTAAGAATGTGTCTTACTTGAGGATTTTATAGACAAAGGATCTTTCCTTCTGTGCATAGGGAGGGGGGCATAGGGGAAGGATGACTATAAAACATTTATTATTTTTGCTTGAGAATCAATCAAGAGTTGGTAATCAAAATCTTCATATTACATTTCTGCAGCAATTTTCTCTGTTCTAATAAAGTTTGCAAAGCAGTAAAGTCCCAGTGTGAGTGAAACTTACCCTCCTTCTGTAGCTATTTTCAGTCAAATTCTTCTAGTTCATTGTAATTTGGACTTTGCTGGGCTATTTTTTTTGTGTGAATTGGTATTTCAATTAGTCCCCTAAATGAACATTTTCCTGTTGTTGACGACCTCTACAGATGTGCTTCTGTCTACTGAAGAGCTTCAGTAAGCAGAACTTCATTAATAAAGTACATAGCTCATAAATTTAAATGATACGTGCTGCATGAAATGCCTCACTTGGGCTGTCCTGTGTGGTACCTAATGGAATATTCAGATTGTTGAATTTTTTCTCACACATTTGCACACTGTTGATTATTGAAATGATTATGTGTTTATGTCACCATTACTCTTCAATATGTGGTTACCTACCTGCTTTAAATATGCTGTTTGATGGAAAGTTTGAGTAGGTTTATAATAAATTAATGGTTTCATAATGTTTCAATAACAGACAGAAGCCAGTGTACATGCTGGAAAATTGGAAGTTGTTGATGACTTCATCAAGGAAGTAAATCTGAATGAATTGAAAATTAATCATGAGCAGAAGAAAATAGATAGAAAGCATCAGGTCATATTAGACAAGCTTTCATCTCTGCTGGTGTCAGTAGGTAGTGCTGAGGTACTGTACAGTGCAGGAAAAAGTATTCTTTTTATTGTTTAGGACATCTTAGGTAAAGTGGCCTTAAGTTTTTCTGAGTGTGCCAAGGAAGGGATCAGGCTATCAGACTTGCACAGCCCACTGACCCCTGTTCATGTCTGATATAATAGCCATCCGATCACATAGGATGTGGACTGTCCATGGCTACTGCTTTCTACCTACTACAAGCATTTAAGTTAAATGGGTTTTTTTGTATGCTTATACAAACATTTTTGTGTACCTTATTTGATTTTTGATAGAGCATTGTAATTCAGCAGTGAGCAAGACCACATAAAAACTGAGTGATCTCAATTAACAGGGTAGCTAGCAAGACTAAGCCTAGAAAATAGGGAGCTGCATTTCCATAGCTGATACTGAAAATGTTGTTGCTGTTGTCTGTAGCTGGGGAGAGGATTATTATCATATGTGCTGTATTAATTATGTTGTGGAACTGGTTTAGGAACTGTCCTCAGAATCAAACTGTACAGACCTTGAAATTCAGGACAAAGGATTATTACTAAATGGAACGTTTAATGAGGAGGAATCTGCAAAGTCTTTTCAGGAAGCTTTGCTTCAGTGGAGGGAAGGAGAACAACTGTGTGCCAGTGAGGTCCTATCAGGTACGACTTGTTCTGTTTTAATGGCATTTTAAAAACATTAGAAAACATTTTGGTGAGTTAGCAGATTTTTGATTGTGAAGGTAGATGTTCTGTTAGAATAGCAAATGTTTCTTTGTACGTTTTCTCTCTGTGTTCCTTTATAAATTAACAACCTCTGAAGTTTTTTTTTAATAATGTGCTGATTAGTATTTATCCCAATTCTTATGAAGAACTGTGGCATTGCCCAGATTGTTTAGCTTGTGTCCCTGTACCTTTTTATGGCATTGTTTCTCACATGAGACTTTAATATGAACTGGAATCCTCAAGCATGAAGTTGCAGCTTTCAACAGAGTCAAGGAATGTGCATGGCTCAGGATTTCCTATGTTGTAGCAAAGTGCACTTTCTGCTTGCCTTCCACAGGCTCTCACTTCTTTGTCCCAGTGAAAAGATGCAATCAGTTGAAGTATTAGTCCATGAATGATGTTCAGTCGTTGTGTATTTTTGTATTAAAAATATTATGCTGACTTTTAAATTTTTATTATTTTTTCCTTCTTTCCTCTGATATGGTGGGATTTTTATCTCTGGAGTCATGGATTGCTCTCCCCTGCCCGCTCCCCCTGCCTCCGATGTGGTAATTTTCCTTTATGTAGGAGGCTGTAATATGTGAGTTTTTAGTGGCTATCCCCACTACTGACTGTGTTGTGTAAATATAATACCACTGGCCATGTAAATTTGGAATTATGCAAAGACTTAACCAGGCATAGACCACTAGTGTGACGTTCATTCAAAATGCTAAACAGCAAGTTTATAAACCTGAATAGCTGCATACATTTTTTTTTAATTTTTTTTAAATAATTCCAATAGAATCTGTGGGAATTTGTGAGGTACAGGCCAATCTTACTGTTATGAAGGAACCTATTCAAATTGAATTCAAGAAGGATGGCCTGAGCTACATGGAGAAACTCTTGCTTAAGAAATACAGAAGGTATTGTTGAAGTTGTTGTTACTAATGAAAGAAATACTTAATAGCATTAACAAAAATTCCATTGAAACTTAAAATATTAGGTATGTTATCAGAAGTTAAGGTGACTGTGTACAGGGTGCTTTATTTTCATAAAACAACCATTATAACCAGACTTGATGACTTAATATTTCAAATAACTGAACAGGGAGTATTTGGAGGGATTCTCTTTTACTATTAATTTATTGTAGAATTTGAAGACTGGTAATTTAGTTAGTTGCTTGATTTTGGGGCGTTTGCTACAGGGCTTTTATAGAGAAAAGGAAGTACAATCTTCAGGATACTTTTATAAACACTACAGAGTTGTTTTGTTAGTCCCTGAGGTGTGAGGTCATCTCAGTGAAATTAAGGAGTTGCTGCTTTTCAGCAGCAGTTAATACTGCTGCACAAAGTAGTGTGGCTTTTTTTTTTTTTTAATGACTGTGGTGTGATATATATTAAAAGATGATGACTATTTAAAATTGATTTCTTCTCCTTTTTTAGAACTCCTGTTGATCGAATTTCTGGTAGTTGCATTAAAGATTTAAGGCCTGTGCAAACACTGAGTGTACATCAGGCTGCTGTTGCAGGAGGAGGAGGAGATGATGATGGTGTTGATGACTTAACAGGTGTAATAGATTTCTGTTTATTGAATCTATTAAATACTTGGGTTGTTGGGATTTTTTTTGCTGTGTTTACTGAACAGTTACACACTTCAGCAATTTCTGCTTAAGGAAATAACAAATTTATGGTACTTTGTAATAAATTAAAAGTTTGCATTTTTATAAGTGTATCTTGAACAGGAAAAAGTGAAATGCATCTAATGAATTATATGTCATAGCTGAAGAGGTCAGGAGATACTGGACATCTGTTTTTAGAGAGGAAGTACCCAACGCCATTTCTGAAAGTTCAGAGTCCTCTTTGAAAATTGAATTCCTTGATGATGTAAGTATTTAATAAAGGGCTTCATAAATCTTCAAAGTGATCTGCAGTGATTTGTTTAAATGTTTCCACTTCAAATGTTTAACATATCAACAATTAAATAATTTCTAATAAAAAAAAAGCATTGGCACATTGTCTATTTTTTCCATACAAATGTGGAAAATTTATCTTTCCAAAAGTTTCCTGCAATTTTTACCTGTTGTGTTAAGGGACCCTTACTATACAGAAATTATACAAAAATGAAATCTACGGGTCTTTAATCACTTGAGTCAATGTTGGTTGGTTTTTTTTAAATATAATTTCAATCTATTGTTGAATATGTTTTTGTTTTGTTTTTGTAATTAGTCTTATGGCAAGGACTTGGAAGAATCATCTGACTTTTTGGTAATGGAAGCTGGGGCTATGGGAATGAATAAGCAAGGAAAAACTGAACCACTCAAGCAGTGTGGAAGGTATCAGAAAAGTAGAGATTACTTGGGAGAGAGAAGGGAATAATCCTATCCTGTGATTTAGTTACATTCCTAAGAAACAGTTGCTTTTATTTGCAGACAGTCAGACTTCATATGAAAGGGGAGAATCCTTGACTGTAAATTGTAAATTGCTTTAAGGCATGGTAAGATACAAATCTTGTCTGTGGTGCAAGACGTAGGTTGTGCCAGTATCACAACCCTGCTTTAACTGCTTTCCCTTCCTTTGCTTTTCTTCCAAGAATCCTGTCTGTGTTTGCTGTTTTTTGTCCTTGAAAGTTTTAATTTGAATGACCTAGTGATTTGATGACTAGGTTGTAAGACATTCTAAGAACAGTTTGGCAGTTAACAGGCATACAACATGACTTTAAAGTTAGTGAATAGTAAGTTTGTGTCTTTGACTTTGTCAGTGAGCCACCAAGGTATATTTATTTCCTGTAACTAGAGAGCCATCACTTTGAAATTTATTTTGTTTGCATGATTGCTCCAATATTGAACCATGTAAGATACATTTCTTTATATATGTATGTCGTGAATTACAAATAGAATTTCTCTTTTGTACGTTCTTATCCCAGTGGGAGCAGGGACTAGCATACAGGCAAGTCTGTAATTGGTCCGTGTTGTGTACTTTTAAGATACTCTTGCTTGACTAATCTTGTAATACCAGGCAAAACTAAGAGTCCTAATAATTAATGATACATGTGCAATTCTTCTGATCTCCCAAAATTTATTTATGTTTAGATGTGATCTGTTTTGTTATGTAGTAATCTTCTGGTCTTTCCTCCTTCCTCTCTTTCAAAGTGGTTCAGCAGTTGCAGATCAGAACAACACAGTACCAACACTTTTGCCAAAAGAAACTGTAGGCGTAATGAGAAAGTAATCTTGTTGTTTAACTTCCACTGACGCTCAATGTTTTTACCTTTTCCTCTTGACAGAAACCCTGTTTCTTCTGAAGAAATTTCTCAAGGTAAATTTTGAAAGTTACTTGTACAATATGCTTCAGCGTATGCAGTTTTATCATTCTCATACAGGATGGAGTGGTCAACTATGATAATTGAAAAAAAATGATGAAAAGTCATTAAATTATATACCATTCCCTGAGCTATGCAGGTCTCTTGACAACAATTCGATGGACTGTGCAAACTATTTTGAAATGATAGCCATACTTTGTGACAGTAATCTCACAGCTGTGAGTCCAATTTGAGGAAGAGACTGCCTCAATGAGATTTATACTGAACACAAACCCGTTATAAGCAGATGGAGCGGTCTTACAATCAGTTTTTCTGTAGTATATTAGATTTAATGTACGGCATATGTCCTTTTTATGTGGAAAAATGCTTTTATGTGGATAGGTTGAGAAACTGTATAAATGATTACCTGTTCTACATGAAAGATCATAATTTCTGAATGAGTATTCCAGTGCTGGTTGCATGTCAGTAAAATCACCATGAAAGTTTAGCAGCTTTATTTTGTGGCTTAAGGAGTCCTAAAGATCTTACTCTGCGTCCTAAAGCTGTGCAGAATATATTGTTACTTTTTAATATTAAGAAATATTTAGAACATAAGGGTAATTAATTTTTTTCTTGCAAGTACTGAACAATTGCTCCAGCACTTCAGACTGTAGCACTTGTTCTTATTGTGCTTACTTCAAGAAACTGCTTATTTAAGTCTTCAAATGTGAAAAAGCAAACAAGAACTGACTAATATGATGTGATTTGTGTACTTCTTTGGGCACAGGATAAAAAAATTAAATGGCTATGTCTTGTATAAACAAAGAAAAACAGCTTGCAGAGTCATTCACAGCCTGATAGTATATTTCAAACCATTATACTGCTTTTAAGGAAATTTTATGAAATTGCTGGTATTACTGTTCTTACACTGGCTCTGGTTAAATTATAGCATTGTAAATGTAAAAAACCCCTACATTAGCATGAAGTAGTAGTTGGAAACGTGTTAAGATTATTATCAAAATTTAATGTTTTCATAGGACAATGATGTACAGGATATGTGTTAGATAAGAAACTGGTACTGCTACCTGGTAAGTCTAGTCTATGTATGTTGACATTTCTGGGTATCAGACAGGAAGCTAATGGAAGTCAACTCTTCTAATTTTTAATTTTATGGCTTAAGGGTAACTGAAATGGAGGTTTCATATATGAAGTTCATGAAGAAAATATAATAGGCTTGCAGGTTGTAATTCATATTTATTTCCATTTAAAAAAAAAAAATTCCTCTTTTCACGATTTTGTTTTGTAGAAAAAATGGTTGCCTGCAGTCATCTTGAAAGAAACACGTTGCAAAAGGAGAGCATTGAACTAAAGACTATGAGAAGATCACTTGGCTCCTGTGAACTACCTGAGATCTCTAACCCTGCTGAACTAATGAGCAATAAATATCTGCCTGAGGCACAACTGCAGCAAACCAATAAAGATTCACAAGAACTGGGTAGTGTCTACAATAGTCAGAGTTTGGTTTTGCCTGTAACTACGTCATCTTCAGCGGTAAAATATTATATCTTTGATTGCTAAATAGATAAATTATGTTGCTTAATCTACTTTACCTGTTTAGCATGAGGCAACATACAGTGTTCCTGAATCAGCTGAGATAATGTTTACCATTAAATACTCCACCCTTTTTCCCCATTCTCCTCCAGAAACTGCACCCCAAAACAATCAAGAATATAGTTTTAATCAGAGATTTAGCACTGCCTACCATATTTCATATGTAGGGGTTGAAGGCCTCTGTGCTTTCCACTTTGTATTGTCAGTCTTCTGCTAATGTTCAAAAAAAGCAAAAGAAAGAACAAACTAGTCTCAGATACACAAAAAAGGTGTGTTGGGGAGAAGGCAGCTCTTCCCACTTTATTATCAAGGTCACTTCACCTCTTGACTGATTGTCAGTCAATCTAACCTAAATTATTCAAATGTTCTTTTGCTGAAGATAAAATTGAAAGCAAAAAAAATCATAGAGGAGGTTGGGACATTTGATTTCGAGGCATTGTTAAACAGTACTTTAGCTGGTGTACACAAAGACAAGTGAAAACAAAGAAAAACTGCTTTTCATGTCCACAGTAGAATAGACTCAAACTGCCACAACATTAGCAATTGAAGTTTATACCAGCATCCTTATGAATATGTATTCCACCAGGCTATCAGAATCATTCCATATTTTATTAAGTGGGCATTTTATAATTATAACTTGCAAGGGCAACTTATGAAGTTGCCTGTTTCTTTTCCTGTTTATAATATCTTTGTGTTTTATTCAAGTTACAGGATGTAGCCAAAAGACAGAAATCCGTTTCTACACGGTATCGAGGACTTGAAGGTTTCTTTGCTGTGGGTACAAACCCTAAACAAGTAATTTCTGAAGCACGTTCTTCACTGTGTGCTAACTCTAGCTCCGTGGACAGTCGTATAACATTTTCAGGTAATGGTGTACAAATAAATTCCTCAATCAATAGACATATTTATCGCTGTTGCTGTAAGATATCCTTCTCTTCATGTAACTTTGGTCTAGCTTAGTTCTAGAAGTCACTTTGGGGTAACAGTCATGCCAACACACACAACTGGTGCTCTGAAAGGATAAACATGCTACCGTGAAGTAAATCACATAAATATAGTGCCATAAATTTATATGCTTCTCTGTGGCCCCTGAAAGCGTGATTCCAGTAGGTTCCTATTGCTTTTAATGGTGTATATGAAACAACATCTGATTGGTGAACATGAATATTAATTTAATCAAGTATACAACTTGAATTTAAGCTTGTTAGTGTGTTATATATGATTTTTTTTTTCATTGTGTAGAAAGCTTGTTGCAAGACTTCTTTACATCACACACATTAAATGCAGCAAATTATAGTAACAGTAAACGCATATTAACACAAAACCTGCAAATAATTTCCTCTAATACTTTTAAATTTCAGGAAATGGAAGGTGGATTACTGAAAGGAGCTTAAGTGAGTATGCTGATGAGACTATAGTTCAAGGTGTCTTAGAAAGTCAGTTGAATAAACCTATGGAGGCTCAAAATAGAATTTCTCCTTTGATGGTACCGTGGAGGCCATACCCAGGTAAGGATAGTGAAACTTTGAGGTCCTACTATAGTTTAATTTTTCTTGTGTAAAA
Organism: Falco rusticolus; assembly: GCF_015220075.1. Taxonomy (NCBI): domain Eukaryota; kingdom Metazoa; phylum Chordata; class Aves; order Falconiformes; family Falconidae; genus Falco; species Falco rusticolus. The sequence continues at coordinate 25,913,050 of NC_051199.1, forward strand.
CGTAGAGGCGCTGTCTGGGATGATTATCTTGAGTTTAGGTGTTTTTTATATCTTCATCTATGTATTGGTATTTTGGGTATAATGGCATTGTTTCCATAAGAATGGCCTTTGAGTTGAAAATTATCTCTTCCAGCTGTTCACTAATAATGCTTTTTATTGTGCTTAGTTTCTACCCCATTACTCCCCTCTTAGCTTGAATATTTAGATAGTAAACTGTCTAGAACAAGATTATGTATTGCTGTGTGTTTTGCGGCATCCAGTACGGTATGGCTTTGATCTAATGAAAGATTTCTTCATGCCTCTGAAATAAGTCTTATTACATGAACTATAAGAAAGAAGGAAACAAGTAATGCACAGCTACATCTGTGCTTTTTAGTTACTTTTCTCTGTTTCAACTGTCTCCATTCAAGTAATGTAGCTTAGATTATTTCTCTCATTTTAAGCAACCAATTTGGCATTTTAATTTTAAAAATGCTATGTGCAGGAATTGAAGCTGTCAGTTTTGGATCCCAGAAAATATTTGAAAGTGTCTATATTTTTTTCCTGTTACCTTAAATTAAATAAAGAGAGAACCAAAGTTTTAAGCTTTCTGCACACATTTTTAGTCTCTCTCATCCCCCAAAATCTTTGTCATTACATGTAATATTTAAATTATCTTCTTTTTCTGAAAGATGCCCCTGAAGTATGAGGTGACACTTTCAAATACAATTATAACTACTTTATTAACATTTAATAATCTAAAATCTTAAGCAAAATTAATAATCTGTTCAGATCAATTCATAATTTAATTAGTGTCATCAATGAGCCGAAATCAAATACTCTTTTTTTGTGTGAAATCTTGAATTACTAGAAGTTGTGACCTTTTCTGTTACTTCAGGGAATGATTCTAGAAGACCTTGGTCAACAAATATGCTACATTCTAAACTGACTGGAAATTGTACAACAAACACTCAACCAAGACCAAAGAGTTCACCTACGCATATGTTGACACTTAATACTGCGACGCCAAAACGAAAGTGCGCTGATGTGACTAAACAAGATGAGTGTCTTTGGGAATATGTTGCTGACCAAGAAGCCCTACTTACTCTGGAAAAAGAATTACTAACTTACACAGGTAGGGGCAATACTGCTTCCCCCCTGCTTCATGTTTGCAAGTAGCATAATGAAAACAAGTAGCTATTCCATTTACCTTCTCAGATCTAACTGATTTTGGTGCAAGAATGTACTAAACTACTTGAAAATGCAAGAGTTATGTGTTTGAACAGTGATTTATTTCCATTCAATTGGACTTTAACCTACCTGTAATTTAGTAAAAGCGAACTGTTTCATGGAACTTCTAGGTTGTTTTTACCTCTTCCACTTTGTTGCAGAAATCTGCAGGATGTGCTAGGTTACTATTTCAGATCATGTGTTTCTTTTAAATAGGTATCCTTTCCTTGTATATTTACTAATGAACACCCCAGATATTGTTAAAAGCTAGATGTGATTTGCTGCAAGGGTAGCAAGAAGGGGGAAAGACGGATGGGAAATTTTATAAATCTGTCCTGATGAGAACTGCCACTAATAAGGCAGAGTACCTCTCATTCTGGGGTTGACTCAGCCTCCTTTCCTCTGTCTTTCTAAGCCATCTCCTTGTTTTTTGAGCGTGGGGGAGGTGGCAGGCAGGCAAGGTCAGTTGGTTATGGTTGAACAGAATTGAGTGAATTCTGGTTTTGTTCTTTGAATACAAGAAAAGAAAAATGATTGGGATGCTTCTGTTCCATCTCAACAAGGAGACAGGTCAAGTGCCTAAGACACTTTGTGCCATAAGCAGCCTTGATAGACTGCATCCCTTAGGCTGTACCACGGTCCGTCCCTTATGAGTTGCTATGGTGCTTTTGTATTGGCAGGTCCTGGCTATGATCCTAGAGCATTCTATCTTTTAAAATGTTTATACCTTTAGGTTTTGCTGTATTTTTTCAAACAGCTCTTATACAGCCTTTCTGAGGCTTCCAAATACCACATTTCAGGACAGCTGTCTCTTAATATATATGCACTCTTCAGAACCCATGTGTTTTCGGAAGAGTTTCTCTTGTCAGTGCTTGAGGAATGAAATCCATGATAAATATGCTCAGAGAAGAATAGGGAGAGAGATTATTGTTCAGCTGCCCCATTCTTTCTCTCCCTTTTTCATTCCGCTTCCTTGGCATGCTTTTCATAGAATCATTTAAGTTGGAAAAGACCTTTGAGATCATCAAGTCCAACCACTAACCCAACACTGCCAAGCCCACCACTAAACCATGTCCCTAAGCACCGCATCAACACCTCCAGGGACAATGATTCCACCACTTCTCTGTGCAGCCTGTTCCAATACTTGACCACGCTTTCAGTGAAGAAATGTTTCCTAATATCCAATCTAAACCTCCCCTGGTGTAGCTTGAGCCTGTTTTCTCTTGTCCTGTTGCTAGTTATTTAGGAGAAGACACCGACGCCCACCTGCCTAGAGCCTCCTTCCAGGCAGCTGTAGAGAGCAATAAAGTCCCCCCGAGCCTCCTTTTCTCCAGGCTAAATGCCCCCAGTTCCCACAGCCACTTCTCATAAGATTTGTTCTCCAGACCCTTCACAGGCTTTGTTGCGCTTTGTTTCACTTAAATGTCTCTGCTGTGAACTTCTGGCTAGCTGGGAAAACAGTAACATACTTGCATGTGTGCCTTTAAGCAGCATAGACTGTGACCCTAGGGTATGATCTTTTTGTATTAATGAATGTGGGATGTATGCTGTTACTTCATTTAAATACATACTATCGTTAGTCAGCTACCCGAGTGCTACATTTGCTACTCTATCTTGAGGTTGCAGAAGTATTAGTGGGCCCTATATATAAGGTTTCATATTGCACTGGCATAAACATCTTAAAGCAAATCCTCTCCATTGCTTATAATGATACAGGAACCGTGAAATAAAAAGTCATAACTTATCTGAGGGCTTGTCATAACATCCCTCATCAGCTAGAGTTGTTTTGAGACTTTCATGGCAAGTTTTTGTTGATATTGTGAAATTCTTTAAAAATGATATTGTAGATACTGCTTTATTTTTTTGTTGTCTAGATTTGTTCCTGAAATGACCTAAAATTTTTCAGGTCCTGAAAAACATTACAGCTTAACTTCTGAAGATGTAACCTCCTTCCACAGACACTCAGAGAAGATATGTAGAAATACTACAGATTTCCATAAAAACCTGGAGGTAAAAGACCACAGCATATTTGATACTCTTAGGTAAATTAAACGTGCTGAGATTGTTTTTGTGGTATTGTAAAATGCTTGATGTGCCAAACATCTTGCCAAAACTGAAATACAAACTGTCTTGACTTTGTGACTGCACTTTACAATGCTGATTGCAAATGTTAGCGTGACTTACTGTGTACCTAGGTGTTCCAAGCCAGTAGTCTCAGGCAGCTCAGATTAAGTGATATATTTTGTTGCTGAGACTCCAAGCCATAAATTTTGGGCTTATGTTTCTTTTTAATGCATTAGCTTTTGTTAATATACGTCACTGAGATCTATAAAGCACATCTCTTAAAACATCAAAGTTCTTTTGGTTGAAAGGTACCTTGAAAAAGAGGAGTTGTGAGCAGGTGAGCCGATAACATTTAACTCAATGTTTAACTGTCCTATTGCCTTGGAGACTAAGGAGATGACTGGAATCAAGGAAGTTCCACAAAATTCTGTATGCCTTTGGTTTCTAAATATGTTCTCATAATTAGTAAGGATCAGTGAGACACTGTGAGGTTAGCTAGGTGCTATGTGAATACAGCTAATTCAGAGATTTCTGGTTGGTTGGCTTTTTTTACAGTGTTCATAATATTGAAATTGCAGGTCAGTAGAAAACTAAACAATATTTTTAAGTAGTGCAGATAGTACATATGAGACCTACTTTCCTAGCTTACCTGTTCTAGGATTAGGGATTTCTCCATTAATGTCGCAATAGTGACAATGTTGTTTACTTCCTGCTTGTTTAAGAGTTGACAATGTATGTGACAAAAACTGGGGGAAAAGTGAATAGAGTAGCTGTATGTATACTTGCAAAATATATGGCAAAAGCTGTTTTCATGCCTTTTAGTGCTATGTATGTGAACATATGTCACTAAGGCTTAAAGCGGAGTAGCTTGAGGAATTTGAGCTGCTGAAAATCACTGTGCTATGTTTTTTTTCAAGGGGCTGGGATGAAAGCCAAATGGATGATGAGGAAGAAATTCTGGAGGATAAGCAACAGGTTCTTGCATTACAGTGAACATGCAAAGAACTTAATGCAATTTTTATCTTTGCATATCGAACAAAACCAAGAAGCAGACGAAGAGGTGTCTTGAGTGCTGCTCAAGATATTATCTATTAAGGATTATTTTGTAAAACTGTCAATAAAAATTCTTAAAACCCTCTTGATTTTGACTTTTATTAGTATGAAGAATCAACAGAATAAAAGAAAACTGGTCTTGTGCTATTATGTTTTAAGATTTTTTTTCATCAAATTTTATTTAATATAAGGTTCCTTGCCCGAAGATTGATTTTTATGTCTCCAAATGCAGTTTTACATTACCAAGCTGGAAGGTAATGTGCAAGGGGTGTTAATGGAGTGTTCTTAAATTGGGGATCTCAATATGGCCAAGTTTATGTGATGAGATGCATGGTAGAAAGCATGATAGGTCTAGTATACTTTACTCCTTATTATATATTTTACCAGTAAGGGGCTTTTGCCTTTCAGAATAGAAATTAACAGTTTGATACAGTATATTTTACTTCTCCTGCTAGACTCCTTTCTTCTTCATTTAAGGATGTAGCATATACTGGCAGTAAACTTTGCTCCCTCTGCTCAGCATCGATGGGAAGTCCGTCCTTTCTGCACTGTACTACTTCCGCTGTTCCAACATGCCAATTCAGAATGATCTATGTTCAGCACGCCAATCAGCTGTACTGTAGGTTGTTATCTTATGGGCCTTTAAAGATTAAGAGAACAAAGAGGAAATACAGTTAAAAGATGATCTTGGGTGGTTTTAATTTCACCAAACCATTTTAATTTCTCTGATCAGGGTGAGGCCTTAACTGTACTTCTGAACTTGCTGCATCTGTGGCCTATAAAAAGGTTTCTTCCTCCTTTTCTCCCTTTCCCAGTTAATGTAAGGTTAAATGCAATTAATATAACTTCTGTAAAAAGTCACTTGGCTGTTACATGCTGACACGGTACTCTAATGTAAAGAGGGTTTGGTGGCCTTCTGCTCTCTTTTTGAGGAGGTGCTTAATTGTACCCAGTAGTTCAATAGTTTTCTATGGAGGTGGAAGGAAGTTACAGTTTGGAAATGATTTAAGTAGTGTCTTTTGGTAATATCTTTAGGATTCTCAGACATAGCCTCAAGCTTCAACTTTCTTTAATGTTTTATTCTTTCATCATATTCTATTTTAATGTGATGAACGGATCTTTTCCTTCTCGTACTAGTTTCCTCCACAGTGGTTTTTAAGATGCTTTTCAAAGCAACTTAAAAGCTCTCCACATGCCCCTCGTTTTTAATCAAAAAGAGTGTATCAGATTGCAGTCACAAAAACTTGTGTTGGGTAATTTTGAAAGTGGAATTAATTAAAAGCTTTTGTCTGACAATTATTCCTACCCATTTATAGGTGAATAACCTGACAGGACTGTAATGCTTATTGTTGTTCACCAAACTTTCATACGGAAAGAGAAGCTTTACATCTTCCATCTGTGTTCCACAGTTCTCTCATAACTGCTTTAAATCAGGAGTTTATAGAAGATGAAGTTCAGAGAGAAACACTGTACATACTTTTAACCATGTTGTTGCCCATTTTATATTTAATGAAAGGTTTATGTGTCTACTTTGGTTGTTTTTTACGACAGCAACAGTGATCAGTAAGTTATGAAACTTCATGTCAGAAGCCTTTTATTAAAGGTCACGATTTCCATCACTAAATTAGTTAATTAGGAAATGTAGATAGTTTTAAGTAATTATTTTTGTTTATAGCCTCAAATGTTTAAAGACTTCTTAGAGTATTCATCTTGAAAACCTTGTGGCTCTGTGTTCAGAGGTGGTGAGTGACCTTTATTAATGTATGAGTGGAAACATTCCGATGTATTATTTAGCTCCTGACAATTAAACATGCACTTGTTTGTATTCTCCCCACGCCGTAGGACTCTAATGTAGTACGCATTTGTCGTCTGTCCCCACCATCAATTATGCGCTCGTGTTAGACATCTCAGTAATCTTTTCAACACTTGTACAGGAAAAAGTACTTCAGTAGCCCTAATTCATAAAAAACTAGAGCCGTCAGGCTGAACAGGCCATTGATTTGATTTCCTGCCTCATTTCTTGTCTTTAAGGTGAGGGCATATTTTCCACTTCAGTTTTCTTTATGGAGTTTACCATATATTGATGTTTTATTACAGTAGCTCTTTGCCAGAAATTCTAAGAATAAAGTCAGAAAGCAGGTGTTCTCCTTCGTAGATTAAGGCCAGTGCTTTTCTGTTATGATTATAACCTTTTCTTTCTGAGTTATTTTTCCAAATATTTTTATTACACTCATTTCCCTTTGTGCAGATAGGCTGACTGCTTCCATGCTGTTCCCAGCCCTTTTTAACTAGAAAACTGATGAAGCAAGTGCTGTTGTAGTGTATGCCTAGAGCCCTCAGCAGCCAGGTTAATCTTTTGTGTTTGTGCTTGTTGGAGGTAACTAGAAAGTCACTGACTGTTTTAAACACCTCATTTTTAACAGCTTTCCCCTGCCTTCTCTTTTTCTTGAAAGAAAAAAATGCTTCTGATAATACTTATAACAAACTTAGGGTTGAAAATGAGCTTCCTTCAATGTAGTAGTAATCTTTTTGGTTAGTCAGTGATCATTTAAATGCATTTTGGTTTGGTATTCCTAGGTTTGACACACTTGAACATGTCTGTCTTGTGTTTAATTTTTTTTTCCCCTATAGGATATCAGTTCTTATCTTAACCAGAAGACCAAAGAAAGCACCTCAACTGATGCAGTTCTGTGACATTTATTGTTTGGTTTTTGTTGCAAATAGAACAAACCTAGTGTTGAAACCTTGCTGCTTATGATTATGGATCTGGTTTAATGTACTTCTCTACATTTATTGCCTTGATACAAATACAGTGTCCAAATGGTTATGTTGGGTTGTTTTTTGTTTTTTTTTTTTTTTAATTTGCTCCTGTGCTTGTTCTAGGGATGGCTAGAGCTAAACCCAAGTGTCAAGGGTTTTGCACAGGAAAATGATCTTTTCTGCCCATTTAGAGAAAGAGAAAAGAAGGAGAGAAAAAGTGGAAGACTGGTTTGTTTTTATTTTTACCTTCTAGGGTGAGTCTATGCATCTTTTTGTGTACATTTTTTGGTAATGTGATTTTATAAAACAAAAATCCTATGAATTAACTTGGAAATCAGTTTGGATTTTGAAAGAGGATGTCACCTTCATTGTATGTTAAAGTATTCAAGGATTCATGTGGACAGCCTACTTTTCAGTAGTCTGGCAGACTCTACAGGCCTGTCTCTGGTTTTTTTGCCTTTTTGAATGTGGCCGTTTTCTCTTTTCCAACAACTGTCAGTATAACATACGTTGGTGTAAAAGGCTGTTTGGTGGGCAGGTGGACTTACTGGTTTTGGTGGTTATCAGTACCAGAATGGGTGAACCTGGCAAAGACTGGATTACTGGCTAGATTTTGAGGGTTTCTTTGTTATCTTGGGAACAAAAGTTTCCTTTCTGTCCTTTCAGCTAAAGAAAATACATGAGGCATGATTTTTGTGTGTGATGTTTAAACATTAGTATTCCAATGCTCTCAGCTTTTTTCACCCCATTTTTTTTTTCTTTTTTTCTTAAGAGCTTGGTGTGAGACCCAGGGAAAAAATCTGACTCCACCACTCCTCTGCTCAGAAAATTGTTGCAAACATATTTAGTACAAGAGCGTGGAATAATTTAAGGATGAAAACCTGGTAAGAATCTTCTGTCCGTTGTCAAGCTTTATGACCTGTACCAGAGCAGCAGACTTGTGCAGTTTACATGTCAGAGCATTGCTGATCTAAACAGTGAGGGTTAATCTGGCAATAATCAGGTGTTTCTATGTGCTTGGAGGAACCCTTGTGCTTCACAGAGATCTTCTGCCTATCTCTGATAGGGAGACGACCCATATACTGAGATTCTGAGATTCACTAGTCCTAGTCCCAGTTCATCATAGAATTCTTTCCTACCCGCCAGTATTTCTTTTTTTCTTATACCCCAAAGTGATGGTGCAACTGGAGCTCATGCTGTTCTCCTGAAATTACCTTTCTCTGTGTACCTACCAAATTGCCTGGCACCAGTGGATGGCTTTGACAGGTAAATCTACCTGGTAGCAAATTGCCAAATATTAAGTCAGTTTCTGTATCTTGATGTTTTAAATATCAGTTCTTCTTCCAGCTTGCCATAAGAGAAGGATCCAGCATAATGATAAAGGAATCATGTTGAAATTTGTGTTATTCCCAAGTGCTATAATTCCAAGACTTCTATTCCCCTTATCTTCCTCTAGGTATCTTAGTGCATTTCAGGGAAGGTCACAGAGTCTGTAGCAGAGCAGCATCAGACTGGCACTGTCCATCCAGGGTGCTGTGTTGCCAGGCCAGGTTCTCATGTGCATCTCTGTAGTTGCTTATCAGGAAACAGCTGTGTTTCCATGACCACTAACGAGCAAATTTGCAGTGTAAAATGAGTGTGCCATGAGTGTGCCTTGTTCTCAAGATACAGACAAACTTAACAGCTGTTAACTTCAGTTGAATACTTATTTCTAAAGCACTTACCTGGAAGTCCTTGAAATATTTTAATTGGCTGCCATTTGGCTGGCTGCCTGATAATGTCTAACTGGGTTTGGGTTTTGTTGTTTGAGTTTTTTTTCTCTGTATAGGATGGGCACTTATCCCATGAAGTGCTTTCTACTTCTGCTGATGTAGTCGGCTGTACACACAAGACTGTGTTAAGATTTGAAAGTGAGAATTGAGACTTTCCTGTTCATGTTTCATTTTGATCAGTTCTGGCAATGAATGAATTACATTGAAAACACTGTTCGTGACTCTGCTTGGGGTGGTACCGTAAAGGACTCTGGTACATACTCTTAAGACTCCCTCTAATAAAGCAGAGCTCTGTTTTGCTGCTTGATTCTAACCTTTAATAGATTTTAAGATGCTGTCTTTTGCTGCATCTCATTTATAAAAATTAAGAGTTGTTCTTTTCTCCATCATAATATAGCTTACGTGCATCTCATTCAATTATCAGAAATACATAAACCTAATTAGTTTTAATTTACCCAGACCCTTTAGATCAGAGAAAAATGCATCTGTCTTTTTCGTTTGAAAAATGAAGTCTGCAAATTGCAAGCCATCTAGACAAGGGCATTTCTGAATTATACTGGTCAAGAGAAGTGTTCCGTGACTTTCTATTTGATTAGGATTAATTAGGCTGTTGAATATGCTTATGCTTTTTGTAAGGGAGGAAAACATGATAATCCACTTTATGTTAATATTACAGATCAGTTAACAAGCACAAGAAATGGAAGCTTCAAAAAACCAAACCTAATTTTCTATATATTGAGGATTGTAAAGACCCTCCAAGAAAGCTATCTTTGATTTTAGTAAAACAGAAGGATTTCAAATGCTGATTTCCAAAGGAAATAGAACCGAGATACTAAGGAATAAATATTCAGCAGAGTATCTTTTCCAGTGGTTTTGTTTTACTTCAGTCAAAAATGGTGCTTGCACAGGCTCGGGTTTTGGAGTCTGTATCAACAGATCATTTCAGGTTCTCTTCTGAGTGGTAGCTAATAAGGCAGAGTTTGCAGTAGCAAGTGTGAAACCTTGGTAGGCTAAAATTAGATTCCATATACTAGCTTAACTAAAAAGTCTGGAGGGAAAAAAAAGAACAAACCCCAACAAAAACCGCTTGGCAAATCCTTCAGGATTTGGTCTGATGTGTACATAAAACATTTTTTTTGAACCTAATATCATAAAAATTACCTAGTATTAATATATTGAAGAACAGAAACATAATTTTTAGGATTTTGTGGGGGGTTTTTGGCAGTGTTTCTTTCTAAAAACTATTTTGCAAGGAAAAATAGAAGCCCATCAATTTCTTTTACTTTGGTGTGAGTCTTTCATGTGTTATATTTACTATAGATCTGTCTAAGGTTGAAAATTCCTTGCTACAGGAACTCCTTAGTCCCTTGGGAGAGAGAGACCTTCCATGGTTTTCTGCTCTCGTAAGTTTTTCTGTACCATAAAATAATGGCAGTGGATGCAGGAACTCTTAAATAAATAGTTGCATAAAGATGCAGAGGTGATCCTTGTGAATTGGGAATTATGCTTAGACTGACTTAAGATTCTGTTTATAACCATAAATGGCTGTACATTGGGCAATCCATTCTGTAGGATGAACTTGATGTGATAAGGAAATGAGTAGGACAGAGGAATAAAAAAATATCTATATTCTTCTGCTGAACCATGGAATACATGCCAGTATGGCTTTCAACTTTGCAGTTTTTCTTCCTAGAAGACTACTTTGAGGGGAGAAAAAAAGGTGGCAAAGTATTTCTCTAGTTATGTTGCTCGGACAGATTCAGTTTCTCAACTAACTGGAAGACTAATAATGCCTGTTTTAAAGGAGGGTGCCTGTCTAATTTGGAAACCTACATGATAAGAAACAGGAATTGGAGAAAGTGTAGGACAACCTTTATTAGAGCTTTTGAATGAAATCAGTCCAAGTATCTGTTGGGGAAGAGGTATTTGTAGCCCTTAAATGGTTCTTTGAATCTAAACCTCTGTTCTGTGTACTGATGTATTTCTCTGCAGAAACTGTATTTCCTTGCTTTGTGCCTGTGCTCGCTGTGCTCTGTGCTCAGACTTCCCACAACAATGGGAAATAATAAAGTGAAGGAGGCCAAGACCACAGGACCTGGAAGGAAACAGTCCTTGAGCCTGTGTCACTATGACCTGGTGATGGTACAGATTCGCGGTTGAGGCTGAGAGAGCTCATCTGTGGTAGCGTCTAATCTTTTTACAAATATAGTTGCCCATGATGTAGTGTACACAAACTATGCTTTTTCTGCACCAGAGCCCTGGACAAAGCATTTTCCTTTTTTTTATCGTAAGGTTGAATCATTTTTACAGGGAAACCTGATGAAAAGTTAATTGGATGTGTCTCTGTTGGAAAAATATGAGCACTTTTCTTAACGTACGATGAAACATCCTGAAAAAATAATGCTAAGTTGCATCATTTCTGTCTGGCTACTGTAGCTCGCCAAATACATATACGCTTTCTCCACTATTATATTTTATTTTCCTATTTGCTATATTACATTAGAATTACTATTAAATTATCAATTAGAGCAATTATATGTTGCTTTAAACACAGCTACTGTTCTTGGCGTTATTTGCATTTAGCTGTTAAAGTGCTGTAAAATAGCTTTTATGATCACAATTAGAATGCCAGCTACGCAACAGAAAGAACGAAGAACATTTTTTAAAAATCCCAGAAACTTCTGAGGCAAAGAGGTACCATATCATCTGTCCTCTTTAATTCCAATCATTAAGCTTTCACAGATTATTTCTTTCGTGGCTAAGCTGTTCTTACACTGTTTCTTGGGTGTTTTTCTGCTCCCCCCCTGCCTCATTAGTATATCTGTGAGAACAGACCTAAAACATGTTAACGAAGGTGAAAGCCTCTTTCTGCTATGCAGCGTTCTTTGTAGGTGAGATGGCCTGTGCTTCAGAAAAGTTGGACCTGAGAAGCAGGCCAGAAAGGAGCGAGAGAACAGATGACAGATTTTCAAATAGAAAGAGCTACAGTTATAGACAGAACCTCTCCTCTCCCGCTCATCTCCCCATTTTTTTCTTTCTTTCTAATTTTTCCATTTTTAAAGGTGACTTTGAGAGCTTGTGTGCATTTATAAGATGGCAGGTTGGTTTTATTGTGTATCTTTTTTGGAGAAGGTCAAAACAGGAAAAGAGATAAGGACTCTGATTACTTTTCACTACCATTGGTAAAAAGAAGAGAATATTCTGGCTTCCCTTTCAGCACAGATTATGCAAATGGCTTAATTTTGAATGATGAAATCTTAAGAACATCTAGGGACAGCCTATCTGTTCTTAATAAAGTCTGTGGGAGTCTTGCCAGTGAAAAAGCACATAATGTTCTTAGTCACATTTTTGCTTTCACTGTTTAAATGACTTTGGAATCCATTGTATAAAACGTACGACATAATGCGGTATCTTTATGCATCACTGTAATGGACTCTACTGCCTGCATTAGCTGCTGCATACTGGACTTCATCTGCTTTCACCCTAATCAGTCAACCTCATGTACAGCATTGCCTGGAAATTGGGGCTTGGAGTGTCAAGAGCTGTACCCCCATGTGCTCTTTCTTAAGAGAAGAGCTCCTGGAACTAATTTCCAAAGGCTTTCAACTGCTGTGAACTTTCTCAGGTGTAGGAGACAGGGTTCAGGTTAATAAACTGTCTGAGAAATATAGAGCTAAGGAAATAATTTTCAAAAAAATGTTCTGGTACAGAGAACATATTCTGTGCCCAGTGTGACTAGGTGAATGGCTTCACTTCTAACCATTAAAATCTTTCTAGGTTACCCAGTTTTTATAAACCTCTGTCCATCTTTTTTATTTAAAGCTATTCTATGACTTCTAAAATAATTCTCCAGACATGCAAAATTTCATCACTAGTAGGTATTGTCACAGTAGGTGCTAAAAGCAACAGTGAAGAAGTTCTCACATTCTGCTGTCTAAATTTCTTGTGCTTATTTGCAGTGCTTCCAGGATTAATGTGGAAGGAAATAAAATCTTTAGCTTGGCTGTAGGTAAAGTAGTATTTCCCATACAGAAAGGTATAGTATTTAATAAGAGCTCGGTTATAAATCAGTCTTTCCTCCTTGTGATGTAGCCAAGAGTGGGAAAACTAAAACTGGACATAAACAATCCTCAGTGACCTTCATGTGGCTCTATTTCCCTTTTCAAACTACTTGCTGTTGAATGCTTTGAAATTGCATGCCTTGTATGGGTTTGAGATAGGAATGGGGGAAAAAAACCCAAACCACTTCCATTTTGATGGTAGTACAGCACTGAACTAAAATGTCAATGCAGATATTAAGCAAGCTAATGAGATTTTTTCAGTTTTCAAGCTGGAAAGCTTCATAGCCAATACAGAAAAACATTGTTAAATTAAATAGGTTAGAATTTGCTCTGTTTGTAAGAAATGCAGTATGACTAGAGACAATAACCTGCTTTGTGTGGAATATTATTTCTGGTTTACATTTTTTACAGACGTTTTCTGCTGCCTGTAGAAGAACTGGTTAGATCATTAAATTTTTGAGTAGGCTGAAGGTTTAAGAACTGGGTCACCATGACGTTATTAGCCAGGCCAAAGCTAAGACAGAGTAACTAGCAATAATGGTAAATAAAATTCATAGTTATGAAATCATTGGTGCTGTGTTAGCTTTAGTTTTACTAGGAACTTTTTTAGGCCTTGTTGGCAGAAACCTTTTTTCATGGAAAATTTCATTAATTAACCATGTAAATTTTATTAAAGGGCACTGGAAATTGTCCTGGTGTTTTACAGACTGCTTGAAAGAACAAGGAGATTACTGTTCTGAAGAGTTTACAGTTTCAAATGCTGTTCACTTAATCAAAAACCAATACAGAAAAGTGATGATTACCCTGTATTTTTTTCTATATTGCACTGAGAACATGAAGTATCTTTTCATAATTTAACAGACATTTATGACTTACAACACTTCAAAAGGCAGTGTTTTATAGTTATATGCAGTTCATTTCTGCAGTACAAATTAAAACTTGCTTAACTTTCTTAGATAAGCATCACCAAGTAACATTTCTCATGCTGCATGAGATGACTCTGTTCTGAAAGTCAAAATAGCTTTCCAGGGAATATTTCACATGTTAATTTTTCTACCTGAATATATTTGGCAATGTAATTCCAGGAAAGATTATGAGTTAGCTTATATAACTTAAGTGTGTAATATCCCAATAATCTTAAAGTAAACCATTTTCCTTCCACTTCCCTGAAGCATTTATGCTGAAACTTTAAAAGCTACGATGTTCAACTTCTACATTGTCTCTTGTATTTACAGTGTTCCTACAGTGTAAAGCTGCAGAACTGAAGATTGTGTAGCCATACTAGGACCATGGCTTATAGCACAGCATGTAGGGAGTATTGTGTATGCTTAAAAAAAAATAATAAAAAATCACACTACACAAACTGTTTCAGAGCAGTGGGGTTTGTTTTTCACTTGCAGAACTTAGATCTGTCTGCAGGGTGTTTATCATTACTGCTTTGTATGGCATCTACATTTAACAAGGCAGCTGAAGAATGATGAGGTTTATTTCCTGACAGTTTTTTAAACAAAATGGAATGCCTACTACTTAACAAAAGCCTTTTTTCATTTAGTCAAATATCAGAAAAAAGAAATAACTGTAGAGTTTCATTAGTTGCAGATAACTTGCCCAGACAGCTGTACTCTCAGCATGTTGTCAAAACTTGTCTCAGAAGCCAAATCAGCCTAGGAAGCTAATCAATTTAAAACATATAGCAAAAGTTATGGGCCACTCCAAGGTATTAACAGTGTAAAGTAGTCTGCCAAGGCATAGGAAATTCACTGTCAGAGTAATGCAGTATTTTTCCTGCTTGGTGTTAAAACTCTGTTACTGCTTTCTGCTGTGTATTCTGGAAAGCAAGAAAACAACAAAGTAAGTGCAGTAACGTTTAATAGCAGTTCATCTAGTGAGGGAAGATGTCTAGGGCCGGGTGTCCTGTCCAGGAAAAATCTACTGGGAAGAGGCAGAGCTCCAATGGAAAACCTCTGAAGCCCTAATGGCCACTCCTTTGCATTCTTCCTGCAAGAGAGGTATTTAATCATCTTTGAAAAGCCAGAAGAGATGAGCACATTTGTTGCTTTTGTCTTGGGAGCCCCCAGTTCTATTACCATCATCATTGCCCATGCTAGTTTGATGTGTGCCTCTGTACTGAAAGTCTCTCAGCTTCCACAAAGGTTAACAGGCCTTAAGTTAATGCCTTTTAAAGATGTTTTAGCATCTCTTAAAATGTCTCTGTGTGAATGTAAGAAAAGGGAGCTAAGCCTTGTGAGGCTAGACATGGGCTTTTTTTCATGTGAAAATATTTGATTTGTTAATTTTGAGTGACTTTCAACAGCACAGAAAGATTTGATGTTATTGCACAACAGGTTTTGAGTCAAAATGAGAGGTTAAGCATGGATATAGGCACAAACTTAAGAAACCAAATGGAATAAACTGACACACTTAGAAAAATTTCTGAGAGGAATAACATAACAGAGAAGTATGCATATTACTGGCAGCATTTGTTTTCTGTACAGTGAGCTAAGTTGGAGATGAGTGAATTCTCTGACAGAGCTTTCATGTTTTCATGTTTTCTACAGGATCTTTCTACAAATTGTAGCTCATGTTGCAGAGCTTAAGTCGTATGGCTGGTGCCCACTTCCTTCATGGAGTGTAACATGTCAGCGGCTGTGTCCAGGAGTTCAGTAGGCACTTGATGAAAAGTGTGCTGAAATGTGCTAAGTATCCTGATGTGTGCTGTTGCTGTTTGTTCTTAATTAAGAAATGAGCATAAGGTCTCCTTTTGGTGATCTCTGTTCTATATTTGACTCTTCTTTTTGATTAAAATTCTGTTGTCTTATAATGTGAAAATCTCTCTGTGCTTTTAGAAGTCACTCATAATTTACAAATCAGTTAAACGTTTTTTTCATGAATGACAACCAAGGATTTGTGCCTGCAAGTATCACTGCATGAAATGGGCTATTTAAAGCAAAATCTATTTGCTTCAGAAAGAAGAAAAATGCTCTGAATTTGAATAATGTGTCAAAATGTCAACCAAATTGTCAGCCAAATGTGGCAGCTGTTCCATTCTTGGGTTCATGTTATATAAAAGATAACTGAGGAATGTTGTAGCTGCTTTTATTTGTTTTGTTTAGTGAAATTATTTTTTTATTAGAAATGACTTTTTCAGTAATCCTTTTTGACAGTAAACAGCCGAAGTTTTATCCAGGTTTCTGAATAAACTATTTCCAAAACCTTCTATGCAAAGTATTGTGGGTGTTGAACACTGTTAGACAGCTAGCCCACTTTCCTCCCACATTCTCTTGTGCTTTCTGTTCGTATTCTCCTGCTGCCCTTGCCCCCTTTTGTCCCAGTAGTGGATCTTAATCAAGATGCAATATGTTGCAAGGTAAAGCAAATAAACCCTTATTGTGTAAACATTTGCAATTCCTTCTCCTTTTCCTTTCTCTTCAGTTATAGGAGGCATCTACTGCTTGTTCCTCAAACCCTGGTTCTTGCCTTTAATCTCATCTTTTCCTTCCAATTGCAGCTGGTAAAGAACAAACTGGAGGGGAGAAGAGAAGAGACAAGAAAAAGATGTGGCTGATTTGCACAGTGGAGTTGGTCTTTTACAGTAAGTTTTCTGTTTTGGGCACTTGCTACAGAGATTTCTGGGCTGCAGGACTGATGTATCCAGGCTTCTTCCCCCACCCGACTACTTCCTCCACTCCAACCATTGCTGCAGTCAAGCGAAGGTTCTCCTGATCTTTTTCTTGATTCCCTACTGTTAGGAAGTGCCTTGGCCTCTGTTCCTCAGCAGGCTCTCTGGCTTCAGCCTTTGTTTTGTTCATCAGTGTTCCTCCTCGGTAGGCAGCCCTCAGCAGGGCTGTTGCGAGTGCCTTCTAAACACTTCGGATAGATCTCAGCTCAGGAAACCAAAATAATTAATTGCTATGCTTTTGTGTGTATGAAAGTCAAGAACTAAAAGCTTCCACAAGAAGCATGCAACAAAGTTCTTCTGTATGAATTCTAACTTTGGAAGATGTGTACCTTTCAGTGAAATGAGAATGCTTTACCTAAATAGGGTTATTATAAAAGTAGCATCTGGTAGACAAAGCCTTATTAAAATCAGCTTGAGTTCCAGGTTATTTATTAGAAGATGAGGGAATTAGGGAAGGGAATGACAAGGGAAGAGAAAGAAAGAAGGTTTAATTGCATGAATGCATACGGTGTGTGTATATGATGGTGAAACTAAGGAACTGTTTCATTTTTTTCATAGGCAAACCAGATTTAAAAGGGAAAGATTATGTATTGCAAGAGCAGCAATATTATTTATAGATGCTTAACCTTATGTTCATATGTTTTCAGTGTGTGTGTGTATAGAAGCAGTGTATATGACCTAATAAAGGCAAATGATTTGTAGAAAGATTGTGGAATGTATAGCAGCTTTAGTATTATGACTTCAGTCAAGTTCTCTTATGTTACCTACCTCACTTAACCTAGCTGGAAAGACAGCAAATGATGTATGTCTTGCAGAAAAAAATGTGCCACACCTGTAGTTGAGTTTTTCTAGATAAATGATATTGCAAGATGTGAGTTTTTTGTAGGGTTTGTTGAGCTGAATTGACCTTTGCAACACAACTCTTTAGCAATCCTCAGGTTTTGAAACAAATCAATAAATTGAGCAGTAACACTTCACGAAGACCAGATGGTCTTCACCCACTACTTCTAAGGGAATTAAAATGTGAAATTACCAGACTGCTGCTGTGGTGTACCACTTAAATCTGCCTCAGTGCAGAAGGAATAGCAGGGAGTAACTATTACACTAGCCTTTTTAGTGTTCCAGTGTGTAGCTGAATTCAAAGACAAATAAGTCTGATTTATTAGTACAGCATAAGAAAAAAGTAAGCTAGTCAGAGGAATGGATAAGCATATGTTGGAGAATTATCACTGTAACTTTTATGAAGATAAACAGTACCTGGAAGATCATAGTTCCTTAGAGAAGTTGACAAGTATGTTGATGTGGGTGGCATAATTTACATGTTGTGCATAGATTTTTCCAAAAAGCCTCTTAAAAATTATAAGAAACCTTTTAGGAAATTGAACAAGCATTTAATTAAAAAGCAGTTTTTTTATGCATTTGTAACTTGTTTAAAAAAAAAAAAGGGGGCAACTGAAAGACAGGTTTGTATTTTTTCTTGTGGTGGACAATTGCAAGGCCTGAACTATAACAAATATGATCTGGAAAAGGAAGTAAATACAAAGTGACTCAGAATATTCTAATCAAAACTAACTGTGGAAGCTTGCATAAATGATTGTATGACAGAGGAAATAGAATATTGATAAATAAATTACTGTCTGTGGGTGGGAAGAAACTTTAGTCAACGTCATGGATGAGTTTTACATTTGCCAGTTGGGGAAAAACATTGTCTATAGTTCCTTGAAAATGTTAGCTGAATGGCGGTCAAGCTGCCACACATGTAATTCTCTATGTAGATGCTAGTTATGGTACATCATTCAGTATGCAGTGGTACTGTTGATGTGATTCTAAAAGGAGGATTCAAATTCCCTTCCTACTCACTCCAGGAAAAAATTTCTCCATTAGAGGTCCTAGAAGAAGCGGTCCCATATCAGCAAGTCTAACTCTTATTTTGCAGGCAAAATACAACTTTTTTTTCCCCTCTTTTTCTTATTGGTTGGTTGGTTTTTGCTGTTGATACCATGTTTGGGAGCTACTTCCAGAACCTCACTGCTCTAAGGGTCAGGTTGGAACATTCACCTCTCTTCCAGGTTAACTTTGACTTTATTTAATTTATTTGTCCATTTTTTAAATAGCATTTTTAGTTTAGATGGTTCTTTTCTCTCCATTAGTGCTTTTCTTTCAATCCATTGTATCTAATGAGAGGCAGCAATTAAGACCCAAAAGACAGTACTTTGCTAAACCGATCAAAGATAAGACTCTCAGGAGATTCCCCTTGGTCGTCATAGTAGCATATGACTAATTCACCTTTTCATGAACACAGCTATGTTTGGTATTGGAAGTATGTTAGTACACTGCTTAGTAACGTAGTTATATGGTTTAGAAGAGGTTTAATGCAGCCATCCACATGATGAAGCGAATGAGTTTGAGTTTCCATGAAGACTGACTGTATAATGCTCATAAAATTCCTAATTTATTACATAGATGCGTAGTCTGGCATTTGGCAGAGCTAGAAGAAAACTTTTGGATGCTTTTGATCAAAGCTGCTTATGGAAAATTATGCTACAAAGCATCAAGGAAGTGATAAGAATATATAATGGCACAGTTTGAGAAAGAATGAAGCTCACATCAACAGAAGTTGGTAAATTTTGGGGAAACTTGGTGTATAGTTTCTCAGTTCTATTCCTCCAATAAAGCTTGATGCTTATTCAAATCAGATGCTTTAAATATTGGGGTTTTAAGACAGGTGCTAAAGTAAAAATGTACCTAAATTAAGAAAATTAACTACAGAAGAATGGTCTGCTGTAGCATGTGACAAAGACCTTTAAGTGGCTAAATGGAATCTAAGTGATTTTGTCACTATCCAGTGTTCAACTTCATGCAAGGATGAATAACATTTTACCAGTAGTTCAGAAACTGGAAACACTCTGTGCCTAGGCTAAAGGAGTGGTTTAGCTTACATTACTTTCTGAGGCTGTATTATGTTGCAAATCTAAAACCATTCAATAGATAATAAAGAATGTCTGTATTTTTCAGGGATGTGATTTCTGTAATTTCCTAAGCAAACATAACTGGAGAGAATCATCTTCCACCATTGGATAAAGACCAGTTAATATTGCATTTGACAATTCTGTAATGTGATTTATATCCCGTTTACTGCTGGCCACCTGCAAACCTTTTATTTTTATTTTTTAATCTTGAGAGCACTCATTTGTCTGTGAAGGATGATTCCCTTGGACTAGCTCACGATCTCGGGCCTGTTGCAACAGCTGGGTGCTTAATTCAGAGATTTGGAGTTACTGAATCTTGATTTCTTTTTAGATAAGGCTTTCAGTAGGCTTGTAGAATGACTGCTGCGCTCTGTTTTAGAAGGAAAATTGCCTTTCATGCTGTCGTCTTTGCTACTTTCATCTCCTGTGAAGGTGGAGTTATGTCCCATTGCATGCAAAATTAAAAGTAACGTAACCTGACTGACTAGTCTTTTAGACACTAAAATGAAACAGTCCTTAGCTTTTGCTAATGTTATTAATATTGTTTTCTGGTTTTAATAATTTAAACATTGGTTTTACTGGTTCCAATTTTTTGTGAGGTCGGTTCTCACCTGTAATGTGGTCCACGTGTCCTGATCTTCAGCTAAAATATTTACACTATTGGTTTTGATTTCTTCGGTTGCTATCCAAGTCCCTGGAGTAATAATGCTGTCAGTATGCCTGTGATGCAGTGCGCTCTCTTGCTTTTTGATCAGATTCAAACTATTCAACTACTTTTGCTTGCTCAGTGTTTGGCTAAGGTTGACTGAAACTGTGTAAGAGCAGTAGGTAGAGAGAGGTTATCTGAGATACTACAGACATTTCTCCTTCCTCCCTTGGTGGGATGGCATATTTTCATTTGAATAGCTTGCTTTATCAGGTTCTTCCTGGACTCAACTCTACTGAGCTTACTTGTTGCACTGGTGGCAAAAAATATTCTTCATTTGTGTGTAAGTTTTTGACTCCTTTCAGCACCAAACACATCTGTCTGTAGATGATTTGTAAGGCTTCCAGTTTGGCCCGTTGAGGCGTATGGTGTGTGACATTTGCCTTCTGAAAGCTGAGAAGGTTTATGTCCAATATATAATATTGAATTCTGTGCAATATGTTCTATGTGGCTAATGGGATCACATGTCACAGTCTCTTTGCACTGTGTTACTATGCATCTGCTTCCATGTGTAATATAAATGGTGGATTTCAGAGGGCCCTTGGAGTGGGATTTTCAGAAGCTTTTGAAACAGATGCCCCTCAGTAGTTGTCTTGGTCTAACACTTCTTGAAAGTGTCTCAATCCATGTATTCAGATATGGTAGTGAAGTGATAGTGAGGTCTCTGAGAAAACAGAACTACTGAGAAAATTAAACTTTGAAGGTGGTGTTATAGCAGAAGTTGAAATTCTACACTTAATCCTGTGCACTGTTGTCCTGTCTGTGAGGTGGTTGATGTTGTGTTTATGTACAGGCAGCATATAAAGGAGAGGTTAAAAGCTCTGCTTGGACTTTCCTGGAATGGAATTACTGTTTAGGAGCACTTAAATATAGAGGGGGAATTTTTATGTGTGTTTTCTTTAGATCAGTGCTGCATATTTTTATAGTGTATTTTGAATATTGAGATGGAACTTGAGACTCTGATTTGTGAAAAGAAAATGAAATAAGAGAAAGAATGTGAACTGAATTAAACAAGCTTATTCCTATCTTGAATGATAAAAAGAGGCAGAACTGGTTGAAATACTCCTCTGACACAAAAATTCACCTCAGTCAGAAAGTGAAACCTGAAAGCCCTTTTAGTGAACAAAGCCACCAAGATGAATTGCTTTGAGGAAAGATGAAATGATGCCGTTGTCTAGAGGTGCTAATATTTTGGCTGCCACAGGTGTGATCAGCCCTTTCCAGGTATCCACAGTCCAAAGCCTCACAATGAAGAGCAGAAGGAGCCAAACCAAAATAAGGGAAAAGCTCATTTTACAGCAGAGGCATGAGACTGATGCTGTGTAAGCTCTCATTTCCTGGTGCATAACATGCTAAACTGCTGTAAACAGACCCAGATGTGATCAATTTAAAAGGTGCTACAAAAGACCTAGGTGAGACAGCTGGGAACAGACTTTCTACTTTTTATTTTAGCCTTCCTGCAGGATACTGTTTGAAAATACTACACCAACTTTTTCTCCTGGCTACAGAAAAGGATTAGGAGAGGAGGAAACCTAATAACTGACACTTCACCAGCATAAAATGCATGCAAAATTAAAGCAGTCAGAAAGGATAATGGAAACTAAAGCAGCAATACTTTTATGAGAGTTGAGCTGCAAAGCAGGGGCCTCGAGGCAGCCCTTGTTTTTGATCCAAAAGCAGTCACAGCTCTTTAGATACTGAAGTAAATGAAAAATGCAATGACAGAGACAATACTATCTGATGCATGGTGGACACTTGGTGACACCAGTGCTTTAAAATATGCAAGCATCCACTCAGACATTTGACTGCATTAACTACAGCGATACAGTTCTTTATAAATACCATGATACAGCTGCATGAAGAGATATGACCAGACAGATGACATAGGGCTTTCAAATATGGGGGATATAAGGGGCAACACCAGCAAATAGCTGTAGAAGGGAGGAGCTATTTCATTCCCTGTGCTAGGGCAGAAGCTTGCCATGGCACAACACCGGCTCCAAAAGCTGCTGCTGCTGCCACCATGGGAAAAGCAGAGATAATCAGAACAGGGGTCTAGATGAGAGCTGTCACTTTGGTTGAACTGCGGATTTGGATTCCACAAGAACACGTTTGCCTGACTTGATATTTTTTATTTATTTAATTTTGCTTTCCATGTCTGAGAGAATTGTTGAAATGAATTATGTCGTACAACAAACTTTAGGATGCCTAGGGCAACACTCAAGTTTTTAATATTTTAGCTGCAGTGTCTCTGTAATATGTAAAAGGACTCCTTCCTTTCTAAACTGCAAATGTTTTATACACTTGCTGATATCAGAAATACCTCTGCTTCTGCTGTGCTACCTCCACTGATACTGATGTTATTTGGTTTTCACTCACCCTAGCTCCAGTCAGTTATTATTGCTTAAGGGCTTGAAAGAGATGATTACTTAAGTCAGGGAGCAATTTAATGTAGGTGGAATGTGAGGAGCTTTCTAAGGAAGGAGATAATGGAGTTGGTTTTAACTCTTGCTATACACAGCAAAAAGTCCTTGCCTGTCCTTCACAGGCAGTGTCTGTCTCTGTCAAAAACATCTGTGCGTCTTGCTTATATGTTCCAACTTTTCCATTTCAGTTTGGGTAGGGAGTGAGGTAGGAAGTAACCCTTGTCTCTTATAGGGGTAGCCTTCTTCCTTATTGTTTCTTTTCATTTATCATTTGATTTAGAAAAGACCATCTGTGAGTTTGAATAAACATTTAAGTGTGGGGAGTGATAAAGCAACGTTTTATGGATGGTAACTTTTTTTGTGGCTATTTATGTTTATTTCGAGACTCACTGGGAACTCTGCAGAGACCTGCTGCTGCCAGCCTGGAAAGATTGCAGCCCTAAGACTAGTATCAAGCACTGCTTAGTATCCTTATGGTCTACTCAGATTAATGAGAGTGGCTGCTCTGTGCAAATAAATGTCATCTGTACAAATTAGCAATTACATATGTCTAGGACAGGCACAACTTGAGGTCAAGCTAATTAAGAAAACTCCAAAAATATCCATTTTATCCTAAAGGAATAGGTTAAATGAATAGGACTGAATAAAGGCAACTGCAAGAGCTGTTTGTTGTGTTATATTTAGGCTCAAGTCCAGGTGTTTAAGTCTTGGCTGATTATATCCTTGAACATGGGGGAGAAAAAACCTGACACAGTCTTTCCCTTCTGGTTGTGGAACTGTTATTAACTAAAAAGCAAAATATGCTTACACCCAGGATGCCTCTATTAAGCGAGAATGCTGGAAAAGTCAATGAAATGGATTCCTTGATCTGTCGTACCTCTAGAGTGTGGTTTATTCACTGTTATCCCTCGTCATGTGAATCTCTGAGCCCATGCAAGATTTCTGTCATGCTGAGGTTGCATATCACTAACATCTTTTTCTTTCTGACTAGCAGAATCTGTTTGTCTGATGGATATGCCAAAGTGGTATTTGTTAACACATTGTATCTTATAATCTTACCTATTTAGGGACATGTGTTTTCTAGTTCTTAAAAAAACAGGACTATTCTGGATATTGCATGTCTGTCACAGAAGCTTAGTACTGTCCTTGGTACTGAATTTCCTCTCCAGGAAAATTATACTAATTTTAAAATAGACTACTTGTAATTTTATATTGGGAAATGTAACGATGGTATTATTTAAATTGTTTCAAGATTTTCTATCCTTCAAAGAAATAGACCTCTTCATAGAAGCTTTTGATGTCATGCTGCCATTTAACTCTTCATTAACTATACTATCTAAAAGTGTTAAGGCCCACTGGGAAGAGAGCAGAAGAAAGAGGAGGTTGTATTGCCAGATTTTTGTTGAAAATGGAAATTGTGTTTAAAGTGTCAGGCTTTGAGTATTCAAGAATATGATACTAAAGTGAAATTGAGTACTGAAAATGGCTTCTGATGTTGAAGATGTCAACCTCAAAAGATGTGGCATAACTTCCTAAAGCATTTGACTTTGAGTTATTAGAGGAAAGGACACCTGGAAAAAAGGAACATTCCTTCCTTCTGCAAAAGCAGACACAAAGTCTTGAGTGCATTTTCAAGAGAAAATACATTGTACAACATTAATGCAACAATACAAAATCAATAGGAGATTCTGAAGATGCTCCTCTTTGTAAATTCAGCAGCACTACAGGGAAAAAGGTACTGATCCTTTGAAAACTGCAAAAATTAATGCCTCTGAAGAAATGTTAGCAACATATATTCAGCAATTATAATAACCAACTTTGCTTGGAAACTTGCTATTAGCATGATTTTCTGACATGACTGCTATGAAAACATTTATAAATTGGGTCCTAAGAGACTGGCACATAGTATTCGAAAACTTCCTTGTTGGATTTTAAACAATACATTTTGCATGCATACAAAAGTGTGGTTATGCAGCACTTAAAAATTGTTTCTTATCCAATTCCTTCCCAGGTCTCCCATTTTAAACATTTTTTTTTTCTGTAGGTGTCACTATAGCATAGCAGATAGAAAACACTTCCCTTAATGAAAATGTAGAATATACACAGATCAGAAGCAAGCTGTAATCTGGTTTACTGTGCCATGGTTGTCATATCAACAATGAGGTTTCCCAGCAACTAACAGAATAAATTATTTTATAGATTTATTTACTTATTCTTTCTAATAATGAACGTGATGCAAGAGAATTATCCCCCATTATAATTATGTGGCGATTGAGAAAGGCTTCCCAAATAATTTACATTTTGTCATCATGTTAATACTGACAGTTAAAAATTAATCTTGTGAATAAAATGGAATTCATGAAGATTTTCCACTTGCACCAGAATATAGCCATATTATTTTGCAAACGTTTTTGTGTTTCTACTTAACTGATTGCTGATAGAACAATAAGTTATTAGTATATATGGATTTGATGGTGTTGCTTTTTGTAGCTATTCAAGATGTAAACTTTGCTTGGCTCCCCTTTGTGTGTATTACTTGCTCTCTCTGCTTAGACTGTGTGTGCTTATGTAGTTTCTTAAAGAAGTGTTGAACAGGATTTACTATTTTAAAGTATGGTTGAAGGTGGTGCCTTGAACCTGCCTCTTACAGCCAGTAAGTACTTCAGCCTAAGTATAAATTCACATTTCCGAAGGAATGAGTTGGTGGTACTCCGGCGGTAAAGGCGTAGCTGTGTTGGAAGCTGTAGTTTTAGTTGTAACTTTCAAAAAGAATTCGTGTGAGTTTTCTGCCTTAACCCAATGCTTGTGTAGCGTAAGATGTATAAAACGGGTAATGAGAGCAGACCTAGGGTCACCATTCCACCTTCTGGCAGGGTGTCATAATCACAAAGCTTGCAGCATCATTGTGAATTTGACACTCTTTCCTTGCGGTGCGTTACTTCTGTATGATTTTGCAAAAAGATTTGCTTTCCTCTTCATTCTTTGACAATAGCCTACTCTACAGGATGCTCAATTGTCATCAGCAGTGAATGATGTGGTCTTGAATCCTTTTTGGAAGAAGACTGTATTGACCTTTTTTCACTTCCTTGGAGGGCTGTTCTAATTATTAAGCTATTATCTAATAGTGTAGAAGTCATACTCTGCCAATCGTTTAAAGCCAATACAGTTGTTCTTGTCTATTAGCTGTTCTTGGAGCATGTTTAATAGATTGGGGTCTCAAGGGTGTTAAGAGGCCCTCTGCTTAATTAGAGGCTTGGGATTTGTGTATCTGGATCCTAAGGGCTGGATCCTTCAGATGCAACTTTACAAGCTTTCAGGCAAAAGGGGAGATTCTGTGAGTTTCTCACCTAGGCAACGACTGAGAATGGCGGTTTTTTGGATGGTAGTTTTGATTTAAGCTCTAAAAGTCTGTACAAAGCCTTTGGGAGCCTGCCTTTGTGTGCATACCTAATGGAACAAATAGCTAGAGTTGCTGAGGTATCATGCTGCCATGTGGCTGTAAACAAGAGCTGGAAACCCAGTTCTGGCCTTTAGCCACTCAAGGAGTAGGTACGTTAAAGAAAGATTTCTTGCACACAAACTGTCTTGCATTTCCACTCTGTTCAAATTACTATGTAATTTATACCACACCTCCTAATAAACTCTCCCTCCGCTTCCTTGGAGAATACAGCACTTGAAGTTAATTAAATAGAGAAGCTGTGTGAAGCTCAGAAGAAAGTAGAACAGCTCTGATTGTCTGACTGTAGGAGATTGTCTCAAGTAGGCATTTGGGCTCTTATTAGCAAACTGGGAAATTAAATGTTAAGAATCAGGGATTGTATATGCTGTGGAAAATCTAAGGAAAGGTCTTTGTCCGCTTCTGGAAGGAAAAAAAAAAAGTGTGAAGTGAATGGAGAAGAAAAAACCCACAATTTTTCGGTGAACAATCGAAAGAAATTCAATCTGTTTAATAGAAATAGATTTACTACCTCAGCCGGGGCATAGAAGTGGAGCTTTTATTTGCATAGGATGGAGTCTTTTAAATGCATTGGCATAAAGTCTGCTGGTTTACGTTAGTTTGAAATGGAATATTTTCAGAAGACGTGACAGTCACGCTTGGGAACAGAAGTCCCTGCTTTCAGAGGAGCTGTCTCCCAGCCTTTCTGTAACTTTAACAATCTACTGTTATTGATGGAAATGGAATTAGAGTAATACTTTTATAATCATTTTGCTAAGATGCACAGATAGCCTGATAAAGGTAAGCTCATAAAACTATGGACAACTTTTCTGCAGTTTTATGTGCTCCTGTGTGGTAAGCTGAGAGTACAACATACATTTTAACTACTTTAAGCTGCTCCAGGTAGTAATACTGTGATAAAATCTGAACTTTTTATATTAAGGGGACTTGCATAGTGACTTGCTCCAGATACTGGTACTTTGTGGGGGCTGTACCTGTGGTAGCCTGACAATAAATGAAACTACTCCTCATAGGATGTTGGTTTAATGTGCATTTTGCTATCATTATGTTCTTGTGGGTTTTTTGTTAGATGACTTCTTCTCTTTGTACAAATTTTATCACTCCATTGTCTTGTATGTGTCTAATATACAGTGTGTGCACTCTTGGGAGCTTCAGCTGCTTCTTTCCTTCCCATGCCCCATCCTCGAGCCTCAAGCACTGTCATAGCAAATCGATTTACAGGATTTGACATTTCTATTGATTATATCTTTTCCTCAATTCTGGAACATGTCTAAGACTTACTCCTTGGTTTTTTTGTCTGTCTGACCTTTTGGCACTTGTGGATCTTAGTTGCTTTGTGGTTTACTAGTGAAATTCTAAGACCCTTCTCAGTGTGTAGCCTCTACTCATTGTTCCTTCATGCTGGGGTTGTTTCTCTTAAGAGATGAGCCCTAGAATATAAATGAGTATAAATCCCCAGAAAGAACAGGACACAATAATCTTCATAGTGGGAGAGAAGCGAAGATGTTGAAATCTAAGTACTAATTACTAGCTTTAGGCACCTTCTGATAATTTCAAGGAACCAAGATAAGTTTCTGAGTAATTCAGCTCAGCATCTCCTTCTGGGAGTTGTGTGATCGCTTTCCTGTAAAGTGTAACCTTTACAATATATGTTTGATAGTCATGAATGTTTTTGAATGACTTATAAGTAGCATTAATGTTTACTGAAATTGTTAAGCTGCTTATTTTGTGTTAAGACGTCACTATCTGTGATGGTCTTTATAATAGCTAGTATAATGAAGGAAACATGTTTTTAAAAGTCTGTTCTACTTAGCCAAAAGCAACGGAGTCGTTTATTGTTGGCTAAGACTACTTCATCTCTGTTTGTCCCAATGACCATCTGAATCACTGGTGGGGTAAACTCATTTGTCATGAGTATAAGAATACAGTCTGCTGTTTCACTAGCTGGAATAAAATTACCAGACTATTAGTTCTCATGCTTCAGGATATAAATAGATCATTAGACAGGTTCAGTGATTTTTCTTTCTATACTAGCCAGATCCTTTATGGTTATTGACAATATTAGATATTTCACTTGAAGCATGTGGCGTTAGCTAGTGCTGCAGACAAGACTACTAGCAGTTTTCTGAACCTTTGCGCTCCCAGGGCTATTTTATCAATCTCAGAATCTCTGATCCCTCCCTCATGCCTTCTTTTTACTTAATCTTCCCACCAGATAAAAAAAAAAAAAAAAGTAAAAAAGAAGACAGATGAAAAAGGATGAAATTGTATACAATGCATTGAAATTGCAGGCAGGATTCTGTACAGCATTTCATTTATTATATGTTTTTTGGTGGAAAAGTCAAATGTGGTAATTTTGAAGTAAGGATTTTTGTTGTAGAGGATATAGAATATTAATATAATATACCAAGAAGAGAGGAAAATAAAAAACAGGAGAGGAAGGAGATGAATAATTTATAAGAAAACACTTTCTTCAACTCATTAAAATGGCCTGACAGTCATGGAAACTTAAGATTCTTCTTGTTCAAGAAGAAAGTAGAACACATGCAAATAAACTTCTCAAAAACTAATCAAATGAAACTTTTCACCTTCTTTAAGTCTTTAGAAAGAGAAAAATGTTAGTAAGCTACTTCAAATTAAAGTTTTTACTACAATGATATTTAAATTTCCATGAACTATTTCATGGAAATTTTCATGACTATGAGTAGCTAAAACTGACCTTTAAAAAGTTAATTTGCTCCTTCAGTGTCACATAAGAGTGACCACAAAGTAATGGTAGATCTTTTTAAATATTTTTTTTTCTACATCAAACAGATTTGAATAGATGATCTGGGAAGGATAGGGGATGAAACATAGTTTTGCTGTACACTGCTCCTTTTTAGGAGATCTTTCTGTAGATGGTATGAAGACCATCTTCATATATTGGGATAGCTGATGTCCGTAACAGTTTCAAGGCCAAGAGGTTGGCCATCCATTGCAGTGGCGCTCTGCACCTTTGCACTCTTTTGTTTCTCCCCTAGTGTATAGCTCTGATGGCAGCAGTAAGTTTCTCCAGCTATATCTTTTGCAAGTGCTGTGTTTCCTTAGAGATGAAATATATGGGGAGGTGTGGCAGCTTTGTGTAGATGGTTCCTATTGCAGAAAGCCCCAGGATCCACAGTATTGCAAATCTTGGAACTCAAAACCCATCCCCAAAGTCTTCTATCTACATTTACAAAAATTAGGTATATTCATCAAGGCATTCTTTTTTCATAGCAAGGTTTCTTTTTCTTGTTTATTTTCAGGTCTTTGTCATAAAAATAAAAATTTGAAGCAAAACTTTTAACCATACTTTTTCCCCTCTTTCAAATTTTAGAAAATATCAGTGGTAATTCTTATGGTATAGAAAACTTTTAAAGGATGGGGAAATATAAGAGAAAGAGTATAATTTTGCATCTTGCAGTTGTAAATCAATTACCTAAGGGTACCATACCCAATTGAGGACAGAGTGAATATAATCGAAGTAGCATTTAAAGAAATAGGAGAATGCAGAGTTAAATCTCTCTCTCTGTGTGTGTGTTGGTTGTTGTGTTTGTTTTTTTTTTTTCTTAAACAAGCCATCCCAACTATTTCAACAGCAGTCTATCAAAATGAAAATTCATTATGACTTCCCCAAAAGAATGAATCAGTCTGCAATCAAAAAAAAGCAGTGCATCACACCACCATCTAGTGTTGTCTGAACTCCTGGATAGTCTGTAGACAATTTATCATGTACAGATTATGAAAAGTTCTTGAAACAGAACAAAGAGTGATGTAGTGAGGAACAGTAATGACCACATCATTTTATCTACTGTTTTAGACTTTGCAAGCAAAGAAAGCAAGGTAATGCATTCTATGAAGGACCAAGGCCTTAAGAACTTGAAGGAGCACAGTTACAGCAGCTTAAAGCAGTGTTTCGTTTTGCATCTCACAGTTTTCTGATGGGTGAGCTTTTTGAATCTGGATTTGTTTTTTTCATGTGTTTGTTTTTCCTAAATTTTTGAAATATTCCATGGATGAATTTTTGGTAATATGACCCACTGATTTAACTTCCTCTTAGCACCTTTTTTTTCCCACTTGCTATATAAAATGCTGTGATGAAACAGATTAATAAGGGATGCCATCCTGCAGTAATGCCAACCTCTATTAATCTTTTTGGCTTTTTTGACTGTTATTTCTAATTTTAAAAATCATATGGGTATCTTTCCCTGTCTCTTGCTATCCAAGTAAATGCATGGGGACATAAACCAAAAGAGGACCTTTCCTGTTATGAAAATAAATCTTATTTGATCCATCTTTGCTATTGTAGCTTAGGTTTGCGTTCAGCTTCTGTCAATCACTTGAACTGGATTGTTTGTGTAACTGGTGTTCCTGGGTTTGCCCTACCCTTAGAAGTCTTTTTTTTTTTATTTTTTTTTTTATTCTGTTCTTCCAAATGTCATTCAAAAATGGCCTGAGGAATCATTCTTGTTGTTCAGATGGATGCTCTGAGGATACTCTGTGTTTGTCTGGGTGTTCGGCATGAAGCAATCTGATCCTTCATAGCTGCTTTGCAGTAGCTGTTAAGTGACCTGTTCAGCTATAGAAATCTTGGATGTGTCTGCCACGCTTGTGCAGACTGTCTCTGAGTTACAGGAGTTCTGGCTGTTCAAGAAAGCATAAGACTCATAGTTAATTTGTGCATATACAGCAAATCCAATGTATCTCTGAAGTGCTGGATTTACTGCATGGTACAGAGCAGCTGTGCTCTCTTCTTCTGCATATATTTATGCCCAGGAAATCTCAGACCAGAAATATAACAACCAGTCTTAGATCTGAAGCAGTTTCATTTACACAGTGTCTCTTAGCAAAAGAAAAGACTTTAAAACATAAAATGGTTTATAAGTGATTGCCTGAACTAAATATACTCTTCTGACTTAATGTTTTTCTAGCTTGGTGGCTTTGTTTTTCGCTAAAGTATAACTGCTTGAAGAGCTAATCTCTTAACCCTACACACAGTTATTTGTTCTGCTAGTTTAGAGAAAAACACATGCAAGGAAAGGATGGTAATCATAAACGGAGACAAGTTGTTGCCTTGTGGATTTTTGACCAGAAGGCTGATGAATGCTGGCAATTAAAAGAACAATTGCAACTATGTTGATTTAGATTTATAGGAAAATCCTGCTTAGGAGTGAAACAAGTCATACACAATTGACCTGGAACTATTCTTTGCACATTTAGCTGCGTACAGCCAGTTTGATCCTATTATTTTCAGAGATAAAGGAATGTACATTAATATTTGCTGTTTAGATGCTGCCTTCAACTGAAACGGGGACAGGAATTTAATGTATAGCAATGCATAATGCATTACCAGGGCCCTAAATTTCAGCCTTGAGACTGGCAGTCAGGTCAGATTTGCATGAGATGGGAAGATTAAAACTGTTGTCTAAAAACTGGACTGTGGCTGTCTCTGGTGAATATTGTGGCTGTGATTCATTTTAGCCGCATGCCTAGGCAGACCAGCTGTCTAATCTTGGCTCTGTCATGTGCCGTACAATGAAACCATGGCTTGTTGATTTCATACCTTTCATGTGTTACTAACAAGATACAGCACGATTTTATGTACTTTGTTTTCTTATTGTGCACGTCTTTGACTTGGAATAGAAAGACTTCTTTAAGATCAAAGACTTCTTTAGCTTCTTTACGAGCAGATGATAATTAATTGAAACCTAAATTCATCTCCACAGTTATTCCAAATAAGCCAAAATTAAAGAAACAACAAAAAACCCCAAGGTACTCTATTTGTTTATCCATTAACATGGTCTATTTTTATCTTTAACAATGTTGCTGATGTTCATCTTTTCCCCATTGAAAGTCTTTTGGATAATGCCTTACCTCTAAACAAACATCTGAGAATTATTTTCAGTGAAGACAGTGGGCTATATTTTTAAATGTGCCATGCATTGTAACCTCTTGTAGTTGTGTGAGGAACTTATTTCCAAAATATGCATTTGTAAAGCATTTTTAAGGCTTACTCCAAACTTGTTATGATAAATGAAAGGCCCTAGATCGATCAATGTGTGATTATTTTTTTTTTATATGCACAGATTTTTGAACTAGAAATTTTAAGTCTTCTGTGCTGCTCTTTAAAAATCTTACATATATCTTTTATATAAGAATAGTAAGCTAGGTTTTCTTTTGGTTGTTTTTCCCAACCTCATTCTACTTTTTTCTTCTTACCAAAGGAAATATCTATCATTGTTACCAAGTATATAGCAGTGCATGGGAATGCACTATTCAAATCAAATTCAGTGTTCCTACTCCAGAACCTTAGTGGATTCAGCAGGGCTCTGTGATGCTGCAAAAGTTCTCTTGAACAAGATGGAACTAGAAGGAGAGTCACTTAGGTAAAAAAATTGAGAGTTCACCACCTTTGGTATCTTACAAGAATAACAGTAGTATCCTTCACTATCTCACCGTTGGAGAGCACAGAAGAAATCCTGGGTTGCAAATAGTACAGAACTGAATATTTTAGTTGTTTTTTTCTTCTATTGAGAAAAGCAAAAAAAACTTGTCAAAGAAAGCAAAGAAGCCAGTTTAGAGAGGCAATGGTTGTGGTAATTCTCATGTTTCCAATGATCTCTTGAGGCTATGTACTTAGGTCATTTGGTAGAGTGGTCTCATACTGCTACAGTCTATGACTTAAACCATACTTTGGGCCCGAAGCCATACCACTTGCAACGTTCTCATTACTTTGTTGTTAATATGGTCTTACAGCTCTAGAAAAAAATTTGTACTTTCCAGCTTTACATGGCTTTCCTTCATCTTCTGTTGCTAGCTATAGCAACAAGAGAGAGGTTGTCTCTCTGGCTGTCTGCAGCTGTGAACTGACTCAGCTTTTGCAATTCCTGATGATATTCTGATAAAAGTGGCATAAATCATCCTACTGAGAACTGTGTGTAAAGACATCTTGACAGATGCTGGAGTTTTGGGAAGACAGAACTAGACATCCCAGGTCTCCCTAGGGGAGTCCTATGCTGAATCTCCAGAGTAAACAATTTCTATAAATTGTAGCTGGTTTCAGCACTTAAATGTTTGGCTCCTGGTTTTGGTGTCTTGAGCATTGGGTAATATTGTTTGTATGTAAAATATTCAAATGTTTAAATTCAGACCTCTTCAGGAAGACAGAAATTTAGTACTTTTTTTGCATGATGTTTTACGCTCTGCTGTGCCTTGGCTAAGTCACATAGCTAGTGGGATTTTTTTTTTTTTACCTGCTTCTCCTCAGCTCTGCTCAGATGAAAGGACAGATACTGCTTTTATTCACAGACTGTGTATGTTCTTGTGTAGCACCTTGGCTGGCTTTCCTTTTTCTTGGCTACAGCTCAAGCCCTTGAACTTCTGACACTGTTTTACCTTGCTGGATCTGTTTCAAGATTAAACTGCAGAGTATGTCAGCTTTTCAACAGGAATCAGCTTTAACTTTTACTCAGAGAACATGCTAGGAAGGTGATTTACCTCCTGCCCTAATTATTTTCCTCCTCAAAATGTTTGTCACCTCAGCAACAGCAGAAATAACAAATATGCAGCCATCAAATATAAATAGTGGAAGCCAAACAGTAAAAACAAATTGTCTCAGACCAAGTTTTACTGGCCTCAACAATTTAGGAAATGCAAGTAACAGTTTAGATGTGAAGACAGTAAACGTGGAATGGGTCCCCAGTTGCAAACACAACAGTAGGTTTCTGTCCGCTGCTCTGTTGTCAGCGTTTTCTGGGTGAAATTCCGTGCTTTTAGAGCTCCAGCCTGTGAAAGGGTGTAGAGCTGAGATGGGAGGCCTGAGGTGACCGCCGCCATGGTGCCCTGCCCAGCACGCAGCCTCAGGCCGCTCTGCGTGCCTCTTCCCGCCACGGCCTTTTCCCTCCTGAGGGGGCTGGTGGCCGGTGTCAGGAAGGGCTGGAAGGGCTGCCCGCTTGGCTGAGCCTTGAGGGCTTGCCTTCCTTAACAAGGGGCTGCCTTAGTGGCCGTGCACAGAGATCTCCTACTTTCTACTTCAACTGCAGTTCGCGAAAGGCCTTTGGAAGGTGATCTGCAGGTGTGCCTTTCTCCTGCATCAAGGAGAGGCTCGCACTATGTCTATATAGCAGCAGCCCTTTTCTGTGGTATAACCAGTGTGGAGTGGGGTGAAAAGATGGTTATATTTTTTTTTTTTTTCCAGAAGTGATTTGCTGTACCAACTACATTTCCAAGTTGTTACAGGTTTTGAGGGTCAGACCTTCTAAAGGCCCAGCCTGGACAAAGCACCGGTTAAAAGTAGCTATCTGGAAGGGCACAGCACTTTGGGCTCCTCACTTTGGGTTCTTTTAGGGGTAAGAGGCCCTTTCTGCTTTACTCTGTGAGGGCCTTGGTGCTGTTCACAGGAGTTAAATGTGGGAGTGTGTGCAGGCACCCCCCACACCTGTGTGTTCAGTGTTCTTTGAACTTGGCCTTTCACCTTCCTCCAGGGAGTTCTCCAAAAGAATCGGAATTTCATTTCTCTCTGAACTCGGGCAGAGTTTATGGGGAGCTGGGTGCTTAGGGGTGGGCTTCTGAATGTGTAGAAGAACCTATATATAGGTGATAATGGAGAGCTGCATTGCAAAATAACCAGTTGTTTTTCAGTGCTTCGAGGCCATCCTTATTTTGGAGAACAGACGGTCCTATTTATTTTTGGTATCTGAGGTATAGGATGTTGGAAGTTATGTGGAAAACAGGTGGTCTGGATTTCAGTGTGTCCTGTGATGCTAGATGTCAGTAATGATTATCTATAATCATGTACCAAATTAGAACTAGAGAATTGGGGGGGGGGGGGAGCGGGGGGCGGGGGGAAGCCTGATAAAGAATGAGCAAAATTGTCTGTGATAACACCTGGGTTGATAGTGCTAAAGAATTTAGGTTAATAAGTTTTGCCTGCTGTGTTACCTAGTTTTAATCCAAATTGTTGTGTGTTCGATGAATACACTGCTGAGTTTCACAGTCCCTTCTTCAGGCACCAAAACAGGTTAAGAAACCCCAAGAACATTCTGCTAAATGTATTAGGCCATATTCATTGATATGCTCTGGCTACTTTGTGCTGCTCCGGTGATGCAAAGCAGCCATAAACCTGGATTAGTGCAGTGGAGCAGTGGGAGACTTCAGTAAAGAAACAGGGTGACTGTAGTTTGCTGTGGTATTTGTTCTTCTCTGAGACTCACATCTAACGTATATTAATTGACCATCTTAATATAATTTAATGCAGTTCAGTTTTCCCAAGAGTCACAAATATAATACAATTATGATTTTTTTTTTTTTTTTTAACTGGTATGGACTGTATCTAGGGGTAAGTCTTCTGTTTTAATTAGCTATTCCTTATAGTGTTACAAGACCTGCCCTTAGCTGTGAAAGATGAAAATGTCATACCCTGTATCTGCATACTTTTGCCCAAACATGGACATGAGAGAACAAGAATGAGCATTTCTTATGTATCTGTGGAAAGGAGGAGCAAGTTTGGGGTTTTTTTGTGTGTGTTTTTTTTTTTTCTTATTATTTTATTTGTTGTTTAAAAACTTGTATTCATTTAGAGTCAAAATGTATAAAGAAAGAAAACAATTAGCTCTCAAAGTCTGAGGTCAACCTTAAGGTCTGTGATCACCACTTTTGACTAAACTAGGAAGGTAGTAGGAGTATCTTGTCTTGCAATATTACAGTGTCAGAATGCCTACCATGAAATAGTGAGCAGCTGACATTAAACAGATAGTAAAATGGAAAGCTTTATTTCTAAACTCTTAAAATTATATATGAACCCATTCTAAGAAGAAAACGGCACATGCATTGCAGAAGAAAGATAAAGCTAGTCTTACTTCTCCCAAGTACAGCACGATGTTTTATACCATCATTTTCTCCTTATTATATTTTATTTGCGCTCTATTTCAGCATAATGAACTAAATCTTGGGGGACATAAAGATTCCAGAAATGGCTAATAACCAGCTTCTCTTGTTTGAAACACAGCATAAGTTAAGTAAACTGAGCCAAAGTAGTTAATATTCTGTTTATTTTATATGCATAACTATCAACCCTACTTTTACAGTTTTCCTTTTTTTTTCTTTTTTTTTTTTCCTTTGGTCCAAACCCCAAACAATTAAAAGACAGAATTTCAGAACTTTTACCTACAGAGTAAACACACAATCCCAGTCTCTCTTGCTTCTATTCTCTGATTGCTTTCCAGTACAAAATTGATGGTATCTCAGATTAAACTCAGAACAAAGCTCACGGTGATGAATTTGACAGCTTCCCCCATGCCACACTGGAGCAAATATATGTAGTCTCATGTATGTGCCCTTCCTGTTTTTGACTGAGTTTTGGAGAAATACTGAGTCTTTGAATTTGCATAATTTAAAGGCAATCCACATAGAAATTAAGATTAATTAATTTGTTTCTTATTCTAAGTTTACTCTTCTTGACTAACTACCAGGTCACATTTGATGTTGAGCTCTTCAGAGCTGGGCTTTGAGAAGCTGAGATGTACTATCTAGCAATGCACGTAGCTTTTTATATTCATTCTTTTTATCTTTGTATTCAAAGCATCACTTAGGGCTTGTTTATATGCATTACTGTACCTTTTTAAATTAAGATGTAATTTAAAATCCGTTTCATTAAACGAGGCCAATAGGCTGCACAGCCACTCTTATTTCAGCATAAACTAAGTTTATTTCAAGTTAGTGTAAATCAGCTAGGAACATTGTTAGCTTAAAATGTAATAATCCATTAAATTAGACTAAAATTGAAGATGTCCTCACAGGAGTTTGTCTTGGCATATACTCGCTTATATTGGCTAGACGAAGTTTATGTGTGCACAAGGAATTAGAAATGAAATCAAGCTCCTACTATTGGAAGTTCCATCACCTGGGATGAGTCAATAACTCAGAGGTGTCAGCATGCAGGGAAAGGAGTGAGGAAATCGGAGCCTTTTGCTTCGCCTGACCAATGCAAGCGGTCGTGGTGTACATGAGGACTAAGTCTTTGTGGGCTGTTTTTCTCCTCTCTGGTAGGCTTGGTGTAGTCAGTAAATGTGTCCGGGTAGGTAGCAATGACATGTAATACTGGTTAGGATTGCACCAGTCCTGCAAAACACAGGGTAGTATATTGCCTGTAGCAGAGTGCTTCTCTCCTCTGTGTAAACTGCCTCCTGCACCTGAATTTGTCTTTCAGCTCTAACTGCTGCTACTGTTGCGTGGCATTGCATTGAGTGGTGTCAACATACTCAAAGATGCTCTAGCAGTTTCCAGCGCTCCAAGCTTCCTAGAATTTTCCTTTGGATTTTCCCTCCTGACACGTAACCAGGCTGCTGTCCTGCCTACCCCATCCTAAGCTGTCTGCCAGGCAAGGGCAGCCCTATGCTGCTGGGTTCCTGTGCCGTTGGCTTGACACCTAGAGCCAGGAAGAAAAGATAATTTGCTTTTGTGGCTCAGCTAGTAAACATAGTGTGCTTGATTTTTCATAGCTTGTTCTGCCTCTGTAGATATAACGGGCAGAGTGGATGGAGGGGGAGACTAATATTAAGAGAGGGTTTTTTGCATGAGGAGCAAGCTGTGAGTTTTTTTGCTCTTCTGCAGGATTTTTAGGAAGGAAATATGCAGGTGCAAAATGGCAAAAATAACCCACACTCTATATCTGGAAAGTTTATAACACCATCTGTGCTTTGGCACAGCTCTCATCAGAGCAATACTGGGCTGCTTCCCTACTACTAGTGATTTCTTTTACTGAGTTGCCACTTCAAAAAAAATAATTGTGTGTTCAGTAATATTTACTGAATTATTTACTAAAATTTTCTTTTGTTGCTTGAAATGAATGTATGAAAGATGCATTTTGGGGGCCTGTATTTTTCTTCCACCTCATTTAGGTTCAAACTGTTCTTTTACTTTAGCTGAACTTCTGCAGAGGTCAGGAAAGAGAGGCGGTGTCTTTAGCTTATAATTGAGGCTCCAGTAGCTGGTTTGATACTGATGGAGTTCTACACAGTACCCAGCAGTAAGGAATTACTTTGGGAACACTGTGGCTGTGATTCCCTCCTCAGCAGCAGTGCCCACATGCATTTTAACCTCATTCATTCTATTGTAAATGAGAGCTGGGGATGGGGAAGATAGCTGTTCATATCTTCAGATGGCATCACTGAAGTACTGTCCTATTAAAAGCAGTAATAACGATGACCAAAGTAGCTATTATTGTTGTACAATTACAGCAGGTAATATGCAGCAAACCTTGGTGATCATAATGAGGGGCAGCTGCTTGCTGTCATATTGATATTAAACAAGCAGAGACTAAAGCAAATACTAAATGTTTGGTTTGGTTTGAGTTTTTTCTTTCAAATTTCTCATGGTTCCGTGTCAACATCAGTGAGGACACTCAAACAGCTTTTCCCTAACTTTTTTTTTTTTTCCTGTGAAAAAAACAGAAGAGGCATTTAGGCTTCAGTTGCTCCCGCTGCTTATGTGTTGAGTGTGATTTGCATCAGAATAGGTATTTTTCTTTTTTATCTATAAATTCATTTACATAATATGAATCAGTATGCAAGTTGGGACCTTACTTGTACTGGTGAAAGGACTGCTGATATGTGGAGAGATATCACAGGTTTTTAGTTTCTTCTTCAGGCAACAAGTATGTGAAGGTACAGCTTGCTAATTATGTAGCCTTGTCAGTTCCACCATCTTTATGGTATATAAGAAGGGCTTCATTAAATTGGTACCTTGATGGTGTATTTTTTGGTCATCAGCAACACTGAAATGTTGGAATAAGAGATTTTTTTTTTATTAGTACAAAAAGAAGCCAGCATCAATTTCAAGATGAAATTAAATCAAGGTTCTTGACACACAAATGAGTGAACTTGGGGAATACATGAATATAAACCCCATCTACATTTTATATCTCCCAACTGTCTTAGGAAAATAAGCATTAAAAAAAGAAGAAAGGTAAAACATTTCCTGTATGGTTAATGGCAGGTTCTAGAGAAGGGAACCTTTGAATCTAGCAGCTTTTGAATTCATGTAGAGTTTGTCTGAAGTGAGTTTTTGTGAGCAAGCAAGTAGATCTGCAAGGGTCCACTGGCTTGATCAGAAAGCAAGTATGATGAAGATGGGATCCCAAATGACTCAGTTTGACCTAACGTGCTTACTGACAGCAAAATGTTGCTAAGAATGCTTTAGTGGGTTTAATATTGCTAAATCATTAACTACAAAAGGAAGTCAAGTTCCTTTTCTACTTAAGTTACCTGAAGAAAATGATGTGTTAGGTTGATTTTGGAACTGTTGTGAACTTTGCATGTATTGTAGCTGGAAATCCAAATTGGTGTGGTTTGTGGGTTTTTTTTTAATGTTTTGTTGTTGTTTGTTTTTTTACAAATGGGAGTTTACTGGCAGATTGGCTGTCTGCCTTCTGTTTCATTGACTCCTTTTGCTTTTAATTTTAAGATGTAAATAGCTCTCAAATGCTTACAGCTCCACAAGGAGAATGTACTTCAGTGTTACATATCTTCAGGGGCCTATGCTGTTTTCAGTAGCTTTTTTTTTTTGCTGAGCTAAACTGTCTTTTACTATTCAGTTGTGTGTGGCTTATAGATTTTTATTTATTATTTTTCTAACACCTTCAATGTATTTTGAGCTGCTAGACAGAAAAGGTGATTTTTTTTGTGTGTGGTCTACCTTGCAGGCACTGATTCTGAAAACCTGTAGGTGTTCACTTAACACAGCTGGCTGTTGTCATAAAACAACAGCTTGTCTGTGAGTAAGTGCTAGCTTGTGTAGGAACTACTAAGGACATGTTTTAAGGTAGAGAAAATAAAATATAAAATCATGTATATATTGGTATATATTTGGTATGCAGGGCTCTTGATTTTTATTTCCCTTGATTAGATAGTGTAGTTGAATTTGCTGCGAGTTGTATGTATGCATATATTTTGGTACAATGATTACTAGCCATGTAAGAAGAAATATAATATGTTCATTACTGTGATTACAATCTGATTATGACCTGTGAGTCACACTTAACATGGTTTCTATTTGTGTTTAAAAAAAAATAAATAAAAATGCAGAGTCCAAGCTGACTTTCTGAATGCTGTGAAAGTGAGATGGGCTCTCTTTGCACTGAGATCCAGGTCCTCTTATTTGAGCCTTTAAGTGATGCGCTTACTGCTTTTGTACGTACATTCGTTTCTGAGAAAGTAAAGGCAAACTCAAAAGTCACAGACATTGTGGACTGATTGCTGCTCTTTACGTGATGTAATCCTGGGAACACCACAGTCAAGTGCAACCATATTGGGCTTCTTACTCCAAAAGACTAAAAAAAAATAAAATAAAAAAAAATATGGTTGGTATGTGTTTTGGTTGTTTGGGTTTTCTGTTGTTGTTGTTTGTTTGAGATTTTTTTTTCTTTTCTTTTTTTTTTTTTTTTTTTTCTCCTGCTGAAGGCAATAGGGTAATATGTGGCAGGACAGATTATCCAGAACAGTTTGTTCTTTCTACTTCTTTATTTCATTTTTCTACAATGTGCTCTAAAACCCAGAAAGTACCATTCCTGCCTCAGAACGCAGAAGGCCATGAAACTAATGTTGTGAGGAAGCAATGAAACTGGAGGCTGTGATTCTCTTGAGGATTACAAAGTTAGACCTGAACTTGAAATCTTCACTTAAATGAGATGTGCTTCATGGCACATTTAAACTTCTGGTAGTTTAACCCCCTTCTTACCATCACACAACAAATTCCTCAGCTATATAGTAGAGCAACAAGTATTACAGGATGGTCTTGGCACCAGTCAAATGTTTTGGTACTGAATTTTTTCCTTTTTTAGATTTTGGGACATTCAATTTAAAGCACCATTTCTTTTTAGAAACAACAGTATGTGCTCACTGCTGTTTTGCTGCTAAAGGATTAAATGCTGATTTAATTCTAGTACATGTGTATCTGCAACTTACTCTTGCTTGACTTTCCAACACGGTGTAATTCTTTCTTCGTAACGGTGTTCTGTATATATATTTTAAATTTTCTCATTAACATTGTCAGCTTTATTTTTTCCATCTTGTTTGAGAATTGGTTAGACCTGGTAGACTTTGTAGAGCTATAGATTAAAAAAAATGTGGAAAATTAATTAATTTTTATGTGAGTTCTTCTTGTGATCTGTCATCTCTTCTTACCTTGATCTCTTACATGTGGAAGTAACATGGAAATAATGTGGGAGTGAGTGTCAGCTTTTGGTAAGATTAAGTGACCAGAACATCTCCAAGATATCTTTTTTATGAATTTCTGCTTTCAGTGTTCTGTTTTGTCTAAAAATTTTTGCACATTTGTAATGCTAATGATGGAATGTCTTGGACAGAATGAAAATATGTTGCAGTTTTTCATCTCTGTTTGGTCAGTCTCCTGATTTTAAGTGTCTATTGGGACAACTGTGGCTAATTCTAAATTGCCCCCAATAGGTAACAGAGAAGACAGCATACTTCTAGAAATACTGGAAAGGGTCATGGGCCCAAAGCTGTTTTTCTGTTTTGTTTTGTAGAATGTTTAAAGCCAGAGAAGTATGTTAGAGGTTTGGGCTACTTGCTGACCTACAGTTTATAACTTGGCTGTAAACTTATTTGTCTAGTCACAAGCTAGTCTTGGATTATATTTCCATATTTCAGTTAGACAATAGTACTGTTTGGTAAAGTTTTATTGGTTTGTGACAGACTTGGACTAAAGTAAAACTTGTTTCCTTAAATGCAGGAATTGGAGAGATTCACATTCCCTTCTGAATGTCACGTTGGGCTGAATGGAGGATTGGATTCTGCCAGATTTGTGCTGTCTGGATGTGTCACTGGATAACCAGCTGGGAAACACCACCAGTGGTGTATGATAAAGGCAAAAGGTAGTTGGTGGGTTTTTGTCTTTTTACGTGGTTTCTTAGAGGATGAATTTCACTAGAGCAATTAATTTCTGACTTTAATGAAGAGCCACCCAGATTCCTAGTATCTCCATTTCTAAAGGACTATTGTTCTTATCTCTTGTTTAATATGTTCTGGTGCAAACCTTTTCACATTTGCACTGCAAGACAATATGGAGAAGCAGCCCTGGTGTAATTTGAAGGTAATGCTAAAAAAATGGTAGGTTTTTACTATGGGTCTCAGACTTTTAAATTCTAGGTATTTGGAGACTGACTGAAAGGTAATTTTACAATCATGTCACCTTTCCTGAACACCTCAATCCAGAAAATAGAACTGCTTAAGGAAAGCTTCAGGTTTAGAATTCCATTATTGTTATCGACTTGCATCTCCATTGTGATCAACTGTGTCTAGTCTTGAATGTAAGTAGCCATTTGCTTCATTTCTGTGCTTTATCAGGAATGAATGCAGGTGCATTCTTGTTCAAAGAATGGTATGTGTGACTACATCACATAATAAC
This sequence comes from Falco rusticolus, assembly GCF_015220075.1. Lineage (NCBI taxonomy): Eukaryota > Metazoa > Chordata > Aves > Falconiformes > Falconidae > Falco > Falco rusticolus. The sequence continues at coordinate 25,955,646 of NC_051199.1, forward strand.
TTTTGCGTGATGTAGGTGTGTGCCTCTCTCATTTTTGTAGCTTTATTATTTTCAGTTAGCAGTTTATTTTTCCTAGAAAGGTTATGCCCATGTGGTTATTATGAATGCTTAATAGAAATCACAGGTATTTAAAGATATTGTCAACCAGACCATTCCTATTTACCATGCAAGCCTCAGGATAAAATAATGAAGCTTATTTTGAAGCTGTTTTTAAGTCACAAGTAATCAAATAATTCATAACTAAGGTAGTTGTTTGCTTTGCAGAGTTGAACAGCTATGTTCCGATCTTTCTTGCCTTGCTGGGTATTTTTTTTTTTTTCAATCAGCTGTTCATTTTAAGGCTTTTACTTGTCAAGTTTTATCTTTGTTGCTATTCCAGTCAAGCTGTTGATTTTCGCAAAACAGCTGATACCTGGTTGATTTATTAGATGTGCTGTCAGCTCAACTACTTATTCTATTAACTATTCATGTCTTAAATTTATTTGACAGTGTTGATGAAAGTGGGAAAATGGATGTGATTCCATCTGTTCATGTCAATTTCTACAGTAGGGAGAGCTGAATTGTGGCTTACAGAATAGTTTTTGTCCCCTTAATATGAAAATGCCATCTTATCATGCAGCTGAACTTTAAGAATTTAGAAATCTCAGAGCAGTTCTGGGGTTGGGTGCATATGTATCTGTGTACATATAGTCTGTTTGGGCAGGTAGTAAATAAAGGCAGGACTGTGAGTTATTTGATTAAAGGGAGAACTGTGTGATGTACTAGCAGATGTACCTAATTATGGGTATAATGTGAAAAAAACCCTAGTGAACTTAGTCAAAAAAAGGAATTAATTTCTTTGCTGAGCCATACAAGTAGTAATGAGGAGAAAAGCCCGGTACCTTAAGCTAGGTGCGAACTCTGAACTGGCAGTCAGAGCCACACTCCAGAAGGATTTATGTGCCAAGATGCTTATGCTGAACTGATGAATCTCCAGTAGTTGCCTGGGCTCTCTTAGAGCTTGTCATTAAACCTGTCCTTATTGAGAAAATAGCAGCTGAATTTGCAGTAGCAAATGCTAATTTGGCAGTGCATTATTGCGGTTTGAGCAATAGAAAGACATTGATAATATATGCCAAACCAAGTGAATTATATTATTACACTCCACATTTCAATCAGGACAATAAGCATGTCTTTTTTTATTAGAAAATTTGACTGAATCAATGAAACAGGCAGTTCAATCAATGGATATGAATCTCAGTCCTCAAGGTATATGGAAAAGTGGCTACTACTTTAATGTATGCAATCTGATCATGAAAGTATAGAAACATTTATTGAACTAGTAAAGTATGTACTTGAAAATGGGATGACTTCTGTCTTAAATGGTATCTCGTAACATGAGGATCAATAAACCACTTATGCTGTATGAATCCTAAAGACGATTGTGCACCTCTGAGCTGTTTTGTAGCTGGTTTATATTCTCAACTTGGTGCAGACAACTATACAGAGAAAACACCAAAGACTATAATTTAGGTAATTTTTTTTTTTTCATCTCAGCATGATAAATGAAATCCTTTTGAAGATATTATGTACTTGAATGCATTTAAAGGGCAGGAAGGTCTTAACCACTGTTTTGGCATAGTGTGAGGTTGGAAATGAGCATAAGATTTAATTTATATTTAATCTGTGTTGTGGATTTATTTTATATATGTATTTAATACGTAATGTATATTTATTTTGTAATTGTATTAACTTGGATTTAATTTTGTCAAGAAACAAAGACAAGTATCGCCTACTGTGTTAGCAGCTGGGAGGCAGAATTCTCTGATGGTGCTTGCAACTGGCAGCCTGAAGACGTAGCTCTTCTCAGTTCTGGTTATAGCATGTTTTGTGAAATGTTCTTTCTGCTTTCTTTTTCCACATTTTTCCCCATGATCTTTTAGAGTTTCTGGCCTTGGTTGCAGGACTTTTTTGCATGTGTGAGAGACATCCAGGAGGAATTGTAATATGAATAATTATTTATCAGTTAAATATAAGTTATTATAAACAATTGTTCAGTAACTTGTGAGCATTTGTTGTACTATGTAAAGCTTTATTCTTTATCAATAGTGTTTGGAATGCTTTTTTCATGGCATTTTGCACTACGTACGCAATCAGAAGGATTCTGAAATGTCTAAATCCTTCCCATGCAATTTGTGCACAGTTCTGCACTATTAACCCATGCTACAAAATTGGTGAAGTGTTCAGTTTATTTTTTTACAGCAGTTGAATACAAATAATTTTCATTTGTGAATGTGATTTTTTCTCACTCTACAGCTTTTTTTTTTTTTTACATACAAAAAGTTTTTATAAATTCTTATACACCTACATAATAGTAGTGAAAAATACAACATTAATAATCTGGAAAGGATTAATGTCAAAATAAATTAAATGATAACCACAGTTCTTCATATGTTGTCTTGTTTCTGTACAGGAGCTGAAAATGCAGCTTTTAAATATGCATCTAAAGATGCCCATTGCTATTTTTATCATGTGTAGGATGGACTAAGAAAAACAACAAGCGTTTGGGCTGTACATTCTCTCTTCTCTCATTAATATATTTTGGCTTCTGGGATGATTTACCCGGATGATGTATCAAGATAAGTGTTGCAATATATTTACATTAACAAGAAAACACTGACAAGAAAATTGCTTTTATATATATACTTAAAAAATATGCATGCATGAAAATAGTAAAATGTGTATATACTGGTTTGAATTAGTGACATATGTAAAGATTATACATGTATGCATATCAGGGGTGTGTGTGTGTAAATACATATAACTTCTGAAGAGCTTTAAAAGGCATCTTCTTACCTCTCATTCTTACGCCAGTTCCCAGTATGTCTTATCCCTCTCAGTGTCATAGTCTCTTGCTTTTAATTTTCTATGTATCAGAGATTTTACATTCTGGCAAAATAGTAGGCAAAGCAATGAAACTCCATAAACACCACTGTTTTCTTTATTCTAATATTTTAAAATATTATCTTCTGCAGTAGACTCCCAGATTGAGATTGAGGTTGTTAATGCTCATGGCAATTATGAACTAAAAAAAACCCCACAAGAGTAACCATGAATAAATTAATTTTTAAAAAAACAGTGTCTATGTAAATTATGATTCCTCACCTTGGCAAGCCTCTGCTCTGTTACTCTTTCATTAGAAAAACTATTTTTGACAGGTTTTAACTTCATATCATTTGCCACTTCTCAGCAAGTATGTGAAGAACACAAGAACAGACATGGGGGATTTTTCCGTCTTGTCCAGATGAGTTTCTAATTCAGATATGGATGGAAAATGAAGACGTACGATGTCTTTGACTGTTATTAAGTCTTATTTTCTAGTATTTTTGGGGAAGCTTTGATCACCCAAGATCTTGGTCCTTCACCCTCTAAACTTTAGGAAAAGATGAAAGGAAGTTCAGGTCGTGAATGGAATCAACAAATAGCACAGTTTCAGCAAACTGTTCTCTTAATATCATGATTGTTAATAAATTATGAGAATTGTAGGGATTTTTATTTTTCAGACTTCCTGTTCCAAGGGGAGTTGGAAATCCGTACTTTAATTCAAACAAGAAAATGTTAGGCAGTGTGGCTGAGGGTCCAATTTCTTCCAAGCTGATGTGCGGCTACCTCTGATCATGTTTGCTACTTTAAAACTGACACAGGGTTATGGAATATTTTTGCCAAGGTTTTGCAATGAATACCTGTAGAAATTTAATCCATCATTAATATTGGATTTTGAAAATGGCTCCAGAAATAGATTTAAAATTAAGGTAGTACATTCTGAAAGTTCAAATATTATGAGAGCCACTCTTTAGATGTGGCCATAAACTCAGTACTCAAATCAGTTTCATACTGTTATTGCTGTTTCTAGGTGTATGAATAGCAAAACAGGTGAACAGCAAAAATAGGGAATTATTCAAATCACTGTAAGATTGCTAAATATCCTAGAGACAAACTGGGCATTAAAGTGAAAGCTAAACTTTTAAAATGTGCTACTAGATATTGAAATAAGTGTTGAAGTAGTTGGTTTGCCCACTTTTGCTATCATCTGCTATTTTAGAATCATCCTATTCTTTGGACGAGTAGATACGAAATAGAAAAGGAATAAGTTGGATAACTAAGATCCACAGTGTTTTGCCACTTACTGTTCCATGGCTTTGCTGCAATTGTGGAGATAGACTATACCACCGGTTCAGGTAGGCACAACTTGTTAGTGATAGCTTGATTGACACTAGAACTGGGTTAATATTCCCGTGATAAGTGTCTGTAAAGTTAAAGATTACATGTCAAGTCATCTGCTGAAGGAAATAATTTATTAAAAGCTGGAAAAGAACCATGTTCTTGAAGTTGTTAATTTAAGCAGCAGGAAACTGTTGAAATGTTTTTAAAGACCATTCTTACATTACCATTTATCCACATTAATGCACGTTAGCAATACACATTTCTGTTAATTCAAACTGTATTTTAATAGTCCTCTTAACTGAATGAATTTTGAAGTGACAGTTACATTTTCAAATCTGATTGTATACTCTAATCTTTTACTTTCATCCACTACTTCTGTTCTTTCCATCCCAGAAGCAGCAATGTATTTTTCTCTTTGGGAAGCATGATTTTCCAGCTGCTACTCTAATAGTTCAGTCTTCTCTACTTGCCTCCTTTTCACTAATTTCCTATGTAGTTCTAAATCTTATCCATCCTTTAAAGTTCACTGCGAGTCCCTGAGAACTTTTTCTACTTCTGTACATTTGTATCCTCAAAATGCTCTCTGCCACAGCTTGGTTTTCCTACTTCGCTTTCCTTTTTCTGCTCTGTTCTTCCTCTTTTCCATTTTATCCTCCTACCTCTGAGCTGAGCAGCAAATATCCTTATGATATTTACAGGAAAGTAGTATTTGGATAGTTCTTTGTTTGGTATTTCCATTGGAAATATCACAAGCAGTCATGTTTCCATGATATTTCCATTGACATTAACTTCAGAATGACTTCCTTTAATCGGGCTTAGGGGAGAAGAAGCTTCATATTCATTGCCAGCTTTGTGTGTTTGCTTTCTGTCTTTTAAAAGGATTTGGTAAATGAACCAGGAGGAAAAGATCATAACCAGTTGGCTTGTCTTTATTCAGATTGAAAACTAAAGCAAATGTAACTTCTGCAGCTATGTAATGTTCATATACAGGAAGAACGTATTGAGGTGATTTAAATATTTTTATATATGCAAGCTTAAGATGCTGAAAGAATGCATTAAAGAGAAGACATGCTAATGTCTGAAAACTAACAAATTATTTCATGTACCAAGAAATTTTAATTGTTGTCCAGATATCAGATACCTTAATTTAAGGTGTTAAGGCCTGGCTTGTACATGATAATTATTCAGAGCTTTCTGAATAATTAGATAATTTCTTTTGGAGAAAGCAAAGATCAAAATCATTAGTTATAATTTAACATGTTAGTCATAGATCTGAATTGTACTAGGAGGCTTTTAGTGAAAAGGTGTATGAAATCTGAGTTTTTAGCTGAGCAGAAATGAAAAAAAATAGATGCCATGGAAATCTTCCTACATAACAGCAGGACCCTTGCTGTTTCTGATTCAGTTACAGGAAAATGCTGACATTGTTATCCAGCTGTGTGCTGATGACTGTAGTTCTCCAGACATCAGTCTCCTTGAGTGTACAGGTCCTGATTTTTGCAGCCTCATACTCCACATTTATTGGATTGGGATAGATAACTTGGTATTTGTGGACTTCTCTACCTGTGGTCCTTAAATGTACTTCTGATTCAAAACCCATGGTCTAACCACAGATTGCATGTATCAGAGCCTCTTCTAGTCGGTTCATTTCATGACAGCAGGTAATGGTAAGAACAGGGAGGAAACTATCTGGGAAGCTGGTACGGCTGTTAGCACTAAAGTTTAATGATGATAATCAACATATATATGCCATACATTCAACCAATATAAGGTATGCCATGGTGTTCTGATTTATTAAAAAAACCTCAAACAACAAAACACCTGAAATAAAATAATTGAATTCAACAATGAGAAAGTTACCTTGTATTAGGACACGATATTAGTTTTAATTCTGAAGAAAAGTTAGGTTGTATTGGATAAGAAATGAGAGTAATTAACTTCTGCATTTGAAACGTGCAGCTGCAGTGCACTATGCCCAGAAGAATGGTTTTGTGGGGTTAGTCAGGAGACCTGGGTTCTGTTCTTGGCATTTTCACAAAATTACTGCATTTCTGTCAGCCAGTCATTTAATCTCTGTAGTTAAGTAAAATAACTTCTTTACTTCATGGAAATATGAAATGAATATTATATCAATGATTGCCAGGAGTAGTGTTGGCTGTGCAAATGTTTAGCTAAATCAATGCTTTAGAATGTGCATTTGCATAAAACCATACTAGAAAATTAGTTAGAGCCAGCCATGCAGCTTGTTTTGGACACTGGGTAATATTTTTCCTTAATTTGCAACTGACTGGAGTTATAGGCACAAATGGATCGGAAGGTGGGTGAAGTATTGCCCAGATTAAATGGAAAATGTATCTTATCATAGCAGGTGCTCAGGCAAATACCAGTGAAGCAAAATACTGACCCACAGAGTCCATTTGAAGTTCCTCGGATTCTTCCCATTGTCTTTGTCAGGGTTCTGATTGCTTGGTTAGACATAATAGCAGCCTGTGATGAATGGAATTTGGCTAACAGCATAACCGTATTTTTACCCCCAGCTTCCTGATGCATGGATTCAATATAGCCTAGAAAACAATACCATGGAAAGGCAAATTGAAATATCTTGCAGTATTGAAACTCTGAGGTCTTTTGCAGAACAGGAGTTCAAATTATTTTTTTTTTTAGTTTTATTTTTTAAAGCAGCTTTTGAATTTCACTTTGACTGTTATATAGTACTCATGAAGCTCCTTAAAATCCTCAGAAGTCCAACAGTTCATGTGAATACCTAGGCATTGTAAGGAATGTTTGAAGGAGGCTGCTAAGGAGCAGGAGCACTGGTTTTCTAGAACATAGTTCAGAAAATGTCATTAGGTAGTGAGAAGATGAGGATCTTTTTGAAGCCTGGATACTAAGGAGCTATGAAAGCTTTGGCTGAAGATCCTTCTGACTCTGAGATGCTTCAGGCTCTTTAGCAAACTTACTCTGCATCTTTTTATGCAAAACATGGTGTCTTTACATTAACATTCTGCTATGTTCTTATATGCTTTTAAATCAGTTTTTTAATGAGAAGATAATTATGTTCCTATACACTTAGTCTGACAGATCTGACTGAAATTGGTGAACAGTTCCAAAAATTCCTTAGGAACTTGCATGCAACCCACAGACTTTCTTTCCTGAGAAAAGTCAGCCTATTATTAGCTCAGATCATTTTGTTTTTGCTTCTCATTAATTCAGTTGCCCAGAATGATGGAATAAGCCCCAATATTTGCTCTGAGTTGTGTTGCAGTTTACCTGTTTCTTTTCTGTTGGCTGTGTTTCAGGCTTGTGTTTTTAACGTTGCCATTAGCCAGCATGTTGAATAATGATAATTTATAAGTTTTCGTGAATCAATTTTCTGGTAATCTATCCTGAGCGCTTTATTGGCAGTGTAATATGATTCAGAATCAGAAAAAGCCTGTGAAAGTCATAGGTGACAGGGACTGTGTTTATTCATTAGAAACACAAATGTCAGCAGCAGGAGGACTATTTTAAACACTCCACCTCTCCACAAAGTTGTGACAACCATGCCAGGTTTATGAAACCTGTAAACTCACAGGACAGCTTAATTAAAGACCAAGAAGATTTGTGTTTGAGAGGAAGAAAAAGCAGTGACAGATAGAACTGAAAATCAGAGGTGTGGATGAGCTGAATATAATGCTTTGATAAGATACTCTGAATTTACTCCTTTACCTTTTTCTTAACCCTTGCAGTCTTTGGTCTATCACTTCCACATCTTGCCCTTCTAGAGCATGTCTGCACACAAGAGTGAGCTTTTCGTGTAGTATCGCTCTCCTGTTTGATTTCTGTTTAAAACATCTGCAAACAGACCATGTTGCTACAGTAGAGTCCTTCCCCTGGGATTACCTCCACTGAAACTGAAGCAATCAAGGTCATCTAAAGAGCTTGTGCTCTCTCTTTACCCCAGTTGGGAAAGTACTTTGTAAACTGCTATCATAAAATTTAAACTTTTGACTGGAAGGATGCCCAGCAAAAATCTTGGAGCAATCACATTAGTTTACATTTTTTTTAAAAAATAAATTATAAAGTGCTAGAAGCTATAATTTAGGCATTTGTTTAATCAAAACAGTATTTCAATTAACATATTTTTTGTCAGAAAATGGAGAAATGGCAAAAATAAAATCATATAAGATGTAATTTAAGAAGGAGAAGGATAAAAAGAAATCTAGCACCGCACTGTAACAGGATTTCCTTATCAACCGCATTCCAGATGCAGTAACTGTCATTTAGGCCATGCCAGTGACTGGTCTCATGCCAACGTAATACAAGTTGGTTCCACTTGCCACCCTTTCAATTTCCCAGCTGGACTCAGTTTTAAAGGGCATATTAGCATTATCAAAATAATCTTTAAGATGCGTATTGGTTTTCCTTTAAATCTGTTTTGTTTCTAAATCATATTAGTGGAAAAATAATGAAATGCTCGAAAGATAAAAGGAGTATTATTATCTTTGCATGGTATCAGATGTCATACTCTCAAACTAAATGCATTCTCTTCTCCTTTCAAAAGTACGTGAAATATCTTCTCCAACACATGGCAATAGAAAGCACTTGCTTAAAGAGTGCTGGAGAATCCCTTTTGCAGTCAGGAATTCAAGTAATATAGATCCTTGGTTAACAAAATAATATTCATTCCATTATCTGGAAAATGTCATTGCTTATTAACTTTAGAAGACCCTATTTTTTAATTCAAAATTTTACACTCTAAAATACTGGCAAATATTGAAAATAATTGAAAGCATTGGCTGTCTAAATACTCTTAAGAAAGGCAAATAAGGTTATATAAATGCCTAAGTAACAGAAGATGTTCTCTGCTTTTCCATCTAGTTTATCTCTTTTATAAGTTCCGACTAAAATTAATTTTGTTAGGCTTTTTGTGCGACCTTTTTGAAATTGCAGCGTTGGGGAGGCCTTGTTGGTAATGAAGTTCTGTTCAGATAATATATTTGTTTTTCTTTCTTCAGTTCTTACTGAGATCATTAATGGAAATCTTTTGGTTACCCAGAGGTGTTATTAGAGGTATTATTCACAAATACCAGGGCTTGCAGTGTAAAAGAGAAACTGAAAACAGCGACAGGGACAGGAAGTGGCATTTGAAAAGAATTGATGAATGGAGTATACTCTGTGCAGCAACCATCAAGAAAATTGCTACTACCAGAGTAGTTCAGTGAAAGGATGTTCTGTGAACACAACTAGAAAGGGAAGATGTTCTCCATTTGATCTTTCTAGTAAGGTGAACGAGATGATGATTAAGCTAAAGACTGCTGGCGGAGTGGGTGTAATGAGGTGTAGGTTACACTGGGGTAAGGAATATAACTTTTAATTGTGGTAAAGTAGTCACATAAAACTCGGTAGTCTAATAAAAGGTGGAAGGGAAAAAAACCTCCTGTCTTTGTTTAAACAAATACCAACAAAAAGTAAACTTGCTATAGTCTGTGCTGTGGGTGTTACTCCAAAGCGCTGGAATGCAGGTAAAATCCCAGGGCAAGGGGAAAGCCAGGCTCATCTGCTGCATGGCAATTTTTTCCTGTGTCCCACACGATGTGTTCTGTACTCAGTTCACTCATCCTCAGTCTTTCTTGCTCTTGTAAATTTGAAGGAAACAGTTGAATTCCACAGAAATTACTGGGAAAGGGGATTTAATTTCCGTAATTATTTGGGGTTCTGTATTTTAGTCCATTCTGTATTGAAGCTAATGTTATAAATACTAGACTAATCTTTCACCCCTGTTGTCATTTCCCTTCTTTTTCTCTTTTGTCCTCTTGTGTCCAAATGTTCTGTTCCCATCCTTTGTAAAGTATCCTCTTTTACTCATTATTTTATAGCTGACTAGGCTCCCAGTCTAGCTGACCATGAAGCTACATAAAATACTTTCACCTGTGCGGTGCATGGTGGAGAGTAGTTGGAAAGGGAAGAGGAATGCTGACGTCTTCGGCTGATGCAGGTGGGATTGCTGCCGAATTTCCAGCTACAAACACCCTCTCATTACTTTCCTTCAGACATTCCGTTCTTCCCCGTCTCTGGGCATCAATCTCTGATTCTTTCTGAAAGCAGCAGTTTTCTTCGCAAGAAAACAAATCATAGCTTCCTTTATTATAACTTTTCCTTTCACTTCCCAGATCATTTAATGGTATGAATTTTTATTTCATTTGTCCCTCCACGTATAAAATTATCTAGCTAAAGGCTGCTATTTTTTTTTCTACTCTGTTGTATCATTATACTTTCCCATTAAGTACCTTGAAGTCATTCAGTAGAATTTTGCCAGTAAAATACCAGGGCTAGTGAGTATTGGTGATATTTAGTTTTACTTTCGCTTGACTAAATCTAAAGGAATTGAATTCCTAGAAGATTGCTAGGAAATCTGCTCGTTATCTTTACAGTATTGTATTTGATAAAAGATACTCAATTTCAATTACTATTAGTTTCAAAAGTAATTTTTTTCTGTTTTTAATTTTCCTCTCCAAAAAGTATATGAAATGTGAAATTAAGTTGCCACAAGTCAATTAAAGATTAATAGAATTATAGAGGTGTTTGATAAAAATATTTCACAGTTATTCATTATTAAATTTACATGTGCAAATTCTGTTTCCATCAAAGATGATGCTTCAGCTTAATTAATTTTAATTTATGGAGTATGCTGGATGGCAATGCATGAGTGGGCATATATTTGCTCTTAATGCTGCTTTGGAGGGTGGTGATCTTGAATGGTTTTGCATTTTCACACACAACCTTTTCACCCAATACTAGAAAAATTAATTTCAAAGCACTAGTCATATTATCTGAAGGCACTCTTGTGTTTTTAGAGCAACTGTCTTAATCTGCCTCGGAGAGGAAAATCAGTGTACTTGTTATCATATTTGAGCAATACATGATGAGTATGTGCCAGTAGCTTCCACAGAGTCAAATTCATATTACCTTGATTGCATTTGAATACTACTTGTTCTCCTGAGAGTCTGCTTGGATTAGTTTTATGATAATTCTCATATTATACCTATGAAAGGTGAAATTCAGTGCTGCTGGGAAGGTTGATGCACCCTGTATTTACCATTAGAGAGCTCCTGTTTATTAAGTTGCACACAAACCACTGTATTGGGAGCAAGCCTTTTTTCCTCAGCTCAGCCCTGCAGTACACGGTCATGAAGTTCGTAGAATATCTTACCAAAGTAACCATCAATCCTGTGTATCAGGCAGAAGAATCTAATTTTGTCTGCAGCTTTCATGTTGCTGATTCCCATCACATAACTCGGCATATAAGCTTTCCTTTATGTTCTGGAGCCATATGTGATCCCTCTTGATTTCTTCTTAGGTTTCAGAAGGGTTTATTCTAGATATGGGATAATATGAGATGAGACAGAACTGAGATATATTATAGATTACAGAGCAGGAGAACATCTGAGGGATATGTGGGTGGGGAAAGGAGACACTTGTGTGCTGATTCTGAACGTTACTGTACCACACTGCTTAGTGTACGGGGTGTGTGGCAGCGTTGCATATAGCAGATCATAATATAGCCTGAGCATTTGACTCGATAAAAGTGCCTGCTTTCCTAAGGAGTGTTAAGGGTTGTTGCTTCACTGTCTTTAACTACAGTTTAAATGAGGCAGCGTTGCCCCCTAGGCAGAATTTTCGAGACTGTTGCAGTGATTTTGTGTTGAGGGTCAAAAGAGGGCTTTGATCTCTCTTGAGCTGTGCGTTTTTATGTGCATGCTGGATGAGTGATTTTTCTTTTTTAGTTATTATTTTAAAGTTTGTGCTTCCATTTTCTTTCTGGTTGCATAAATAGGAGCAGATGAAAAGTCATTGAGTGGATGGAAGAGAAAAATGTCTGCCTGGAGTTGACTGGGCTCATCAGGGTAGGGTGAAGGGCCATTTTCTATCCCACTGTTGAGGGCTGTGTAAATATGAGAACACTGTTTGGCTCAGAATGAACTGTGACCCACAGACAACAGATAAGATAGGAGGAAAAGATTTTGGGAAGTATTGCGGTGTGCTTGCCAGTACTTAGACTGACCACCTCCTCTTGGCCCTCGGTTGCAGAGAGGATAACTAGTTAAATGAATCTTAGCCCATACCATTCTCATGTTTCATGCTTGGGATGCTAGTTTTTCCTTCCAGGAATCCTTGTCATATCAACGTATGCTTATGTGTATGTGTGTTTGTGTCCCAAGAGAAGGAATGGTTCTGCATTTCTTCATAGTGCCAGTTCCCATCTCTGTCTTCAGCCTCCTTGTAGGCTGGTCTTAGACCAGTTAACTTGGTGTTGTTCCAGGGTACGCTATCTAGGTAATGCCAGGAGCTCTGGAGCTTGAAGGAATGGATGTTCAGAAAACATCAGAGCTTTTATAACACGTGTTAGTTACCTGGTAGTCAGGAATGGCACTGGCTGGATGATAGTGAAGTAGTGTTCTATCAGTTCAGAGCAGCAGAACACAAAGGTTTAAATTTTGCGAATGTCCTGTTCCAATGTCCAAAATAGATTTGCTTAAAAAGTGGAGGATAGAGTCATCAGAGATGGATTTTGGAGACAAGAGAGTAAGAAGAAACTGGGGAAAAGCTTTGGGAGCTTGCCTTTGAGGAACTATAAGAATGATAGCTGGAATGGGTAGAAGGTACCAAATCCAGGGCAGTAGATGCTGAATCTGAGTTACCTGAATATTTGTAGCATTATAAAAATGTTTATCTTCTAGTTGAGGGGTGTACAGGTCTCTCAGATTCTCACATTAATGCCAATACACCAACAGAGAACTTCAGGCTTAGCACATTTTCTTTCTTGATCCAGCATTTTTCTCGAGTGTAAGGATTGACTGAAGCAACTCTGCTTTGATCCTAATACATATAGGTTTTAACTGTTTTTTGGGGGTTTTTTTGACTGCATAGGGAAAAAAAATATGACTGGATTAATAATAACGATAGAATAATGAACAATTAATAGTAATAATTTGCTTTGCACAAGATGAAGTAGCATTATCCAAAGATGACTGTTCTCTCAGCACAGTATTCACAAGCATTGCTTTTTGGTTGGCTGGAAGTTTTGCTAAGAGTAAGTTACTTCAGGTCTATTTATCCTCCCACCAAACAGCTGACAGCAGCTTTAGCAGATGCTGAAGAGTCTTCTCCAAATATCTTCAGCTGGAAAGACAGTGACTTCTCCCTTTCCTTCTTCCCCCAGGCCCTAAGGAAGGTTTGAAAGTCCTAGGAAAGACCAGAGAATACCTAAAGTATTCTATAGTCTCAAGTCTAGTTGGAGACATATAAAAATATCTGTTAGCTGGGAAAAAAGAAATCTAAAAAGGCTAGCACTTCCGTCCTTTTGTCCAAAGTTCATAATTAGAATTCTTTTCTGTGCTCCCATCTTATAAAAGTTTTGAAGATGTGGTTGTCAGTCTGGATTCTCCCCTTCTTTCTGTCCGATTTGTCAGATATTTAGCTCACCAGTTATAAAAGTAAAAAAAAATGCAGCTATGAAGGAAAGCCTCACCGTGCTTATCTCACGGACTATTTTTATAACTCAGCTGGGCTCACGCTGTTGGAGTTGTTTGAATAATAGCATCAGGATAGCTGTCGGTGCCCCAGTTTCTGCCTTTCTCCACTCCAAACCTAATGAATGATACTAAGCTCACAAAGGAGGGCAGATCTAAGGGCCCAAAGGCAGGGAGCTCACTAGCTTAGGGGACTGTAATTGTTGCAGTTCAAAATGCTATCGTATATCACGCTATGGTGATTTGAAGTAGTGGATTTGCTACTGGCCAGGAGCTAACTGCTTTGGGTGTTGAATAGCAGCTTCTTATCTCCAGATTCACAGATGGGATTGTGGATGTCCCACTTCTGATGGTTAGCATTGAATGGGGAAGTTTTGTAAATGATTCTTGGCAGCAGTACTCATTACATTTCTATTGAAATTTATCTCCACAGCTGAGTTTTCCTTTGCTTTTTTCTCTGTACCATGCAATTAAATGGATGACCATCCTATGCAGAAGGAAATGCTTCTATTAATGATGAAAAGAACTGAGATTGAAGCCAGCCACACGCAGCACTAGGTTTTAAGCCAGCTTTACTTCAGTTTTCAGAAGAAATGAAAAAAAAAAACCCCAAAACATGTTACATATTCCTGGTCTCTAGGATACCGCACACAATAATTTCATAAAACATGTGCTCATAACTGTATTGCACCCTTATATTAACCTTTTGGACCTGAAAAATACCCTTTCTCTAAAAGGAAAAAAAAAGTCCTCACTTTCTAACATTAGGTAATGAGAGTATATCTTGCTTTACTGACAGCAGTAAATATTGCCTGTAGTGTTCTTTATTGCCATTTTAATGGCAGCACTCCCAAAGCTGACTAGACACTGCATATTGTTTCACAAGAAACTATTCTGAGAGATGCTCTATTGATTGGAGAACACTACTATATTTGACAAACTTATCATGACGTGTCTGTGAATCCATATTTTCTTCAACTGTTTTGAAAATATAAATATTTGAAAATTAATAAACAAACCTGAATATCATTTAAGCTATGCTTCTAGCCATAGATTTATGCATCCTTCATTTTTTTCTAAAGCAATTTTTTTTTAAGTGAGAAACTCGATTCATGATTATGTTTTTAAAATCCTCGAGGACTTACTGGATTTTCCTGGCTTTTGTGGAGAATGAGGAAGTTTGTTTTGGAGTTCTGAATTTGTGAAAATTGGTTCCCCCCTGCGCCCCCCCCCCCCCTTTTTTTTTTTAACTTGTGAACTGGAGCGACTGAAGCTAAACAAGTCATTCCAAGATTGCTTAATTTGGAAAATTTTCTTAATGAAAAAAGGCATCATGCTGCTTTCCTGTGAGTCTTGCAGCTGCATAAGTTATTATTCCAAGTCTCTCATATCTTTCTACAACATATGAAAAGAAGTTTGACAATGTTCTATTATGTTTGCTGCAAGGTGATGGTTAACAATATTGGAATGAGTGTAACTGAAGCAGATGTTAATGGCTTTCTGTGGTAATACTAAATACTTATTTCTACACAAGTCTTTTTAACAGCCTATGATATATTTAGCCAAAGGGTAGACACCTTGCCCATGGAAATAAACTCCTGTGAATAAAAGCAAATAAAAGCAGACCATTAGCTTTTTTGTGATCTCCCCCCGCCTCCCCCCCCCCATTTATTATCCGTGAAAAGCGCGTGACTGTAGTTAAAATACTTAATCTTTGCTTGTCAGAAATCTGAACTCAGCTGTGACTCATATGTAATTTGCCAATAGGTGGCATGAGTGCATTACTAAGGTTTACAGGTATAAACTGCAAATAAGTGCTTATATTTAACTTTCTAAAGATGTAGCAGAAGGCACTGTTATCAGTCACTGATTCCCATATAGTAACAACTGGCTGGAATCTGCAGTCAGTGATGCATGCTGCCAAAGATGAATGAAGTATTTTTCTTACAGAATTGGGAAGAAACAATGAAGTTAATGCATAATAGCTATGTAAAACAGGAATGACCTGAAATCACACACAGCAGCATAACACCTCCTCCCCTGCTCTTCCCCCCCCCCCCCCCAAAAAAGAGGCATTTTCTTATCAATTAATAAACATGAATGTATAGCTAGTCTTACATTAAAAAAACAAACAACAAAACAACAAAAAGCTCACATTGCTTTAATAGAGGCCAGGTCCAAAACCTGCTTAATGCAACTGGAAAAAAATTTTGAATTATATAACAGTTTGAGCATAAATCTTTCCTGAGCATAGGTAAGAGGAGTTTATGAAAAAGAGCTGCATGATAGAAGAGCGATAGTTTAGAGGGGGAAACAGTGGAAGTGGTGCAGTAATTTATGAGGAGCTGGAACCGTTGCAATCCTACCTCAGTTAGCTGCAGACTTTAATCCAGTCTGATGCCTCCCCCATCGCCAGCCTCATCTGGTGGCCCTGAGCAAACCCCAACCTGAAGATCCAGCAATCAAGGCAGTTCACTGTCCCCTTCTGCCCTATGCATCAGTACAACACTGACCTGAGGCCATTTATTTCATATTGGGACACATGTTTCTGGGTTTGTATTAGAATTGAGAAAACACTCATTTGTAACTAACATAAGGACAGTGAAATATTTGCCTTTTCTGTGGGTTTTTTTTTTTTTTTTTCAGAACTTCCTCAAGTGTTTGCTGGCTGTGATTGACCCAGATTGGATAACTTTCTAAATATGATTACGGATTGAAGAGCAGTTGCAAGACTAGGAAAATTCTCACTTGAAATTCTTCACCCTGTGTTATACAAGTGGTCAAGTAGATGATTATAACTATCCATCTGCCTTTGAAGCCTGTGAATTGATTTGCGGTGTAAGAATGTGAGCAGAGTGTTTGGCAGGTGCCCTTATAATGATTTTGATCCTTGCCTGGATGCTCCGTTTCTTCACAGACCAGGTAATCATCCTGTATTTGTGGATTGGCAATGTGTGAGAGAGATAGGGAAATTCTGTGAGCTAGAACAGGTGTGGGTATATCTTAGCCCACTTTTGTCATACTTATGAACTGATAGCCTTCAGAATGGCAGCATCCACTTTTCTAAATCTGTGTTCTCTTTCTCGTTGTTAGAATTAAGTATCAGAATAGGATTCAGCTTCCCACAGGAGTTTCGTACAATATGCCCTAGAGGACAGGGAGTTAGGCACTATTTAAGTTTTTATTTTTATTTTAATCACGCTTCTTTTAAGGCAAGGGGGTCAAGGCTCCTGTTGCATTGTGTGATGGTCTTCCTGTCCTATCTCTTTACTCAGAAATGGTATTATTAATTGAGTAAATATAAATTACTCCAGTCCATTGGCTACTTGCAGGTGGTTGCAGGGTGGGAGGACTTGGCATGGATGGAGCTATTTAAACCTAAATTTTAGATCTGTGTTAACTATACAACACACAGAAGCTGGATCTTTCTTTGTTTCTAACTGCATTTTCCTATGCCTTCAGGGAGGGACATAATACTGAAGAAGAAAGATGTTTCTTAGGTGTTTTCATTTGCTCCTCTCTCCATGTTTCCTTCAAGTCATATAGATCCCAGACTACTAAAATCACCAAATAATTGGCGTCCACCAGTCTGGAGTGAGTTAGGCATATACAATCAAAGCTTGACATTTGTCACTGCTCTGTCTTGAGCTTCTTGCACAAAATGAGTAGAATAGCCTGGAAATACAGTGTCTGAAAATACTTCATCAAAGGCTGAATATATGAGAGAAAAGAGACTGAATAAGTTAGCAGTAGTACCCAGTATGTTTTTGACAGCTGCGTGAGTTAGAATTGAGAGATGTATTTCAAAAGCACTAATTCCTAGTCTTTGCTTTTGTGAGACCAAGAGTTTTTCCACTTGTAATCACGGGACAATGATCTGACTCTTATATTCTCAATGCTGTCTTATTAGGTTGTCTTTGAGAAGAGAATGGCACACTGCTTTAAACACAGATGGTAACAGATGTGGTCTGTAGGTAGTTTGTGTTCAACTGTTGCTAACATTAGAGTAGTCTGAACTAGAGAAAAATGCCCAGATGGAGTTTAGGAAAATTTTCTTAATACAGACAAAATTTCAGTCTCCATGTGATAGAAATAATAGCGCTACAAGGAATATGGATTACTGTCATTCTTCTCAGTGGGATGTTGATTATTGAAGCCTAAGCATGAGTTTGGTTTTTTTTTTTTTTCTATTTTTTGTTGGTTTAACGTGAGGATTTTCAGAGATGGTTTTGAAAAAGCAGGTGCTCATGAAGTTTTTTACCAAAAAGTAATTAAAACTCTAATAAAAATAAGCTTGGTAGAGATCATTATTCTGGGCTTGTGGTCAGCAAAAGCTGCAAGTCTTTAACGCTAAATACTCTTCTACCTCTAAAAGCCTTGTAGTAGGGGCAAGATAGCAGAGAACTAGACAGTTTTGCAAAGCACTACGTTTTCTCTAATGTACCATGCAAAACAAACATTAATGAGATACAGGATGCTTCAACTAACATTTTGACCTCTTCAGTTTGTGTGGTTTTGTTGTTGGTTTTTGTTTGTTTATTTGTGGGTTGGTTTTTTTTTTTTAAATCATTCCATCTTTTCGCTTGGAAACTGTCTACAACTGTTTTATTTCATTTTGAGATAAGGTGGTTTTAGCTATAAGACGCATGGTTTCCACAGCTAGTACTGTTGAATTAAGAGAGCTCTGTAATCCATAGAATCTGAAATGTTTTTTAGTTGTTTGCTCAACAAAGAAGCTTATGTCACTTGAGCTCAACAAGAACTAGTTAAAATGTGTCCTGACATGTCTTGTCTTTGTAAGAACAGCATCTGTTTACATGGGGCCAAAATAGAGTATCTTTGGAGAGTTGTTTAAACAGGTGATAAAACCATGTTTGACTTCCTCCTAGAATTCTTTGTTCTTTATAGTGTTCAGTGCTGAAAAGTTGTGTGATTCAGAAACTGATTCCTTTTGTTAAGGAGTGGAATAATTCCATTTTGTTTATTTCAGTCCTTCTCTCAGATAACAGCTTCTCATTAACAGTGGAACAGACAGTGGTGCTGTGTGGTGGGGAGGGGGAGATTTTGTTCGTCTGAGCTTCTGCAGGGGCATAACATCTGAAAGCAGGTGGCTTTGTGCTGCTTAACAGAAGGCTGTGCTCCACTGGGGTTTGAGTGTTATGGGGAATCTGTGGGCCCGGCTTGGGCTTTCTTCAATGGGCAAATAGATTAATCTCAGTTGCCAGATGCCGAATAATCTTGGAGGACTTCCTTTGTACCTGCTTGGATGTCCCGTCCAAGGGATCATCTGCTTCCAGAAGGGAATTCAGACTTTGGTGTTGACTATGTTGAGGATTATATCTGGTCTTTTGTAATATGTAGTGGACAGAAAGAAATTGGGGGCTTCTGGTTCCCATTTAGGAAACACTTAGACTGTAGATCTTGGCATAATGGCGGGCTGGTGTTCTGAATGTTGTCAGTAAACAAGCTTTTATTTGATTTTTCCAACCTTTTTATCAACTTTGCTGTTTTTCTTGATGAGAAGTTCATGTAATTTCATAACGTAGAGAACAGAAACCAATATGTGAAATATTCCTTCTCTTAATGATACTGAAACTTTGTGCTGATGCATTTTACCAGACCTGTAATTATTTTACTTCGGTTGTTATATGTGAGCTTGACCCCTGCCTGTTTCTAGCTCGTGTAGTGTCAGTGATTTCAAGAGCTGAGTTGTGTCAGTTTATGCCTCCTGAATCCCTGGCCCATGGATCACGACCATTCATGCTGTGGAAAAACACTGGCACGAGCCCTGTACTGTAGGCTTGGCCTGCAGACAGTAAAGGCAATATTAAGATGCTCCCAGAAAAATCAGTGCCTGGGAGAAAAAACGACATCCACAATCCTTCTGTGGTGGTCATGTACCTCACAAGGGACAATGTGAGTTTGTCCAGCACCTACCTCAGGGCACAGGCTGATCTGCACCACAGCCTGAGCATCCCCAGGGAGCGGTGTGGCTGTATCTGGATAGAAGTGGTTACCTGCAAGAAAACAGTGGCACAGCATGACCCGGTGCTTGGAAAAACAAAGTGAAGCAGGGATTTTATTTGCCTAGGCTAGACCTCCTGCTGCAAATTTATAGGCTTTTTAACTTGCTGTGCTACCTGTCAGTCTCTGTACAGATGCACAGCCTTCAGGCTCTTGGTGCTTGCCAGCAACTGGCATCCTGCTGGGAACTGTAGGAGGATTTTCAGCATGAAGCAGGGCAACCTAATAATAGAACAAGAATACATTGAAACCAATGCTTGCAAAAGAAGTAGAGAAGAGTAACCTGTAGTTCGGTTTTGGGGTTTTTTTGGTTGGTTTTTTTTTTTTTTTTGCTAGCAGAAAGATGTACAGGGAAAAACCATAGGCCATTGACTTGAGCGCTTGCTTGGCAGCAGGATGCTGAATACCTTGGACAGATTAACCAGGTGTTTGAATTTCCCCAAATACGAAAGAAGCCACAGATATGTAAAAATAAATTTCTCTAAGCAGGCATGCTTCTCAGGCTGTTCAGAATTTACTGAGTCTAAATTACTGTGCGAGTGAAAACAGGGATAGAAAAGTATATCTTATGAAACATGCATTTTTATTTTTTCCTGGTATTATAACTGTAGGTTTCATAGTCCTTTACCTTAAAAGTTCTTAAGGGTTCAGTTTGGTTGGCCAGTCATAAGCCACATTTATTTGAATGAGGGATGCTGCATGGGGCTTATAGTTATGACATGAGACTGTTGATAGACCATTTCTTTCGGATACTTCAGCAGGAGGCCTGCCTCTGTCATACTGTAGAGTATCTTGTGTGACAATAAAGGTGCCTGTATCAGCAGCTAAACTGAGCCCTGGTATTCCATAATGAAAGGCTGGGTAGAGCATAGGAGACTGTGACACTGGGCTGAGAAGTCCCCTTCTAATGTGATGTGCTTGGCAGATGTAGTAACCAAATTGGTGGGTACTTTTGTTCAGGACATGGCTGGGAGGGTACAGCTGCTCCAGGCTTTCATTTTTTTTGCCAAAAATGAATTCTATTTAGAAAAAAAGAAATTATGTTGAGATTAGAATTGAAAAGACATGAGAAAAGAGAAATCATTATTAATATAAGCATAAGAATACTTTAATTTTGACATTTCAAGGAATAATAGGAATTCTTGATCAGAAACACCATCTGCCAAGGCAGAATTTCCCACAGCTGGTTATGGTAAATTGAGCAATGGTAAGCTGTTCTTTATATTGATTTCTTTTTCTAGAAAGAAATCCATAAACTATTCATTTGTTGATTATTCATAAATTTCTTAAAGGCATTCCTGCTCCTTGTTACCTCCTAGCATCCTACGTATTAGAAAAAGACCAGGGCAAATTTATTTTCCAGAATTGGGGAATAAGTCCCATTTCCTGTGAGGCAAGGTGGAAGTGAGGATGCAAATACAGCTTTGGAAGGAGTATCATTGAGATGAAGTCCAAAAATTCCCCCATACTGCCTGCTTTCCAGGAGGAGAAAGGTGTCTCCAGCTCCTTTCAGTGGAGACAAACCATTTAGGAAAACACCACTAACAGTGCTCAGAGTTAGTCTTGGCCTTCAGCGTTCTCCTTTGGGGAATTTTCATCAGGAATTGATAAAAACATAGGGAAAACATCTCAAAAGGCCTGTAACATCAACAGTGAGAAACTGTGTTCTGTCACTTGTTTGTGTTTCAACTCATGCACGTTCCTGTCTTCCTTGGTGGGAGCTAGGTCCTCTTTAGCCTCAAACAGCGCTTCTGTGCTGCTATTACAAAGAAGTTTGGTGGTTTTGGTGGTGGTGTTTTGGTTTTATGGTGTGTGTTTTTAAAGTTACTAGTGCTACTTCCTGCAGCTTTCTCTCAGACCAGAGAATTAGATTTGGTTAAAAATATCCCCCCCATATGCTTGTTGGGGAAAAACCCCACAGTCTCGCCAGTATTTTCAAGGCCAATTACATTTTTAATTAACAGAAGTATACTTGAACATATAAAACATTCATTTGTGGAAACTGGTGTTTTTCCAGTTATTGCTGGATTAGTTTGGCAAGTTATATTT
Organism: Falco rusticolus; assembly: GCF_015220075.1. Taxonomy (NCBI): domain Eukaryota; kingdom Metazoa; phylum Chordata; class Aves; order Falconiformes; family Falconidae; genus Falco; species Falco rusticolus. The sequence goes on from NC_051199.1 coordinate 25,977,434, forward strand.
TTTAAAGAAGAAAATTAATTTCTCATGTAGAATGATAAATAGTTTAACTTCCATGGAAATCTTTAATTCTTTTTAATTTAGATTTTGTTGTATTTTGTTGTATTTAGATATGCGGCATATTTAGTCTTTTGGTTAAAAAGTATAATAAATTTCAAATTAAGTTTCTTTATGGTTTTCAGTGCTTGATTCAAAATAACTTAGAATTTTCATCAATTTCTTAAGCATTTTTCCTAAATGGCTATTAGTTTGTCCCTGATTATTTTGCAGGAATCAATCTCAATAATAGGAATGTGCAAGCACATGCTTACTGTTTGAAGCTGAAATAATATAAAAGTATTTAGCAATGTTTTAGTTCACTTGCAAATTGAAAGAATAATGAAAATGTTTTGCAATTTGCAAACGTTCACATATTTTTCCTAGAATTTGCGTTATATATATTGTTACTAGTGTAGGAAAAAAATGGTTCAACTTATGCTACCAAAATTAATGTCAGAACTAATTGACCTTTATAGGCAGATAATTTTATGCTTCTTTGAACATGTTCTGTAGGATCAACCCATGCATATTACACTCATTTCACTTTTCAGAAATTTCTTTTTCTAGAAAAAACTCTTTACAGTGACTTCACAGAATAAAGAGGACAGTAATGGTAGTTTTAAAATTTCCAGCTTCTGTTTGGTTGCAGAGTAGTCATTGAGTTGTGTGTAACAGCTTACGTTGCAAAGAAGAAACTATGAAGGTGTATTAGCTCTTTTTAGAGGGATTTTGAAGTGTTGATTATTTGCTGTATTTTCCCTTGTTTGGTTTCTTTGCTTTTACATATTTACACAGAGGGAAAGAGAAAAAGTAGTTTGCATTTAAGTTAAAAAGAGTAAAGAAAAAAAATAAGAAAAGACTAGATCCTGAAACAAATGCACAGTCAACTAGACAAAAAAAACCACCAACAAACCACCTGCTAAAACTTGGAAAGATTTCACGTTCTATTAACAATCCTTTAATTTATAGATTTCTCTGAAAAGATCTCAGTGGCAGTATGCTGCTGTTGTAAGCATACATCACCAAATTCTTATCAACTTGTTTTGGTCTGATATCTCAATGCCACAGTAACAAGGCACAAAGGCATGACTTTTTTTTTCTTTTTTTTTTTTTTTTTTTTTCTGAAAGCCAGATGAAAAAGAACTAAGCATTTTGCTATACCCTGATTGACACAATGATTTGTGCTCTACTTTAGTTAGCAATTTTAAAAAAAACTATAGTGATGATGCAGTAGAAAAAAAACAAAAACAAAAAAACAGAAAGAGCAACCCTGTTGCATTTAATGAAAGATGCTTAAATTATAGTAGAGTCAATCCTTTATTGCATTTGCAATGTCATATTTATTGCATTATCTTTATGGTTTTGTAATTAAGGGTTCATTGTGGTTTCCACTGTACATTCAGTTATTCAAGAGTTCATAATTCAGCCCGCTTAATTTGTAATATGCTGAAACTTGGCAAATAAATTGTTACTTTGTATGCAAATTGTCATGGATTTTTTTATGGCTTCAATTGATTAAGCATTTTAAAGCTATGATGATAAAAAAAACCACACAAAGCGCCTGATCTAAAAAGTATATAGGTGACAAAAATCCTCAACTCTGACAAAAGTTTTTAAACTTCAAGCAGTAGAATTCAAAATCACGGTTGCCTGCAGAAATACTTCTCTTCCCCTTGCTCCCCACCCCATAGTTATCTTTGCTCCAGAAATGTGTACGACTGTGTGTGTTCATGCAGTGACACCTGGGTCTCCAAAGGACTGTATCTGAGAGCCCAGCTTAGAGTAGGATATATCTGCACGAACAAGCCTACAGAGTAAAACTTCACGAGTAATTTATAATAAGATGGTGCCCATTCCTGTAAAGGGAAGATCTGGTTCAAATATCCCTTTCTAGTCTGAGGGATATGAACTTCTGTCTTGCTGCTTGAGTATTTCATTATTAGGCTATACACAATGCTGGTACCGAGATAGGAAAATTCCCTATGTGTCTGGTGTTCAAACTGTTTGCTGTGTATGGGAGTTGATTACATCAGGGGGGAGATAGGCAAATGGAGAGAGCCTGATTTGATAATCTCATAGTTATGGTCACAGCATACAGCTGGATGGGGAAGTCAAGGGTTTCACAGTTGCCTGCCGTACACTTTTGTATTTTTTTAAGGAATGAGTAAGTATAGATAATCTAGATTTACATTTTTGTTGTGATTAATGTGATTGCCAAATAGCTACCTGTGCAGCCAGGAGTCTTGATAAACTTTCTTTAACCTCTTGTCATACAAAAACTTGAAGCACAAAGAACAACATTGCATATCTCTGCCCGCCAAACGTATCCTTGGCAAGCTCCCCTTTGAACAATTTTGATTTGTTTCCATTTAATTAATGAACACTTTCCTGCTTTGTGATTATTGTCCTCGCCTGAAGTTGTTCCCATTATAGAGATGAATAAATAGTTCTTGACATTAGTTTCTACCTGCTTTGTAATTTGTTACACCATTAGGGACCTGCAACTTGTCCTTGCTTTTAGTCCCAACTAATTCTTCCTCATCTTGTTTCTTTATTTTTTTGTCTTCTATATGATTTCTGGTTTGTCCTTCACAGTTAAAAAAGAAAAATAAATCTTATCGCTAGTGTTCTTTTATTGCTATTATAGATACCTTTCATCTTTTTTCTTTGTCACAAAACATATTTCCTTGGTTGAGGTAGGAGATCTCTCTGCGTTCCAGTACCTTTTTCAGGAGGTGCTTGTGCCACAGAAATATGTGAAAGGAAGAGCACAGACATTTTCTGGGTGGAGGAAAGAAATCTGCTTCCCATTCTGCCATTTGCCTGTGAATGTTCTATCTGCACCTCCGTTATTTTCCTTTGAATGTTTTCAGTGAAGTTAGATTGCAAGGCCTTTGGCAAGTGGAGGTCTTGAGTGTGGTGTGAGTAGGCTTCAAGCCCAGCATGTGATTTACTTGACTCTTAAACAGGAGGAATAACAAAGGGAGTAGTGGCACTTCTGTGCTGGCTGGAGCGCCTTTCTGGGGATTGTTCAGCCAGTGGCTGCCAACAGCAAGCAGAGCTGTGCAGGATTTTCCATTTGTAAATTATCAATAAATGACTACTGCACTCAATAGATGAATTCTTCACAAAGAAAAGAGCAGGTTCTAATAATCTTTAAATTAATGACTACCTGGCATTTGATGTACTGGCTAACACAAAATAATTGCTTTGGCGTATGCCATACTGTCCTATGAATTTCACAAGTACAAGGCTATCCTATAAGTAGCCATTACCCACAAGATGATACAAATTAGCCACATTTTTGGTAACTGGTGCTTTAAACTGTCACTGTGACTTACTTGCATGACAGATAGTGCTCTGTTTGCATGCATTATTGAAAGGGTAACGTATCCTAGGTTTGCCTCCCTAGGTGCACTACATTGTCCTAAGCAAACTGCCAGCATGGCACTCACAGCTGCGCTCAGTGTGTTGCCATAAATGATAGATGAGTATGACATTGTCTGGTTTTGAGTGCAAGACAAGTTCAGTACTTCTGGACTTGTTTACATGTCTTTTTGAAAACTATGGAGATATTGCTGAAGTAGATGAATTGGTTCAAATAAAATATATATATATATATATATATATTCCCAGCAGGAGCTTTCTTTCACACTCAGTTTGAATGTTTGAATATGGATACGTTGATATGGTTTGATTTTGTTTATTCTGTGCACAAAATTCATTCCTCTTTCATCTGAATGTAATATTTTAGACTAGTAGGGACAGTGAAATTAAAACTTGCTTGAATGAGTGTAGTTGGATTTCCTTGGTAATATAACCAGTCCAATGCTGAGGACTGGCATGGAGCAGACTCCTGGACTTTTAAAGCTTCAGTGAGACAGAACGAGATCATGTTAAATAAATGTGTGTACAATGTAGGCTTTCTCTGCAGGGCTGGTTGCAGTTTTCATAATACTGAAATACTGTGAAAAACTAATAGGAAAGCATAGTTGTGAGGTGTCTGAAATTAAAACAACTTTGAATCTTCTTTCTGAGCTGAGATTTGATTCAAAATCTTCAGATAATCTCTCTCATAATGGAGTTTAAGTACACATTGGGTCTAGGAAGTTAGCCATTGAGGTCTGAATTTTCCATTTTGAGCCTGTCTCCTTTTGAGAACAGGCTTGTTGGTCCTAACAAAAGCTAAAGATTGAAGTGCTTTGGTGGCAGTTTGAAGTATAATTTATCTTTTTGAATAAAAATGTCTTTAGAAGAGAAGCTAGCTGTTCCGCTCTCTAGATACAGCAGTTTTGTCAGTGAAAATGCTTTCACTCAAATATTTGACGAACTAGTGATTACAGAAAATAAAAATTCCTGTTGTTTTGACAGAGACAACAAATTAATATACTTTAAAGAAAAGCTTGATCATAAGAAGGTAACAGAGTAAGATTATTAATTCAGCAGGGGTTTTTTGGAAACTGTTTTTTTTTCTGGGGCCTTCATGAGAGATCGACCTAGTCTCTGAGTTTTTTCTGGTAGGTGCTTATCAGTGAGGAAGCCGTGGGTGCAGCTGCAGGACTGTTCAGCCTTCCATCAGAAGGATGTGCCTGTCAACCTTAGCTTGCTGTGGTTAAAGTTATGGAGCAGTCTTGGAGTACACAAACTGATTTGAAAAATTAGAGTGAAGATCCAGTGATTACTCTGTCACTGTATATCATACTGCATTTCTCTGTGGCTTTATGGAATCTCTTTTGCCTTGAAATACTACATTTTTTAATGTCTAAAATCATCTTTTTGGTGTTGATGGTCAGAGGTTTCCAGATAGAGGAACACAATGTTCTTTTGAAGACTGAAATACATTTAGGTCTTTGATAGGGAAGCTTTGTTACAGCTTCAAAATCTAAGGATAGTAGTTATCAAGATCTCCAAACTACATGGACAAGATCCTGTGCCTTTTAATAAAGTCTAGTGTACAAAGAGAACAAAGATTGGAAGTACAGTATTCCTGGTTTGATGCAGTTTGGTTTGCAAAAAATGGTCATGTCTCAACTATGTAATTGGAAGACACAAAATCAGTTCAGTATGTTTTTGTGGGTTTTTCATTAATAAGGGTGCGTAATGGCTTTTAGTACAGTGATTTTAATATAATCTATTGCTTTGACTTCATAATTGTTATAAATTTCTTATTTTTTTCATTCCTCATTTTGATTACTAATTCTAGTTAGTTAATCCTCACTTTAGTAATTATCTGTGTAGAATTTAAACCAGCTTTTTAAATGTTACTGTGATCTTTTTGACAATATGTGGCATTAAAACATTTCCATAGCCATCTCAGGTGATGCCATGAAATACTGGGATTTTAAATGGAGCTGTGACAAGAGGACAAAAACTTTAACGAAACTGTTCTGTCAACTTGACGTTATTCCTTAGCATTTTTGTTGCAGAGCCATAGTTAAAACTTCAAGCTTGTACATGCTCTGCTAGGAAAGTTTCTTTTCATCTGAACTTTGTGATATCCTCTCAGCCTGTATTTTTAATAATTCTTTCCATGCTATTTCCATTTATTTCTTATGAAGTGTCGTATTGCTTTGTTTTTCTTTTTTGGAAGCCTAGAATTTCTTTTTTTCTTTTTAAAAGAAAAAAGAGAGGGGGAGGGAGTGAGGGAGAGACTCACCAAACTGCTTTTTATGTGGAAACTATGCAAAGTGAACAGCAGACAGCTGAATGCTTCATTAATCTCTGGTCGTCTTTTAAATTTATTACTTCTCCCCAAATCAGCAGATTGAGGACTTCTAACTTTTACCCTGCATAAAGATCATTACATAAATCTATGCATAATGAGACCTGAAGTTTGGTTTCATGCTACTGTTATAGTTGGAGCTAAAGTCTGCTTTTCTTCTGAGACAGTTCCTGGTCTGTAGCAGGATAAGTGAGAAGACAGGATCAGTAGATCAAAGAAGTTGAGATTTTTACAGATCTGCTGGTTTGATAGTTCATTGCATACTAAATGAAGCCCACCAAGTTTTATTGAGTGCTTCCTGCATTAATTCTATATCGCACAGATGAACCAGACCCTCAGCAAGATATCTAACCATAATTTAAAGATTTCAAAGTGAGAGACAATCTGCAGCAGCCTTCACTATTAGTTACTCTTACTATAAAAAATTTATATATTTTTTTTTATACTCATGTTTATCTAGATACAAGTTTTGGTCTGTGAGTTTTTCCATTATATATTTGTTAGCTTTCAGCAATCCACAGTCAGAAATCTTAACCTTAATGGAATATGAACTTGTCTGGTTCATTAGAAATAAAATAAGGTGCCGTTTCTCTTAGTAGCTGTTTTTATTGCAGTCAAGTTTTCAAACCTCCAAACCAGACACTGGCAGAGGAGAAATGGTAAGAATTATACTAATAGAATTTTTGGTGTGAGTTGATTGCTTGTCACATGGAAAAAAATACTAAATGTCATTTTCATCATCACAGGTCTTCAGATTTTGAAGCAAACAAAATGCTGATGGACACAAAGCTGAGCTGAATTTCAACAGAAGTCACCTGCACCATATTAGTATATTAATGTACAAATTCTCAGGCCAATCCTGTCTCAATTTAATTTGATGTCTGCAGTCCCACTGACCCTTGCAGTAAAGGAAAATGAGCTGAGTATTAGAAATTGCATGTTGAACATGGGAGACTTCATCAGCTGTTTATGTGATATGAACTAAGTCAATTGCAGATTATGGGTATTCAAAAAGAGACACAAGTGTGTTCTGGAGGTGATGCTTTTCTTCTACTTTTTATTATTTTTATGCATTTGGAAAAATTGACTGAAATCAGCTATGATATTAATTAGCATTCGTTCCAAAGAGTTACAATTCAAGTTGTGCCATTGGTGTTTTAATCTTACTGTGCCATTGCATGAATCGGGCGTTTCATCACATGGTGATTTTTACCTGTAATTCAGTGGAAGGAAAAGTCACCTGTATAGGATAGTTCACCTATGCAGTTGTTTTTCTGGAAACTGCCTCTTGATCTGAACTTAAATTTAGAGAAAAGAAATAATTTTAAGAGGCAGATTAAGAAAGGACACGGATAGGAGCCATTTCTCTTTGTCCAAAGTGAAGCTGTAAAGAATCCCTTCCACTCTCTGCTGGTGGAAGTTGGGAGACGAAGCCAGGGTGTGCTGTACTCAGTTCAGGAGGTCCAGAGCAGCCGGGGAAGTTGGGGGGAGTAGACTGCTCAGTGCCTCAGTGCATCTGAGCTTCGTAGTGGCAGAGTTAGTCTGGTTTGGAGTACTTTATCATGAGTGTTCAAGTAACCCCAGTCTTCTGAGGTGTCCTATTTGTAATCAGCAAGGCTTGCCTCAGTGGATATTCTTTAAAAACAATTGTGGAAACAACTGTTAAAAAGAAGCCAGCTAAATCCTCTGCCATGACTGACTGATTTTACTGATGCCTAGAACCAACCAGAGCTTTACAGTCTCTCTTATCAGTGAATAATTCATGTCTTGTGAGTGAAAAACCCAACAAAACTAAACCAAGATGTGCAAATATCTGTCTTAAGACTAACAGCTCATCTTTTGGATAAGGCTATTATAAAGTCATTTGGAGGAAGAAGCTCATACATAAAAATGAATGTTGCCATGCAACAAGTACTAAAGAAAGAACCACAAGATTTAAGCCTTAATTAATTTTTCCATAGCAGCTGGGAATGTTCAGGAACAAGGAAATTCAGAGGCACCAATGTTAATTAAGCCTCATTTGCTAGAAATCCAAGGCTTGTAGTTGATGACTTTGATGTCTGGGGGGGTATAACATCCAATGGATACTTTTCCATTATTCCAAGCGGTAAGGTCGTGCTCTCCCATGCAACTTCCCTAGCATCTGATAAAATGGGTGTCAGTTACAGCCTTTCTTGACTTGAACGCATGCACTCTCTATTGCATAGGTGTTTATTTTCTCTAAATTTGTAGGGGCTTAGTAATCTCTGAGGCCTCCATCACCTCTGTTCAATTTGTGTCAGTATCTTGTAATGAGACCCACAAAAGCAGATGACCAGATGTCATGTGCAGAGTTAGGGTTCCACATGGATGAAACAAACCTGGACAAGGGGCTGGTGATTTTAAGAAGGCATAGCTGGATGGAGATTTGTAAATGCTGATATATCAGCTAAAAATAATATCTGTCACGTTTACTGTTTAGGCAACAGAATCCTCTGCCTCTCTGATTCATTAGAAACAATTTTCTAGGCTGTGGTGCATTAGACAGAAATTGGCATTGTAGAGAAATTGAAGAGGTTGTGAAAGATGCAAATTAAACCTGTTACTTTATCTTCTTGTGATTTAGTTCCCTGTAGATAAAAGCTGATGTATCTACTGGGCGAAAGGAAAGCAAAACAGAACCTGTTGTGAAAGTCTGAAATATTATGGTGAGTTGACCATAAAAGCATGTAAGCATAAACATGAATACCTTTCACTCGGTTATACATTCTCAGCTTCTTAAACTCCTACAGTGAGAAGCTGAAGCGTGCACGACTGGCACCGTCCTACTGTTTCCCCATGAAATTGATATACTATAATGTAAACAGAGATGCTGGATATTGGTGGCATTCAGTAGGAAATATTATTGCAATTAGATCACATCTTCTTGTGGCATGTTGTTTTTCTTATTGAAGGAATTAATCTTTGCCTCACAGAATACAAATTATTAAGAAGAGCTGAGTTTTCTCTGAGTTACTGAAATGATTGCTAATTTTTGAGTGTTTTTCAAATGATCCGTGGAAAAGATGAGCGTAAAGGTTAGCAAGTTATGCTCCATGGCTGTGATGCAAAGGGCAGGTTTCTAGTCTAGAAGGTGCTGAAGCAAGTAGAAACATCCCATTTCAAAAACTGACACAATTATGGATTAGGTAGGATTAGAGAACATCCTGTTCATTTCTGTATTTGTCTCTGCCATCCCACCCCAATTACCTTTGCAAATTGTTGCAAAATCTCACTGGTTTTGAGTGACTGGTGGAAGTACCTCTGGCTGAAATCAGATGGCAGTGGGGTGGAGGCTGAGTCACTATTGCTTTGACCTTCACTACAACTTTAAGCTTTGGAAGCAGTCTGTATCTTTAAAGGTTTTTTATGTTTGCTGTCACCAAAGATGATGCTGGCTTGCTGAAAAGGGATAGAAACTGGGCTTCCTTATCTTACAGAATAGGAAACAATATTAGCCCTGATAACACACCCACTTACACTGCTATCTATTTCAGTATCAAATTTTGCCCATCGTATTTACAGTAACAAATTGTATTACATGCTGCTATGTTGACTGTGACTTTAGAGGAAGTTTGAACAGTAATCGCCCGGGTACAATTCACTTGGATATGATTCAAAACATACAGTTCAGAGATTAATAGATAACATAAAATTACAGATCAATGTGGCAAAGGATCATTCTAATGTGTTTGTAATCATTTTCTCATCCATTGGCTGTGCTATCTCCCTTATATATTGGCAGGGCTGCTTATCTAGAGGTACTGCAGCAACTCTCTGAACGTTTTATCACCTCCTTTAAAAGTGGAGTCAATTACAACTCTAGATTAAAATAGTGATATACTTCAGGGAGTAAAAATGATATCGTGTTATGTGTTTACTGAAATTGCTGGTAGGGCCTAGCTGATGAGTCATAACTCAAAACTTAATGAAATTAATAGAATGGCTTTGGAGTCAATCTCATTCTGGGCTGGGGGAGGATGCAGCTTCCTCCTGTTCTGGGAACCTGTGTCAGCAGAAATCAGTAACCTCACCTGCAAGGAAAAGTTATGTGGTGTGTGCCTGTGTGCACACTTATATGTGTGTGAGAGAGACCAAGATACGTGTGTAACAACACAAAAGACAGGAAATATGAGAGAGGGTGCAGTTTTTCCCCCTTTGTAGACAGAAGACCTGTGTGCACCTCCTTGCAGTTTAGATTCATTCTTTCTGCTTTCTTCCAAGTCCCTCTATGCTGCCTCGCTAGTTTAGCCAGAGGAGCTGCTGCTCTGGCTGGGGCTGCATGCAAAAAGCCCTCAGGTAAGTGTGAACCCTGGGGACACGGACAGGGCCTAAAATCAAGAACCACAGGAAGGACAAAGAGGATCTATCTGCTGATCTTCATAAACGTTCAGCCTGTACGTTGAACCAAAATTATGGGGAAAATGAGAAAAGCTATGCATCTTACTCTGCAAGCCAATTACTCTCATTAAAACATATTTTGTTGCATATTTCACAAATATAATTGTTGTACAAAGAGAAGACAGAGGGAAAACTTATTCATGACCTTCAAATATGCAGAAGGTTGTACAGAGAAGAAGGGAATTTTCTGGTTTTCATTTCAAGGTAGACTGGACAAGAGGCACTGAACTCTTAAGCACTGTAGAGACATTTTAGATAGATGTTAGGAGACTTTTCTAGTGGTCAAAGAACATATCTAGAGGGATAGTTTGACCTGGGAATGTGATGCTTTTTTTCCTTTTTAATTTGCTGTATGTTGTTTTGCAAAGCCCTGTGACATACTCGGTAGTCATCCTAAAAATAGGTACTTCAGTTATTTCACAAAACCCTCTGTATTTAAAGATGGATGTGCCAAGACATCTTTACCTCCCAGCGCAAGCAGATTAAAAAAGAAGATCCTTAACATCAAGTAATGTGTGAAAGGGGGAAAATGGCTGTTGTTTAGGGTCTTTTCAGACAGCAAGATTCTGAATGTTTTGTTTTAAAATTCAAACTTCTCAATACTTTACTGCAAAGTTCTTGATAGACCCTTACTCTTCATGTACCTACACAAGGAAGACAGACATCTGTGCTCTTTTAAATGGACAGAAGTTCCTGTGCTTTTTTTTCCCATCTGAATCTTGGTTCTTACTCCTTAAATAGGTTTTTTTAGGAGTGATTTCACTTCCAGTTACGTGGTTGCAACTGAAGTTATTTGCCACAACTTAAAATAAAGATAAAAAAGTGTCTTCTTGCAAAGGAGGTCAGAGATGATAAAAGGCAAAAATGAACTCTAAATGCTATTGGCTTTAGTAAGAGGAGCACAGTGTGGGATGAGATGGAAAAGCAAAGGATCAATGCAAAATGCAGTTTCACAACACTTAAAAATGCAACCTGAGGTTGAGGGTCGAACGTGTAACTCGTGTTTAGAAGTCTGTTACAGTGACAAGACTTAAATAACGTGATATATTCTAAGGCTTTTCAATGAAGTGCGAGTTCATTTTTGGATCTTACCAGATTATTCAGATTTCACTTTACCCCAAGACAGTCTCTGAACTAAGATTATCTTCACTTGATCTGTATGACTCAGAAGGAAGATATGTAACAATAGCATTGTACATTTTGAGAACTAAGCTAAATTTGGGTGAAAATAGGTGGAGAAATACTGCCTGAAGTCCCCAATCTGGAACAATGAGAGTGAAGCAGTTTTGCAGAGGCTGTGAGATTATAGATTTAAGTAGTTAGCAGCGCACCTTCTGTGTTACATTTTTAAAAATATAAGATTATATATATCTAAGTGTACTGTAGGTATCTAAGTGCATATGCCTAAGTTGCATTAAAGTCAAAATGCAATGCAAGAGAAAGAAAAAGAAAACAAAATAAATTGGGTATGAATCTTCTTGGTAAACAGTGTACCAACCGCATCAGGAGAAATATTTATCTCCAAGGCATGTATGATTTCTTTAAATCTGAGTTAAAAAGTGTTGCTCTGAATTGTTAATTTCTGATGTTTCCATTTTCTCCTTTATGAGTTTACCTTAAAGGAGTGGTCCTCTTCTTCAGGATACAGTTTTGGAAAATATAAACAGTAACTACTTGTATTATTTCCAGAATGGAATTAAGTACAGAATTAATCATTATGCTCCTAGTGAGACATAAATATACCTAAATAAATCTTATAACCATTTTGTTGGCAGTTCTATTAAAATTTTGGTAAAAGACTTTTTCCCTTGGAACTGGGAAGAATATTTGGCTATATTTTTATTTGGGAATAATAAATCTCAATTAGCTGGAGTCCCTGAAAAATCAGTGTTCGGGTGAGAGTGTCCCAGTGAGACATAGAAGAGGCTCAGCAGAGCTTTGCCTGTGAAGATGATCTCCACCTGAGAGAAAGCCATTAGATTGTCAGGCTCAGGGAAGAGCAGCAAACCCAACTCCTGTGTTAAAATTTCTGCCTCTGTTCCTTCTGCTGGCTCCTGGCAGCAGGGGCAGTATGCTGCTGAGCTCGAATGCAGAGGAAGGCATGAAGACTGGAGCAGTCGAAGGCATGAGATGGGAACTGAGGTTGGATGAAAGGGACCGAGTTGAACAAGGAGATCCAAGCTAGAGACTGGCTTGGGTGGACAGTATATTGACATGGGATAAAGAATTGTGAAGAGGAGCGAAGGGAATAGGCCAGGCTTAGTCACATTCAGATCCAAGTTTTTTAATGTAACATGACAGAGACATGCCCATTTTGAGCTAATTCACTGCCGTGCAAAAGTACTGTCTGCTCTGAAAGCAGTGTATATTTTGGGCAAAGTACACTGACTGAGTACTTGAGTCTTGGGGCTGTTTCCTTATTTTTAGACCTGACAGATTTTGCTGGCCTGAGCACTTGCCATTGTGTTTTATTGAACAGCATAGGTATAAATTTAGGTGCATCCCTTTTTGTTGTGTGTTAAGTGACCCTGCTTTTCTTTTTCTTTCTTTTCTTTTTTTTCTTTTTCCCCTAGGAAATAATGCAGATCAATTTTTGGCATTTGGCTTTCATAAGCATTCCAGTGTTGTGAGTGTTTCAGTGGGCTTGAAGAAAAACAGGATCATATATGGTGCAGGGAAGCGAGTTGGCAGACTCTCAGAGTAATTAGGCAGCAATGCAAAGAACGTTTTTTCCTTCTAAACTGTTGACTGGTATGGATCTGAGAAAGGTGACTGTTATCTTTGCAATTTATCAAAGAAGCTTTGGCAAACTAATTATCAGACAGCCATTGGCCCTGCGCGTGCCATAGCAGGTGTAGGGCAGACGATAAGGCTGAATGGGCTACGGAGCTTTGGCTTCACTCTAGGCTTAGTTTTGCTCCCACAAAACTCAGCAGGAGCTTTGCCATTGATATGGAAGGAAGACCTAGATCTTTTATTCACAGTGGGTGCAGTACAAGGCATGGAGTACCGTTACCTTCTGCTGCTGATCTTTGTGTTGCATCTGCTGAGTGGACCCGCTTTCACAGCCGTGGAGAAGGATCAGGAATCAAGCTTCTTGGTGGGAGATGAACAGGCACTATGCAGTTGTTCAGACCAAATTTTAGTCTGCTGCCTTAATGTCACCTACATTACAACGCTCAATTACTAGCTTTCCTTCTTTATTATATGATCCATTTTGCTTTCATTACAGTGAAATTAATATGTCTCAGCTCAGGACTTCATTGTGGTTGTCTTATATCTAGCTCTAACCTAATTTCTATCTTGCAGTTTGTGCCAGAAGTCGTTGCTGACTGCTACAATTTTAGACATTTGAATACCATTGCGTTGCAAGATCTCACATCCCGTTGCCTTTTCGAGCTGAGTTCTGACTTTTACATTCTACTGATAAAACAGAAAGAGCATAAGTCTTATGGCAGTTGAGTACATGGAGCGTTTGAGTATGTTTTTACTGAATTATTCTAACTGTACTGTCTTGCTGGCAAATCTTGACACTTAGGTTTGATATGTGGCAGTAGGATGAACTTTTAGTACCCTGCTAGGGTCTTATCCATTAGGTTTGTATGTAGTAAAAAAAATAAAAATCCTGATAACATTTGTTAAGTTTGAAATCTTCAGAGTCAGGCTGTATTTTCAGAACTTGTGTACTCTATTGCACTCTGTTCTCTGATAGAGAAAAAAAGTTAGCATCTGCCATGCCATTCTATGGGAATATGTACCCAAACCCCATTCGAGCTTTGATTTGAATCTTTATACACAGGAAAAGCACCCGACACAATTGTTTTCTTCATCTATTACTTAAAATTAGTATTTCTCCAACAATGAATTACTTTTGGAGTACAACAATGAAGTACTGCTGTCAAAGTTCAGGAAAATAAATTCAGGAAAATGTAGTTCCATAGGATTTTAAAACTGCTGAAGACAGTCTTAAGATCATTCAAGCATCAAGTTAGCATTCTTGGTGGAAATAAGAGCTTTGTAATCAGTCCGGGTCAGCACATTAGGAACACTTGAGCTGGTGTTTATGTTTTGCGCTTTCTTCTAGGAAATATATAAAAGACTGTGTGAAGATCTGAGGGTCTTCAGGTTTGTATGTTGTGTGTACAGCTCTAGACTGAAAAGGGACTGAGGCTCGAGCCATAGAGATGGCTCCAGACCGAAAGAGCTTTGCCTTTTCTGGGGTCAGCTGAGTAGAGATGGGATGGCAGCTGAGTTGTCAGGCTTTGAGCAAGGTATATGTACATATACAGGGATGCACAGATGTGGCATCACTGGTGCATGGATGCTTTCCCAGTTACGCACCGAGAGCTGGAGTCGACTGTGTATTTTGTCAGTGAGATCCCTAAATGGGCACTGTATGAATTCAGGGAAATCCCATGGCCTGTGCTCTGCTGGAGGCTACTTGACCACATTTTTTGCTTTTACTTTGTGGTTTGTGTGTTGATGATGTCTTTGAGAGTACAAACACAAGAGTGATACAGATAATAACTCCAGTTGACATGGTTTAACTCCAGCTGGCAATTATGTACCACGCAGCCACTCACTCTCACTCTCCACCTGCAGCGGGATGAGGAGGAGACTCAGGGAAAAGAGTAAAACTCATGGGATCAGATAAGAGCAGTTTAATAATTGAAATAAAATGTAATATAATAACAGTAACTATTGTGACGGAGAGAGAAAAAGGAATAAAACTCAAAGGGGGGAAAACAAACAAACAAACAAACCAAAAAACAAGTGATGCTCAATAAATTCCTCCCTCCTCCTGAGCAATGCCCAGCCAGCCCCCAGCAGCGATCGGCCCCTCCCGGCCACCTCCCCCCGTTTATATACCGAGCGTGACGCCCTATGGTATGGAACAGCCCCTGGGCTAGCTGGGGTCAGCTGTCCCGGCTGTGTCCCCTCCAGCTCCTCGTGCTGGGGAAACTGGAAAGCCCTTGGCTTAGAGTGAGCACTACCTAGCGACAACTGAAACATCAGTCTGTTATCAACAGGGTTCTCCTACTAATCCAAAACACAGCAGTGTACCAACTACTAAGAAGAAAATTGAACTCTATCCCAGCCAAAACCAGGACACAATATACAAGATCTTGCTTTTATCCCCCAAAATAATTTAACTTGTTCCATTTGGAGAATCTCTGAATGATGTTACAGGGAGTGCAAAGTCTCTTGCGTATGACCCAGCTGCTGGTCTTTTTTTTTTTTTTTTTTCTTTTCCATAAAATGAATAAGCTATACCCATGAGTTTCATTTAACATTACCATTTCTTTCCTTCCTAAAAAGCTTTTTGTGGGTAGCTTAATAAAAAAACACTGTGGAGTTAGGGGTTTTTTTATTATTTTATTTAAAAGTTGTTGAACAGAAACCTCTATCCCAAAAGAAAGAATTTATAAAGCCCGCTAATCTCACTTTAGTCCAATGTTTAATTAACTTTTATTTCAGTTGCTCCGTTTCAGGGAATCTGAAGTGTTTTGCAGGAAGAAATAGAAAATGGGAGCATTGTGAATTCTGTTTAAAAAGGAGAAAAAAAAAAAGTCATGAAAACAAGCCTGATAGAGCACTGCCTCCACTCAGAACAAATTCTTTTTTTTCAGGTTACTTTCAATGAAAACTATTCAGCTCGCTTGTGGTTTTGTTATTCTGGTAGATGGATAGTTTGAATGTTTTGTGGACTACTGGACCTCATAGAACAAGTTAGCACAGAGTCAGTGCCTGTAGGCTGCAGCAAGCTGGAACCTGATTTTTATCATTAGTAAATTGTCTTTATTCACTGCATTTGCCTGAATCAGAGGAACAGAGGGCAAAATCAAACTAACAAACACTTTATACTTAACAAATGCAAAAGCAAATATTTAACCTGGCCCCAGATCTTCTGTGGATCATAATTCCTAAATAGTAAGAAACTACAGTAATAAATATTTCCAAGTGACTGGAATAGCCATCACCTGATGGCTGTTGGAGTGAAGGGAATAAGAAAGAGGCTCAGTCTCTGCCTGGATCAGCTCTGATGTTTGAGAGGCGAAAGGAAAGTGGAAACCCTAGAGAAAGAGTGTGAACAAAACAGTAGAAGGCTCTTTACCCTCTGAGTGGCTGCTGTATGCAAAGGCTGGAAGAGATGAATTTTTATGCTGTTTCTTTTTCCCCCTTCAACTGTTTAACCTTTCAGTCCCATAATATATATTGACTTTGCAGGCATAAGCGGTGTGGTGCAGGACTTAGCATTGCTTGCCATCTGGGCACGGAACAGGGACCATTCACCTCACTAGGGTAAATTGAATTTGTCCCTGTCCCTGCAGCTTTATATGTGAACAAGTGTCTTAAATTATAAACTTCAGTAATGAGGCTGAAAAGCAGATGCTCTTTTGCTGATGCCTCCCTTTTTTTTTTTTTAGGGAATGCAGTTAAGTTTAGTATATATAGTGAAGTTAGTGAATTTATCTATGTTGAACACATATAATGAAAGCTGAAAATTCCTAGTTATAATTTGTTTTTAAGCAGTGGCAATGAGACAACCCTTCATTTATCTTGAGTGTTTCTGTGCTGCTCTAAGGTCTGATAACCAGCGGAGAGTTCTGTGTCAGAGCAAACCAATGAAACAGGCTTTGTTAACCATTTAAAACATTTAAGAATGTAACTTTTACTGTCATTTCTAAGGCCTTCTAAAAAGAATATGATAGATCCATTGATGAACACTACCAAACATTTACTCCAATATCAGAAAAATATGGTTTTAAACATACCAAAGATTGTTAATTTTTCTTGTGTTTTGCACATCAGAATATCTGGAACTAAAATGTAGTACTCAAAGGAAATATCAGACTAGCTGAGCAACAAAGTCAGAACAAAACTGCCTACAGAAGTGTTATTTTTATGTTATTTATCTGAAAGTATGGCTAAGTGCCTTACAGGGTAATGCTGTCTAGACATGTGCGCAGCTACTGCTTACCTTCCATAACTTGCTTATACACTAAATTTCATCGTGCCCAGCCTGATGTGAATTCAGTTTTGTGGGGTAAGGATTACTCAAATCTGAGTAGAAGCTGTTCTGAAAACTGTTATTGCCTTTTTTTTTCCATTCTTTTTTTCCTCTCTTTTCCTTCATTTTTCTTCTTCTTCTTTTTTTAAAAATTCTTTTTTCTTCTGGTTTTTTTTCTTTCTTTTTTCTTGGGTTTTTTTTCCATTCTTTTTTCTTTTTTTCTTTTTCTTTTTTTTCCCCCGTAGACACTTCTTACCTGTGCCCTTAGAGCTGACAGGAGTTTGATCCAGATTTTAATGGGACAAGGGATGGGCTAATGATGGACAGCTCTGGTCTTTTGAACAGTCTTGTATCTCTCTTTTAAGTACTTCAGGGACACCAGGCAGGTTTATCATCCTTGCAGAGCCATGTCAATTTTTTTTTTGTAGGAAAAGCAGACACACCTGCTGGGAATACCCTCGATGACCCCCAGTTTCCTAACCAGAGCTGTGAATTTCTTTAAGTAGTCTGAGGTACCTTGACAGGAGGAATACGAGCAGGAGTCAGGGAAGAAATCTGAAGCTTGCCTGCACTCTATGCAGGGCTACTCTGACCTTTTCTAGTCTCGCTTGCTTCATTTCTTGCTCTTTCTGTTCTATCTTTGTTTCTTGATTACAGCTGCCTTTTCTGCAGGGAAGCTGTGGGCCGCAATATGAAGTGATTAATGCATTCAGAGAGGAGTGGTTTATTTCACTGACTACAGTGGAAATTCCACATCGAAGAGTTTGCTCTTGTGAGTGGTGTGAATGAGGATGCGGCAGGTTATGCAGACACGAGCTTAACCTTCCAAGAGAAAAGCCCTGAATTAAAACTTCAGTCCAAACCCCTTCGAGTCCTTACTATAAAACAGCTCAGTCTCAGTGGGAAAGCTGTTTGAAGTGCCATCCCTGGACGCAGTGCACACTGTCAGTGTACGTACAGCACTGTTATCGTGTGGAAGGGACCGTACAAATGGGCTGAAGCAACTTTAGTGTAGAAATAACAAAGAAGTCATTAAGGACTGCAGAAAATGGCTTGTGAATTACTAGCACAAGTTGGATTTGGCAGAACTGTGAGCTATGGATGAGCATATACAGGTGGGACCCAGCAATCCATCAGTAAGACATGTTTCCTAATCCCTAATGCCAGGAGGCTTGGCATTAAACAGATCATAAAATGAGAGAACAAGGGTATGTGAATGCACGCTTTGCAAAGGGTACTGGGCATATATACAATTAATGATGCTTGTGAATTATGGAGTGACGACAAACACCACTGCTATCACAAAGCAGACCAGAGGGTTCATTCTGGGCAGATAAAATAAACTGTGTAGTCATCTACAACTTCTTAGGTTTCCTTAGCCAATGGCCTCAGACAATTAAATGAGCCAGAATCTGAGCTCTCCGCAGACATTTAAATAGCAGCTGTTCACACGCATGTACAAACAATTATTTGATGTTGAAATAAGAAAAGAAAATTGAATATAAAATCTGTTGCGTAGGGAATAAATTGTATTTCAGTTTCCTGGTTAGTCAGGAACTTGCTTTGCTATCACAATTCCAAGGTTCAGATGAAAAGCCAAGTTTTTTAAAAAAGAATAAAACCATCAAGAAATTTCAGATAGTTTCTAAGTATTTGATTATGTTGTGGCACAGTATAAGCACTAGTCTGCGTATATGCCCACTTGTCTGTATTGAATATTGTGTGTTTCAAAAAGTAGAAGCAGCATTGAATGACTCTCTGTACTTACTGGTAGACACCCTGCAAGGTCAAGCAGTCCAGTACCTTAACCAACCTAGAACTGCTGTGTTTTGATTTCCGTATGCTCTGGATATACAAGTGAATGATGGCATAACTGGATGAATCACTCAATAATTTGAATACTAACAAGCTGCAAAGCAGATACTTGACTGAGGCATTTTCTAAATCAAAAAATGGACTCAATTTCTTAGACAAATAATTTTGAATACCTGAGACAACTTCAATTGTATCACTGACTAGTTTTTAATTACTTATTGGAGATCAGTAGAAATGCAAACTTCTAAAAGGTTGCTGCAAACTTAACACATTAGTTCAATTAGCTGCTTCCTTAATTTATTATTTTTTTTTTTTACTGCCAGAGTCTAGCACATGTGAAATCAAAATTATTAGCAGGAAGAAACTCTGAGAGTTTATAGTGTTAGATTATCAAGTTACATAGGTTCAGAATATTAAATGTGTTGAAGAACTACAAATCTAAGGGGCAGATTTTTGGGGATGTTTATGTCTCTACTCCTTCCTGGGATGCAACTTCTGAATACTTGTAGGGAGTTGGATCTTTAAATGGAATCTGTTAATCTCAAATTGTCCAGCTCCAGATTTTTTTTCTTTAAAAAACTTCACTTAAATGCTTCGTGGGAATTCCAGATGCAATTGCATCCCATTAAGCTGTAGAAACTTCGTGTATCTAAATAGGTTCCTGGCTGCACTGAAAGGTCTTAAAAGGTCTGGTTCTAGTGAAGGGTGGACTAATGTTTCAACAAGGAACAGCCTTTTTTTCTCTCTTTTTTTTTTTTTTTAAATTATTTTTATTTTATTATGTTCTTTTTGTGCAAGTTGAGTAAATGACATTGGCATCTGGGGAAACTGCCGTGCTATAGGATGACCAAATCTGTTCGCAATTGGTCATGGAACATGCAGGGCTGTCTGTGTGTTTGGTGCTGGTGTCCGGGGGTTGTGGAGCTGGGCTTTGGGCTGTGGGACCTACAGCCCCAGCTGTCCGAAGGGTAATGGGAAAGGCAACTCATGCCTTTGCTGTGCAAGGCTGTGCTTCCTCCTGGGTGGGGGGAAGTTGGAAGGAAGTTCTTCCTTTGTGAAATCCCAGTGAGATGCTGAGAAATTCAGGGAATGCTGTAAGGTTATAATACGAAGTAAGATTTTAGAAGTTTGCTTAAAATTCACTGCTTTGTAAGTGGCTCCTTTTATTATCGCTGTTAGGGTGTTTTGGGTTTTTTTGTTTTGTTTTGTTTTTGTTTGTTTGTTTGTTTTATCTTTTAATTGTAATAACAGATGATGCAAAGGTATCTAAATTCAAATCTGTAACGTACTGGATCAGTGCAGGGTGTTTGCACTAACTCACTTCCGTGAGTATCCATTTGCAGCTGTTATTGTGAGCAGCGCAGTGTGTTCCAAACAGGGGCATGCACCCATTGCTCTTGCCTTTGGATTTTACTTTTGACTCTCTCATCTTGCTGGCTTTTTGGTTTTGTTTTTTTTTTTTTCTTCATCTACAATAAGATGACTATGAACAGAAAGTGCATATTTACTTTTCATATATAGAGAAGATTTAAAAAAAGTTTTTTTCCCTATTTATTAATTTTTTTCTAAAGTGAGATTTCCAGATGTGAAAAACAAAATACTTTGTCGTCTGTTTTTAAAGAAAAAAAGGTATTTCTTTAATTATGTTTTTTAATTATGTTCTCTAAAGTTACAGATTTTGAACTGACATGTTTTAAACTTGTGTATTTAGCTGTACTGGAACTTTTCTCTGTAGTACTCGTGATTTTTGCAGTGTCAACAAACCCTTGTAAAAATGCACTGGCATGTGTGGTAAATAACATTTTATTTTGAGGGAATTTTAATTCAGTGGTAACATTTGTAATAGGGTGTAATTAAAAGTCAATCAACAGTATTCTGTGTGTGGAATGCTGTGTTTCAGAAATGTAAGTAAATATGTGGTGTATTTTTCTTTGTTAACATGTGAGCGTTTTCAGTTGGAATAGCTGCTTTGGCTTGCCAACTACAGAATCAATAAATATGTTTAACACGTGTTTCAGAATATGCAAACCAGCAGAAAGCTGGCTATTAAATATCTTACTGTCACAGCTACCATGCTGCAAGAACCTGGTGATGTTTATTGAGATTTTTTCTATCTGATATTCTGTTACTGAAAGATCCTGCCTTCATAAAGCTAGGTATCTTGGGGAGGACACAGGTGATTTGAGTGTGCATTGAATCACTCTCAACAGCAGTAAGGAAAGGCTTTTTAAATAAGAATGAAAATAATGAAAGATAACCATGGATAATACATCAATTACTTCTCTTATCTTGTCCACTTCTCTTCTATGATAAAGACTGTTTCTGAGAGGGGAAATTTAACAGGTATTTCCCATGAAAAATTTTGATATGGGCTAATCTGTCAAAACCAAATTACAGGTGACAGCCAGTTTATTCTGATTTGTTTCTCCAGTCATCCATCTTGAAAAAATAATTCATGCAGTTGACAGATAGGATTTTTTTATTTTAAAAAAATCAAACTCTTGTATTGAAAATTTAACAAGAAATTACAACGCATCAACCCCTGCCTGTAAAACTGAAGTTTGACTTAAATTCCATCAATTGAAATTACTGAAAAAGAATATGAAATTATTTCAAAGTGTGGGATTCCCGCCCCGCCCCCCCCCCCCCCCCGATGTGCAGTTGAAAGGAAGTTATTAAACTATTGTAAATGAGACAAAACATATGATTAGAAATGTGTCTACCTTTTGTATTTGGATAAAGCTGTAGGTGCCTGAGAAATTCTCAAGGAAGTCGGAAGCGCTGAGGTCTAGATTGAGTGATTGGATGTCTGGGAGGGCTTAGATATGTTCCTCAGGAATGACGTAGAGCAAGAGGAGGATTGTTGCTGGATTCTTGTATACTCGAAACTGTCTGATAAAAGGAAGTAGACTAGATAAGGTTCATTCAGATGAGAGGGAAGGTATAAACTAAGATTACACGCTGAGTTTGAGGAAATTTTTCCCCTCTTATGGTCTTGCAGTGATTCCTTGTGTACATGGCTATGACTGCAGTGGAAAAGAACTTGATAATGGGGTGCTTAACCTTTAATAGTTTTACTTTCTGATGCTAATTTAAATAGAGCTGAGCTGACTAAAAGTCATCAAAAGTACTTGAATGCTGGCAGTGTCCCCTCATCCCTACCCCTGCAACTGCTGCCTGATGTTGCAGAGATGAAACTTCGAGCAACATTTCCAGCCAGTATGTTTCCATTCAGTGACCTTAAAACAATTTGAAACAGCAGTTTGTGCCATTACAGAATTTAGTGTGCTCTGTTCCTGGGGAGGAACATCACATCCATTGAGCACAACACTATAAAACCCAGCACACAACTACACTCATGATAATATAGAGAATTCTCCCGCATGTTATCCCTTTTATTTTCCTGCCACAAAAATAAAGGGCAAGCCTTAAATCCAACGGAACTATAATGTAAAAGCTGAGCAACTGTCATTTTTATTTTGGCTGGCTTCCATGTAGAATTTCTAAGACACGAAGCAAACCAAAGGGCTACCATGTGGGAAGTATACAGAGTTTGAGAGCTCCCTTTATGTCAGCTGCAGCTACTGAAGTCAAAATGCACCCTAATTCTTTTCAGTTACCTTCACTGTAATGCTGGTTTTGGACTCCTATACATATGCATGGTGTGCTGCTCAGTGTGACCCTGCAAAGGTCAACAGAGCTTCAGGAGCTGTATAGTGAACGAGAATAATGATCAGATACGGGAAGAAGTGTTACTTTTAAATAATTTTTTTGTTGTTGTTTCAGCAGTTCTTCTTTTTCCTTTTTTTTCTGCTATTGCTCATTCTCCTCATCTGGGAGAAGCGCTTCTTTGTGGTGTTATGATCAAGGGGGGAAGGAGGATGTCTGATAATATGAGGACTTTCATAGTGTGCCAACATCAGTAAAGAAAAGAGAGCGAGGAAGGAAAAAGTGCATTTAAAAAGTATTTTAATTTCAAGAAATATGCTTTGTTTCAAGAGAACATTGGTGCACATTTGAATTGAGAAGCCAAACACTCTAAAATCATGCTGTCATGCTTTTATAATCTGGGAAAGTGTAATTGTTCTTTCACAGTCATCTGTTTTTTAAACTCCAGTGTTTGTCAGAATAGTTACTCTGATTTTCATTGCTTTGGCTCTGAATTCAATGGTATAAAGTAGAGAAAAAAAAAAAAAACACCAAAACTGGGAAAGATAAATCCCTAGAAAATAATAACTGATTAAAGATGGCAAATCTTATCCTTGAGAGTAGGAGGTGTTAATGAGACACAGAAGTGATTTTGTTCCTCTCTAGCAATGAAGGATTTATCTCAGCAGAGGAGGCTCAAATTGTGAGATTATACCATCTGCCTTGGAAGCTGAGACTTACCACTGTCACTTCCAGGATGGCAGCCCTTAACAGATAGATTTCTTTCTCTCTTTTTTTTTTTTTTTTTCTCCCTGTTTTTAGTAACCCAGACAAGATACAGAGCTAGACTTTGCAGCTCAAGCTTATCTTAATAGGAAATAAACAATAAATTGAAACCTTAAGTGTTTTCTGGCAGTGCAAAGAGACAGCAGGTCACCCCTGAACTGCAGATGGATTTAGACATGTAGCAATTTTTTTTTTCCTGTTTCTTACAAAAAGTTTATTTCTTACCAACTTATCTTTGAAAGACCTAAGAAATTGAGACTGAGAATATTTTCTTTTTGTTGTAATCTTTTTATGAAGATAAAAGTATTCCTTTTTGACATGGAGGACAACATCAGGGATTTTAGATTTCCTTTTTGACTCACTTTTATCAAAAACATTGAATGTCTTGCTCTATTTTTTTTCTCATGTACAGCAGAGCTTGCAAATGCCTGAGTCTCTTGGGGAAACAGCAATATTTGTATGTGAAACAGAGAGGTGGATGAAAATTTGTTAAACATTTACTTTTTTTTTGTGTGTGAAAAAAACCCTGTTGTGTGGGTTACTTTCATAATAGCCTCTTCTCCAGTGTTCCTACAAGTTATATTAATTAGGGTTTGCACCATGTTCTCAAACTCTGTTAGGCTGTTGATGAGTTCTAAGGAGGGGTCTCTCCATGTAGCTACGATCAAGCTGCTGCTTCTGTACAGCCTCAGACAATCCCTCCCTTGATCCATAGTGAGTACAGGTATTGGATATGGAACATCTCATGTAGGTTATGCTGAGCTCCTATTTTAAGTGAGAAAATGTCATGCTTTTAGCTGAGGTGTTAAGGGTTGCTTGCTTAGCTCAGGAAAACATAGTATATAATTAAATATGTCACTTAGTGTGCTGTAATTGTCACTCCTTGCCACGGAGGGGCCAAGCGGTGGGACATAATGTAGCAGACTTGTCACCCCTCGGGCTTAACTGAACAGCTCTAACTTGAGAAATAAGGGAGGTTTGTGGGTGGTACGTGCTCTTTCTCTTGGTTATCTCTATGTAAGTTTCATGATAGTCAAATTATTAAGAAGAAAATGATATTTCTGAGATAGTGCCTTTTGGTAAATAATGAAAAAATGGCATTGTTACTGATACGATGTCAAGGATTCTTTACCTTCAAGGACTTTGATAGAAGAACAGGTAAAAATAAAGACAGAATGAAAGGGAGCACTTAGATGCTGGGAGGGCAGGCAATCAATCTTTGCATCATCTGTGTTAGGTCTTTGCTAACTAGTCTCTTTGAGATATCCCCTGTACAAATGAGGTGAAATTAGGTGTCTCCGGCAGCATCGTTTAGAATAGGCTATTATCCAGAAAAAAACTTAAATAAAACCTAGTTGCTTTCCATTCTCGGTAAGGAAGCCCATGAAGACTAGCAGGCAAGCTAAGTGAGGTGCCTAGAGTTAGACTGAGTGAGTCTCCTTAAAGCTATAACGTTGCAACTCTGCAAATGTGAACGAGGTGTCCGTGAGGATGCCCTGTGCCCAGAAGTCTAACAAGATGTGAAACAGGCATTGTTCAAATTTTCTCTTTTGGCCACATGTCAAAGATCAGGCAGATGTAGGGAGACAGACTGCTTCAAGGACCTTGAAGCCTGTCTATTGTATTGCTGTTTCTTCCATGTATAATAGCAGAATCATGGGCTGCAGCTAAATTTTATGTTCTCCTTTCAAAATGTAGCTTTGAAATTCAGAAATGTAACTTTGAAATTCAGATGCATGCTGGTTTCTGTTAGAGTTTCAAAATACACTGTTGCTTTAATTCTTTATGCCTAAAAGGCAGTTATATGTATTCCTAAAGACAGTAGTATTTTTGAAGAAAATTAATACTACTTTAATATCGGTTTGCACAGTTCTTTTGGGGTAACAGGTAGGGGTCTTAAAACTTAAAAAAGTTTTGGGTTTTGTTTGGTGGGATTTGTTTGTTTGTTTGTTTGGGTTTTTTTTAGTTGTCACCCAACAGCAGTGCAACGAAAAATCAGAATTACACTCAGATTCTAAAGCAACTGAAAACAAACATTACAAAAGCTGAAAACATGATGAACAGACAAAACAAGACCCCCTAAATCTGTCAGAAAAAAATCCAACAAACCTCCTGTTGATGTTAGGTAAATGTTAGGTCATGGTTTCAGTATTTTGTAAAGCATTGATGCAGTGTAGTTGGGTTGATTTTTGCGAAGAGAAGTGACTATTCCACTCCAGTGGTAAGAAAAAACAGGCATATGTAGGATATCTTTTTTTCTTGCAGAATAAAATGTTTTTGGAAAAGGTACCACTAGCGTAGATGTAAAGAGAGGAGGGGAAACTTCCTAAGCATGCCATAAACTCAAAAACACTGTCAATCTGATAAGCTGCAGCGATTTTGCTGTTCGTTTTTATTAAAGGCACTTTATTAGGTTCTTCATGCTTCAGTGATATGTAAAGCACAACATATTTGTAGTTTCAGTCTTCTAATTGACTCTGATATTTTTTTCTCCTCGAGGAGTCTTCATTAAAGGGAAATGATTTTGCAGTCGATATCTTATGATTTGTTATAATGCAAATAACATTTAGCACATCTTGTAGACTGTCTGAAGAATTCCCACAAGCTTCCTAGCAAATGTCATCCTACTTCTGAATTGAGTGAAGCACTGCCTTCCTTTTGCTTCCCTGCAATTTGTCATGCTTCCTTCATACTTGGCTAAATCTGCCAATTTTCATTGTCCTCACTGACAACAGCTGTCAGCGTGCCATTTATGTCTTCAAAACTCTTGGTGGCAGCATCCTCTAAGTTACGGGACTGAATGCAACCTGAGCAATTTAGAGATTTAGATCTGTGTGACTTCTTGCTATATCATGCTCAGAGATAGCACCACAAAATCCTCTAAGTGCTCCAGAAAGCAAGAACACAGCTGGATGTAACGAAGTGGTCAACGAGTCAAATAAAGTCATCATTATCTCCTATGCTGCTTTGAAGAACTTGTGTTGACAGTTGCAGAATTAAAATCAGTCGGAGAAGTGTACATGTAATGAATCTAATCACTGTGAAAAGACAGAGCGCGGGCCAGCTAAATAATTTTCTTCTTTTGTTAGTTACAGAGCTGAGTAGATGCTTTTCTTTGTACGTTCTCATTTATTGCAGACTCATGACTGCTTTTGAATTCTTGCCAAACCTAAGAGCTGGGAATCTATGAGATACAAACTGTAGACAATTCCCGGTTTTGAGAACAGGGTTGAAGATAATTTTCAGTGTGCCATGAGAGGCATTCCACTTTTTATAGTTAATCTATGAGTTGGTGAGATTATTTTGCAGTCTTTTTTTTTTTTTTTTTTTTTTTATTCCTTTGGAATCACAGCCTCTCATTGAGTTTGCTATAGGTAGAGATATATATTGTAGTTCAGTCACCGTTCATCCAAACTCACAGCCATTGTTGTAAAGAGCTGCATAAGTTATTATCAACTTCCTGATCTGTTCTTAGGTGAGATAACTCCAAGAAGGGTTTTGGTTTCTCAAAGAGATTTCATTCAGAATTTTCTTTTGAAATAATTCAAAAGGTGATTGATTCTGGTCATTAATTTTATCTAACTCAAAAATATCTGACTTAGTAATTAGGAGAAGTAGCTCGAGTCTGAGGTTTGTTTCAAATAATCATTTATAGTTATTATTGTTGTTAATTGCTTTTTATGAATTTGATAATTTTCACTTATTTTTTTCAATTCTTAGTAAAAGGTATGAATTTGGAAGACACTGCCAAAATTATTTTTACGTATTTTAAAATGAAAAGATTTCTAAATGCTATTATATTTAATATTGCAAATAAAAAACCGTGGGACCATGAAGTCCATTGAAGTAAAAAAAAAATAATCATTGAGGATTAATTTCAAATAATGCTTATTATTTAAAATAGTTTGAAAACAACTGCTGTTTATCTCTGCTTAAACTTGAATATTCAGCTTCATGGAAGATGATATAATGGTTCTAGTGCTGCGCTGGATATTTGGGATACTTTTAGCTTGTGCAGAAAAACTAACAGAGTCTGTGAACTCATCTTCCTGACAGCTGTTAGGGAGCTACTGAGGGTTCAGTGACAGGGTAAAACGTTTGCTGGCAATACTTCTTCTTGCATAGATTCTTTGGGTCTTCTCCTATGCTAAGAAAAATGTGGCTTGCTCTTGGTAGCTCTATAGAGAATCATTAATAGTCTATGACCTTTTTAACCTGTATTTCCATGGGTGTTTTTAAGGAAGAGGAAGGAGAGGAGGGGGATGTGTATTAAAGTGGATTACTAGATTTACGACTCTGGACCTTCTGGTCTTCCATAGTTGATTGTCATTACTTGTTAGATGCTTCATGCAGGAGGATTTCATTACATCTAGCCATTATGATGGCACTATATGCTAAGTTTGTGTTTAGGGATTAAAAAAATCCCAAACAGTAAAGTGTCTATAGTCTGAATCAGTATGCCCCCTGTCAGTTAGACTGCCTGTGTGGAGACAGCAGCCCTGGAACAGTTAGCTTAACCTGCTAGTGATTTTCCCACAGGGTATGGTTTTAGCAGCACTTCTTCCTTGACAAAGGGTTTATAGTTCTGTTGGGCTCCAGTTGCTTTTGGCTGCAGGTGCAATTCCACCCTTAGGCAATCTAGTTTGTTGTTCAACTTCCTTTTCTACTAAAAGGTATTTGGAAGACTGTCTCTTTGCCACTGTAGCTGTGAAAGGTAGAATGGCCACCAGAAATGGGTAGGCATGGTGTGAGGAGCCTGTGGCTCCTGGGAATGGTTGGTCCTAGCAAGTGGTGTTGGACTGTGTTAATGGGTTATTATTTTTCACTGAGCAGGGAAGGTAATTTTGCCTAGATAGGCTGGTGCAGATGTTTCCATAACAGACTACCTGTGACTTTGTAGGGTTGTCAGCATGGAAGTTTTCTGCTAATTTTGGCTACAGTCTCTAACTTGGCTGCCACACTGTTGTTATAGAGTAGTTTAACAGTGAGTCTTACTTTGATTAGTTCTTAGCAACAGCACAGATCCACAATAACTTATCTCTCTACTAGTATTTTTTGCAATGCATTCTGGCTGTGATGTCTATATGAATACCCATCAGCACTCCCTTACACGTACACATAGGCATGGCTACATTCAGCAACTGCCACCTGAGTTACTTAGATCTAGCTTTGCTCAGAAAGCGCTGCCTAGTTGCTTATTTCCTTTGCTTTCAAGTAGCTTTTGAGCTCTGCTGTTGAAACCTGCTACAAGTGCCCAAGACAGAAAATTCAGTAGTGTTCAAGTGCTTCCATGCAAGCTGCATGCTCTGTTGTAGTAGCTGCAGCCCAAAGTGCTGGTGATTGGAGAGATGCACTTGGTAATAACTTGAACTGTGTTGTGGCTGGTGCTCAGGTAAAAGCAGAACCACATCAGCACTGGAAATGGTTTTTAATATTTTTTTTTTTCCTGTTCACCAATGCAGCTGTGAAAGCAATGTGTTTTATCTGTAAGCAGTGTCTGTTACCTGCAGATGATGTGGTTTACTCTCGCCTTGGAAAAATATCACTAGCTCATGGTACAGCAGCTTGCGCTTTTGTTTTTTGATACTTCCAGTTTATCAGCCAAAAATGACGATTAGTGTGCATAATCTAGTGGATCACATAAAGACCAAAACCAAAGTTACCCAAAACTGTATGCTATGTAGTGTTCCCTTACTGCTGCTAAAAGGAGAGGTAATGCCTCTTCGTCTCAGGGACTGAGGTAAGAGGGGCCTATCGCCCTGGGATCTGTGTCCTGCTGTGCATGCCGGAGTATCCTAATTTATGTATTTAGCTCTTCTTTCATATGCATTTGTGAAAGAGCTTTGCACAGATGGGTAAGAGTTTTTATCCACATTTCTTGGTTGTTTAATGTAGTTACATCAGGAGGAGTAATTATTTCTATCAGCAAGATTGTGACAGCCACCACATATTATGGAAATTTTCTTCATCGAAACTTTAATTTTTTTTCCCTTTTGTTTGATTCTCATAGCAACACAAAGAATAGTTTAGAAATATAATTGCAATCTCTAGAAGAAATATAACTAGACTGGCTATGAAGCTGAATCACATTACAGCACTGGGAATTAGAGCCACCTATAAAGGAAAATGAGCAGAAAGAAAATCACAGCTTGAGCAGTTGTCATTTGTCAAGAAAGGGGGATCTGTGCTGAACCAACAACTGGCCACCAAGGAGAAAAGTCATTTTGACAGTGATGTTCTGTAGTCTGCCAGTGTTGGAAAACTCACGAGTTAGTTCTGTAGCAGCAATGATTACTTCGTTATCGACCACATGATGTATAGTTATGTTGCTTAACTGCATTTGGCTAACACGTTTTATCTCATATGGGATTAGATCAACCAGTTGTGCAGAGTGCTAATACAGTTAAACTCTCAGTTAAGACCTTGAACAATCAGCATAACCTTTCCTAAACTCAGGGGTTCGACTTGTAAAACATCTGTGCTTTGCTGCCCAACAATAAACCTGGCTGCTTGTAAAGAATTGCAAAGGAGTTATAGATACAGTTATAATATTCTCAAGAAAAATCTTTGTAGAAGTTCAAGTTACTGTTTTAATGAATGCATTAATTCATGACACAAATCTTTTTGTGTGTCATCCTTTCTCAGCATTGTGTTGATATATACACAACTGAATCACAGTTGTGTATATTAAACTTTCAGATGTTTTTATATGATCCTTTTTTGGCTTTGCATTCATGCAATGTGTAGTAACATACAACTGCTTGCAGAAAGTATTAATAATATTTTGTATTTCTATGTCTAGCAATAATAGACTGTTCTAATTTCTTTTGTTAGTTGAACCTCCTAAAAGTCTTGTGAGAAATCCTAATTAGAGTTTTAATGGATTGAGACACGCACAAATTCACTTCTGAATCCTATTCTTCACATATGCTTTATAAACCTAAAACTTCTGTTGACTGCCCCTCATTGACCCAACAGTTCATGTCAGCATCTCTTTCTTGCCTCTGCATTGTGAAGAAATCTAAACGTCATATAAGGGTTTTCTTAAAATATGAGATAAATGTAAACCTGCAGCAATATGGGATAGAAAAATATGTGTGCATTCATATTCCAGTTTGCTGCAGTACAAAAATATTAGTTTAAGACACCCCAGAAATAAGTGTAGATCATCTTAACTGCAATTGAGAGCCTTACATTTAAAAACAAGGTGTATTTTAGATTGGAAAAGAGAAATGTAACCTTCTGACATTTGAGACGGGGATAATTATCTTTTATTAGTATTTAATTGTAGTGCATGAATGTAGAGGTACTACGTAGAACTAGTTACTGGTTAAAAACAGAGGTATCATTTGTTGAACACTTTTATATCTGCGAATTCAAAATAATTGGCTTATCTATGAAAATCTGCCTTTGTGGAGTAGAACAGAACTTAAATGTTTACTCCTTAATTTTAGTAAGTACTAGTTTAAACATTATTTAAACATTGTTAGATATTTTCTTGCAAAATCTTGAGTGCATTGTCAAACCCTCTGTGTGGAAAAGGCTACGGTGAAAGGGTAGCCTCTGTATTTATATCCATGTAAGGAATAACAAGAAAGTTTTCAAATTAATAAATTCATTACTGATTTTGATCATCCTGGAATCTTTTTAGCCATAAGATACAGCGGGTAATGAACACTTTTACCCTGCTTCATATTTCCACCACTGTCTTTAAGAACTCTGTAATGCCAAGATTGAAGGAGTGAATTTGTTCCCCCTAGACACAGAGTGGATGTTTCAACCCTAATAACTGATGGAGAACTTCATAGAAAAGGACAGTTCATGCGGTGCTGTCCCATGCTAATCCCAGCTGATGCTATTTCTGCTGATACTGGTTCATCCTCGCTTTTTTTGTGATTGCTGTAGGGAGGTTGTGTCTGTAAGCAGGAAAGGTGAGCAAATTTATTTTAAGAGGCAGGGAGGTGATCTCGTAGCAGCTCATGGGCTTGTGGATCATGTTATGGGAGTTTGGGACCATTGGGAAGAACATACATGTTATGTACGATAATTGTACATGTGATGTACCCCAAGAAGTAAGGTCTGTAGGGAGAGACAGTAATTTTGTAATTAGAAAGGCTGACATGATTGAAAAAATGACGAGCTTTTGAGCTTCACATTCTTTTATCTGTTCCTGAGAACAGATTGGGTCTTTTCCATTGACATCAGGTATTTTGTTATTTTTTTTTAAAAAAAAACCAACAAAAAACCCAAACAAAACAACAAAGATACTGCCTCTTCTTATTTTAAACGTTATTACATTAAAAAAAATAATCTAAGTACTTTATTTTGTGAGACCTAAACAAGGACAATAGCAAAATTTATTTCTATATGCGATGATAGAGCTTGATTTATTTAGAGTGAATTAGGAGAACCTGAAATTCTGTACCTGATCTGACATGGCATCATGGTATAGCTTATCTAGTTTTCAAAGTGTAAATTAACAGTTAGATTAATCACTGCATCATATAATTACTTTAGAACTTGTCATCTTACCTCCATGATATGCTGAGGCCTTGCCTTAGATGGGTTTGGTGATAGTTCCTGTGATGATCATCCACTTTCTTTGCCTTTACCGCTGTCTGGACTGAAGGTGTGGAAGCAGGGAATAGAGGGAGGAGGACTGGTGGGAAGAGGTGGCAGTGACATTTCTCTCTGAAACAGTTGCCAGTTGTGTCAGACATACAAAGCCACGTGTTCAAGCTGCAGTCATCTCTGACCTCCCTATACATCAAAGCGAACAGCTCGTTTGATGACTTCTTGGTCGAGTCTGTGCCCTTCACCAGACTTGTGATGCTGTTCTGTGTATGGACTTCTGCGCTTTCTTAGGTGTGTTTGGTCTGATATTTTTGTCTTCTTTTTGAGGCAGAGGTTGAAGGAAGGAGGGGTGAAGAGCTGCATCTCTGAACTTCATTACAAACAGCACAGATTGTTGGCCCAAGTCCTTCTTTTGCCATCGTTACATGTGTTGGTGAGCAATAAAATCATATATTTTGGTGCCATCTGGGGACTTGGAATCACATCCTTTTCAGTGAACTGAGTCAAAACTGGTTTTAAATGCTATTAACTCATGCAGAAGCCACTGCACTGTCATTGTTGTTCACACCTTTAAGGTGGTTTCAGCCATTTTTTTCTTTTAATTAAAATGTTTTATATTAAGAAATACTTAAAAATAAGGCTTTTCATCTAGAGAATAAGTGGGTAACATTTAAGAGCTCTTGACTGCTCTCAACGGCAGTATGTGAAATTGAAGCAGAGCCTGGCTGAATTGAGCTGACAGTAATCAGAGAAAGTGCTGTGGTGCCCAGAAAGCCGTGGGGCTGACCAAGGCAGGAATTTCTCTAGCAGGTGACTGGGATGAAATGAGTTTCAATGAACAGAGTAAATTTTTTAGACTTATAAGAAATACTGATTTGAAAGACAGCTTTAAAGATGCCTACTTGATATTAAACCAAGGCAACATTTTACTGTTAATCCCTGAAGTCTTCTGAAAGAACAATCTGCCTGAAACATCTATGGAAATTACCAGAATATGACCAAAACTAAAATGCATCAATTTGATAAGGGATGTGGAAAATAAGGAGGTAATTGGTGACAGCCAGCATGGCTTCACTAAGGGCAAATCGTGCTGGACAGGCTTGGGCCATGATGGTGGCCAGAGGGAGCACCTCTCCTATGGAGACAGGCTGAGAGCTGGAGTTGTTCAGCCTCAAGAGGAGAAGGCTCTGGGGAGACCTTATAGCCACCTTCCAGTACCTGAAGGGGCCAACAAGAAAGCCGGGGAGGGGATTTTTACAAGGGCATGTAGTGATAAGACAAGAGAGAGTGGTTTCAAACTGAAAGAGGGTAGACTTAGATTAGGTATTAGGAAGAAATCCTTTACTGTGAGGGCAGCAAGGCGCTGGCGCAGGTTTCCTGAAGAAGCTGTGGGTGCCCCGTCCCTGGCAGGGCTCAAGGCCAGGCTGGACGGGGCTGGGGGCAACCTGGGCTGGGGGGAGGTGGCCCTGCCCGGGGCAGGGGGCTGGAGCTAGGTGGGCTTTAAGAGCCCTGACAACCCAGACCAGTCTATTGTTCTGTGATCTTGCAGTCTAAATGATGTTGTTTTGCAGCATTCTTACATTAATAAAGGAGAAAAATGAGAAGGAAAAAGGAAAAAATACTTTTAAGAAAAAAGTTTTCTCATATTCAGTTGTGATTGCTCATAACAAAGGAAATGAAAGTTTTCCTTTGAGGACGTTTATTCTGGGCAGAGGTACAGTAGCGGAGGCTGTGTTTAAACATGGTGTCAGTGCTTTGACTACTTGTAGAGGAATGAAGCTGGGTTAATTAACATTGATAATGTACAGCTGTGGGCTGGCTTCAGGGGTGGGGGTTGGCCGATGTAGATAAGGTGCAGCTGTGGCTGGTTCTGTTAAGGGGTTGGGCAGGCAATGAAGAGAGAGGTGGAAGAAGCAGAGAGAAGAGAGAGAACACACGCCCAGAATGAGGAGAGACTAGAAGAAGGCAGCAGAGGGGCTGGCGTGAAGAGTGTGTTGGTATGTGATGGTAAAAGACCTTGTTGCAGCCAGTTAGTTTGGAGAGTGCTGCGACAACTACTGGCCCTTTTTTATTTCAGCCGCACATTACAGGCCAATAAACTAGGAGCACAGGGACATTTAAGCAGAAAGGAATGGCAAGTCAGTAACAGGTAGCGTTTATGCTTCAAATGATTTAACACAAAAGCCTCTATTATAGAGTGTGGAGTATATCATGGGAAGAACTTTGTGAGTATCTTGCTTCACACAGTTCATATTTTAAACAGCTTGGCAGAACTACTCTGCTACCATTCAGAAAGTAGAAAACTACCACTGCGCAAAAGTGGAAAATACCTGCTATTGTGCTGATGGAGCTGTCAGGGGACTCTCGCTGGAAAAAATAGCTATGGGCTTGGTTCTGTTGAAATTGGTGAAGTTATGCTGACATAAGCTGGAGAAAACAGGCATGAATGCAGTCTCAGACGTTTCATGGAAAATCTTAGGGGTTGTGAGAGAGGTGTGTTTTCAGGTAAGCATTTAATATTTTCTATACTGACTTTTGGTATTAGCATCACCACTAATAAAAGCGACATAAAAATTATGCCAGAGAATTATGCCTGTGTCTGCTTTCTTCTTTGAACCTATTGAACATTTAATTTTCTTGTAAAATTGCTTAGCTTTGACAGCTACTCTTGCACTAGAATAAGCTTCAGTTGAGCATTGCTTAGGACTGAGAGGTTAAGACCTGTATAAAAGTAAGTGATATAGACTTCAATCTCTTTTGGGTAAGAAAGGAATTGAATATAGGTACTCTTGTGCCTGTGGCTAACCTAACTACTGAGTGGCCAAATAGATGGAAGACAGTATTTTCTCCCTTTCTCTTTTTAGCTAGCTGAGGAAAAAAATCCTGGGATTTTTTTTTATTAGGATGTCATGAGATCATTATGCTAGGGACCTTGATGTATATGGTAAATTAGGGTTCTTGATGGATAGAGCAAGGGAATTGTGGGATTTTGATTTTGATTGGGTTTTATTTATTATTATTTTTTAAACCCTGTTGCCCATGTCTTTTCATGAATTTATCCAAATGACACCAGAAAACAGTATATTTAAAATCTACCCGTTCGAAATATGAGTATCATTAAAAATCAATTTTAAACCTAAGGCAACTTTGTTGAAAAATTTACCCTGGGACAAGTGTCAGAAAAAATTAAGCTTTGCAGGCAAAGTGTGCTGAGAAGCACAGTCATTTTGGGAAACACTTTTCTTTGATAGCACAGAAAATGCAGACACAGAGATAACAGTTGATTGCTTTTCACTGTGGAATAAAGTTTAGTTTTTCAAATTCCTTGGTAGTTGCTAGCTTGATTAAAGATTTTTAGTGAGCAAATGCAGCTAACAGTGCTTTGATTCTTAGTTAAGTGGAAGTTATTAAAACAGTTGTCTTGAAGTTTTTGTAAAAAACAAAAGATGTAAATAATTGAGGTTTTATATGACTTAGGAGTAGTAAGTGTAGGAAAATATTCTATCTTAATAATAGGCTTAACAAGGAAAGGCAATAAATCATTTCTAATTACTAGTCTTGTCAATTATATGTTTCCTCATTCTAATCTTCCAAATTGCATCCTAAGCTCAGACCTCTTTGTAAATGAGATTGCTTTTCTCCTTCTTCCGTTTTATAGGATGTGTCACTTTGCAGAAAGACATGCATGTCCGTCAAAATCACTTTCCTGTCTTTTGGACCGCGATCAACATTTTATTGAAAAAGATGGAGGACTTTCTACAGCCATCTGGAATATTGCTATTGTACAGCTGGCTTCAGTTCTTTTAGGGGAAAAACATGGACAAAATGGATTCTTGGTGTGGTCAGTCTGCCAAATTAAATGTTTACTTTTGTGTCTCTGTTTGGTTTAAAGTATGTCATTCAGTTTCCACATTTAAAATGAGGATTATTCAAAAGTTAAAGCTTTGTGGATGATGTAGGAAAACCTGAGGCAGAGTTGCTGAAAGATGCATCTCCTGCCATCATTTTAGGAAAGCACCTAGTACACAAAGCTAAGTAAATAATGGTAACTTTCTTTTCCTGAAAATTAAATTAGTCTTTATTTTTTATCTAGCCCTAGGGGATAGTGAATAACTAGTGGAAGAGAGCTTGAGTTCTCTGTCTTACTCCTTGCAGGGTGTGTTCCACAATACTTACCTTGTTGGTGTGTCTGAACACGCTGGGTAGGAAGGATAAAAATACTCAGTGATCCAACATTTTGGGAAGCTGTATGGCTAAGTAGGATACATAGCCAAAATCAAGTGGGCTTAAGATTTAATGTCTTGTCTAACTGCTATCTTGTCACTTAAGCATGTGCTAATTAAAAAAAGAAGAAAAAAACCCCCCAAAACACTTAAGGCAGTACTGTGCTGAGGAGCAATATTTCTGAGTCATGCTGCTTTCTCAGTGCTTCTGAGAGCTACAGATTATATACTTATACCCAGGAGTTTACATAAAAAGCCTGCTTTAGTTTTAAGTCTATGCAGTGTGATACCTTTACATGTCTCAAAGTTGTTTCCTGCTAAATTGGCAGAAAGTTTGGCCCAGTAGTACCTATAATTACAACAAGAAACAAAAGCCCTGTGTTTGCAGCCTTGGCCCCTGTAGGCAGTCACTTGCTGACATAAGTAGTCGTTTTGATGAAGTAATTATTTTTTTTTTTTTAAATTGAAATGATTTTAGCTCTAGCAGAGGCAGCGAAGCGACAGCAGTTAGGGAAGAGGTTTCTCCCCGCGGTGGCAGGCTGGCAGCGCTACGGGGCACACAGGGACCTGTCGGCCACCTGCCCCATGGGGGCCATGTGCGAAGAGTGGGGTCTCGCCCAGACCTTGCCAGGAGCTGCAGGACTGTGGGAACCTGGTACTTAAGAACTGCAGTTGGACCTTCAGCTGGTTTCACATGGGTCATTTTAGAGCCATCAGAGTGGTAATGACTTCTGGGTTTAATTCTGTGTTTTAAAATTGCAGGGTTGTTCTCTGCAACTGTCAGCACTTGCTATCTTTTGATAGTTGTGGGTTTAGGCAGCCCGTTGGTAGCTTGTTCTCCCAAGATGGGGACCTCCCCGATGACTGCAGGAGGCTGCTGTTGGCACTTTGTCTGACTAGGTGGTGCTTTAGTGTTATGGGAACGGAATTGACGTCGCTTTTGCACTGAGCTTAACTGCTTCTTATTTTTTTCATCTGTGATTGTTCATGAAGTTCGCATACCTATGTGCAGCTCAGCAAAATGAGTCTGAACACTTGTAACAGCTGCACTATCGTACACTGTAGCTGTACTCTGTTTATGGGAACCCAATGTATATTTGCTATGGTACCGTGCTATATATTCCTTTAAAAGATCATTCTTTGGGGATTAATCCAGTGGCCAGGCCCCGGTGTGTTGTGCAACCACATGAAAGTTTAGTGGCTGCTCTGCTTCAGCTGGCAAGAGATGGAAGCGCTAGAGAGGCAGTACACCAGCCGCCGGGGGAAAGAGCAACTTGCTCACAGTTGATGACACCTCTGGCCAGCACCCAGAATGATACTGATGAGCTCTGCAAGAGCTGTCTCCAGCCCTCCCAAGCTGTGGAGACGGTTGTTGTGTCTGGCCTTAAGGGAAGGAAAAAGTAAAGAGTGGAAAATTAGAATGTCATGCAGGATAATTGGTCCTGAACTAGTTTTAATTTAATTTTTTTTAATTAAGGGTTTAGAGTAGCACAAGAAGGCAACAGTAAGCAAATAACAATGCCTTGTGACTTGCAGGTGATTTGGGGAATATACTTTGCAAACTGTGAAATTATAGGTAGAATACAGATTGATTTAATTAATATTGTGCAATAGATTGAGTCTATTTGTGATGTAGTGGCTTAATAGTTATTAAAATCACATATTTGGGGGGGTTATTTTATTGATTTCACTTTATGCTTTTAAATAAAAAATGGGATCAGGTTTCTGGGGGAAAAAAATGATGTTAAGAAGGTTCTTGTAAAGAGGTTTAAAGAAGGCAGAGGTGTGACAGGAGAAGCTGGGAACCATAGCACATGGTGTGTTAGGGTAATCAGAAATATTTGAGTGAAGGATTTGCAAAGCTTTTTATAAAACCTTTTTCCTTTTCATATTTAAAAGAACTATTCTGCATATCTTCAGCCTGACTTTGTTCACACAACTGGCTTGATGCAGCTCATAACAGTGCTGAAAGGGAGTATTTGCAGCAACATTTCGAAAGTATTTGGTCAATGATATGATGCAAGTCTTCAACCATACCCATAAAACCCCAATATAATCAGTTGAAATATTTGCCATTTCCCCTCCAAACGACTATGACTAAATGTCATTTAACAGCCTAGTATAAATATAACAGATAAAGCCTGTAGTATGGACAGGTATAGATAGTATGAGGATACTGAGGATTTAACATTGTCTTTGTTTATCCTATTCTGTGCTCAATATTCAAAACACTTTCGGGAGTTTTAGCCTTTGGATTAGATGTGATAGTATGGAATTATATCAGTTGACCAGGAATAATCTGAAGCAGCAATTTATTTTTATTTTTTTTAATATACATCTCACCTGTTATTTTAAATGTCATTATCGTGTAGCCACATAGTATATTTTAAAGAGTGGCAGTGTGTTACAATAAAGCATTCTTAAAGAACATGGCCCAACAAACAAGTTACTGTAAAAGAAGGAAAGGTGGAAATTTACTGACAGTGTGTGTCAGTTGCTTCACTTTAACAGCCTCTCAGCAGAATCTTACCCCTTGTACTGTAGGATCAGGAAACTACACTTATTGTATTGAGGGTGTGTAAGGGCATGAGAGCAGTGAAGTGGAATCGCTGGATTTAGTTCTCACTGTGACTTACTTTCTGGGAACTCTGCTGCTTGCTTATTCTTGGTGGCAGTTCCTCTTCCACAAAGTTTTGGGAGGGGCTGAGCTAAACCAGACACGAACAGCAGTCCAAAAGTTAGTAATAATTTTTCCTATACAAAGACCTGTGCACAGACGTAGAATAGGTATTTAAGGGAGACTGCTTTGGACAGCCTTTCTAATGACTATGTAAAGTTGCATTTCTTTAATACACATTGGTGTTTGTGAGTGGAGTTCATGTCGCTTTAGGGAGAGGAGAAGGAAATGGGCTGTGAAAAATCAGTGGTCCTGGCACAACTTGTGGTGAAAACTGGGGGGCAGCGGGAGCTTATTGGACTCGTGTGCCATGGCAGTGCAAGCAGTTTTCCCACCACAAGAAGTCTTGACACAATGATGTTGAAAGAAAATTCTCAAAGTACCTGTTGTCTGGGTCAGAGACTTTTTCCTCTTGGACTGAAAACATGTAAAACTCTGTGTGGGTGTACAACAGTGTAAAGAAATGCATCTCATTTCACAAACTTTTTTGTCCAAGCAGTTGGAGTTTTCCTAGGTTATCTTGCTCCTGTGTGCATAGTCTCAGAAAGGCTTAACGATTTGTATGCTCCTGTCTGTGCTATGAAGCTCCAGGCAAAATGCCTCCAGCGCTCCCCTGGGGCAGTGAGACTCTGTGTGGTGCCCAAATGGCCCATAAATTATTTGCTCACCTATTCTGAATATTTACAGCTTCAGCAAATGAAACACTGTATAAAGCTGATGACATTGAGGTATTTCATATAAGCTAATAGTTTCATTCTTTCATTGTCTCAACATTTTGAATTCAAATTTACTGAACTATAATTTAAAAGTTGTCTTAGTGTGGGAACGTAAGAAACAACATCCTTGCAGAAATTTGTTGGTAAAATTCTCCCTAAAAGGCTAATCAGAGCACGATCTGAGAAATTAAAACCAGGTTTGGAGGGAATGTTCTTTTCCTTTTATAATCAGGACAAGTTATGTGCTAGGACTTGCAAGTCTGAAAACAAACTAAGCAAATGACAGGAGTAAGAAAGTGCAGTGTTAAATTGCTGTTGTATGTTATTGAAAGGAGTCCTAGAGATTTATGGGAATGCTTAGTTGAAAAAAAAAAAAGTTGTAATGATAATATAATAATCAGCTAAGGTATCAGCTTCATAATGCAACAGATAGGTGGATTTTTTTGTTTCAAATGGTATTTAGTACTAATCAGAGTAACACAGGTTGAACTCAACATAATAGCTAGATGTCTTCTGTTTAGTGTCTTGCCGTCTAACATTTAGCAGAACAATTTCACCACAAATGGTATTTTAACTCTAGCTGATTAGTGTTTTAATTGAAGTCTAAAATTTTTGACTAAGCTATCATTATAGAAAGTTCACTGAAATGCATTTCCGTTATGTGAATTGCAGCATTCTGGGTGTGCCTAGCTCAATGGAGAATGATACAATTAATGTTAAGCTTCTTTTGTTACCTTGAGGGTGGAGAAGGATTGACAAATAAAGCAAATTTCATAACTTGCCCTAAGTAATACAATCATTTCCTTGGGGGGTGGGGGTGGGTGGGGGGGGAGATTCCTCAACACTGATTTGTTAGCCTTTTGTGTAGAACTGGATAAAGAAGGAGATCTGTTACAAAAGTGTTGCAAGTTGACATAACTGGCCTTTGTAACGGAGGCCACAAATGATTTAAGATCTCCAAGCTGTCAGCCGTATCATGGTATTTTTGGAATGTGTCCAGTTATTAATCCAAATTAATCCTAAAGACTTCATCTACTATTGATGAATATTGTTTTAAGATCAGGACTTTTTTTCTAGTGTGTCCAAGTGTCATTTATGACTAATGGAAAACTGTCCACGCAGGTGTCACCTTATTAGTCCAGATACTCGACTTGAGAATTCAGGTAATACGCAATTTAAAAGTATCCTAGGTATGACGAGAGACAAGCTGTTCTTTGCTTTTAATGCCTTGGCTTCATGTCTGCCCTGTTCTGTATTTTTCTGCTCACTGTTACACTTTTAATGGGTAGAAAGCTGTGGATCTCGGACCCATATTTCCTCAGCTAGGTGGTGTTGCCTGCTCAACTTCACACCATTTCTACTGATCTCTTTTTTGGGAGAGAAAAGAAAACACCATTTGATATTGCATTTGAACTCGGACTTTGACCTAGAGCTCAGGAGAAGGAAGGGCTCTTATCTGCCTGAATAAAGAGCTGATATCAGAAAGTGAAAAAAGATGACACTTGTTACCTTTAATTCATTCCCTCTTTTCTTCTATCTGTGTTTAAGTTGGTATCATTAATGTGGAAGAGAAGTTCTAAAATCTCAGTTTGTCTTGTGGGGAGAACACGGGGAGCTTTCAAGAATGTAGATTGTGTTATTGCAAGGGATTATAGCATCCACTGGCAGACACATGATGCTGGTGCAGAGATACAGACAGTGTTGCCAGATCTCTACGAGCTGAACTAGTGAACACTTTGCCAAGCATTTATAGCTTCAGCCAAGAAA
Organism: Falco rusticolus; assembly: GCF_015220075.1. Lineage (NCBI taxonomy): Eukaryota > Metazoa > Chordata > Aves > Falconiformes > Falconidae > Falco > Falco rusticolus. Next base: position 26,018,829 of record NC_051199.1, read on the forward strand.
ATGGTGATGCCTTTATTACAACCTGTCACATGTAACGTGTTAGTTGTATAATGCTGGTGTACGGTGGTCTTTAGGCTTCCACATTCTGGTGGAAATAAATTCTAAAATTGTTGGCAGTTAACCGGTTCATACCCCTCCTGAAATGCTTGAAGATCTTTTGATGACCTTTTACACATCTTGGTGTGTTGGAGAGACTCTGGCCTGTGTGATGCTATTTGTGTGGTTACTTAGGCATAAAGGAACATTTGGGGGAAGAAAGTCCCAAGTTTTGGACAAATCTCGTTGTCACGCTGAAATCCAAACAATGACTTAGAGCTACTACATTTTAGGTCAAATGTGTATTCTGGTATGTGGCTTCTAGTTACATACTTTGAGTCTTGCATGTAAATTGCATACCTGTCCACTTGCGTAGCAGTTACAGATAGCTGTGGAGCATCCTGTGTTACCCATGTGCCCAGATAAACCTTTGTGGTAAATTTGTTCTTTTGCAAGTTAATATAATGCCAGAGTTTTAAACACTGTAATTTCGTTATTACCATTAGACTAATGAAGTATAGCTTCACGTCATTCTTTTTGCAAATGAGAACTTTCACTTCCAGTGGCATTCACCTTTCCTTCCTAACCAGAGCAATTACATTGAGTTATACTTCATAGTATAGCCACTCAATTATTTCCAGAAGGCAGCTGCAAAAGTCACTGTCTTATGCCAGGGTAATCTATATAATGCAGCTCTACTGTATGTATTACCTCCTGCTCTTTTCTGTGGCAATACCAGCTCTATCGCATCTTTACTTTGAGTTTCTCTGCCTAAAGCTTCTCAAAATTGTAAAGCTTAGAGAAGTGCTCACTAATTGGGTGTATTGTAAATGGAGAAAAATCTCATTAGAATCAAGGAGTTATTTGTAGATGTTGAAAAAGAAAATAAACCTTCGTAGCTGGAGTTCACCGCATCATTATTTTAATTTATATGTGGCTTGGACCTACATGCAAAGGGCAGTCTGGGTCATGCGTTAATGGTACCTGTTGCTGTTTAATCAAGAAAGGAGAAGGCACTAACAATGTAGATAAAGGCACACACACACAAAATATATACAAAATATGTATATCTTTTGCTGTGACAGCTGGTTACAAGATCCAGAATTCTCCAATGGTCTTGTCATAGATATTTTTTTTAATGCATGAGGAAAGTTGGTCCGTTTGACATAATTTTTTTTTATTACTCAATATCACAGGCACCCAGACTGAGTTTAACAAAACTTATTAGCAGATGTGTATGTGAGCACAAAGAGGGTGAAGTTGGGAATAATTCCAGACAAAGTATCTTTCAATGCCTTTGTTCAACTGTTCTGTGACCTTATAGTTCGAGTGTAAATACTTTCATATCCAAAGGATCAAGATCAAATAAGGATAAAAGTTGAATAAGACTTCAGATAGGCTTTAAAAAAAAAAGATAAATCGGAGAATGGGAGAGGAAATAATAGGAGAATAACTATGAATCAACTGTAAATCTTTGTATTATAATGCTCTTAGATTTCTTTACCTTTCTCTGCAGGGCTCTTGGATTCCCCTTCCCTTTTTTTGTCACACAGAAATACTTGTTTGAATTATACTTAATAGGTGAGTGGAGCCAGATTGCAAAGACCTTCCTGTGGTGACTCCTGAGAGAAGGTAAGTGCAAATATCAACTTTATCACAAAGAACTTGTAGAAGAGCTGCAATTCTTCCCAAAACAAGATTGTATTAGTTTGAGGTATGGAGGGTGACTGGTTTTGATACCGTGAGGATTCAGTGGGGAAACATTTTTTCAAGAGGTAAGTGTGCATTTAATGTGTGTTTTCAGGGTTTCTTTAGATACTGCTTTAAAAATGAAAATCCTAACAGTGCAATATGATTCTGTATTTCCCCTCTGTACTCTGTTTTACAGAGCATGCCCAGCAACTTGCAAAAAGCACAGAGGTAATTTCATTAGCAGGTCATTTCATGGCTGGGAGACGCAGACATGGTTTGAGGATGTGATCTTCATGGATGGGAAATTATGTCCTTGGTTCTGTTCTAAGGAAACTCATTTTAACTGGATGAATGAGACAGAGGAGTGCATGAGATTTTAACTGAAGGTTACTCTAGTTATTTTTCTTTAATTTTATTGGAATTTTGGGGGCTTTTTTTCAAGGACGGTGGTGGTGTTAATATTTTTTTGTTTGTTTGCTTGTGGTTGAGTGGCTGTTTTGTTTGTGTGGGGGTTTTTGGGTTTTTTTTTCGTGGGGTTTTTTTTTTTTTTTTTTTTTTTACCCAATGGGAATACAATTGATTTGATAGAAAATATTGCACTGATATCTAGATATATTTCATAGGAAAATAAATACTGAAATAAAACAAAGGAATAACTTGCTTTTTTTAGTATTGAAACGAGTTCACACAATATTCTAAATATCTCTTCTACCATTGAAACAGAGGCCCTAATTAATTAATCATGCCAATTAAACATATATAAAAGGAAGAAACCTCCACCAGACTTAAACTTGTGAATGTTTTCTGTTATTAATAAACAATGATATATATTTATTACAGAAATGATTCAGTTATCCTTGCATTAAGAAATACATTGGTCTACAGTATACCAAGCAAGAAGTAGAGAAATTACTACTGTGAGGGTTTGAGGACAAAACTCTTCTCTCCATATGATTATAACTTCTCTAGAAAGGTGTTTTACCCCTCTACCGGGGGCTTGTGGGTTTCTTGAAAAAATGGATGTTCCTTGCAGCCTTCTATGACCCTAGGATGGCCTGTGCTTGGTTTCTCTTTGACTGGTGCTGAAATGTGATCATATGTTCTTTAGGCTTGATTTGAGCAGCACTGAAGTTAGTAAGGTCTTGGATCAGGGCCTTATTGGAAACAGTCACTAGAGCATCCATCAATAAATGGTTCAGATATTGCTGTTCATGGTAGTGATACCGCATTGCTCCTTATTGCTTATATTGCTATATATTTATTTTCAGAGGACCAATAAGAAATACTGCTCAGTGAAGTTACATATCATGGAAAAATCCTGCAATGTTGTATTCTGTTCTTTCTCTTTTTACTGCCTGCCTTTGATCTAAAAGATGGAAGTCTATTCATCCAGTATATCTATGCACAACTCAAGAGTTTGTAAGAGTATCTTGTCTAACAAAAGTTTATGAGAGAAAACTCCTTTTGTTTGCATTGTTTAAGGCCAGAAGAAAGCATGTAGCCTGACCTTCTGTAAATGTCAAACCTTAAGAGCTCTTGAATTGTTCTTTGCTTCTAATAGAATTATAGAATTGTTTCGGTTGGAAAAGACCTTTAAAATAAAGTCCAACTGTTAACCTAACACTGCTAAGTCCACCCCTAAACCATGTCCCTAAGTGCCGTGTCTACATGTCTTTTAAATGTCTCCAGGGATGGGGACTCAATTCCATGGGCAGCCTGTTCGAATGCTTGCTTTGGGTGAAGAAATTTTTTGTAATACCCAAACTAAACCTCCTCTGGCACAACTTGAGGGCATTTTCTCTTGTCCTATTGCTTGTTAATTGAGAGAAGACACCGACCCCCACCTTGCTACAACCTCCTTTCAGGTAGTTGTAGAGAGCGAGAAGGTCTCCCCTCAGCTGCCTTTTCTCCAGGCTGAACCCCCCCCAAGTTTCCTCAGCCGCTCCCCATCAGACTGGTGCTCCAGCCCCATTGCTCATCTCTGGATATGCTCCAGCACCTCAGTGTCTTTCTTCCAGTGAGGAGACCAAAACTGAACACAGGGCTCAAAGTGCAGCCTCGCCAGTGCTGGGCACAGGGGGACAGTCACTGCCCTGGTCCTGCTGGCTGCATTGTGTCTTATACAAGCCAGGGTGCTGTTGGCCGCCTTGGCCATGCTGCTGGCTCATGTTCAGCTGGCTGTTGATCAATACTCCCAGGTTATTTTCAGCTTGGCAGCTTTCCAGCCACTCTTCCCCAAGCCTGCAGTGCTGCGTGGGGCTGTTGTGACCCACGTGCAGGACCCAGCACTTCTCCTTGTTGAACCTTATACAACTGATCTCAGCCCGTCCATCTGGCCTGTTCAGACCCTCTTCAGAGCCTTCCTGCTCTCCAGGATATCAACACTCCCACCTAACCTAGTGTCATCTGCAGACTTACTGAGGGTGCACTTGATCCCCTTGTCCAGATCATTGTTAAAGATATTAAACAGGACTGGCCCCAGTACTGAGCCCTGGCGACACCCTGTGTAACTGGCCACCAGCTGGAAGTGACTATTCACCACCGCTCTTTGTGCTCGACCGTCCAGCCAGCTTTTAATCCAGTGAACAGCACATTCGTCCAAGCTATGAGCAGCCAGTTTCTCCAGGACTGTGTTTTGGGATGTGGTGTCAAAGGCTTTACTAAAGTCCAGGTAGACGGCATCTGCAGCCTTTCCTTCATCCACTGGGTGGGTCACCTTGTAGTAGGAGATCAGGTTAGTCAAGCAGGACCTGCCTTTCATAAACCCATGCTGGCTGGGCTTGGTCACCTGGTTGTCCTTTGTGCTGTGTGATGGTGCTCAGGATGATCTGCTCCATAACCTTCCCCAGCACCGAGGTCAGGCTGACAGGCCTGGAGTTCTCTGGGTCCTCCTTGTGGCTTTTCTTGTAGATGGGCATCACGTTTGCTTAACCTCCAGTCAGCTGGGACCTCCCCAGTTAGCCAGGGCTGCTGAAAAACAACAGAAAGTGGCTTGGTGAGCACTGCCTCCAGCTCCCTCTGTGCCCTGGGGTGGATCCCATCAGGCCCCATAGACTTGTGTGTCTAAGTGGTGCAGCAGGTTGCTGACCAATTCCCCTTGAATTATGGAGGCTTCATTCTGCTCCCCATACTTGTCTTCCAGCTCAGGGGGCTGGGTACCTCCAAAACAACTGGTTCTTAGTATTGAAGACTGAGGCAAAGAAGGCATTAAGTACCTCAGCCTTTTCCTCATCCTTTGTCACTATGTGCTGCCCCCCCATCCAATAAAGGATGAAGATTCTCCTTAGCCCTCCTGTGTTGTATTTCCAGCAGAAATAGAAAACATACAGCCATTCCTGTTAGTGTTAAATTGTTATGACTTCTGAGGGTTTGTCCCAACAGTTCATTAACTTCATTGTACTCAGGCTGATTTGCCATCCTCAGCCTCCATCCAATTTTTCTTTTGAATGACAAAATTATGCTGTTAATAGTTTGTTCTCAAAATCCATAGTGTGTTCTATGCAGATGCCATTGTAGAGAGACTGGAAGTTTTTAAATAAAATGGTAGACATTCACATACTGCAGCCTTTTCAGATCCTTGAAAATGGACACACACGATTCATGTGCATTAAACAATTACGTTATTTTGACAAATACTATTTGTGATCATATAGGCCAGAACACAAAGCTTGTAGAAAGTTAAATGTAATTAATCTGTCAAATAACTTGACAAGTAGAGTTTAAAATGGCATTCTGATTCTGTATTACGTCTTTTCACTTATTTATTGATGTAAACATCACAGCACCTGTACCATCAGTGGTACCCACTGATCATACAGTGTGCACAAGCATGTGCTGTACCACCCGAGTGATCCATTGCGTTTCCAAACTAGCAAAGGTGGAGGATTCCTGGCTCTTGATTATACGCTGAGCAGTTTGTAACTCTGAAAACAGGCCATGTTTCTGAAAGATGGAGTAACAGAAAGAACAGTATTGAAAATGTACATGGATGAATTGTTCTTTCTGAGGGCAGTCATGAAATACTTAGGAATATTCAACCAGTCAGACTGCACCACTGATCTAACCATTCATAAGCTGTAATTAAGCAACACAAGCTGACAGGCAGTGTGTTTCTGTAAGCTTATTGCACATCTCAGATGCTTGTGCAATAATCAGGGTTTCAGACTGCTCTCCCCTTTTACTCTGGGCCCAGAGATTCAGAATCGATTTGACTTTCACCAGTTCCTTACCTCTGCCAGGTGCAATTATATTTCCATTCTTTGCAAACAAAAGAAAATCCCGAAATATTTAATGTTTCCTTTTTGGTCTCAGAGTCAAACTGGTTTATGTGGCAACAAAAGAAACAGTCTTGAAAGCCACTGCATGAATCTGTGACATCCAAGGGATGTAATAAGAAAGAAAGTTAAATACAGCTGGAGTTATACATCTCCCAGACCTTCAATATAAAGATGTGTTTCCAAGGAGGAATACTGCTGACATGCAATCGAACTCATGCATTTATTATTTTTTATATATATAGAGCGAGCCCTTCGTTGACAGCATCGTGTAATGCTTTATAGCAAATGTGAATTACAAGCTGTGGAAAGTAGCTTGACTACTGCATTATAGGAGCTCTGAAGTTGAGAGCTGGAATTTAGGGAGGGCATAAAAAAGGGGAAGGGGACAGCTGTGTAGCAGCTCAGGCATAGAAATCCTTTCCTGGTAGGGTCAAGCTGGGATCTGTGCTGGCAATATTCCACTTGTGATGGAAGATCTGGGAGAGAACCAAGAATCTAGATTCATGGAGATCCCTTGCTTTTTTGCCACCAAAGTAATGAGTAAGGTAAGTGTGGAGGGAATGGGTGGATCCAGACACAGGAGTGGAGCAAAATGCTGTAACCCCAAGGGAGGTTTCAAAGCACCTTAAAGCTGTGGCTCTCTGGGACCTAAGCATGGCATATCAGAAATGATGGGAAAGTCAATGATGATGGGGAATTGCCTTTGCAAACACTAGAAAGGTAGAATGGGGTACAGGTAGATTTTGGAAACAGCTAACAACAACATCAAAAAAGCCTAGGGCTTTTAAGACTTCAAAATCTCTTGCAGGTTACTTCTGGGTAGTCAGAAGCAGCAGTCAACTTGGAGAATGTTTAAGTGTGCCTCTTCACCAGCTAAAGAACACATTACTGTCCGTACTGATTTTAGGAAATATGGCTGAAAATCATCGTATAACCTTTTGTCTTCCTAGTCTTAAAAAGGACCAAGACTTATTTTCACTTCTGAAATTACTGTGGCTTGTACGCAAGACCAAATAAGTAGTTGGATTAAGTAGGATCGTGGTCTTTTTGTATTTGGTTGTTGGGTTGTTTTTTTTTCCAAGCTAACCCTTTTCCAGTCTCTAGGGGAAGAACCCAGTCATACTGAAACTCCAAAAATGTGGATGCACAATAAGTTCTAGATGAACTTGTTACTTTTATAGGGTGCTGGGTATGGCGTTATTATGTTCCTAGAGGAGCAAAGATCTTATAGTTTTGTCTGCCTTTTTTTTTTGTATAATTATTTTGCTTTGAAGACTAAGAATTAACGTAGCTAATAGAAAAAGCAGCTAGTAATACTTTGCCTTTGTGATTAAATGAATTTTCACAGGGTAAAAACTTTGAAGGTAAATAGTATAATTTCTTGAGAAAATTTGAACATCTAACAAGCATGATAGAGTATTTAGATGATTATTTGGACTTATCTTTATCAGAAAGAAAGAAGTTTCCCATATAATATTTTGACTGGGATAGTAAGCAGACCAAAGGTCTGAACACGGTATCAACAAATGCAGCCCTCATTGAGGTCTGCAAAGTAAATGCTAGAAGGGCCAATCTGTTTTAGTTATGCTTTTGAGCGTGCTTTAAATCTAATTTTAGTGCACAATAAAAATGAATGCTCTGTTTTTCAAATGCATCTGCTGAGCTTGAGTTTCCATACCAGATGGCTTTATGTTATGTTAAAACTCAACATACAGTATGCTGGTGTTCACTGGATCTGCTGAAAGTGACCTTGCATTTTTTTTTCTTGTGTGAGCACAAGATACGACATTTATTAATTTTGACAGGCAAAAATGTTGGCCTTTCTAGCTTGTTGTCGTATTTTGTTTTACCTGGTTTTAAGGGTTAGTTTTTTTACGGTCACAAGCGTGTGGTGTTTCTACTTTAAATATTGATTCAGATACAAGCTGTAACAAAATTGCATATACATATTGTACAACATATACAAAGTATATATTACTAAATACTGTGCACGAATACCATCTAGGTCTCCAGTTACGTCTCTGAATTGTGACTTTTTGAGTCTGCATCTGGCTGATGCCCATGCTTTACCTTTCATTCATCCCTGAGCTTCTTCCACCCTCGCACTCTGGCACTGCATCCATGCAAGCTCTGCCCTAACGGCGTTGCCATGCTGACATGAACCCAGCGCAGCGATGCTTTTGAATGGGAGCCAGCTGGTGTCCCTGGACCTCTGGCACCTTGACCTCAGCTTTTTCTGCAAAGGCTCTGGGGACAGAGCAGTGCCTGGAATTAGACTGTGGGTAAAGCCTGGGCTCTACCTTACAGGTGAAACCTTGATGAAAAATGGAATGTTACCATGCCATTGATGTTTGCATGATCTTTGCTCTGCAGAGTTGAATCTGTGCACAGTGTGTGCAGGGTGCTCCCTTTTTGATTGTTTTTCTTGTGTGTGCTTTAGAAAGGCAAATGACTATTCAAGCTGCATGGAACCTGTGAATTTCTAATTACATATTTATTTTCATTGTCCTGTCCTCAGAAACCTGGACCTTTTTTAAAAGCTCAGTGAAGTTATAAGCATGATGCTAAGGGCATGGGATGCTTCTGAGTGCATTTGTGAATGTGGAGCCAGTTATCTTTGCATTCCTTTGTGGCTACCAGGTGCTGATAACAATTAATTTTACTTGACCTTTAGGCACTAAGCATGCACTGCAAGAATGAAGTGCTGCTCTGTTTGGTTTCTCCTTGATTCTTCTAGTACTTGGACCATATTTCCCACCTACTAGCCATGCAGACTACCTACTGCTTGGTGATTTTGTTGATTTGAACTTAATTGTCCTGGCTGTTTATTAATCTGAAATTTTATATGGTTTCCACCCTCTTTCTCTCTCAGTTATCAACAATCATTGGTACCTTAATCCTCACACCATTTCTGAAAGATGGAAGATGTGTAATACTTTATACTGAGATTTGAGAGATAAAAGAACTCACCTGCCACCAGGTGCCCAGGAATTTACTGGGGATGGATTACCCAGATTCTAGGATAGTTTCCTAACTACTGAATCATCTGTTTTCTTTTTAGCAGCAGACTACTACTTTATATATGAATATAATGTATATAAACTAAGTATTTGGTCTGACCCCAAACTTGTTCTCTCATTATTTTTCAACTGTTTTCCACTGTTAAGTTAATGTTTACTCACAATTAAAACACTGTGATAATATTTGAGCTACTGAAAATATTCTTAGCTTAAAAATAGGTATGTTTTAGAAAGAGAAGGAACACATAAAAAATTGGGGAACAGCTATATACAGTGACTCATTACATGTTGTTCTGTCTCTCTGCATGCCAGATTTCATTAAAAATTTGGACCCAAATGCTGAATTTCCTCAATATAAAAAATAAAGTTATGTTGAAAGTCCCTATGACACCAAGAAAAGTCAGAAGCAAACGCTGAACTTAGCCCCTGAATTAATGGGTGTCTAGCAGGCTATCTGTGAGCTTCTCATATCTTCTGACATTAAACACACGTGAAACAGAGACAACAGTGATTGAGACCGACAGTCTGTTGGCTGGTTTTTGGTCATGTTTCACTGAACTCAATGTCATTTGAGAGCTTCTAACACCTTTTAGCCAGAAACTTTGTGTTAGTTTTGGCAGCAACTTGTCTTTTTCATTTTACTCCGGTACCTTATCTAGGTCATGTCACTGTTACTTATTTAGTGACTTAAAATTCACACAGAGACACGCACAATATTCTGACTGCTAACACTGCCTGCTGTGCCTTAATCTAAGGGGTCATAGGCTTAGTCATGGCGATGCACAGAGGTGGACATCTTATGTAGTTCCATTTTCTTTTCCTTGTTTTGATGTGTTATTAAACTGCTTAAAAAAGTACTGAAAGGTACATGAAGCAGTTTTCTTTGTAAGAAACCCTCACCTTCCTACAGACCACTTGTTAAATCACAGATGGAATAGTAAGAATCCCAATGGCAGGTACTGCAGAAATTCTTGTTTGTTGAGTGAAAAATGTTGATCAACCCTATAATAAGTCAGTATATGGTAATTTTATACTTAGAACAATTCAAAAGTGTGTTGGATATATTTTTTCTCCTCTCCATTATCCAAAATAAATTTTGTCCAAAACCAGTCTTGTCTACATAGCATTCTTATAGAACATGGTTTGTGCTTGTTATCCAGCATCACTCCACTTTTCTTTTTAGTCTTCAAAACCAAAGAAACTTCAATTTGTTAAACAACAGCAGTGACCATGTTCAATTTAAGCCTGGACTTGTTGGTTTTTAAGAAAACTATTGAGCACAAGTACATCTTTGTAGCAATTCTGGCAAAAAGAAAGACAAGGTAACAGGAAACATGGTTTAAATGGATTGCAGCTTTATTCACTTTATTCATCAGAAAACTACCCAGCAGTAACTCAGCTTGAATCCATATCCTGGCAGAGAGCTACAAATAGTATGTTTTGTCTTAACACTGTTGATAGAAGCTCCCCGAGGATGAGGGGGAGAAACAAGGAGGAGGTCCTCTCTTGACGGGGTTTCAGGAACCCCAGGCCTTTTCATTCACCTCCTTCAAAGGCTGCTTTTTGGTTAAGGTCCTCCAGTGTACCTTGCTGGAGAAATGTGTGTTTCTGTAAACGGTGATATGCTCAGGAAGGTGGGGGTATTACTGAGACTTAAATTCACTGCTATTTGTGCAACTGGTAAAAATGATTATGATTGTAAAATGTTGGAATTCAAAGTTCAAAATTCAAAATTTTGGGATTCATTGGTATTTTCATTTTTGCAAATGGAAAACTCTTGTAGTATTCTAACTCCTGTTTGCCTAGCTATCCCATTTCAAATGAATGATTTCATCAGTTCTCTGGCGTGTTAGAGATCCATCTACTGATGTGCTGGAGATCTGTCTACTCCAACTGTTCCCCTGTGGTGAAATTAAATGTGGTAGTTCAATGTTTTCCACAGCTACCTTGTATTTGGTTATTTTAGGTCATTCCCTCTAGAGAAACGTAGTATGTGACAAGGAATTCTTTTTTTTGTCTGCAGTACCTGGCTACTATTCTGGGTTTGATGTCAGATATGGCAAGGCTTTTTTGATTCAATGGAGTAAGAAAATCTGGGGAATGAAATTGTCACTCACCTCCCTCACCCCAGTAAGTGGTCGAAAGAGGAGAGGGGGAAGGTGAGGCCCTGCGTCACCTGGTGATATGGCACAGCCATACAAAAGTGACGTCAGAGTTGGCTCAGAGCTCCTCATCAGCGTGATCAGAATTGAGTTTTGGAGCCATGTGACTGAGGGGAAGCCATGGGAAGGAGGGAGCTAGGGGATGGATGGATCTATGAGGCAGCTTGCTTGGAAGAGTTTCCTGCTGGCTGCAGTGCCTGGGTAGATGGGAGGTGTAGCAGAATGATTGGTGGTGTAGAGATAAACCACTTCTCCAGCAGTTAATGACTGCCTGAAGCTGTAATTGTTTTCAGTGACAGCATCTGTGGTCTTCTGGGGGACTGGAGTGGGCAAAGTCACCAACAGAGCCATTACAATTTTGCAGCTCACTGGAAATTGCTGTCTAGGGCTGTGCTTGGCCCTGCATGGCTGAGTGGTCACTCTGGGGCCTCTGAAAGGCTCCTGGCTGGCAATGCAAACTTCCCCTGAAGTGTGCGTAGGAACTAGTCAGTCTTTTATATTGATTCCAGTAGACAGACAAGCAAGAGAAAAAGGTGTATAATTGTGATTTTAATTGACGTTTGTCATCATCTGCTACTTGCAGCCTTAAATGAGCTTCTTGTGGAGGCATTCAGCTCTGTGTCTAAAACACTCCTGTTAGGTACCCTTTGGAGATCTTGTGTTGATTCAGGGTCAATTTAATTGATTCAATCAATTTTTTTTCTTGTATGACACAGAAAACAATTTTAGTCTATATTTTTAAAATTAGACTTAGTGGTTTTTACTTTTTTATATGCTCTGGTGTTATTGAATTATTATCTGTTTTACCATACTTTTCCCAGTATTTATGAAAGATTGTCTATCATTGAATGCATAATAGTAATTAATATGTAATGTGGATTCTGAAAACTTCCATGCATGGTTATGAAACATAAAAAGTCATCTTATTATTGATGTGTTACTATTAATATTGATGTCATAACACAGTGTTGTATCAATCGTAATAAATTGCTCAGATAAGGGAAGTAAACAGTAAATGTTCCCGGTAAAGTAATTCAAACCTTACATACAGAACAGCAGTGGGCAAAGTCAAGCAAGGAGACTTTACAATGGCATTTTACTGAATAACTAAAATTTTATTGACTTATGTTCCGCATGATGGTGCATTAAGCAGTCCCCCACACCCTAATTCCTTTCTCAATGTCAGCAGGAATGACCTGCAATTCCCATCAAATTATGTTTCCTTGGTACTGTATCTTTCAGTCTTTGTGTTGCTTTTAGACATTACCACTTTTTTTTTTTTCCTTCCTCAAACCCATCTCTAGACTTAAGGATTTTCTTTAGAAAAGTTTAGAGGAGTTTTTTAATGCATTTTGGGAAACAAAACTTTTCACGGGATTTGCTTCCATTTCACTCTTCTTTGGAAATGTGTGTTTTCTATATAACACTTCATATTGATAATAAAAGGACTCCTACCTATCTGTAGACATTTTTACCGTAAACTAGACTTTGGAAAGTATTGATTCATTTCCCCAAACCACAATTGAGCTGAACAATGACAATATGCTGGGTCGTTTGACCGCACCAGCACTTTGAAAACTGCTGATGTGAGGGCTCAGAATTTGTCTTTTAAGGGAGTGTTTTTCAGATTCTTTTATGGTTCTTATACAACCCATACCACAATAGCATAATACACATCCAGGCTGGTACTCAAGTACCCGCAGTCAATGCAGACAGTATCTTATGTTTTTAAGTTCAGGTTGCTTTCAAGCGTGCTCTGGAAGTTTCAGCAGGAGCAGGAATATAATGCTGGTATCCTGAGTGTGTGCTCTGCTTGTTAGGCCTAAAATGAGTGGTGGTTTTCCTGCTACTGGCTTAATTTGAAGGAAAATGTTTGATTATGCAACCAGTTGTAGATGCTCAAACATCCTGCTCTGGTAATCTATGTGAAAATACAGTATGAAAATTTGCAAAACTGGGATTTAGGCCTGTGAATCATTCCTTCCTCCTAGGTGAGGTAAGGACATAATCTAAGGAGTTGTTTGGAATTGGAAACTCACTGTTGTGTGGTTCTTTTTTTTCCTTTCTCCAAACAGATGCATTGAGAGGGCTTTTCTCAGAAGGCAGTACTGATGACAGCTGTTCCCACACCGATCCTAGAAGTGAGGAGGTACAGTGCTGTCCTGAGTCATCCAGACACATGGCCAGTTGTAACTACACTGAGGAGCTGCATTTAGTTGGATTTCCTTCTCCTTATATGTATACTAAAGCAGTCCTTTTACCCAGTTTCACCCTGAAAACGTTAAGTTTGGTCTAGCAAGGTAAAAATTATCAATTATGACATTAGAAAGAATTTTGCAAAAATAACGGCAACATGTATTTGCTTCTACCTGACACTGATTCTCTTCTCATCTATCAGAATTCTTACAGCATGTCTCTAACCGTGGGACTGCGAAAATAAGTCACACAGCCACATTTCACCTCCCTTGCAGAAATGAGCTGCAAGGCAAAGATTATGAACTTTGGTGCTTGGTACTCTGATGTCAACTTGAGGGCATGTAGCGTAACAGCCTGCAGAGCTACCTCTTCCTTTCTGGAACTTTGCTTCTTCTTTGGGCTTCTGGAATTGTATCCATACTTTCATACCTTCCTCTGGAATGTTTGCTAATACAGTCATTTTTTGTTCATTTTTGCATCCCTGACTGCTAGTGACTATGTCACTAGAACACAGACACTGAGCAAGGCAAATGTACGTATGGGGCTCAGATGCTCAAGCAGAGGAGCCATAAGTTATAATCCTGTTCAGATTGTCAATGTTCCCAGTTTTTTGGTCTGGATATTGCTCGTGATATGGTTGTGGCTAACTTTATTGCAGTGTTTAATCAAACCTTGTGTTGTGGGTACTATCCTTTTGCTAGGTCCAAACTCTTTCCCCTAGTACTCTTAAATCTCTTTATTCTTATGTGGTCCCTTTTCTCTCTTCCTGCCCTGAAGTTCTGCAATTATTTTTCTCCTTTCTTTATGTTTCTTCTCTTTTCAAAGGCTTTCTTGTTCTTTTTGCCTTCAGTATCCATTTCTAAACTTGACACTGAACTTTTGAGGATACTGCTGGTGACTTTTGCAAGGGTTTTCTGTTTAACACCCAGTAACTCCATGCTACAGTTGCTGGAAGCACTTCTGGTCTAGGCACCTTGGTTTGGACTGTCATAATACCTCCCCTGGCAAAAGTATCAAAGACACAACAGAGGACCCTTTCAAAGTTCACTTCTATAGTGAAAATTTGATACATGAAATAGGACAGGCTTGAGATTTTCTTGCACAAATTGTTCCTTCCAAATTAGAGATATCATCCTTATTAGGTTGTTTAAAAAGGGCAAGGCTTATAATTTTTTTTTTCCACAGATTTTATTTATGAATGAGGTCTAGTTAAATTCCCATTTTCTTCCTGTTGCTGAAAAGGATGTTTCTAGCACTTTTAAAGTAGTTTGGAGGTTAGACAAAGTGGAAGATATTGAGTAAACTTTATTGCCTCAGGATAGGAATGATTATATTTCCTCTTGAGTCATTTTATTTTTGAGTAGCCATTCTGTTCACTTAGATTGTGATATTTTCAAGGACATTTTCAAGAAGCAGCGTGTACTCTTGAAGGCAAAATTCATTTCAGATGTTCTATCACAACATGCAACTGCAAATGGCCAGACTTCTCTTACAGTTGGTCTCCTGCAAGCACTTTGGCCTTTAACACATCCTACCCAGTACCTGAGTGCATGCCAAAGAGATTGTCCATGCACAGTACATACACAGAAATAGTTGTAACCTGCATAAACACTGTGAAAATAAGATGCAGTGCCAGTGGAAGATGCAACTTTCAATTGTTTACCAAATGGATTCCACATTTTAAAGTGTTTGAAGCAGGGAATACCACAGCAGGTCTTTAATCTTTCCTGTGGTGGTTGATCTCTGTAGTGTCATGATAAAAGACAGTATATGACAAGAGTAAATATAGCCCTAAAAAGATTTGCCTATTTCTCTTCCTTGTTTGTAATTTGTATTAGTGTAATTTTTGGACATTCTTTCTGTGTTAATGTTATTTTTCCTTGTAGTCTTGCTAGTTTAATTTAAAGAAGTGATTTAGAAAACAAAGGCAAGATAGTCTGGTGAATAATTGCTAAAATATGTGATATGTGTTGAAAAAGTCTGAGCTCCTTAGGCAAGTATTTTCAGCTGACCTCTAAAAAGAACCTTTGCAGGTGCATGTATTTGAATTTGAAAAGACCAACATTTGCATATGCATATCACATAGCTGTGTTTGCATGGTGTAGCTGGATGAGCAATTGAGTACTCTGTGTGCAGCAATAGTAATTTTTGTGCAAAAATGATCTGGTGGTGGCTGTGGTGGCTGTTTCACCCCTCTTTTCTTTTATGTTAGTTTTGTGATGCTGTGCCTGACAGTGGTTACTTTCTGTGACAAAGATAAGAGACAGATTTTCACAGCTAAGCATTTGCAGAAATAGGTGGACATTAGAATCTTTGACTCTGAAATCTCCAAACAGTAATGTATTTGGTTTTTATTTAAATTCATAGATAGTAATGTAGCTCAACAATAGATTTTCATTAAACATAAAATTGCAAAATCCATGTTTTTATCATTCTTGTGCAGTACTGCTACTGAAAAATGTAGACCAAAGATTACAAATATTTAGAAAAAATCTTCCAGGGGTTCAACATTTAATGTGAAGTGCAAAATCTAATAGAACCAAACTGGCATATTTTAAAAATTAATAAGCTGTGCTTTGTCTGATGCTGCCTGCTTTCCCATCTCTGCCTGTTGATAGAAATTACCCAGTTCTGTCCTTAAACCTATAGAGGATAATTTGGATGCAGAGGCTGACTCCTTTTGGTCTTAGAAGTTTAGCTTGGATTTTTTAACGTTCTATCCCTAAAAGGACATAGACACATAAATCCCAACGGTCTCGTTGGGCACTTATACTGAAGATAATGACACTCCTCTCCCTGACCTTTGATAGACTACCTTAACTTGTTCATGCCTGAAATTCTTATGATTCACCCACAGAGTCCCCTAAGGGTTAAAAATTTGGTTTCTGGGCATGCAGAGCTCCTTGGTCTTGATACTGCAGAAAAAATAGAAACTAAGATCATACAGTTGCACCAGGATGAACAGACAGGATATGCACATATCCACAAACATGCCTTGGTCCGATAGGATTTCCCAAGCAAGATGAGATTAAACAGATTTCAGAAAAAAAATAATTAGCTAGGAAGGGTTACGGTGGCTTCCCTAATGAAGAGCTTAGCAGCCAGAATAGGCAGCCAGCAGCATGCAGGAGACAGAAGCTCATTTCTTACCTTCTTGCAGGCATTCAAATTCCCTCTTTTCATCAGGAGTTTGGGCAGTCCCACAGGTGGGTAATGGCTTTGCTCAACTCCTCTATCTGACCAGATCAACGCTCTCCAGGAAGCAGTAGGCCACTCTTGGAGGGAGAGATGTTAGGCAAGAGAGAGACCAAGTGAGATGTTAATCTGGGGTTTGTGCCAGAGAGAAATACAGCAAAAATAAGCCTAAATTACTAGCCTAATATTAGAGCAATCACTGGGAACGATTAGGTTCTGGAACTTTCACTAGTCACTGTGCCAGTGATTAGGTAAAATCAATAAATAGTCATGGGAGTTTTTGTCTCCCCCTCTTGGGTACAGACTTTCTCCATCAGGACAGACGTTTGTTTCCTGCCTTTGGAAATGAGAGTGATCAGGCAAATGATCCACAAAAGAAGCCGTTATTAGCTAGCTGACCATCATTGTTCAGGTGTAGCAGAAAGAAACTGGGTACGCTTCTGTCTGAACCGTGACTGCTGGTGGAGGCAGTCAAAATAAAAATCTAAGGCGTGTTAGTTGCCGATGTAGTTACAGGAGGTGACTGGGGGTTTGTGCTTGCGAATGCTTATGAAAAACTGATTAATTGATTAATGGGAGCCAGGGTATGCCCTGTTCTGAGCCCAGCTTTTACAACCCTAGTGAATCAAACCAGGCAGATCTATATCATGCAAATAGAAATGTCCCAGGTTCAGTTTTCTGAATATATATTTGGTTAGCCTGGCAGGAAAGGTGAATTATAGCTGCAGCAAATCGGACCTACAGATACTTGGTAAACTGAGTCCTGAGGTGTAGGAGCTATGTGATGTTAAAGGAATAAATTTCAGTCCCCAAATGTAAAGAAGAGAATTATCAAAGAAAGACCCTCGACTGATTCTCTTCTCATACACATCACTTCTGGGTTACATCCATATTTTTCTCCAGGAAGAGCAATATGGCTTGTTCCCTTCACTATATCAACAGAGACGTGTTCCAACTACAGAAGGAATAATGAAAAGCACTAATTTATATATTCATTCTTTTGTGGTTTTTTTATATTCTGTACAATCATATTGTGTTTTAAGATTTAATTCTGATTAATTTTAGCCTTAATTTTTGCAAGCTGCAGAACTACTGTGACGCTGCAAGCAGTGTGGTGATTTACCAAGAGCATAGGAGGTATTTTTTCTTGCTTGTAGTGTGAATTCAGGTTTTTTCGTACAGAGCTTTTCCTTCTGTCTTTCCAGCTTCTGATGTATGTGGGTTTCCATCAGGTCTGCAGATATTCAAACACCTGGGGTTTGGTTTCTGCACTGGTGCAGTCGCTAAGTTTCAGTGTGGCCATCCCCATGAGGTATTAAAGCAGAAGTGGTGGTTCTTTCAGAATTTTCTGTGTAATGGAGAAGATAATGTGCATTTATTAGAAATGTAACTTTTTTCCATTGCAAACACTCATCTGCATTGGGAAGTAAATATTACAAGGTGTTTTGAGATCCTGACAGAACTGGAACGTCATGCAAAGCGTTTTGATATCTCACTTAACCAAATAGCCTGGAATCACTGTGCAGGGCTAAGCCAGCTTAATCAAAAGCAGAATGAGTGACCCTTTTATTAGAGATTGTTGACCTAATGAAATAGTTCTTGAATTAATGATTGTGATCACGATTATATGTATCTGAAAATAAGAATTCATTAAATATTTGTGTGTTGAGCTCACAGGCAATGGACATATGTTTATTGCTGGCTAATTAACTACAACCCAATATATCTACTAATGGTATCTTTTCTCCTGTGCGGTAGTATTAATCTTTCTTTGCCCTTGCTTTTATTTGTCCTTTTAGCCATTCAACAATATTGTCAGGAGAAACCGACACTGATATAGAGGAAGCATTCACTCTAATCTGAATTGGAAAGGACAGGGGGAAGGGAGACGTGCCAAAAGACTACTTTGCCTGGCTTTTAGTGCAAGTCAAAGCTGAAGGAGGTCTTCTAGAGTCCTTCTCCACTCACACTTGCTCTGATGGTTCTTCCCTGTCGCACTCCAATCTGATATCTGGCCAACAGTCTGTGTTTCTGGCTCCATTTAGGTCTCTTTCTGCATTTCATTTTCATCATTTTATGGAGAGAAATTTTGTGAAATATCTGTTTCTGGAAGTGTTTAAGAGCGGGTAAGGTGCATTTCTACCAGGAATGATGTAAGTATGGTGGAAGGTGCAGTAATGATGGGTTTAGATAATCTCCTAATTTCATGATTTGGTCATTCAACCTCATTTGACATGTACTGACTCCCATATTGCTTAGATATTTGTCAATCATTTCCTAAGCCAAGGCTCTGAAGAGAGCAGTTGTTTTCAGGGATTAAGTTAGACTTTATTCCAGGGTGCTTGATGAGTTTTAAGACTTCCCCTACCCTCCTCCACCAGATGTGGAAAGGAAGAAGAGAGAAAGCACAGTCAATTAGTTTCATATGTAGCTTCTGTCTTAGTGAATTATTGTATGTTGGTCTTTTTATTTCTATTATTTAATTCAGTTTGTAACCATGCATAATTATGATATAATGAACTGAAAAATATAAAATGTTAATGAAAAAAAAATATTTCCAAGTCCTTCTGAGTATATGCATTCCTAGTCTAAGTTGTTAGTAAATTGTGTAAGTATTGAGTAATTTGAATTAAAAAATCAGGAAGTGTTGAATTTGCAGAGTTACCCGTTATATGCATGCAGCGTATTTTTTTATCAGTACTTTTCTTTATACAAAAGGAAAATGTTGATTAGCATTCCCATGGTGGTTTTTTATGCACTTATTCATTCCTTGCACAAAGGCAATAATCTGATCTGGAGCATCAGACTGGTCCCACAGTGGCTCATTCTGTGCCTGTACTGAACTTGCCGACTTCAGTGGAAACTGCATAATAGGTGTTGAATTTCCTCACTATGAAGCACTTCCCAGAGTAATACACATTTACCTTTTAGAGGAGGTGATCAATTAAACAAACAAGGTACTGGAAAAACTGACTATCCTGATAGTTCAACAGAGATTGAGGTCTTCATCACAAACACTGATTTACAGGTGCAGTTACATGGGGAGAAGATGGACAACCCATGTCATTCCTTGTACCTCAAACAGACTTGCACATCTCCATAGCATCCTCTCCATCAAAGGATTTTTCCTTCATGCTGGAAGACAAAATGTTATTTGTATCACAGAAATGAATCACTTAAATATTTTCATCATTTTTATAGGAAGGAAATGTTTCCTTTTCCTGCAGACCAGATTTCTCTTTCACTGTTATTCATACAAGATAGATACAGTAGTCAGGCACGATATTTAAAAATGAAACACAACCCTTTCTTGAAAAAAACTCAGCCATTGGGTGAAATGCATGTGCATGTACATAGCTTGATGAATTATGTTGAGATACATAAATGTATATACATAAAACATATAAATACATAAAATTAGGTTGAGATGCATAAAATATAACTTCTGTGTGTCATCTTGATCTTCCCTTGTCCTCTTCCTGAGGTCATGTCACCTTTTCTCATAGTATCTGTGGCTTTGCTATCTTGTATTCCTTCCTTATGAACTGAAAGCAAAAGGTTTGCACATTGTTTTTTATGCTGAGGGCTTGCCTGAGGTGACCACATATCATCTATCATCTTACAAAGAATTAAGTCACTAGTTAAGTGATGCTTTTTTATATGGGGATGAATATAGGACTCATGCACACGCCCACTGAAATAACTAAGAGTTGAACACAAGTAGGACAGAATTTGACCAACGTTCTCTGTGGAAACATCTCCCTTCAAAGAAATTAATGTACAAAAGTTCTGTCTCAGAATGACCATGTAAAATAAGACAACATTGTTTTAGCAGGGCTGTTTACATTGCCCTTAAAATACTGTTGAAAAAGGATTAGAGTGGTGTCCATACTGCATTCTCACTTTCTATAAAAATCTGAATTTCATTCATAGAGAGACTTGGACAACAGGAAAAGGGAAACATTTTTTTTTTAGTAACTTTGAGACTAGAGTGGATGACAATATAAGAGATAAGGATGCAAATACTTTACCTTGGAAAAAAACCCCCAAAACAACCATAGCTAAATGTGTGATTGAAGTGACCATGAATTGCCATCATTATGATATTGCTGACACAATACTGATCCCAAAATTCCTTTAAAAAATCTTTCAGCATTTGACTGATTGTGGTGCTAATAATAGGATGCTGCTGCAGTTTTATTGTCAGGGTTGTTCTTGGGCTTGACATTTTCTTTATCAATCTGTTAATGAAAATAATGCTTATGTAAGGTATTACTATGAATTCCTGGTTCAGAGCCAGAGATGGTGGCAATGATATTCTGTAGCATAGCATGTTACAGAATAGTTTTGTTTAGTTTCTTTTGTAAGTGAGCACTGGAGAGAGAAATATTTGGGTAGTAGAGTCGGGGTTTTTTTGGTTTTTGTTTTTTTTAATTGTTCTGAAGCAAGCAGTGAGGCCACTCAAATTGTCTTTCAAATTTGAAAAACATCAGCATAAAAAAGTGAAAGAAAGCTAGGAAATTCAATGTTTGATATAATTCCATTGCCCTTTTCAAACTGGAGGTCCCTTTCTACCTTTCTAACATCTTTAAAA
The DNA here is from genome assembly GCF_015220075.1 of Falco rusticolus. Taxonomy (NCBI): domain Eukaryota; kingdom Metazoa; phylum Chordata; class Aves; order Falconiformes; family Falconidae; genus Falco; species Falco rusticolus. Next base: position 26,040,001 of record NC_051199.1, read on the forward strand.
TATAAACATGTATTGGTCTTTGCAGCTGTGGCTGTGCTTGTGAAATCTTGGGAGGAAAGCAAATAGATTGCTGTTAAATTCCTAATCTGTATTAGTGCTGGATATGTTATATTTCTCAAAATAAGTCCAAGCTCCATGTTGTATGCCCACATGAACATTATTTCCTGGACTACTACTATTTTTTTTTTTTTTTTTAATCCTAAATTTAGGCGTATTATAGCAGGATTTTGTTCCCTCGTTCTGTAGGAACTGGAAGGATTAGAAGAGGCATGTGCTTATGGTGCTCTACTATTTGTCCCTGCCAGATGATTCCTGAAGTCTTCTTCTGGGAGAGTGCAGCTATGTTTCAACTGCTTTGCAGGCAGATTGTAAACTGGCAATCTAGGTCATTGTAAATACAAAATAAAACAGCTGCCAATAAAACTGAAATAATTCAGTATTCCCAGTAGGTGCAAGCAAAGAAACAAAACTAAGATATTTGCACTGACAGCTGACATTGCCTTCTCGGTTTATGGTGCTGTGTTCTTCCACTCACCAAACACCCTCAGGTGTTGCAAGGACAAAGAAAAAATATGGACATAGTGTAGGAAAGTTTCAGATTCTGTGACACTTATGTTGCAAAGGACCTTACTTTGCAACTAAGCACCTGGCTTTGAGTTGATGTATTTGCAGGATAAATTGTTGCCAAAGGTGACTAAGGGCAGCAAAATTAGAAATGAGGCTCATTTTGAAAGAGGCACAAGGTTTGCAGTGTCATTTGGCAGCAGAAAGTACCGATACCATTCTGAGCTCCATTAACATCTGCAGGATGTAAAAGATCCGTTAGGTATTTAGCTTTTTAAAAACAAATCTTATGACCACATGCTAGAAGCTGCATTCATCTCTAGTCATGTTATCACCAGACAAAAATATAAATACACAGACTGTTCAGCAAAGATAATTAAAGGTTTAGAAATACTAACTTATGTGGGCTAAAAACCTTTTTAAGCATAGCTTCATTAAATGATGGCTGAGTGGTGAAGCATGCTAAACAAACATTTATAGACACTGTTGTGCTAGCTTACAGGTTTCCAAGCTGATTTGTGGGTTTTTTAAAACCGTCTTGCTGTGTTTCTAACATTTCATTTTGTTGGAAAAGTCTCTCACAGGTAGATCATTATTTATATGAAGACAGGAAAATTTTAAAGGGAGGATAGGTTGTCTCAAAAATGAACCTTTGTGTAAAACCTGACAAGGATAGCTGAAATTGCCTGCTGCCTCTTTGCACAACGTAAAAGAAAGCACACACATGCATACAAAGGTAGCCAAGGACAAAGAACAGAGTTTGCAGAATGAGAAGAGGTTAAGCAAATGTAAGCCAGGTCAGCATGACTTGGGAAGTAATTCCAGACTTGAAGTGATTCACTGGAAACGTTCAGTTTCTTACAAATTTTATTGTGAGAATAATCTTTTAGTTTAAGCAGTCTGAGAAAATCAACTCTGATTTGCGATGTTCCTTTAGGTGTTTTGCGGTTCTTCACTCTAGAAGCCACTCTTTCTGACCTTAACCTTTGGAATTTGGCCCTAGGTTTTTTTTTTTTCTGCAGACATTACCTTTAGTTTGTCAGTCCCACAAATTATAATGCTAAGTGGGACTCTAAACATTTGTCAGTGTCATCAAACACTGCTTAATTTACCCTCATTGCTCTGGGATTGCTGACTAAGTCAGAATAATACCTGTGAGGACTGATGGCGGTTTTGGTGGTACAAGGTTGCTATCTGTCTACGATAAAATAACAACTGCCATACTGTGATGTGCTTTGTCCGGCAGAAAAGCAGTGTGAATACGGCGTTTTGCTGTATTGCTGATGTTAGATGTCGGGACTGTGCTTTCTACAGCCCTAGTGAATGGATTCTCAGACATTTCTCACAACAAGCATCTCCTGGCTGTGCCAGATCTGGGACTTTGGTTTATGATGATGATATTCTGCTGTCATGGGAGGTGACATGATTTCCCCACTGGGGTAATGTTAGGTTCATAATCTGATTTATAATAAGAACAAAATTTAATTTATGGGACTATCTTATGGATTTTCTGAGTTTTATAAGGTCCGAACTTCAGCATTCTCTGCCTCTGATGTTTTCATTGACCTGATTCTTGGCCTGATTCTCATTAAAAATACTGCACGCGAGGAGTAACTCTTCACACTTAGGAATAAGAAGAGGTCTCGCTAAGAAAGCCAAATCTCTATTTTGTTTTCACTGTAATTTAGAGAATTGAAGACCTGTTCTGACAGATTTCTGACAACAAAAATAATCTGGTGACATGCCATGGACTTCATTGGAGTCAGTTCTGAGAGAAGGCCCAGAAATTCTGTTTTTAAAAAAACCCCAAACATATATTTTGAGTAGACTTCATTGCTTCTTAGACAGTTTTATTCATTTTACTTGCCAAGTTTCTCTCACAGCTAGATTAAGATAAACTTTAGCAGTTTTCTTTTCTACTCCTTCAGTCATGAGCCTGTGGGAGAAGTACACGGCTTTAGAGGACGGCCTGAATAATTTCAAACCCAGGCATGGCTGATGTTAATGCTGCTTTCATTAAAACTGTATTCAGGCACAACAGCGCACACATTTGTAAAACAGTGAAAAGGTAAACAGTCGCAGCCATGTGTATTTTACACCATATAAATCCTAGAGGTTTGAAAGGAACATCATGTAACCAACTTTGGTCAAATAAACTGATAGCATTTCAGACTAAAATAGTCTGGCGTTACTTGCAGAAAAATAAGGATTATGAGAAAGCTCTGGAGAGCAAGAAAAAACAAACCTTTTTTTCTACAGAAAGAGATTCTTTTTATTGTGGTTTAGTGTCTTAAACACCGATTCTCCTTTTGCCTGCCTTTGTCCAGTGGCCTTGCTTGATGTTCTAGAGGCATACTGAAAAATAAATGAACAAATGAGTCCTCGTGAAGACCTACTTGAAAAGATGTGTTGTTATGCCTTATCTGCTCTCCCTTGTACAAAAGTGGATCCAGATTTCACTGGAGTGAGTAGAAGGATTTTTGTTGGCAGCAGTTTGCTTTCAGATGAGACAATTCATAAGATACAAAGGTTCAAATCCAATATTGTGAGTGAAACTTATTCACAGTGGAAATTTATTACTGAGTTCAGAGAGACCAGAACATTACCATACAGATTTCTATATATTTCTGTTAGCATTGACATTATTTCCACATATGGTTTATTGAAATCAGCAAACTCTGTTGTTGCAAATGAACCCCAGGAGATGCAGCTTAAGTCCATACTTACCTGCGTGTCACACAAGGCCTTTTTGTAAGTTTACTGTGGTGATCTATGTAAAAAAAAAAGTTCATAAAACAGCGAGCAGAACACTGTTCTAGGGAATGAGATGTCTAGTTTCTGTTCCAAACTCTGCCAGTGTGACCTTGCACAGCCACTTCTCTGTGTTTCAGCATCCACAACTATAAAATGTGAGTAATGAGGTTATAAATGCATCATTTTTATTGAGTAATGATGTTGCATGCTTCTGTTTTGTCCTTTACTTCTGTTTGCTGTGTAGTTTAATGGTTGCTGGTAAAAAGCATGCAAGTAGTTAATTACATTTCAGGGTTCTCAATCTTCAGTTCATTGCAACTTATGTATTTATTTGTATCTGTACAAAGATGATATTAATCATTTGGAAACTGCTACAGCCAAGTTAGCTAATGGAGAAAGCCAAATGCTTTTGCAGGCTGCAGCTGCAAGGCAGCACAAGAGAATTGGATTTGAAGCATCAGAAATTTTTCTAGAATGCGTTCCTCTAAAACCAACTGTCCATCCCACAGCCTACCTGCCTTATAGAACTGTATGCAGTAAAATTAATCTCCTTTCTCTTTAAGCAATTTGCAAATTTAAAACCATTTTTTATGGTTGTCCTTCTATATTCAAATTATTCTTGTTCACTTATTACTGTTTCATCTAGCTTCTTAATTTTTTCTTTTAACCAATATAGATAAATAGAAGTCACTACCAGAAGGTTTCCAGTGTACAAACTCTACAGATTTGGTTTTGGGTGGGTTCTTTTTTTTTTTTTTTCCTTTGAAGTTGAAAACAAGTGACAATTAAATGCCACGTCTCTGAAACTATATTGCCAATTGGAATAAAGTTCATGATGATAGTGTAGTAGTAAAATTGTACAGGTTATGCTACTATGTTGTATATTGTCTGGGTCTTTCTTTGAACATCTAATGAATAGAAAACAGCAAGAAACCAAGATTACAGATCTGCCGTAATGCAGACAATTTGTTTGATGCTGAATATGTTATCTATATGAAAACAAGGTCTGCTGTGCCCATTCTAGTAATGAATGAAATTTTAAAGTGTCCAAGTGTGTTTCAGAATGATTTTGTGGTGCAGTAATTAAGATAAAAGAGGAAGCCTTTTCTTCCCATTAAAAACTTTGTTAATGCACATCATCAAAGTGTTTGTGATAGTGGATTTAGCTACACTTTTGTATTCCAAATTACAAAATTTTTCTGAAATATGTTAAAAATATTTAATAGAAGTTTCACATGAAATTGCTTTAATGGTATTTGTAAAACTTTCAGTATTTCTTTGAAAACTGTTTCATCTTCTCAGTTTCTTCTATTCATTGTTAGATACCTGTGGAGTTTAATAGCACTATACCTTTTGTCAACTTTACTCTTAACAGGGACTATCCTAAGTCTTTTTTTTATCTCTGTTGCACCTCCTGTGAAGAAAAACTTGTATTTCTTTATAGGAAACAAATACATGCATTGTGTTTATCATCCAAAAGAGCTTGTGGCTTCTACCTAAATTGCTGGTGCAGTGTTTTTGAAGTACTGCTGGATGTTTGAGTGTCTCCTTGCTAGTGGACAGATACAGAGTTTGAGAGCAGGCGTGGTCTGACTCAGTTTGCAAGCCTGTGGTGGCCTTAGACATTGCCATTTGAAGGCTGCAAAACCTGCAAGAGATCTTGGTGGATCTCTCAGTGGCGAACACTGCAGGAGCTCTGCTAAGCTTGTCTCATCGTGTTTTATAACAATGATATTTTTAATTCTGTAAAATCTTAGCTTTAAACTATTCTGTCTCCCTCATCTATTTTAGTCATTCTTTAACTAAAAGTCTTTGATTTTAGTCATTTAATCACAGTTTGCCTCAGGCAAGCCGTGTGTCTTCCCCTGAATGGCCATTTGTTTCTGCAGTTCTAGAGTGTCGTAATAAGGAAACCAGAGAATTTTAAAGATATTAAAAGATGTCTTTGTAAGATCTCATGCAGTATGAAATTCCTTCATTTATATAAATGGGAATGTTCAGTTTTTGAGACATTTCCATTTATGTGTACAACACAGGTAGGTAGACTGCTGAGTGTGAGGAGCTGACAACGTCATCAGTACTGCAGCAATCGTCTAAGATACAAAAGGGTGTAAACTTTCAAGGTAAAATACAACTTCTATTAGGTCAATGGACTCATGTCCATGTGTCTGAGATCTAGTGCATTTTTTTCAGCTTTATCAAATAATCTAATACAAGCTGTTGCCCCTGCCGTGCCCCTTTGTTGTGTGTTGTGCGTTCATCTCAGGGATGTTAGTTTATCTACACATTTTTATATGGACATCTTTTTTATGGTAATTTTTACAGATTTTTGGAGAAGAGGTTTAAAGGGAAGGGAGAGAACAAAGAAAGTAAACCCAATAAGCAGCGATCACAGTTGCTGTAATAAAAAAAAAAAAACAAAACCCAACACCAAAACAAACCAACCACTATTATTTGTATTAAAATACTGCATCAAAAATCCAACGCAGTCTGAACATTTGTGGTACTAAGAACTTCACAGGTAGTTACAGATAATTGCTGCTTCAAAGGAATTACGTGCAGAAGGCAACGTTACAAACGTAAGCTGCATTTCCCCAAGGTTGCAGAGCTGGGTTTGGTGGTGATGTGAGGGGCTGCTGTGGGGTCTCCGAGCAGACAACGCACAAGACTGAAAACAATTACTTCTAGGAAACCGGTTTGTTGCATTTAAGCACTTTACTGTGATGCAGTTTAATATTATAATTTTGACAGCCTGTTTTTTGTTCTCTGCTTTTGTGTTTTTTAGTGTTCTGTGCTTTTTAGTGATTGTGGCTTTAGTTAAACTAAATTTTAACCTTACAATACCTCAGGTATACTAAGTAGACACTCTCAAAGGCTTTCATGATGAAGGAGTTGTGTATTTTACAGAGAAAAAGCAAGAGCAAAAACTTTCTGGATACAGTTTTATGTAGAAAATACTAAGAATTAGTATGGTGGATAAAAGGAAAGATCATAGCCAAAAGTAGACTTTCTAGTCCTGGACTGTTAAAGCAAGTGGTGCCATTGTCCAGCACCTGTCAAGATTTCCTTAAATGACTGCAACTGTAGCATATATGATTCGGTGCAGAAGGGCAGGGCTGTGCTGGGGGAGGAGGCCGCTGTCCCCTCACAGCCAGCCCTGTCATGGCCGAAGGCATCGGTCTCCCGCCACAACCCCAGCCGATCAGCGCTGCCGAGCAGGCGCCGCTGCCCAGCCTGCTGGGGAAGGGGCTGCCTCGCTGAGGCGCGCGGCTGTGAGGGGGCACAGAATAAGGAGATGTGAGGGAAAAAAGTGAAGGGACTTGTCTGGAGAAACAAAAAGGTTGGAAGCACATGAAGGGGACATCACTGGGGATGTGGCGGGAGGTACGGCCTTGGAGGGAGGTGCCTGGGGCTGTCCCTGAGGGGGGCTTGGGCAGAGTGAACAAGGAAGGCCTTTCAGGTCTCCCCAGTGACAGTGGTCAAGCAAGCCTACAGAAGCGGGAGTCCTCAGAGCATGACCACTTAAAGTGAAATTAAATGGACACCGACAGTTACTGCCGCAGGGAGGTGTTGCTGCAGTGGCTACAGCCATGCTGGGAAACTGGAGCGGCTGGGATACAGCTGATGGCTCAGAGGAGAGCATTGCTGAGGGACAGGTGGGCCTGTGCCACTTGTACACGCTGCCCTACGCAAAGGAGCATGGCGTCAGGATCAGCTGGTGGATGTATCTGTGGAAAAATGGTCCGACTCAGTTCCTCCTGCCAATGAGGCATTCCTGTGGAGGGACTGGGAAGAAGAAAGTAATGAACTGCAGCTGGCTGGGCTGTGGGAGTGTGTTTGTAAGCAAGGAGGAAGAACCTGAAAAGGTAGTGATCAATAATGCTGTGTCTGGGCAGCTGGGCACAGTTACTGATGCCACTTGGGCATCACCTGCTAAGCTGTCTAGACATCCTATTGATCAAGGAATGACATATTTACGATGTTATGTACCATAATGGGGTAGAGCACATGGAGAACAGGTGTGAGATGAGCAGCAGGGCTAAGGATGAAGTAAAGAGTCCAGTAGTATGATCAGCCTTGAAAAAATTGTCAAGAAATGCTGAAAATTTTCTATGCCCCTACACCAGGAGTTACAGATGTTCCTGAAAAAAAAAAGGGGGAGGTTATGCTAGAAGGGAGCTAATAACTCTGTTTTAAATTTCTAGCTATATTGAGAAACTGTTTCCAGTTGCTTCCAACATGTTCTGGATTCAACTCATGATCTTAATGATGAAGGACACAACAACGCATTAACAATCTTCTGCGCCATACAGTTCTCCTGAGAGCCTGTTTCAGTAAGTTGGTTGATGTTTCTGTGTGATGCATACAAAATATATTTTACAATTAAAGTATTTTTTCCATTCATCATTTAAATCAAATTACAAGGCATTTGAACATTGAATAATTTATATTCCCCAAAAAGATGCTGGGATATTAAATAGCAAGAATAATGTTAGGTTTATTATTAAATTGTTGCAGAGAACTCTTTTCTATCTTTGGTACCGCCTCAAACTCTTCATTCTTATCAAATAATTGTTTCCATCTTTGGCCTGATTGTAGGGTTGTTTTAGAGAGGTTTTTTTGTTTGTTTCTTTTATTTTTTAATGTTTACTGGGCAAATCTTTTCAGATCAGGCTTCCCCAGCTGGCTCATCCTGTCACTGAATTCTGTAAAAGAAGGTTCTTCTCAAAACCGTGTGTCCTTGTATTCTCTGCATTTGGAGACAAATGTAGAACTCTTTTCCCAGATCTGTATTTCCCTCCTGGTAAAGGGCTGTGTATTGCCTCAGTGCCTGGCTTTAGATTTATTATCATGTTTATATAGATGGATGCATATCTTCTGCTGGAGAATTTTCAAAGTGTACAGAGGCATGTGGAGGGACACTTAATTGCATGTGGGTTACTTCTTGGCAAGCTTCAAGTTGGGATGCTGACTGTGCGAGAATAATAGCAGAAATGTTACAGTTGGTTTTGCCCCTGAATTTCGACAGCATGATTTCAGGACACCCCAGAGGATTTCAAGGCTGAGGCGGTATGCTTGGGAATGGGAATTTGCCCTTGAGAGAGTTGCATGTATAGATAGAATTGTGTAGACACAGTCACTGCAATCCAAAAAGAAAATGGGGAAAGAAAATTTCATTGTGATCACGCAAGTTTATCCTCTGTTTGAAGGAAGAGTTAAAACTGTAATGCAGGGGTCATATATAAACCTTACTTGCCTCAGAACCACTAAGATGAAGAAAAGGAAGCACTTGGAGGATGATAACAAGGACATTATGATGGGTAACATGACATTTAAGTGCCAGTGGAATGGACATTTCTATAAGCCCTTAGGAAGACAAGTGTTGCTGAAACACAACAATTTATTGAATGAATTTCCTAACACACTTGTTACCATATTTTTTTCTCTGCAGTACCACAGTGAATTCTGTCCTGTCTTTTGGCACAAAAGTAAAGAGACGAGAATGTCATTCAGCAGCAGGGTGCCAGAGCCTGGAGTCTGCATGTCTTCCCAATGAGGAGGTAGCTTGCTTGTTTCTGCAGAATATGGAGAACTTCTCCACAGAAGATAGAAGGTCCAGATAGACAGATATTGTCAAAGGACTTATGGTAAGGTTTCACTTATCTCAGTTAAAAAGATTGGAAGTGGTAGTAGGAGGTATATGTGTTTGTGGGGGAAATGATTTTCCTCTTGTGGAAGGTAGGTGGGGTAGGAGGAACATGGAGGGAAATGGAAGAGGAGGAATAATCAAGGTAAAGAAATAACATGGCTTGATTTGTAATGGTGACCTCTAAGTGGACATTCTGATTCCTGATTTCAAATAGTGAAAATACATACAACAAACAAACAAAATTGATTTTGACCCCACTCTGCCCAACACTGTCTGTTTGGTTTTATAGCAAAATTTTATTGGTGGGTGCTGGGTATGAAGGCTGGCATCTGTTCTGCTTGCTTGAACAGCTTTGGGAACAGCGATAATGCTATATTTGTAATGAAGGCTAATCTCAGGCCATATTAAAAAGTGACCACATAAATCAGCTGTGTTTCTCATCTCAATCAATGCCCTATACTCATAGAGCTGCAGAACACAGAATTGAAATAAATAGTAAATCATCCAATTAAAGTGCAGTTTCTACTTACTACTGTGTTGCATGGTTTGTGTCTAGTTACATCAGGTGACATCAATCCAGAGTTCAGTAGGTAACCTATCTAGACACTCTATGTACTGGAGGTAATAAAAAATTATGGTGCAAATTAAACACTCTTTCAGGGAGGATAATTGCTTGAGCTTGTAAATGAAAATAGTCTGTATCATTCAACACAATATAGGCAACTGTAGCAGTTGGGAGACGAGGGTTTCTGTGTCTTCTACCAAAGCACTCCTAACTGCTGCCACGTAGAAGATTCACGCTAAACCTGGCTTTCTGGGCTGGAAAGGGAAAACAGCTCCAGAGTTCTGTCTTTTTCCCCAAAATGATGTCTGAATTTGATTACTAAAGACAGAATATGGTATTTTCTGTGTAAAAGCAATAAATTAGGATATGTGAAATCTTTCCTGGCTGCAGTGCAAAGGGACCTCTTGTCTAAACTATAATTGAGACTTGAAATCCTTTGGAAAGAAATACAGGATTAATGAATGCTTATCTAAACCAAACAAAACCTTTACAAGTTTATACAGCAACCTGCAGGAGCATTGAGTTGACTCGGGTGATAATGTCTGTTTCTAATGGTTTACCTAAAGATTTTGGTTAAAAATTTTCCACTGAAATGGAATCTTATCAGGAAACAGCTATTTTTCATCCCAAAACGTTACAGAAAATACCTTAGTTACAACTGGTCTGGCTGAAACTTGCTGAAATCTAACAACAATTTTCATTGGTGTTCATATCTCCTGATGTGATGCTAGAGTAATTAATTGTAGTACTAATTGCTCCAGGTTATGGCTTTAGCCACTGCTGATGTAATACTCCAGTGATATGACTTAAAGCTAAAATACTTTGTGCCCAGTATCTGTAAACTGATCCAATTTCATTCATCTCAGTAACTGGATGATGTTACACTGTCACTTTTAGTGCTGGATCTAGTCTTTCATGTGTTTTTAAATTACTAGGAATCTGCTAGCTACAAAGGAGGAACTCAGTGAGAAAAAGATGATGACCACAAAGAAGGACCTGTGGAGGTGATACAGAAATATTTGTTTGAGCATTAAATGGTGAACCAAGACTAAATCCCAGCACCTTCACTTCTTTGCAGTGAGTCACTTAACCTCTCCAAGTTACAGTTGTTTTTTTTTTTTAATAAAATCAAGCTAATTACCTGCCTAAAAGAGGAGTCGTGAGACTAATTAATTAATGTTTGCAAAGTACTTAAAAATTCTAAAGTGCAGTAATAACCTCTGAGTGCTGTTACTACTTTTCTTTGAGGCAAATACAGTATGAGAAGTACCTGCTGTGGTAAATTGGTATGTAGGACTGTTTTCCATTTCAGACTTTCCTGCCTGATTTCACTGATTGCCTCAGTCTCTGCTGTAACAACCTATAAAGAAACAAAACATACCAGAAAGCTAAACCCTGGGCTGCCTGCCTGTCTTCTTGTGTGCATTCCTGGTCCCAGGGATGGTCTGGCCCAAACTGTCCTTCACTGAAGCTGCATAGAAAAAAGTGTTTCCATTTATGTTCAGCAAACTTTCATGGAATTTTCCTGTTTCAAATTTCATCAGTCACCCTAACTTTCTCTATTCAGAAATTTCTATCACTTGGTGTTATATGCCAGCAGGTTGCTTCTTCAGAAATTGCAGGCAAAATAAGACAGATGTGCCAAATGCAAAGACATTAAGAGACCAGTTTCCATAGCAATTGTTACCATGGTCTAAGATCTTGATTCCTGGGTTTGGAGTTACATTGCAACAGCTGAGCAGATAGAAAATGCTAGATACTGGTGAATAAGTACTTGATAATGTACCAGCTGTCATCTTGTCCCGTAACAGTTCAAACAGTGATGGCCAAGTTCACATTTCTGGAATTTCCACTAATTTTTGTGTCTTTTGTTCCATTTCCACAACACAGTTCCAAAAAGGGTGTCTCATGAAGATTGGCTAAGGTACTTTATTTAAGAGCTTAAATAAATATAACCTGTATCAATATATGTAAAATGATTCATACATATAACATATATAAAGAATATAATATATAATAATATGAGATATATACACACATTATAAGTATAATTTAATATATAACAAGATATATTATTTTTATATTGCAAAATATTAATATGTGAAATACATGTTAGATTACCTAGAAAAGTACTAGTTTAGAATTGAGGGCCTCAGGGCTTCATGGGGAAGAAGAAAACAATATACATGTTTTACTGAAAATGTTTATGTTTATTTCCATTATAAGCTTTTCATGGCATTGATTCTGAAGTTGTCTCTATAGAAGTATGCTTGCATACATCCACCTTCTACCATAAGCATGTTACATAAATAAAAAATATTAATAGATAAAAGTAGCAGCCTCTTCACTGTATCGAAGTCTTGGAGTAGATGAGTTGTTAATTCAAATTAAATTGCTTTTATGAACTTCTTGTTCATTTATATTAATTGCTTGTACTGACCTGACCTAACCTACTTAGGTGGAACTGCAGAAATTAAAGATGCTTCCATTTTGCATGCACAAAATGCACAGAGAATTACCTGCTTAAATGCACTCAGAGACGCTTTCTACATAAAAATTAATAAAACTCATTGATGCTGTGGCCCAATAACAGTAGATTTGCCTTTGAGGTTTCTTTATATCAGCATTTGGGTTATACTCCATGGTGGGACAGACTGGAATGGTTTTCCCTTGAGGTTTGAGTGTCTAATGAATTCAGAAGCATTCCCATTACTTGTCCCGGATGTGCTGGAAGAAAGACAGGACTCTAGAGATGTGGTTTAGCCAGGTTGCCACTTTATTAACTTAGCTCAGTAGGGAATTATGCAGCAATAACTCATGCAGTGTTAGTTCTCATCCTTCCTCACCTTCATATATTTATTTGAAGGTTTCCATTATTGCTCTTGAATTTGATTATTGCTGTTTGGTCTCAGAATATTTCAGGAAGTGGTTTAGTTCTTGAGAATAGTTAGGATGAGGAGGGAGGGGAAAAACTAGCCAAAGGCACAAAAAGACTCGTGATGTGTTATGTAAGCAATTAAGACTAGCTCAGCTACTTGGAAGTTTTTATCTCTGCTTCTCCATAATTCCTCCTTTCTCTAAGGCTGGGGCCATAGTAGTGTCCATGTTCTTTACATGTAAAGTTTGTGTGCTTTTGAGATTGTAGAAAATATAATAAATGCTTTGAGAACAGATTGCGTACAATAAACAGATTTATGAAATTCATAGAGCTATCCTGGCAAAACATGCACAGCATATTTGTACATCCTTTCTGTAATGTATCAAAGGTAATTTTTTGTTTGTTTTTTTGAGGGATTTTGTTTGGTTTTTTGTTGTTGTGTGTGTGTGCATGTGTTCTTCTGAGCTGTTTTTTTAGTCAGTTTAAATGTAAACACTGGGAATCTGGTCACAGAGATGTTATTTCAAGTCATATTGCTTAGCCTGACCAGGAGCTCCGGGAAGGGTTGCCAGAGCCATCTAGAACATAAAGAACAGATGGAAGGTGTCATATATATCATGATATTTTGCCCAGTTATATAAACTAAAAAAAAAATAACTTAAGAATGTTCTAAGGTTCTCACAGTGGGCAGGAGAAGGAGCACACATTGCAGCAAAGCTAAAAATCCTTAAGAGTTCTATATTTTCATACCTGGAGCTAGAATGGTTCCTGTTTTGTATCAAGCATAAGTGCCCATGTATTATTACCTTATTGTGTTTCTAGTCAATTCCATGATGACTTCAAGAGTATAAAGACTGAGTAGGCCAAAACCAAATAATGGATAATTCATATTTTACCTTTTGTATTCTACCTCTTCTGGACCTGTATACAATCCAAAAATCAAAAGGACAGGGGAAAAAAAAATATTCAGTGTGTTTATCAGATATCTGGAAGATAATCTCAGGATATCTTTATGAAACATTTAAGGAACAGAACTACTATTACTAACTTCAACACCTTATTTAGCCATTTTCTTTGTGATAGTTGGCTATTTTTTCAACGTATCAGTCTGTAGAGCCCCATGAACAGACGCATGCAACAGTTTTGTACTGAAGTACTCTTCTAGACATTTTGGCTTCAGAGTGACTGCAGCAGTCTTCATCCTTTTTCGGATCAAAACACAGAAAGCAAATGCAAGACTGATAATAATATTTATGATTCTCAGGTTTAAAGTCACTCTTTCAATTTTGTAAAGCAGGGAAATTCTCAGTGGAGACTTGCTTGTTTAGCCCCTTGTGTATGGTTAAGGTTTCTAAAAGGTTTATAGAGCTTCCAAATAAATATTTGTAAGAGAACGGCTACTGCTTGCAGAGAGCAGTGCTAAAATGCTAGTGAAATGACAACTTAATGGAATAGGCAGTAATTGTAGGTCTTATTTCCAAGACTTTTAGTCACACAGATGGCTTTTCCAAGGAGATAAAAGACGACAGTGGTTGGTTTGTTTTTTTTTTCTTTTTTTTCCCCAATTACATTTGGTACAGTGGAGTCTTTTAGTTTAAGAAAACAGACTTCTCCCTCAAAATATTATAGTCTGTTAGCGAGTTTTTCTGTCAGTAAAAAAAATTGCAAACAAAGAGTACAACGAGGTCCAAAACAGAGTTCGCAGATAACCAATACAAGCTGTAGTAAGCAAAGCTCACAAGTATTATAAATGTGATCATCCTTTGTGATTATAGGTTAATATGTGCTCTCTGTGGATTTTTCTGGTAGACATTGTGATTTTTGATTCTGTGATGAAAGCTTTGTAACAACAGGAATACATGAGTGCTTTGTCTGCCCTTTACTTGTATAATAACTTTTTGCTGTTCTGTCCAGCTGATAACACCCATTCTGAAACTTAGGGGTCTAAGTTGTTCCTGTAAAGTCATCTCCAGAGACAGGCGAGTACTGCAGAACGAAGGCAGTCGCTGTACATTATTCTGATTACTTCAATACCTTCAATAATGCAAATTTTTGGCCAGGGTCTGTATTCTAATAACAAACAAGCATCAGAGGGTGTCTCTTACTTCATAGTATGGAACGATTTCCAGTTTGGCATTTGGGAGTCAGTACTTTGGAAAGGCAGAGGGCTCTGCTATGTTGTATAATTGATGCATTGAACATATCAGGTGCATGCTAATTTGATGGCTGCTCTTTTTTTTTTCATGTAACTCTGGACACAGATGATTAGCCAAAGCACATACCTAAAGACTGCAGTAATCTACGGCTGTTCTTTCTTCCTCAGCCAGCAATATAGGAAACTAACAAGTAGATGGCATTCTATCTCTATTTTTAAATCAAGAAAAAACTGTTTAGGATTTCATATGGTCTATTCCTTGCACTTGTTATGTTATGTTGTTAGTCTGAATGAAGAAACTCGTACTTAATTTAGCAGTTAGAGCATCTGATTCTAAAAATATGATGATCAATATAAACATGAATTAAAATTGATTCAACACAAAATAAATTCACTTTTACGTTAAAGAACTCTGGTTTTGATAAAACATCTGATAAGAAATGACCTTGTATCAGAAGTGGCTGAGTAATGAAGTACCAATTTCCTGAAAATCAAAAATATCTGAAAGTAATCAATGGGGCTTAAAAAAGAAACGGAGAAAAAGGACTAGTCCTTTTTGTCTGTAGTTTGCATCTTCAAGTTTAGTGTCAAGGAAGGAATCTTTCTCCCTCCAAAAGACAAAGGAAAATGTGAACTAAAACGAGAGTATAAGGTTAGCAGGATTCAATTAACAGTAGCTGAGTTTAGTTGTAGTTTCAAATAAAGACGGATAAGACAAAAAACCCAAAACATATCTGAGATATTAAAGACATTATCGTGGTGCATAGAAAAGTCAAATATTTTCAGTTTGTCTTAAAATTCAGCAAAACTGTTCTTTTAAGTTTCACTTTTCAAATGTTTTTTTTCTGTGTTTGAAAGTGCTTTATTTATTTATTTATTTAGTTGATTACTTATAGTTTTCGAGATATTCTTCCTTTTGGCAAATTCTGGTCATGGACCATTTGTGTTTGTTTAGGTTTTTAATAAAATAGGTGCTTTGAAACATTTCATGAACTGTTTCAGAAAATTCCATCCTAGTTCCTAATAGCAACCTGATTCTTGCAGTTTTTATCTCCTTTCTTTTTCTTTCCTTTACCCTAATTCCTTTGATGAATTTATTCAATATCCCTCGAGAATATTTCTTTATTCATGGTATTTATTTCTATTGTACTGGAACTAGAAATCTCACACAAAGAGAAATTAAACCTGGAAGAAATGTGAGTAATTGAATCCAGGTGCCTTCAGGCAGGCATTCTGTGCAAGCCTGTTCATTTATCTGTAAAATTTCACCTTAAAACTTGCTCCTCAAACTGTCCGCGTTACTTCTGTTTGTAATTTTATGTACGGTTTGACATCATTGTTGACCCGTAAAGATTTTGATGGAGAACTCCTATGTATTTGGGAAGTTGAACCCATTTATTCTTTTTTTTTTTTTTTTTTGTATCCCTGCCACTGTAGTAATCTTTGTTTCCTGCTAATTCAGCCTAGTGCACATGAGGGAAGTAGCTGCTTGTTTTCTTAGTAGAAGATAAAACATGTAAGGTATGCAAACCAACCTGGATCCCAAAGTTGCTGATGCTATTAGTATGGTCACATTAGTAACAAAACTGATGTGAGGAGAGACCTTATGTTATGTAGTCTGAAATGTAATTGCACTCTCAAGGCATAATGGATTTGGCTGGCTGGCAGTCAAATGTATTTGTGCAGGTTAGGTTGTTCAAGTGGGGTTGGGGCCAGGGACTTACTCTGTGAACATCTCATTTTGCACATCTGCTCTTCTGAATCTCATTCTCAAGATACTGAACATGGGATGGCCCCAATTCTGTGAGGAATATTAAATCGCTGAGCAGATCCTGATGCAGATATTCTTAAAAAATGGTATTTGTCTTAAGCAGTCAGTTCTAATATTTGATCCTTAGCATTTATTTTATTTAAGTGCAGGGAACACTGCTAGATTCATCACTATCTCTAATACCAGAATGGACTTCAAGTTTGCTGGTTGTGTAAAGTACAAATCACGAAGTAGCCTCTACTTATTCACTGGGAAAGGGAATGTACAGTTGCCTGAACTGTGTAATTAATATTTCCAGCTGAACTGGTCCAAAGTCTTGATTTATAGGTTAATGATGATATATATACACACAAATATAGGGATAAAGATGTTTCACTTCTTAAAACCCCTTTCTTTTACACAAGCAGCTCAGTGGTTAACTGTAATTAGTTTTTATGACTCCTGATTAGTAAAGCACTTTTTATTTTTTATGCAAAACTTTATCCTGCATTCAAGGAATAAACAATGGTAGACCAATAAAGGTTCAAGGTTGCTGGAGTTTATTTGAACTTTCAAAGGAAAAAGTAATTTAGATATTGAATTTGA
The DNA here is from genome assembly GCF_015220075.1 of Falco rusticolus. NCBI lineage: Eukaryota > Metazoa > Chordata > Aves > Falconiformes > Falconidae > Falco > Falco rusticolus. Next base: position 26,056,923 of record NC_051199.1, read on the forward strand.
TTTTGCGCCAGATAGGTCATGCACCTTCCAGTACTTCATGTTTATGGCCAAGAAACAAGTGAAGGCCTTTCATATAAGACAGTATTTATTGTTTGGTTTTTCTCCACTTTTGGGGAAGAAAGGGGGAAAAAATATGATACTGCAATATCCTAGTACTTTGCTGCACATGCTGTTAATACCATGGTCTGTATGACACCTTGGAAAAGAAACTCCTCAGATGTCCCAAATCAACCCTCTTACCTTGCCAAAAAGGTTTTGGTAGTGCGTGACAGGTCAGCAACTTGCCTGTATCTAGGGAGTGCTGCAGTCTTGCTAGATGATGCTGGTTGCTGTTATGAGCTAAGTCTTGCAGAGAACATTTTCATCCTCTAACCCAATCAGTTCACCTACCCAACTCATTTATTTTGGTTTTACAGTAATTATGTTCTCATTTTTAATAATTATTACTGTTTGAAAGAGCAAAAGTTAGCCAATCAGATAAGAGTTATGAGTTGCAGTCTTTTTTCACAAAGCAGCCTACTTTCATTTGAAAGGAAAAAAATGTTTTATTCTGTGAATATCATCAAAATATAAATCTGTGAATGCCCACAGAAGTGTGAAAAGACAACAAGTGCAGTACAAAGACAATCTTATGAAGTGTTGCAATTCCAGACTGCTTAAGCATAATGTGGAGACTTATTTAATTACTGTCAGAAAATAACTTGGGATGAATTATTTTCAGCCAGCTCCTATTTACTTTTCATTGTTTCCTTAAGATTTAAATGGTTATATATACTTTGAAGAAAAAAGCAATTCAGAAGCTCTAAATATGAAGCACTATATAATGTGTAAACATATTTACTGTATGTTTATGACATTTGATTATGCTTTTAAACATCCGGGGAAAGTTACTTAATTTTTCTTGTGTATGTTTCCTTTTTGTTTTACTTCACAGGCATGCCCAAGGTTGTTTTTATACCTTTACATTAATGTCTAGGGCTCCTATGCATTAGATAAATATGCGTACATATGTATGGGATATGGCCATAATGGCAGTCCTCAACTCAGAGAATTTGCCGATTTTTTACAAGACAGATAGCAAGGCAGTAGGAAAATTAACATTTATAATCAGACCCCAAACCATATTCATTGACAATTCTGAACTTTGCTCAGCTCCTGCCTGCTGGAGGAAGAGGTGCTTCAGAAATGAAGGCAAAGGTGTTTCCCTTGACTAGATTGTCCTTATTTGCACTGTCTTGCGCGAGCTGACTGTGTCACTTTTGATGCCTGTTGTAGCCATCCTTAGCTCTAGCTGGGTTCAGTGTGCTCATCGCAAGGAAGGGCACAGTAAATAAACAGATACTGATTCCAGTTGCCTAGTTATTCCCGGTAGGATCTAGGGTCAACACCATTTTTTTTTTAGGTCATGACTGTGGCCTAAAGCATTTGAGTTTTCTCTAGGGCTCTGAACAGATTAACCCATCTATGACAGATTGAAATTTATGAACCTTCTGAGTAATTTTATGTGGGACCATGCCTTTGGTAACATTGCTAACTGTGATGAAAAAAAAAACAACTGTTAGGAAAACTAATTTTAATTTTTAAAAGAAATTAAACTTAACCTATTCATGGTCAAGATTCCTTTGGTATTCTTTCTTTTTTGAGGAGATTTGCTTGCCAGACAGATGACTGCAATTTAAGACACTTGCTGTTCTTGCCTGAGGGCTTTCAAAAAACTGCCTCACCTTAAAGTGCTTTTTTGAATAGAGGTTAAAAATGCAGTTTAAACTTAATGAAAAATGATGAAGTGTTAAAAGGCAAGGTACCTAAATGAGAAACAAAAATGTATTTGAACTATAGTCCCATAGTCTCATTAAAATCATATTAAAGTTATCTCTCTAGGAAAGATTGTCCAAGCTGCATGAAGATTTGCAGCACTGATGGACACAATTGCATCTTTGAATCTGGTAGAAAATCTTTGCCTGGGTAATGAAGTGCTGCCATGTCCTGTTAGGAAGGGCAGATTCCAGTGTTCAGAAGGGAAGGGAAGAATACAGTCAGCTGTAGCTGGAAGTTGCATTATGTTTCAAGGCACAGGAGGAAACAGACTTTTCTAAGGATTTTATAAAGCATCACTTGTCCTCCTCCTCTCTAAAGGGTAAGATTTATAGAGCAGCAATGGGGCTGTAATATCAATAGTAAGGGAAGGGAGAAAGGTGCAGTGCAGTGTTTAGACTGTGAGAAGATACTGTGCTAATCGAGTTGGTTAACAGCTCCTCAGCCTTTCTGGTAAATCTGTGAGTGCAGATGTATTAGTTTTACCAAGCCAGGTTTTAATATTATGAAGTGCAAGGCTTTTATGAGCTTTATCAGATGCTCCAGTTCTGAAGAACTGGATTCTTTCCTGAATGACAGGTTTATCTGGACTGGACTGGACCGGAGCACGGTACTACTGGATTCCATTGGCCAGAGCTTCCACAGGTATAAAATGGGGCAATTATTTCCTAGGGGAAGATGTGTAGAAATTTCTGTCAGTATGGAAGATCTACAGCTTTCATTGCAGGGAAATAAAGAAATCATCAAAAGCAACTTAAATAAGTTAATAATGCAAAGGGATTATAAAATGCTATATAAGTTCAAAAAATTATATATATTTAAGTTCAGTCCTACACCCTGTGTCTATAAGCAAATTGAGTTAATAGTTGTATTATTTTAAAAATTTGAATTCCCTAAAACAATTCTTTCTAGGATAAGTATGGTAAACTATTCAGCAACTATCACAAACATGATAAATTTTGGATTAAGAAATGCATGTGGTAGGTGAGTGTCAGCATTCTGGCATTGTTACAAATAGTGGCCAATTTATTTTAAACTTGTAAATGCTTAGTAGATTATTTAATATTAGCAGTAAGGAACTCTAAGCAGAGAAACAGTGACTGCAATTTTATTAAAATAACACTCTTCTAGATTGCTTCAGTAAATCTAGAAGATAATCAAGATAAATGAAGAAATTAATTAGAAAACCACAAAGGTTATATCCCCAGTGGTTCTAGCAATTGTACAAAGAAGTGGTGGTACTTAAATAAAAAAGTCCACAAGCTGGAGGATTAAGTACAGTTTTATTGTGAAATATTCCCCTTTATTGAAATTCTTATCCCAGGAGTAGTCGTTTCAGGGATTGTCAGTTTCATGTAATACCATTCTTTTCTTACACAAGTATCAGCAACTATAAAATTAACATTTACCAACAGTTGCAGTCATTCACATTTGAGACTGGAAAAAGTAGTATTATATTTAATGAATGGAAGATGAGAGTGGCTCAGATCACCTTTCATAAGAAAGATAGAAAAAAAAATATCTTCACAATAATGGCTGCACCCATATCAGTAGAGGCTGATATTTCCTGTATTTAGATACTTCTTCAGTGTTATCACTGCATTAGAGCAACAGATACAGACAGGCTTGCTAGACTCAGTCCACCTCAATCTGCCTAATATTGCCTGACCTTATAGGTCCACTGGCCCTACCTGGTGACAAACCATGTAGATACCATCAACAGAAAATTCAAAGTCATATTTGATTATTGGCAACATTAGAACATGAAAATTATAAGAACGGGAAGAATCAGCTGATCTCCATCTTAAAATAAACAGTGAAGAGAAAGGACAAATTCCAATGAGGTAATAAAAACTAGTGATAGGCTAATAAAAGAGAAAAATTAAACTTTTAATATAAAACCTAACTTTGTGTTACTTGTAACTCAAAATCTGAGTGCTGTCATCTGCAGCCAGAAGACATCCCACCTATTCTGCCCATCATCTCTGCTCTCCAGTTTTAACCCCCTGACTAAAAGCTGGGGGAATATGTTAGTGTGCTGCAGAGTCCAGGGTGATAAAACATGCCAAACAGAAAAGCTTATTACTTCAGTTGTGTGGTTTCCACACTGAAACTGTCTTGTATGTGGTTTACCTGGAGTACATATCGGAAAACGAAATATTAGATTTCCATATTGTGGGATTTTTGTGAAAATTCAACGTAGCTTCTGCATTTTTACAGAAATTCTTTTAATGTCATGGTCAGTTTTACTAGTATAGTGATCATTAGAGATGTGTGAGCCTAGGCAGAAACAGATATTCCTTTGTGTGACTGAAGGAAAAATAAGCTTTTTAATAAGCCCAGAAATATTATATAATTACAGTCAACAGAGAAACCATGAGAATTTTCAAAAGAATTGTAAATACCGTAGAGTTTACTGACATCGTACACCTAATTTATTTTTCAGAATTTGATTGCATTTTTCTCCACAAATGCACCTGGGATGATAACCTATAGCCAGTGTTAGAGATGTTGCAGGCATTTGATCTCCAGATCTGAATCTGTACCATGAACTATGGAATTATTGCTATATTGCTGGTTTCATGCTATGAATGTAGATGACTATTCCTATTTGGAAGTGCTTCAATTTAAGCCAAGTGGCTTTTTTAAAGTAAGGCTTTGTAATATATTCCTGATCTGAGGGCACTCATCCCCACATTTGCGTACATAAACCTAGTTCATATGTGGAACACAGAAATGCTTTACATTTCAGGTGGAGAAATGGTATGCTAGTTGTTTGAAATGGTCTGGGAAAAGTTTCTTGGCCTACTGGTGATGGTGCAGAGAATGGAATGCTTTATGATATTGCCTTTGGGGGTGTGGGGTGTGTGTGTGTGTATACATGCACAAGTGTTAATTTTGTGGCTAAGCCATTTAAGGAAAGGCAGGAGTGGTTAAGGTAGATGATGTTACTTTTAACTGTTATTGGGAGGAATATTACTGCATTGTTAAATATACATCCAGTAACTCAGAAATTTGATTTGGATGTCATGATTTTGTGGGGCACTACTTTTGTCAATACCACACCAGTGCTGTTAAGTGCCCATTTATCCCCAACATGTGCTAAAAGTTTGGGAAGATTAGGTGAGGGTTAGAGCAAAGGCATAATTTAATGGATGTTTTCATATCCCACTAGATTACTTTCTGCTTTTTTTTTTCTGATTGTATAATCTGCATAAAGGTGATATGTGTGTCCAGTCCTCTCCTTTTTATTTTCTTTTAAGAATATACTTTAAGCTATAATAACTTTCCCCTTTAAGACATGTTTCTTATTTTCTGACAGCTAACTATTCATGTGTTTTAGTATATATCTGGGCAATGTGGATCAAGGTTGACACCCAAATGTTTTGTTTGGCCTATATTGGTCATAAATATAATGCTTTTCTTAAATGTTTGATTATGAACTAGGAAAAAATATACTATAAATGGCAAGATCAAGCTGAGTTCAAAGCTATATTGGACTGTCATATACTTAATGTATTTGCCCTGTAGTAATGGTAATTTTTCTACAAATTGGAAATGTGACTTGGTCCTTGATCTACCTAATGTAATTTCCTCTAAAAGGACTTTTTTTGTCCAGGTTATTCTGCCGGTATTTTAAGCATATATGCTGCACTTTCTCCCTCGCTACTTTAGCTATTGTGACTTTGTAAAATCCTCTCTAATAGCACTTGTTCTTTTCCAGTTTGAGGGAAAAAGTGGCCTTCCTTTCCTTGTGCCCTTTGCATGCTTTGAATACTGACAGATAGGACAGGGTATACTTGGTATATACAGGAGAGAAAAATCTAACTTCGTTACAGTTGTTACTGATATTAAAGACTTGCAGTTCTTAAAGAGGATGCTTCAAAAAGCTGCAGCAAGATAATGTCTCAAGACTTGACCCTTTATTTAGAATCTCTCAGCAGAAATATGTGCTCATGCTGTTACTCAGTGCAAACATTTTATGGCATTTTATATTTCAGTAACAGAAAGGTATAACTTTCTGTATTGAAGATGTCTAGAATTTTATCTGCAGCTCTTTTGGATTTGTTATTCAAAAGCATCTCAGTGACTTAAGTGTCTAAGTCCCAATGGAAGTCACTGGAACTTAGATAAATGGATTTTAGGGACAGGATTATATGCATTTGCTATGAATTTCAGCATGCCACCCTCCACGGAATCTTAATTACTAACTGAGGTTAGAACACTTCTCTTAACTTCTTTTTAAGCTATTATAATCATCTTTGAAAGATAGCAGTCTTGATAACAGTCAGCTGGATGCCTGGGCTGCATAGGTGAAAACCTTGCTATGTATCTTTTATTCACTCCCCTTACTGTGTTTCTGGAAATCTGTCACTCACTTTGGCTGGCATTCTTCTAATTTAATAGACTATGCTTGTCAAGATTGTAGATCAAACACTACAGACAATCAGCTAAGTCCTTAGTCATCTGTCAAATAATGGGGTCTTAGGTGCACTGAGAATAAGCTGGCAAAGTAGGGTATGTTGCATTCTGAAGTTTAAACTGGAGACCTGTTTACTCGTAATACAAAAAGAGCATTAAGAGATTGATAGTCCATTTGAAATTCCTTTGAAAATATATCCCAGACTGGATCTTTTTTACTGCTTGTCTCTTGTGAGCCTCCTCTTTAAGAAAAGCCATTCTTTTAGATCCACACTGCTATAAAACCAGAAAACTGTCAGAGCCCTGCTGATCCCATTACAACTTTAAAACTTTTAAGCTTTTGATTTACAGTAAGCTCATTCCATTTAAATGCAAAGGAATCTTTTTCTTAATCTCGACATTGTTTAACAGTATATTTCACGGTGTATTTCACCTCTTTTTCCGTTCAGCTGTGGAAAACAAAAGAATCATAGAACCATAGACTGGTTTGGGTTGGAAAGGACCTTAAAGATCATTGAGCACTGCCAGGGATGGGGCACTCGCAGCTTCTTCAGGCAACTTGTGCCAATGCCTCACCACCCACATAGTGAAGAATTTCTTCCTCATACCTAATCAAAACCTGCCCCCTTTCAGTTTAAAACCACTCTGCCTTGTCCTGTCACTACATGCCCTTGTAAAACGTCCCTCTTCGGCTCTCTCGTTGGCCCCTTTGGGTACTAGAAAGTTGTGATAAGGTCTTCCCAGAGCCTTCTCCTCTTGAGGCTGAACAACCTCAGCTCTCAGCCTGGCTTCACAGGAGAGGTGCTGCAGCTCTCTGAGCATCTTTGTGACATCTTGAGGTCTGTGTCCTTCTTATCTTGAGGGCCCCAGAGCTGGATGCAGGGCTGCAGGTGGGGTCTCACCAGAGTGGAGCAGAGTGGGAGAGTCACCTCCTTTGACCTGCTGGCCATGCCTCTTGTGATGCAGCCCAGGATATGGCTGGCTTTCTGGGATGCAAGGGCATGTTGCTGAGTCATATTCAATTTTCCCATCTGCTTCATAGGAATTAAAGGTAGGGAATAATTCATCTTCCTAACCTAATTAGAGGTGGACTATGAGCCATGCACTGCTCTTCTGTTGAGATAGCCAGTTTGTTCTACTGTAAGATAAAAAATGATTTCTGTTTGTTTGATTTTGTTTTTACTTTTGTTATGTGAAACCATCAGTAAGATGCTGGTAGAGGCAGTGTAGGACTGTGTAGTGCAACAGACCAACTTTTTAGTTGGTAGTGTAAATATTTCCCTAGCTTTTATTTACTTATCGAGCTTTTAGCCAAAATATTTCGGATAGTTCAGTTACAGCAGCATAAGCCTAAACTATGTCATTAATCTCTCATTTTTGCTGTCTATGGTTCTCTTAAACAAGAGAATTCCCTGGCTCCCCTGTCATGCATTCAGAGCTTTCTTGCTAAGATGTACAGGAGGAGAATGCTAGGAAATTTGGATTTTCCAGTTTTTCCAAACACTCCTCAGCCCACCAGGAACAACAGAGCCACAAAGTGTAGAGATTTTGTGAAACAATTTCTCATGAAGCCTGCTGGAGATATTTGTCTGTGTAGGCTTAGCTCACTTGCAGGGTAGCTGTGTTTCAAAAGCAGTGACATTTTGTTTCAAAAAGAAAAAAACCTGAGTATTCCAGCCTCCCAATACAAAAGGCTGAGAAGAAGAGATAGTGTCTAACATGCTTCATGCTTTGGGATTCTTCAGGCACCAGAGGTTAGGCTGAATAGAGAGGACCAAAATATTTCCAAACAGTCTTGTAATTAGTTTAAAGTTGCAGTATTATGCAAACAAAAAGCAATATTTTAATGCTATCCTTTCAATCCCTTATAATAATTCTGACATGTAGCCTGATCAGATCTAGCAGAACTAGTATAATTGCATATATTTACTCATTGAAACTTTAAGCTGGGAATTATCTTTGTGCACAGATGTCCAAAGTAAAATGGTACTTTGAATTTCCTAAATAGTTGTTCTTCTTTCTATGGCAATTGTGTGCAAAATACCAGACCTTTTTCTGCTAGGTCTCTTGATGGAAGAGATGGGGCTGAACATGGGGGAAGGCTAAAACTTCAGTTTGTTACTATGGTTGGTGTGGCTTGGAAAGAATCCTGTCAAGAAGTGAGTGAAAATCGTGACTGACTCTTCTCCTAGTGAGTTTTAGATTAGGAATTAGAAGAATGGACTGCAGAAATGATAATTTTTATTTCTTGGAGGAGTCCCCTGAAAACATTATGGAGGACAGAAGAGGTTCAGTAAATATTTTAGATAAGCAAAAGACCGATCACGTACCATTAGCTGGGGAAAAGAGCTCCAGCAAAGCCTGGAGTTCAAAATTTGTGGGTTTTGCTGGATCATATTTCTTTTAAACTCTTAACTACATAGGCAGAGTAGCATAAGTGTCTAGAAGATGAGCTCCTTTCTGTAACTTGTGAAGATTAAAGGAGTGATGCTTAACAAATTTACACAGACATTTTATGATAAAAATGTGTTAAATGAAGTATTACCACAAGATATGCTCACTCTTGATTTGTAAGTAACAAGAAATGTGTGTGTCCAAATAAGGAAAGATTTTCTTGTCTTATATATGTTTAGTTATTACAATTACTAAATCACCAAGAAGGATGTGATCTCTTAGCAAGTTTTATGATTTAAAACTACAAAGTTTATATTAACCAAGGTTAAAGATCCATTGTAATAGTGTTAACATTTGCTTCATAATAACATATTTGGCAGTTACCTGTAAAAAGTAATTAGTACTTAATTTGATAATGTTTCCTATAAGCCCCTGAATTTGTAAATCTATTTGCTTGTCATTAATAATAATTAAGTTTAAAATGGAACATTGCAGTAGAATGTTATCAGAGTTGGGTTTTTTTCTTGTGTTTTGTTGTTTGTTTGTTTTTGTGGTTTTTTTTTTGTGAAGATCTCTGTCCATTATGCATGAAAGCTATGTATTCCTAACTAATGAACTTAATCAGCTAGGATATTATAACATGTTTGCCTTCTCTGTGTATAATTAATTTCTGAGAGGATGTCATTTTTAGATGCTGAAATATTCTTCTGCTTAACAGTTATGATGATTATTTCCAATTTTTGAAAAGTTGTTCTGTAAAGTCTCTGTACTGAAAACGGTTATGCATATGAATACATTGTCTTGAGAACCATTCAGTGCAATGCAGATGAAGTCAACAGGACTATTCATGTGAATTTCTTTACTCGTATTTGTAACTTCTTACCAGGCCGGGGCTATACTTCACTTGGTGGCACAGGAATTGCCTTTTTCCCTAAGCTCTTGAACTTGTGCAGTTGGTTGATCTGTGAAAGTTACTAAGGAATGAAGAACTTTTGATTCCCAAATTTAGGAGACTGAAGGCCTATGAAATGTTATGTGGTTAAAATAAGAAGGTAGACTTCTTAATACTCAGATTTTACTGAAGTTTAGGTTGAATCCTTTTTCTTAACTTCAGTATGCTAGGTTAGTGGCAGGCACTTGTGCTGCTTCTTTCCTATTATTTAAAAGATCTAGCTGAATAAATCACAGTCTGTCCCTTTTTGGATATAGTTTTTAGTATTTAGATTGTTTATTTCTTAAAATGAATTTAGTGTTTACAAGGTAAAAATAACTGTTTCTGAAATAATGGAAGAACATTCTCATAGATATATTCCTTCTGATTAAATGTTTTAGATACAAATGACAGTGTGGGTTTTTGTTAAAAGTAATGTTCTTTAAAAGAATCTGCTCAGTTTCTCTTAAATAATGATATTGTTCTCAAAAGAAACATTCAGAAAATATTATTTACTTTATCTCATTTATGCAGATAAATCTACTGAATTAATCCCATAGGATGACAATGGCTACCTTACATATATGGAGTGCCAAAGCTTTACATGAATGATAATATTTAGTAAGAGGTGTCTGAAGTGACAGGTCCCCTGAGCACTAACGAGACTTCAATGAAAGATGTGTACTAATCGGTTTTGTGATTGCAGGGAAGCTTCCTTGAATAATCATTGCTGAATCTCAAGAGCAATTCTAAAGCATAGTAAAAATGTTTACATGACTGATGCATTGTTTGTATTGATACCCATCAATGATTATTTTCATAAGTTAGACACATCACAGAGGGAACATATCCAAGCCTACTCTTTTGTGGGAGTAGTCATGTTGTCACATTTCAGGCAAAATTCCCACAAAGCCCAGAGGATTATGTATAATGACACATTTGGAACTAAAGGCAGAAATGACAAAATTTCTTCATGTCATAAGAAATTTTGCTGTTTTCACATCATTAGTCCTTCCTGTGTGTGTAGATCTAGGGATATACATTACACAGTTGTGTGATAGGTGCAGATCACTTTGACAGCTGTCTAATCTTAATCTTCAAGAAATGTGACTGTTAAGTAACACTGCACGTCCATTTCTCTAGAGAGTATCTTTGATTCTGTTAACAGATCTCTTCTGTCCAAATTTTTCTTTGGATTACAAAGTAAAAAAAAAAAATAAAAAATCATTCTCATTTTTCTCTCTTCAGTACTGTCTCCTCATCCTGCTTCTCTTGGCTGTACTATTTTCTTAATGATGTCTTCACAAACATTGTGGTCTCATTGCCTTTATTTTTCCAATATAATTCTTCATATATTTATTTTAAGATACAGTTTGAAAACTCTGTTGTATCTGTGATCTATTCCAGTAGATCTTGTTATGGACGTTATTTCTGTTGTTATTTGTATCATTTATAATTCCAAACAACTCAGCTGATGTGCATGCCCTATTATGTTTTGCATTGTGCCTAAACATAGTGAAAGTAAGGCAGTTTGTAAGGCAATTCAAGTGAAGAGTAGGAGTACAAATGGAGAGAGTTAAAGTGATAGCCCTCAAGGTCCTACCACTGAACACAGAATAGAAACTGGAGAGTCCTGAGATGTCTGTATACACTGCATCCTATTTTGCCATCTTCTATTGACTTGTCTGCTCTTTTGACTAGTCTGACAACCATTTCTTCACTGTGCTATCCCACAAATGTGCCTGTGCTGTAAAACCCTGTTCCTCTGAAGACCCTGCCATCTGGAACTGCCTTTCTGAATCTCTGCCTCATTGACTCACTGTATCTTTTAAAATCTCATTGGAAAGCAGCTTTTCTCACTCATATGAGCCTCTTAATACTATATGTCATCTCTTCCATTATAAGATATTTATTTTTGTGATTACATTATTCTAATCTCTAAGGCACTTTAGAATACTATTTGGAAGAAAAATTCCCTGTGTTATAATGCTATGTTATATTGTACACTTACTTTACCGGAAAAAAAATGCATTTGAAGTTACTGATCACAATTAAATTTTTTAGGGTTTTACTAGTATGTCCTTTTTAAGTAGGCGTTAGTAAAAATGTGACTAAAATCGATTTTTTTTAAAGGTCTTTTGAAGGTGTCTGGGACAGGAAGCTTGGATGACTGAAACATAGTCATTTGTACTTCAAGTCATATGTGAAAGTAACCCAATAAGAGCAAATAATTTGATTTCTAGTGTATAGTTATCAGGGATAACTGTCCCACATGTGAGGTGGGCAAAAGGAATTATCATGGGGAATTCAGACTTAAGATCAAAGGAGGCCAAGGCTTGTTGGTGAGGAAAGAAGGGACTACTGTAATTCTTGACTGTGCCATCTGATCCATTATTTTTTATATGGACTTGCATGCTACCGAATCTGAGACTGCAGGTTGTAAAGTTTGATATTGCTACCAGTGCCTGATTAGCTTTTAAGCAAGGAAAGCCTTTTGTTCCATTTGCAAATACATAAATCTGGTGGAAGGAAGGTTGGTCATCAAAGACCCAGTTATATGGCAAGAGCACAGCAATAGATCCCGTGGAAGTCCCGTATACAAGAGAAACAAACATTTGGAAATTGGCTGCAGGGATGTCAAGTGTTTGACTGTCTCTTCCACGAATTGTCTCCCAGAAAGCTGAAGGGCAGCACAAAATTATCTTTCCTTAGAGACTCATCCATTAATGATGTTAATGACTGTCAGTTATGTTCAATTTGATAGCTATCATCAGAAATGATTGATTGTAGCTGTGCTGTACATGGATATAGTTAGCAAAATGTCCCTGCACTTTAGTTATCCCTAAAAGATTTTAACTTACTAGCACTAGTTTGATGGCTAATACTCTTTTGTGGATGCTTAACACATCACTATATACATCATGCTGCTTCTTAGTTGACATGTGTGATGGAATATTGCACTGTGTTGGGAAGGGAAAGCAATTTACAAATCTACACTAGCTGGTTTTCTGCCTCTCTCTGAAGCTGGCTTTCTTTACCAGCTTGGGGTCCATATGTGATGACTTATCAATTGTGCAAAATGGGCTACTGGCATCCTCAAACCTTTTGAAAGACCTATTGCCCCAAAGGCTTCCAGCTCAGAAGAACCTGTGCCTATAAAGAAAGAAAGAGCTACTTGAGCATAAGTGACAGTTTAGATGCCATAGTTTGTCTGGCATGTCTTTATGGGATGGGCAGGTGTGACTAAAGACCTGCAAAAGTCTGCTGCTTCTCTGGAGTGGCAGAAAGAAGCTAAGCAGGAAGCTCCAGTACATTTACAGCACTGGTAATTTGTGTGTAGGTAATTGAGTGGCTCCTCAGATATCTCTGTTGGGAATCTCCACTCCTCCCATTATTACTGGTTAAATCTTGGAAGACCTGTTTTGTCACATGGGACCCAGTTAAGTAATATAATGAACTGTTTGTGTAAAATCTCAATTTCTCCCAAGTTCAGAGGGAGACAAACACATACATTCTCATTTGGCCTATTGCACAGTGGGACGCCTGAGTCAGAAAGCTTGGGTTCAGATTCATTTCCGTATCCAAACTTCCTTGAAGCTTCAGGTCTGGGATTGGGACCCATTATCGTAATGCATTATGTTAATGCTATAGATGAAATTCCAATTCAATCTTCTTCATAAGAAAGCTTTTGACATGATATATTAACCATCAGATTAGAAGTAGACTGACTAATTATCATTTAATGCAATTGAATGCCAGGGTTTGTCATTTGATGAGGCTGGCTGGGTGGGGAATATAAATCTGTTAGTACCGATATCCTTATGAACTTCAGATGGAAGGGAGATTAAAATTCCGTGAATGCAATATTTATTCACAGTCATTACTCACAGAATGACATACCACAATGTCATAAAAATGCTAGCACCTACCTTTTCATTCATATGTAGTTTTAGGAAAAAGATTAATATGATCCCTGTCATAGTTTATAAGGACCTACGTGCTGCTGTTCTTTAGTAGTGCTTCATGGGCAAACATGTCTGAACTTCTCTATATTTACATGAAAGAATCCTGTAGATGGGTAGTAGTTCCCTCTTCTGAGGCCATAAAGAACGAAAAGGAATAAACCTTCTGAGTCATTAGGTCTAAATCCTTGCTATCACAGGGAAATGTAGCCTAAACTCATCAGTCCACTTTTCTGTCTCTTTGGTTCTCTGGCCATCCTCATTTTTTGTGCTGATCCTCCTCTAGGCTACTTTAATGAGTAATTTCCCATGTGACAACTAATCAGACATTTTACTGAAGTCCACATAGATTAGATTTATCTCCTTTTCTCTTCTAAGAAACTAGTTCTCTTGTGGGGGAGGGCGAGAAGTAAAACCAGCAGGTCAGTATCACTAATCTTTCCTTGGAAACCAAGGCTCCATTGGATCTTGTTTTTTAATTCTAGGTCTTTATTTCCACCCACCTTTTAAGGGTGTTTAAAATCCTACATGCAGCAGAGCTGCAAGAATAAGTCAATGATTGCACTTATCACTTATTTCTCATTTTAAAAATAAAATATTGCTTTCACTGCTGTCTAGACACTTGGAGGGTCATTTGACGTCCCTTCATCAAGGAAAAAAAATAATCCACAAGACTTGAGAATTTATATGCCACTTACTTTAATACTTTGGGATGATGATTCGCTAATCCTTCTGAGTGATAGCATTAGTAAGTATTTTGCTTTGTCTCATCTTTGGTCATTTCTGTGGCTGTGTTCTCATCCTCACTAGCCATTTTACTTTTGCCCAGGTTCAGTAATGCTGTTATTAAAAATTTAATGTATCCATTTTTTTCATTTTCAGCTATATCTAGATTATGTTTTATCTTACTGCCTAAAAGCCTCACTTCGTCTTTTCTTGTTCTTTTATTTATATGATGAAATAATGTTGTGCTATTTGTTTCCATTTTAATTGTAAAATCATCTTGAATTTGACAGTTTTCAGTTTCTAGCTTCTAAAATTCAGCTTCTTCACTGATTAAGGGTTTTTTTTTTTCATTCTCTGTGGGCTTTTTCTCAGTACCTTTTTTGAGGTGGTGGTTTCTCTAATTAAATAAGGAATAGATGTCCAGTCTGCATCTGAACATTTTAGAATTTTCCATAATTATATTATTTTCCAATGTATTTATGTGCAAACAAATTCAAATAGCATCTACTGATATGCAAATATGATCATAGGATCTAGTGGGAAACTTAAACCCACCACAACTGAAGTTATTTTCCAATTCCTTCTCAAAATAATTTCAAACCACTGTTTTACCTGCATAATCTTTTCATATCTCCTGAGTTTTGTGTTAACGTACAATGCTAACCACTGCTTTTTATTTTTTTTTCTGACCAGCTTTTAAATGCTTTTATTTAGGAATGTTTTATTACTTTACTTTTACTGAAGTTTTTATTTTGTTCTCAAATTTAAGTCAGATGGTACTTCTGACCCTGCCTTTCCTTCATATAGTCTCACTGATTCCAGATAGTACCAGCACAAGGTGAAAAATGAAATGTGTATGGTTTTTGCTAGTAGTAATATGTAGCCTCTGAAATGTGTCACTCTTAAACTGTGCAATGGAATATTATGTGTGTAGACTCTATCTTCATATCAAACTTGGTCTTCTAGTAAGTGGTGTTCACTGCAAAATAATGTGTCGCAGAATTTTCCACAGCTGGTTTAACTGCCCATTTCTGGTAACTTGTAACACAAATAGACACCTTAATAAAAATTAAAAAAAAGAGAAAAAAACAACACAAAAAACAAAACCCAAAAGCAAACCAACCCAAAAACACACACCAAAAAAACCCCCAAAACACAGCAAAATGGTTGCAGAAAGGTGAGTTAGTATCTGAGGGTGCCCATCATGGATTATTGAAAGGATCTCAGTTTTATTAGCAAAAGAAAATTAAACAATGAATTTAGATCGAGGCATATAGAACTGCTAATGAAATAGCTAGAAACCATTGCTCTTCATTAACAGAATGTGCAATCTGCAGTCAATATTATACACAAATTAGAAACTGCTGCAGTTTTAGCAAGGTAGGCATTTTAGACACAAATACTTCACAGGTGAATCATTGTTTTTCTTAGATCAATGTGTATGAACCTCTTTGCCGCTGATCTATGTGAAATTAATATTTAATTGTGCAACATCTAGTGCAGAGGAAATATTTTTAAGATAATAATATTGTGTAATGTTATACAATATGTATATTATGCACCTGGAAGACTGTAAATCATACTTCTACTATGGGCTTCATAGGCACACATCCCCTTTGGAAAGGAGATCGATATCTTAAAGCCAGCTCCAAGCATTTTAATAAAACACTCAATATGAGACAATTTTAATGACTGGTAAAGGAAGACCCTTTAACAAATTTTAAAAAACTTTAAATTTATAAGTTGTTAAATTTTTAACCTAGAAAATATTTGCTATGGAGAGGACGGTAGGCTTCAGAATATAGGGGCTAGTCTTCATCTCCTAATTAGGTATTAGATGGGTTTTTTTCCCCTTTTTCCTTCTGACCACTGGTAGCTGCACCTCTGTTTGAGTGAACTCAGGATTATCAGCAGTCTGGCATCTTGCTAGTTTGGCAACTGTCTTCAGATCTTGTGTGCTGTAGGGCATCTGTGAGGTTCAGACAAACGATTTGGACAGTTTTCCAAATGATATAATCCAAAAAAGACTTAACTAAATATTTTTGCCATAGCTCAATAGAGACACTTCCAGACCTGAATAACCTTCTCTGTCACCAGAGGACTTATTGAAGTACAGCAGCAAGAATATGATATATGGTGATCTGGATTAACAACATGAGAGGATGTGCTTTTTGTCTGGTTAAGGGAGAAAACTCTCTGAAAAAGAACTTCCAGGGCATAAGAAATGAAGCTGTGATTTTCAGATCTCTGTAGTGTGATTCTCTTATCCGTTCCTTCAGCAAACAAAACTACTGAGGAAAATAAAACTTGATTCCCACAGCAAAAAATGCATTTGACATGATATAATTGATTTCATTGTTATTTATTATGTTGTAATAGTTTACTTGTAAACTAGCATTATCTATCCAGTATCTACCCGCATTCTCTAGCATAACAAAATTACTGTCATTGGCAACCGGGTTGCCTTTTTGATTGGGTATAATCACATGATTTCTTTTATATTCTGTAGTGGCAGCTCCTACATGGACTGGTCCATGTAGTTAAGTTATCATCACACAATTTTTAATGCAATTGTCCTTGCTGCCTCCACTGTTGTTGAGCCAGTACTTCTTTTAAGCACAAAAGGGGGAAAAAGGTAAAAGTAAGATACACATCATAATTTACAGGTGTGTTTACAAATATTTTAAAATATCTATGAATTTTTAATCAATCTTATTTGTGTGTAAATGCTAGAACCAAAATGTCCCCTACAGAAATGTTCTATAAAACAACAGCCTCTGAGTAATTAACATGCTGCAGGCATTTGCAAGAGGACATACAAATTTTATTGGAAAAAAGCCTTAGTTTTCATTTATGGCAACACCTTGCAAATGCTTTTAAATGAGGTCTATTTTTAGTAACTATCTATATTTCTGGGCATCTGTCTCTAATCTCATGTACTATACCGCCCAGTGGACTAGGTCCTGTCAAAAGAAAATGAAAAGCTAAAATATTCTTATTCTCTGAGCAGACAGTGACTTACATTTTTATAAGCATTCCTTGAACAATTTAATTTCTGGTGATTAGAGTGGTTGCAGTTTTTCAGATTAGAAGGGTTTAGTGTTTATTAAGAGGCTGCCTTCTGCGTTGCAAGATGGTTATCAGCATGGGTCCAGTCTGGTATTACCAAAGACATAATATTCAGGGAGATGGCTTTTTTTCTACCTCTTGCCTTTTTTAACCTGAAGGAAGAAATTAGGTATGTAAGAGCTTCTGATCTTATTCATGCTCTGTTGATCACAGATTTCCTCTACAACTTGAATAAGTAGGTAGTGACATATTTTATGGCAACGCAGACCAGATCACCCCAAATCAGTATTCTCCCTCTTTAATGAAACCCAGTGTAAGTTCTGGGAAGAATGCCAGGTGCGTGAGGGGATTTCACAAGCTGGGGTGGGGGCAGGGCAAGGATTTAACAAAAAGGAAGGAGATGGCAGGTTACATGATGTAATCTCATCCTCATATCATTTTTGACATAGTGGAAAAATTGGGTATATGAGCTCAAGGTGCCCTGGGGCATCTTGACTTGCCAGTGGTACTTACTCAGCACATCACTGACCTTGGCATTGTTACAGAATCACATTTGTTCACAGATGAACTGTTCTTGAGGAGTTTATCCGAACACCAAGGCACAAAGGCACCTTACTCTTACTGACTTCCAAAGTTGATCAGAATTGACAGTGCTCCACAGAATATTTTGTTTTCAACGGTCTGGCATTTTACTATGAAAACCCAACAGGTATGGAATTCTCACATTGGTTCTAAAACTTGCTGTCTAATGTTATCTGACTTGTCTAAGGTGGACTTTGGCAAGCAGAGAATTCACTGTAAGACTCCCAGGTTTAAGGTTGGCTCCCTGTCCATGGGACGTTTGTACTGATGTCTTCTCACAGAGTTTGGTGTGTTACGCTAATTCAACAAATTTCTGAAAATCTGAGAAGGCCATACCTTAGGCTTTTGGCAAAAAAAAAAAAAAAAAAGAAAAAAACTTCCACCTACGACAGCATATTATGAGCATATTGAAGGGTGAAAAGCTAATATAGTCCCTGCTATGTACTGGGTGTTTTAGAAATGACAACTGCATATGCAGAGATATTTTACTGCTATTCAACTAAATAATTATAAATTTGGTTAGATTTTTAGACTATTGAATTTATGGTTGTACAATCAGACAGGATTCTAAAATACACTCAAAAATTTTTAAAAGTATGATTGATATTTTTCAAAGCCAGTTTTATTTTTATATCTTAAGTTTTTTGAAACCTTGATATGTTACCTGATCACACTGCTGACAAATTTATCTCTATGGCATTGTTACAATGATGTTGCTTTAGATGAGATTTAAAAATATATAATGGTAGTATTTTCTATATTATGTCATTAAAAGCAGAGCCTTATCATTTCAGGTTTCAGAAGATCCAAAACAAGTCAACATCCTAAAAATGGTTTAAAATTATCCTTCCAGATTTAGTTTCCAATATTTTTTCTTATGGTAAATTATATTTCTTATGTGCTTGTTACTAAAGTATTATTAGTTTTTGATGGCTGTTTATGGTCTGAAAATACTAGATACGTAATATCTAGGACACTTATCTAAGAGTATTCAATATTAAAATACATCAAACTAGAATATTAGTGGCGCATTATTTCCCAGTGTTGGTGTAAAACTGTACATAAACACTAAATACTCCTTACTTCAATTCAGATCTCCTCAGCTGAGCAAAACTATGTCCTGAATACAGAACAATACAAGCAAGAGAACAGTATGATATACATTGACCACCCCTTGATGAGTTCTTTTAAACTCACTGTGCACATGCATCACAGTCTCATCTTTGAGTCCTGCAGATTAAGTGCCATGAGGTCTGTGAGACTCATGCTTGTAAAATGCTACCAAACCTCTGCTCTTTGTTTTGAAGGTCTTGTGCTTCAAATCTGGCTTTTTCAGAACCTATATAGGATTCCCTCCCCTCCTCCCCCCACAGAGGTCTGGGCGCTGTATATATCCCAGATCTGCAAATCCTGTTTTTTATTTCCTTTTCTTGCTCTCTGTTTTCTCTAGTCACAAAGTCAGCCAAAGTACTAGATAATGTTAAGCATCTCATTAGCATTCAAGAGTCTGTCTCAGCACTCACCTAGGGATTCAATTCCAGGCCAGGAGTCACTGACAATACATTTTCTACAGTCTCCTTTCTTGCTGCTCCCTTTGTTTCAGTTGGTAGCTTCAAACTTCTCACATTTCTGTTCTTTGAATAATATTTCCAACATTACAAGCTGTTGCCATGAGTCATGTCGTTTTCCACATGTCTGGGTTTTAGTATGAAAAAGTGCTTCTTGGGTCATAGTAGGCTTTTTAGCTAAGGAGTGAGTAAAATGCTTTTTTTGGGGAAAAGAGGGTGTCAAGGTGAACCGGCTGAAATCTAAGGCAAGAATGAGCCTTTTCAAGGTAGGGTCGAGAAAATATGTATATAGCCTTTGCTATAATGAAATGAAACAGAAGGCTGAGATGCTTTTGGTCAATCATCCCCACTACTAGAGAAGAGAATTCCAGGGAATGGTGTTTGTATGGCTGAATGCACTGCAGTATTTGGTTTTTTCCAATGGACCATTGTCAGATAAACACCTTTCTGCCTCTCCCTCTACCTAGGCTAGCATACTGAGATGTAGGTTTAGGCTTCTAAAAAGTGGGTCTCTTCTTATCCAGCTGCCCATAGATTTTTCTCTTGAGTATCTGTCCTTACTTTTTTGAAATGTCAAGTCATCTTCTCCTTGCTGTCCATTTAGATGGCTGGCATGGTGAGTAGTGAGGTGCCAGTCTGCCAGGCATGCTAACATGCTTGCTGGATCCTATCTGGAGGTTGTCTGACATCAGAAGAGCCTGGTCAGAGAGCAGGTAAATCTGGGAGACTGCCAAATTCCTCCCAGCTACTGAACTGCATCTTAAAGACCAGTGTAGACAGAGATAAGTGTTCTGCAGCTTTGGCAATTGTCAAACTGCATGGGGAATTGAGCTGCCTTTACATAGCCAGTTGACTTTTATGGTTTGGTTTTTTGTTTTTTTTTTTTTTTTTTTTTATTAGTGGCAATAACAAAGTCCTTTTTTTCAGTTTTGCTCTGTGGAATTAATGTAACTGTGGAGTTTTTCTTGCCAGACTGTAGTTTTTGTGCATGATATCTGCCCAGAAAAATCTGTTATTAAAAAAAATCTTTATTCAATAAAAAGTAAATAAAATGTTATTGAGACAGGTGTCGAGAGATTTCTGCATGGCATTAATTTAAAAATTGTCAGTTCCCTTCTGAGTAATATCAGTGTATACAGGCACTGTACATATGCAGTACCTGTATGCACCTGACTCACCCTGAGTACTGTTTGCTAGTGAATTAAGAAACCTGTTCATTAGAATGACATGATAAAATTCAGAAAGTCTGTCTGACTGTGATGGGATCTGATCTTCACCCCTGTGTTAGGGTACCTGTGGCTTTGCTAACCCTCTGTAGTATTTACTTCCTGTTGTTGTCCTTTGGGTACACTGTGAGGTACCTGAAATCCATTCATTACGGGTGGGATCTTTTCAGAATAACTTCAGAGAACTATGCTGTACTAATAAATTTACTCCTGAAAAAGATACAAATTTGAAGTATAGAAAGACTTAAGATTTTATGTTTGCAGAACTTGCAAGTTCTGAGTAAGGATCATGTGAACAGAAGCATTAATAGGTTGTCTTCTGTGTATCTGGCCACTGAATGTTTTAAATAGCTGGCAGAAGTATTTACTCTTTTATTTTTAAAAGTATATTCCAAGTCTTAACCTTTACTGGTCATTTTTCCTCAAAATGATAAAAATATTTATTAGTATAGTATCTTTTGCTAAGCAGATCTGGAGACTCAGTGCATTAGAAAAAAGCAGAAATTAATTTTAAGGAACTTTCTTTGTCACTGTAAGATTTCCTGTAGGACCGATGTTTTCAAAGCTTAGGAATGTAGGAAGTTTACTGATGTCATCAGCTCAGATATTAATAAGTTAAAGGATCAGTTCTGTATTATCAGGTACAACATGAAAGGAAAAAAAAGTTCACATTTTATTTTCTCTAAATCTAATAGAGAATACCTCCAGATACTGTGATAATTTCCACTAGGGTATGTCCACTGTAATATTGCTGAATCAAATTTATTCTGGCTTTATGTTGGGGTATAGGGTATGATTATGGATCTCACTAAAGTCCTCATTACTCCATTATCCTCTTGAGGAGACTGCACAGAGCTATAGAGCTACCAGACATGTCATACAATCCCTCTTCACCCTCAAGAAATGTAGCTTCTGAGGATATTCTTTATGCAGGACACTCTAGAATGATATCAGGCGAGAAGATGCCAGAAGATACAACAAAAAGAACCACAAAAAACCCTAACAAATTAAAATGAAGGAAACAAAGGCATGCTCAGTTTGCCTTTGAAAATCAGAATAAAATTCTGTACCTTACTAAGAGTGGCACAATAATTAATCCACAGAGTAATTCACCTTTACTGTAAGAAGCTGCTTGCCTAGCTTGGTGGTCCTTCTAAAACTTCTGTGTCTTATCCACTGTTCTCTCACAAAATGCGTATTGATTTATGATGCAGTTTACCCTAAGACTCAATAATAAGCAAAGGACAATATTTTTTTGGCACTCTGGCACTTGGACTAGGTCACCAAATGCAGACACACTCCTGTCCTCTGGGTAGTATTTCTACATAGGGATAGATGCATCAGGCAGCTGGTGTGCAGACTGCCGAACTAACAACGGTTAAATCACAAGAAGTGTTCTGAAAAACCTAAGATAGTGAGGCAGCTTGGAACAACAAAGGACTAAGTGACCTAAGGACCTGAAACAGAAGTGAACCCACCTAACTTCTGGAACTGCTAGGAAAAAGCTTGTCCTAGCTATTCTGCCATCTATTGTAAAACTCTGACTTCTAACTTTTTATAGCATTGCTAGAGAAAACTGGCCAATCTGTCCTCACTGTCACCCACACCAGTACTGCTGTTTCCCCTAAGACAGGGGTCTTCAAACTACAGCCTGCGGGCTGGATACGGCCCCCCAGGGTCCTCAATCCGGCCCCCGGTATTTACAGACCCCCCTGCCAGGGGTTGGGGGGGAAACCAAGCAGCTGCAGGTGACTGCCTGCCACTTCATCCGTGTGCCGGCCCCCTGGTTAAAAAGTTTGAGGACCCCTGCTCTAAGACTTCTCTCCAGCTGGGGTTCTTGCAACCTGTTTTTTTCAACTCACCTCCTTTTTTGTTTTAGCACCTTCATTGTCTTCAGGTCTTTTCTACATCTTGGCCATGACTACCTCCTCCCCTCCATGGGTATAAGACCCACAGCTGAAATCTCAGTCTGACACAAATAAGTGTAGCCAGACTCAGGTCTCCTCAGGGCTCTTGGTCCTTTTGCTTGGTGGCTGTTGCTGGCTACCTTGGCCTTTTCTTGTTTTCTGATCTTAGTTGTGTGGTAAGACAGAGTTTCACACTCGGGAATGAAAGCTAAGATCATGGCTTGTCCTTTGACAGTGGAGATGGATAATGGGCACTTCAATGCATTTCTTTCAATGCAAAAACAGCTGAGCTAACTGTTCCCATAAAAGTCCAATTGATTGCTGTAGGCATTATATTCATTCTGACAATGATAAAATGATTGCTTTAGTATCTGGCTGCGTAACCCACTTACAGCATGTGCACCAGTATTATAAGAATGTTTCAATTGTGAAAATCATTGAGATGTAAATGTCATGATTATAATTTATCTTCATTAAAAATTCCATCGGAGGAAGGAAAATTAAGACATGCTGTATGGAGTACCAGCTACTAAAAAGTAATATGTTATACCGAAAATAGGGACTTAGGAATGTAACTACATCAGAAAATAACTCAGAAGCACATTCTAGTGATGTGACAGGTGGTTATCTCAAGGGCATTGCCAGAAATATTTTATTGGCTCTCAGTTCTAATCTGGAGTGGTGTAACATTTCATCTTTCTCTAACAGCAATCTTAACACCTCTTTCCCCCTCCCCACCCCACCAACACAGACAGACAGCCAAACAGAAGGGGCTGTCATTATTGTGGTTTAATGCTTGAAAATGATTGTATCACCTAAAACTGCCATCATCGTTGAGTACAAAAGCCAGCTCTGAGTTTTATTAATGTCACTGGAAAGACTGCCATTAAATTCATTGATCATTGACTCATGTTATTTCTCATGTAGTCATTCATGGTTCTATTACATTTTACATTTCACATTTTTGTTATTTTATTTACTTGGTGATTTATAGGATGACAGTGAAAATTTTGCTTTTAAGTTCAACATATATCAACCCCATCTAGTATTATATATAGATTATTATAATAGATCCAGAGTTGTCTGACTAAATATTTATTGGATTTTTTTTTTCTTTTAGCTTAGATGACTTAATCCATTACCCTTTTATACATACATTTCTGGGGTGGTTTTTTTGTGGGTTTTTTTTTTCCTTTTTTACTCGTTATGTGGTGTGGAGTTGTGATTTCTATGTGAGTTTATTTGTTCTGAATCTAGTCTAAGTAAAAGTTGTGATTTGTCTTCCTTTTGACTCCTCTTTTTAATAGAATAAATTGTGTTTGGTTAAAAATCAAATATTTTAATTGAAAACAATGGGTAGCCACTGAATATTCAGAGATTTATGATTAAGTATAATATGTTCTATTGCTCTGAGATTTTTTTTAATTTTGTCTTTTGATAACATGCAAACTCCTTCCCTGTGGTTCTCCTATAGATGAAATGTTTCATCTCAGTGATTTTCTTCTCTGCCAGATTAAAAAAAAAATAATGAAATATTCGTCATTCATGTTATATGTCTATAATTGCTGAATCTCTCTGTAAATTCAGAACAACTACTGAATTTATGTTACTGTTTAATTGATTTTAAGTTTTAAGGAGTTCTAATAATTATCCCAGGATGAACTTTCTTCAGTTATCTGTCTTTCTGCTTAAACAGTTGTAGTACCATTGCCAGTGCCTAGCCTGGGCTTATTGTTATATTTGATACCAAAGCTCTGTGATGTGTTAAAAGTTATCTGATAATTTGAGAAGTTAGTATTAATTGCCATATTCTAAATATTAGAGATTTGAAAAGTATACTTTTTCCCGGGCTGAATTGTACTCTAGTTCATTAAACATCCCATGTTTTTGTCTGTCGGCTATGTTTTGCTCCTCTCTTGCACTGGTTCTTTGGAGTGCGGTGGTGAAAAATGTGTTGCAACAGGAGAGGGAGCCCGCAGCCTGGCTATGAGGGAGGGGAGGGCGTCCGAGGGCATCGCCTCCCAGCTCGGGGCGGGCAGGGGAGCTCCCCTCCGGCTTTAACAGCAGAGGGAGGAAGGATCATTTTTACCTGCCATTCCGTGCTTTATTTAGCCTTAGTTACCTGTTCCGCTGAAAGGATGGAGAGTGACTGACTTTGAAAATTAAATAAAAACAAATAAAGAAGGTTAAGAAGAAGGTGAAGACAGTTTTGGGTAAATGACTGTACCTGTAATAGAGCAGCTTGGGGTCCAGTCTACTCTCCATCTGACATAAAAATGGAAATGTTCCCAAAGGTGAATGATGGGGACAAAACATTTTGAATGAGTGCTGTGAAAAGCCTTGATCTTCCAAGTTTTAACTAACAGAACTCTCATGTTTCTGTGATGCAGGACTTCAAATTTTCTTTAAGTGGTCGTCTTATACCTGTTACCTTCTCTTTCTCACATACATATGCTTACACATATAGGTACATGAGCCTTTCTTACAGGCAGACAAACACAATCTGGTGGCTGCTGGCATAAATTGGCGGTACTTTTCTCAATCGAAAGCACAGTGAAAAAGAAGTGATACAGAAAGTCTTAGGCTGCTCCATCAGGACTTCTGACCAAACACTTTCTGCGAGGTAGCTTGTCTTCAGCTCTAACTGACTTTAATTCAGAGGGTAGAGAAACACTTGTCTGGGTTGTTTGGCTTGAATTGATTGTGACTGTATTATTTTGCAATTGTATTTTACTTTTAATTGGAGGTTTTGAGGGTTCCATAGAAATAGGAAAATACACCAAATAAGCACAGTAGATGGCTTCCACCATAATTCAAGTAGAAATATTTGTTCACGGTTAAAATTTTGTTACTTTTCCTATGCTGAAAGTTGAATTTTACCCTGAAAGAGTGTTTTCATCCCACCCCCCTTCCCCTCAATCCCCAAATATAAACTACTACCAGCTTCTTAGTGCAATTCGTGAGTTGGTTTATATGTTTCCCTGACAAAATCTACAGTGCAAACCCACGGTCCTGCTGGCATATAGCCTAGGTTTGTGCTGGCTGGGCCATGTGCACCTCTGGGCAGCTGATGTAGGAACCTTTGCTTCCCACTATTGGGAATAAGCCTAGGGCTGAAAGGCTCCCTGTGAATCATAAATAGTTAGAGCTGAGGAACCACTGTTTTCCTCTTTGGTGGTGTTTGTTCTGTGCAGTAGTTTGCTGAACTATACAAAGAGACTGTACACTTTGTGGATTTTTCTATTACTTGCACACTTCGTGTCTCACAGACTAGTAGTTTAGCTTGATCAGCTGTTACACACCTATCTCAGATTATAACTACATAGTATATTGAAATGGTTAAGGTTTTAGCTTTTACGTATACAAAAAGTAGCAGATGAATAGTGTAATAGTGAAAACAAGGGTTCAAAGACTTTGAATGTTAATACAGATTTTTATTATTTTTTTTTTTCATTTGCTCCCATGTAGACGACAAGGGAATCAACCGAAGTTGGTTGAGTTACACAGTTGGAAATCTAGGGTAAATATTCATGACATAACCTTAGTGAAAGTCTATCTTAGTGAACATTTTTGACCAAATGCTAAAATACTAACATTCTGTATCAAATCTTATGAATGGAACATGTTCCCAAGATTTTATCCAAGGGGCAGGTGAGGTAATAGTCATGTATCAGTCTTTATAATGGCAAAGGTGTCAGAAACATTAACATGCTTCGGATGTGCACAAGGTTTTTTGATCTTTGTTTCTGCGTTAGTCTGTGGCTCACATTTATATCTAAAAATGGTGTGAAAGGTAGCTGTCAAGTAAACCAAGATGGGAACATAAATGAAAGCTGCTGCTTCAGAAAATAAGAAAGTCAATATAAAGTGTTTTAGAGGGACTCCTAATGATTGGCTTGATCTTTACAAAAATGTCCCTAAGGATCCACTTGTACAGAGCCAAAAATACAACATTACTTTTAAGAATGTTGCTGCATTTGTTGGTATGTTTTACCAAGGAAAGAACAGTTCTTTTTCTGACATTCTTGTATGAGAGAAGTGTACTGGAGTATCATTTTCAGCTTAGTATAAATGCACATTATTAAAGCTTTAACAGCATATGGCAGCAAGTAATGACATCTGTGCCTCTCAGCCTTGTTCTTTCGCAACATACTTTAGGCACATTTTCTTTTCAAAACTGTGTCAGAAGCACATAAAAGTCTGTTTCAAAGGGAAAACATTCGATAATACAAAGTGTCATTAGCAGTGAAACCCAAATCTAGGGGCTGACTGACAGGTTACTGCCTGCCAAACCAAGTTCCTGGATCAAAACTACAAATGTAGGAGTTTAGAACCTTGCTGGAACTTTTGCGTGGCATCCCAGACCCACATGGTGTTCCACTTTTTGAGAAAAGTTGCTTTACATCCCCTTGTGTGTTTCATTGGATTCACCATCTGGATTCTGAGTTTTGTAGAAAGTTTTAAAGGTATGTAGACCATACCCACAGCTTGCAAAATGAGGTGTTTGACAACACCTGATATAATGAATATACCCTGTGCTTAGTCATAATTTAATTATCTTGAGCAGGTGAGGCATTAGATGTTCCTCTCAAGGAAGAAAGCATAAATAAGAATGCATTAAAATACACTCAGACAGCTTTTTGTGGTTGTTGTTATGAACAGGTTAATTTTCCACTAATGTATAATGTAAAATAGGAAGAAAGCACAAATCAGGACTGTTATGCGTATATATAAAAAATTATTTTGAAACAGTTGCTACAAGGTGGATATTGTATAGTCTTTTATATTTTTTTTTCTCCACAAAGTGGGCTACCTGCTTATGCTACTTATTACAGCATCTTCATATGAGATCACACTAATCCACAATATGAATTTTAATTCTACATGTGCCTGCCTTGGATTAAGGCTTATTACTCTTTTAAAGGGAATCATCCAGCTTGAACCCTTGTGTAAATGTGCTTGGTTCCTTAGGACAGTAGTAAAAACTGACCCTGTTTTTCAGGCTGCATTTTGTCTACTTTCTGCTAAACACCTTTCTTTTGTCCTCAGTTATGTGTTATATTGTCCTAGAAGTAAAATGAATTGCTAGCAAAATTCTAACCTTGTTCTGTGAAAGTTTAACCACTTCCAGTACAGCCTATAATTGCCTTTTTTATCATGATTTTTGGTCATAAACCAATAGTTGTCCTTGAATAAGGAAAAATGTAGATTTTAGAAATGGTGGACAGCTTAAGGAAGTTAATTTTTTCGGAAATCCTTTCTTGAAAAATGCGTTGCAGAATGAATCATTTACTGTGCTTCAAAAACGAAGCTTTTTGCAGCGATCAGACCATAGCTGTTGCTACCATTAAAAGGCAAGCTTTCATGATTGGAATATTTTTGGTCAATAATAAACTGCAATGCTGACACTATGCTTGAAAAATAATATTTTAATTGATTTGGAGGTCTTAATCTCGCTTTCAGATAATTTGTGGGATTAAAAATAATTCAGTTATTAAAAACTGATTTAGTAGTATTTTGTACTGTGGCTCACTATGAAAATATAATAACTTATTTTACACAAGTATCTTGTAATAGGTTAAAAATTTCCCTGATGCCCTTATATAACAATAATTAAAGAAAAACCAGGCAAACCAAAAACAGGCTGAGTGAGTAAAGGACCCATTAGGTTTTCCGTGTACACTGTGGCAAGCCATCTTGTTAATGCATATAGAAATGATTTTTAATGTATAAAGGAACTAAGGTAATTTGCATGTAGATTTATTTGAACAAGCATGTTTTAAGTTACCTTGTTGGTGGCCACCATAATAACTACTATAACATTGATTTTTAGTGCTTTCTTCTGATTTAGAACTACTTGGAATTTTGTATTAATATAAAGAACATAATCATGTTGGAACCCATAGTCTTGATTAATACTGACGGGTGTTTCATAGTAAATATCAGAACTGTATGTGGGTTAGGGACAGATGAAGTACTGGGAAAAAACCAAAATTGATGTGTTCCTCAAAAAAACAAAACACGGGAGCTATGACTTGCAGACCAGTCGGCTTAATTTCACTTTCATAGATATCTATAAGTTACTAACGTGAGAAGAGGTAACACATTTTTTTTTAGTGATCCATGTCAGAGCAATCTGGTTTCTTTGTATAAGACAGAAGGCTTTGTGGGTGGACTAGCCTTTGTTATGTATCTTTTGATACAATTAATATTAGATATTTTTAAAAGTGCTAAAGAAATGTTTGTTAGGAAACCACACTAGAGTATTATAAATGGATGAGAATCCAGATTGATCTTAACCAACCTAAAAAACTATGTTCAATAAGGCAGGAGTGCCTGGGCAGAATTAACTGCCTGTGCAAATACAGCATGGAAAACATCACCTAGACATCAGCTTTATGGAAGAGACCCTGCAGTATACAAAGAATCTGTGCTGGATCATGTAAAATAAATGTTAGACAACTGTTTCAAAATGTGCAAGAAAAGGGGCAAACACTAATAAGAAATCTTCTTTTGAAGAAGCTGTACTTAAGCATAAATAGATGTGTTATTAAACTTCTTATTCTGTTCAAGACACAAGTCTCAGATTCTGTCCAGTCTTGAGTGCTTCATTTCAAGAAAGATGAATCCATTAGGAAGTGTAGCATAGAGAAGCAAGAGTATTGGATTGTGGAAAAGATTTTACATTTTGTTTTTTTCTTTCAAAGAACAAGCTGAAGGAAGGCTACTTAATAGACCTAAAGTCTGTAAAATAGTGATACAGAAAAGAAGAGAATACTTTGTATTTAGATAGACAGACTGTAATGGTCTTAAATTGCAGGCAGGGAGATTTGGATTAAACTTGGAGAAAAAGGGCAGTAAGACAATGCAAAAGATTGTTGAGGTTGCTTATAGAGTTACCACCACAGACGGTCAAACAATGGTGGAAGGCCAGGCAAATGTCTGTCATGACAGATGAAGTTATAGCTGGTCCTTCCTTTGGGCATGGGGAACGGACCAGATGATCTCTGAGTGCCTTCCCTCCTTGTGTTCTATGATTATATGTAAAATGTGTCTAGGACCTTAAAATAAATAAAAGTGGATGCTTATTAACATGCCAGTGGTTGTTAGTGTTAACTAGACTTAATCAGGCCTACTGTCCCTTGCTGCAGATTAATAATGAAATGATACAAGCCATGCCTGCAGCACTTACTGCTGCTTGCGAAGAAGAGAAAGATGATAGTGTCATCTACAAAAAGTGTGATTCTATAAGAACATGAAATGTTTAATGAAAACTAGATATCAAACTGGCATTTAAATTCAAATTAGAAAACCTCCAAAACATAAGGTAATAGACTTTTTTTTTTTTTTTAATATATGACAGCACTATTTCTAATAAATAGAAATAGTGAAGTTTGAACATCGTGGGTTTTGACTCGGTGCTTGAATGGGGCAGGAGCTGATAGTAACTGAGTGGTTGAATCATGCCATGTATCTGTCTTGCAGAGGAAGACAGCAACAGCAGCAGCGACTTGAAACTTGCATCAGGACTCCAAGTTTGATGCTATGCTGCTTCAAATAGCACAGGTTTAATTTTTTCCAAGATGAGGGACTATCCATACCTTTTATTTATTTATTTATTATGTTTGAATTTATTTCCAGTTTCAAAAAATAAGAATACCATAATTCTGAAAAGGGAACACACTTTGCTGGTAATTGTATCTTTAAGGCTATGCAACGTAAATGAGCTACAGCAGATTTGAGAGTCTGTCTGTTGTCTAGAGTAGCATCTTGATTTTTCATAGATTTTTAAATCAGGAAAGATTTGACAGACACCATCCATACCAGGGAGAATAGGTTAACTTTTTGTAGTGAGCCCATTATCTTAGTATCATTCTGATTTTTGGAGACTTGACATATTAAAATATGAGGACTTAGGAACCAGAGCACTTTTGTCCTTTATTCAAACAGCAAATCCACTCAAAGTAAAACATCTGTCTATAGGCAATCTTGATGGAACAGTTTTTCAACATTTTTGAACAATATATTTTTATTATTTTTTTAAATTTTCATCTGTGAAGACTAAGGAAAAGAAATCTTAAAGTCTGTTTGCTTTCCCTTTTCATTGGCAAAATCAGGCATTTTTTTATGTTATGACTCTTTTATTATTAGAGAAATGATCCTGTATTGAATTAAGTAACATTTGAAAAGATGAAATCTATTCTTAGAAAAAATCTGGATTTAATAAAAATTAAACTTTTTAAAATATTTGAATCAGCCTATCAAATTACTTAACAGGAGTTCAATCCTCATTCAATTCCTAAGTTTAAAATTTTTAATAAGAAAATGGTGTGTTCAGTTATCTTTACTATAAGAATATAATTACCTCTTTATCTCATGTTGGAAACTTGTTCCTATCAATATTAGAATTTCTTAGGAAATCTAGGACATTTTCATTATGCTTTTTAGTTTGTTTATAGTGCCACACAAATACAGCCAAACTGCACCTAGATATTACATTAACTTAGTCTTCTCTCTCCCACAATTGCTTATACTCACAATATAGTGAAGCCCAAAATATTCTAAAGGCAGCATGAAACTGAGACTCAGTTTTCCACTCTGTGTCTCAGTTTTGTTATCTTGATAATGATACTTGAGTTCTTGGTAAAGCACTTTGGTATGGAAAAAGGGTATAGAAAAGCTCAATTTTATCTCATTCAACTTTTATAGTTGGGTTACAATTGTAATATTTTATTGCCATATGTATCATATTATAATGATTTTTTCCTCTATAAGTACAATCTGATTCTGTCTATATGTGCTGAATATGAACACATTTTGATGGAATTTTCCATATTTTAGAAATTTCTTAAGCTTACCTTAGAAACCAGCAACAATGAACTGTAAGTTCCTCAAACTGTATTTCTCTTAGACAGGTGTGCTGGATAGTATGTATTACTTTTGCTTATCAGATAGATGCAGCTACTAAGAATAATTGTGATGCAGCACATTCTTTCTGCTTTGAGAAAACAAAAACATGTAGTGGATCCACTATGCTAAAGGAACAATATTCTCTACAAGCAAATTTATAAATTTTCATTTTGTACTTATATAGCAAGGTTAGACATCTTTCCTTTGTAAAAAATAATCTCTCTGAAAAGTCATCCCACTACTCACATAATATCAGAATCCCATGCCAAAATGTTAAAAAATGAGTCCCTGAATCTGCTTAGTGTGAGACATCGAGACTTGCTTTAAAGTACCTTTACACAGTCAGATTGGTATAAAGGGACCTTAACAGCTGATAGTAGGGCTTTGATCTCAGTAAGTTCATTCTTCCCTAATAAGAAGTTGTTCCTTATATAATTCAAAAGAATTAACAGTGCAGCAGAAAAGAGAAACCCGCATATATTTTATGAAAGTCAGGAAGAACTAATATTTCACTGCAAAGAGATGAAGTGAAAGTGCTTCATATTCTGCAAAAGCATGAAAAGGTAAATGTTTCAATGAGGCATCACAGGAGAAGCCTCCCTGAGACTATATAATCCAAAATGTCTTTAGGGAGGAATTAGAGGGAAAGGTATATTAAAAATGATAGAAGGAGAACAATGACGTCCTGACGTTTTATACCAAAATGTTAAGGAGAGTCGTTTGAGAAAGATTCTTGTGATGATTCACAATTTAAAAGCCCAATGCTGAACAAAACACAAGAGAAAGATAAAAGAGAGGGAAAAAAGATTCCTGTTGCATCATACAGAAGAATTACTAAAATGGCGGGTAATCACTCCCCACTCTGTCATCTAGTTCATAAGAAAATAGTGAAATTCTGCAATATCTAATAATCAGAAATAAACAGCACTAATGGTATTTGCACAGTAAAAATTACCAAGTCCCCAAAAGACCAACAAAAGAATCCAGGCAAGTTGTCATGTTGAGAACGTTGTTATTGCTGCCAAAGTGACAATAAGTAAATAAAGTTAAATTAAAACTCTGATCAAATGTTGCTGCCTTTGAGACTGGGATAATTCTGTGGCATATCATAATGAGAAAGACAAGCAATATACTTTGATGCCAATTAATGAAAATGCATCAAGACCCACAAATTCCCTTTCAGTACTCACTGGCATCACTGGTAGGCAAGTGCTGCACAAAAATCTTCTGGCTTTAGTGGCTGTGTCCTTATGGAAGAAAGGAAAGTTCTTTTTCTTGTTTCTGCCTATGATGGGATGTGTGATTTTTGTGAAGTCATGTCATCTTCCTCCCACATATTTCAAGCCACCGTTTAGAGTAGCGAATCAATCACAGGCTGCTTCTTCCTCTACATTTGCAAAATACTTAAGAAAATAATAGGTTTGTGTTATATCATAATAATAATCACTTACAGACTATTCTTATAAGCTTAAATCCTAAATAAGCACTATAGGATTTGGCCTAATTACCCAATTCTCTGTACCGTAGTCAGCAAAATCTTTTTCTCTGACTTTAATTGGAATGAAGCTCAAGTCGTAAGTCTTTGTGGAATGCATTGATTTCCCTGTGCAGATATAATGTATCTGATTTTGGTTTTATATTCAATAGGCAACTGAATAGATCTTTTTCTACTAAAAATAGACTTTGATATATAGATCAAGATTTTAGGAAAATCTGTATTCCATCCTGCACAATCTGTAAAGGAAAATCTAGTTTAGTAATTTTGAATAAATAAAATGCTGAAGAGAAATCACGCTTATTTCACACTTGCACAATGGCTCATTTTTTATTAGTATTATATAATCTGCATGTGTTAAGTGCAATACAGTGATGACATCATGGAATTCAGATTTATTTGTGGAAACAGCTTCTAATTTTTATCCATTTTTAAATCAAATTTTATTCAGTGCTTAATGCATTCCCTTTTGGCTGCTATCTGAATGACTATATCTCATAAAAAGCATGCTGTGTCTTTTCTTCATAGCAAGTCAAAGGAATGGTCGCCAGTAGCATACCAGTATATCTCCAAAAGTAATTGTGATTGAGTTTGGAAGTAGTTAATAAATTTTATTTCTTTCAACAACATTGGATTTAGTTTCTAAGTCTTTGAACGTAGATCAAAATAAGGTGTTTAAATTCAATGTAAATCAAAGCATGGTCTGAAATGTTAATATATTACCTATGTCAATGGTAACAATTCTGTCAGAAATTCCCTTAGATATCAAAAGAAAAAAAATATCTGTTCTTGACTGTTTCTGGGTGAAACACATAAACTTGATGCAAGGTTGAAATTCCTCTATATATCAGTATCACACAGGTCATTATAAACTTGAAATAAAAGTTTGGTGTTGGAGTTGTACACACTCATGGTAGATCTATCAGTTATTGCTTTTAAGAAAATAGTCACATTTAGCTGCTGTGAATTTCAACAAATGTATCTCTTACTATCTCATGACATAATGGGAAAAAATCCATTTGGAGCATAAGACAAGCATACTGTTCATTCAGTGTATTGTTCAGTTAAGTTATTAAGAAAAATGCATGTTGGACTCATAGGTAAAATGTGTTTAGTTTCAATGGCACGTAGAATCTTGTCCACTTCGGATTTGTGTTTGGTGGATTACAAAAGGAAGATAGTGACAAAACTGAAAACAAACAAACAAAGTTGGGGAGGAAGCTACAGCTAAAATAAATAGTGATTATGTAGAAGGCTTTTTACAAGCCATATTCCAAGATTCAGTAACTGTCTTTTCAAAGAGCATTCAGGAGAAAATATTTCCATGAAATGATTTGTAATAAGTCTTGCCCACTCTGTTATTTGAGTAGAGTAATTCTGTTATTTGAACTGGGTGTTTGTGTTTTTTGGGTTTTTTTTTTGGTTTTGGTGGTGTGTTGTGTTTTTGTTTTGGTTTGGGTTTTTTTTGTTTGGTTTTTTTGGGTTTTTTTTGCAAACTATGTTCAAGAGCTTCAGGTGGGTGCTGACATTCTCAGACTGGTGGAAACTTCAAAAATATTTTTATTTTCTTTGTTTCTGTTTCAATATATGTTTGCCTATTTCTGGTTTTGAACTTGTTTTGGTGGGAAGAGTTGTATTTGTTTAGTAATTTCTCTCTGATCAAGAATAAATTTTGGTTCTCATACTTTTTCTTGAAATCTTTTGGTCTCTCTTGGATTGCAGTCTCATTTTTGTCTAAGAGACTTCTACAGGATTAACAGAATAAACCAAAATGATAAATTATCAAAGTCTCCCTAAAAAAAAGGATGTCTTCTCTGCAACATACTTGAAATTCTGTGCCTGCTGAAATTGCTTCTGCCTTTGTAAGTAGCACACTTGTATAAGCTCCTCGATGTAGTGTGTATACTGTACTTGGCTTGTTAAAAATAACATCATGCAGATACCAGTTCTGTAGTACAGTAGGGAAAGTGCCCCACCACTTTCAACATCTGCGGGAATATTTTCAGCTATGGAAATCTAGGACCAAAAAATACCCTGTGTTTATTCTGGGTATGCAGGTTTGTAGAAATGTTTGATTTTGGAGAGCTGTCCTGTGGCAAGGGCAAAGTCATTGGAATCCATTACGCTGGAATCATAGGCTACATATGGCTGGATAGATAACTTCTCTTTGAGGAACATAGTCTACTAACAAAAGTCCAGGTTTATTTATTCCTGTTTCTCTAACAGAATTAGTAGCTGGACTTGTGCACAGAGCTTAGCTTTATTGCAATTGTTTCTCCAGCTATACAGTGTAAAAAATAGATACCTACCATACTGGGATGCAGAGGAGGCTAATTCATTGATATTTATGTAGTGCTTTTAGACAGTTTTGTAGAAGTGACTATAAAAATGCTTATACAGATGAGTCTATATAAATATGAAACCGTATTCCTGCTACTTATAATTTTTTTTTTGGCAATAATGGCATGCACCTTATTTTCAGTATTGGCTCCATTCTTTTATGCAAAGCCTTCATTTAGAATGGGATAAATTTAATCCAGTTTTAGTCACCTAAGATTTAGGTGTGTTGTCTAAGCTAGTAATTGGTATTCCTGCTAGAGCTAGAGGAGAGAATTCAGCAACTCTAGGAGGCTAGTTTGATGCTTAACTTTTAGATTCCGAACAATCTTGAGAATCTTATCTCTCTAGTAAAAATACGTGGTTGCACCTGTGGGGAACAACCAGCTTTAGAGTCTGCCTTCACATACATGTTTGGAGCTAGTCCAAATCCAGGCTAAGACTGTCTACAGGTGGCACAAAACTAAAAGCTTCTTTTGATAGAAAAATATAATTTGTTTTAGAAGAAAGTACTTTCTTGGAAAATTCTATTTCTGAAGACTTAAAATGAAGTTTTACATAAAATTTTGGGTAGCTGCTTGCTGGTAAGGCAGTCTAGAAATTGCAGCTGTAGCATCTGGAAGGCTGAGGACCAAAATCAGACAGCCTATGGCTTAAACTAACAAAGCAAGCTGGCACAGGAAACCCAGATAGGCCTAGTTATGGGATGCCTGGTAACCACCACAACCTTCATGGCTCTGACAACCTTCCAGGGTATTGCAGTTTGCTGCCTGTTTTTGGAATGAAACCGCTTTATCCAACAGTTTGGCACTATCTCCCTTAGACATTTCTGGTTATCTGAAGAGGATTTTCTCTTATTCTGTTTATTTAGTTTTTAAGGTAATACTAATTCCAGAAATACAAATAAAAATGCTCCTATTATGTAGATAACAAAAGTATGTCATATTTTCTGTCACTTCATATATAGAAAATAAAAATGCCCCTATTACGTAGATAATGGAAGTATATCTTATTTTGCATCATTTCATATATACAATACATGAATTTATGGCTCTTTATCCTTTATATTTTTAAAAACAGCTGTGCTTATTGCTGCATGAAAATACAGACTGGAGCTTGCCTGTGCAGAAATGAAAGGATGCATTTTCTTTCATGAAACCTGAGGAAATTTCACTACAAATCTAATTATGCTAACAATATTAAACCTCTTACCAGTCACATTCATCACTGAAATATTTTAGTGTAGCCTTTTGTGTGAGCACTAACTATCAGCCTGATTCTAAATCTCCGAGTTGGGGGAGACACAGGGATGAATTGTATCCCATGGCCAAACTGAGAGTATTTAACAATAGTTTGCACTTGTTTAAATGGCAATACTGAATGATTTGAAAAATTACATTTTCAGATAGCTTCAAGAGAATTTTGCTTCTGTTCATTCACAAAATAACTCATCTCTTTGCAGAACTTAATATTCATCAGTGAGTAACATATAAAAGTGAATATGAGATATAATCATATGAAAAGGAAAACAAACTAACAAACTTTTTTTAAAAAAAATGTCTGAAGTTGACTGTGTGCCTATCTGGTGAAGGAAAGGCATAATCTTATATTTTAGTACCGTAGGTTCGTCAGATGAATCCTTATCCCATCGTGTGAGATGTAACTGGTTTAAACTGAAGAACTGTTCTGTAAGCAATTCTAAAACATAATAAACAATGATTTACTTCTTAGAGTATTCAGTTTTCTAGTATGATAATGATCTAACTGTAATGAACCGTGTCTTCTTGTTACGAAAAAGAATCAACCACAGTTGTTGCACAGACCTCCCATGTATCTTGTCTGACAGCTTTCTTTCTCTTTTTCCCAGATGCACAGATTTGCTTGTAGGGAAATGACAAAGCTTATCTCCAGCCTTTAGTGGCTTAGTGTGATAAACATGTTTTCCTTTATGCACAGTAGACATAAATGTATTTCTGCTTTTAGTCTGTTCAAGAGAAATCCTAGCTTTATAGTAGTCCTGTATCCTTTGGACCTCAATAAGAATTTTCCGTAAAAATGTGACCTATACATCTGTTTTGCTGCATTTTGTACCTCTACTAGGCGAGCACAGTCTGCATGGTGTGCAAGTCACGTTCCCAGGTGGCCTTCAGTTTGCCTTGTTAATTTAATAGACAACTTTTTGTCCAGAAACTTTTGATTTCTAGGAAAGGAAAATGTATGTTTTCTTTCTGTCATGAAGTTCTGAACTTTAATTAACTTTCT
This sequence comes from Falco rusticolus, assembly GCF_015220075.1. Classification (NCBI taxonomy): domain Eukaryota; kingdom Metazoa; phylum Chordata; class Aves; order Falconiformes; family Falconidae; genus Falco; species Falco rusticolus. Next base: position 26,094,529 of record NC_051199.1, read on the forward strand.
CTCTATAAAGAACTGATGCTTTACATACCAGACAGAAAGCCTGTGTAAGCATATAATGGCTAATAGCCTACCTGCCATCTTATGTAACTTTTACATCTATGCCAAACAAGATTTACATTCTTATGAATAAATATTATTTGGTTAGTATATGTAAAATGATTTCTAATGGGAGCAGAGTTCAAAAGTATAACTCACTTATACTGCTGTTATTCAGCTAATGAAAGTACTGTAGAAAATGCATTTCTGGATTATTAAAAAAGTTCATTAAGGTGTCCAAAATCTAATACTACTTTCTATCAGAAAACACAATATCCTGCCCAAATAATTTAGACCTCAGTATAAAAGGTTTAATTTAGGGTTTTTTGTCATGCAAAGGTTACACAGAAAGTGCCTGCTTTCAGTACAAAACCAATAAATAAAGAGGGCAGGTCCAACGCTTCAAATTACACAGAAGTCAAGAGAAAATTTAAATTAACCAATTCTAAAAGGAGGATCAGTATGTCAACTGAGTCAACAGAAACTGGTGAGAGAATATTTGGAGAAAATTACTTTCCCTAAGTGGAATTCAAGTTAACAGGACAATTTAAGAGAGTCTCAAGTCCCTTATGGATATTGGGCTAAGGCATACCATAAGTATTGAGCTTCTCTAAAATTCTGAAAACATTTTCTTCAGTCTTCTGGGAAGGCAGGTTTTCCAGAGTATGAAATGTGAATCATGATCAGTTTTGAATCCAGACTTTCTTAAAATTAAAAAGTGCCCTTCCTATTGAGTAAATAATATGTGACCAGGACATATGGTAAATAGGCACTAAGCAAGGTTTACATCTTATACATAAAATTTTTGAGATTCTCACATTTCTGTATCTTTGTCTTTTTACTGGAATAGCATAATGTGCATTAGGCCAGGCCTGTTTGTGTCATATCTAGGTTTGTGGTAATTTTGACATGAATTTGCTTTGATTAAATTAATGACTTTTTGTGATCAATTTCATAAGTGTGGTGTCTGTTGGCAAAGGTATGGGCCAAAACAACTCCTTTAAGTACTTGTCACAATGTATTTCCAAATCATGTTTCAGATATATAATGAAGACTTTGTTCTCCATATTTGATTCTAAGGGTTGATGCTTATCTGCTGAGAGAATAACCCATCTTGTGTGTTTTTGGTCTGATAGCTTTGATGTAACACTGAAAAACATTTAACACCAGTGTTATTAAATATATTCAACAGATTGTTTCATACAGCTAATGAGCCAAGAATTATTTAATACTCCATAAAAAAAAAATACAGAAAGTGAATACATTTAGATGATCAAGTTTGATCACCTAATCGTAATTTGATCATCAGTCATGATTGATCATGGTCAATTCATGAGCTGAAAATGAGGTGAAATTTTTGTTGAATATATTATCCCTGTAGATTATTTGCCATATGCCACAAATAATGCTTCTTTGTCTTCTCTAAAATTAAAACATGTATTGCTGAAAAATAGTGAGCATACTAGCTGTGTACTGGCAAAAGAACAGTACTCTGTAGTGAGAGAAGTAGAGCCTTCTCTCCCTCTCGTTACTGATTGCAACTATTCACATGTCTTAACGCAAGCATCGACAAAAGTTGCCAAGAGTACTTGAATTAGTATTGATAAATACAGCAAAAGAGACTCTTGCCTATGAAATTGTTCACCAGGTGGCACAGCAGCTTTGCTTATATTAACAGAAAACTTTGGTAATAGTTGGCAGCTAATTTAACTTCTGTGGTTGTCAGATCATCGAAGCCACATGGAAGTACTAGTTGGTTACATTATGAAATTTGCTATCAGAGCTAGTGCTAACATTTAGGATTCCAGTGGCTTTTTTCCCCTTGCTTCCCTCTCTGTTGCATTGCTCTGAACAGTTATGCGTTTTTTAACATTTTCTAACCTATACATTCAGAAGAGGGTCTGCACTCAAGCTCTCTGATAAACAATGAGCTATGATTCAGAGCTTGAAATTTAGGTCCTTGGTATTCTTGAAATGCTGAATCATCTTTCCCTGTGTTTCTTTACATTCAGTAATCAACCCTGTTGCTTGCACAGATACATAAACATAAACCCACCCCTATATACATGAAAGTGTAGAAACACCAGCAAACCTGCATTTAAAGTAACTAAACTAGTCTTGTGATTATTTAGTTTTTCAGGAAAAGGTCATCATTGTAGTCACATTATGGCACCATTGCCAGAGATATTTAGCAGTTTTAAGTGACTGCTTAAACCACCTGTCCCATTTTGGTGTCATACTTTTAGATGAAAAGGATATTAATTATTGTGGGAATTCAAAGGAAAGCTGACAGGCTGCAACTGGGACTTGGCTTTGTTTCTTAGAATAAATCCAAACTAAGAACCTGCAACTCTTATGACATAATTAATTTCTTATTATTGCAGCCCTAGTATATGCAGGTGTTTATATTATGCAAAATATACAGAAGCCAAAGTATCTTGTTACAGAGAATCCAGTAGCAAAATTAAATAGGATGTTATGAGATTTCATAGTGTAGTGTTGTTTTGCAATCCATTATGTGTCAAAAGGCTTGGTATAGCTCTGGAAAATTTATGGAGTCATTGTAAAGCTGTAAAGGATTCTACCACATAATATAGCGTTAATTATGTTCATTAGCCAGGTGAGGGATCATCTATTAGTAATCTATCTTCTTTGTTGTGTTAAGTAATAATGTTTCTCCCATCCTACCACTTAACAATAATGCGTGGCACATTGCCTATATGATAGATGTTCATACATAAGTGTGTGTATGTGTATGTATAAACACATTAAAAAAAGCCAAAAAAATTGACTGGCATTCATACAGTGGCAGTGATTTGTCCCAGATATGTTCTGTGACATGCATCTTTGGACAAGGAAGTATCAAAAAGTGTGTGCTCAGGACAAGCGATATGTTTTCATCTAAGACATTTTTAAAGAATTATTAAAATTTCAGCAGTTTCTTTGTGTCCTGAGTCTATAAGTTCAGGTAAAGTGGTGACTAATGTTCTATTGCTCCATATTCTTAAGACCAGCCTCAGAAAATTGAATACAACGGGTGATTACAAACATCCAGATTACAGATTTCTGTAATCAGTCAGTTCCCAGATGACTGGGATCATTTAGTTAGGTTTCACATCATCCATCAGTTCTTCATACGTGAAGTCCAGTGCTACAGTCTCTGGAAACGTAGTGTCTGGAAGTTCAATTTCAAGTTTTTACCCAAAAATGAGCATCTGCTACTTTTTGGAGTTCTGTCAACTTCCCTGTATGGTTTCTGTCCTAGTTATTGCTTCTGTGACTTCAGTGTTAATTTTGTATTGAAGAAAGCCTCATATCTTATGATTGTTTGTTTTTAATTAATTTTATCGATTTGCTGAGCCAGTTACTCTCAATTTTCAGCTACAGGAGCAGAAGAAAATGATTAAAAATGTCAGCAGCAAGGGTAACATTTGTTTGGGTAGATTTAAAAATGAAATTTTTACTAGCACTAGAACTCTGCATTTAGCAGCTCTCAGGACATGTCATGTATATTTCCCAGTGCAGCTTACAAATAGACAAGTTGCCTTCTGCATCACAGTGCTTTTTCTCTTGAGGCTCTCCTCTGTGTTTTATTCCTACAGACTAATAAGTATTTAAGAACTAAGCTGGGCTTGTATATAAATAACCATAACAAAAATGAATATATGTTGAGAAAATTAAACTGCAAATGAGAGTCCTATGCTTTTCGCTAAAAATAAATAGTATCTTTTTTCTCTATCCATTTTAATCAAACCAACCCTCCCTCAACAAGTTACGCTGTTAAAATAGTCATTCTCTAACCTATCTTGAACTAGAAGGTTAACATATATGTGAGTAAGGAAATATGTCAAAACCTCTTTTTTCCAAAAGAGTCTAAAAATTAATAAAGATTGGAATAGAATAAGTAAGAATAGGTATAGAATAGAAATACACTAGAATAAATATAGAAATACACTAAAAATGTAAATTTCCCTCCTTCTGGGAGCAGCAATATTAGGGCTGAGAGCTGCAGTCCTCTCTTCCCACAGTTCTCAAATATAATGCGGGGGGTGTGGTGGAAATAGTTCAGATGCCTAAAGTGTGCTGAGCTGGCGTTTTGAAGTGATGAATAGCTAACAGTTATGAACAACTGAGCACAGGCATAGAGCCAACAAATGTTTGAAATGGCAGTTCTGGATAGCATGCAATGTATTCCATATGAGGGAAAGGAGGAAACCTTTCCAACGGAAAAATTGTTCTACACCTGTATACTGCTGTGTGTTTTGTATGTCTGCCTGAAATGCCAAGGACTGGCCATTTTGATAAATAAGATGCTGAACAAATGAACCATTCATGTCATCAATTTGGAAATTCATACACTTCTGTGTTCCTTCTTAAGTCAGTAAAAAAGTGCTGGTTGAGATAATTGTGTAATTAAGTAAAATGGTTTTCCATACAATCTAAAAGAAAAATATGGTTGATTTCCCACCTATTCCTTCAGAACAACTCTGCATATCTTATTAAACCCTTTCTCATTTATATGCAAATATGATGTAGTATAAGATGCTGAGTGTTTTTGCTCTTGAACAATGAGTATCCTTTTTCTAGCCTTTGTACTGGGTGCAAGAACACATGAGCTCTAAGGCTGTGGTCAGGCTTCCAAAGGCATTCAAGTACACAGACCTCTTCTGTTGCTTGACACTGTTCCATATTAGTGTTTTATGAGCTTTATTTTGTCTTGGCTTATGCATGGAGGATGTTTTTAACTTCTCCAAAAGGAAAAAAAAAAAGTTGATTTATTGAGTTAATAGTATCTTATTGGAATTTAAAGTCTGAAGACTTAATAGCTTTAAGATAAGGCTGAGACTGATTTCTTGATCAAATTTACCACATGGAGATAGTATCAGTGGCTCCAAAGCAGTTGTAAAAGTAAAGTAAGTGACTGGCTTCTAATGATGTCAAAAAAATTTCACAGGTTAAAAAGAAAATTGTTGTTACTAATTTAATTTTGAGATATTTTTCATTTAATCACATTAATTACAATGTATTGTTTCTGTATTTCATTGTTTTTTATATAAATACACACAGACATGCATAAAAGATAGAAATCATTATGTGCGTAATTATTCCATTTAAAGAACTGTATTATATGTTACTTGTACAAAGGGCCATTGTCATAACTCTTGATTTCCCAGGATTTTCTTTAGTGCAAATCTCTACTAAACAGATGACATCTAATAAAGCAGCAAATCACTACTCATCTGAATGAACCTAAACAAACCCATTATACATTATAGTGTATAGGCACTCAACTGTTTTTTTGTTGGTTTGTTTTTTGTTGTTGTGTTTTTTGTTTTGTTTTGTTTTTTTTTCAAAACAGACTTGCCAGAATACAAAAATCCTTAACATCTCACTGGGAACAGGACAAACAACATTTGAAAAAGGAAATTCCTCCCCGTGTTATTCACTTTAAGAAGAGGTGACTCTTAAAAGGTGAGTTGAAATACATCATAACATAAGCCACTGTATAATGGCCACTCTTCTCTTTTTTAGATATCAATTTTCTTGATTTTGTTTTCAGTTACGGGTAGAATCAACAAAAAACTTAGAGCCTCAACCAGTTTTTACTGAGTAAGGATATATCTCTTTTCCTAAGGCTGCGCCGGTAAAATCAGAAATGCAAATATTCCAGGTGCTTAAAATGTATGATGAAATCTCACAGAATTTATAAGGAAGCTATTATAAATTTGTCCTGTGAACTTTAAACTCATCCGGAATTTATAATTATGACCTCTATCTATGTAATTTTTCAAATTAAGAACTCAGAATGTTCTGCATTAACTTGATTTTGACCAAAGTGGCCAAGAAGAAAATGGCTTTCTCTAGCAGAAACCCATTTTACTATGTTACACTTAAAACTGAAGTACTCTAAAATATACGGTATATTTTCAAGATACCGTCTTGCAAAGAAAATGCAGATAATTAAATGATCATAAACTGTAGTGCAATTAGAAAACTTTGATGAAAGATGTGATTTAAGTAATACAAGCTTTAATGGCAAAAAGAGCAGTTCTCCACTCAAATGCCTATTAATCATCACAGTATGTGTGCTTTGTTGGCTGTTGATAAACTTATTATTTCCTTTTTTCTTCTGTTCACTCTGAATAAACAACTATTCCCAAATGCCACCCATAGCATTGAGTGGGAAGAATGAGTTGTCCTATAGTCTGACAGAATGACATCCTGTACTCAGCATAGATATTGGTACTATCTTTTCTTAAAAAATAATTTCTAGTGGCAAAGAGTTGAATAATGCTTGGGACCAGCAGTCAGAGCTGAGAAATTTATGATCATGGTGATTGCCTTTGAGTGCAGACTTTAAATAGCCTCCCTTTCCCCCAGCATGCAGTACTCATTATTTATTTACCTGTGAGATTGTGCTAAGCAAACCAATCTATGTTATTACTGGTATTTCAGCACTAGCTAGAAGTCTCAGAGCAGGGTGACTTAGAAGAAACATCCTCGCTAAGAGGCCGGACTCATGAGTGGAGGTATAGCTGTGTGCTCGTGCACTCAAGTGCTCTTAGCAGAAAAACTGGTTTGAAACCACCAAGTTGGAACAGATACAACACAGACCCGATCTGTAGATTTTTCTCCCAAATCTTAAGTATTTGTTTGGCTGCTGTGCTTTTGTGTTTAGACAAAACAATGAGGTTCCATTCTGTCCAATATAGTCATGTGTCTTTGAGGAAAATTTCAAAGTCATCTGCAGACAATTCTCTAAAAATGTTATTTATTTCCTCTGCACAGTTTTACACATTTTCTGAAATTAGACTTTACTTCTCATTTTCTTACTAGCTGTTCAAAGGACTGTTTTGAATTAACACGTCAGTTAATAGTATGTGTTTGAAAGTAAATGTTGCATAGAAATGTGAAAAAATATTTATTAACCTCCCATAACAAATGAATTGTCTTAGATCTGGGGGCTTATATTGTAGCCATTACACTATATTAGAGAACAGTCTTAGCTGTGGGGAAAAGACAGAGACATCTGCGGTTTAATACAAGTAACAGAATTAAACACAATGGGAACATAGAGAAATTGGTAAAAATTATGCTGCTGTATGGCTCAGTGGAACTAAATGTTGCATAACATGTTTTTTGTTTTTTATTTTTGCAGTGATTCACCATTCAAATTAATTAAAGAATCTTCCAGAATGAGGTGCAATGTTGCTTTGGAAAATATTGCTTTAGCAAGCTGTAATGGGCAACTCGGCATACTTCTATAAAATAAGTCTGTAAACTTGTACCAATTATAGTTGCTATGCTATAAATGAATTTTTAAAGTTCCGTATTTCTGAAAGCCATTTTTAATTACCCCATCATTAATGCTTTTGCACACAGTTATAGTAGCACATCACTGAAGTACATTTCAGTTTGTTATCAAAGGTTATGAAGAAGCAGATGATGAAATTTCACACTGATTTTTCTTTTTCAATACACAGGGGAAAGAAGCTATCTTATTTTGGTCTAACCATCAGAAAAAAAGGCATTAAAGTCACCACACAGCATCGTATCTGTAGCTGATGCCAACATCCATTTCATTGGAGATACAGCTAAAGATATGACTCCAAACTTTAAGGTGTGCTGATTTCTCATCGTTATAAATTATACATACATATATAATGTGGATGAAGGTATAGTTTAAAAATATGTTGGCTCAGTAACACAAGAAAACAGATCAAGCTATAGTAGATGTTTGGCTTTTATTAAGGAGCGACACTAAACCAAACAGAGCGGTTACACACCATTTCAATTTAACCTTAACTGTGACAAGCATGGCATTGTATCATCTGATGGTTTTGTTCCAGTGAGGAAATAAGTTGTAGTCTTCATGAGTGAAGATTCTTTGGTAATTTAGATTGCCAAAGAATCTTTCAATTTATTGAAATAAGGATGTACATCAGCTGAACGTCAGCTATCAGATTCATACTGGCATCTTTACCCCATTCCACATGGGGCACATGCAGGAGAATAAGTAATTAAAAAAAAAAAAAAAAAGCACTACAATTTGTGAACTGGATTCACAGATGTCTGCTTATCTCAGATAATTGTAATATCTCAGTAAAGAGAGGCTTGCACCATAAATAATCAAGAGGAAAAGCAATATTCATAAGCATTTCAGCATGATTCATTCAAGTGTTCTTAAGTGACTACCCACAAATATTGTGTAAAGAAGCAGAAAAGGAAATGCCGCTTGGTCTGAAATATGTTCAAAGAAATATATGTAAGCATGAAAGATTTGCACTGCATTGGAATTAAGGGAATTTGACTTACTCTAAAAGCTGCAATTTATTTGTCTAGAGGTATGGGTAAGGTATTTAATAGCACATTCTGCATAGTAACTCTTTTATTGTAATTAGGACACTAAGGACAGATTAGAAACTCTCAAATGTAGTATGGAGGCCAGCACTGAACCTAGAGCTCCTTCCATGTCTCAGACTGGTCATATTCACAAAAGTGAATTGACTGACTGAATGATGAATTTTGAAGAACTTCGTTAGTTGTCCATTCACAGAAAGGAGCTTTCCCTTGGCATTTAGGATGCTTTTTTGTAAGCTTCTCACTAGGAATATTATTTGATACTCTGTGCACGACCCTTTTCATAAAGCTGTCTGCCAACAGTGTAGGGACTCTTTGCTCAGCCATCAAGGGAGTGTGAACTCCAGACTCGAACTGTTGAAAATGTAAGCATAAACTTACTGTGTGGTTTCTTCTTACTAAGGCTTTTGTGAAGGTTAAGCTGAGAATTGCCGTACTTTAGTGACAAAGGTCATATGGGAAAATTTATCCCACTAGCCATTTAAAAGTTAGATATCTACATCTCAGCTGATCATCACGAGTTTCATTGACTAACAGAGAGGGCTCAGCAATGTGAAATTAATTGTCTTGAGACGTGCTTATTTTTTTGTACTATGACACAGAACTAGGATGGTTGGTTTAGCTGTAGATGTCTACACCTTTGACAACCAAAGAAGAATCATGCCTTCAACTGCTCTGAACCTCAGCTCCTACTTTGTAAAATTTTGATTTTATATTTTAGTCTGAATTTTTATGTTGTTTTTATTTATCATTTAATTATTTGCTAAGATGTTGTCTTCAGCCATTTATGATAACTTAAGCAGAATTACAGTTGTGTACAAACCTGTATTTCTTTTTTTACTGCTCTGAACCTGCTACTTGAAAGACACATAACTAATTCCTTATCCACTGAAAGCTCATTAGCACGACAAATTATAAGAGCAACAAAATGCACCATAGCATCACAGCTGCAGAAGAGGAATTTACTTTTGCATTTTTCTGAATATTTTCAAGCACATCTATATTTTCAGGGTGAGGAGAGTAGGAACTGGTTTCTCAGCACTTCTCACAGAGTCAGACTTTTTGTATGGCATCCTTCCCGATCTCCATTCACTGATTTGACATAAAGATAAATACCATTCAGAAGGCCAGATAAGGACTAGTAGAAAAGTTTTTAATACTGTACATTAATACTAGTGCTTGTAATAATGCATCAAGTAAATCTTAGCTAAAGTAAAGGTCCTCTCTTCGCTGTTCTGAGAAATGGCAGCACAAAATACAGACCTCTCAATCTTCTTGACTGAAGGCATTACTTGAATCACTTCTTTCAGTGTCTCTCAACAGTAGTGTACTATTCAGCAGTGAAGCTAGGATGGGAGAGTGCTGCACTTCTGGTCCCTTCTCTGCTCAACAGTTGGCTGTTTTGTCTCTTGCTTTCTCTTCTTTTAGTGAATATTTATTTCAGTGCTTTCTTAGTAAAACTGGTTGTGACTGTTGTTTCAAGGGTGCTAGAGCTCTGTGTCATACCCCTGAAGAATTTCATCTATGTAATGAAATTAGCCTCTCTTTCTGTATTATTGATATTGCTAGTCTTGTTTTCCTTGGTGGACTAAACATGGAAATTTGAAGTGTCTAGGACTTTGTATACTGTGTACTCTACTCAGGGTTCAGGGGAATGGAGTTATCAAGCTAGCACAAGACTGGCTACTTCTGAATCATGATTTCTATTTGATAACCAGCTATAGAGTTTGTGATTGTGAGATCTGGTGAGTTTCCTTAAGATCATCCCGAACTCGCTAACACTGATGTGTAATGCTCCACAAAGCTATGAAATAATCTTTCTCAAAACTGATGTGCAAGGATGAACAAGTTAATGTGTATCAAACCAAGCATGTATTTTATGAATTGTTCACTTGTAATCTGTCATGTACAAAACAGTCCAGCTACAAGCTTTACCAGGATTCCCTTTCTATTATAAAAAGGTCAACTTGCCATGCATTTCTTGGCCAACATTTCTGAGAACATCACTCGCAGAGAATAAGTTACACAATCCTTAGAGAAGATCTGCTGTTTGTGTTCCAGAGCCATTACTCCCATAGCTACAGTTCTTAGCTTTCACAGGTACTGTTTCTAAAAAGTGTTCATTGAAAGTACTGACTAACTCTCCTGGCGTAACTTTTCTGGAAAGAAAACTCGAACCACAGAATCCATAAGGGCACCACAGTTTTTGATTTTGTTGATGAACTGGAATTACAAGTTTTCGGGGTAGTGAATGAGGACAAAATGACTGGAAAGCAGAGGCTATTTGGGTGAAATTGAAAATCATTTATTTATGTAAGAATGTTCTGTATAATCCCAGAATTGCAGAACAAATATACGGAGAAAAAGTATACTGTGGTGTATAGTCATGTGTACTGTATGTTACATATAAAAAAGCCTAAAATATTCAATGTTTTTAATTCATCTTGCTTAGTCAACATCTTACCCATGTTTTGTCCATTTGCTTACTGAGGAGTGTCAAGTGTCTAGTGTCCTTTATCTTCATATGTAAGTCAGCTGAACAATGGAACATTGCTCATCCTAATCTTTTTGGCAATCTCTGTTTGACATTGTTCGTTATTGTTTGCCTTTCATCATATCACCCTTTTGAGCTGACATTGTTTATATTTCCTCACCATGCATTTATCTAGCAATTGTTGTCTAATATCTTGGTCTTGGTTCATTCCTGTCCACTTGACAATCATTAGCTGAAAGGGGTCACTTCTGGTGGGTCAATTGTCATAATGCGATGCTGAAATAAGTAGGAAAAAGTGAGAAGCTGAGGCCCTAGATATGGTTTGAGTTTGCACACGTATCTCATGAACATTTGTATGTTTACACACACAGATGTAAAGAATTGTCGGTTGGCTGTTGTTCTGTTTAACTTTCAGCCCTCAAGTTTTTCTAAGCCCAGTGTGAATATTTATATATCAGCCTACCTGAATTAGGGCCTTTGAATACAGACCCATTTTCAAAAATCTAATTGCTTTAATAACTGGGAACTATGAAAAAAAAATAATATGTACCTTACACCAAACAGACACAATTTAAACATACAGATGTATTTTTTCCTCTCTGGACTTTCAATATTATGTATACTTTTCAAGATGAGAATATGTCTGTTAGTGGAATTTTTAAAAAAATTAATTTTAAATTTCATTGAGTTGAATTTTAATTCATTAATTTAACTGAATTTTAATTGAAACAAGTCAAGTTTGTTCCTCAGAAATCTAGAGTCTAGAATGTCCGTAATTTTGGGTTTTTTTAAAAAAAAGATTTTCAGGACTCTGTCATCACTTTTTAAAAAAATGTTGTTGTTTAAAATTGTTTTGGCCACTGCTTTGATTTTTGCACTGTTGAAATTGAATATTGTCAATACCTTGGATAAAGCCTTGATTTAGGAGTTTTCAGGATTTTTGTATCTTCGATGTAATTTGAAATTACTTTTTATTAGTTGTAGTGATAGCTGTTGTTGGATAAGACCTGAAGGCCAAAATATTTCAAAAGCTTCCTTGTTGTATTATACAAGTAAAAATTGTGTATAGCTAATCGTACTGAGTTTATACAAATTGCATATGCAATAAACACCACCTGCTGCCAGTTTTCCTTGGAAATGATTCTGAGTCCAAACCCAAGCCAGAGTCCTGACATATTTAAATACAAGCAAAAATGTGCTGAATGTGGGTAAGTCCACTTTTTGACAGTTGAGCTATGTCTTGGCAAGGTAGCAATTACACCTGTAGCTGACAGGAATCTAAGCTTGTCTTTCGCTATTTGAATATGTGCAACAGAAATTTCCCAGTTGGCATTCATTTTTCCCTCTCAGAATTATCAGAAAAGTGCTAAAGGAAGTGGCTCCAAAATCTTGGAACTGTAAATTGTACCTCATCTCTGTAAAACAAAGACTAGCTGACCTCCATTTCTTTAAGGTTACTCTCAAGATGAAGTTGATGACAAGTTACAAAGCCTTAGCTGAGCTATATTAACAACTTTGTGTATCTTTAAACCATGACAAATAGTGCCAACTACTTCATCTTAGCTGCACTGTGAAGTAGAATAAGTTTTCTTATGTTTGATGTGGAGTAAAAAAACACACAAAAGCATCCATCATTGAGGTGCTTATGTTTGTTATCTTTTTAAAAGGTGACATGACAATTTGAGCTTTACTGTTATTTGCTTAACCGTTGTTATTTACCACAAAATAATATCCATCATGTGTTGGACTGTCTGTACAATTTTGGGTGTTATTCTTTTTCCCTGTAGTATCCCAGAAATACAGGTCAAAATTAATCTTCAGAACTAAAAGAACTTTTTGGGGAGGGGGGGGGGTTGTGTATACTGTATACTTGCCACAGACTTTGTATTTTATACATGTCATTCTAAATACAAAGAAACACACTTGGCAGAAGTGAAAATAATGAATAGACTTGATTATTTTTCAAATGTCAGATACCATTTCTTATCTGCAGTTAAATACAGTTCATATTGTTGATTTGTTCTGTAACTATGAAGAGTTGTTGGACAAGTTGTTTAGAAAGTTTCAGACATCATAACCATTTTGTTTTCTTAAAAGAAAAAGGTTTCCATAAAGATCTGCGTATACAAATGTATCCAAACCTTTTAAGCCAACCTCTAATTTGATTTAAGAGAACAAGGCTTCTATTGAAATTAAGAATGCACATTTGCTTTCTATTATAAGGTGCTCTGATTTAAATCAGGGTTATGCAATTATACTCTTGTTTATGTTTGAATGGGTAATACAGTGATTTTAGACACTGAATCCAAATTCATACAAATAATAAAAAATTAATCTATTTTCTTCATATATTCATTTTAAGGTAGGGACCAGCATCATATCTCTTGAGTCCATATGTAATTTTTACCAGACCTGAGCCCTGGACTGCTTTTGCTACAAGCCTGCTGAATGATGCAGAAGCTATCCCTGCATCTGGTGGTACAACATTAGCTAAAATGTTATTTTTATTCCTGATAACTGGAGATACCTTTTTAATTATCTGTATTTATACATAGTAGTAAATATTTTCTCATGTTCTGCAGGCAGCAAGTGTGTAGATGTAAAAGAACAAAAAATGTATTTAAATGTCAGAAAATGATCAATAAGTTGAACACAATTTCACAGAATATCTTTGGAGTCCATTAATCAGTAAGTTAGCCTTTGTGACAGATGCAGTCATATGAGATGAAAAAAAAAAAGAAGTTACATTGGTTGATATTTTATGTCCTTTACACCAGAAAGTGCACTAAAGGTTATTGAATAACAAATACCTCAATGTCCACAAAGTATAGTGTCAGGAACTCTGGGCTCATCATAGAGTAAACTTTATTCTTTTATAATCTTATTCCGTTTCCACCTCATTTTTAATTTATTTTTTTTTTCTCCAGCAAAGATTATGCTCCAGATGGGAATGGCTCAAGATAGTCTAAACTGCAGAAACAAGGTTATCCAAATTTCCTGATCCTAAAAACCTTTACAGGCAAGAACATTTGGAGGACACATAGACACCCACTGAGGAATTATGATAGCAATGTAAAAATGCTGCATATACATGGCCAAGTGAATGATCAAAGGAATCTGTTTTTGAAAATAAGCTATTTTGCTCATCAGTTTCTCTTAACACAGTCGATTAAAAGACTAGACTGTCTCATGCCTGTTATTGTGTTCCCTTCTATCGCGTAAGCAATTAACATCTTATTTAGGAATTAAGGCTCCTTAGTGCTAAAGGTCAGGATAGTTACTAGGACTTTGTAGTCATGGGTGGAGCTCCAAGAGTGAATCTTCCTGCCTCAGGCTTAGTATTTGTGATAATTTCAATGTCTTCCACTGCACCCTCAATTATAGTTTATATTGTTTTCTTACCCTTTATATGCAGTGACCTCCTCATCGGGCTTCATCGTGCACAACTGTCACTGCAGCTAAATACTGTTGTCTCTGGATTACGTCAATGCTTTGATCTGTCGTTGAAGGTAAGTGCATAATATGTTTGGTACTGTAAGTAATGATATTCACAGTCTCTAAAGGCAAGAGTAAACATAACTTCGTTCAGAACAACAAAAGTAGGTCATCATGATAGTTTTCCTTTTATGTCACATTAGCTCTTTCCTTTCACTAGTACACTTCACATTTCCTTGTAATAAACATCCTTCAAGTGTGAACAGTAGCAACTGTTTTTTTCACTTCAGTGCAGTTCAATTTTGTCAGAGTGGAAGTTGCTGATCTACACATAAGACCACTCCTTGTTTAAAATCATTTGATATACTGATTGTGGGTGTGCTGAGTGCTACAATAGGCTCTGCATTCTCTTTTGCTTTCATTATAGGTAAAGCACATGAACCCTGAACAACTTTTAAGGTAGTGGTTTCTGCTGACACTCCCATGATACTGACTGTGAAAGACAGTGTAAAATAAATACTGTGTATGGGATAAACAAATGGGTAACACAAAACACATAATTTCTTATAGCTGGGAGATTCTGTAACCAGGAGACATTTCTTTCACATGCAAAGGAAACTTCAAAGAGTGGTATAATGTAATACAACTTATAATGGTTCTGTGAAGATAGTTCATGTAATATTTTTTTTTTTCTGATTGAATCCATATGGCTGAGTTGACACTAGTATGTTACTAAAGTGAGAAGAAGATTGTATTTGACAGTGAAGTAAGTTTTTTTTCTTCTTCTATTGTCTATAAAATTAGTCTTTGATCCAAAACTTCTCAAGAGTCAGTGATGGCTTTCCTATTCCTTTGGTATGCTTTGAATTACACCCAACTAAAGAAACCTTTAAATTATGTCCAAAAAATTAAAGTGCTCATAACTCAAAAGCATAGATGATAGCAGGCAAACAATCTTATTAGTATATAAAGAAATCAGGGCAGTTTTTCTTGTTAGTCCTACTAAGTCTGTTAATTCTGTATCACCATAATAATCCTCTATCTTCTAGGTTTTGTTAATAACATCTTATTTCTTTTTTTTTTTTCCCCTGACTTTTCTTACTACTACAGAGATTGCATGACTATGTAAAATTGTTGTCATAGTGAATATTGTCTGATGTCAAGGGGCTGACAATCAGGAGGAGTTATGAAACTAAATTATGTGCTTTCCATATCATTCATCAAAACAATTATTACTAGGGAAACATAGTGGTATGTGCTGGAATTTTGATTGTGAAATGAAAATATTTATGTCCCTTTGTTTTAAACTAAAATTGTTTTTTGTGTTATAACTCTCTCTCTGTGTATACACATATATATATATACACACACACATATATTTAATAAAGAAAACCAGATTTTTTAACAATATTTTTACAGTATCCTCAGATTCTTTTCATATCTACATTCATGGTGTCACACCGATCTAGATGAACTGTATAAGTGATAGTCTAATTAGCAGACAGCACTAGGCCAGTTATGTCAATTGACATTTATTAGATGAGGAAAGGCAGGAGAGACATGTAAGGCTTTCATCCCTCTAGGGCAATCAGCCAGCCATGGCCCATCTCTTATCTAGGCACAATAGAAAACATTGAGTGAAAAAGAGGAATTAGTTGTGGTGCTTGGTTTCGAATACCTTAACTGAAATGTTCAAACTAACTGTGGGTATGATATTGAAGCCTAGGAGGACTTTTGTTTTCCTGCATAACAAGATTGATGTTGGAGGACTGAAGAGAAAGAAGCTATGCCTTCAAAAACTCATCTTGTAAAGGGAAAGATAGGGAGACATATCCAGGATCTCAGCTCCTTTTCTGGAAAGGGAAAATCTCACCATTCTCATTCAACATTGAAACTCAGATTACCTTTCCATTAAAATGTGCAGTATTTAGGAAGGTTTATAGCTAACTATTTCAGTAAACTGAATTCTAGTCTCACTTCTTATCTTGTATGATTATTCAATACATAAAAGAAATCATCTATGGTCTTGCATTACTATCTGTCATTTAGGCAGAAGGAACACAAATGCAGGAAAAGAGAAAAAATAGTTATTTTCTTTCCTCCTTCCCTCAAAATAACATACTTGCAGACTTCAGAGTCCTTGAAGTTCATACTTTCCTGATGTTTCTGCAGCTATTTCACTGTAATGTTACCTAGGGTTCATATGATTACAAATGTAAGTAGGGCTCCACTCTTGAGTTACTGATTAGATGTTAATTTTTTAGTAAAGTGGAAATTATTAACCTACGATGTTGACAGATCTTAGTCCTCAGTTTGACTGTGTATACAGTAAAATTTTCTTTTGCTGTGTTTGATCAGTTCCCATTAGTGCCTTGAAACAATCGATATCACACTGTGTTTAAAATTATCTTTTAAGGGACACAAAGTAGCCAGGTGGAAAAAATCTCAAGAGACCAGCATGAAACTAATAAGATTTACTAATAGCTTTTGCTTTCATAATTTGAAGGGAAACTAAAAAGTAGACTCTGAATAGCTAGACTCGTAATTGGATATTGATCTAAACAAATCTCTTTCTAAGTACCTGTTAAAATCAGTTACTGCTATTTGTTAGGACACATCATATTTATCCTTATTCCTGTAGAAGTGGTACTGCTGTTCTAAGTTATATAAAGATGCATTAGCAGTACACTTTTAATAGACCTATTAAATTCACTTTGCTTTGATTTACTTAGTATCTGAGTATAGGCTGAGTATTCTATACAGCTGCAGAAAAGAGTAGTACTGAAAATAATGTAATTATCACCATTTATGCTACTATTTATTTTGTTAATTTGCATGGAACTGTGGTTTATGGAGCACTTGTGTTGTATCCACTTTTAAACATGCCTTATATGTGGCTTAATACAAGTTATCTTCCAGTTTCGCTGAAAGATCCTGCTTTCTTGGCATTTTCTGGTTTATATTTTGCTTGCTTGCTTGTTTTTCTCTGTTGTAGTGAGACAACACAGCATTATTGCAGAAGCTGTATGTCATTCCTTTTCCAGACAGGCTCCCTTCAAGTTAAAATGATATAGTCACACAGGCAGAGCTGTGCAAAACAGACAGAATATACTATTGACCTTTTTTTTTTTTTTTGCTTTTGCCAAATTTCTTAAGAATTAAAGAAACAAAAAAAACCCAAAACCAAACCACAGAAAACTGTTGAATTAAATAAATCACTTCCTAAAAAAGGTTAAGGGAATGTAATGATGAATACAAATCTTTATGGATTTGGCTTTGGTTCTTTATAGTATAAATTAGGGTGACATCTTTCAGATCAAACCCATCTAATAATTTGGAATTTTGTGATTAATTGTTATCTGACCTATTCACACCTGATTTTATTTATCCCTAAAAATGTTTAGAATAGAAACATGACATTTTGGGAGGTAAAATAGCATAGGAGTGCAGTGGATACAGTTGTATCTCTTTTAAGTGGACTTCTACAGGATAGCTTAGTCTTTTCCTTGAGGTTACACCATTATGAGGCTCCTTTAGAAGTGTACCTTGGTCCCTAAACTATATTTGTATTAAATTAAAAAAAGGCATGAAATCTGATAGTTTAATTTTACTCGGTAATAAAATTAAACAAATTAATAATGATTCTATCAGTTCAGGGAAAATAAGAACTGGCTGCACCTTGAGCTATGGAACTATTGACTCCAGATTAATTTGGTAATAGCATAACAGGCTACTATGCAGAAATTGCCCAGTGAAAGCAAAAGTTATGGTTCAACTTGCAAATATTTAAAGTTCTCTCTCAGTTTCTCAAACACCCACTTTTATTAAACTTGAAGCAACTTAATTATATTTGAATCTCTTTCTTTTCCATGAAATTTGTGAAATCTGCCAGTGTGTTTGAAAGTGATTGGGGTTTAGAAAGAATCGCAAATGCCTATACAGAATGAATGACTGGATGGATCAGCTCCCATAAGCTAGACTAATAAAAAAGGTACCTGAATTCTGGTGCTTTCCAATATAATCCACAGCACTGTAAGAATAGATGGGAGCCTGGCATGAGATGGCCACTCTTCTGTCTCTTGCTAAAGGCAGAGGAAGTGCAAAATCTTCTGGGTGGACTAAGAGAAAGAAAACTGTTAGAGCTCAGATCAGGAAATAAGCTAACTATGCCAGGTGAATCCTGAGCAAATTTCTAGATAATCCTTTTGTGGAGAAAGCTCCTGATGTGGAAGACAGAGGCTGCTGGTGTGCTGGCCCAGCAGTTAGATGTGGCTTCAAAATGACAGAGATCTTCAAGCCAATTATGTTTCTGTTGTTGATATACTGACTGCAGAAATATTTTTCAGAAGCACACAGTAACACATTGATGTCTATCAGCAACACAAGCTGAGACAGATGCCAGTCCTGTCTCCATCTAGCTGTGTACTAAGCTATAGCCAAAAAGGTTTGAAAGTAGCAATGTGTTCATATCTTCCACTGCAAGACATGCATTGTGTCTGACATCATCCCAGTCTATCAACAGAAAAAGTGTAGACAGTTCTTCACATCAGCCTCAAAAGGTAACCCCAAACAGTAGTTTTATCTTTAAAGATATTAGTGATTTTATGTAATACTGGGATTTTAGAATAGATATATTGAAATATATGGGAGGAGGACAGAGCTACCTTCTGAGTTTATTCGTTGGTGGGTTTTTTTTCCCTCCAATATATTATTCTGTTTGTGACTAAAGGTGAAGACATACTTTTGTCTCTGTTCCAGAAATGCAATTTGGTATTTTTTTTGTTTCAATCCCACACTTTTTATAAGCTAGTTATATTTAGCTTAAAATAATGGAATTTGCACAGACTGTTAAGGCTTTAGAACTATGCCTATATATGTCTTATTTGTATTTTGAAAAAAATGTTTTTGTAAGAGACTTTGGTCTTTGATACTTTACTGTACTCCTGTCTGTGTTTCATTTTCCCCAGGTACTTGCAGGGCCAGGAGCTGGGGGGCTGACACTGGAGAACAGATGTTCTAGTTTGGTGTTGCCAGAAGATTCCTCCCCTGCTGCAGTTCTTCTGTAGCTAGTTATGCAAACTCTAGAGTTTCTTTGACTTTGCAAGACAGAGCAAAGACACACTTTACGGACAGATTAGTGGCTGTAGTTAGGTAGATCATAATGCTGAGTGTTACATGTTAAGATCAGTGAATTATTTCTCAGTTTAAAGAGAGGGGAGAAACAAGTCTGGCATTCATGAAAATACTAGGGGTGACTGTGACTTAAATTAGACTCACAAGTCTGGAGAAGACCTGAAGAGATCATTCAGTCTATTGCCCTGTTCCAAGGCAGGCTTTGTAGCTGTAACTCTGCTTTGTTATCTTGTAAATGTCTAACCTGTTCTTAAAGACCTGGAGCACTGGAAACTCCCCAGCCTGCTCAATTGACTTATTAACATTTCTACAAGAAAGCTTTTTTTCCTAGTATCATCCTATTTTTTTGTTTTGGTCCCATCCTTTATCTCTATGAAAAGCAGCCTTTTCTTTGTTCTTGAAGAAGCTTTCCATAGTTTTTACTATTATGTCACCCCACTTCAGTCTTCTCCAACCAATGACTGTAATTGGTGAGTCTTTCTCTGTAAATCACAAAAGCTCAGGTTAACAGCAACTGTGTACTTTGTTGTTACCCCAGTTGTATATTTGTATGGTTGATTAGTCTTGTCTGAATAGTTTGTCCTGTGCTTGGCTCTCACTGTTGCTCCCAGGTTTACAAGATCCTGTCTCAGATTTGCTTGAATCAGTTTGACTTCTGTTAACTCTGTTGTCTGGTGTGTGGTGTATACCCACTGGATTTAGCCTTCTAAATACACACTTTTGAATTATTGTATCAACCCTTGCACAATCTCCATGTAAATTTAATAGAAACTTACAGAAATTTATTACGATGTGATAAATATCTAACCACAGAGGATGATAAACTTACCATGCCACTGAAGTAGGGTTATTTGAACAGGAGTCTAAATATATTTTTTTCCTTCTCCTAAAATGCTTTTTCTTTGAACTAGTTTGTTTCCTTTAGCTTACAGCTGTTCAAATACCGTGATGTGTGCCAGTTGCCAATAGTAGTAGCATGCTCCTGGAGCAGCCTGGGGACACTGGTGCTCAGGGAATCCTCTGTGTTTCATTTTCCCCAGGTACTTGCAGGGCCAGGAGCTGGGGGGCTGACACTGGAGAACAGATGTTCTAGTTTGGTGTTGCCAGAAGATTCCTCCCCTGCTGCAGTTCTTCTGTAGCTAGTTATGCAAACTCTAGAGTTTCTTTGACTTTGCAAGACAGAGCAAAGACACACTTTACGGACAGATTAGTGGCTGTAGTTAGGTAGATCATAATGCTGAGTGTTACATGTTAAGATCAGTGAATTATTTCTCAGTTTAAAGAGAGGGGAGAAACAAGTCTGGCATTCAGCTCTTCAGAGATGAAGGAAATAGTAAGTGGTTTTCATGATGTTCTTTGTGGACCAGGATGTTTTGAGCCTTCACAGAAAACAGGGGCTTTGAATTCATTCATTGTTATGTAGAATAAAGACTAAACAGGAGAAGGAACATATAATTAAACCCCAAATATGAGCACATACTAGGACAGTACATTAATATTCCAATTAAATGCTTGTGAGAAAAAAACCACACCCTTCCTTTCATAAATGAGATTTCCCTAGAAGTTGTGATACTGAAGAAAGGATCAGAACAAAAGTGTTTTGGAGTTCTAGGTCCATCCACTGGTTAAATTATTCTTTTAATATTTTGTAGGGCAAGCCAGAGGGTATTCAGAAGCTGCAGACAACTTTATTACCCATGTAAACTGTCAGAATTACTGAAACTAGTGAAATTATACGAGTTCACAGTAACAGTAATTTAGGGTGATGATATTTTAAGAATTTTCTTCTCCATTAAATTATTCTGAACCAGCTTTGGTATGAACTGGTTTTCTTATAAAACTTACCTTAGGAAAATTTCCAAAGTTTTCAAAAGCTATAATCCCAGTACTAACTAGAACACCACCTCCATGCAGTGGGGATATGTAGTTTCACAACAAAAGGTTAGAGTAGGCAAAAAAGCAGCATGAATGTTTTGGCTATTTGCCTGGCTTCAGAAGTGAATTCTTTTTATTACTTTCTGGGAAATATTCTTTTGTCTTTTTTACATGAGGTAGAAAAAAGCATTTGTGTTCCTCTTTTAGCCACTTTTCAAGTTATTTTTTTTTTTTTCTGTGAAGGCTAGTTTAAGTTGAATGACTAAATGAAAAATCTTAAGGAAGCAATTATTTCTTCTCAGTAACTTACTCAGAAATATGCAGGAACAAGTCAAATGAGTAAGGAATGTGCAAGATACATGCATATCGTATGATACATAAATCAGTTTGATTTGAACAGACAAAATAGCACCCATCAGTAGAGCCTGTTTAGGAAAGTATATGATTCATCGTTTGTTTTTGAGAAAGATATATGTAGTTACAAAGCCCCCTAGGAAATCTCTTTGGCACACAGTAGAATCATGAGACTTCCTCTGATGTGTTCTGATTCAGAAAATACGAAGCCTACCTGATTTATCTTAAGGCACTTTAAAGAGAACAGCTCACGAAACTCAGCCAAGATAAAGTTTAAAAAATGATTTGGTCATTTATGCATACAATTCTTTCAAACTCTACCTCTTTGCTGTTCAAAGTCATTTCATTGAACATCTCTGCCACATATAAAGTGTTTTATGCAAATGCTATTGTATAGTTCCCTCAGTTCACGCTACCAGTTTTTAAACATCTGTGGCCAAGGCATCACAACTGATTGTTATGACTGATTTTTGGTTTCTTTGTTGAAACTCTTAGAATAAGTCAACATAGAAAACCTGCAAGCCTACCTAATGTCCAGTTAAAAGACAAATGAAAATTAGAAAGGTCTTGTAACTTTGAAGAGGAATTAATTTTTAAAATGCCGCTTGAAATAATACACAGGGGAAAGCTGAACAGGAGGGCTCATTTTTGCAGAGCTGGATCAAAGTACCCAAGGGATTTCCATACTTCTATTTAATAATGAAAAATGTTTCTCAAGTGAAGAGGCTGTGTTTTCCAAACATACATCAGTGTATCTGTACATGCCTTGATGATCTTGGTCTTCATGAATGGATGACCACAACTACTGTGTACAAAAACCCAAACAGAAAATACAATAGACACACACACACCCCCTTCACTGTAGGAAGCTAAATGCTTTAAACAGATGATATATGAATGATGGCTCAGGATAAAACTGAGCCATGGATCAGAAGTTTGGACTGTTCTCTTCTAAAGAAAGGAAATTCTCACAAAACTTAATTCATTTTTTGGTTCTTCAACTAACGGAACCATGCTGAGGAATAAACACATCTGAACTGTGTTAAACCGTACCTTCTATTACTCAGTGGGTTATACACTGCCATTTAATCAGGAGGACATGCAAGAAGGCTGTTTAACAGATTATCTCGATTTGATAGATTAGCCACCACAGATGTTTAAGAACAGAAGGATGCACAGAATATACCCATTAAAATTTCAGTGTAAAACAAGGAAAACTATACCAAAAAAATTACAATTGACATACATTTCCATATATTACTTAAAGTTATATAACAGTTGTAAATTGCATCCATGGTCAATAGCTGATCTGTTGACAAATTATATATATTCAGTAATTAAAACTGGTTGTCACATGAACTTTATATGGGATAGAACTTGGGAAGTATCAGGTGTAACCAGCCTATGCAGATTCACTATTGAATCGTTACTGTTACACTCCATTAGGTTTCTGATGCTTTAGTTGGTATAAATCTAGCCTGATGATGATGATTTAGCATAACACTACCCTCTAACTGGGCCGAGAGACTTAAGTCATTAATGTCTTTGTTGAAGTATTTTGGATACCCAAGTTACATTCTTGAGACTAGAATTTTCAGAAGGTCCTAGCACACAAATACCTTTTATATCAATGAACAAACAATGTAGTGTTTGAAATACGTCTACATATGTACCTTTGAGTCACGTTCCTTTGGAGCACCATGGTGTTTCAGGGTCTTTCTGTTGACTTTAGTTGTTGGTTTTTTTTTTTAATGAATTGTCTGAAGCTGGTTGTTGTCTACCTCATGTTTATTTCAAACATAAATCCAATTACTAAATCTTTAATCATTTACATGTTTCATTGGAATTCTTTCCTATAAGTCAATACTTTGAAAAACACTCTAACTACAATGCAGTATTTGTTGTTTGTTTGGTTTGTTTTTTTTTTTTAACACAGGCACACACCCCTCCACCCCCACCCACCCATATAACTACGTTATGTTTGGGTGATATGTTTTATATACAGCTGCTGTAGTCTATTTCCAAATGTACCTGAAGTTTGAGAAGCTGAAAACTTTTTTCTTCCCTGGCACTGCCTTTCTGTCTAGAACCCTATGCATTTTTATAAACCGTACTTTGGAGTAAATATGATAATGTCTTAACCTTCTAAATGATGAGTAATGCACCATACAGTGGAGACATGAGATAAATCTGGGTTTATAAATCAGTGGAAATTTACTGAAGTGAATATAAATTCCATCAAGATCTAGCAAATATTGTATGTTATCATGAAGGCAGGTTAGATTAAGTTCTCAGGTGTGCTCCCTCAGCAGCCTTATCAATGCCAAAGGGTGTATAAAGAATAACAGTGGCCCAAGTTAGAAGTTTTAAAGCAGAACAACAGAGCTCTCAATTTTTTGTACTTATCAGAGAGCGTTTTAAAGAATTGAAAGTAACTGAGTGTGATAAGAAATTAAATATCTTTATGTTGTTAGCCATATCTATATCTCAATGAATTATTAATTATTTTATAATAAATTGAGGTAAAAATAGTGGAGTTTTATTTAAAAATGGAAAAGCCACTGAAGTGGAAATAAAGATGACAAACATGCTGATGACAGAATTCAGCATTTAGGAACATGTTTATCCTTTTACACAAAACTGACTAGTAACTATAAATTCATCACTATGGAGAGGCACTGAATAGAGCATAACCGTCACTAACTGGCATCTTTTATAAAAAATATATGATACGCACGTTCCTTTACCTTTGTGGCATGAATCTGTTGTAGTCAATAAGTGTTAATGTATCCTACTTTCAGAGATAACTTGAATCCTACAAGCTTCTCCAGAGGTGAGAACTGTCAAGTGAAAGAGATGTTGCACTCCTATGTTATGAGCTATTCAGTCTTGATTACACTGGACCTGCACTACTTTATTTCTGTTAAGAATTGGCTATATTATACCTTTTTAACGCAGCACTAAAATATATATTGATCCTTTTCTAAAGAGTTGAGTGATATTTTCTCTAGAAAATTGGGAAAAAAGAAATATTTCTCTACTTTTTCATCACCTTACTGCCATTTTATTTATTTTAAGAGAATTTGAGTAGAGATTAACATTTCCAGCCTAAGTGACCTCTTTTTGTTCTTACTGGAACATGGGCCCCAGTAGGGTATTGTCATGTTTCAGCATATACTGTAGTAAATTAATTGACTTATCAATGAAGAGTTTAGTGTTATTTCAATAGACAGGGATTTATTTTGCTCCTGAGCCCACATTTTTGGAGGGTGGGCTGCATTCTGGGGAAGTATCTCTTGCTCTATCCTTATTAACTTCCCTAGAGCAATTCAGGCTGGCCTTTGTGGGAGAGGACTATGGGTCAGAGGGACTTTTGGTCTGATCAGTCTGTTTTTCCTTATGTTTTTGAAATGTCCAAATTAATCTTGTGGGATAAGAAGAGGAAAAGCACTGTCAACACCAGATAGGCCAATCATTTATTAAAGAGTTTCTGCTTTTAGTTTTTATTTTACAGACTACAGTTTACCTTCAGTTCTTTGTTAAAAACCACATAATTAACAAACAGTATGCACAGATTTAGAGCAGTCTAACTTGAAAATCTTATGGCTGCTCCTGTTCTGTCCAAAAAGAGACTGTCCCCCTGGTTGGCCTGTAGGTAACAAAGGCATGGTGATGTTTATTGTTCTGTGTCAGGAATGTATGTGTAAATGAGGTTTGGCTCATTCTTAAGAAAGTGGAAAACATGAAAATCATTATACAGAAACGGGTAGCTGAACATGCTCTTATGTCTAACACTTTCAGAAGTAAAAAGCAGTGGTCAAATTTATGTCTCTTAATATGTGTTACTCTATGTCATTTAGAGAAGTTCAAACTGGTCTGTTATCATTCCTGTACTGCATGAAGACCTGATAAGGATAACTTCTTGTGCTACATGAGGTGAGCAGACTTCATGTATTGTCAAGACATGTCACACATTAGGCAAGTTTGGATATCTCTGAAACAATCACACTCTTTTTCCTGTCATCTGTGATGAATCCTGCCGCAAGTGATTGGTGACTACATTACAATGATGTAGGTTCAAAAGCACCACCATGTACTTACCAGTTGTCTAGAGAAATTCTGCAAAACCAGCTTGTTTGTCATGCTATCACTCATTGTTCCCATTTCTTCACAATATTTGGTGAGTTATCTGAATTGCCTGTCTTTTTGTTTAAAATATATTTAGCTTTGTTCTTCTACCTTCCTCTCCCAATATTGTAGATAGATAAATATAGATAAATCTAACTCTTTCCTGAGTTTTCTACATTGCAAGTATTTTCTGATTATCATACCAAGCAAGGCTGTGTTGTGATGCGTCTTTTAAGTCTTCCAGACCTGATGGAGGTCTTCTGTCACATCTTCATCTAATGCAAGTGAGAAGTGGGCTGTCTTATGTGCAAAAAAACATGATGACATCATGAAATACCATATGAATTGTCTGGTCTCTGAGTTATTTATATTTTCTTTGGTTTTCTTCTTTTCATTCATGCTTATTTTAGGATTATTTGAAAGAAACTAGTGTTTTTTTTTCCCCCACCCTTTCCTCAGGATGCTCAACTTCTCTTGAGTACAGTGAGGTCATACACTCTCTCACAAAAAATACTGAACATTGAAAATATCTTTTTATTTTAATGTCCATCCTGGTTATTAGGAGACAAACTGTTATTTAGTATTATCAATGGAATGTATAGAAGTTTTAAAGTAACTTCTTATTTTAGTTGTAACCAAAAACCTTGACACTGCAGAACTCTTTTATATATCGATGTTTTCTGTACCTTGGATCAGAGCATGTGAATTATTTGTATTAAATTTAAAATTATTATGTTGAAATAGAATTGGAAGCCTGCTATGATGATACATGTGTTTTGAAAGAGGAATTAAGAAGGCAAACTTGTAAACCTATTTTTTCTGTAAATGACCAACACTAACTCAGATGAAGAATGAAAGAACACTCTAAGCAATAATTCATTAATACTACTACTAATAATAATTATCCAAATAATTCATTAATTCTTCCTTGAAATTTTGCTGTGTTTATGAACACAAAAAATATTTCATGTTTTCAGATTATTTTTTATTATAGTACATTATGACTATTTAAATTCTTCTAAAGCTATTTAAAGCTTAAATGCATCTCTGGAATATGCCTACATTTTGTAGAAAGGTGTTGTTGCATACCCTGAGTTCATTTGCTTATTGTACCAGTATTAGAGTGTAGCTGGGGAAGACTCTTCTTGCATTTCACAAAAAATCAAACTCAATATTCATGTCATTGGTAGGTCTTTATGGGAAGTCTTGCCATATTAAGTGTGCTTGTTGGTTTAATTCCTTCTAGTGTAGCATTAAAATTCATGAGCGTCTGACTAAACAGAAAGTTTCCTTTCATCATTCATTAAAAATAACAAAACGCACCCAAACAACTGAAAATCTAATATCACATTAATTGTTTTAATGCACATATAGGTACATTTACAGATATGTTGCACAAGTATTTTTGTTTAGAATCTATACACAAATATTTTTTCTTTTATTAAGTACAGAGGTCAGTTGAAATATTGTGAAATAAAATGCACTGCAAAAGGTAAATGAGAGGATAAATTCCTTAATAAACTGAGTTTGACAGTTTAATTAATGAACATTATTTCTTTACATGAGTTAAGCCTTCCATGCACTGTCTTGTACTATTTGAAAAGGTTTTACTGGCAGGTCCCAATGCTTATTTCTTATGCCCTTGATAAGAGAGACATAATACAATTTAGGGATCCTAACTGATTTTATCCTGTACAGAAGTTTGCCAGACATCTAATATGGTGTTCACAGAGCTCCTACAAATCACTCCTCCTGGTTGGCATTTGTTTTAGAAGCGCACAGAACAAAAGCATGGGAATTAAAAGACCATCACTGGTACTGACAGCAGGAATCTGAAAAGTTTTTGCTCTCTAGGGATTTGCAGGAAGTGTAGATCTTGTCTTTAGCTGCTACCTGTGACACTTGAAGCTTCTGCCTCTAAGGGCTTGTCTGGTTGGAGATACTTAGCTAACTCATGTTAATTTTACTGAGGTGTCAAAGTTAATTAACATCGATAAAACTTGTCTGGGTACTCTCACTCAGGAAAAAGTAAGACTTAAGGAGAACTGAGGTGCAAAGATCTAAGTCTGTTTGACTTCTGAGGGAAGTATATACCTTAAATTTACGTTTCATATATTCAGCACTTTATGCTTCCAGGTAAATTGAATAAAACTGGTTTGACAGACCTTCAAGTACAGGTAGCAGTTCTGTTGAAACCTATGGCATTGACTAGGTGAAAAAACTAGCATGAGAAGAGAAAACTTTCTGTATTTCTGTTATGGGCAAGAGACAGTATCAAGTTATCTTTAATAATTATGAACAGCAGCTAGTGTAGAACGAATTATCTGATCAGCTGGGTAGGAGTTTTGCCTGACTTTCAGGGGAACAGGAAGCAGTGCTGAGTGCTTTTTGAAAATCCCATTCCTAGTGAGTCAAGGTTTGCCTTTTCAGAACAGGTAGATAGTGCTATTTGTCTTCTATCTCTGCTTCTAAATTACTGTCTTCCCTGAAATGCAGCTCTAGTTGTAGTGCCAAATTCCTATAAATCAGAACCAGAATTTTCATTTATAAATAAAAATAATGAGGCATTTAAGGCTCTTCTAAGAAAACATTTCATAGCTCACTGTGGCAGAAAATGTTATACAAAGTCTTTCAGTTTCCCACAGCCCAGAATAACACTACTATACTGATTTCAGGACAAGTCATGGTCAATCTATGCTTTTCTATCACATCAGGTTGAACCCTCTGTTCAGAATCCATCTCTGCTTTATGTATGCCTCCAAATCTGGAAGCTCTTTCTTTTGAGGTGCTTTAATAGGCAGCTGATTTGACTATATTGGAAGTCAAGCATTCCAGATCCCTGACTCTCTTAACTGAGTCAGAGCCTTCCACACCACAGAACAGTTACAAATGCACTGCAGATTAGAGGTACAACATTATTGTTAACAGGAACGGTACATTAAATCCACTGTGTGCAATGATTGTACTAATAAAATGCATTACTTGGAGGTTTAAATCCTCAAACTAGAATTTCAATTAATTTCCAGGGAATCCAATTTTGGAATACAAGAACTTTGCTCATCTGCTGTCACCTTGTAAAGCTTCAGCATCTCACACTGTGGTAGAATGAATTTTGTATACAAACATGTCATGAAAATCTTGGCTTAGGATGCATGTTTTGTAACTTGTAAAGCAGGAGTGTAGCCTTGCTTAAGGAGAGAGAGCAAAATAAAGGTTCCCATGCATTGCCTATAAGCGCCCCAGCTCCCACCACAACATTCTGTTTATCTCAGAAAGACTGGCAGTACTCCATCCTCCATTCATTTTATGTAAGGCCTCTTTTCCTGAAATTTTACTCATCTAAATGCATGTTTTTCATCAGTGATGTCTTATTTTACACCAATGAATTTGTTTTAATTTTCACATAACAACTCTCTGATTTTTTCGTTTCAATCCATTGCTTATACATCTGCACAAAAGACACGAAGCACAGTGTATTATCCACTTAAAAGATACCCATGGACTTACAAACTTTGCTGAACCAGGACCTAAAATGGAGCTGTTAAGCCCACTGTATTTTAGATAATTTTATTAGAATCAGCTCTACTCTGTAATCATTTTGCTAGGGATGAAAGTTTTAAATATATTACAAAGCAAAGTGCTTATTACAGCTAAAGAATTCTAATGGCTAAAACCTGTGAGAAAATACTTACGTTTGATTCAAAGAATAAAGAAAGAATGAAAAGCAAATTTGTTTTAATATATTAGAAGTAAAATGTTTTAGATATTTAAATAAAACAGTATTCTCTTAAACAACTTCTAAGCTTTTCTATCTAATATATAAACCCCCTCAAGCAATAGTTTTAATTTCAACACGGAAAGATGGAATGATGGACAAAGGCTGAGTGGTTTATTAGCTGCTTGCTATTCTTGGAATGGTAATCAATAAAAAATATTTATCATAAAATAAATTTAATATTTCACCAGTAAAAAGTGATTATATTTTTTTTCTCATGACTGACCTTAATAACTATCCAACTCTGAAGGCACTTGTAATGCCTATGAGTTATGAAACTTCCATACTTATGAACAAAATATAATAATCAATCTTCACTGTTGAGATATTCTATAGAACGCATATTAAGCCAGTAAAAGGCATGAATTCTCCTGTGACTTCACTCCTTGGTGAGTTTCCTATGTCAAACAAATGAGATACCTGGTTTCACTTAGCTCTTACCTCAGGATACAGCAGTGAGAGCCCTAAACAGCTAAAGTAAAATTACAGAGTCCTCCTTATAGTGCAGATTGTGTCCTAGTTGCATGATGACATTTTAGAAAGGAATATTGTTTAAGGACACTAGTAGACCCGTATTACCTTCTGCTCAGAAGAATAATGTGATGCCACAGTTTTATTCACATGTATATGCAGTTTATTCAGGAAATTTCTTGCCTAATCACTTTTAGTTTCAGGGTGACCAACATTACATGCCACACTGTCTCACAAGAACAAGGGTTTCCTGGGAATATCTGGGCATGATCCCAGACAGAGATATATGATTTATGATACTCATATAGTAACACCATGCTCCAAAAATTTATTCACCATATAATAGGATGATAATAAGACAGGTTATTTTGATCTCAGAGTGCAGGACACAATAAAGAGCAGTGCATAGACATAATTATATTTTTGTTTTGTAGTTGCTGTTGGTTGAATGCTGTTTTTTGCTGGTTTATACACAAGCCGCTAGATTGTGCCCTGAAACTTCGAGAAGGCAAGTGGACAAGGTTTTTGACAAAGGTGAAGGTATGATTCTATTGGCTTACTAAATTTGTAGCACTGTTGAACTGGAGAGACTCTTATAAAAAAAAAAAAAAAAAAAGAGTACAATTTAGATAAAGCTTAAATTATTAGTGAGACGTTTAGAAAGAATGGGTGCAAATGCTGGACAAAATATGGGAAACAGTGCTGGAAGGTGTTGATAGATCTGATGACGGCTTTGGGGCTGTTATGAAAGTCGTTTAAAGTTATCATGATAAAATATCAAGTTTTCATAGCAAGGATGATGGCTGGTTAGAATCCAAGAGGTCATCCATGATCTGGATGGCCAGTATATGTCTTTGTTAAAACCCATTTTGCCTCACATACATAACAAAAGACCTAAAAATAATTCAAAAAGCTATGGCTTTAACACTAATTTAAAGTGGGTTGTTGTGGGTTTTTTTTTGCTTTCACTTACAGAAGTGAGAAAGTCTGCTTTCTTTAGTTAAAGTAGAACTAAGCCTGTACAGAACAGATTTTGCTTTGCACCTAATGAGTTTTACTGAACTAAGGCAGAACACTTACTTAAGATCAACCACTTCAAGATAAAAGCCTAACCAATTCCCAGTGCAGACATAGCCATGCATTGTATCGTGACTAACAGCCTAAGCAATAAAAATCTGTATGAGCATTTCCATATATATTTTGTTATATTCATTTTTACTTTGAACAGTTACATTTTATTTTTCAAAAAAAGGATAACATGATTTCACATTTCCTGTCAATACATTCTAGAAGAACATGTTTGTAGAGGTGGCTACGGGATTAAAATTTTATTTTCCTAAAACCTGAGGGTGGAGTGAAGTTGGGTAAGAGCTTAAATGAGATACTTCAGAAGTGTCCTCCAACAGCACTTAAAATTTCTTGTTCTAGAAACCTGACAAAAAAGTCACAAATAAGAAGAAAACAAGTATTTTCATAATTTTTAAGCGATAAGAACTAGGCTCAGATTAAGTTCTATTTCAACACCAAAATTAGTTCCAAACCCTGCGATACTTAGTATCAATGAGGAAGATTCATACTTGTAGCTAGGACATGTTTTATGCTTTTGCATGTCCTCGTGGCTGAGAGAGCTCCACGTCCTGATGCTACACTCAGTGACAAAAGCTGTTCATGGGAGCCAGGGTATGTTGTAATTTAAAAATCCATTTGGTCTTTAGGTGCCTAATTAGAAGAAAGTTTCCTTGGGGCAGGAATATATTAAAGGCAGAAGTATCTTTCCTGGACATCTAAACAAAAGTTTATGGCTCTAGGGCTATATGCTTACTCCTTTGTCTTAATGAGATTTTCATTCTTTAGCTTACCTCGTTAAAATATGCCAAACACTGGGAAGTTCTTTGTAAGATTGAAATTAGATTTATAAAGATTAGAGTAACATAAAAGCTCAGCTGGTTTGTTTTTGAAATTGTTGATTCAGAGCTGGAAACCCTTTTATGTTAATCATTTTCCCTTAAGACTCTGTCCCTATCCTTATCAAATGTATTTTCATTGTGTAATTTCATATTTTTTAATTTGAATAATTTCTCTCAAATACAAAATAGGAGGTTTCTAATCTTCCATTTGAAAATACACTTTAAGTTTTTCCAGCTGTGATAATAGCTTTCTGTATTTAAAGTAGGGCAATATATTGCTAGTGTTTAAACCAGGACTGCGGGGAGGCTATCTACAGGGCAACTGACTGGAATGACGTTCCTAACCTATGTACCACGGCACTGTCATTTTACTTCCAGGGCATTACTTTCTTAATTCTACCAATAAAAAAATCATTTTTTTTACTTGCCTATTCCCTAGATATAAGAAGCCATCCAGTTAATGGTTGCAGTGCAGTTCTGTATTTAGACTCTGGTAAGGGCTTACAGCACCGAAAAAAAAAAAAAAATCAATATCCTTTTATGGTAAATACAGTTTGATGTCTGCACAGACCTTATGAACAAAAGCCAAGTGCAATTAAGATAAGCAACATTTATTAACATACTACTCCTTTTGGTAAACAAGTAACTCATAGCTTCCTTTTGTGAAAGGAGTGGTAGGTCAGGTCACTTAAAGAATTACCAGCAAAAAGTTTAAGTGAAATAGATTTAATATGAATATATGGAAATGTGACTACACAAGATTTGATGGCAAGATTCACTCTATTACTTATTACATGGAGTAAATGCAAGTAAATGCACAGAGATAAATCAAGTTGACATAAAATCAGAATAGAGCTAGAAACAGTTTATAAAGATCAAAGGTATAAAAGTGTGAAGAAGATTATTCTCCCACTGAGTCACGAGATTTGGAGTAGACCCCCTTGCTTTCAAAACTCTCACAGAGTTTAGGGGTGGCTGGATCCAATCTTGGTCTCAGACGGTCAACGGTTTATATCTGAAAGAGAAAGAGATATAGCAAGTGGGGTAAAAGATAAGGGGGAACCTTCCACTGAGTCACAAGGTTTAGAATAGACCCCTTTGCTTTCCAAATGCTTGCAGAGTTTAGGCATGGCTGGATCTACCCCTAGTCTCAGATTTGAACAGTGAATTAGATCTAGGGAAGTATAAAGGCTAAAGGGAGTTCTACCATTGAGTCATGAGGTTCGGAATAGACCCCCTTGCTTTCTAAACTCTTAATCTATTCCTAGTCTCAGACTGGATGACAGATTAGATCTATAGGGAAGAGGGGGAGAGAAGGGAAAGTTTATTCACATTGCATAGGCTTTCAGCAGCAAATAAATTGTATTAAATCACAAAATTACATTGTTAACTTAATTACTTCAAGTTTGCAATATACTACAATGAAGGTATACCTACTAAAAGTTTGCATTTGAGTTCAGTAAAATATGTCCAATGCCTTTTCATTCCTCAACGAGCAAAAGGTTGAGCCCTGAGGAGTAGTGGTATCAGCTCAGACTCTGTTGTCATGGTTGCCTTGGCATCTCAAACTTACTGGTTTGCGAGCACTGAGCGGTGTCCCACCCAGAGGGAGATGCGGGCTGCAGCCCGCTGCAGTCCAGGAGAGCTCAAAGGGCCTGACTTTAGGACCACTGTTTATAAGGCTGTGAGATGATTTGCTTTAGTCATTAGCAAATTTCCACCCTGACTGCAACCTGAGCTGGTGACTTTCTCAAGAATTCCAGGAAAAATATATTGTTCACTTGGTTGCCACTTGAGCTATGTTCTGCTGTGAACATTCTGGGCTTGTCAGGGAATAACTGATTATTTCCATTCTTCTTCCATGCTTTGACCAGTCAACAGGAGTTCCAGCACAGGCAGCATCACTCTCTGCCTCAGTCGAGCAGGAGTTACTGGTGCAGCCAAGGGGTGCCTAACTGCCCAACTCATCACTCAGGGTGCTGAGGCTTAGCTGACAGGTCTGGTACGGACAGTGCCATTCTCTGCCCTGCCGAGCAGGGGCTGTTAACACAGTCAGGGGGCACTTAACTGCCCAACTCATTACTCAAGGCACCGAGGTCTAGCCAGCAGCTCCCAAGGTCATAGGACAGCCCAGAGAAGCAGAAGCGCCCCTTCCAAAGAACTTGCACAGAAACACAGGCAAGGCTTATTAGGATAAGAAGAAATAATAGAACATTCCTTTTGCAACAATAAATGAAGGAAATTTTTACTATAAAATAAGATGAAGGAGGACTCAAGGAATTTAGCCTCATAAATGGCATTTTTTAAACTAATGCATTTTCCCATAGTTTAATTCTACCATCTTATGTTTAGCTGAACACCTTTATTATGCAAACATGTTTCCTTGGGATTGTATAAGTATAATGCTCAGAGGAATCAGTCTTTACTTGGGATTTTACATATGCTTCTAGCAAGACAGAGATTAGACTTAGATCTTCACAGTGTTGGATCTGTGCCAGCCACAGTTCTAATGCTGAAACGTATGCTCTGCCATCTTTGCAGCCTAACCCTTTTCCACTGCTATTTCTTTAATTATTTTTCTTAAATTCCTTTTTAAAGAGAAGTATCATAGCAAACAGAGCTTATGATGAGTTCTAAAAATCAACAGATCCTATTCTGATGTTAGAAGGGAGGGAAAAATAGAATACAAAAGACAGAAATCCAAAAATTATTGACGTTTAACAGTGCTTCAGAAGATCACACTTCAGTGCTGAAAAGGACTTTTCACTCTTGACACAGGGCAATGCCTTTGAAATCCAGGAGCTAAATGAAGCATAGACTGGGGACATCTACCATTCTCATCACAGCTGCTACCACATCATGGAGAGTATTGCTAACACAATGGAAAGAAATTAACTGCCCATCTGTGCAATGTAGACGGTTTTGTCTGCTCATGGCTGATTAGTGAGAGAAAATGGACTTGTGCTAATGTTAGGGTACAGTTCTGGAATGTGGAAGCCCAGATTCAAGTCCCTCCTCTGGCTATTAAAGGGAAAAAACTTTACTGTTATTTCAGTATATTTCAGTTCTATTTCAGTGTTACTCCACAGGTGCACTGCTTTCAGTTACCCAGCTTTTGAGTTTCCTCTCACGAAGCCAAGTAGTTTGGACCACTGAACTCATGCTGTGAGACTTAAGTTAGTCTCTGCAGCTTTTACTGGTTACATCCGTGCTTTAGCAGCAGCGCACCAAGTCTTGCTAGGAGCCTGGCATGCTTTTGAACTCCACAACAACAGATCCTTTTATTATATGTATTTCACCAAATTAATTTTCATGCCTTCTGGTATGTATTCTAACCCAAAAAGACCCTTAAAGGCTCTGGTCTTTCAGCATTTGTACTGCACTCATTAAATTACCTGTAGCTTTGATGCTGGAAAACAGAAGTTTATGTTTCATGAGTTCAGGCAATTTCAGGACTTTTACTTGACTTTTTTTTCTTTTCTGTTTCTTTCCAAAATATGAAGGGGGATGGGGAAGGAGAAAGCAAAGCATGTTATTTTTTATACTTATATAAAGTAATGAGCTCATGAAATTGTTGACTGGTTTTACTTACCTGAAGGTACCCATTTCAACATCTGTTCCAATTCCATACAATTTTATTTCCATTAAAATATATTTATGTGTTTCTTTACCTTTTGGTAACAAATTAAAGAAAAGCCTGAAGCCTAGTTACTCTGAGATGGAATTGACATTTTATTTTCAGAATTCACCTGGACTGGTAAGAGGAGACGTCCCCACATACTGCAGAAGCAGACAGTACTGAAAGGTCATTTTTGACTAAAGGTGGGAGACAGAGAAATAATGTGAAAACTTGAAGCCATGTCTGTGAATTAGTGTAATTTACTGATCTTACAGTGCAAAATTTGACTGGCTTGAGCCATAGACAAAGGAAAGACTTGCCCTTGCTACTCTTCAACTGAAAGGTCTTTTTCTGTTTTCACTCTGCATCAACCGCTGCCATTACTGCTTCCAACAGACATTATATTTTTGACATTTCCCTCTGTTAGGAACAAGGCTATGGGGCTGTGCTTCCTCAAATACAATTTCAATCTAAATACTACTGCTGGGTCACTGCTTTCCACTTCTAAAGCCTTAGTATATAATTATAGTTTCAAATCCGTTCCTTTAAGTCTACATGGTGTATTACTTGCTTTGGATAACTGGATAAAAAAAATAAAATATATATATAAAAATTAGAAAAGCATAATTTGCTTAAAGTCCAGTTGAAAGAGTTGATCACAATTGTTTAAGTTTTCAGTTAAAGCTCTGTTGAAATCACTTTTAGTACTATAAAAATCAAGCAGCCAGCTAATGAAAAAGAAACAGAACAAATTAAAATGAAAATGAATTGAATTTTTTTTGTTGAAACAACTTTCTAAGCTAAAAGCACGGTGTCTCTAGGGCAAATCAGGTTAAAACAAGTCTTTTGCAGTTGACTATTAATCATTTGGAATTTGTTCTTTGAGTGGTCAAGAATCATTTTCTCTGGATTATGTGATTAAAGAGATCAAAGAGTTCATTATTGCTTTAAGTAAATGCTAGGAAGTTCTATTATCCCGCATGCAAAGAGAACAGGTCTCCAGTTATCTCCCACCATTTCAAGACTTACCCAAAGAGCGCCCTGTGCACTTTAATTAGTTATGTATCAAAGTAATTTTTCTCTAGGAGGAGAGAAAAAAAAAAAAAAAAAAAAAAAAGGCAAAGGAGCGCACTTTGCTCTCAGCTATGCCAGTGATGACTTAGTGAAATTAGTGGTTCCTCAGCTCTGTCTAGGGACAGAACTGGGGCCATGAGGACATAAAATTTCTTGACATTTGGGATTATTATATTTTGCTTCTTTTACTGCCTGGACATAGAAGACTGGCATTTTAACTCTTCGTTTTTCTAACCTGCCCACCTGTGTTTCCTGATTTTATTTCAGCTCATTGTTTTCACCGGCAGCCATGAAAGGAAATCGCTGCTGTTCTTGTTAGATGCTGAGAATGAAATGGCCCCTCTGGGGTGGTTGCAACTCCAGAGGGGCCTCTTGTAGCCCATGAGCTGTGTGACCACCTGTCCCAGCTTTGGGAATCACTCCAGGGATGCACTTTTTTCTCCCTCCATTCTCCAGTTGTAATCTACAAAAAAGGGCATTTTCCCCTTCCAGATTTGTTGATAACTGCCAAGTTGTTGATCTTATTACCCTTTCAGCTGGAAAAAGCTTCTCAGAATTATGTTCTCTGTGGCAATTTATCTTGTATCACAAAATGTATATTACAAGCTGTTGCAGGAAAAAGGAACAGAACAGCTTATATTTTAACCTTTTTTAAAAAAAAATAAATCTTAGAGCTAACATTACAATAAAAGTAAAAAAAAAAAATGATGTTAATCGGGCTCCCACATTACATAAAACGTGTTAGGAGATATTTCTGTGTTTGACTTACATTTAGAGAATGCAGATTCATATTAATGCCTTTTACACTGGTTCTTCTTTTTTAAGGAGTTTATGTGACATTTTTCACTTTTCTTTCTGAGTTCTGATAATATTTATGTGAATCTGTGAGCCACGATTTTGAACATATGCAGTAAAAAGCCATGAGTTGATCAGATATCTTTTAACAAAGAAGACTGAGTATTTCTAGTTCCATGCTATTTATTGCTCTGGCGGCCACAATCTGATCTTTACGTTGCTAAAATGGTTAGATAAAATAATCAGTAGAGAAAGGCAGCCATCTCTAAAACCTGAGTCTGAAATCATATCTGGCTTTTTACAGAAGTATATGGCAGACATGAAATGAATATTCTTCTAATCTGTTATAAAAACGGAAGAAAGAATTTGAATGTGAATGGATTGAAAAACATTTCCTAAATGCAGTTGGAGAGTTTTACTTTAAAAGCATTTAAATAGTTTTGAAGTCAAAGGACCAGATTTTAAAAGAATTTATGATTTTATTTTTTTTTATTTAAACACTTAGTTAATGATAAAATAATGTACTTTTTAGTCCTGGAGAGAAGAAAGAGTCAATATAGAATCCAGGCCATGAAATTCTGTGTCTTTCAGTGGATCACACTTTGTGGTCAGTTGTCCCCCACACTATTATGTCTGAACCTATGATATTTACTTAAAGACACTGAAAAAAACCACACACAGCTTACAATTTTAATTGGTATTTTTGACTGACTCAAATAGCTTCATAAAAGGATTTATATACATATATTTTTTTTTAAAAAAAAGGTTATAGATGAATATGTATGTTCTGCAATAATACAAAAAGGAAAACCAACTTATAAAATTCTTAACAAGAAAAAAAAAATAATCCAGGCAAGGTTACTGTAATTTCAAATGGATTTGACCCTAAAAAAATTACATTTTCTTCTGACCTAAAGCCTTGTATCTTCTTCATGTTGCTATCGCATTTTTCTTTGTCAAAGCGAAAATCCAAAAGTGTGGTTGAAAGGAAGAAAAATACTTTTTCTCTTTTAAACTACGAATTTGGTTTTGGTGGGTTTTTGTTGTTGTTTGTTTGTTTGTTTTTTTTTAATTATTTCCAGTACAAAAGTTAACAAATTCAGAAATAAGTATAATACATTAGGAATAAAATAGCTAAATAGCTTTTTTTTGTATTTTTTAATGTCATTTATATTTTTCATCCTATCTGTATACATTGTTTAAACCAAAGCTATGAGTTATTGCATCTGTATTTACTGACACTAGGTAGGGAACAACGTATTGAAACGACAGATTTTACTATACCTTCTAATTTGGAACATGGTCCTTACAGAAGCACTAGGAATTTTTTTACATTTGTGAAATTTGAAGTTATATTATTATAATCAATTTTTCCCCCCATAATTTTAATTTTCTTCAATCTGTGTGTTTAATTTACTATTTTATCTTGTTTTATTTATGGTCTAATTTCTTCCCTCAACCTTGTGTAGTAAACTATATTTAGAGAATTAGCTTAGTTCTCGATTAAGTTGTTTCACTTTGATTCTTCAAGAATTTGCTGAACTGACTTTTTCTCCTTTCTGCTTCTCGGTGACGGGTTACACTGTACCCTCATCTGCCCTCGCTAGGTGCTACTATATGCTTGTCTTTAAAGTGCCTTCCAGGGCAATTTGCTAACAGAGCTGAAAGGACTTTCCTCAACAAAACAAAGCACTTGTATCAGTAGGGTTATCATATCATTTAAAAAAAAAGTCAAGTTGTCTAGTTCAGAACTGCTA
This sequence comes from Falco rusticolus, assembly GCF_015220075.1. Taxonomy (NCBI): domain Eukaryota; kingdom Metazoa; phylum Chordata; class Aves; order Falconiformes; family Falconidae; genus Falco; species Falco rusticolus. Next base: position 26,133,743 of record NC_051199.1, read on the forward strand.
GTGCTTCAGCTCTTATAGGCCTAGTCTCAATAACACATGGCTTTGGTTAGATCTGGGCAAAACATTGATAAGGCTATTAGCTGCTCCGTAGGCTTATGGGTTCAGACAGATATCGGAAGGTTTTGTTAAATGAGGAATGTAAAAGATTCAGAAAAAGGGACCTTTCTTTGAATCAAAATATGAAGTGCCATGATGCTTTCTGTATTAAAGAGAACATTTTCTCACAAAACCGTCATGTCCATTATGTAAAGAAGATTCAGTGTCCTGGGTTATGAAAATATTCACATAAATGTCCTGTCAATTATGGACATACAAAGTAACGCAAATGAAAAATAAAACCACTGAGAGCATAATTCATTGTGGATTACATGCTGCAAAACAATAGAGCTATAATTACTTGCATTTCACAGACTGAGTAAAGGAAGTCTAGAAAAAATATGGCACAAGAATGTGGTTAGTCTCCTTAAAAAATTACCCTTGTATACTCAGTGTCTACAGCAACATTAAAGCTATACAGTCCAAGATTCCTTTTCCTTTCTGTAATAAACTGCGCTGCCTACCCAAATTATTTTCTTCTAAGGAAGTTACTGTTCCAGCTGTACCACAAATATGGTTCCTTTCCTTTTAGACCAGACACTATATGTCTTCAGGCGTCATTATACATATACATTTTGTAAGCTAAGTAAGGTTGCTTGCGAGTGCATCTTTGCTTTATTGAGGCACCCAGCGGTTCTGAAAAATTACACAATCCCTTGCTTTATTTGAAGAAACAAGGAACCAAAGGGCACATGCATCTTATGACACATATATTTAAATAATTGTATCATAAATACAGTTAACTTTCTCAGAATACATTTAATCCAACTTCTACACAACCTAATAACTTCACAAGAATCAATTTTTACTCCCTTGAGCTTAATGTTTTGTAACAACACTTTTGAAATATGAGAGAATTTTGCTTGTTTCTCAAAATGAACTTCTCCTTTTTGTAACTTTTAGAAATATAACTACTGACATGTCTCTCTAGTCATTCAGGGTTCTCATGAGAGTTCTTCCAAGTGTTTTCCCAAAATATGCATAAATTATAAACTTTCTGTATTTTCCCTATTACAGATATTGGGATATGAAAAGTATTACAAAGTTTATGCATCTCTAATTTATCAAGGTTCAATCCCCTGCGTGTTTCCAGAAAGCAAATGTGTGCTCCCAGTGGCATGTGGCACAAAAAAAATCGTACTGTTCCCAAAGTGATTGTACAAATCTATATAAGTATGCACCTTTGGTTGCAGAGATTTTTTTTAATAAAGAAAGGGTGAATAAACCAAGTTTTGCATTGGTGTAGGACACAGAATTTTCATAAATCCCCCTATATTTGGCTGAATATTGTAAAGGTTACCAAAACCTAGGCAACTGTGAGTTAATTTCCCACTAAGATAGGTGCTTTGAGTTTCACGTAAGTTGGCAACTTCAGAGATTTGACCAACATTTTTCATACTTTAAGATATTTGATCTAAACAGAAAGGATTATTTTTATGTTGGGGTTTTTTTGTGTTGGTTTTGGTTTTTTTTTTATTATTGTGCAGTACAATGCGAGTGGTTTTTCTACATGTTGGTTGAGGTAGCTGACTGTATATTAATCAGCTTTTCGTTCCGACAATGATGATCTTGACTACTTTTTTTAAAGACTGTGGTGATCATATGTCTAGGGACTGTGGACTGTTAAAAAAGGTCCTTTTTCAAAGAACTCAAAAGGAAGACAGAGATGAAATCGTGATTTGCACTGCTAGAGGTTATATACAGTCTCTATAGAATGTGTGTGAAAATCTATCTTCTGTTCATTGAAATGTTACTGTTTGATCTGTCCCTTACATCTCCAGGGTAGCTTTGGCATTTTTTAGTAGAAATGTCTGAAAACACTATTCTGACCAAGAGCTCAAGAGAAGAAAGAAAACCCAAATCCTGATTAAATGATGTCAAACTCTCCTTGCCTACAGTAAGTGCCTAACCCATATGGTCTTCTATTTCAACCAAATTTGCTTTTTTTTGCCAATGCAAAAACTCCTTAAATTGGTCCAAGGCAATAATTTCTTTTTTTTGCTCCTGCTTCCCCCAGTATTTATGGTACAAAGTCTCTCCTCCTATATAGTGTAAATTCAGCCCAAATTGAACTGTCGATCAATTCTGAATAGGTTATGAGGGAGATGTTAAATGTGAAAAAGATAAAGGTAAGAGGACATGTTAAAATGTGAAAAAAAATGGACTGCCATGATGTGTGCAATTAGAAGTTCAAACTGGAATGTGCTTTGCTCATGGAAACATCAGTCGGGATGTTGTAGCATAGTTGTCATAGAAAAGTTTACCTACGGTGCATTAGAAGAGCTTCTCAGCGTTTTCTAGTACAATGTTAGAAACTAGTTTAGTTTCTAGTTAAACAAAGAGAACATTGTGTAAATATATCCTAAATTTATGTATTTTATACAAGCTTGATTGCATATTTTAATTGCACTATAATCGTTAAACATATCTGCTTAGTATAATTTTATTTTTTAATTAAATCCAAATTCTTGGTATTAGACAAGAATTCTGATGTCACATTTACAGTTCATTAGATTCATAATTAAAATGTGCAACTAGACTAGTGAATTAGGTAATATTTAATGTGGAAAGGCATTTTATTTCATTGCTTTTGTTACAGACTAGGCTAGGTTTTTACAAATGAATTGTACATGTAACACTACAAAAGCTCATTGCAACAGGGAGATTTAATTCTATTACTATGTTAGTAATGGAAGCTAATATATAATACATACATAAAGCTAATACATAATACATTTAAAAAAAAAAACCAAAAAACTATACCATAAATGTTACAGATATGCCTCCACTTCAGTCTCATAAATTTTTAAAACCACACTACAATGCAGAAAGAATAAAACAGTGAGGTGCTAATTTTACATCAAAAATGCATAAATGTAAATAGGGTCTTATCTTTTTCTGGCTGGTACTATTTCAGGCACTGAAACAGGATAGAACCCGGTGCTAACTTGTTAATGTTTGGTGGCTGTTTTATCCTAAGCCAAAACACATAATCTGCCCTAGTACTTCTACTCTAAAAGTAAAACTGAATCAGTAACAACAAATGGATGTTTGGGAAGGATGGTGGGGAGTACGTATTCAGCATAAGACAAATTGTGCTTCAGCAACCAGATAACTAATAAAGGTAAGGAAGATATTTCTGTTTGGGGTATGTTTTCCACAGCTGGAAGGGCTTATGTTATACTTATTACAGTTACATGTTATGGAAGCCTTGTGATTTTCTCTGAACCTTTTCTTTGGCCACTGTTGGAGAGGGGTTCAGTCGCTAAATGAACTCCAGGCCAGTCACCCTGGAGAGCTGCTCCCAGAAGTCCTTATGAAGGATGTTCATGCCGCCAAATAGTAATATCTAGAGTAATTGTTGGAAAGCTTGCTTTTCATGTGAAACAGAACAAGGTCTTAAAATAAAAAGATTAGTCAGGATGAGTTTGGTACAATGCTCTGGGTTATGCTCTGTTTGTGTTGAGAAAGGAATGTACTCTGAATAGTTAGAAAAGATAAGGTGGGCACCTGAAGGAGATAAGGAGACCATCAAGTCAGGAAATGGTTGAATAAAGAAAATTGAAAGGTCTACTCCATCTAGATCCCACCTATTGTGAATGGAATGATTAGGTGTCAAAATCAAATGAGTATGTATGTAAAGATGTTTAACCTTTCATGAAAACTGTATAAAATACCTAACTTTTCACTGAAAACTTTGGAGCTAGTTTGTCTGGTGCAAATCGGCTAGCTCCCCAGCGTTGCATGAAATAAATACCTTTGCTGCTTAAAGACAAAATTCTTCTCTGACCAGTTACTCTGTGCCATTTTGGCATCACATGTAGTAAACTTTCAAGCAGAACACTGAAGTTTTTGTCATTCCAAAATGTGAAGCTAGTCCTGGTTCTCTGTGCATATGGTCTAGAGTTCAGTGCTGTTTGTTTGATGCATTGGTATGCTTTCCTGTTATTGTTGATCTCAACAATGCCATTTATGTTGTACGTACAATCAGTTACTAGAGAAAAGGGGTAAGGGAGGGCTACAAAACCCAGTAAAATTTAATATTTCAGAAATTGTTAGTGGAGGAAAAAATTTACAAAGGTAAGAAAAAGAAAAACAGTTTTCACCAGGATGACAGAAGAGACAGAAATAATCTGCTCTTTCAGAACTGGGTGATGATGGAGAGAAGGATGTCTTGTGCAGTGACGGATCATGGTAAAGTTTTTTCCATCTCTGTGCCACTTACTGCAGTTGACGAGCAGGCAAGGAAAGAACTGCCATGAAGGCAGAGAGGATGACCTCCTAGGACTCACAGGACACAAAAATCTGCAATATGACAATTACTGTTACATCAAAACAAGTGTTATTTAGATTAGTTTATCTTTACAGAACATTTATGTAGGTACAGATTGGATATTTGGTACATGATTCTAAACCTATTCACTTACTAAACCATAACCTCCTGTTGCCAATGAGCTTATATTAATTGCACGTCTGTTAGGGGGTGGGTGGCTGTGTATATACTTGTATGGCTACATATGTAGCTCCAAGTAGCTCATGAAAATAGAACCAGATCAGTGTTCTGTTACCTAAAAATAAAATCTCTCAAAACAGGTACTTTCAGTAATATAATGTTTATATAATAATGTTAGTATATAACATTAAATAAAATAAATTAAATAAAAATTATTTATCCCCTTTTGACAGGGAACATGTATGAATTTCAACATGTGACATTTTCATTGATACCTATAAAATATTGTCACTAATAACATCCCTATTATTGAACTTTTATGCTTTGTCTATGCACAATATTAATATAGGATTAATTAATAAGTTAATATATATGATAATTATATTATTTTCAAATATTTTTCTACAAAACTGAAATAAAACTTAAGTAGTTTTCAACAGAAAGGATGTATATTGAAAAGATGTCACTTTAGGAATGAGAGCATTCCTTTGCCACCTACGATTTGATTGTAACTTACCTCTTTTCAAATACAACTAATAATGTGACAGTTTCATAAGTTATTCCATTATTTTATTAATAGAATTTGTAAAACCTTATAGTTATAAAAACATGAAATTATTATCTTTAAATCTTTCACTAGAGAAAAAGGAATTGAAATCTACCCCATTAACATAAAGTTCCTGTGTGTAGTTTCTATGGTGTAACATTGTATTTGACTCCATTGGGAAAAAAAACCCTCCAGCCTATCTTTTTTCCTAAAACATGTGCTGAACAGATGTTTAACGTGAATGTCCTTTAAATCTTTCATCTCTTAGTTTCACCTATAAATTTTCAATTTCTTGTAGACTCAAAGTCCATCTGCTTTATACATAATTCTTTTTTTTTTTTTTTTTTTTTTTTTTTTTTCCCCAAGACAGGTGATATTTTAGAACTTTCTGTTTGTGGAATCTTTTTTTAATTTTTTTTTTTTTTAATTATTATTTTAACTGATGAAATAAAAAACAGAAATTCAGATTTTAATGAAATGTATATGTGACAGCCCCACTTCTGGTTTCAGTCTGCTGCAGTCTAGCTTTGGAACTCTTTGGGTCACTGTACCCTCTGTCACCTATATTTGTAGCCCTCGTGAATGTTTCACTACAGGCTCTGCTACAAAAATACAAAAAATATTTGATACTCAGTGCACTTGTTAAATTAATTACTTTTTTTAATTTTTCACTGGGAATTAGTAAATATTTAGTTTACTTTCTATAGTACCTAAGAATTTTAAATATATCAGATAGTGTAACAAGCTTTAAACCTCTGTATCAACTAATGTAAGAGAACTTATGGGAGAAAATAGTAATATATTTGATATGACTGAAATAATACATTTCAGTTTAGAGCAAGACTTTAGGGTCACTTACTACACATGTCTAATAGGAATAAATCCAGAGAGGCCAGTAGAATAGAGATAATTCAGCACATTGCAGAGTCTGGTGATTATTTGATTTGTTCTGTTAGCACATTCTGTCATGAAGCTGGATAGAAAGCCCCAGAGTGCCTGAGGACATGCCCAAAGCCTACAGGCTCTCACACCAGTGTGTTTCAATGACACTCGCCACATCGATTTCAGTCAGAGCTCTTAACTCATGAGTAGAGAGAAAATAACCCCGCTCTGCCTTAGACCTTCTGTCCACATGTTGCTTTCAAATACGGTCTGTGCAAATTCTTGCGTCAGCTTTTCCAGAATGCCTAGTATGGTGATTTGGGGGCACAATATCAAGTAATTTTTAGAAAATATTGCAATAGCTAGGGCAAAATTAAAGCTATGACATGTCTAAGTACAGGACTTGTCTATGTCCAGCTCTTACTGGATCAAGCCATGAAACATGAAAATGGAAAATCAAGTCCTACATTTCTTGCAGGTCTGAATGGAGCCATATGTGTGGATGGAAAAGAGGATTGTTACTTAACAAAGGTGTGATTCTTGGTAAAACAAATGATGTATTTAAATTTTATTTAATGAAATCATCAACAGGATACAGTTTTAAAGCTGTTAATGGAGAACAGCAGAGTTACAAGTAGACATTAAAAACAGAGGATTGGGCTGTGGTGCTTTTGTTTTCCCAAAGGCTTCCTTAAGTAAAGATTCATGATTATTATTTCAGTCCTTTAAACTTTAAGCAAATAGTTGCTCCTAACTTGGTCAGACTTGTTTAAAGTTAGGATATGACTGAATCAAGACCTGAGGTATATTCATAAGGGTAGTGGCTACCCATTTTGGACAAGAACAAGCAAACAAAAAATTTACGTTAATACAGGTTTAAAGAAAGCTAAATAACTGAAAGGGAGAAAATTACTGATTACACACCCTCATTAGAAATTTCTTGAGTGAGGCATCTGCTTTTTGTAGCTGTGGCCTCTCAAGATGTAAAGAAAAAAATATTTTCTCATTCAAGTTTAATAATTTTAAATAAATTCAGTAATTAAAACATGGATAATATATTAATATTTTAAAATTTGGGCCAGAGAAGAGGGGAAAAAAATAGTGATAGATTGCAGGGAAAAAAGTGAAGACAGTGTGGAGATAAATGCAGAAGGAAGAACAACTGAAAAACAGGCTACTTCTTTTTCAGTGGTTCTGTTTCCTGTGTTTCCTACTGACTTGCAGAGGAACCTTAATGTGGGAATGAAGTGTTCCGAATGACCACGTTACCAGAATTTAACAAGTTACTGTTTCTCAGTTGAGTCTCAGTAACCAAATCTGTGATTCTCTAAGTTTATGTCAAGTGCAGAATTAAATCTGTTAGCTTAAAATTTTATAATTTCTCCATAATTAATATTAATGATTTTAGAAGAGCTGGAGAATCTCACTCTAAGAGAAAATTAAGATGAAATGAATATTTGTACAAATATTGTATACTTGGAAGCACTGGATACCCAGTTTTACATTCCTACAACAGAAATTATTCGTACATTAAGTTCTTCAAAACTTGCTTGGTATTTGTCTTTTGGGGGAAAAAACAAACAAACAAAAAACAAACAAACAAACAAAAAAACCCAAAAAAGCAGCAGAGATTTATTTTTCTCCTAGGTTTGGGCAAGATAATTTGCCAGCTTTTCACTATGGATTTCCACTGCAAACTTGTATAATCTTGAAAGAAAATTCACACTAGCAAGTAGCGCTAACCCTTCACACTTGTAAAGGCAATAGCATAGTACAGCACAGGAGTGGAGGTACATAAAGACTGACACAAATGTGAAGAAATATCCAACAAAAAGGGGGAAGACTCCCTCTTCCATCCATGTTCCTTCTTTCCATGCAGGACTTTCTATGACTGGAGCTTGCAAGTCTAAAAAAATTTACTTCGTCATTGATTAATTTTTTTTAAAGTAGATTACCTTTATTCATACTAATAATCTTATAAATTGTTGCAACTTTACTCATATATATTTGAATTAATTGTACTGGGATTGCCTTTTTAAATTTAAATATAGTTCCCTTTCCTTGAGACTAAGATTGAATTACAGTGACCCAGATGGTTTAATATTTTCCTTTTAATGGGTTTTAAACACTGAATTATATTTAATATTCATTTCTATTTTTCTAAGAAAGCAGAAAATATTCTTACTAAGTATAAATAGGGTTTACACAGTTTCAGCTGTTTGTTTGTTTGTTTCAGCGTAAACTAATTCCAGTACTAGCCATGCACTGATGGAGTGCTACAAATAATCTTAACCGCAGTGTTTGTTGAGGCCACTCACATGAGTAAAGACTGCATGGAGCAAAAGGCACCAGCAGGGACAAACCCCACGTCTAAGGAGGGCTCTGGGCTGGCAGCCTATCTGGCAGCAAGCCTTTCATAAACGCTCAGCTGCATCCTTGCCACTGATTTGGTGACCACAGTGATCTTGCTCTACAACAAAACTTACCCTGCAATGGTCCAAGAAGGTCATAGATTGTGCTCTGGTTTCTTTGAAAATGGATCTAGATTCTTTTGGACCCCTGTTTAACACAGTGTGTTCTGGTTTGTGAATTTGTTATGCCTGCTGAGAATTCATTTTTATAAATCTAAACCCCTAAAATTAGTCTAGCTACAAGCAGAAAAGCATAAGATAAAAAAAGCTGTTTTTCTTCTCGTGCAGGTGTTTGAGTTAGGAACCAAAATGCATGTTTCCTACGGTGAGAAAAGTCAAAGTGTCTGTATTAAAGCAATGAACAGTACCTTTCCAAGTAAAATAAGGCAACTTTTTATCTTTTTCATTTATAGCAGGAAGCCACAGTTACTGTATTACAATTATATGGATGCAGCAGCTTTCTAAATATGTTCATAAGTTGCTTTCATCCTTTTTGCTTAGTTTTGTGCAAACGTTTGCGTAAGACAAAAAAAGGGGGGAGAGGGCAAACTTTTGGCTTTTCTCATGCAAGTAGACAGGTTTGCTCTGCTATCAGCTGGACAACACAAGTCAAATATTTACTTTGAAACTTTGTATATAGTTGTATCAAAGGTATATGATTACATTCAGCAAGGAGGACATATATGAAAGGAAGATGGTTACATGTAACTGATGTGGTGAGCTATATTTTTTCTCTAGTATTTGTTGTTTAACTCCGGGAAAGAGAGAGAAGTAAGAGTGTGTAACTGGTGTCCTTCAGATTGATGCTCTGAACTATCATGGACAGAACACTTGTGGTTTTTTGCCTCTAAGGTACACAAAATTGCTGCCACCAGTGTTGTAACAAGTGAAAAAAAAAAAAAAAAAAGTTCTTTTGTAATTAAATAAAATCATATTATTTCTGAGATGTACCAGACAGCTTACTACATGAGATCTGTGGTTACTGATGGCTTTCAGGGAATGTGTCTGCATCTGCATGACTCAGCATGGGAAAGACCATTGCAGTCCTGCTTGGCTGTGGTCAGAGAATATCATAAATTGCAGAATGCTAGGCACGCTGTGCAGTGCTTCCTTTTGACTTTAATGTGTGAAGCCAAGTGAAATTGTACCTTTGCCTGGAGAGCCAAAGCTCACGTGTGGTGTATGGTGTTTTCCAGTGTAAGTCCACTATTGTCCTGCTCTTTGTGACTACTTTGTGAAGAAGCAGACTGCATAAAATCTGATTTGCTAAATAATTGAATTATAGTTTCTGGAAGAAAAATAGGCAGTTGGACTTAGATTTGGTGCTCAGACCTTGTGGTGATTATTATCCTGTTAAACTTTAAACAAACATTTAACTGGGGCAAAACCGTATCCTTTCAAAATTACGTAGACTTCTTCCGATGAAAGAAGACTATTTCTGTACAAACCGATGTTTATGAGAATTAGACTTTGCGTTAGATGTTTTCTGGACTTCAAAGATGCAAGACAGAGGCTTTATTTCTCAGAAGTAGCAGCCCCAAATTATGGAAACTGGGTGTTCGGAAACCAGTTTTTTTGCAGGTATAAAGAGGGAGAAAGACAATCCAGGAGAAGCACCTGAGCTCTTTGAAGTTTTTCCACTTTTCTGATAGCAGGCAGCTGAAAGAGCAGAAATGGTTATATTGATGGAGGTGTGAAAAATCCAAAGGACTCTGCACTTTCCGTTTTCTTCTTACTATGCTTCCTGACTTCACAAAATGATGAATCTTCATTTCTCTTAAGTTCTTCCATATCAAAGGCATTATAGAAGAAGTAAATGCACTCATCTTCTAGAATGATAGGCTTGCAAAGGTTACACTTTTACTTCCTCTGTGGTATATTTTTTTAATATAATTTGGAATTGTAATACTGCAAATTAAACTGTAATTTATATTCATCATGGATAGAACAATGACTGTCCAAATTAGTGAAAGTAAAAATGAGTACTACTTGAATAAAGTGGATATCATGAGGAATGATGAAGTTGTCATTAGATTCTTCAGGTGAAAATTTGACTGTTTTATTTGAAAGGGATTGATCAACAGTACTTTTCAGACCTGTGGTGTTTACATTAGTCAAATTGTTTACTAGCACAGCTGCCTTGTTTAAGACTTGTGTCTAAATAAAAGCAATATCCTAATTATTGCCAAATCACTGCAAATTGCCTGGTGACACTTTTGCTGTTGTATTCTCATCAGGCATGACCTTGCCTTCTGCAGGGTCTCTCCAAATGTTGACTGAATTGGTCATTTATTGATCATACCTTCATGCTAATGCAGTGCAACATTTCACATGCAATTGAGATGCTTATTAATGCAGAGGAAAGGTCGCAGACTGATTCACACAGGAATCTGTGGAAACATACATTAAGTTACCAGAAGCAAGTATATTGGGGGGGGGGGGGGGGGAAGAGGAAATAAAAAAGTTATTGAACTTTGTATATAAAGAAGGCATATCTTTCATTTATAGTCTTCTGAATACAGTTGCTTCTTTAACTGCATCACTATTTAAAGAAACTTATAAATGTTGTATACAGTAGTTTCAGGTAATTCCAAATAGTCGTAATAAAAACCATAAAACATATGCATGGTCAGATAAAATCCTCGTATAGTGCAAAGATAATAGATATATTGAACTATGAAAACCTGCTCCTCTCAGCATTAACAGAATGCAACTTTGTAGGCTTCCTTATATTTCATATAATGAAAATATACACTGCATCCAAACTATTTTCAAGGCAACAATGTTGAACAAAAAGAAAAAGTTTAGTATGCAGTGCACAGAGGCTTAGATAAATTGCCTCATGGTTTATTTGGAAAATGTTCTTGAATGTTGCTCAATTAAAATTATTTTACTATCTGTTTTTCAAACATCTGGTTTAATTGAACTCTAGGGATATATGGACCCAAATTCTAATTTACTACGTCATTAAGTAGGAAGGAATGTAAAATCTTATATATCTAGCATATTTGGTTATTGTGAAATAAATTATATACTACTTCTCCGGACAAGTTCTCAAATATCAACTCACAAATACACGGGATATAATTATATGTACTTTCAGAAGAGTATGCCATAAACCAGACTTGTTTACACTGTTTCCATAGTAATTTATGCAGAGGTCTCACCAGTTCATTAAGAGCAAATTTTGAAAGGTGCTACATGGAAAGGTATGGTTTTCCAAACCGCTAAAAATCTGTACAGCATTACTTCATTGGTGGAATTTCACGGTATTAATTTATATTTAGATTACTACAATTATTTGTGGAAGAATAATCAGAGTTCAGCTTTGCTTCCTGTTGGTTGGTGTTTGGTTTTGTGATTTTGTGGTGTTTGGTTTTGGTTGGTTTTGTTTGTTTGTTTGTTTGTTTTTTAATTACTGTAAGTGTGCAGGTTTTCATTAAAATTTAAATCATATAGGAAAATTGATTTTAAAAAAATGTAATTTCAGGAATTTCTACCCTACAGAGGAAAACAGACGGATTTAATATTTCAGTTTACACCAAAAAATACTAATAAAAATTAGCTACCAGCTATTAAAGATATCCAGCTAATGAATTATTTTTCTTAAAATCAATCCAATTAATATTAAATATAAATCAAAAGCAAAATTGCATATGTTCATAAAGTTTTACAAATTAATTCCAAAAAAGTTTACAAAATAATTACATTATTTATATGCTGATCCTTGAATTCATCTCTCTTTTTCTTCACTGAACTCACATTTAAAAAGCATCTAAAGATCTTATGGCATCATGTCTCAGAAGTCCTGAGACCATGGTAATAACATGGATTTAAGACAACAAATGTGACTGTAGATGAATGTGACTGAACTTTAAGACTGCTGAGATCAAGGGCACTAAGTCTAATTATAATATTTAGGGATTCATGTGAAATGTAGATCTAGCTCCCGGTAAATGCTCACCAGATTCAACGTATAAGTTCTTATCACATGTTCCTCGCCATTTTCAAACTATTTTAAAAATAGATATTTGTGAATGGCCACGTTGTGGAAATAACTGTTATGTCTAAAATGAACTTCTTTATCTTGAATCTGTAATCTTTTAAATACACCTCTAGCCATATTATCATGTTAATATGACAGCTGTAATTGGAATATTTTATGCAGACTCTGTGTGGGATGCTTAACTAGAGTGGAAATAGTAGATGAACCTTTATTTTCAGTGAGAAATACTGCACTGTTTACATTCTTCTTCATTTTCAGCTTCAGCTCTACCTGGCCTTAACTTTGCAGCTGAGACACATGCTTATCTGGGTTGGAAAATATAAGCCTAACTGACTTTAACTTGAATATTCTAACCGATATTTGGTTTGCTTTTTCATACATGAAGTTTTGTCTCCAACTTAATGGAACAGAACAATACTTCGAAGACTGACTTTTAGCGTGCTCTAGCCCTGGTCCAGGTAGCAGGTAGGCTTTATAACAGCAAAGGACAGAGATCTCCAATTTTACCTATGTGCTCTTACAGGCATCCGCACTGTACAATCACTTCCATGCACTAATCATGTCTTTTGCTGTTTTCTGCTACTCTTCTCTCCTACTCTTGGTCCTACTAGAATAGCTGTTTTAGAATCCAAGTTTTTCTTGTTCTAGTAGGGGTGAAGACTCAGCATTTTGACAACGGAGTGCAGCTTCACAGCTACAGATAATATATTTGTACAGGGATGAAGGAAAGGGCAGGAGTTTAGGTCAAGATGTATCACTGTTTAAGCAGGGAGTAAGCTTTCTTATTCAGGATTTCTTTTTCAGATCTCTAGGCCTTCAGGTCATTAACAGACAAAATTTCTTACAGCTCAACACCTGGGTAGCTCCAGCAAGGAGAAAACCAAGGTGAGCAGGAAGTGAAAAGCACCTTTTTTATTGCCAAAAGAGCCTGAGCAGTTGAAAGCCTCTTTCCCACAGATAATCCCAGTGAGGGTACAGATACGGAAGGTTTTTACCAGTGAACATTAGTGCTTAGGGAGTATTTGTCATACAGATCTCAAAGGTATTTCCTTTGCCCCTAAATCAGTCTTTCTGTATCATAGGCAGACACGTCATTAGAGACATTAACAATTTAAGCTCCCTTAGACCAGAAGGGCAGGAAAATTTATTAGAAAATATAGTGACTAAAAAATTCCAGGCATTATTTAACCTGGCAAGCTTCTTCAGCAGGAGAACAAGTGAGCTTGTTGTAACAGTATTGATGTGGCTGCTGTACTTCTCTGAGAACATGAGCCAGGTGAAGTGTGATGAGATCCCTGGCTGGCCAGAGTGTTGAGATGTGGGTGCAGAGACCCATCTGTGGATCTGCACATCATCTCAACAGTGACCTTCCCAAAGATGGCCCAGAGGCTCTGAAACTCGAGGTGTTACTAGTGTCTGAACTGTCATTCTTGTTAAACTCCTGATTTAGAGAATGTATTTTCACATATTTCCTGGAGGAAAGTACCTTTAAAGGTATGTATCCTGCCTGATAACTGAAATGCGCCTGGCAATCTTCAGTGCAAGACTGCTAACGCCACAATTACAAGGTATATCTTCAAGGTATGTTATGTCTGTGAGATATGTAGCCACAAAGACAAGGGCACTCTTAGGAGAGATTCCAGTAGCAGATCTTTAATTGCCCTTTATTTTTTATTTTTTTTCCCCTTTTTTCTTCTCCCAGATCTTTAATTCAAACACAGGACAAACTGAAAGGCACCTGAGTGGTTTCTTTACAAGTATACAGAGAATTATTGGTGGCCTAGAAATTCCAAAGTTGTTTGTGATTTTATGTTTTCCTGGTTGGTCAACAAAGAGAAGTGGAAAGTTTGTACTTGTTTATTTGTACCAATGTTGCTTACTACACAATATTAATAAATGCATCCATGGAAAGGTAAGATTCAGTACATGTATTTCTGTAATTTGTTAGAATTATTTTGCAGGCAACAAACTGCACAAGTAACCCCTTATGAAAGAAAAAATCAACTAATTAATTAGGTATACTTTGTGCATGCCATTTAATTAATCTCAAAAGTCACCTTTGCAAGACCAGGTCAGAGGTATATTAGTTTGGAACTAAAGTTAATCTTTGACCTGGATGCCACAGAATTAAGTGCCTAAAGGAATATTTAACATAGGTACCTCTGTTAAGAGTCATTAGCATTTCAAGGCTCTGAGCTCTGGTCAATTAAAGCACAATTAGCACAGAAAAAAAGAGTAGTTTTATTTAAATGACAATGTCAGTTTAAGTGTTGCCAAAGCTGCTGGTGAGCTGTTCACACCTCTGAATGCCTCTTTAGAAAGATGTCTTGGCAGTGGCTGGACTCAAATGTAAAGAAATACCGTGGCTGGTATTGCATGGAATTGCGAAGTGGTGAACTATGACGCCTTTAACATGCATGAATGTGAATATTAGTAAGCTTATTTAACTTAGGAGTTTACTAGAAAAGACCATTCGTTTCACGATGTTTGCACAATTATATCTGCTGCAAGCTTGAGCCTTGAACAGCTTTTAAAATGCAGGAAGGAAAAGGATCACTTTGTCCTGTATCTGAAATCTCTTTCACCTAAAGCGTACCTTTACTGCGATCTTTTGCACTGCTGTGCGAATTGTTTTTTTATTGCAAGTGAAACAACAGCCACACATCTGGTAGAAGAAAGGAAATAAATATATTAGGAACGTGTTCATATGTGCAAAATGTTGATGAATACAGCAATTAGTTAGTCAGCGGCTTATAATTATTTAATAATTCTTTATGACAATTGCACACTGCTTGGAGGATTTATTTCTCTTTATTTGTAAATTATTCTGCACGCCGGAGTGCCCAGCGAGGATGCAAATATATCTTGGACACACAGAGCCCTGCACTGCAAGCTGCAGCTGCCAGTCTCGCTTGCAGTTAGTTACCTGTGGCCAACGCGAGTGCAGTTTTCCATCACGAGCCATTCCTCCTTGATTCAGCTGGGGAACTGGAATTGGCACAGATGTTATATTTTGGGAAATGCAATCTCTACGGATTCTAACACCGAATAAAATAGCAAGGGAGCCATTCCATTATATTAGAACTGAGTGAAGCCTTTGGCTACATACAGTCCTAGTTGCTGTGAATACTGATGTTGTGTAGTAATGTTAAAAAAATAAAATAAAATAAATGAAGGATATATTTTTTCAAAATGTTATCCTTTTATTAAACAGTCAAAGCACTCTTTCTCTTTCAGTTCTGCCCCATTCAGGATCTATAGAGACCAGACTGATCAGTAATGTCTTTTCATACTTCTGATAGTGGCCACTTCCAGAAATGGAGGAAACGCTGGTGCAATCTGTTGTGCTGAAAGGCAGGTGAAAGGTATCGATGTCAGATAAGTGCCAAAAAATACAGATCCTGTTGAACTGAGAGAAGTGATGCCCACAGGCCACACAATTGCTCCTGTCTGATTTATGTGAAAATATATGCTAGATATTCATATGCCTGGGGTGAAAAGACTTACAGTTCTTTTACACATACTTCTCTTAAATAACTCAGTTTATTGCTGGAGTAGCTGTCCCAACAAATTCTAACTGACAGCACACCACTGTGCTTTTTTTTACAAACAGTCCTACATATCAAGGGGCATGGTGCATACACTAAAATGTCCTGATGATAGCTGCATGAACCTCCTTTCTTTTCTTCGTTTTCTAATTATCAGTGCAGATCCACTGACAGAAAAAGAGAAGTTGGGCTTTTAAAGACACAGTGTACTTTGTCAGGACCTGGTTAAGGTTGTCACGTGAACCATTGTGTCATGATTTTCGCTTGCACTAATGCTCATAAAAACTTTTAGGGCTTGCAATTTATACCACCTGATGTGTACTACAAAATAATATATTTTTTTTATTTTGTACAAAGCTAAAAGCACATGCACATATATACATGTTTATAATGTAAACCTGATAAATAGTACACTCTTGTTCTAAAGATGAAGGTGAAAGAGAGAAACTATATCCCAGGGAACATTTACTTTCTTCTGATCTTATGTTGAGTTAATGATAATATCTGTGCTTTGCATTTGAAATAGAAATTCCAAAAGTCTTCCAAATCAAGAAAAAGAAAAGATGTTTACTGCTAAAGTTTAGTTTAGTCTTTAATCCTTAGAAATTGGTCTTGACCTTTCTCGCACAGACTTTATTTTATTTCATGCTCCACAGTGCTCACACCACAATGTATTTATTAATATTAAACATATACTTTTGGGCACTCATACAACCTCATAAAATTTTATTATTATAACCAAAGAGATTAAACTGTTGTTTATCCACCCTTTACAGATTATTTGCTGGGGGTTTTTGTATTAGGTTCAAGTTATACCTTACATTTGCTTCTCCAGTTCCAAAGGCTAAGGTTATACGAACACCAAAAAGTCAGAACCTAGACACATATGCATTGAAAGTAATTTTCTATCTCTCCCCCACGTACTCTATTTAAATTTCCATTTAGATACAGTTAAATCCATAAAATAATAATAATAAAAATCCTTCTAAATCCACCTAAAATTAGTAGTATATTTAGACACTTCTCACAAAATCCCCAAATGTTAACAAACTTCACATTTATCTCTACTTTCACCAGAGTTAAGAAACATATTTTCTACTTGAATAAAACTTCAGAGCACAAGTGTGGTGTTTGCTTTTTTTTTTTTAAAGTGTTTCTACAATATTTTGATTGAGTTATGATTTGGAGGCCAAGTACAAATTTAATTATGTCGTTTTACTACTAAAAAACACTTAGGGCAGATTCACGAACCAATTACATTAATTGCCCTGTGGCTCCTTTTAGATTTAGTAAATGCTTTCATTTTTTATCTGCCGCTTGAGCCGTAATGAAACAAATGGATTTCAGTTGTGCTGAACCAGTGGTTAATTTTCAGAGGGTTTTTTTGTTCTTTTAGCCTCAGTAAACTAAGCAGGGAGGGCTGTTAACTAGCTGTATAAACCACTAGCACATCTTTCAAATGAAATGGATATTGCATCGTTGAAAATACCCAGTTACAGGCTCTGTATGATCTGCTTCAAATTAAGTGAAGACTGGTAATATGAGTTGGTAATCTTCAGTACTTAATATCATTCTTTTATTTGTAGCCATTTATTGCATCTTTAATTGATTTATTCAAATGATTTGCTCTGTTTGAGATGATAGGCAACATCAGTAACAGAAGAAAAAGAAGATTAGGCATATTTGGCATCCTTTAGTGTTGTTTCTGAAGACAGAAATCCTCGGGTGCCACAGAACAGAGGTGTTCCATATCTGTACATATGGTGTCAATCTTCCTTTCGTTATTTTTACATAAGCAAACTGAAATCTAAGAATGACAGCTGTTTGTTTTCTCTTGCACAGTAATTTTTGTTCTTCCAGAGAAAAGTCGTCTGTGGTAAGATTATTTCAAGATATGTTACCTGTACTTCATAAATATAGAGAACAACTTGGAAAGCCCACATTAAGGTTGAGAAATAAGGCAAACGGAGTATGTAGCAAACAAGTTTTTAATTAAATGGTGACCCTGCTTCAGCAGGGGGATTGGACAAGATGGAATCCATTGGTGCCTTCCGACCTCAACCATTCTGTGATTCTGTGAAATAGTGGGTTATGAACAACTTCTGTGTTTTTCCTTCCATAGAAATGAAAATGATCTGTGATTCCTGGTTTTGGAGCTTGTACAATGTACCAGTTCTACCAATGATATTAAAACTGCTGGAAATCAAAATTGTGAAAAAGCCAAACCAGCATGATCTTAGACTTACAAGGTAAGATTTAAGAGTTGTCATGTGTGTTTTTGCTTGCTTTCCGTTTGACTGATGGATGCTCTTGAAATTAGTGTAATCTGAATTACAGCAAAGACAATTCCAAATGATAAACAATACTGTTCGTATCCCACTGTCCTTGGTCATATAAACAGTACTACGTGCCCAGTGGCCTCTGTATATATGTAGTATGAGGATGTGTTTTGTCTCCTCGCTTTCAGTTGAGCAGTTAGAGTAAACAAGGCTTTGATGGCTCCTGGTAATGATCCTACAGAATAATTATGTACTGAGTTTCAAGGGATAATGCAGCTAGCTAGAATGTCCCTAATGGCATCTGTAAAGTGATGTTTGCATTTCTCAGAAAGAACAGATTTTACTATAAATTGTACCTTTTATAAATTCAACAAAATACAGTAAGAAGTAAAGTAAAAAAACCCCAACTGTTTTGTTTGAGATGCATGTGGAAAAAGCCTACATGCTCTTTTTGCATTTGATATACATCTACTATAAACACAGTCATTTTAGGTTTGTAACTGGCAGAGTAGTTTCTTTTCAAAACTGTGCTTGTTTAGTTAAAATTAAAAATAATAAATAAATTGTGGTTCAAAAATGTTTTGTAGTTCCAGAATACCTGTTAAGTATGAGTATGGTAGGACGTCCTTTATTACACACTGAATTCTTCTTAATTGCTTTTAGTCTGTATGCAAACACAAACAGAAGACAATAAAGGGGTTAACCTGTTCCTGTAAGCCTGACACAGAGGGATATGCAATTTCCATTTCCCGCTGCACCGTTAGAATGATCAAGCTTTGTTTGTCTAAATTTAGTATTTATGATTATAAATTATCTAGTCATAACCAAAGTAATTTGCATAAGAGAATTATCTTCCATCAAGTATGATTTTACTGCATGTGTTTTAATACTGTTGCAGCTTGTTGGTATTTGGATAATTAAAAGGATACTATAAACTGTAGCCTAAAAGTTACCCTAAAAAAAAAAAAAAAAAAAAGAAAGAAAAAGAAAAAGCTGTTATGAAATTTACCATTACAACTACATATTATCATAAACTGAAGTGGGAAAAATGTAAGTGAATGTAAAACTAAAATAACTAAATAACTAAAATAACTAAAAGCAGCTACTGCATGACCAACCACACGGAAATGATCATGAACATAAGCCACAGCTGCTGAAATCAGTAACAAAACTGAAACTGATGTCGCAGGCATTTTATTGTTCAAGCTGAGAGAAAATACATTAATAAATATGTTATATAAATGCTAAACTTACAAAGGTTTTCTTAGGAGTTTTGCCCTGAACTAAGGAGCGTGCTCAAGGTTCTCTACGAACTAAGAGGAACCCTGAACTTAAGGTGAAGCATGGAAAAGCGATTTGATACTGATAGTATTCCTACAAGTGCTAGCCTGCAAGGGTAGCAAACAGCTGATTTACCCCCTGTGAAAATTGTATGATTATGCTTCAGCCAGTTAATTTTTCTGTCCCGTAAGAGGATAAAACATAAGTATTTGTGGGCTGAGACACCAAGCCAATGAATTATTGCTGGGTTATCCCACTTCAGCCTTTGAGAAACAGGACAACTGAGAGGGTTGGCAGCTGCACTAACTCAGACTGGCAGATCTCTGAAATCATTCTTGTACGTGTGTACTGATAGTCCCTCTACGCATGTACCACTTGGAGAATGGGATCATCTAAATCCAGTGGCACTTACACATGGCTGATTGTAAAGATGTGCCAAAGTATTTTTCTGAATTAAGCCTTAATCCCTACTTTTTTTCCCACTGGGTGCCCAGCTGAGAACGGAAACTTTAGTTTATAAAGTTGGAAGATGTTTACTTTTTGGCTCAATATATTTTTAAAACCTTTAAAAAAAAGTCTCTTGAAGAGCTAATAAAGCTTACTAGCTGGGGGGAAAAAATCATTTTATTGCTTTTTCTTCTTGGTTGTTTATTTTTGTCTTGCAGGAAGGGAGGATATCTTAATCTTACTGCTGTGGTATCTGTCTGGAAATAAATTAATCTTTGAGCTTTGCCCCCCCACCCCTCTCTGAAAAAATCTTTAATCCATATATAAGTCTTAGTACTATGGTACATGTTAAACAGACTTCCTATCAGGTTAGTGAGCCTCTTCCAGTATCAGTCATCTAAAAGAAATACAGGATAGAAAGGGTCGTGATTAACTCTTTGTTACCAAAAGTGAAATTGTTCTCTAAGAGCAGTGGATTGTTATTATAGATGTTTATTCTTATATTATTAATAGTTATACCAGAGAGAATACCAAAGAGAATAGCATTACTCTATTAACATCTTTCAAAGTTTATTTCTGAGTTATCATTATTGTAACTGCTTTCAAGAGGTCTGTTGCCCAGGAGCTGGGTGAACAAGATAGTAGCAACTGTGTAAACCCTGCAGCTACTTGAGCCTGCTTGGGCTCTGCATGTGATGTCCGTGCTTGGGCCGTGCAGAATTTGCACTGAGATTTAGTCTGTAAAGCAGCTTTGAAGTATAAAATAAGCAACCAATTCTAATCTGTGCTTATATGTTCCTGACTTACATGTGCAAAAGATATTGCACAACTCTCTTCCCAGTGTAGTAAATGCAGTAAACAGTAAATTAGAAGATCCTCAGGCTGTGTCAGTGCAGTGATTTTTTTAGGTCTTGAAATAAGACATGTAACTTCATAAAAATAATTTTATTTTCTTCCTTTTCTGAATTCACAAACTTCTTGTCACTATTGTTTTTCAAAATGGTCACCATGATAATGCATAGTAGGTAAATACTAGTGGTGCCTGATTCTTATCAGATTAATAATGGTATATTCCATAAAGCTTTTTCCATTCTCCGTAGTAAAAGTGTGGACTACAATGTGTATGCAGTAGTCCCTGCAACAAATGCTTTCTGCCTGATGTAAAGGGAGCTGAAAGAAACAAGTGGGTTAGCATGTGGTGGGATTTTAGACAGGTTAGTTGTGTGATAATTGAACAGGAATTTACACATAAACAATCCTGTTTTGTGGTCAGTTTACTTGCTTATAAAGAGCAAATATAGCATCCTCATTTTGTTAATTAGGCAAAAGCAGAGTTGTCTCTTTTTATGCATGTTGATGAATTGAATTAAGGGAAGAAAAGTGGTGTAACTGATGACAAAGTAGCTGATATGAAAGGGAGATGGAATATTCTATGCAAGATGCTACAATCTTCTCCTCTCATTTTATTCCTACTGTGAAAATACATCAGAGGTGCATGTAAATGCATGTGTTAGCTGTGTGTGATCAACTAAGCAGTCTTTTGAAGTAATTGTAAATGCCTGTCCTGAAATTACCATCCCAATCAGCCATGTGTACTGTGAGGAAAACTTAGCTTAATATCTTCATTTGTGTCTTCAGATTTTCTTTAAGTACAAGTTGTCTTAAAAATCATATCAAAATCAGGTAATGAATTTGCTGAAGGTTGCACAGATGCTTATGGATCAAGGTAGAAACATGATACTGTTCAGACATTCACATCTCAGGTATCTGAGCTTTTTAGCACTCAGCTTTGACTAAGCTTTCTGGTGATGCCCCTCAGTAAAGAGGGAAAACCACAGATGTACTTTTTCCTGGGGAGTCTTTTGGGAGGATTTTTTTTAAATGTTTCTTTCTAATTTAATTAGCAATGCCTACCTGCTGAATGCAGATGTTCTAAGTTTTACATTAGCTGTATATTTAGGATGTGTAAGTATTCTAATACTTACTACTACTACTATTATTATTATTGTTAATAATACTGTCTTCTTTCCAAGCTCTGTATTTTACAACAGTAGGATTAAAAACTTAGGCTGCTTTAAAAGTTACTCAGACAAAGGCAGTTAAAGATCTAGAATAAGTTCTTGAAAGTGAATTCAGTAATGACAATTATTTGTGAGTGCTCTGGGATGATGTAATTTGCTCCAGTGTAACCTGGAAAAGAAAATTAGACCACCCTGTGGAAACTTCCTGCTGAACTTTAGAGTACAAATTTCCCTCTTCACTGCAAAATTCATCTCATACAGGTTTTGTGTTTACTAATTTAGGTACCTAAGAGCAGAAGTTAGCCTTGAAAAGTTTTCACTGTGTTATTTGCAAGGAAATTTCCCCATGATTTGGATGGACTAGATGATCTCCAGATGTCTGTTCCAACCTCAGCTGTTATGTGATTGTTTCTGTGTAAGGGATAAGAAAACCAAATGTGGAATCCCAGGGGACTAATGGTGGTTTTTATTGTTCAACTTCACTGCTGTAAAGATGCAGAAGCAACCACTAAGGTGCTAACATTCACTGGCCCTGTAGAGGCTCTTGATTAAATGCAAAATGGAAAAAAAGAGCCAAAAAGAAAAAGCAACTCCTCTAAGTGCCATAGAAATATATTTTATTGATTGTTTAATCTGAACAGTCATTCCTACATATTTATCATAATCTCCTTACATCTGACTTCAGTGATGAGATAATGATTCTTCAATGGTATTTTCTCTTTATTCATGCATTCCAAAGAAGTTGATTTTTTTAACACTTCAGGCTTTACAGGTTTTTAAAATTTTATCTTTAGTTTTCCTTTTCACTAATGCTTTAACTCTCCACTGAACTGAATTCTTTATATGTATTATCTTCATTATGAAATCCACTCATAATTTCTTTTCCAACTTAAAAAGATGACAGTACTCTCCATGCTTGCATTCATCTATTCACATCAGAGGTCACTACTTTGACCTTGTCATCATTTCATGATGTATGTATTTTCTCGGTTTCTTTCTGTCATTTGATCGTTGATCACTTTTTCCCCCTCTTTACAATAGATGTGCCAATACCAATTAGTCTTGAACTGCTTGTTATTTTGTGACCTTTAAAAAGGCTGTGTCGCATGATTTATTTGCTTCTGCTGTGTGTGTTCAGATATTGTTTTGCTGTGGTAGAATCATGGGCCTTCTCTGGTTTGGGAATTCATTTCCATTTTTTATATGAAAACCCATCAAGAAATATTGACATTCTCACTCCAGTGGAGACTAGTAAATGTTATCTGGAGAACTGTTCTGTTTGATTTCCTAATTTTAATTGCTTGAGGCAATTCCTCCAGCACTTAAATTAATTACAGCAAAAGAGACTTCTAAACACTAGAGTGAATGTGGCTCTGCTGTAGTGAGTAGCAGGATCTGGGATGCAGAAGTGGATGGAGTGGGAGGAAGCATGTGTCACATGATGGCAATGAGTAGTGCGGCAGTGAAGAATTTAGAGGAGGTGGAAGAGAAGGAGCAGAAGAGGAGAATTTGGTGGATATCTTCATGTGGAGAATCGGAACACTTTTTAAAAGGTAAGAGGTTGAACTTTGTGGGGCGGGGTCTGTCTGGTTTCAGGGATATATTTTAATGCTTTTGTCCATTATTTACTGTTTTGTCTGCTGTTACTATCTATCATCTACTTAAAATTTCCAGTTTGAAGGTTTTACGAAGTTTCCTTTTCATTTTTAAGTAGATGAAATAATTCCAATATTTCAAACCTAAACTGGAACTTTTGGGCCATTTTCTAACAACCTCCTCCCTTGGGTAAGTACAGGTATTCATGTTTTTCTGTTAACCTGTTTCTCCAGATTGTAATAGTCATGTTCTTTCTGTGTATAATTCAAATAGAATTCACAGGAGAGACATTTGCCTGGAGGGGGAAAATATTAATATCTTTTTTACTAGTGGCAACTACTGTTATTTGACCCACTGGTAAATTCTGGTCCCTCCTTTCTGCAGGATCTGGTGTCCGTATTTCTGACTGACAGAAAATTAAAACTAAATACCAGCCTACCAAACAGAGTATGGCTCAGAAGGTCAGGTTTGATTTGTTTCAGACCTCATGTATTTATTTCAGTATATGGTACCTTGTTTTAAGGATCACTTTTACAATTTATTTATGTAAATTGCTGGAATCAAATAAAATATTACATAGCAAGCAAAATGCCATGGGACAAAGTTTGAAGTCCTATGTCAAAGGAGAACTTAGAAATGAAAATAAAGTCACTTGTTTGTGAATATAACATTGATCAAATCCACCATAGATGTTGTGGATCTGTTGTACTCAAGAGATGCTGAACTTGACCTTGAATTTTTCAATACCAAACCACAAGTTTTTACTACTCAAACTAAAGAAAAAACTTCTGTTAAGGCTGTTTTACTTGCTGTAATTTAGACCAGATCAAAGTATTCCAGGTTCAACGAAGTGCCTCACTGACTGACAGGGAAGTGTCACCTAAATAAAATGAAATGCATCCAGGCTAATGAAATCCTTGCCTTCTGGTTATGCCTACGGAGAACTGTATTTGCAGTTATAGACGTCAAACTTTTTTGAATTGAACTAAGATCACCAGTAATTTAACATAGCCTCCCAGGCATCTACCCAAAAAGGTGAAGATGAAGAATATTGGTTCCTATTTCATTCCCCTGAATCCAAAAGCTGAAAGTCTTAAGTCCATGTTCACAAGTTAAAAAACGTATATACTATGTATACTAAGCCCAATTTATAAATAATCACCCCCTTCTCTCTTCTAATGTTCAAATGGGAGAACTGTAGCCGCCTTTGCTACCTGGCCAGGCAAGGATGAAAGTCTTCCTCTGTTTCCCTTGCTCATCATTCTTAATGACCAGGCAAATTTTTCTGAGAGGAGTGAACGAGCCATTATGGAAAACCTTGGCCTGACATAATAGAGGAAGACAGGTAAAACTATGACTCTACTTACTTAAGTTGTGCGAAAGTTAATAATGTTGTCATCATCATGTACAGATGGGCTTTAAAAGACACTGTGTGGCCTTTCAACACACAGCAGGTTACTTCAACTCAGCTGTTATATACCAGCAACTCTGCAGTAACTGCTCACGTGCATATTCTTAACTTCAGGCAAATAATGAGGTAGTGCAACGTGACCTAAAGTCACTGGCTTTAAGTTAAACTGAATCACTTCACGTTTGTTGTGAATGATGAGCACACACATGGACCAAATAAACTAATCGAACAGTATAATTTAGTGAGACAGATAATTGGTCTGTGGGACTGGTCCGTATTTCTTTTTGTAAAGAAGAAAAGAGGAAAGGATGAAGAAAAGCATGGGATGAGTATTTGTCACATCTAATGAACTGGAAAGTGTTAGGCAGGAAAGTAATGTGAGAAACTTACTGTCTGTCTGAGAAAAGAGGCTGGCACCTTGCTTTCAGATAATCTGTGTCTCTATAAGGCAGTTTAGACTTCTAAGCCTGCACATGACATTTCCAAGAAAGAAAAATACTAATGACACAATCCTAGAAAGTGTTCTGCACAAGTAAATACAAAATGAGTGTGGATTAATTTCAGTTATGTTAAACACTACTTTTAATATTCACATTCTGTAGCTCTGGGAAGTACTAGTCAGAATTGAGGGCACAGTGTTGAACATGTGGAGCACAGGGTAAGTCTTTGTACCATAAAGCATATACAAGAAATTCTTAAAGGAAATGATACATCATCTAAGCTGTCCAGATACAAAGAACTGCCATTTATCTCGGGAGTAGCTGTCATTAAGTGTCAGTATCCACCTTGGAAAGAAATGGCATAGACCTCTATAACAGGCATAATAGGCATTTGTAGCATCCAAGAGTATTTTTCTGAGGTAAAAATTACTTACACACACTTAATCATTCACAATCTGCCAATCCTCAATATCCTAACAGGGATGACTTTAGATTTTGCTAATAAGTGGAATGAAGTTTGCAAAAGAAAATGTATTACAGCTAAAAGAAACTTCAAAATTCCTCACAGGCTTTGCTTGGTAGGACCTATAAGTACATGTTCAACAGAAAGCTGGATCCTGCTGATAAAGAGGGATATTTCTTCCATCTAATAAGTTCAGTGTGAATTATGAGCATTGTAACTATAATGCATTTTGCATTCAAATAAATGATCGTAAGAGCTCCTGTTCTACAGCCTTCTCCCTGTGAGTGAAAGGTTTAGTCCAGGTGCCTAGCAGCATGTTTCCTTGCATTAACAACATTTGGTAGGTGAAATAACACCTTACCATATTTTGCCAATTAAATTACCTTTAAAAATTTCTGCTGATCAAATTTATATTGAAGCATCCTTTGGCTCCCTTGGTTGTGCCGAGCTTTTCCAAGTCATGTCACAGCAGCTGGGCCTTTGTATGTTTTTTTATTATTTACAGATTCGATGATTCCAGGAGGAAGACAAAGTACATTAAACCCCCTACCTTTTGTCTGTAAGTCTATTTGGGAACAAAATCTGAGTACCCCACCTTCCCAGGGGAGACCTCTGGAGAACCAATTATGTAAAACATGCTTGTCTGGGTAAAAGAGACTGTAAGAGTTCGGTTTTCAGTTGTGATGGTTTGCCAAGAGGCAAAGAAATTAAGACTGCTAGAGGAAGCTTCTAATACAAATGTATGAAGGAAGCAAAGAATAGAGATTTTTAAATAGTTACATTTATTCCCAGTGCAAATGCAAAAGATTTCTGTCTAAAAATAAAATTGAAAGTATGGACTATGTAGTAACCATAAGGGCTTATTTCATATTAAATTTCTCTGATCTTATTTCTCATGTTCACATTTCACAGTTGTAAACTCTTTTAAAAGTTTTAAAGTTGTTTTGTTTTGTTGTTTTTTTTTAATTTTACTCTTGGCCAAACCTTCACCACAGCTCTGTCCATGCCTTGACCTCACGGCTGGACCTTTACTTGAGTCGCACTCGGTGCTGGGGTTGGAGTGTCCCTGTGGGCTAAAGGGGAACCTCCTGGAAGGGGGCAGGGGGGATATTGGTGCAGAGCAGGAAGATCTCCTCTTTTCTTTCAGAGCAGGAAGATCTCTTTTCTTTCTATCCGTTGTAACTGGAGGCAGTTTTATTCCACTGGAGTGCATGGCAAGATTCCCTAGATGCTCAGATCATCACTTGGATCATACTCAGACTGTCACAAAATTCCTCTAAAGTGGGTTGTGGACTGTGAAATCCTAGATGTATGTGCTCCTTCTTAAGATGACACAGATGTCAAACAGAGCAATTATGCTCCTGGCTTAGGCGAGGCAGCAATGTTAAACTGCCTGCCCAGTCTGCAAGCTAATCTATGTCATCACCTCTTTGTCATCTCAGAAAATAACGAATGTAAGGCCTTGGTACTAGGACAGGAGCCTATTTCAGCTGCTGGTTTTGGTTTTTTGGTGGCTCGTGGTTGTTTTTTTGTGTGTTGTGGTTTTTTTGTTTTTTTTTTCCTCTGAGTTAACATTCCCCTCCCTCTCTCATTTATCTCTGACAAGTACAATGTTTAGAAGTCAAAGACTTATGCACCTTTGCAAGAAGGTCTGATTTCTAGATCAATAGCGTCCTTCTAATATACCAATATAATCCATCCTCACCATTAGGTTATCATGAATCAGAAACATGAGAATACAGTCTAAGCCCTTTGCTACCTTTGGCAATTCATACTGCATTTTCAGGTCATTTCTTCTTTTGGTGTTTTAGTCCTTTTCATATAACTCCAAGGTAAACTCTTACATTTTTGGCTATGTTCCCAGGGTAAAAAAAAAAAAAAAAAAAAAGGGAGGAGAAAAAATTTCTAGTGTTTCCCAGCCCTTCAATGTGAATAAACTGTTAAAACTTCAAAACTGTTACTGTCATTTCAAATCCAGAAAAGTTGTCACCTTTCTAAAAACAGTGGTGCAAGCAACACAGCTTTGTACTTCTATAGTGTCTGACATTTTATGGGCAACAAATATTGACTCCAACGTTCACTTGACAGAGCACAAAAATTCATTTTGTGAATTTTATTGACAGCCTAAGTAGGTTCTTTCTTTTTCACTTGAATAGGCTTCTTTAACTTACAAACTCAGTCTTAGGGATTTTGAGTATTTACCTCTAAGACCTATATATAGTTACATCACAACACATATATTTTCATATGCAAGAGACGTAGGATGAAGGTTACCATACAATCCAATTATTGCAAAACTTCAATAACACCCAAATGATAAGCAGCTATCCTCATGCAATAGCCTCCTGATCAAAAAATGGGTAGATCAGCTTCCAGGAGACTAAAATGACATACTCCCAAGGTGGTGACTTTCATTTGACATGACTTTCAGTCCCCAGTATTCAAGTCTGACTTGTGGCATTGAGGTAAATAAAGGGAATTTTAGACATTAATTTTAATTCTATTTGATGAAATAGAAACTTCGGTTTAATAAAACCCCATTTTGTGTCTGGAAACTGACCAGACAATCTTGCGCATACACACACACACACACACCCCCCCAGGTCTCTAATTTTGATGACAAACAGAGAAGGACAATGCAAATCTCCAGTGATATTTTTTAGTTAATCCTAATTTGATGAAAACCACTTCTGGGTAATACCTTTAACAGCTCATCTGGAATATATCAGCTCTTCCTATGTGACAGTTTTTCCAAAGAATATTTCAGTGAGTTTCATATCTGATGAGACAGACTTCAGAGGAATGTACCTTAGCTCGTTTGGATCTCATACCCTAAACAGACCAAATTTCTTTTGCTTGTGGAGTCATCTGTATCTGCCTAGATAATTGAAGATGAAATCTGGCCTCCTTTTTCAAAGGCTAATTCAAGAATTTTCAAAAGTCTGTCTTTCTTTCTATTGATCCATCAACATTTTCATAACCCAACTGTGTTTCTCTTTGGGCTGTAGCTGGTGCAATCACATAGGATAAATACGTTCAGTTTCTTTGTAATTGGGAGAAAGTACGGTAACACCTTGGTCAGTGTTGCAGCAGTGGCAGTCAGGGGAGCTAATTAAATCTGATCCACAGTTTTCCAGTATACAGACTTGGGTCAAGTGTTTGTCTTCTAACATAGAATCACTTAGGTTGGAAAGACCTCCGAGATCATGGAGGCCAACTGTTAACCCAGCACTGCCAAGTCCACCAGCAGACCACATCCATACAATCCGATACTGCGACTGTGTCTGCATTTTATTGGCATGAGGTAAAGGCAGAACCTGGTGCTTGGGGGTTTCTACCTCCTTTTTTATAACTCCTAGCACTGACCCTGCCAGCTCTTCTCAGTTGAGTCACGTGCTGCTTACTGTGAAAATTCAGGCCTTACCACTTCAGTCTGCGCTGCAATAGAATGAAGCTTTTGGTGTACCGCTTGCCACCTGTGACCCTGGAATTCCTCTGATCAGGTATGAGTTTATGCTGCAGCTTCCTAGTTAGGGTGGCCCTGGAGAGGTTTCCTGGGAAGAGATCTTCTCTCCTACCACCTTTGCTTCACCTTTCCAGTTTATCTCCGTCTCATGCTTTATGCCATATGAACTTCCAAGTGTCCGAAGTAGAAATATCGTACCCCAATAATACAAAGATAACATGAGTAGCAAGATCCTTTCGTAACTAATGGTTGGCTTTACTACTGACTGTGTTTCTCAGCCTTTTCCTGAGGGTACAGTCCCCTTCTGCTCCATTTAGGCTCAGCTGTCAGAAGGAGCTAGGTTGCTCCAGAGCTGGGGAATGAGAAGTTGCTCAACTGCAAGTACATGTGCTCCTTCCTCTGCCCTAAAGGCAGGGCACTGCAGGTAGCAGTGGTGTGCAGTTAGTTTCCTGGCCAGCATGAACAATTGCTACTGGCAATTGCAAATTGTTCTCTCTTCTCTCACTCCGAAGGGCTGGGATTGCTATTGCCATACTCCTGAGCACAAGTCATAGTCTAAAATGAAGTTCACACAGTTCTGATGTTACAGAATAATAAAATAATAAAAAAGTTAAACCTCTACAGTAACTGCTGTGAAACAGTCTTATTTCTGTAGGGTCCTTTGACTACGTAAAGCAAAATCAAAGGAATCATGTGCCAGCAGCTGCAGTTAAGAGAAACCTTCTGTTTCATAGAATATATGCTGTTAAATGCATCCATCTATAGATCATGAAAATTAAAGAATACTGACTTTTTATTTATAACCAACTCTAATGTAAATACCATCATACAGAGAGTATGAGACAGTGTATATATGAATATATATATAATGAATGTATATGTAAAATGAATATGCAGTACCTAGTATATTTCCAATTGTGTGGGAGTTTAATTCTTACTATACAAGTTTCCAGGACTCAAAACACATAATTGTCTGAGCATCAGGGAAGAAATAAAAGCCTCCTGTGCCGAAGGCAGACAACAAGTAACCAGAGATTACGAGTAACATTGTGTGTATATTTACATACCTAAAAGTGTAGTACTGAATTCCTGCCATGAGAACCAAGGAAAATCTGAGAATCAGTGCAACAGATACTCCAGCCCAGACTGGAGGACCTGTGAATGCAGATAGGTTACAAACAAATGCTGTGTGCCTATGAGAGTTTGATTCCAAATATCCATCAGTACGAGTCAAACGATATATTATATTACTATACCAAAATCTTCAAAATAACTTTGCTACAGGACAGGATTGGTAAAATCAAGATAGAGTTTGCTACTTTGCCTTTGAAACATTGATAGAAAACCACTAGGAAAGCATCCCAGTGACTCCAGGAAAATGTTATCTTTCGCTTTTGTTTTGTTTCCCAGTACCAGGTTGCTAGGAAATACTTGCAGTATAACTAAAGAGGAATGAAGTATATTAACAGTTATAAAATATCCCATTGGCAACTGAGGAGCACAATAGTTTAAAAGCTGTCATTAGCTCCAAGAACAGAAAATACTGCAACATTCTCACTTCATTTTGACTTTTAGTGACTTTCATCTAGAATGTAACTTTTGTTTCTTTTGCAAATCAGAGAGCCCTTGCCTGAAAAAGCTTGGTGATAGTTATATAATATTCTTGTAAGATCAAAGACTTTGTTTTCAGAGTTAAAGACAATCTATGTTGAAGGCAGTGATAATTTTTGCTCTATAGCAACATATGTTATTTATTGCTAATGTACCTGTAAGTAGAAGTAATAAGTGTTAATTTTCATGTTGCAGATCGAACTGAATGAGAAATAATGCACTAGGTGACGCAAAATAAATACAATTATGTATGTATATGTACAAAAATGTTATATTCACTCAAATTAAAAAAGAAAAACAAAACACAACACATTGCTAGTTAATTAATCCTTAAATTTCTAGAAATGAATATATGTTAAAGGCAAGATAAAGGTAAAGACTGACCAGTAATATTAGAAGCAGATTTTTCAAAATAAGTAATTTTAATTTTGGGGTGTGATAATAGGTAATATATGTACTCATTTATCTCTAATAATGTCATTGATGCTTTGTCTTAATGCCTTCTAACTTATTTTGGTGTCCCTTGTTTGGTGGAAAGGAATGTCACAGTGAATCTCAGATGTCATGCTTTCATGCTAGTAAAGTTAAAGTCAACAATCAAATATATAATAAGAAGTTCGGATGGAGATAGTCTTGACTGAGTTCCTGGGAAACATACATGCATATGTGTTCACAAAATAAAAGGAGCCTGTAGAAAATGTGGATATTTTTCTGAGAATAATCCCGCAGTGGCTGTTTTCCATCAGCTTTAACGTGGCTGCAAATGTGGCATCACCCATCTAAAACAAAGTTGTTAATTTTCTTTCAGCATTTGTGAGTGATACAATACATTCTTTAATGAGACAGTGATAATTAGAAGTGCTTTAATGACAGGAAAATGTTCTTGTTCCCAGAGCTTGTTTTTGTCTTTCACTTAATAACGTATATCTGTCTTCACTGAGGATTAAAAGCTCTGTCTGAGGTGATTAACAATAATTAGCTGTCTCTAATATGCAAAGTATATAATTTATCTTCATATTTGAAACACCTGAATTTGATTGCCAAAGTATAGGTGTCTACATGTGAATGAGATGCCTCAACTTCACCAAGGGTCCCTGGACATCTTGTGGTGCAGTCAGTGAAGTATGGAGAAGTACCCAGCTCAGCCTGAAGTTGAGTTTAAGATGAACCTGAAGTTTATCTGGCTTGTTGAATTGTCCCAGGCTTTCTTAGCTTGTGCTGCTTTTGAGTTCAGATTAGCTTCCCACTTTGAGTTTAATTTAGCTGTTATCACCTGTCCCCTTGTATCTAGGCTAGTGACCATCCGCAGCTTAAATAGGAGACTGGTGCTTCTTAACGTCCTGTGCCACAGCTGTCAGCCCCCTGCGTAGCAGGTGGGTATAGAGGGTTTTAAATGGGCTAAACTAACTATGGGCAACTGGACTGCACCTCCAAATACTGTTGGTCATGGTGAAAGCTTAAACACCCAGTTCTGACAAAGATATCAAAGATACCAAGATAGCTCTCCAAGCCTGTCAGATGAATCCCTCCCCATTTCAAAAGATGATAAATGCCATCATATTTAAATAATTTTACAGCAACAGAAATAATCACACAAAAATTAGCAAACCTACTTTGATTAAAAATAGCATAAACTCAAAGAGCAAAATTTCCCACTAGTCCTCCTCAATTTTTTACCCTATCTAGACAAAACTCTGAGTGAAACCTTTTTTCATGTACATTTTTCTTCTTGTTTCTACAAGTTTTACTGTGTAAATAAAGAAAATAAAAAATATTTCTAGATGATAAGATATAAATCTTACTCTTTATTTTCATCCTTTATCCCTAATCACTCAAAAGGAAAAATAGAAACAAATATGGAAAGTCAGGCTTTGTCTCTTTTAGTCATTTTGCTTTCTTTGATTAGCTACCATGTTTGACTTTCTCCACTTAAGAAATCATATCATCATGCAATCATTTTCTTCTTTTAGCTCCTCTCAGCTCTTAGTTCTAGTACTTGGAACAGCTTGAGTTTGACAGATCAGATTTGGTGAATGTTAATAAGCTAAAGTCAGTAAAACATCTGTCCAAATAATTTTTAACAAATGTAGCACTGTTATATAGGTTTAGATGCTATTGGAAGCCATTAGGGAAGTTAATGTGCAGCAACATGCAACATTTAAAATTTTCCTAACGGTGGGTTTGACAGTTTCAAATGCTGCAATTTATATAAGATAAGCAGACATTGTGGTTTTATTGTGCCGTTAATATTCTTTCTCATTTCCTTTATAAAGGTCATTTAATTTTTCTTACTTTACTCCACAGTGAACAAACCCCTCTATGATAACCTATGAAAAAGAAGACTACCCATCTATTCCTGTCTTAAGCTTCACCCTGGTATGTACATTATACTTCTTTGTGTGTCGTATACTGTTGTAAGAATAGCTGTCTGTAGCAGGTCACACTGAAGGTATAGCTAGTCCCATACTTTATCTCTTATGTTGGCCAATAATTGGTGCCAAGGCAATAAAAAGCCTGAAACGGCGTAAGCAGCCATTGTGTTCTCTTAGTTTGCAGCCACCTCCTGCTCAGAGATTTACAGAAACTTGAGTCTCATAGCGGTTTCACTCATACCAGTTTATATCCGATGTCTATTGCAAAATTTAATTGCCCATGTTGATCCATGGTGAAAAATGCTATCTTTCAGATTTGAATTGGATATTTTGTGAGCTCCCACCTGGATGTCAGAAAGCTGAACATCTAACTGACCTTCAAAATTTCTGGTTCCTTTTTCCATTCCTCACTCTAGCTGACTGTGGTTTTATTAAAACAGTGTTAACACTAGATTTTTATCATCCCAGTGAAAAGAAAATATTTCTGAATTCTAAAGGGAAGGTGAATTCATAAGAAAACAGTATGTACTTGTCATAAGTAAAAGGTATGTATCAGGTGATGTGTAAGATACGCATTTGATTAGGCAAAGCTCTTTGCCTTCTACAAATCCCAAAGGTACAACTGCAGTAACCTATCTATTGTGATGCACGAGGAAGTCTATTCTAGTGTACAATTTCAGACTTGAGAAAGTATCGACATTTCCAAATCCCAAGTGAAAACAGAACGTTTATGCTATATTATGCCTAGGTTTTTTCTTGTGGGTTTACCAGTCTGTTTCTGGTAGGATCCAGGAGAAATCTAACACGTCTTTGACGACCTGCTGATTAATTAGGATAGTTAAGAAGTGTTAAATTTGAAGTCACTTAGTACTAGTATTGTGGTGAAAAGTTTATCTCTCTTAAGAGTTCAGCCAAATTAGTTCACAGAGTAATGCCTTCAGATTGTTTGTATCTGATCATTCATGACATGATTTGGAAAGCAGATATTCTATATCAGTAATATTTAATATTGAAACCAGCCAATGGCATGTCCTTCAAAATCTCAGCAACAGTTTTTCCAGAGTAGTCAAAAGTATTATTATTTTTTTTTTTTAGCTAACAATTCAGATTTGCTTAGGAATTTAAAATAGAATCCCCTGAAGTTTCTGGGACTTGAACAAATGGTAACAGACTTCAACAGAGATGATAATGACTTTGAATCTGTTAGGTAAAGCAGCTCCTGGTGTAATATCTTGACCATCCTGCTGAGGAGTTTAACCACATGTGAATCAAATGCAAATAGCAAACAATACACACACTGCACTGTCAGCACAGGAGGGTGATTTATTGCTGTTCTCCATAGGAGTGGCACTTTCTTTCATTAGTGTGAAAGTTAATGGTGGAGAATCTAGACTCCTTATCAACTTGTCATTTGCTAGCGATATTTCTACCAAGTCAAACGAACAAGATACTGTCAGCTTTCCTTTACCTTAGTAGGAAAGTGCAACCCGCTAACCTGTTAAAAATCGAGAACGAAGAGTCCTCCAGAAGTCAAACGTTTTCACGGCCGAGGAAGGGTATGGAAAGTAAGAAACCTCAGAGTAGAGAGTCATGGTCCTCTTTAACTTGGCTGTCATCTCTGTGTGAAGTGTTAAATACCCACAGGGGCAGGACAGGGAGTTGCAGACTGTGAGAATGAGTATTACACCGAACAGATCTAGAAAATTGTTCAGTCCTAACAATCTCTGTGATTTATTTCTTGCAATTTTCCAGTTCTTTTAATTTGCTTCAGAAAACTACATTTTATGTCAAAATTTAACCTTTTTCAGCCAAAAGGAAGGTTACTTCAGCCAAAGGAAACACTTTGGAGGATGATTTCTTTTATTTACTTAAACTTCAGTAGATCATTTAGCATCTGAACAGCTCTTTCTTGGGGCTTTTTTTTTTTTTCCTTTTCTTTCTTCCTCAGAACGGTACTTCTCAAGGACTTGCAGAGAGCCTAGAGGTACTCAAAATATCTCTAAATACAGTTCATTCCACATCTGTATGGATTATGGAAAAAACATAGATATGTCTGAAAAGCTTACCATGTATAGAAAAAAAAACGGGGAAAACCTTGCTTGATTTCAAAGTTGATTTGCAAGAATGTCTTTAGTTAAGTTTCAGATAACTTTTCTAAGGCTTTTCAGATTAAAAACTCACTGCCATTCTCCTGAACTTTGTGATCCCCTCTGTTGGCCACATTGGGAAATAGATGGCACACATAACATTCCGATAATGCCTGTCTCAAGCATTGTAAACCTGAGAGCTGAAAAATCAATTTTTAGAACAATCAGATCTTTAATCTTTACTGTTTCCTTTCTTTCTCAAGCCATACTTTACTTAATATCCAAATTTCCAAACCATAATTATTGATCTTTCAAATACTGGTACAAAACTATGGTGGCTTTTTGTGACAATACCAAATGCCAACTTGTAACAATTTCAGCAATACCACTGAATAGATGCAGCAAACAGGAAACTTTGTAGTGATAAGTTTTTTGTATAGGAGCACCTTTATGACAAAATACTTTCTTCTTTCCTGTGGTGACTAGTGGTTAGGGACTGTAAGGGATGTTTCGTCTCATACTGCCTGAAATCAGAAGGAACTTTCTTTCCATGAAATGTGAGATTATAGATGTGCTACAGGAAAACAGCCCAGACCAGCAGAATTAAGGCAAATGCTGCAAAACATAAGAAAACTTTGGAGCTGTTGAATAGCAGCAAGGAAGCAGCATGTTCCTAAACCCAGGCAAAGTTTAAACAAGTAACTGGGTAAACAGAAGAAGCTAAATAGATCTAGCAAAGAATATCATGGGAAGCCAGTAATAATAATAAAGAAAGATACTCTAAAACAGTAGGATGAGCTGACTGTAATTATTAAACAGAGATTGAGAAGAAATTCCCAGAAATTCTCCAAACCAGAAGTTCTACAGATTTCCAATTGGACTATAGTACGTTCAGCACTAAAATAGATTGCTCTTATGATTTTGGAAAACAGTTTCAGGAATCCATTATAGTTGTAGAACACTCCTGTGCTAAAAGATTGATTCCTTTACCAGCTCTGTTCCAGCAATTTGTTATCATGACTAAGGCTAGAAAAAGGATGTCGCTTTATTTGCACTCTCAAGTGCCACATCATGTCACAATGCTGAGAAAATCAGTCTAAATCCTAATGAGTTAAACCTCATCCGTTTCAAGTTAGTGATTTTTTTTTTTTTTTTTTTTTTTTTTTTTTTATGATCGAGTGTCTGGAAAATACACAAGTTATGCACGTGAAGCTTCAAAGGGAAGTGTCTTACAGCAGATGATGCCTCTAACTCGCCCAAGATGTTACATTTGAATTACTATATTTAAAATACTGCATATTTTTGTTGTAAAAGGTCAAGTATGGGGGTAGCAGAACAAAAAGGACTTATTAACTCAGTTGCTGAAATGTTAGTGCAGATACTAATGTCAGAAATTTGCCTGGTAGCATCTTCTGCACAATTTGTCCACTTAAGTGACTGAAAAACAGCAAAGAGCACAAGAGAGGACTGGTTACTGCTCAAGGCACTTTTGTGCCTCGGTTGTCCTGTAGGCTCAGTTATGCAGCTGGCTTGTGTTAGGACAGGACCATTTCTGATGGATTTGAGAAGGTTTTGGAAATATTTAGTGATTTCTGTTTGTTTATCAGTTTGTTTTTATAGCACTTTAATGTATTTTACTCACTATGGTTTCCTTTTCTGGAGTCCCTTAACACATCAACTGTTTTACAAACCTCTTAATCTTGACTATTCAGTTCGTTTTTCTTTGAAAATGAGGCCAGCTACTCATGTCATTCTGAAAGAGCACGCGTGTTAAGGCTGATGAAAACAGGTGCCTCTTTGACAGTATTCTGACTAATAGTACTGTGGTGGAAGTGAAAGAAAATGTATCCTTACATGGCCTGATCTTAACTGTGTCACTTAATTTCTCCAGAATTTATTTGATACTGATATGATGTTTCCTATGGAGATGTACCATTGTGTCTAGTATTAAAAATTTCTCTTCAGTATTTTCATTTTAAAGAGTGAAACTTTATTGCATTTGTTGCAGAAATTCCAAGATAATTAATCACATTGAAATTTTTAAATTTTTGTTTTAGCATAGCACACAAGGTAAAAATCACTGCAATATGTACCTATCCCTTTCTGTTTTTAATTTACAATGCATCCTTTTTTTCTGCTCCTAATTGGTATACTGTTTATAAATACAGGCTCATATTTGTACCTTAGAAAATATTCATGTTTGTTTTCTTCCAAAGGATTATTAAGTTACTTCTACTAGTTGCCTCGTTAGAAAGAGATCCTAGCTTTTGGTGCGCTTCTGGTACGGCAGGAGTACTGTTATGTTGCTTTTCCTGTCTAGGACAATGACATTCACATATAAGGATACAATATGCAACTCTTGAAAGCTAATAATGCGAAGTGTAATTATTATTAGTTCAAGTGAAATTTTGAAGGAACAGGTAGTTTAAAGTGCACATAGATTTAAATAAGACACTATCTTCTAACTGCTAGAGCATTAAAATTGTTCTGCTCTCTGAAATTGTGTTGTAGAGTTAACTTCTGTGCAGTTAGGCAATAAGTAATTATTATAGTAATTGGCTTGCATGAATATTGGCCATAAAGACTTACAAATTAGAATATGGAAGAGTTTTAGACTTTAACATGTTACATTACTTTCATCACATTCAACAAAATATTATATTCTTCCATGATGTTTCATCAGTATGCATAACTTCATTATCTCCATCTTCTAGGCATTTCTAGTGAAGCGCAGTGTTTTAAATCATCCTGCTAAGTGAAGTCTTCCTCCTGTCTTCCTTATTCTTTTCATCAGACTTCACAATCCCAAGTCCCAGATGAAATTCTTCGAAAACAGTTTAATAAAGTTTTAGGACTATAAAGTACATGGAAAGATATCAGAACTTTATCTGGCAAAAATTGTGGGTTGTTCATTTAAGTATATAGAACTAAACCAGATGAGAGTAAATATACTATAAATATTATGTGCCTAAGCACACTCAGACTAATGCTATTGTTCATAGTCTGGATGATAAAACAAAAAAATTCTATACTAATAAATTCTGTCACCAAAGCATATGAGAGACTAAATAATTAAAAAACAACTGTGTAACCAAATGGAGCAACACATTTTCTTATCATGACAAATTCATTAGGATTGTCTATTTCATTATAAAGTTTTCAAATTCTCCACAAAGTCCTTTCATCTTATGCATTTATGAAATTTATTTTCCTTTACAAGTTTAAAAAAATCCTTTAAAGTTCAAATGTATATTAAGAAGGTATAAGAAAGGTAATCAATTTAATTTGCCACTTTAATTGTTGAGGCATCATTAAAGACTACCAGGTTTGACCTGGTAGTTGTCAAGCATGCTGGTTAGACAAGAATACAAACTTTTACAGGGCAAAACTAAATTAACAGAAGGCAGGCATGGGATTAGATTACAGAATTACCGTTCAGGAGTGTATATAACTCATAACTACATATTAAAAGGATATATTGGGGACAACAGAGGAATGATTTGGCATGACTGGCAATACGAGGTAACTGAAGATGAGAGCTGGCTGCATTTTGGTCTCCAAAGCAGCTCCAAAACAGTATAGTGATGTCCTCTAGTTGGTATTCCTTGAATAAATTATTTTATTTAGTTATTTTTTCTCCGTCTGCAGGAGAAGATGAAGCTTTATTTCAATTTTGAGAACTGTAATTTATGTGAACTTGGATGATGACTTCTCTGTTCTAGCTGCATATATTTCCAAGTCAATATGAACATGCTTATTTACCTGAAAAATCTGCCTTTCTGCTAGCCCTTCACCTTTCCAAAGAAGTGACTGTTGGGTTTAGGTCATTATGATGTGCCCCGTCTGCTCTGTTGGTGCCTCTGGCTAGTATCATTACAGCTGTGCAGTGCGGTTATGGTGGTAACATGAATAGATACTATTTGAACTTGCAGGGTTATTTGGAATGTACTATTTTATTAAGTCATATTTTAACAGAGTGGATATTTTTATTTCTTCCAGATATCCCTAAGCAAGGTGGAAATAAAATAAAGTGAATTTATAAGAGCAGCTGAGAATTATTTTTTACCTGCTGAAGAGGTGAAGTCAGCATCATTAGCTGTGAAGAATTCTCACAAAAGTCAGTAGCTTTTGAATAAACATTGACAGCAGGGTAATGTCCTTAGAGGTTATTTCTGTTTCAGATGAATCTTTCTGTTCTGCATTACCACCTGTGCTGTCCCTTGTTTGATAAATTAAAAGGAAGCATCACAGATATTTTAATAAAAATCACAGAGTGCTGCCAATATTTTAAAGGACAAGGCAGCATTACAGATTTTTGAAATTCAGAGTAATGAATAATAACTTCTAAATATTTCAGTCTCTGGGCCTATTGAACAGCACAATCCATTCCCCTAAAACCAAATCAATAAATGAACAATAAAGGAAAATAACTTTTTTTTTTTAAAAAAAAAAACCAAACCAAAAAAACAGTAACAAAGCTGTTACACATTTACTGCAGAAAGGATCAAAGAAAAAAATAATATATTTGGATGTTCACCCATCACCTATTATGCTACTGAAAAGTACCTAAGCGGAGCAAGAATGGACAGAAAGTATCATGAACAAAACTTTGTTCAGTAGATATTTTGCTACCGGGTAGCTAAAATAAGCCACAAATCCTGTCCTCTTGATACGATTATGTTGACAGCTTTTGTCATATTCCTATGAAGCATTGAGTGATGTTGTGGTGTTGACTAAAAGGATTCAGGCATATTTTCACTATTCTTATGCTAGAAATATATTAGTAGCTTAATATGATAGCTTTTAAAAGAAACACTCAAATATATATCCAGACTTCTAAACTTGCCTCATTCCCTTGCAACACTATAAGAATCTCTTTTACATGTGCAACTGGGGCTTTTATTATGGGAGATAAAAATGTTCATTTTTCCGTGAGATGTATCCTTTCTAAATACACTATTGACATCTGCTGTCAACCGTCATCTCCTTCATAATTAATAATCCATTTTTGAACATAGTATTATCTAAAGACAATCAGTTTATTGTTTGATGTTCATAGATGAAGGGCATGGTGTCTTGACTCCCATTTCTCACCTTCAGAAAGAAACTTGTTAGCTTCCAGTGATTGATGCGAATAATTGCTGATGTACGATGGGTGTATACTGAATTCTTAACTACCAGTTTCACCCTTTCTTGTCACGCTTCTTTTCCCTCTCTTGCTATATACCCTGCTTTCTCAGTCAGACATAGCATTAGCTTGGAGGGCCTGAAGGCCAAAGTTAGGTAGCAGGGCCTTCCTTTTCCTGCCTGCACAGGTCAAAATATGCAACTAGTTCTTAAACTCCCTGTTATAATTATCTCGAACACCTTCTGATGTCTGTCTCCCCTGAACTACCTTTGCTTTGCCTCCTTGCCCCAGAATGTCAACCTCTGTGTGGCTCATGAGATGCTTCCATGCACCCTGATATGGATCTGGACATCACTCCCAACGAATGTCGTCCTTAAGTGAGTAAATACACACCAGCTAAATTAGTTTAATTTTTAAATGGTATGTTCTATACTGGATAACATTTTCCATGTCGTTGAACTATATTTGGAAAGCAGAATTTATATCAAACCATAGGAAGTAAAGTTAGAAAAGACTTTCAGCTATACCTTGTCTGTGGTCTTACCTTTCAAATACCATTCCTGATATGTTCTTCTACATGTGTCTTATCTTTTCTTGTTACAGGCACGTGTTTCAGGGCATATGTATTTATCTTTCCTGTAGAATCTTACCTGGTAGTTTCCAGATTTGTTGATATTTGTTTTCTTGGGACGAATTGTCTTGATTTTGCTGTACTATTTCCTCTCTTACCTAAACATGGTCTGAGAATTGTCAAATTTACTATTTTATGGTGACTTTCCTGCAAGTTGCAAGCTTTCCCTTCTCCAGAGCAAGACAGGGAGATACATGTTCCTATGTCCTCAGTTGGACCCTATAATCAGTACAGGTGACTGTGAACAGGTAACTAAACTTTTGTATATCTGCAATAGGAAAAGCCAAAAGACTATCTGATCTTGAATCATATGAACGAGAAAATGGATCACATTTCTCCTGAGTGCTCTGAATGTATTTTAAAGTGCTTTAAGCATTTTTTCTTGTATACCATCCCACATCAAGATTGTTCGGTTCTTGCAATATTGTGCGTATTTATTTTGTGTGAATATAGAAGAATTCTAAGTAACAAAAGTTTTAGGTTTTTTTAATGAAACATTTTTTATTTTCTGGCTATCCTTAGTCATGTTTTTCATAGAAAAGATAGAAATAATATCAGCAGGATCAACTGACTATCCTCAATGAACATCATTGTGTATACCATAATATTTTATATTAGTTAATAAATATGTGCATTATTAAAATAACTACAGTAATTATAGCTGCTGCAAATTGCATCATGTAATTTGTCCTATTGATTGGAAAAATTACTTTCTAATTCATCATGACTTTATATCTGTTTTCTTTCACTAAGTGGTAGATACATGATTTAAATAAATGTAAAACCAAACCCTTTGGTTCTTAATTTCATGGTGTAGGTATCTAACTAACAAAAGTGAATTGAAATGAACAACTAATTTTTCATGGGCTGCCAAGCAATGACTGGCTGGTAGCACGTGAATTAGCACTGTAGCCAATGAATATAAAATTTAGTGGTCAGAAACTTTTCCTGGTACTTGGTATTAAATTTTCTGTGCCCTTAAGAGCATGTGGTTTTGATGTAAGTGCTAGAAGTTGTCTTTGATTATTTTCAAAATAGGAACTGGAAAAATTTTCTAATTAAGAAATGTGTCACAGTTAGGAATTCTTTGATTAGAATACATCATTTGGCAATGTACAAGGTGGTGGCTTCTGGTTTGCAGAGGAAAATGATGATTTGCTGTCAAAAGGTAGCTGTGGAGATGTCAGTAGATGTTGCTCATTGAAAATGAATATGCAAATTGAGAGTTCAAAACCAAAAGAAATATTGTGCCTTGGGAATATTTCCTTTGTTGTTTTCTTTCCTCTTTTCGTTTGGGGAGACAGTTGTTAGGAGACTAGGAATATTAATTATTATGATAAGTGTATAAAAAAATTCTGAATAGCATCTATTGTATAAAGGACATTTTTATGAGATTATAAACTGGTGAACATGCTGCAGTTTAATGAAAAGGATAATTAAAAGTTGCAGCCAATGTGTATTTTTTAAGGTGGTTTTTTTTTTTTTGGTTTAGGACTTTCTTATTATTTTTATAAAGGAATCTGAAGTCTCCACTGTATAAAAGCAGTTCTGAATAATTTATGTAATGAACCTATGAAAATAAAAGTGGAATTTATAACTCGGAGATATTTCCCAGCTTATTGTGCAAGAGAAGGAGAAGAGTTATGTGATAAATTAACTTTAAAAAGGGAGTAGTAACATGCTTCATAGTGAGTAATAAGTAAATCACAATGGTATTCAACGAAAAATGTGTTTCATGAAAACTATTAATAGGAGCACAATTTGATTGCATAGAAAATCCATTGTCTTTTAGCATTTAGTTTACATTTCCAGGTGAGACCTGTTTTATAGGAGAGAGATTTGCTGATGCATTTGGAACACTCTGCTTCCTACAACAGCCCTGAAGCCCCCTGCCTGGTGGGCTGGCTGAAGTGGTGCCATGAGTTAAAAAATAATTTCTTCTACTAAGTGTCTTGAATCTTTTGAATAAGGTTGGGGCCTTTTTTTGTCTGTTTATTTTTCTCCCATATGTTTTCAAATGCAATGATTCATTTTCTGGAGGAAAAAAAAAAAAAAAAAAGTCTATTTTTAAACACAACTGACTAAAAAAAATTAAGAGTTCAGGCAACAGCTATCAGAATGGTGACTGTACTGAGTTCCAGCATTCTACATCTGCTTAATGCAAGCTGGTGAGATTTTCCCTGACATGTACACTAACTAGCAAACATTTTGCTTTCAATTTTATCTCTCTGCCCACTGTACACCTCTAGCTTTATCCTATTTGTCGCACAGCATTTACTAGAGATAAATATAGTGCAGGTAGACATTGCATTTGCTTTTGATGATACAGTTCAGAACTGACCTTCAATTCTCCTGTAATCTCATTGCAGAGTGTTTCTTGGGCAGAAGTTACCAAATTGTACTAAATTATACTGAGCTGTGGTGGTCTGGAGATAGCAACAAACTAAATGAGTAACTGTACCCTACAACCTTGCGACTTTCTAACCAAAGCTCCACTTGGACTACACCAACCCCCATTCGCAGTTCTGCAGCTGTTTTGCTGCATGGCTGGCATTCACATAAGACTGTGCATGACTTGCAAGATGAAGGAACACTGTTACCTACTAGGTTTTCCAACTTGTAATTTTCTCTAGATACTAATTTTTTATTTGTTTGTCCTTAGAATTAGATTAATCCCTGAGTGAAGTCCTGAGAGGTGCTGGCTACCATTTAAATCAGGCCTGAAACTTCAAACTAAATGTTGTTATTGCTGATAGAAAGAAGCTGGACTGATGTGTGCACCGGGCTGGCTGCTGCAACAAGGTTGTAACCTGGGTGTCAGGTTAGGAATCAGTTCAAAATAGGACTTTTCAGCAGTTCTTGAGATTTTCTCCAGTGTGTTTTTATGTTGGTTTGAAGTTTATACTAGAAATATGCATTGGCTACACATATACAGTCACCTAAAATAATTTAACACCTACTGTTATAGTTTAATAGTAGATCACATTGTTGCTTGGAAGCCCTATGCCCTTTTTCACATACATTCTACTATATTAAGCTATTGCGCTATTATAGT
Organism: Falco rusticolus; assembly: GCF_015220075.1. NCBI lineage: Eukaryota > Metazoa > Chordata > Aves > Falconiformes > Falconidae > Falco > Falco rusticolus. The sequence goes on from NC_051199.1 coordinate 26,177,974, forward strand.
TGTCTGACGGACTAGGCATATTCATAACCATGAAACATGCTAGAATTATAAGTGCAGGCAACAGGAACGCTTATCTTTAAGTGATACTAATAAATTTAATGATAAGTTATTATTTTAGGAATCTATGTGCTCTTTCTTGCAGCAGCCTACGGCATCAGAGGAACATAAGGGAAGATGCAACATAGCCCGTGGAGGCTTCCAGGTATTTGTCAGTTTCATAGCTAGAAATGTGTAATAATAACATGGTAAAGTTTAATTCCAGAACACCTGCTAAGTATTAAGCTGTGATCAGAGCACACTAACTGTTGAAAATGTGGTTCTAAAGGAGAAGTTTTACAAACTATTTGAAAAGGGTTTTAATACTGCAGTCTGCTGGTGGCAGGACTCTCTTCAGAAATAACAGAAAAGATGGGATAATTCTCATCTCTGTTTAGCTCAGATAGACATTTCTGAGCTCCTACCAGGCCTAAAATCCAAAGTTTTGTTTTCAGGCGGGTCTCCAGGTGCAATCCACTGTACACAAGTATGGGGTCAAATCATGAAGTCACTAGCCTTAAGATCACAATTTCAGTGATAGTATTTTTGAATAAAGATGGCAGGTTTTGACCCATGCTTTTTATAATTTAGCCAAGGCAGATTTCTTGGAATTCTATTCTTATAATGGCAGCTTTTATAATTAAATGTGGCCAGAACTTTAGGCTCCCACAAACTAAAAGGAAGCCTTTAATAAGTTAGTAAATCAGTTAGCTTGGTAAAATCCATGCCAGGGAACACCTTCAACACAGATTTGTTCAAAATTTCTGCCTTCTGAGTCACTTTCTATACATTGAGTGTGGCCTCTCAGAAGTAGATATCTGTAAAAATATGTGATATATACATGATCTTAAAACTTTTTCACACCTCAGTAATTACATGGAAACACACATGAACACTATTTAAAGAAAAAGAGGAAACTCAGAGAAAAAAAAGACGCATGCTAGCAGAGGTTAGAACACCAGAGGTCTACTACACAAGCACTCATTCAACCCTGACAGCAAGCATTAAGTAGGGCAATGCTCACAACTGGAGCTTAATAGCTGGCTAGTGAAATTGATGCTAAGGAAGAAAGAGAAAAATCCCCATGAAGAAGGAAAGGTGTTTTGATTTACACAGATTTTTGTGAGGTAAAATAGTCTATCATTAGAAAGCAACAGGTTGTTTGATGTGCTGGCTGGAATTTTTGTTCAAATCCCAAGAAAGCTTTGCAAGGTCTGCCTGCAAACTGAAATGATGTAGGGCCCAGCTGAGACAACTCTTACTGTCTGGGTGCTGCCAGCCCAAGACCACCTGTGTTTAAGGGTACCAGCACACCGACTGCATTATTAGTTAAATGGCAGAGAAACATGTCTTTTCCGTAAAAATATTTTTTGAATGTATCGAATCATTTGCAATCCCTTCATGTGTCAAAATTAATCAGAAAGGTCTAATGTACTCTCAGACACAGGACCATTTGTGAAAGGCATTGTTATGAACCATTATTTTTCAGACCATTTGTACCTTTGCATGCTACAATCTTCTACTTATATTGCAAAAATAATTAGCTCCTTTAGGTTGCCTTTATATTAAATATTGAATTTTTTAGTTAATAATAGGTTTAATTCATTTCTGTGGGACTGGTAAAGCCACCCTGATGATGTGAGTTATGTCAAATTTCTTGAATTTTTTATATTCTCTGGAGGCACCATGCCAAATAGAGAAAATATACAGCTGGTTTATTTAAACTCCCCTCAGCTTTGACAATAAATAATAATGTTATTTAAGAAACTGTTCATTAGTCCATCAAATTAGCATTATTGAGCACAAATGTTATGTTTTATAAGTCATTAATTATTAACAAGCTCTTTCCGGATTCAGAGAAGATGAACTTCTCTGTGAAGCCCCTGATTACAGCAGACAGACAGTGCAATATATTTAAAAGTGAAGATGGTCTAATCATATAGATTGTCCCAGTTGGCAGCAAAAATAGTAATGAGCAAAAATGTTCATCTGGAGTGTGGGAAAGAGTGTAATTTCTTTTTTTATCTGATTTCAAAATCTGTACTGAACACAAGTCTCCCTCCCATAGGAGGATTTTAGTGGCTCAATTTTAGCTATTCAGTAGTGAATCCCTTTCAGTCATTCCTGCTTAAGTTATCCCACTTAATAAGTTAACATATTCATTTTAAGAGAGGCTATTTCAGACTGCCCAAATCAATATCTTCTCATCAGATTTATACAGTAATTATTACTCTGTTTCTGATTGTACTATACTTCATTTATAGTAGTTATAGCATACAGGACAAGTTAATTTCAGCTGGAAATAGCAAGGGATAAAGATTGAGAAAAAGATTTACTACTGTGAAATTGCAGGTTGAAGTATGTTTGGATTTAGATTTAATGTCCAGAACATTCATAGATTTTTGAGGGAATTAGGTTCTAAGACATACATACATGAAGATTGTTAGTGGAAATTTCACTACTATGTGCAGTATGTTTATTAGTGAAAATTTCTTGAAGTTCCTGACACTGTCTCTTCAGATTGTGTAAACCAGTGTAGATAAATTGTTTTAGTGGAGTTGTGATGGCCACAGACTAACTGAATATTCCTTTAACTCTTTTCAGGACGTCTAAATTGAGAATAAGAAAGTATTTTGGTGTTTATGCAGTTATTGAATGAGTTTAGTTGTTCATTTGGAAAAAAAAAAAAGAAAATAAAAACTTGAGCACAAATTTTATTATATCGGATTGTGCTACAATTCCAAGCACTCAATAAAAAGGCAATGGGTGTATTATAGCACTTTATTTCACACTTAATCTTGTAGTGCTAACAGCTTTGTGCAAAATGAAGTCCTAAAGTTGCATCAGGATAGAAGAGCTAAATCTCAGCACATTCAGCTGGTTGAAGAAGTCTAAAGGAGACAGGACCACGTTTTCTGCTGCATTTATGTGGCATGTGAAATTGCGTTTTGAAGGGAGTCTTGAAACTCAGATATTGTGGGCACCGATTTTGTCAAATGGAAGACAAACCACTAGTAATTTTTATTCAGGTGAACTGGTGTGCACAGGACATGCACAATCAGGTATCTTGCCTTGCCCTACTAGCTGCATCACCACACACTTCCATTGCTGCATGAAACCATCACAGAACGTGTGAGATTGTGGGCTTTTTGAAGTGGATATTACATTTTTCTTAATTCTCTTTTCAGAGCCTTTAGGGTGGCTGGGTTACGCTTTTTTAGCTTCTTTCCTCAGCAACAGAGAATTGAGTTGCTGTAACCACTAATAAATTGTTTTAAAAACACATGAATAACCTTTGAAGAAGACTGCCACAGAATTAGACGCCAGATTAAAGATGGCTATATTTAATACAAGAGCAGTACTAATCAGAATTGCTGAGTGTCATTCCAGCTCAAGGAAGTTTGTTAAAAAAGATTAATTCTGTTTATCTTCCAGTTAATCAGGCAGGCTAGTTTCCCTTCGTTTTCTTTATTAGTCTCTGATTTCTTTGTGGCCAACTTGCAGTGGCAGTGTTTTTTACTGTGAGTAAACAAAGTAATGAATGAAACAAATAGAAGAAACTCTGGACTGCTGATCTGGGTTATTTCAATCTCCCCTCAGATAAGCCTCATGATTCATTAACAGAGTCTTTGTTGAATTGCTAGACCTTTGAAATTCAGTGCAGTATGCTCACCTCTGTTCGTTTGGAAGGAACTGTGGTTAGTTTAGTTATTTCACATGGTAATGTATGGCACTTGATAATTTTCCTTAGCTTTCACAGATTACATATTACCTTGCATTTACTTTTGATTTGTTGGCACATATCAACATTCAGGAGTTTATGGATTAAATATAAATAGAATATGCCTGCTTGCCGGTACCATTCCAGTGAATTAATGCCTAAGTGTGAATTACAAAAATCGTGCCCTAGGAAGGTTACAAAATATGTGTAAGCCTGAGAAACAGAAATTTTCACTGTGATGTTTTCACAGTTTTCCCCACAGGTCACCAAGCTTTTCAGGTAAGTTGGGACATACGTACAGTCAAATTTTCAAAAGCTCAAACACAGAGCAAGCTATGCCAGCCCTGCAATCCACAAGCAGAACTTCAAGTCAACTATATATAATTCAACTAACTAAATAAAATGCAAGTATGTGGTGGTATGACAGTGACAGCATGTAGCTTCATTGCAAGCTGACTGAAAGCCCATCTTGGATGCCAGAAAAATATCTGGCTAAATAGCCTAGAGGGAAACTGGTCCATTCTGCCCACTCTCCTCTCAGGAGAGGAGTTTAAAACTAGTTTCTGTCAGTAGGATGCTCTCAAGGGAACCACTGAAAGTGCATTAGACTTGTGCTTAGGTGTTTTAGCCTATAGGCATGGATCGAGCTGGAATTAACTGACAGCTGCCTAGAGAGGGGAGTAGGGCTGTGGTGAACTGCAGCCACTGAGGATCAAAGCTTGTTGATGCTAAAGTATTCATGCCTTTGTACCTCCAGTCATTCCCACTTAGTGTAGCAAAACAGTGTGGGTTTATAAGGGACTAATGCCTTGTAGGAAACGAATGTGTTGCCTCATTGCTACCATTTGAAATGGTAGGGGATGGACAAATATTTGCTGAAATAGGAAAATGGGTGCGGTACGTGACCTTTAGGGTGTTTTCCCTTTGAAAATTGGAGTTCTACTGAGTATTGGTAAGTTCCTGTAGAAAAAAAACCCCGATATACTCCAAACAGGGCTGCTGGCATTTTTTGCAGGGTTGCTTACAAAAGACCCTGTATTTTCCACGGTCCCATGGACTTGTACTGGAGAACAATCTTCACTGGTGGGTTCATAGAGCTGTACTTGCTTATGGGCTGCTTTTAATGTGAGGGAAAGGTCGTGTTTACATCGTGCTTGATTCAGTGGTACCAGATACAATGCCTAGCCTGCAGAGCAGTTGAGTTCTAGGATGCACTGCACGGTCTTAGAGCACTGTGTGGTTTGGGTTTCTTCCCCCCAAAATTGCTCCTGGGTGTATTCTGATTTGATTTATCACTCAGGCTTGTGTGGGAAATGCCTTAGGGCCCCCCAGCTCAGGCGTAGCTGGCAGGCCAGTGAACTTCTGTGGGGCTGTCAATTTGGTGCTTCTCTTGGCATTCACATAACCTGCACCACGCTATTCTGATCCCTGCTTTCCACGTCGCATTGTCTACATGTCATTTGAGTGCTACCAATGCTGTAACACACATGGCCAGCTGCTGCACATCGTTTCTACACATGAATCTCTCAACCAGATTGAGTTTAAAATATCAATCTATAACTCTGTGATAGCCTTTCGTGGTGACATCCACAGCTTGCAGAATTCATTTTGGATATTTTCTTCCAAAGCTGCCATCTTTATAGATCTGAGAGAAAAACATCTTCACACAATTATGTCAAACAACTCAGATTCTCTTTTAAAAAAAAAAAACAAACTTTTTTTTAAATTTTATGTTTAATTTCAGATGAGGCATACCTAGCTGAAGGTTTTGATCTTTGGGTGCTTACAGCATACTGTTGCAAGCCTAGTAAGTGATGAACTCCAACCTGTATAGAAGCATCACTGTAAATTATTAAAGGCTGCAGTTTTCATGTGTTACGCCTTACTGCTTTGGAAAAACTTTATTATCAGAAATACAGAAGGCTAACATTAACCCTCCAAAGGGTTATTTGAACGATCTGTAAGGAGTAAATTCAGCTTCACCCTTTGCTTCAGTGAAATGCTATGTTTTGGCATAAAATTCTGTTCTTCTGACATGCTTTTTGCCTCAGTTGTAACACTGCTTCAGTTAACCAATTTTATTTACACTGACTTTTTGTCTTCATGATTGTTGTTAGAAACAAATAAGCTGATCAACAGCAAGTCTCTCCACCTACCATCTAGTCATGTTCACTTTGCCTGGCAGAAAAGTAACATTTTAAAATAGTTCAATAATGTAGTCTACTATTTTACAATCAGGATGGTATAAAAAGGAAATGAGTGGGATAGACCTGGGCCATACTCATCAAAATCAATGAAAAGGCTCTAGATATTACGTAAAGGCTTAAGATCAGTTCATCAGTGAGCAGTAAATTCACCACACAAATGTTTTGTACACCAACGGAGGGGTCTTGCCATACTTTGAGATTACGGGTATGTGCGGTAGAAAACCAACTAAAAAGCAAAGTTACCTTCAGCTTGGTATTTCCATTTTACTTCCTAGAGCACTGTAAAACCAACAACTTTTCTTCTTTTTTAATGAAGTGACTTTCAAAACAGATGAATATGGATACAAATGAGCTCTTTAATTACAAACAGCTCTATAGCTTTTGCATAAAATACCTTGGAACGTTTGAATGAGTTGTTTGCAAGCGTGAGACAAATGATTGTGCACTTAAAGTGTCACTCACAAAGTCACCACTCACAAAAGAGGTGAGTTAGTGGGTGAACTGCCTGTGTGCCTGCAGCAGCCATGCTCCCCTTTATCGCAAGGAAAAATCACATTGACCTGCAGGGCACCGTGGAGACAGAAGTATTCATTTAGGCAATTACTGTGTGCTAGCTGATGAGCTGTAAGTTCTAGAAATATTATGAAATGGAGTCAGCTTCATGTGAAATTTTCTCATTTCCTGCTTTAAATCTCATCAGGTTGTCTCCTGCCACCATGTCTCATATACTGTTGGCTGATAATAACAGATTCAGTGCTTTTAAACCTAAATTGGCTCTCCATCACAAGAACGATATACAAACAGAGAGCAAATACAGACAGTGCAAAGGTTTCCTATCTCTTAAAACTTCTGGTAAGGCCAGTCCTTTTTGAAGAGAACTCAAATAGCTGAGAAAGGAGGGAAGGGAGAGAGCAGGCTGCAAGGAGACCTTCAGGATATGTCTGTCCTACTGAGCAGAAGGTCAATGTACACATTGATGAGTCACATCGCCTCTTTCTGTCTCATTGCTAATGCACAGAAATTCTAGGAAAATCAATGGAGGGATTTTTTTTTTTTTTTAATTTGCTAAAAAGTAGTTTTTTGAAAGATATCAAAGCTAAATGCAAGTACTGGGGCTATGTGCTGAACTAGAACACAGAATCCACTCAATTTTATTTTCTGTTTTCCTTTTTTTTTTTTTTTTGTTTTATTACCGATGTAGCTTGGGTTATATTCCTTATACTTTTCCTTTGTTCCTTTTTGCTCTCCTTGCTTGCACATTCTTAAGAGTATACTGTATTACTTTGTTGTGTTTCTTATTTTCAGGTTCCACAAGGAAAAAATGTTCCAGTCTTAAAACAAAGGTCTTGCAAATTACTGAACACATACACTTTCAAAGGTTTTCTAGAAAGAACTACTCTTTAATTACTCTTGTGCACTTTGTTCTGGCTCAAAGATGTCAAAGTCAGGCTTTTTCAGAACTGTTCTAAAGTTGTTCTGCACTTTGGAATGTGGATTAGATATTTTCAGGAGATTGGGTGTGCTTCTTATGAGAAATCATTAGGGAAAAGAAGGTGAAAAAAACCACAAAGTTATACAGGGCCAACACTAAAACCAAATAAGTGGTTCTTGTAGCTTTTTTATAATTGCCCTTCTGCTTATTTTTCACAGCATCACATGAATTTCTGAGGCTTTTGCAAAGCATCTAGGGTCCTATTTAAGTTTAATATATGTTATCATTTGAGGTTAGCTTAGAGTGCATCTTACATAATTATAAGCCAAATACTTCTATTTTGATTTTTTTTATTATTATTTAGAGATGCTTCAGGCCTTGTAGCATGTCCTTGTGAAAATGTAGCAGTTACCAAAGCAATGACTTAAAATGACTGTACTTTGCATAACGCCAGCAGTCAAAAACCTTAAAAGCTAAATAATACAAAACATTAATGGCTGGTCTTTTTCATGCATCTCAGCTACTTTAGCAGATGTAATATTATTAGCTTCTTCTGTTCACAGTAAATTAGATATGCAATCAGTAGGGGTAAGCAACAGATTTGCAGAATATGAAAGTGGCCTGTAAGAGATTATTCACAACAGCAATTAGCGATTGCTGCAACTTGGGGCAGGCAAAGGATTTTGTAAACAGTAAGAACCATGGTTTATTTCTAGAAGTTAATTCAGGCAAGGTACTTTATTTCTGAATGCTGATGTTGTTTGTCATTTGTGGGTGAAATCACGTCCGTGGCAGGTGGTTAGTGGCAGCGGCTGCAACAGCTCACTACTTGTAGCCAAAGGAGTTTTCCTGATATTTCAAGTAGTGGGAGTTTGTGTTGCGTAAAGGATTTATAACTGGCAAGTTTTAGAAACAGTTGAGTGCAAACTGGTCAGCATGGCAAGGCCTTATCTACGCCACAGTTCCAGCTGGCTGCGAACTATTTAAATCAGTTATGTGGCTGCATGCTCCGGTGATAGTGTTTTGTGTTTTTCTCCCCTTAGTTTGGCAGATCTCTTTGATTCAGCCCGACTCTGTTTTGTTGATGCTTTGGGTTTGCTCAGTTAGCTCCAGTCGGGTAAACTTGTGCCATTGGATTGCTAGAGACTGCTAAGAGCGACATTTGGTCTACAAAGTTGTTAATGGGAGGGTGATGATGAGAATCTCTCTGAATACCCACGCTTTATTTAGAAATCTGTGACTGTTTTACAAGCTTTTTTGATTAAATCTCAAAGATTCCTAAAATGTCTTCATATGTTACCCTTTTACTGTAAAGCAAAAAAAATGGAGGTCATGCCAGCGAGTCAGTCTTGAATCAGGAACTGAATCTAACATTTTCTTTTTCTCAGTCCTGCATTATAATTATTACATTGCTATGTGAAATCTTACAGAAATTGAGGGCTAGGTTCTCCCTTGACATAAAAAACAACCACTCTCAGCAGCTATTAGGAAGTCTGAAGTCAGAGACACCATAGTGACTTACATTATCAGAGAAGGTGGTCCTGACTCCTTGCTAAAAATTCTTTGTTACAGTTTATATGGACTGACTGGCGAAACTCAATGCTGTTTAAAATAAAAATGGGTAGTTGTAACACTGGGTTTAATATTTTGCCTCCTTTTAGTTTGAAAGCGAGTTGAGGGAGTGGTATAACTGTATAATGGTGTGATAAATCAGTCAATTTATATTTGGCAGAATAAAATTAGCATTGCCATTACTTCATAATAGGGCATGGCTATGACTATGGAATTGATTTCAGAGTAAGGCTGATCCATTACAATTTGGTTAATATTGAATTTTAAATACGATGATGAATTGCTAATCCATGCAGTTAAAGAAGCAGCTTTAGGAAAAAAAAAACAAACCCCATTGTTTACTTTTTTAAATTGTGTTATTTTACTGGTCCTCCATACTAGGAAATTCACATAAATAATAGTACAATTACACCATGGACACTTGTGCAATTCAAGGAATAATCTTTGTTAGACTTAGAAAGAAATTTTTCACTCATTTATCTTCACTATAAACTTCCACCAGTTTCAGTGTACTGTGGGCTTGTTCTGAAAAGATGGACCAACGCTGTTTAGCTGTCTCATATCCTAAATACAGTAAGCTATTAACAAATGGAAGGAACCTTTTTTTAATTCCTTCTCTTGTACAAAATACCTTTCCATTTTTCTTAGTTGTGTATACTTCTTATTCTAAGCTATAGACAAGAGTTTAGATGTATGAGTTTATCCTAAACCTGAAGGAGATTTCAGTCTCAGGAATTTTGCTCTTTTTCTTACTTCCAACTTCTGCCTCTTCTAGTAGAGAGACCATACCTCCATCGTGTCTCATCTCAAGATATATATTTCATTGAACAGCTGAACTAACGCGCGTGCATTCCTTGCTAGGAAATCTCTGTGATGATAGAAGTAGAGAAAATATAAAATTGGACTCAACCTGCCCATAGGCTGGAAGCAGAGATCTCTTATCCTGTCTGTAAGTTACTGGAAACCCTTCTTACAAATCTGCCCTATCTGGGAGAGAAATGGAAATTGAGTAATGCAATAATGCTTCATTCTGGTGACAAATATCTTTCCTTTATATAAAAAGAGAACAAAAGCTACCTCTTATTGGTGTGAGGAGTCTCAATTAAAGAAATGAATATTTGGAAAATACTACTTTCCACATATCTTTATTTTAGCCATTGTTTTCACAGCTCTATAATCAAAGACCAAACAGAAATGAAAATGAAATGGCAGCTTGCAAAATTTCCAGAAAATTGAAATGAGGTCAACTGCTAAACCAAGCTGAATTCATTTAGCTGTAACTTTAAGAAGTACCTATAATCTTTCTCTTCACCTACAAGATCCTCTTTAATCTGGACAGGATAATAATTATTAATCATGTCTCCAATGAATCTCCACAATGAAACACTGCTCCTAAGCGAACAGAATATGTTCAGTGTCTTGGAAGAAATGTTGAATAGGACTAAACAAGCTCTTTGCTCACACTGTGCAGTTTCATTAATATAAGTGGGAGTCTCAAAGATGTTCCCTGACAACTGTTGGAGTGCTCTCTTGGGAAATACTGGCATTCCTCAGAGAAGTGATGTGAAAATCCTTTGCTTGGGCAATTTTCCATAACCACTGGGTTATTCCACGAACATTCCTCTGAAATCACTTGAGGCACTCAACACATGTGAAAATAGTCATGCCACCATCCTTTGTCAAATGTTCTTGAACTGCATCCAGCAAGCAGCTTACCAAAATAAGGTGCTGCTCAGCTTGAATAGGGATGACAAGGTTTGGCTTCAGTATCATGGAAATATATTTGTCATTCTGATCTGCAATGACATGGGAAAAGGTCTATTGCTGCTAAGGAGAACAGCCATTTTACCGTGAAGAACCCTGGCATTTAAACATTTTCAACCATTTTGTGTAGAGATTTCCTCCTTTCTCTACCCCACCCATCCTGCCCCCCCAATTTCACAACAGTTGTTCCCCAAAATATGCCCTTTATTTCCAAAGCACTGAGATATAGACATCTAAAACAGTATTCCCCAACACTGGAAAAAGAAAAAATCAACAAGCTTTGGTTTTTCTGTCCTGAAAATTACTGTCCTTTGCATCACATTTGCAAAAATGTCTCCCACCACCACAACACCCCAACTTGTACAAACATCTGTCAGTAGATTTTAATGATCTGCTTAGTGTACCAAACAATTTATGTATCATTAAAATAATCAGGTATCAGTTTCTACTCTGTCTACAAGCTGTCTTTCGGTTCCTGCCATTGAATGTTTGAACTAATATGAGGATCATTCAGAATTACTGTCAGGTAATTTTTAATGTATGGATCTCTAGATAGAAAGTTATAAATCTAAACATAAAAAAGTATATTTATAAAATATTCTGACTAGCAGTTTAGTAGATTGTAGGAAAACAAAGCTTCCATCTTGCTTCTGTATGCTTAGGTAGCTGAAATCTGGATTCATACACTGAGGGGGTCACACAGAAGAACTCCCTGCTAGGGAAATTCTCATCATTGGTTTTGTAAATGTGCTGGGTTTTTTTCTAATATTTGAGATACTGAAAGTATCTTGATTCTCAGGTATATCTCAGCAAAGAATAAATGTCTGAATGTCCCTTTGGACGACAAGCCCCAATTAGGCACTGCAAATGACAATGGGGTGACAACAGTCCCAGAATTGGTCAGGCAACTCCAGCAGAGATTTGCAAACCCTTGCTGGGTTATCACAACTTGTCTCCAAATAGGACTCTCACTTCATCTACTCATCAGGGCTAAAGTCTGGCAAAGCTCCTGGTAATGTTTATGGAAGTTAACACTTTGGTATTTTTTCCATGTAATTGTAGATAATCTGGTTTTGGATGAAAAAATGCAAATACCTGAAAATCAGGTACAAAGTTTTGGAATTGTACTTTACTGGGACTGAATGAATTTTATCCTGTGACACAGTCTTCCTTTCTGCTGGACACTAATCTTTCAGGTATGGTGATTTTTTTTTTCCTGCAATTAAATGAACAGGTGCATAGACATACATTGCCAGATATTCCCATTCTCCTGGTGTCTAACCAAGAGCCGCCCAGTCCCTTTAATCAGATAACTTGAGAACAGTTGATCAACTGACCTTTAAACCTCAAAAGATGAGCAGGCAGCATTTTTAATGGGAAAATTATTTCTTTGCTGTCAAGAAGGGGTGGACCAGTGCTTGTGGAACAGTATATGAAATAAGGCATTCCTGGCACATAGAATGAAATGATTAATAGACACAACAAACATTTTATGTGACTAGAAACTGTAAACAGAGAAACAAATGCTTCTTGTTTAGTTTGAATTTATTAATTTGTCATTGTTTCTACCTTTCCTACATGATCTGTAGAAGTACAACATCTCCGTGTAACCAGTTAAAACAGGCCCACGCTAACAAATCTATCCCTTTGGGTTACTCTCCAGTAGAGGCTGCTTCTTTATTAAATAAGCACTAAATTATTCTGGGAAAGTTGAGCGTATATTTCAGCGAGACGAAAGCATGCAAATATCAGGAGAGATATTTCTTTAAGATTTTAGTTAGAGCTTTAGATATAGTGCTCTCCTGGCCACTCAAAGTCATGCTTGGTGCTATGCATGTCACTTTCTGTGCTCTTCACTAGAGAAAATCCTGACTTTCAGCATCACGGGGATTAGACTATTAAAAGGGTTCTTTAGTAGCAGATTCAGAAATTATACCGCCTGGGACTTCAGGTCATTCTAATTCTGCAAAGACCTCCTAATGGAACTTTTTGATACACCTTTGTCACCCAAGGTAAGAGATGAGTGAGTTTTGCATTGTTTCCTCACAATGTTTTAATCTGTTTTAACTTGCACACACTTGGGAAGGAAAGGGAGAACAGTGCTAGACACGCTATTACCATAAATTGGTAGTTTGCCTTTTTTCACCTCTTTTTTTTCAGCCATTGTAGTCTGGACACCCAGGCCACACAGCTCTCTAATACTGTGCCATGGAGGAATTGGCGGAAGATATCTGCATAGATACACACAAAAGTGCATTTGAAATTCACTTTTGTTATGCAACATGGAGTGGGAGATCTGCTGAGGCAAGAGGTTTTCTTAACTTTTACTCCTCGAGGCTGAAGGTGCAGATCTGCAGGATTCGCCTCTTCTAGGGGTATTTTGGGACTTGCATCATCGCTCCCGCACCTGAAGTGCAAAAGGAGACAAAAATGATATTGGTAGGATAATATTCAGGATTTCTAACCTTCTGAGGAGCAGAAAGTTATTTTAGGAATGTTTCCTTACAAAGTGCAGATTGGGTATATAGAAAATGGACCTTTCACTTTTGTTGAGCATATCATCTGAAAAACTGATGCCTACACAGAGCAAGCAGAGGCTTATAGATAGGGACACTTTTTATTCCAGTTTGAGGAAATAACTCTTTCATTTGCTAAGTATTTTTTACACTAGTAGAGATGTCAAGCATAGCTGAACTGCAGTGAATTATACCAGGAACTTTATAAACTGTAGCCTTTGTCAAATGAGAAACTTAGTACATTTTGTACCACTCAATGCTTTCTCTGCTGGTTGCAGTAGTATTTCAGATGAGTCTCCAGTGAAATAGAGTAACGTCCTTTTATTCAGAAAGTCATCTAAACCAGGGAGCTTATGATCTTTATCAGCAAATTATTTGCATTTCTTTTGCTACAGTATCAGAGAGGGGAAAGAGAAACAGAGAAAATGAAACAGAAAAAAAGGTAGAGCTGTTTGGCAAAGGTTCTAAAGCAAAGCCTGAAGTGTATTTATGGTTATAATTTTGCACAGATCACTTGATGCTCTAACACCGTGCTGCTGATCACAACATAAATCACACTTTAATTTTAACCTTTGCAATTCATCAATAGTTTCAATATCAAGTATAATTCAGCACTGACACTATTGGTTTACAGGTAAGTGGAATAAGAATGGAGGAGACTTAGTAATGGATTAGTTGATCTGTCAACAGAGGCAGAAAGATTCATGTTGTCTTCTCTATGTTTCTATCACACGCACAAAGCTATAAATAACGGCAACAGCTAATCAGACACAAGAAAGATATATGCTGTCATTGAAAATCAGTTATTTGTACCATCTAAGCTTTAAAAATTTAGCCACTAAAAGGGAATCCATTTAATAAAAGAACATTTTGCTGCTTGTTTTGCATAGCTGTATTATTTAAAGGATTTTCTTTTAAACATACAAAATTAATTTCTTTGGTCATGGTATAATAGTTCTGCTTCTGAATAAGCATTTATGCAACTCTGGAGAATTAGTGATGTTTTTAGAAAAAGAGTATCTTATTTGACCAAACGTATTTTTTTTCTTTGAACATGGTAGGACTGGAATTTGGCTTATTTTTCTGCTAAATGTAAAAATATAAGATTTGCCTGCTGTGAAGTTTCTTAGTCTAAACTTGTTCACTCTGATACTGGAATTTTGAAAAATGTCCAACCTCTACGAGCTCTAAGTTTGCAACAGATCCCTGAATGCTTTCTCCACTCTTAACCCCACAATTCAATGGGGTGAACAGGCAACTAAATCTGCATTGTAGTGGTCATGCTGGCACTTCTGGTCATGGTGGTGATGGAACAGGGTGTGCAGAGACTGATGAATCATTGTCTTTGCAGATATTAAAAACGTTACTGGAAATCAAAAGTAACCTGATTTAACATCAAAGTCAGACCTGCTTTAAGTTAGAGGGTGGATCAGGTAACCTGCAGTGGTCCCTTCCTACCTAAAGTATTCTACAGTTCTATATAGCAACCTGCAGCTCTGGGTAAGAGATGTTTCATACTCTCCCCTTCTTCTTTTTCTTCTCCTTTTATCGTGAACTTTTTTTTTTTTTTTTTTTTGGATTACATCCAACAGAAACACAAATGCCCTTGAAGCCTCTACTTGGCATGAAAAGTCCTAAATACTCAAGAGTTTTATTTTTCCTTGTCCTTATTCATTCTGTTGACTGAATTATTTCCATCATATTAAATCTCTACGTAGAGCTACTAATTCAATGTTGATAATAATATTAATCTCCCTTGTGCTAAACTTTATACCCATAATATTGACACATTCATTCTATTAAGTTTATGCCTTGTGGTATAATGTCAATATGCTGGAATGAAAAACACCATGACAAATCGTTCTGTGTCAATGTGTCTGTGAGCGAGCCTTCTTCCCTCTCCTTCTTCTTCCCAGGGGTTACAGGGGTGCCTGAATAAATGCTAAAACTGTTTAGTAGCACACTGAAACACATCCTTCAAAACAGTTTAAGATCTTTAAGAGAAATGGTTGGAAAGCTGCCAGTGCTGGGCACGGGATACTTGTCTGCATTTATGAGATTACAGTGCGTTAGCAGTATGACATGCACAGTGAGTTAGAATTTTCCTCTAATCAAAGTTATGAAAACACTCCAAATGTTTATCTGTTTTATGTGATTCATATAGATTGTGTGTTACCTCCAGGGAAACACTGAGAAAACTTTTACTCTACAGAAGTGTCCTAATCTCTATGAGAAGTTGGGGGTGGGGGTGGGGTGGGTGGGTTTGAGGGAGTGGTGGGGGTGTTTGGTTTGGGTTTTTTACTACACGTAACATATATTTAATTGATGGACTGGGACTGCTCTATAAAATGTCAATGTTACCTTTTAGGAAAAACAGTCCTCTTAAAAATGCCTAGGTGTGTACACAGTATGTTATAACACTAAGGTCTTATATTAGCCGAAGAAAGTGAAAGGACTCCTTTAAAGACCTCCTACTTTTGTAGGAAGACATCATATGCAATTTATCATATGCCATGAATTTTCATTTAATGAAAATACTGCTTCTTCCTTACTTCCCTCCCTTCCTGAAATCCTATACAAAACAAAGGAAAATTAATCCAGACCTAGAACTGTATAAATATTGCAAAAAAAAAAAAAATCAATAAAATCAGAGTCTCCTAAGCAAGGATTGATTATATGTAACAATTTGTGGTCTGACTTTCAAGTAGTTAAAACAAAATGGTATCAACATAGCCTTTGCGTTTTCCAAAATTCATTGGCTTGTGTCACAGCGTGAAATTAACCTCGGTGTTTGCCATTTTTTCCTCCTGAATAACTTTGAGTACTGTGTGATATCTCTGGTGAAAAGTAATGTATAATTTTGAGGGCAAAGTATGTTACAGTATCATTGCCTACTGTTATAATGTTAGGATAGTAATGTGAAGCAAAAAGAAGCAGTAGGATTAAAATGCTTAATTTCAGATGAAATGATCTACTATCAAATATTCCATCCTCATCCAGGGATTTCAATGTAAAACTGTTAAATGTGCAACAAGGATGGATAGAATGGTACTTCAAGCACAGGTTTCTTTCCGTATACAGAATGTACCCTACAGATTCTGCTGAAAAATATATATGTGGGAGAGGTGAAATCACTGGTACAGATCAAAGCCTTTGTGAAGAAGTGGTGATAGGACAGAGTGCTTGGGCATGTAGAGACTGCTGCCTCCTTGTCCTTATAGCAGACAAATATAACTGAAATGGACTTTCAGAAAGGACCTAAGATGTGATTTTTAACTTTCAGTCCTCTCTGAATAAATTACTGCTTATGATAGGCTTCATTACTTTCTCGAAGCCTGGCCATAATCAGAAGTAGGTTAAGGAGGGGTGCTTTTTATCATTTCATTGGAGAAACAGTGCATTAACTCACCTCACAAAACAGTAATTGTACATCACTTTTCTGACACGTTATAGAAAAAGAAAAGGCATTAGAGAGTATGGTAAAGAGACTAATCTTGTTGAAACATTACATTCAAGCTAACGGCTTATGTTAGAGGAATACCATACTTTATACTCAGGAAAGCAGTTCAGTCCGTGACTGGGATACGAGTGTTGGACCATGGAAATGTGAGTTCAGAATCTCCTACAGTACTTTGTGCAGGTGATTTAGACTGTAGGTAGCCAAGGACAGTCTCAGCCATATCCCCTAGTTAGGTATCACAGAGATTAACGTGATAGATCTTGGGTAGGACCTACTGGTAAAATAGAAATAATACATCTCAGTACCAGGTCTTTTAATGTACAGTATTCTGTTATGTAAAAAGAGATCAAAATTATCCCCAGAACATATTTTAAATATTCATGGATTGGTATAGGTACTGCAGTGTAAGAAGTCTGCAGAGCTGGGACAGCTGTCAGTTCTGTTGTAAGGTGTTTTGTTTTTCTTAAAAAATCTTTGCTATAGGAGGAAAAATGCTCATTCTTCTGGAATGACTCCAGTGCCAGCCACTTCATATTGTTCAGTAGCAAGATTACCAACTCCTACAGCTCTCTTTTTAAAAAGTCGCTGAAATCATCTCTGCTCCAAAAGACCAGACCATAAATACCAGTGCGTTAGATAAAGTCAATGCATCATTTCCCCAGTCATGTCCTACAGCATTCACAGGTTTGGTTGGAAACAGTTTAGATGGCAATTTCAGACTCTCAGCTCTAAAGCAGAGGTGTAGATCTTGTTAAGGCATTGAAAAGGAGGAGTAAGAATTTGCTGAATGTACAAGAAAAGGATAGTTTATATTTGTGTTGCCTCTGTTCTATTATTTCTCCTCGACTTGCAATTGCAGCTTTTTAATTGCTTCTCCTTGTTCTTTGAATCACCATTGTTATTTGGAGCTGTAATATTTCTGCTTCTTCTTAAGATCAGCCCTCCAAAGCACAGCATCATTTTTCCCTTTCCTAGCCACAAGCCTCTCTTTTACAATTTGCTGGTCCTGTCATGGTGCGTATCTGCTAAAGAGGTGCCATTGTTCCTGAGCAGTGCCAGCAGTTATTAACCTGTAGTAAGGAAAATACTGATAGCTGTCATTATTCTTTAGCTTGGGTCTGTTACCAATTGTTATTGAAAGGGTGTTGGATTAGATGATCTCCAGAGGTCCCTTCCAACCCTGGCCATTCTGTGATTCTGTGAATATTGTGTTAAAAGCAATGGAAAAGTCCACTTCCACGTTCGCTATCATGTTATCAGCAATCACTACCCTAGCTTGTAAACCATTACATCGTGAAAGATGGGAGATTAATAAGAGCTATTTTAATCTTCTCTTCATTTATTGCAGCACAGACAGCATGATGTGCAAGGATGAAGGAAGGAAAGAAACAGAAGCTATTTGCTTGAGCTGCTTGCTAGGTCTATCACTCCCTGAAAAGAAACTTCAGCAGAGTCAATGACAGTTAAGACCCTGGCAGATTCAAATAAGTCACAGGCCATATATGCATCAATGTACCTCTTGGAAACTAGCTTCTAAATGAGTGCCAGGTCCAACAGTTTTAATGCATTCCCACGGAGAAGCACCCCCAAAATTCAGTCCCTGCAGAACTCCAAGGCGGTGCCGTAGCAGCGTGCCAGCCGCCCACACTGTGCAGTGTGTGCTGGTGCATATTAACAGCTCACACAGAAATATTAACACAGTCTCTTTCACCCTCTGCTCCGCATGAAATGTATTTGTCTTGGATCTTGAATCGCCACACATGTGTTCGAAGTTCTGCTTGGGCTACGGAAGAACGGATTTTAAGTATTCCAAGTAGCCAATTCCTTATAGTCTATTTATAACACTTCTGGCTGTTTGGAATGTGTTTGGGACAATTCAGCTAGTCATTCTAGTCTTTTGTACTGTGAATTTTTAATTTTCCTTAGAGAAGGAGTGGCTTTGCTGCAGACTTGCTTGAAAGTGTGTGTGGGCTATTCGTACCGATAGAGCAAGCAGCTCAGAGCCCTAAAGCTGATGTCGCTTTTAAGCGCTGTCTGAAGGTCAGCTGAAGCCCTTCGGCCTATTAGTTTGCAGGAGGGTTCAGTAACATTGCCAGCTTTGTTCTGTTTCAGCACCCATAATCGCAGCAGTACCGCGTGAGCCCTAGGAGTGATGATTTTGCGAAGCTCTGCAGCAGCAGCAGAACTCCTCTTACAGAAGAAGGTGGTTCTTTAGCAGTCCTTACACCGTTAACTGCCATCACAGCAGAGAGCCTTTCTCAGGTGCTTTAAATGTAGTAAAACTTCTTTCTCTGCTCTCTCCATCTGCCAGCCATCTTCAGTTTTCTGTCTTCCCAAGTCTTTCCACAGCAGATAATCACTGCCATTAAGAC
The DNA here is from genome assembly GCF_015220075.1 of Falco rusticolus. Lineage (NCBI taxonomy): Eukaryota > Metazoa > Chordata > Aves > Falconiformes > Falconidae > Falco > Falco rusticolus. The sequence goes on from NC_051199.1 coordinate 26,197,054, forward strand.
AGAGTACTCCCTTTCCCTAGATGGTAGAGCTTGCAAAGACAAAAAGAGAAGAAAGGGGAAAAAAAAAAAAAAAAAAGGAATATTTGTCTGCAAAGGGCACCTGTCTTTTACAGAGGATAAAATGTTGCCAGATGAGCTTAGCAACATTAATCAATCCACAGAGACATCTTTCTTATTTTTTCCCTTTGTAGGAAAAATCTTTAGAAGAAAACAATCCAGGCAGAGGAAGACATATAAACCTCTGCATCCTCAGACAGAGGGGTTGCTTCTCCTCCTCGATAACTTAGCCCTACTGTCTCCAATAGAAATTTTTTAGGGAAATTCTGTACCTTGTGTTTGGCTTGTTTATACCAAAATGTAGACTTTGAGTGTTTGTGCTTTTTTGTTGTTTAACGAAAGTTGATTATTTCTTTGAGGGTCTCCACTCAGCACTGTGACAATAATCATTATCTAACCTTCACTTTTCTTCTGTCCAAATCCTTGACAGAAGAGCATCACCTTTACTGCAAGTTTCTACAAATGGCAGTGTTTTCCATGCAAAAAAGGAGCCAGGCAAGTATCTGTTCTAATAATTTATTCTTTGCAGAGATTTACTTAGCTATTGGGAATTGTAGAGAAGTGCATATCAGTATATCAAAGCGTTTTGCAGACTCTGTAAAGTAGGGAACTAACACTTTATTGATGCTTATTTTAGACTGACAGAAAAGCTGAGTGATTCACTCAGATTCTCATGGCAAAGACTGCCCTTCCTCCCCTGTGCCGTCATTGTTTGGCTCCTATACACATGTCCTCAGAAGGCGTATAACTGTAAAGTTCTTCAGTATGAATAGAAAATGCTTTCACTAGTGTGGGATTTTTCACTTTCTTTGTACTGCATTAATGAAAACTCCCACTGCCGCCAGGGGATTAAGATGGATGGATGCAGGATGCCATGGCAAAGCCCACTCCTTACAAGGACAGATGCAGGATTTTATGTGTAAGCGCTCCTTCCAAAGGTAGTTAAAATACCTGAATAAACACAATGAAAATTCAGAGTAAAAACTGAAAAAAAATTCTGAAGTTTTCATCAAAAAGGGAAACTGAGGGGGGGGGGGGGGGAACAACCCTCATTTTGAAACAAAACTAAATAGACTATGCCAGAGAGAAAGTGATTTTTCCATAACAGAAGACGAGTCTTCCACAGTTTTATTTTCTGCACCTCTATAACAGAAAATATGTAATTCAAAGAAAGAGAATGCCACTTATTCAAAAGAAAATAGAGCACAGGTAATAAGTAAGAAAAATATGCAAAGTGATTCGAAACTGTTGAATGAGGTGGTGAAGAAAGAAACATTTGTGCACTGCAAAGACTTTGAATTTCTACTAGAACTGCTACTGAAATGTCCCAGCACTGCTTGTAAAAAAATAAAATGTTTTATGTTCTTTTTTATATCCATATTTTTAATAGAATTTACCAGTATCATCATGGACTCTCTCTCCCTTGTTTGCAGTTTGTTGGACTGCGTCACATTTGAAAGTGAGACTGACAGTTAATAACTGTATGGGAAGGGTCTTGTTGACATTATCATCATTGAGAGCGATGAATAATAAAGTGAGTATCTGAAAGTGTTAATTTCTTTCTTCTCCCACCTGTCATGCTTATCAGTGTAAGTAGCTCTTTCACAGTGGTTCCTAAAATCTGTTTGCATCTAATCTATAGATGGACTATGAGGGAGCCTTAGCTTATTTTCAAACTATATAAGAGGGAAGATAGGATCAGACACACATAAATTTCCATCTAAACCTATTTTTACTTTATAAATTTTCCCCTACCTTCACAGGGCTGCTAGAGAATGAAAATGGTCAGTAAAATCTCTGTGTTTCTTGTGGCCCTGCTGCTGTAGGAAATCCTTGACCAGTCCCTATCTCTCGTCCTGTTTGCCACTGCCCTTGGTAACCAGAGAGCAAAGACTTCCAGAAAAAAGCAAAATCAATAGGAATTTATCTGATTTTCAGTCAGATGCCTGCCACTGGGCATGCACTCATTGTCTGCCCGTCCCTCCTTCTGATCAGTTAAATTAATGGTTGAGAGCCAGATCTAAAAAAATACTAATAATAAAAAAAAAAAACCCACACCAAAAAACCAACTCAAGTTTTGTACTGGAAAAGTGAACATGAGGCATACTGCTGGCAAAGGGAAGAAAAAGGGAGGGTGCATAGAAAGATCTGGAGAGTTCAGAACATTGGATTAAGTCCAGGGATTTGTGGTTGAAAGTGGATAAATGCAAGGCATTTCTCTCAAGGGGCAGAAAAGAGGAATAAGAAGCAGAAATAAAATACAGGAGAGCAGGACAGAGAGCAGCAATGCAGAAAAGATTCTGAGAGAGACAGCAGGTAACAAATTAAATATAAGTGAAATGTGAGGCTATTAGGGGAAAATGCCACAGCTATTTTGGAGTGCATTCCTCATGAGGAGAGAAAAGCGATAATGCACATTCCCATAGCCTTACTGTGATTATAACTAGACAATTGTGTTCATTGGGGGAGAACTGCAATGAATTAATGGTGCTGATAAACTGGAGGTGTCCAAGCAAGAGGTACCTGTACACTTTCTCTGTTAACAGGGTCCTTGGAAAGTCACTGTGGTTTGCCAGTGATCTATGATGGCCAGAAGAGACTTAAAAGGATGCTGTGATGCCAGTGAGAGTTTTGAGAGGGAAGATTCATTTAGCATTTGGACAGGTCTATGATAAAGGCCTTTTGCATTGCTGTCTTGTGGCAGTAATTGACTCTTAAATTTGAGAGGCTATGGAACAACTGTCCTCCTTGCTGATGAAGTATGTGACCAAAAGGATCATCAGAAATTCAAGAAGGAGCTGAATATCAGTGCAAATAGGTGAGATTTTCTGCACTACCCCAAATTTTCTCTCCTCCTCCACAATTCACACCATTTCATGGCACTGTTGTCATCCGGTGAAGGTATGAAAGTTTGTGTTAATCAGGAATCTAAAGGAAATATTTAATTTTCAGTGTCCTGCTTTGCTAATATGCATGGAAGATTTCAAGTTAGGGAAAAGGAAGATAATTTTATTACTTCTCATAATTTCTTGATGTGCATCAGAGACGATTCAGTCTGTCAGACAGATCCGCTCCATAAAGTCCACACTATTTTATGACACTTCAGATTATTTACTAGTGTAATTAGTATATTAATCTCAAATACTTTTAAAAGCTCTCAGAAATAGTTAATGGATGTCAACAAAATGTTAACTTATGCAGAGACCAAGTCATGTGTTAAGCAGGTTAACAAGTAACATACAATCCCCAGCTTAAAATAAACTATTCTTTAAAAGCTGGAGTACTTGCTATCATATTCTGTAATACATGTGGTAAAAACTTTCTTGCTTTCCAATAAGCATTTAGAAAAAGGAATTTCATATCCTTTAAATTAATGTAAAACCAAACTAATGTCAAAACTGTTCTCACATTTTCTGTTTTACCTTCTCGTGCTCTTTGAGACTGACCTCCTTTCTTTTTAGTTTTTAGTCTGTGCCTCTTCTCTCATCAATATTATTCCAAAAACTCAAAGTCCAAGAGTTGGGGGGCGGGAGGGGGGAATCTAAGAAAAAAATCTTTGTATCAGTAAAAGCTGAAGGGTTCTAAATCTTCCAGTCATATTGGAAGTCACCTTCTAAGGAAGTGACAATCATTTTTCAATTAAGAACTGTAATTTTTAAAGACATTGCACTGATAGGATCAGTTAGTGATTCCAGTTGGTTCAGATATCTCAATATATTTCTGGTTTCAAGTTTATAATTATACTGGAAAATGCAATAACATTCTGTTGCATGATAGATTATACTGTTATGTGTTATAAATTCAATATTCTTGAATAGCATTCATTTCTTCCAGTCCTTTGAAAAGAGGCTGATGAAGTCTCCAATACCCTGCTTTTTTTCATCCTTCTTAGTCCTTGAGGGAAAATATTTTTTAAATTACCTTGTGGGTACTTTCTAAAATCCTCTCTCACATTTGTTTTCCATTTGAATCATACTTTTATTACCATGAAATAAATAAATACATTCATATTATGCATATAACTACAAATTCCTTTGAAATATTTCTTATAGGCTAAAAGAGTTTGATAGAGGATGTCTAAATTTTTACAGATTTTCACTGGAACTCCATTGTCACATCATCACATTATTTTCTCATACTGTTGGCTTTTTGGGGGGTTATTTTTTGAGAGGGTTTGTTTTATAAACAATAATTTTTGGTGATTTCGTTTGGGATGTGAGACAACACTTTTTTCCACAGCAGTAAATTCCTCATTCTTCATTCCAAACAAGCAGTCATATAATAAAGTATTAAAACAGATTTTGTGCATCTGTGACTATGGGCACATGCAAAAGGGAAGAAAACTTTAAAAATCTTTGCTATTCTTCTGACCAACGCTTAATTTCACTGTTCATCCACTTTGCCCTTGAAGACTCAGACCATCAGTGCTTTGAATAATTTGCTAGCAGTTGTTCCTCCTGTGGAAGCCCTATCCAAATGTGAAATGGGGGGCCTTACCCCCAAGAAGTGTATGACGGAGCTCAGCTGTTGCTACCTTCATTGCTGTGAGAACAAGATAAGGACAGCAATATCCAAGCAGGGGTGTCCGGATCAGACTGCAAATTTCCTGCAAAAGTAGAATGGTTTTGCCTGAACTGAACTCCAAGTTTCTGCCACCACCGTCTGGGTGGCTTAAAGCAGACTTGAATATCTTTACGTGATACCGTGGCAGTCTTTCCACTGGTATTTTGTTATCTTTTTCTCCAGGATTTCCATTGGTTTTCATAGGCAGCTTCTTCCCATTTCCCTCTGTATGCTCTCTTAAAGATCTGAAGTCAGGATCAGGGAACTGGTCTAGATGGAGTGTTACACCCCACTGGCTTCATCTTCATCCTTTACTTAATGTCTTCCTAATAGTTTATTTCTCAAACATTTCCTCTTAGACACACAATTTTAAATAAAAGAAAATAATAAGCCCAGAGCTGTCCCTTTTGGAAGAAATTTCTGATTAATATTTGTTCTTATTCAGGAGGTGTTTGCTTCGTAAAGTTAGTTGGCATTTAAAATTCAATCAATTATAATCTTACCTCAAATTTTGTGCTAGCAGAATCAAGCAAAAGTGATGTACAACAGATAAATCAGAAAACAGTTTGGAATAATAGGTCCATTAGGAAATAATACTGTTAAATAAAATTAAGTTTTGTATTAGTTGTTTCAGACGTTTCTAACTGACAGCTATTTCAAGTCAGATTCCAACATGTTTTCAGCTCAGATTTTGCATGATAGGAACAGGTTATTTAACATACGGAAAACAGTTTCTAATCTCTGGATGTTTTATCCATGTGATTCACTTACTTGGTTCTTTTGCACTTTTTTGTGGAAAAAATATTCTGAGTAAATATGGCAGGAAAGACCTGGCATAATGTGAAATACATAATAATAAACAATGTGAAAGGAAGGAGAGTGAGTAAGAAGTCAATGCCTTATTGTTAAATTTGGAAAATGGGCACGTATTTGTGAATAGGCAGGGAAATGTTACAGAGCGCAGTATATATCTGCACTAGGAGTCCTCTGTGACAAAAACTTTCCTTGATGAAAGCTGGGATTTCTTTCATTTTTTTCAATAGCCAGTACACACAAAGCAACCAGAGTATTTCATTAAATGCTGCATCTTTAAAAAGTAGTGGTTGTACGTTGAAACTGTCTTGAATGTTTTCCCCGCCATCTACTGGGAACAAAAAAATAAGAGAAGAACATTAAATTGAATGAGTCCTGTAGTTAAAGGGTTTGTAAACTTCCTTGCTTTGTAGGTTGTTATGAGCTCCATTGAGAGTATTACCACCTGAGTCAAGGCAATACATTTTTTACTGGAAATCATATTTTTCTTTTCACAAGAAAGTATATTCTGCAAAAATGTTATTTGTCTCTCAAATGTCAATAGATTGTTTGACTTGGGGATTATTATTTTTTTTTTCATTCTTGTTTGAATTACAAATTAAATGCAATTTTTATAGTGTTTTTCCACCCCCTTGGAAAAATCTCAGTTTTACCAGTTTGCCAGAAGAGTTCATCTTGTTTTCCTACCATGTTAGTTTTTTACCTTCTGTGCTTCTTTCAGAGCTGATCAACATGAATTTGAGTAGAATAAGCAAGCTTATTCACAATTTGAACTCATAGCCTTTATGAAATTAAGCAAGAGAAAAAAAATAAAAGAAAAAAACTCAAACCAAAATAGCTTAGCAGCCCCATTGCCTTACGCTGTGGGTACATCTCGGGAGCACTGGATGTAATCCTGAGGAGACTGTAAAGACCTCCTGGAGCGATGGAATCTGCCTTAAGAACAGTGGGTAAGTGTCTACGTCTTGAAAATGTTTTACAAGAAATTCCATTATAATTTAAAAAGACTCGCCTGTCACTACCACAGTCTGGGATGGCGTGTCTCTCTACAGACCCCTTGTAGTCAGCTTTCTGATTTGTCATAGCGCTTCTTAACACAGCGGTATTGCTGAAAGAGTCATCGCATTGCAATATGATGAGGTGCCATTCTCATCAGCTTAAACCCTCCTGCATCAGCATCTCTGGGAGGTGATGAAGGCCTTTTAAAGCCCTGCGCTGTGACCTTGGAGGGACCGTATTGTGCTTCTGCATATCCAAATTCCTGCGGACACTCAGAAACCTTTCAGAGGACAGTTTTAACAACTGCTTACATATATTACTGCGACAGACAAGGCAGAAGTGTAAAGATGTATTATCTTCTCAGGTTCTATCACAGCAGGTGTCACCTGTAGGAAAGCTCTTCAAAAATAAAACTGCATAATGAAGGAAAGGGGTGGGGGGAGGAGAAAGTTTGCATAATTACACCAAGTGAGAACAATCAGCTAAACTTGGTGATAAGCGGTGTTTGGATTTAAGCCAGACTGTAGCCCAGAAACAGCTTTGGTGAGCTGGTAGGTCATGTCTTCTCTCAGTAATGAAGAGGTAAGTATAACCTTTTTTTTTTTTTTTTTTTTCCCTTTTTTTTTTTTTTTTTTCTGATGTTCCTTTGCTGTCCCACCTGAGGCAGGGAGCCAGGGAGGGTGCTAAACTGCTCCAGCTGCAGCAAGGTGACTGGAAAATCTGCTTCTTATTTCTGAAGCTCCCATCTCTCTCATCATTAGAGTGCACGTCATGGAGAAATCTGTTAAGAGCAACATTGTGATTGAATTAGAGATATGGAAGTTGAAGGTTTCCTTTAAAAGGGAAAGTTGTATTGGAGAACTGTAAAATGGCTGTTACCTTTCCCCAGCCTTTTCTCTTTCCTTTTGAAACAATTTGACTAGTTGATGTCCCTTCCCTATTTTTCTCAGATCTGAGGTGCCTGTTAGTAAAAACAAGCATACATACGCCTCTGAATAGACCTTGAGCTCAAAAGAGACTCTTATCCTTTTTACAAGCCCTTCCCTGTAATAAATCATATGCAGGCCCCAGGCAGGCACTAAAATATATGTGAGGCATTGGATGTGTCTTGTCCAATTTGTGTTAAAATTTAGAGACAAAAGCTACCTGGGCAGAGCATCCATTGGGCCAGGCTTTAGACTGACTTTTTGAAGTGTTGCTTGAAGCAGGCTTTAACAGAGCACAAGATTCAACCTTAAGTATTGTTCTCACATCTCTGTAACTCGGACTTTTACCATGTGTGATCAATCTAAATCCCCTGTAGCTATTTTTCTTCCATGATTTGACAACCAGGCTAATGTTAAGGTAGAAGTGTCATTTATACTATGAGATGAGCTAAAATATATTGCTAGCCACTGGAAAGAAAGGTAGCCAAAAAAATTAAAAGGTGATTATTATGGAGACTGCAAGCACAGGGTATTATGGTGGCTGCTGAAAAAAAAATCTAGAGAAAAGCTGAAATTTTTCGTAGTGTATATTATCAAGTAACAAATCTCATGCACTTTGAGTACAGCTACTACCGCTTGCACAAAATAGGTGATAAATTGAAACATGAAGCACCACAGACCCATCAGCCTCCTGCCTAAAGCACGTAAAGTCTTGCTTTCACCAAAGTAAACGGCACAATGTATTAATGGCATTTAGTCAACCAAAAGAACCAGTGGACTTTCTGTCAGGTTCTCCCATCACTTTTATGTGAGGAGTGAAATACTGTTCTCAAAAGTTTGAGAGAGACATATTTTGGCAATCCCTGGAAATAGCTTCTCTGCTAAGCTGTGCTGTGATTTATATGAATTAGTATCAGTCCAGCTTCACTGTGAAATTAAATAGTTCTAGTCTCAACATATTCAGGTAACTTTTATTCTTAATTTTCTTTTGGTAGGTGTAGTGAGTACATTTAAAAGTGGAGCAGTCAGTCAGATTTTTCACAGAAAGTACAGTTATAGATTTTTCTCTCCTGAAGTCCATAATGCTTTCTCTGTCTTTTCTTATAACAAAAGCTGACTACCTTTTGCCATCAAACATATTGTATATATGCCTTTCGGGTGAATTGTGCCATGCTTATTTAGGCAAATGTATAGAAAATAACTATCTGCAGTACTGGTTTTCCACTTCTGATTATTACAAGAATCTTGTGGAAAACTTGTAACAGGGACATATTTAGTAACAACTGATAGAAAGATTTGTCGTGTCTAGATGTGGGGGGGCTGTGTTGTTTGGTTTGGATTATTTTTTTTTTTGCCCCTTTTTTTTTTTTCTGTTATTGCAGTTGGTTTGTTGTTGGTTGGGTTGTTTTTTTGGAGGGGGGTGCATTCAGTGCAGAAACAACTTGTGACACCCTTGAGAACTAGTGAATTCTCTATAAGGATAAAATGCTGCAGTTTTTTGTTAATAGTCTAATCATGTACAAATCCACCACTATATAGTTTTCAGAGCAGGTAAAAATAACTGAAACTGTATCTCTGTACCATATTGCAGAGACATAGTGCTGTGCTGTGAGATTTTGTTCAACAGCAGGATTTGGATTAGAAGCTGGAATGCTTTAAAAGCATGAAAGATGAATTTTGTGTTGGTGGAAGATATATCGAGACATTTTATCATTAGCTTATCCCTGACTCTTATTGGCATATACATAACTTTTGTGACTATATAAAAAAGCCACAGTAGAACTACGTTTGGCACTGAGCTAATGTGAGACAAAACAATTTGAAAGTAACATTCTTCTTCAAATATTTCATAGCGTTATTGTTTTAATGTTGATATCATGAAGAAATTTGTACGATGTCATGTCACACCCAGTGATGAAGTCTGACATTCTGTGTTATTCCAGTTTCCCAAAGCAATACTTAGAGGACTGGGCAGACGTACTTTCACAAGCCCTTGAAGGAATGCTTCTCTCTCTTGGAAGAACAGCAATCAAGTTCAGCCTGTATCTTTCATTTACACTTTAAATAGGGGATGCAGTTCAGGGTTTTTTTCCCTGTGTGTTTTCATTTATCATTTCCAAAGCCAGATATCATTATAAACAGTTTGGGGTTTGGGCTTTTTTGTTTGTTTGTTTTGGTCTTTTTGTTTGTCTTGCCTTGTTTTGTTTCTGGTTTGTTTAGTTAAGCTTTGTGCATAAATCGAAAAAGCTGGAGAATGACCTTTGTCTAAGTGTAACCAAAAGCCAGATTTTAATCCTGTTTTAATTTTGATAAAATGTAGGGCTCGAAGGAAGTGCAAGAAGTCAGGGAGTTTTTCCTCTTGGTCCAAGGCAGGATCTGCTTTCCCAACAAATTTCTGATGAATGTTTATTGAATCTCAGTCCCTAAGTAATTCCACTGGGATCTCTGCACATTATAGAAGAGACACTGACTCAAGTACCTCACTTTCATGCAGTGCAACAAACGGCTGTTGTGATTAGCATAGAAATAACTTAATGTCTTCGTGAACCTCTTATTAATTCACAGAGCTGATCTTTTTGAGTTATACAAGATACTCAGAAATGTAGGTTGCATTGCAATATTCCTAAATATAAACTTCAAAATGTATTTTCTGCCAGTCAGCGTTATATACTTGAGTAAAGAAGGAAACCAATGTTGAACGTCTGATTTGACTAGACGTGTATCGGGTGACTTTTGCATCTGAAGTAGGAAGTCTTTCCACCTTTATTTGTGAACTACTCACAAGAGTAAAGACTATCCTAGCTAAAATGATAAAATAATTTTGGAATAATAAGTCTGAGAACATTACAGCTCATTGACAGATATTTTGTGAACAGAAAATTGTATCTTTAGAAAAAGATCGCTTTGTTTGCTACCACTCACCCCACACCAAACAAAAAAACAAGAGAGAAGCACTGATAAGTTCCTGTGAAACTTGAGTAGCCGAAAGATGGATTAAAACTCCCTATAAAGAGTGCTTCATCTTCTGTACTCTATCTTGAGATGCAGCTGGGAAAGAAATGTTCTCTTTGAAGCTTTTGTGAAAATGGCAGGTTTCAAATAATCTGTAATTACCTAAAATGTCATGATCTAACACATACATCTTCTACAATTTTCAAAGCAAAGGGCAGACATCTCCACCCAAGATGAACAAACAGGTACAGTCAAGAAAGGAATGTGATCTGCAAGATATGCTTTATGAGAAAGTTTTCCAATGCAAGGATTTAACTTTTGATCCTTTTAGCAATATCCTCAGCATTGAGGGCACACTTTTTTTTTTTTTTTTTTTTTTTTATAAAAAGGAACAAGTGTATTGCCAGCAATGAGTTACCAAACGCAAAGACTTCTGCCACCAATAACAAAGAGAAGTCGCCTGTCACTCATTTGTTCTGTAAGTACTAAAGACACATATTTCTTTACAGAACGGTAAGCATAGCACAGGTTTACTCTTACTAGAATAAAGGACAGTTACAGTTTGAGGTGGTTTTTTTCTTTTTTGTCTTTGTTTTGTGGTTTGTTTTTTTTTTAAACTCCCTGCTTACAAAAACTGTCCTGAACCTGTTACATTACATAAAATACGTCACTACCTCATTGTCTTCATATAGGAACAAATTAAAATAACTATGAATACTGCACCTGGTTACTTGAATTAGTAAAGCTTTTAGAAGTCACCTACCGAAGTGTGCTAAAAAAGACTAGAAGAAAAAGGGGGAAAAAGTCTCAAGTGAAGGAAGGGGTGATCCAGAAGCTTGTACAGATAGCTTAGAAAATTAAAGTCAAGGTGAATTTGTGGCTCAGATTCAAATGGGATATAATTTTGTGTTATTCATCAAGTGGTCATCAGTATAGGAATATTTGCACTCATTTTTGCATTCCTGCAAGATTTGTGAAATATATTACTTAAATGTGACTGAGAGGTAATATTTTTCATCTATCTGAAATGCAATAGGAGCTTTTTATATGGCAGAAGCTACTAACATCTGTCAGGGCCATAGGTGCAGCACTAAATTGGACGTTATCTTAATGAATCATTGCTAATACTTTCTCCAAGGGTTTGGTAGCCTTGGAAGGTTTCATTGCAGAAATTGTTGTTTTTTGCGAGATACAGTGAGATCACAGCACTGGGTAACATAAATAATTGTATGTCAGGTTCACATCTAGCCCCCTAACAATCCATGACTATTTGGACACCGAGCAAGCATACAATTTATATCAATTTATCAGCTCTGCTTCTGCAAACAAGTGTGTATGAAGCTCACATTCTGTATTTGCTCAGTTTGCTTGGCTTCAGGCTAGAGTAAGGAACTTGTTGTAAAACACCTGCAATAGCCGTCTGGTAAAGAGCATAATTTGTTACATAGCAGATCGAGGGAAAAGGGAGGTGCATGGTGGAGAGCTATATCAATAAGTGCTTTGGTTTCAATCACAAGTGCATCTCTCTTTTTATTTCTTCACATAAGGTGATAATGAAGAATGATGACCTCATGTCTAGACCTAAGCTTTTAACTTTGTTGCAGTTCTGGGGGCTTTAATGTTTTTCAAAAAGCAATCAATCAAGTGCCAAAAACTGTCTGGCTAATTACCTCTGAGACTTTCTAAAACTCTCCATTCTTTCCTCATAGAAATGTAGTATTTATAAATTGTTTTGTTGAAGCACAGACTAGGTTATGGCCTATTCTCCTCCTCACCTTTCTTTGCTTCTGTTTGATACTTACAGAAGTGCTAATGTTGTGAATCTCAGCATTTGGCAGTATTTCTTTCTGTCTGAGATTACTGTCACTGTTTCCTCCTGAACAGCTCTGGAAAAAAAAAATATCTCATGGTATAAGACCAACAAAAACATCCAAGCTTTGAGTACCTTGGGATGGAAACCTAAGAAAGTGTGACTGATGAACATTCAATCACCCAAAGACCTGGCGTCACCCAGATCTGCTGAGATGAGTAACAAGAACAATTTATTTGACTAAGTTTGAGATTTCTTTGAATTATCTATTAACCTAGAAGTCAGAGGTATTTAAAACAAAAAGACTGGTAATCAAGGAAAAGAAAGAAAAAAAAAAATCTGGAAGGCATTTCTGGAGGTCTTGTAGTTCAAGCTAATGCTTCAAGTAGGGCATCCCTCAGCCCACTGGCTAGATGAGGGAGCTCATGGCTGCCTTTGGGTAACTTATTCCAGTGCTCAATCACTGTTACGATGAAGAGGTTTTTTCCTTCTGTCCCTATCTACCTGCTCAATAGCTATCTGCAATTGAGGTAGCATGGACTTTCTGGGCAAAGATCTCAGAAAAAGCCAAATACTCCAAGCAGTGCTTTTAAGGGTGAGATACACAAGGTGCTGGTTTACATCTTTATGTTTTGGTCCAGCTACTTGTCTTTTTTTTCTAGTACCTTCAAGCACTTTTGCATCCCAGAGAGAGAATATTTGTAAATGTCTCTGTCCTGACCAAAATGAAAATACATAATAGTTAAAAAAAAAAGCTTAAAATATATGGGGCTAAGCTTCACTCAGCTCATTTTGGGAGCTAGTAGCTTTTCTGTAACATTATCTTTAGTTAAACAGGCAAGTGACAAGCCTAAAATTTCAGTCTTGAAGCAGTGTTCACACTTGCAAAGTCTGACCAGTAGCTCTAGTTAGGAGAAACTATTTGACTAGGTGATTGTGGTTCAAGAGAGAGAAATGTGAAAAACCTTTCATTTCATAGAAAGAATCTACCAAGGCAGAAATAAAACTAACATCAAAGCCTATAAGGGAAGGCTCTGCAGGGAAGCCCATCGTTCTGTTGGGTTTGCTGGCTGGACAGCGAGCAAGGAGACCCTCACAAGCATGCAGAATGGAGATAAGTGTACAAGAGAGCATCACATATCAAAGCAGTGAAGGTGTAATTTCCATGTTACTGATTGGAAAAGCTCTCCAGAATGTAATGATGTCATTCTGGACTCAAACACCTCACCCAAAAAAAGCAAAAAGGTAGTATAGAAGCCCAAAAGAGGAGTCCAGTTATTAGAGGCTTTGTGATTATTTGCGACATACATGAAGAATGCTGCAAAACTAAGAAAAAACAACCAGTTCCTGAAAGGGAAACATCCACTGACACAAATACCTTAGAAGAGCTAATTGTTTTGCTTAATATGGAATTGCACCAGCCCTACATGTGTTGCAAGTAGAAGGTGCAGTCAATAAAAGGGAAGGCAATGTTCCAAACGGGCAGCGGGCTGTGGCTGGCATGCTCGAGTCCTAAGCTGCAGCCCAGTGTCTCTGTCAGAATTAAATTAGTTTTTGTGTTCCATACTTAGAAAGAAACTGCTTATGTGGAACAAAAACATATTGGCATAATACCACAGCGTTAAGGGTATATATTCATCTTAAGCCACTAATAGAACCACCCTCTATAGCCACATAACAAGACCATGGGTAAGGCAATGAATATGTAAACAGTTTACAGTGTGCATATAGGAAGCCTTTACATAAATCATGGATGTGATACAAGGTAAAAGACAATCTCCATAAGAGATTTAATGTGACATCTGAGAACATAAAGGATTTCTGGTTGCTCCATTTCAAAACCCAGTATTGCAAACCTGTAGGACTTTCAGTTTTCTTCGAATCAGGAAAAATATTTTGTAATGTCAGAATATTTTATAGAACTGCTGTAGGAAGCAATACGTAAATTTTTATACACAGACTAGCTTTTTCTTCCTGTTTATGAGTTTTAAATATTCAGCTGTTTGTCAAACCACTGGGCTGTACAACTGCATCTACTTTTTTTTTTTTTTTTAACTAAAAGGATATTTACTGCACTAGGCTCTTAGAGCTGAATTTTTGTATAATTCTGCAAAGACTGAACATTAAACAGGTCATAAGATCATTCAGATTGGAAGGGACCCGAGGAGGACATTTAGTCCAAACTCTTGCTTGGAATAATTAGTGTAAACATTTTCTTATCAGTCTAAATAGTCATGGGAAAATTCAGATATTTTTGCTTTATATAATTTCCAAACTCAACTTTGTAGTAGACAAACAGTTCTGAAAGAGTGAGTTTTAAAAAAACGCTGAGCTTACTTTTGCATTAATACATTTAACATATGTAATGCTTTCTGTGGCAGTGAAACTTTTTGTGGCAGTGAAACTTAAAATGGTGAAAAGTTTGAAGTTTATAATGAATTTAAATACAATGAAGTACAGATATAGTATGTAATCATATCAGCTAGTTTCTTCCAGGTAAACTGAAGTATCCCAACGTTCTTAGAACATCAACAAAATCAGGAAATGATTGCAACTGGCATTTATAATAAGCACTAGTTATGGTTGATGTATGAGATAATTATAATGCTTTGCAGGAAAATCTAATAAATCCCAGAACAGTTACTTTGTAAAACCTATTTTTATGGAAATTAGGGTATGAATATCGCATCTATTACAGCAAAGGGCTATGACAGCCTCGATCAAAAGCAGTGTCCACTCCTGAAAGGTAATTGTTTCTGAAGTTTTGCACACACAAAATAACAGCTGTTCCATTTTCTGAACTGAATGGTTCAATATTAAAATATTAAAATCTTCATAATTTTCACAGCATGATGAACTTCTACAAGAGACATGCACCTGTTTTGACACAGAGGTTAAAAGACTGAATAAATTGTGGTAATGTAGTTTGGTATTTTGGGAATCGATAATGTACTAAGCATTCCCATTTGAGTTAAACTTCCGATATGTGTAGCATCCCAAGACTAATCAAGGCTTTGGATGCATATGGTTGCATTAGCTATGAGTAGTAATGAACAATGCCCTAATTTTAATTCTACACTTAAATTGAAAAATCCTCATTATTGTTTTTAGAAGAGGTTAGTAAACTGGAGTTACTTCTGATTTATGCAGCCCAGGGATGGAAAGCTTGTTCTCAATCTTCCATTTACAATTCTTTAACTTTTATGGATATGAAAAGCAAACGACAGACTATCCCCTAGAGAGCTGACAGATGATTGCGAGAATAACCTGTCATTCCTAATCTTGGTTTTAAAGTGTTTCTTGACTGCTTTAGGTCCTTTTTGCCTGGGAATGCTCTTCAAGTTTTCATCTCTAAAAGATGATAGAAAGCTATTAATATGACTTCATGCTTGTCTGGGCTCTCCAAGGACAAGCTTTCAGTATTACATATCTAAGATAGGCATCTATAATCCATTTTGCATCAACTAGGACTGCATTTGCACATTTGCAAGAGTTATAACCGGTAGGTAACTTGATGCACATGCCTAATTTTAAGTATTGTAACAAAGTCCTGGAAAACACCCCAGTTCTCAGAAAATCCTATAAACATGTGCTTAACCTTGGACGTAAGGTAAGGCTCCTCTGAAAGCCACACTACTACTGAATTGCTCATGTATTTCTGGAATCAAAGTTGGTTTAGAAACTTAGAAGCAGGTAATGTGAATTAGATAAATCTCAGTCTTGAGAACTGTCAATAATCTGCCATTTTAGCTGCTAGTACTTGTTAGAATTTTTATCACCAATATGTTAGGATTTCTTGAAGTAAAGATGAACAGAAAATACCCTGCAAGGAGAACACTGGCAGACAGAACAACTTCTTTGGCAGTTAGCTTGCTATTGCGTTAGTAGATGTGCCACCAGAAACAAGCTTCACCTGCACCCCAAACTAATATTTCTGGTTGATCCCAACTGCTCAACTTGCAACATATTTTCTTCCTCTTTAAAAATTTTTCAGTTTAGCCATCTCACCCAAAACATTTCTTATTCACACAGCAGACTCGAGTGTCCCAGCCTCCCTGCCATGGTACCAACGTTTTTGTCCTAGCAAAGAAAGAAGTAGAATCATAAAACATAATGTGGAACTTTCCAAATGAGAAGTGATATGAATCTTTGAGGAGCCAAGTGACTACCCATGAAAAGAAGATAATGGGATATATTTTATCTGGATTGAGAAGCATCTGCCAAGTACATCTCAGAGGAGCTGTCTGTTAAGGAGAGTTTAGAATAGATTGTTTACCCCATTAAATATCAGCAGAAACTCTACTTTTGCATTGATTTTCTCCATCTATATTCTCAGCTGGGAAAGCACAAAAAGGTTTTAGAAAGGAACAAGAAAATATTATGGAGTGATGCAGCAACTGGAGGAAAAATTAGGCTTGTATTAGTAAGAGTATCAAATTCTTTGCTGTCCTGGTTTTATACTCTCCTGGTATTTTTCCTACACAGTGTTTATAATTAAAGAGAAGGATTAGGGTCTGGATACAAAGCCTGTTGCTGCTACTGGGAATTCTTTTCTCAACAAGGTTGAAATCCAGCCCATGAATATAACTTTATCCAAGAAGGGAAATAAAGATCCAGACTCCCTTTGGGGTTTGGGGGGTGGTGGGTGGTGGTGGTGGTGTATTTATTTGTTTGTTTTGTATTTGTTGGCATTTGTTTTGGTTGTTTGGTTTTAGTTAGGATTTTGTTTGGGTTTTTTTCTAATCTCATTCCCAGTTCTTCAAAAATTTGAACACCTATTAATTTGACAGATCAATCAAATTAGGCACATGCTTAACCATCCTGATAAACTGAGACTTTAGTTGATAGTAGGAACTCCTGAGGGCATGTGAGAAGAAATTAAAGCTGGGGTATTCTGAGGAGCAATATCCTGGCATTAGCATAATGTCTACGTAGAAAATATTGATGAGAGCCTGGTAAAAGAACTGGGTTTCTTACATTTTAATTTCTTCATTAGATTTTTAATTTATTTCAATTCAAAGAGTTTAACTTTTTTTTCTTCAAGAACCTTTTGAAAAGTTCATAGAACCACTACAGAATTAAAACAGTTTGGTGGGTGCTATAGCATACATTATCTCAAAGATATTATTTTAGCATGAACAGCTTTTAAAACTTAATCACCTAACCAGCACACATTCCTAATTGATCTCTCCCTCTAGGACTGCTACATTTTCTTGACCTTTTAATAACTGATGGCTTTAGAAAGAAGATTGTTCAGATAGCTTCTTAAAAGTCAAAAGAAGATCTGAGGTATATTTGCAATATTTGAAGAAGACATACCTACAGCAAGTCGTGGCTCTGTGAAATTCTGATCTCCTTGTTCTTCCCATATGTTGCAGTAACTTCCAAGGACAAAAGCTGGAGTTTGGGAGCAGCTGAACTGTTCTGCATTAGAGAAAGCTCATTTGGGAGATGTCAGTCACCTGCTGCTCCCTCTACATGGGAGTGTCGGTTATTTAGTTCAAATATTTTAAAAGAGAAGTTAAAATCTGTGTCTATTTCAAGTTCAGGCAACTATGCTGCTAAACGCACATGCAGGAACAAGTAGATTGTTCTGCCTGCCCTGTCTCTGGTACTAAACCCTATCAAACTGTTGAGTTTCAGATCTTTTCTGCAAGATTTTGTAAACTGAGGTTGTTTTGTTTTTTGTTGTTTTTTTTTTTCTTGAATTTCTTCGTTCAGTTTTCTTGAGTTATCTTCATTCTGTAATTAGCATCACTCTTACATTCTGCATGTATATTCTATATAATATCTAGGTTTAACTCTAAATTTAGCCTGTATGGGTAATGTTTTTCTAAAAAAAAATATTTAAGTCTTAGAAATTACTTCGGGAAAGTTGCTGTTGCTTCTGCCAGCAGTGATGTGGCCCCGTGAGCGGAGGTTAGGACTGGGTAACAGCTGCACTGCCTACTTTATTCTTGCCTACGCACCCAAGGACAGCTGTCTCTTCTAGCAGCCTATCATGCATGTAATTGTAGTTCCAACTGGTTGAAGCCTCTTGCTTAAAGGGTTGTGGTGTTGACAAGTTTGTGTCCTGCTGTGTGGCAGGCAGATTTTTTCCACCCTTCTGAGAAACATGAAAGCCCATATTCTGCACTTTATTGTTTGAGCTTTGTGCCGATATGACACTACCATCTTCAGTAGCATTATCTTAATGTGAAAACGGACTGACATGATGAAATTCCAGGCTGAGTTTTCAACTAGGAAATGATCTTCTCATGAGCTCGGTGATAGATACGCTGCTTCACTTTTGAAAGTTTGATCTGTCCCTTCTATATATTGCACCTGCTTTCTGTATTGCAGAAAGAACAGCTTGTTTTTTTGCCTGGCACATGTTTGGGTAAGTGCACTTGTCCAGAAAACCTGTGTGAAATATTTTTCTTTGTGCCAAATGCAAACACGTTTCAGAGGTGCATATTCTCTATGATAGCAAATAGAATTTTCTTTAATAGTTGCAAGGCTGTGCATGTGGTGGCAAAGCTCAGTACCTTTGAAGTGAAGACCTTTGTACCAGATCTTCCTTGGGTGTCTGTTGTGCCAGATCTACCACTCGTGACCAGCCCCTGACAACTGATAACAGCTGAGGGAACAAGCCTGTGCTATCGGCTGGGTAAGCAACACTTTGTACTGCACCAGATGTAACCTTCTGAAGCCCGCTGAGACACTGTATGAATGAAGCAGTGAAGCGTCCCAAAGAGATTTATTGATTTGTCTCCTATTTAAATACAAACAAACCCCAAAAGATTTATTAGTAATTTTAGCCAGCAATTATAATAGGTTGGTGGTAACTGGTTTCAGATGGGTTTGAAACCTTCCACATTCCACATCCACTGTAGTACTGGAAGGAGTAACAGTTACGTCATTTGTTTCGGTTGGCTTGCCTGACAGCTCAGTCCCCAGCTTGGAATCGGAATCTATTCTTGTGACTAATCTGAGCCAGAAGCAGCGTTCAGAAGGTTGACAGTGACAACAAGCTCCAGTTTTATATTCAAGAAAACCTAAGTATC
Source organism: Falco rusticolus (assembly GCF_015220075.1). Taxonomy (NCBI): domain Eukaryota; kingdom Metazoa; phylum Chordata; class Aves; order Falconiformes; family Falconidae; genus Falco; species Falco rusticolus. The sequence continues at coordinate 26,216,220 of NC_051199.1, forward strand.
ATGGGCGAAAGGCAAAAGTTATCCATGGAGGTATGGAAAGGATGACTGAAGCCATTCTGAACTGTCAAACAGGCAAGCAAAAAGGCACTTAAGAGACAGTAAACACAGCTGCTTTGAAAATCACCGGAAAATCAAGTAAAAGTGGAAGCTCAATAAGTAAGCCCATAGCTACTCTTTGAAATGACTTGTGGATAACACTGAATTCAGCAACATAGAGCAAAGGGACATCTTCTCTTCATGTTGTGTAGAAATGCAGCAGTTAGCGTGCTTAGCTGCTATCAATAATGTTATTTATCTAAAGTTGTAATTAATTCTGAGAATTAATATGTAGTTTTACATATTAACAAACACGTAATTGCTGGTTTTCCGTTGTTTCCCTGCCTGTGCAAATACTGGGATTGTGCAGTGAGTGAACCCTTACCCCTGTGTGGCAGCTTGGTGCTGTCCAGCGTGTGCCTGAACACATCTACTGAGCCATGAGCAGAGCGTGCAGGGGATGTTCACGTTCATTATCCTTCTTGTGGTTATACACACACTGCACACAAGAACAAATTGAACTACGCTTTAAAGAAATGGTGCTGGAACACAATTTAACTGACTTCTTAAAATGATGTCCTGCCTAACTAGGAAACAGCTACACATGCACTCACACTTCCATATATTTCCTACGAAGATTTCACATTGCTGTGACACTAGCTATACACAATGAATTTACTCTGGTTGAAATACATTCACAACCCTGTAGTCATTTATTTTGACAACACAGTCATCACAAAGCAACAGGGCGTGTAAGTTCTTTGCTCCAAGGGCACTTGGGATTGAATGTTTGATTTCCCTTCTGAAAATGAAGCTGAATAAAACACCTGGAAGGTGACAGTTTTATCAGCTTAAGTAAAGAAGCAGTTCTTGGGGGGCGGAGAACTTAATGAGAAGTTTTCATGTTCTTGCTTTGATTTCAGCAAAAGGTCGAGCCCTTCAGAAACTGTTGAATACACCAAGTCAATAAACATACTTCGTTACTAACCTGTTCAGTATAACCTTGCTCAAACACCTTAAATATGTAGATTGTGTATACTTGAAACCTAACAAGAAATGCTATTCCATTTTTGTACCTTCACAAGTCACTTCCACTGAATTACAAACTTCAAGGCAATAGAGAAAACAGTAGTTGTTTTTAACTGCTTAAAAGTTGGTTGTCTAATTATCCAAAAGCTTTCCAGGTTCCTGAAGAAGTTTAATAACGGCAAACCATCTTGACTGTGACAAAACCAAGGTAAAATAGGGACGGCACTAACCCTAGTCTGGCCCAATAGCTGGCTCATCAGGCCAGCTAAACAGAAGCGCACCACTTCTGTCTCCAGTACGCAGCCCCCTGGTGTACCTCATCACCTGGGGTGGTGCTGGATTAAGAGATGCGATTCAAATTCAGGCCCATGATGCAGAGTAAAATTCTGATCTCTTAGGAATGCACTAGATCTTTGGGGGATTTCTGCTATTGAGGAAAAAATGAGTGACCCCCAGCAAAAAAGCCTGCCTCCTCAGGTCCCAGGTCCCAGGTGTGAAGTGGTTTGTCCATGGAACTCCCACAGAACTTCTACTCTCACACAACTGCTTTCAGGCACATTCGCTCTGTGAAGTGTCTGATAGTTGATATCATAAGAAAGACGTAGATTCATCAATTATTTTGCTTGAAAAAGCCCTCTGAACTTGATGAGGAGCCTTCAAAAATGATGTTTAATACCTTCAGATGTTTTAAAAGCCAAATTTTTCCAAACCCGTGTGTATAAAAGGCCTTAGGCATTAAAGAAATGGCAATGGTTACACCAAAGCAGAGTTGTGTTTTCTCGTACATCAAATAGCATTGCTAATTATTTCATTTGAAAAGTACTTTCTTTTGATGAGATTTTTCAGAACAAAAGTTTTCCTAAGTATAATAATTTGTATACATAATACATCTTAGGAGGAATGGCAGATCACAAAGTGATGGAGGCAACTTAAGCTTCATCAACTCATTATGCAGACACAGAGTGGGAGATGCTGAAATATGAAACGGAATGGAAAATTATACCAGAAGAACAGTGGCCTATATTTCACTCTTTACAATACATAATTACTTTCTTGTACATCTGTGTATTGTGTGGTGTCCACTTTGATACTCTTCCCTCTTTAAAGACATGAGATCTCATCTTCCTTGCATTGAAGTCCAGGGCAATACTTCTGCTAGTTCAGTGGGGGCAGAACAGAGGCCATGCTTCCCTCCTCCCCATGGAAAATGCACTGGGATTATTTGCTGTATTGACAGTTCAAAAGCATTATTCAGAAGATAGACTAGTCACATTTTGTCAAGTGAAAAGTTTTCAAGAGAGCTCAGTCATGAATTATATAACTGAGAAAGCTGTCTATGGAAAGCTGCTTTGGAATCACTAAGGCATTTTAATTCTTTTTTGAAGCTGGCCAAATGCTCGTGTGTTTTTATGAGTCTATGTTTAGCTTTGCTTTCTTCTCTGACCTGACTGACCGCTGGCCTGGTAAAGATTTGCAGCATTTTTCATGTCACAAAAAAGGAAATATTACGTCCTCTCAGATTTCCCTGTCGGTAATGAAGAATTGCCAATAGAGTTTTCAGCTTTGTTGTTATGTTCTTGGGTGAAGTTTTGTGGAAATCTGTGCTTTGGTCTTTTGATTGTTTTTGCATCTTTCAAAACCAGCTTCCTCTGTTTGACTACCTAAATTCAAACAGCTGTGGGTGTAATTTCTGTCCTCTTAAATTTCTGTATATCACAAACAATCGGAGCCGGATTGGGAGGAGAATGCTGTTTGATTAGTTATTACTGATTTAGGTACAAGTTGTGTCATACATCAGTCCACAGAAAAAGAAAAAAGGTGGAATTTCACCTAGAGTTAGTGACTTCCTTGATATTGTATGTATTGCTGTTTTTCAGCTCATTTTATACTTGATCCAATTCCTAACATCATAGACCATAACATACACTTTGATTTGTGGATATGAACTGTCTTCCTTCCAACCACCTGTCTATGACCTTTTATGATTCAGCATAATTAAAAATATACTTTAGGGTAACAGAGTAAATGATTTGCTAAGATAAAAAAATTGAATAATTGGTTTCAGTATCTTGCCTTTTATAAAAAAAAAATCTATTTTAGTAGAAGTAGTGTTGATTAAATTCACTTAAAAAAAAAAAAAAGGCCAGATGCTCAAAGAATCTTAATACTGTTCACACAGTAGCTACTCCAATATTGCAAGTAATAATTGGATAAAGAAACTTTATATGTTCTACGCTTCTTGAAAGGTCATTAAGAGATAAGTAATACACAGGTACTAGGCAGAAACAGTTGACATACCACATCTTGGCTCCTGAGGGGAATCAACACAGGGGGCTCTAGAAACAACAAGCTGTTTAGTTTGCATGACCATGGGACATAAATTCAGAAAATGAGTAGGACAAATTCCCATCTCTGTGCTACCAAAGTAAAGCGGGAATATCCCAGCTGACTGCAAAGGAGCGGCTCAGAAGTGACACCACAGGAATGAAGAAGGGATTTTGGCTCCATGCCGGGAGGTTTTTGGCATAGTAAAGCACTTGGAGAGAAAACGCATCCAACCAGAGTGAGATGAAAAGGCTCTGGTCCACTTCCACCGGCAGGTCCAGCCACTGAGGGGTCAGGATCATCACCTCCAAAAGAGATTCCAGCAGGACCATCATCCTGTAAAACCTATTGTAACAAAAAGGGATACGTATATGTGTAGCATGACGTTTTGGCTATATAGAGAGGTTAACGGAGCTATTCGTGTCCATGAAAGCAGATTACAAGTGCTTTGTTTTCATGGGATCTACCTACATACCTATTATTCTGTCAGGACAGTGTGAGGGGAGAAATCTGGAAATTTCATCTTGTGAGCAGCACTGAAACAGCCTGAACGGTGTGACCAGGCTGTATCCCAGCAGGGCAAAGTGCACACTGGCCTAGGAGAAAAGGGGTGTCGGGAAGCAGATCCTGAACTGCTCTGGGGATCCTCCCTCTCCTCAGACCCACTTGGAAACAGAAGCAAACTTCAGCTGAGACAAAAAAATATTATCTTTTGTGTGTGTTTGTACAGTTGAAGTGGAAAACTACCTGCAAGAAGTCTAGGGTTGCAAATTATACAGGGACCACAGTTAGCCTGTCCTGATGTAGAGGATCCCCCTTCAGGATGAGGATTGTCCAGCCTCTGACCAGCTACTAAGTCTCAAAGAGCCAAAAAAAGGCATGTCCCAGTCCGTATTAAATCTGGTAAAGACAAAGAGTGCCCCTTGCAGCGGGAAGAAGAACCTCCATTGTATGCTGACTGTAGCTCAGCATCTTTTTTGCAAGATACTGGTCAGACTGGGCAAGAACCAGCAAGGAAGCAGAATATGGAACACTCTGGCCTCAGGAACTGTGAATCTGTCAAGAGCAGCCTATGGATATTTTGCAGGAATGGCCACCTGAAAGCTGAGAACCTGAACTTGCAGCAGTGCATGTGGCTTTAGGCGCGTAAGTATTGTTAGTGTAGATAGTGAATAAAAGTGTTATTACAAGTGGTAACTATATATAGCTTGAAGTACACATAGATCTTATTATGTGTATAATTAGATATATTGCTTTTGTATAAATAGACATATTGCGCTGCACTCTATCTCTGCTTACCAATAAATATGATTAATCACTACAGCAATAATAATAATAGGTGGGGAAAAGAACCGAACCCACAACACAACCTCTAAATGGAAAAATAACATATATTCTTCTTTTATTTAGAACTCTCAAAATCCAGTGGGAATGATTAGGAGTAAATGAAGACAGATATCACCCACAGCCTCTGTAGGAGATTGCTTCCCACACTGACGTGTGGGCTTGGGTATTCAGCAGAAATCATATGCACTGAAAATACAACGCATTGTATCAAAAGAACCTGGTAATTTTGAATAAAAAAATTAAAGTTGTTAAGAGCCAAGTTATACCCTAGACCAGTAAGTATATTTCCTGTTGACATTGTATTCATCCCTAGCAGCAGGAACTTACATATTACATTCCATAGCTGTGTTTTGCTAATGACTTTTATTAAAATGGTATTTGCAAAGAACTGTATATTTCACCACATGCAGCCTACCTAAGACTCTTATCAATTTACTGTATTCTATTTGTCTTAAGACTTGAAAAATTCTTTTGTCATTTTCCAACATTTTACCTGGCTGTTTTCTTTAAAGTTTGGGGTTTTTTCTCCCCCCAAGTTTTGGCATGGGGTGACAGGCATGGCAGGGACTGGCAGCAGTGACGCTGGTCGTGATGAAGAATCTCAGCAGCATTGGGTTTTTCTTTCCTTCCCCCTCCCCCCTTTCTATTACACGTGGTGTAATTTTTACAGACTGATCTTTGCTTTGGTCTTTGTACACTTCAATAAAACAAAGATTTTCAACTTCCTGGGGTTTGGGGGATGACTGTGCAAATCATCGTAAACCCCTGCTGAGTTATTTGAGGCTGGAAGATGTATGCTGCACACACTATTCCGTAGCACTTCCAATCTCCACTTTTTATGACAGCTGGGAGGGGAAAAAAAAAAAAATCATTGAATGTGACTGTAAAGAGGTGAGGGGAACAGAACGGCAATACTCCTGAGGAGACCAGGAAGGACCGAGCTTTCCTGGTTCAGGCAGCTGGTGCCAAGCTGTGGCTTTCCATCCAAGAGAGACGAGATAGGTTTGAATAAGGCATGAAGAAATGTACCACATTTGCAGAACTGAAAGGCTGCCATGCTGTTGTAACAGACCACTGCAGAGAATAATTCATGCGACTGTAAACCGTCATTGATAGGTGAAGTTATTGGTCACAAGCGACTTTTGGGCTCATTGGTTTTCCACAGTCTATAGACAAAAGTTGTTTATATGGAATTGCTGTTAGGAAGCAGGTGTGAGATTTTATTATCGGTTTCATCCACGTTGAATATGTGCGTATTGTCTGAAGTCCTACAGCAAGGTAATAACTTTTTGTAGAAATGATGATGTTACTAATTATGCCGCCTCTGGATCGCGCTGCAGTGTCAGAGCCCGCTGTCTATCTGCATTTTGTGAGCTTTGACACAGTAAGAATAGCTGAAAACATTTCAAACATTGGTACGTGGATTCTTATGCAGAAGTAAAAAGAGAAAATAGTTTCTAACCCCCTCCTTCAAAATTGAACACCTTTCATTTTTTTTCATTTACTATCAAAGGCCTAAATTCTTTTATGAAACATTCATATTTTGCCAGCTAGATCTTAGTTTAACAAGGATAGAAAGAAAATTTGTGCCTCCAGTAGGGTTTGGTTTAAGAGAAAAGGGATTTTTTTTTTAATTTAATTTTTAATTCAGAGCTGTTGCTTTATTCCTTTTATTCCTTTTCCCTGCTAAGATTTATCTCATTAAAGAAGTTAAAGACCTACCTTTCTTTTGATTACAGTAAAGGAACAGAATATCTGAACAGTCAGATTATGGAAAAAAATAAGTTTGCTGATGTAAAGTTTTATGATTCAGATCAGGTACTAGGTTTGTTCAATTGACTTCCCTTATGGCGACAGCGTAGTCACAAAATGATATAAAGTTTATTTATAAACAGTAATCTAAATTTTAAAGTTTCATTTTGAATGAAAATCTACAGATGTAGAAATTTCAGGAATAATCTCCAGAAAGCGACTCACGGAATGTGGAAAGGTAAGAAATGCCAAGCTGCTCCCGGGAGCTGGTAACTTCTGTACAGATCCGTTGCAGTGTAAGACCTTCCCACCAAAGGTGTCCTATGGTCAGAAAAGGTATATAGAAGTAATAGTGGATGAGAAGGGAAGATATGGAAATCCAAGGCCTCCTTGGCCTCTGATGGACACTCTGCAATCTATACTGGATGTTTCTCAGGGGCATGGGGTAACCCGACATTCCTCAGCAACCACAGAGCAGCAAACCCTTCGCTTGCACTTCTGCAAACCCTCAGTACTAAAGTACCTTCCTGCTGCGTTTTGCTCACACAAGTTTTTTTCTAAGATAACTGTTCAGGTTCATAAATGGCCTGGCTTTTATTTTTTTCCCTCAGCTGTCTTTACATGTGGGGTACAATGACTCTGACAAACTGGTTTCATTTTAAATAAAGAAAAATTAGAAACTAGTTAACTTCAGCAGCAGTCAGTGTGAGGGGCTCAGGCACGCGAAGGCAGAATGAATATCAGTTCAAACCAGTAGGCATTTTCTTGGTTATTAATAAAAGATCTTATTTTTCTAATTGAGCATCTGGCTTCTCCAAAGGAAAATGTCAGAGGAAGACATTATGGAGGGGAGTGAGTGTGATCCTTGTCACTTAACCACACAGAGCAGGTGCTCAGGCACTGTCATGTTATTCTTGGTTCTTACTCCTACCAGCGCATTTTGTCAGGTGGCTCGTTGTGTATATTTGGGGTGTTTCCCATCGTTCTTCATCTTCTCCTCATGGTTAGAAGTATGTTTCTGGTAGGAACAGCTTGTAAGAAAAAAAAGAGCAGCCTATGAGATCTTTAAAAGTCAATGGGTCTTCCAGATAACAGCCTGAGTGTCAGCAGAGCCTGCTCGTGATGGCGATTTTAACATGGGAAAGGTGAAAAGGCCGCCATGCTTCTGTGACAGGTGTCAAACGTCTCAGTGATGGCTAAAGAGCAAATCTGTTCTCTGATAACAGGAATGAGACAAGGCTTAGCAGATTACCTGTAGTATCTTTATTTCTTTCTATCTCTTCTTTCTATCTTTAGGGCAGTTTTATTTTCACAGTGCAGGGATGGATGTGACTCCGAAGGAGAGAAAAAACCAGTCGACCCGATGCTCCATTTGCAGCAGAAAGCTAATCAACAGGCAGGCAGCAACAGCAGCGGCATTGGTGAATGTGCATCATGTGCTGGGGTGACACTGGGCTAAATTTATTGTAATGGAGTTAGAAATATTTTACTGAAGAGAATTTTAAAAATATAATTGCATGACAGAAAACAAACTTAATTGTGAGAAAAAACAGCTCGAGAACCCATTTGCAGTTTCAGAGAAACTAGACAGACGAGACTGTCAGTTCGATCCTTGTTACGATATGGATTTATAATTGAACCAACACTCCTGAGTGTTTCCTGGAATTAGCCAGATTTTCCAAAGCATTCAGTACCTGGCTGAAATAAAAGTAGATTCTGAAAAGAGCTGTTCCCTCTGCCCTGCCCCCCCAATATGGTGCTTGTGTTTGTGAGACAGATAAATAGATTCAGCCCTTCCTTAATGCAGAGAGAAATCCAGCCTTGCTTTTTCTTGCTGAACAGCGTAACTCCGTTTGCATTTTCACTATTATGTAGACTAGACAACTTTAGTGCATAATGAAGAAGATAAGACTATTTTGTGTGGGTGCCATCTATCTGATTTTGGGAGGTGCTGCCCACATGAGCCAGCTTACCTGGTACTGCTCGGCTCCTGTGACCTGAACAGGCAAAACAGCATCTCATTATTTTCCCTTAATTGCTCAGTTAAGTCCGTGGTCACTTTGCACCGTCAGAGCAGCAGAGACAAGCCAGAATGTAAAGGCAGCCTTGCATCTTGATGTTATAAAGTATGCAATAATTTTTCTTATCCAGCTGTACTTGAGTCCTATTTACATAACCCAGTTCACTGTTCAGCTATATTTGAAAGCAGCAAAAGCAAGGTATTTTTCCAGTTCCATTCTTCCCAAACATGATAATCTTGTTTACATAAGCGCCATTTGAATTTACAGACAAATAAGCCTTGAAAGAAGGTTCATAAGACTCTGTGTGTGTTGCAAGTTCCAATGATGTCAAACTGTAATAATACAATTTGGAATAACATTAAATTCAGAGTGAATGCTGGTTTTCTAATGCAAATTTGAAGCTGATTAGCATTACTAGTTTTAATAATATTAATAGTAACAATGTTGGATGAAATATAGTGATATTGTTAGCTGTGTTCTATGCAAAAGTTACTTTTTTATTTTTTGATTGTATAAATTCAGAATCTCCTCAGATTGCCCCATAGCAGAGCACTTGGTTGGATCCATTCCTTATTCTTGCATTACGTTTCAGGGTAATTTCTGAAAGAAGTAGCTTGAGAAAGTGTAATAGAACTATATACATGCCTGCACAGAAGGAATTGGTTTTAAAAGCTGTATAATTAAAGGTAAGAACTTTATAAATAATTTCCTTCTTGCTTATTCTTAAACTTGCTTGAAGCAAATCTTTCAATGCACTAGGAAGCAAGATGCACTATTTATCTATGTTTCTGACAGAATCAGTATAAGCTTTTAAGAACAACATTCTTTTTACTGGTTAAGTACCACTTAAAATTGTCTGCATTTTTATCACCTTTATCAATTTTCTAATTAGGCACAAAACATGATAAAAATCAACTTGATTTCAATTTATGACATATGAAAATGGGCAATGACTGACATGACTGCCATAATGAATTCATTGTAAAATAAACATTCCAGGTTATTTACATTTTTATCACATTTAGGAAGAAATTCATCACTGCGTGTAGCAACAGAAAAAGTCTGGGTTTCACCCTTTAGCTCTGAGTAAGGAATAGTTTTAATTGGATTACTAATAATTATGAGCCTTGACATGAGCCTAAAAGTTTAATGTCACGTCGATTATATCCACTAAACACCTTTATGACTCAGTTTATTACTGTTTCATTATTTATCCTGCAAGAAGAATACTAACCAAAAAGAGCAATGAAACACAATAGAGAAGTTCAGCTCATTTATGTCTTTTTGTATCTTCCAGCCACCACTGAATTTGCACTTTTCAATAGCAAGGGTCCTCTCTGCAGAGGCAAAACTTGTCTATGTTCAAATTATAGTCAGTTAATATTAACCTAAATGGGTAAAACTACATAAGTGTAGCTTAGTTAAATATTTTAAATTAAATATAGTTGGGAAAGAGTCTGGTAAGTGATGAAGGCAATAATCAGATTTATATTTGTATAAAAGAAAAATGAAAAAAAAAAAAGGATTAAACAGCATATATGTAAAACAATTGAAGTAATTAGTCAACCAGGCGAATAAGAGAGGATAGGTAGCGAGTATTATTCATCCAAATTTCTGCGTATCTAGATTACTTTGTTAAGCAGAATGGAAATTTAATTAAAAAATTAAAACAGTCATGACATTTAACTCTATTCAAACTGAAAATGAGGTGAATGAATCAGGTATTCTGGGGAAAAAAAAAAAAAAAAAAAAAGAAGAGGAAAAAGTTCAATACTGAACTGGCAAGAATGAAGTACAGAATTAATGTTTTTCAGCCTCTTGAGTATTTCCAGAGTGATACATCTCATCAAAGGTCTACCTTTTGTAGCTTGTCTTGGTCTCCATCTAACGGCTTGATGACAGAAAAAGAATGTTTCTCTTTTCTTAGTTTTCTGCTTCATTTACTGATCATCTTCAACAAGGCAGGATTGTGAAAAAAACATCATGGAACTATAAATTTGAACATTCTGGGGAAAATTTTAAGACTGGGAATGGTAGATTTCTCTTTGAAATTAAAATTCTGCCTTCACCATAGGCCCACAAGTACTTTTCATTTTAACAGGGTTTCTGATTTGCTTTCGTCTGCTGTCTTAAAATACTTCATGTATTCAATGTAACTGTCTGAATACAGAGTCTTTCAGATAAAAAAGGCTGCCAGAGATACTGAAGGATGTTTGTATGGCAGACTGTTCTTTGACATATAACCAGAATTTTATATACACATATATGTATATATATTAAATTTAATCTATTGTAGAATATATGATTGTTATAACATATTCAGCTTATATTGTATCTAATATCGTATTATATTTACTATAATGGAAGATGATTATATATATATATATATAAAAACTCATAGTATATAATAACAAACATACTATGAAATTAGACTACGTATGTGAACAGTTCCCATGTCCAGAAGCATGGTTACCGTGCCCCATCCCGTATTTTGGGGAGGTATGGCAGTCTCTTTATCGAACGTAGACCATGCTGGACCCAAGAAGGGCAAGGCACGCTCCTCGCCGTACCGATGGAAGTATCTGTTCCCTTTTATCTCCTGATACTTGACACGGGCAATTGGCTCACAGATACAGCTTGGGGTACATCGGGTTTCTCCCAGCTGTGTTCTTTCTTAGGACTGGTCTTTGGCATCCAGTCACGCTGAACTCTATTTCCAGGAATGCACTGTCCCAGACTGGGCTAGAAGCAGTTTAATTAATTCTAGGAATAAGAGAAAAACTGTTCTGGAATGCCAATTTGCCTGGCAAGGCAGTTCTAATTACCTTCAAAAATTCTGGATTAGGAAGATCAAGATTATGTTACATTGTTAAGCATATACTTTTGTGTGAGGGTGATGGGAAACACCAGCGGTCTGATCCAGCTCCCTTCTTCACTCTCACTATTGTTCTGACCAGTGAACCCATTACAGCCAGTTGGACTATTCCACATGAACAAAGAAATATTTAACTGTGAGTAAGCAGGACAGCAAAGTCCTTTAGTGGCTGTGCTAAGAAATCTATTTAAAAAGCAGCTACCAAGGGGCCGGGAGCAGCGTGCTAGAAAAATCCCTACTTCCAGCTAGAAACGAGCCAGACCCTAAGCTAAAAGGTTGGGAAATACTGTCATCACACATGCTTAAAAAAGTGTCCTGCATTTTCCATGAAACTTTAATTTATTTATAACGAAGCACAAGACTAGGCTCCTTGCCCCAAAGTTTGCTTTACCATACAGTCATATGCAGGTATAGGAACAGAAATTACAGGGGTAAATATGGAAACATGTTGGGTTTAATCACTTATTAAGAATGTTTTATACGTCTGTATTTAGTGTTGTTGTTTTAGAAGAAATAACCAAGAGAAAATGGACTAAGCCTGCCATGTGTGCTTGATGAGGTACACCGTGGAAATGAAAATATTTTGGGAGAACCATACAATAAATCAGAACTTGGGTTTTGTTCAAAAGTTACAAATAAATGAACAGAAGGAGGTACTGAAGAGATGTTTCGCATGCATGTATTCTGAGGCCTTTGAGTTCAACCAGTGAGAGTGAGTATGGTTTTTAGGGTTTTTTGAGATTGTTTTTTGTTGTTGTTGTTGTTGTTTTTTTATTGGACTAGCTTTTGATCCCAGGTCATGCCTGTGACTAATCGGAGAGGAAAATGTCTTCCATCATACAAGTGACTGTTAAGGAAAACCTAGTTTTCCTCTGGGAATAAGGAAAGCAAGGATGGGCATACACTGGTTTTAGGAAGCTGCTTCTGCGCTGCATTAACCCCAGCCTCCGCTCCTGAGGAAAGGAGAACGGGACCTGCCAGCGGGAGTGCTGCTTCTCTGCCAGCTTTGTGAGCTCTCTAGTGCGCCTCAGGGTTCTGTAGATTAAAAACCAGAAGACATATGGATTGTACTTATAATGGAGTAGCATGTTACGTACCATTAATAAATAGAGGGCGTGCACTTCACTGTGCCATGTATTTTTGCCATACAAGATAGATGGGAGATCTGTGGTTAGAAACCTTCCTTTATGTCCTACCTAAAGCAGCAGCACTGCACCTGACAGAAATCCTTACCTGGTAGAAAATAGTATCAGAAAGTGAGTTTTCCTAAAAAAACCCTTCATACTGTTTCTTGGGGTTGCCCAGATATTTAGCGGCTCCTCCAGCCCTCGAGAAGTTTTGGTTTAGAAGGATTTCTTTTTCTGAACTTAAACCCAGAAGGATAAAGTCTATTTATTTTTTTTTTTTTAAATAAGCCTTGTTTCTTTGGAGGTATAGTTGGGTTTCCTAAAGAGATATTAACTCCTGTTTGGCTCAGTATTGATAAATAGTTTTCTAGGAATTCAATATCAAGTTGACCGTTCGAAGTTTGAGAGGAAAAAATGTGTAATGTAGTACATCCCTTTGGTCACAGGGAAGCCTTCTGTGAAAGTCTGAGAACTGAGAAACCATTGATCCTATTTCTGTGTGATTAATAGGTCAGTGATGAGCTGCAGTTTTGAGCTGCATTTCTGACCATTTGGGCAATCTTTTTCATTGAAGATGAACATTTAGCCACAGGCTGAAGTATTACTGTACATTTCCTGATGTTAGCCCGTAGACAAGCAGTTTATTTTTAAGTCACTGTGATCAATCCCACTTTAATGACAATGACAGCTAATTCTGATCTCATTTTTGCAATTGCATTTGCATTTGCATTTACATTTGCATTTGCAAGGAAATGCAATTGCATTTCTTTCAATGACATGCCAGGAAAAATACATGACTTGCTGTAGCGCTTGCAAACAATCTGCAATGAATAATTCACTCAGTGAGTTCAGAGTTTCTTTCTCAACATGGAATCATCATGAGTAGATTATAATTTCCTTGAATGTATTCATGATTAGACTGAACTTTGGTGAGTTGTTTTCCTTTGTGGATTAACTGTCAGCAATTAACTGCATGCCTGATTCTTAGTATTTAGCATTTGAGGTGTGTTAATTTGCAGTGATAGGCTTTTCTTGAATGCTTCTTTTTCTGCATGTCTCCAAAGGGATGGGCTGGAAGACAGTGTGGAGAAAAGAAAAGTTTATTAAACAAATATGGGACTTTGTGAATAAGGAAGATTATTTTTTTCTTTTTCAGAAGAAAGTATTTCCCTCTTAAGTAGAGCAGAACCAGACATCTGTTACGCAAAATAAAGAAGATTTTTCTATTAGAAACAAGGGGTTGTTTACTGAGAGCTGAAGAGCCATCAGGGCAAATAAAGAAATCTGGTGGGAGCTGCAGGCCTGCAAGGGGTGGTACACTGGAGCCCGACAGACTTAATTTCTGGCAACAAATGGTGGTGGTATCTTGCTTCTGCTTATGCAAAACATTTCAAACATGACATAAATTAACAGAAATAACCAAAATCTCTGCAAACTAAGGTGGGCTTCACTTCCATACTCATTTTTGTCTTATTAAAGCCAGCACTGGTTCTGAGTTTAATGAGAATTAACTCAGTCCCCACACTAATATTTCCATTACTATTTTAGAAGAACAAAAGTACAGTTCTGCTGTGACAATATTTACTTTATACTATGTGTTTATGTTTAAATCATGCATCTTCCTTTGCATCTCCTTCTATGGTCAAGCTTCTTTCAATCCTAACAGAAACAGTCATTAGAGTCATTACATTATGTTTTGTTTAGAGTACTAACATTTTGAAATTGTGTGCCAAAAATAATTTGGTCTTATCTTTCACTTGGGATTCAGCTGAATTCCCTCCAACCTATGTCCAGCTGATTTTTATCCTGATAATACAGCTTATGTTTGTCAGATACTATAAAATATATGTTGCCTCTTAAGAGGTGTGCTGCTGCTGTCTACATAATTTCTTTTCGCTCCCTGAAGACCACATGTATTTATTTTCCTTCTTCTCTGTGAATTACTTTCTCCGATTCTACTCTGTTATTACATTCCTCATGTGTGAAAAACTCAGTAAAATTACTGAAATATTTCAGAAACAGAAACACTGGGGAGCAAAAAAGCCACAGTTTCTGAAGTGCCAGCTCTGTTGCAGAACAGTCGTGATCTCTGTCGTGATCTGCTCCATAATTTCGCTGCGTGGGTGGATATGATTTTTTTTTCCCTTTGTGTTCCTTGACTCACAAAGCATTTGATGAAGTGTGTGGAGAAAGAAGAGAAGCGAGGGCACAGACTGGCCGTTGCAGCTGTACTTGTTGTGCTGCAATGAAACGCAAGTTCTTCCACAAGAAATATGTCCTGAGCAAAGCAGAAGGGTTAAGACCCTGCCGCCTCCAAAACACCACGCACAGGCACTGGAGTGGGACAGTCTGTGATAAACGTGTTGTGGGCAGCAGCAGCCAGCACTGCTGGGGAGCCCCAGGGCAGAACGCTGTGTTTAACGTCCTCCAGTGGATATAGAAATTCCTTTCTTAGCTCTTCCTTACCTCATTTAAACAATTTATGTTATGGCCTATAGTCCAGTAGCAGCGTAACAATGTGATAATGTGAAATGGACCACTACCAGTATGTTTGCCTAAGGAAAATTCAAAATCCTAAAAGGTGCAATACTACAATATAACATTGTAATACAAGAATGATATATATGCATGTATAATGACATATAATAATACACAATTGTCTACGAAAATTGTGTTTTTTTCTGCTAAACCTACTGCTTTAAATATATATATATATATTTATAACATTATTGCATATGTATATCTACAGATAGGAAGAAAATACAGAGGAATTTCATTAAAACTAAAAAGCCAAAAGGAAAAGTCTGTAAGAGTAAATCTCCATTATCCCGATTCAAGAAAAAAAGGATGGAACATTTATAAATTCTTTATAAACTCTAGATAACAGAGTTATTCTGCACAGAATAAGGGCTAAACGCAGTAAGGTGAAATGTAATGGAAGACAGTTTAATTAAATGTACATCTGTCAAAATTCTTCCACAAATGACCTATGAATAATGACTGGCTAAACCTCTTAATTAATCAATTCTGTAACAAAAAATAGTGTGTCAGGCACAATTTCAGTTTTTATAATACTTGATGGGTTTGTTTGAATTGTGAATTTGTTGCCAAAATAAACCTGAAAGGTAGGTGAACCAGAAGTAATCCAGGTATAACAAACCAGAGGTTACAACTGAAGTACCTTTAATGCGCTTCTCTCTTTCTTGGGTATCTACAATCCCCGCTGAAGCAATAACAATCACAGAGGGAAAATATAATCCATAAAACACCTTCAGATTGTATTAACATTATGCAGTGGATCAGACACACTCTTGAAGTAAATTCATTGCCTTTGATGGAGTTACATCACTGACAGGCTCAGTTCACTGTATTTAATTTCCACTGTGAGTATTGAACTGGGGAAGGGTGTTTAAGCTGATAATTGGCACACCAATCTATGGAAGAGAAGTAAATATGCTATTAATTAGGAGCTAAATATTGACACATAGCAAGATTAAATTATATCAAAACATTAAATGTAACTTGCTTAATGCACTATTAAGTATCCAAATACTGTGTATATGGAATTGTAATTATATGCTTGGATTCTGAACTGATTCTATGGCAAGAAAAAAAACCCAAAATTTCCAAACACTTGGGACTGACCTGTCTTTACCTTGACAGAAGTCCATGACAAAATAGAATTAACCAGCATTATGTTTTGTCGCAGCTTTTACAACTCATCACAAGGAAACGTGTTGCTGCTCACATCTGCCAACACGGGCTTTCCATTAGGGTATGTGCTACTATACAAAGCTGTCACATTACAAAAATCCTCAGTTTACTTTTAAGTGTGGTACTTCATTACAGGAGAAAGCAGTGTCACCGAGTCTCGCCTAGCATTTTTCTTTTGATTACTTTGTGTCAGGCATGCAATATCAAATTCTTGGCAACAAAACCCCAACAAATTTGGTAAGAGTAATTTTTTACAGCACATACAGATATTCCTCAAAATGTAAGCATATAAAAGAAGACACTGAGAAAGGTAGAAAGGCAGGCTGCAATTTTTCACACAAAATTCAGACCTTCAGAAGAATTGACATTAGAATTTGCAGCACCATAAGGACTTTAAAAATGCTCAAAAGCATTGGTAGAAGAGAAAACAG
Source organism: Falco rusticolus (assembly GCF_015220075.1). Lineage (NCBI taxonomy): Eukaryota > Metazoa > Chordata > Aves > Falconiformes > Falconidae > Falco > Falco rusticolus. The sequence continues at coordinate 26,232,877 of NC_051199.1, forward strand.
AAGGGAATATTAATTAAGTGCATGTCTTTGGTTATCCTGTTTCTCACCATGCTTCCAGAATTCTTCCTACTTCAGAGACATCAACCCTAACAGAATATATTGATTTCAAACCCTATCTCAGTTTGATAAGATTCATTAAAAGCTGAAAAATTAGCAGGCTGGTTGCTTTAGAACCAAGAAATGGAACCAGGTTAATACCCGTGGATACAAGTGGGAGGAAGAACAGTTTTTAAATGAAAAAAAATTAATATATAGAGAATCAATTATATAGTTTTTGACACGTGGCTTGTTTTTTTGTGGGTTTGTGTTTCTGTGTTTTGTTTTGGTTTGGTTTTTTGTTCCCTGGGAAACCTGATTGAGATACTTTAAAGGATTTTTTACAGAAGATAAAGGATCTCATGTACTTTGGCTCTTGTTCAAGGTATATTTTATTCACAATAGCTGAAAAGTTATGGCATTAGGGCATAAATATGTATAGGTTATTACTATAACCACATTAATAGTGTAAGTTCAGCCCATGTAACTGAAGTAACAAAACCCGTTGTAATTTAAATATGATTTTGTAGCGGTAAGCGTTATACTGGGTATCAAAGAAATACTATGTTAAAAGCCATATATATGCTGTTATCGTAGTCACAGGTCTATGTAAATACGTGTCTTGAAATACCTTTTAATAACTGCTCTAAAATACTTCTACTTACAGATGATGATTATGGATGTAAAATAAATATGCATGCATGTGAAGACGAACATAATTAGGATAAGTAAAATAACTTACACAACAAGGGTAGACATAAGATTATGGCTGGTCCATTAAAGTCTGTGAATATCTGCCCATTGACTTCAATTAACTTTGAATTAGGCACTTAAACAGCAGGAAGCAAATGGAATATTCTATTTGATTATCCTGGTCAATGGGCAATGAATGCATAAAAATAACTGTCCACACACCCCAGTGGAATTAGCCTCTCTAAAGTAAGCTAAAGAACAGCAACTTTTCACAATGTTAGTTTTAGTTTTTTTGGGTTGTTTGGTTTTTTTTTTCCCTGCCCAAAACATTCTGGGTATTTCAGAGGTGAAGAAGAACTAATGCCTGTGTTCACAATGAATTTAGGTAAAATTTCAAGGTTGCAGAAAAACAGGGGTCTACACATTAATACTATTGAAAACTTATTTAAAGGGGATTTTTTTTTTCGATGGTTTCAAATAATTTCTTGCGTCATAGCCCAGAAGATGTGCTATGTGCTCATGAACACGGGCAAGAGCCACTTCAGAGGGAAGGGAGACACAGTGGCTCTAAGCAAAGTCTGCAGGGAGTCACCACTGCCTTCTGCAGGGGTTAATGAAAGTGGTGGGTGAGTGACCACAGTGCTGTGGATGAGAAGAGACCCAAACAGAACCCAGCACAAATAATGTTTAATGGCCTGAGATAGACAGTGTTTGGGTAGTAAATGTATCAATTCAGAGTCCTGCCAAGTCCTGCCATGAAACTCCTCCACCTCTCCAATGCCAACCACAGCCAAGGTGGTATTTCATGCAGTTTCCTTCACTGGTCACTTTGCTGTGTTCAGGGCCAGTGGCTGATGCCAAGAGGTTAATTCACCTGGGTGTCACCTCTAGCGTTAGCGGTCGCTGCCCGAGGACAGCCACCCACAGCAAAGCAGGAGTTTTCAGGCTGCTGGAGAGGATCTTCCTCCGTCCTCTGAGCTTCTTATTCTGTATTTCTTCTCAGACTGATTCTTTGCTTATTTTTCTGGCCCTTACCCTCTTCTGAAGTGGTTTGTATTTATCTGTAACTTTATCAAGGAGTTTGGACATCTCTGGATCTGAAAAATAGACCAATTACTTTGTGCCAGTTGCTGTAGATCTCTAGCAGGAAGGAAAACATTAATTACTGCAAGCAAACCATTTTTTTTTTTGGCCTTTCTTAATCCAAACTTGATCCAAACCGTACAGTTTTTGGTCATCATTTAAATAAATATGTTTTTGATGCCAGCTGGAAGTAGAAATATTGGAGGACATCTTTGTTTTCCACTGCTGAATTATCTGAGGGTATAAGAAATGGCAAGCACTCCAAAAAACATTTAAAGGTGAATAAAATAGAAAAGAACCTTGGAGAACATTCACACAAAAAAATCGGTGTTACCACCAAAGGGAAAGTGTACAAAACAGTGTTTAAACTGCAAAAGAAAAATGCTTACCAAAATTGAAGGTACTGTATGGTACTTTGACACAATTGCAAGAACAATGAATTGCAAGAGTCAAGGCATCTTGCTGCATCTAAAATATTAATTGCAAAACATTGAAAACTGGAAACATTTAAATTAGATTATGCCTTAAAAACTGTAGTACAGGAAAATACAAGATAACAACTTTCAGGGTTTTTTTATTGTTTTAATTATTGTTAAGGTAACAAGTAAATTGGAAGTAAAAGGTCAACACAAGATGAGATGCTTCTGGGGTAGATGAGCTAAAAGACTTTTCAGAAGCTCAGAGCTACAGCACTAGCAGCCTACCTCTGGGAGATGTTGCCAAAGGAAAACAAATACAACTACGTGCTTCTGACCGTTGGTCTTACAAAACACCCAGGTAAGTGCTCCCTGCCCCTACTGACACCCACAAGCAAGGGTGCTTGAGCAAGGGGAGCAAGCAGGAGTGGTTATGGGCTGCGGTTAACCTGGGCATTGAGCATTAGGATTTTCTGGCTACACAAGTTTTTGCTTTTGCATCTTGCTAGTTTCAGCTATGTTGGCCTGAGTAACTGCAGAGTAAGAGATCCTCTAAGTAGAGAATATGTAGATAAAGAAGTGTAATGTCAGCTCAGAAACATGGGCCATCAGGATGAACATCCAAACCTGAACTAACACCTGCAGTATTTGAGCCAGCTAGAGTGAAAAATCATTGACGTATTTTACAAAAACAATTTTCATATTGATTTAAACCCATAATTTAAATTGCCTGAGGTTTACTCTGAGCTGTTATACAGATACCTGGCAGCCTCTTAGCTGTGGATAGAGGAAAATAACTTGTACTGTCAATAGCTGTTTACCTATATTAAAATAATTAGTAATCAGAATGTACTCCACTGCCTTACACGCAGGGAGTCTAATTAACTTTCTTCTTTGGATTTATACATCTACTAACAAATACATGGAAAGCCATTCCGTGTCCTCCATCATGGGAATGTGTCTGTCTTTATTTGGGAGAGGCACATACCAGTTCAAACAAGGACATGCTTTATGTCAGAGATTTGTCATTGTATCTTTTCAGTGCATCATAGCATCGCGCTGCCTTATTCAACACAGAGCATTATTCAACACGTTACGCTGAGTGATGCACTGCAATGACAAAGTGTTAATCTCCATTAAAAATTTAAAAGACACACAGCTATTTTCATCTGGGGAAGCTGCTGCTGATTCATCTGTGGCCCTTCCCAGCTGAGGCGAAGTGGCAGCCATATCTCCCAAGCTATTACAAATTACCAGAGAGCCATCCTTCAGTTCAACTTCCAGCTGCAGAGTAAAATTGCTTCATAAAAAAGCCCGGTGCTCTTTTTTTGCTAAAACAAAATAGCATGGCTTTCCTATTAGTTGCAGAGCTGCAGAGGTTTAACTACACTGGCCACTATTACAGTCTCAGATATTATTTTACTCTGAAAATACATCAACATGCTTCTGTCTTTCTGCAGTGGGAGGCTTCCAATTAATTCTGTAGTAGTTTGTGCTCATCTGCTTGGGGGTTTGGGGAAGCCAGCCTGCAGAGAGCAGAACTGGGGTTATAAATGGGCGTTGCAGGCTGAGAATAAGAAAATAAGAGAATGTCATCCATGGCAATGATCAGCTACATTGACAACACCTCTTTGGGAGATACAGAAGAAAGAGGAGTCCATAGTAATATAATTTAAACCAAGCTTTATTTTGAATGCCCCATGAGACCCGGCACAGCCTGTCCATGGTGTCACCGCGGGCTGGTGGGTGCGGGCAGGTTGCAAAGAATTGTTGGTTTCATCTGCCCTGCAGCGTGCCCATTGCATTGCCTGGCACCTTTTCCCTCACACAGGGACCGAAACTTTTCTGATGGCATTGAATTCGTACTCATATAGGCTTTAATAATGGTGCTTTTCACTGAGAGAGTCAATCCAGTCGTATATTAATCTTAATAATGGCAACATGAATAAAAGGAAGAGAGGATGATGAGAGAAAGCTGAAGGACGGCATAGGTGTTCCTGACTAGACTGACAAAGCAACATTTACATCTTTTACTGTTTGTTTTTAAGGAAGATGCAATTTAACTTTAGAAATGCAGACTGTTCTCATGCTTTTACATTGGGCATGGCACGTCAAACACGGGGACCACAGGCAGGTCACAAGCCCCATGCAAAGCGGGAAACTGTAAGGTAAGGCAAAAGAAGTAGTGGCTAAATTCCAAGGGAACGGGTAGCCAGGACTTACGGATCCCCTGACACAAAATAAACAAGATCATGAACAAATATAGAAAGAGAGAGGGTAAAAATCAAGTCTGGAAATGAAAAGTACCATAGAAAATAAAAACAGAAAAGCTTTTATTATCTTAATTGGGAAATCTTATGAGGAATTATGGAAAACATTGCCATGAGTAATGTCTGAAAACCATATAAATTGACAAAAATGTTTGATGTATGACACCAATTATATTGAAGAGATAGATTTACTTAATCAGAACTAGAAGAAACAAAGCAAATCAGTGAATTTATGTTACAGATCTGAGCATGGAGTCATCCTCATGCACTTATAAATAAGCTGTTTAAATAGGGTAGTTTGTGGGACACATAATTCCAGCTGACAGGAGGAATTGTTGAAAAGTGAGGGGAAACCTGTCTGTGTGCTGCTTGTTAGAGTAACAGCTTGTGACTGCACTTGGGGACAAGTCTCCCAAAGACCCAGCCTCCGTCGATTACAGCGCATTTGTGATGATGGGGGGGAGTGCCATAGGTGTTACAGATAATGGTAAGCAAATATTAATCTACTGTCACAACAAATATAGGTGTAAAGAATCTGAGTATTAAATAAGACCTTATGCAGATGAAGCACGGTAAATATTTTTTCAAACATTATCTTTGAAAGTGTGCAAAAATAAATGAAAACAAAAAAACCCCAGAGCATTCTAATTTGTTTTAGAAAGCTTGTGCTTTAAAATCATAGAAATACTGTATTTTAACTTGCTCTCGTGGGAAAAAAAAGATCCTGTTCTGGGCTGTGCCAGTGCTGAGCTGAGCAAATACTCCATGACTCCGTCAGCACAATGACAAACCAAACTGATAAATAACTTTGGCGTACTATGAGCATGGCTACTTGGCTTTTGGTGTTCTTGCTGCACGGGCCAAGTCCTGTGAGAATACACCATACCTCTAAATACAACATATAAACATTCCCAGAGATATCAAGCACTTTGTACCTTGGTCTAATAGATTAGTGAGGGTGTAACATCCCTCTGCATCTACAACTTGTATTTGTAGGTGGATATATGTTTTTTATACCCATTATAGAAATGAAACACATGCCATTATGGATTTATAGACCCTTTTCCTAAATTTTGTCTGTGGTTACATGCTGCCTAGCAGTTGTACACATGGCATGCAGCTTGCAGGAGCTGCTGTAATATACAGATTCAATAAATAGGAGAAAAATGGTATTCAGAATCAAGGGCTTTTACTTTTGATTCACATCGTATTTTAATTGTAGTTGTTTTCCTATGCAAATGCTACTGCTGGCAAGATCTATTGGAAAGCCCAGAAAAATCCGTGCTATTAATTTTAACTCTACGTGTATTCCCAGCCACAAAAGTAATAAACAAATGTATTTTATTCATAAACTAATAACTATATGTGTACTTATACATATTTAAAAAAAAAATCTCAGGAAAATGCAGAAGTGATTATTATTTAGAAATGTGGAAGAGAAAACATGGGAGTTTTGCCTCAGAGGCAAGGAAAGCTGAGACTGTAAATCAGAACGGATGCCCTGGCACTCAGCAAGCTGGCTGGTGCATCCTCCCTGGGCTCAGCTGTGGGACCAGGTGTGCTCATCACTGGGGAGCCTATAAAAGTGGGTTGTGGGACACTGGTGAGAGATGCTGTGGAGAGGAGCGAGCAGGTGTGCTGAAGTAAAGCCAGGGGATGAAGGTAAGAAAATGCTGCTAAGGATAGGGGCTGGAGCACAGTGCAGTGGTGAGAGCCCCCTCTGCCCTGAGGGGTTGTAATAGAGGGTTAAAGGACAGAAAAAATTATGCTGAGAGACAGGGCTACAAGGGAAGGCATGGATTCTTCTTGTAGCTTTGAAAAGTTACTAGTAAATGAGAACATAGCTTCACTTCTTTTTTTCAAAACATATGTTTCATTTCTATTACAAAGCTTGCTTCAAACTCCTGCTTGCTTTCTCTGTAGCGCTTCTTTGCAGTCTGTATGGCTAAGCTGGTCTTTCTGCTTTACCATGCCACCAATCTCTAGGGAAATGAAAACCAGACACTGACAAATAAGCTCTTAGTAATAATGAGCTTGACCCTAAGAAGTGTTTTTGAGATAAATTTAGCTGTATTATTTGGCTAAGCTATGAGTGGGCAGAGCTACAAGTGGGTGTAACTTATCAGAGTTTAACCAGCACTTTGACACATCCCATGAACAATTACTGGAAGGTATAACCTAAATTAGCACAGGGCTAACCTGTCTCCTGAAAACAGGCTACGTGTAAGCAGCAGGTGGCATCGGACCCTGTTGTGCTGGGAGATGTCCTGTGAGGCACGGCAGGCTGCAGTTCAAACCCCTGCATTTCACGGCTCACTGAGGAGTGGGAGTAAATGTCAGCTTGTTGGATTTCTAGCCTGGTATTAAACTAGAGAACTCCTGCTCAAAACCAGGGAGTTGATGTAAGAGAGCCAGCGATATCGGGCAGACCTATGGGAAGAAACCACAAAATTATACCCTTCTGAGAGAAACGATTTACAACATACCCTGAATGGGTGGCAGAAACCTGAGGCAGAGTAACACTGAGAGTGTGGCTCAGAGAAACTTAACATGCAGTGTCGAGGGGTTTAAAGAAATCATCTCAATACTACACCCAAAGACCTTGTTTACAAAGGACATCAGAGCAGAGAGAAAAACATTTTCTCTCCAGAGCATCAGCCTCAGCCGTATCTCAATATGGTGATGTTTTCTAGGTAACAAGATTAAAAAATGAGTTGTTCTGAGGGTGTCCAGAGAAGGCAGAGTTCAGGAAAGAAAAGTGGGTTTGAAAAACCTCTCAGAAAAGACAAAAGTAAAGCTGCTTCCTCTGCTTTTCTTTGTAAGTCCACAGAGGAGGTTAAAAATCAGATTCCTGGTACTGCTCATGCACAACCATTGCCCAGTTAGGTACCATGTTCCCCTGGCCGGAGGACAGAAGAAACAGGTAACACTTGTTCTTTTTTTAATGGCATTAATTGCCAAGTACTCATGTGGTCACCCATAGGAAGTCTTTGGAGGAGTAAAAAAATAAATTATATGGGTCTTTCCTAGCTATACACTCATTATTTCTTTTCCAACTGCCCAAATCAACTTTTTCCTTATCAACAAGGCTCCTCCTGACTGTAATGACAGCAAGAGAAATAGAGGAATCTTATAAAAACACTTGGAGAGTTGCTGGCTGATTCATGTGATAACAATTGGTGTCTGAAATGGAGCTAATTAATATTCTCATTATGATAATCACCTTCAACATTTCCCTTTATTTTTCCAGGCTCTTCCCTTAGCTGTCTGTCTCTGAGATAAGAAAATTATTATCAGTGTATCAGCCCAGATACATTTCAGGGGAAGAATGGCAAGAATTAATTTTGGTCTATCTGAGGAAAGTACAATTAGGAAGCCTTCATGATGAGACTAAATCTCCAGATTATTGACTCAGATATCCTCAATTCAAACTGCTCTGGAAACCTAATACTCCATTTGCTTTGCAAAATGCACTTAGAAATAATCGCCACTGTGAGGGAGGAGGGAGGACGCTACCTGTAAATGCTCTGAGACAAAGCAAACCATTTTGTAATCATAGAAGCTTTTTTGCAATGTTAAAGTTAAAATATGTATTTTTTGCCTTTTTGCAAATATTAATTTTATTGGCACAGGCAATATTGTTTGATATTTTTAAAACTGGTATCTTTGGATGTTCTCTTTGACCCCTTTATTTTTCACACTTGTTTTCTTTGGGCCAGTGATAAACAAACTGATAGCTCTGGAAGAATAATTATAATAGATGCTACTGCCTGATTTTGTTTCACTGGAAACTCATTTGGGTAACGTTATCAGAGCTTTGACACAACGATGGCTTGTCATCTATTTTTTTAAAGAATTAAGGGGGAAGGAAAAAAAAGCAAAACTTCAAGTTTGATTAATGCTTTCAACAAATACAAATGAATATTACTTTGACTTCCAGTTTGCCTTTGACTATTGAAACCAGAATTAATTCTGTTCCCTGTCCTCTGCAGATCATGACTGTAACTAATGAATACAGAGCATCGAAACACCTCACTTCCCAAAATTTGGGAAAAGGGGGGAGAACAAACAAACACAACACTCCCAGCCAGACTTTTCCCCTATGTCAAGGAATGGGAGGGCAGCTTCAGAGGAGATAAACACATCTTGGTGTCCTTTCCCCTTCCTTCCTAGTCACTTCCTAACTGGTCATCAAGTAATTCCATCTGTGGTGCTTGGGGTGGGCTCTAGGACCTCTCAAGCACAAGATCTTCATTTCTGGAGCCAGGATTGATGGATAAGTCTAAAACTGATGGTTTAGTAGGCTTGACATTAACCTGGAAGCAACAGAAAGACAGTCAAGTTACAGAAGTTTATTTTTATGCTGCATAATTTGCTTGAAGTCTAATCCTCTGAACTGAAGTTGGAGGATTTCAGTAAGGTCTGACAGATGAGGTCTTGCTGGCATGAGTTCCACCAGAGCTATCTGAAAATCTGCTGATTAAAGTTCCAAGCCTGATATGTATTAAAAGAAAACCAAACCAAAATGCCCACACATTTGGCTTAATAGACTCCACTGAGAACTCCTCACCACCCCAGAGCCTTTCTCCTCCACAGGCATCAGCCAGCCTTGCCTTTCGCATTTCTTGCCTGGTTTCAAGTTTTATGTTCTCTTGTTTAGCTTCAAGTTCCAGATTCAGGCAACCCCCAAAATGCAACAAGCACCTCACAGGCTGCACTGGGCTTTTTCAGCTGGTTCCATTAAGAAATTGAAATATCTTCTTGGCTTTCAAGCAACAAACCAGAGTAGTTCCTGGTGAAATTGTGAGCTCCCAAACAGGGAGGAAAAAAGGAATGCACACAGGAGAAGCTATGGCAAAAGTGTCACCTGTGCTCTCATCACTTTAGCTCTAGAGGCAGAGTAGAAGAAGTCTTGCTATTTCAAGGCTGTCGATCTGTCTTTGCCTTTTAGATTTTAGATCTGCTTTCAATTAATCTGTTTACCTGTCATAACCATCATGCCTTGAAGTGTTTTAAATTCTCATATGATCTTGAATAATCTTTTCTGCAACTGAAAAGCTAGAGTGAAAAATGCTAGAATGTTGGTGGGTTTTTTTATGTAATCTAGCGTAGAATTTAGGTCTATGATCAAACATACCCGTAATCGTTTACTTTCCCCTCCCAACCCAAAGTCCCAGCGTTTGGATTACTTTAGCTGAACAAGTTGTTACCTCTTAAATTATGTCATCAAGGGCCTTCTTAAATAATAGGAAGTAGAGGCTTTTGAGGATGCTAGATTGCATGAGAGAGATTTTTTCTACCATTTCATAAAACTAGTCACTGGCTTGCAAAGAAGAAAATACATTTACTGAGTACCCTCTCAAAAGGAGTGGAAGAAAGCTTTATGGCCAAATTGAATGTTTTTTTTAATGGCATGAACTACTTTTTTTTTTTTTTCTCTGTGTTTTTAGTAAAACTTTTGCATGAGGTAAACCTCAGGAAGATTTGGGTTTTTTTAACCTATGTAGGTGAAATCTAGCATTAATTTTAGCACTAATATTAACAATTAATATTTTCATTAAAAAAATTGTTACAATGGTGTGTAAATAGTTGAATAATTTTTTATATATGTATACAATATTAACTGTAGGACTGGCAAGAAAAAGGGGCAGAGGGAGTGGCTGGACAAGCTCACATAGCCAGTTAAGCACAAATATAAATATTGTACTTCATCTGCAGGTAAAAGCTACTTAAAGCAAATTTATCACCCAAGGTGAATTTCATGGGGTGTGACGCAGTGATTACATTTTTAAGGACCTCACTAAATAACCAAGTTTGCTTCTGCTGCTGAGACAGCTCCTGGCTGGATTAACCCCCCATCTAGATCTGCTTTGGGGTGTAGTGGTGGTGAGGAAACTGCCAGGATGCTCTGTGGTAAGCAAGCAATGAATGGGAAATAGAACTGTTGCAGGTACAATCAACCTAATTCACAAGGAATAGAAAAGAAAGACTAGAAAAAGGAGGGGGGGGAAAAACCACACCAACAAACCCACTTTTGAGATGCTTCAAAACAGAGTAACGAAGTTGTTATATGACAAATTTGCTTGAGATGTTTCTGTACAACTGAGTTGTAGCTTTCTACTCTGGACACAACTTTCATTCTTTAAATTTATTGAGAACATACACTGGTCTAAGGAGTTATTCGTATTCTTAATAAAAGGAACTCCTTTTCTCTCTTTTTATTCTAAGGTTTATTTATCTGCTGTCTAATAATTCATCAAAGCTGGAAACTAGTAGTGTTGATGGGAAGTAGTCTCATTTTTAGGACTTTTTGTTGTGAAGCTCATTTTTAATTAAACATTCTCAAATTTTAAATCTAAATCTTCTGAGCCTGTATTAGGGAAAACACCCTGTACTCTTTACCCTGTATGTCACACCCTATACTCGTTTTCCCCTTCTCCCATGTATTCAGCTTATCCCCAAGGGTAACTTGAATATGCTTTTATCTATTTTTATCAAACTGGTCCATAGCTGAGCACTCTGACTACAATATTCAATTACGAATAAAATTAGCTTTAATTAGTCAAGTACTTGGAATAGCAATTTTTCTAATATTACTTATAGTATTTGGTAGTAGCTTTGCGCAGTAACAGGTGAATATTGGAAGAGACATGATGACTGTTAGGAAAAATGAAAAAATGTATTTGAAGATTTTTTTTTCTTGTGTGTGTGGGTTAGCTTCTTCCCAGGTATTTTTATGATCCAGCTGTCCTCTGAGAATTGCTTACAAAAAGACTAAATTTGTCCAGAATTATTGATTATGATTGAGCATTTGTGGAAATTTCATTGTACTGTCTAGCTAAGAAACTCACAAAGTACAGAAAAAATGTAATTCAAAATGAATTTAAGCTCATGAGAACAGAACAAAATATGTTTTAACACTTAGTGCATAATTTACCACAGCAAGGGGGTAGAGCCTAAGATCCCTGGCCAAGCAGCTAACCCAAGTGGAAAAAATCTGCCTCCGTTCTTCATATCTCAGTGCATGCACCTGTATGACCATAATAAAAATAACTAAATTCAAATTCTGTAACCAGCCAATAATTCTTACATTAGCCTGGTGGGAACTATGACTCTGAGGCCACAGCGAACCAGAAAGAAAAAGCCTTAGTGTTTTCTACCATTTCCTAACCCACTTATCTTCCAGCCCTCTGAGTGCTTCAAAGCCCTTGAGACAACACCAAGAACACCTCCTGCTTCAGAGAATCATATTCATCCAATCAAGGAAAGAAATTACATGACTGCAATTATGTGATTAATCGTGGCTGACCAGCAAGGATCACATGCAGATCCAGAGTGCTGAGCACTATGGTGATCAATAAGCAAGACACATTGGAAAGAACAAATATCACAGAAGCCCAAATAACAGATTAAAAGGACTCAAGAACTGCTCATGAATCGTTCATGAACCGAAGATGAAGCTAAGTTTGACAAATTATTACTAGAAATGGAAAAGTAATAAGCATTTTCATTTTACATTTCATGAGAATTTTATCCCTAAACCATAATAAGGTATTTCTGTATTAAGAAATTCTGGGGAATTGATTCACTCATGATGCATCAAGAAGGGAAAAAATTGCCTGCCTTTGCATTTGAAAAATCATTTCTGATTTCTTTTAGTAGATAATTTCTCAAAAATCATCTCCCCTTGTCTCTGTATCTCTGTGTGGAAATCAAATCTAATTGTTCCATTGTTGTAAATACAGTGCAGCGTTAGTGAGAAGAAACATCCCAGACTTTTGCACTTTTAAAATTTCCTTTCAAATGCACCTGATCTCAGGGTTGTCTCGCACAGGGCGGGGCTACGATCTCTCTCCCTTCCTACCTACTGACCCTTGTCAGATTACATACCGCTGTACTCTTTGACCTTAGCGGTTTACCAATATTTGAATTCCAGCAGGATTGATCTGAAAATGTTTCCTTAGAAATTGATAGCACGGTAATGTTGAGGCAGTCCTCGTATATAATTAGTTTTCAGAAATCCCTGTTTCCTGAGCCTAATGGGAGATAGAGTACTCCAGAACCGGTGAGCCATGGGGGGATTACACGGTTGTCCTGACGCCCAAAGCTCCACTGTAATTTTTTCTACTTTCCACAACTTCCCCTGATGCCCTAACCCGCAAAGGAGAAACCCTTTCCATGCGTCCTGGTTCCGTGGTGCTCTCCCCAAGCCAACGCCCTTTCTGGTGACTGCAGAAGAGCATGCCCAGTGAACTCACAGGCTGAAATGCAGCCAAGTCCGTGGCAGCAATCACTGCTCCTGCTGCAACACGCAACTTAATGCATACGTCAATGTTTTGTTGTGGAGGCAATCTTCCTTTCTTCCTTTTTTTTTTTTTTTTTCTCTCTCCTCCTGTCCTCTCAAAAACTGAAGGGAATATTGGCTCCACCTGGCTACCCCAAACTTGAAAGGAAAGTTCAATAAAACTGGTCTAAGAGGTGTGTGCTTCCAGCTATGGACTTCGTCAAGCTGCCACAGAAAAGATTACAGAGCAATGATTTGTGTAAAGAGAGAAATACCTTCCCCAGTGCTGCTTATGAGTGTCTTAAAACAAAAGCTATACACTTGAGGGCAATGAATAGTTGTTTTCATCTCAATTTTGTTTTATGCTGTTCTTTGATCTAACATGAAAATCATTACAGTTTATGAGATAAGGCAGCAGACAAGACCCTGGGGGGTTCTTCGTTATGTAACGCTACATTCAATTCATTATTTTGTGACTCTCTTCCTCAAATACCTTCCTGAAAGATCAAGTTAGTCAAAGCTACTGTGAGTTTTTAGCTTTGCTAAAATCTACTGTATTACATGCTCAGTGAATTTCCACAGCTTTTGTTCGAGTCACTGACAGCACCTGTCATTTGCCTTTTTATGTCTTGAAAGCTGCTGGTGGCAGCATAATCAAAGATGCTGAGTAAAAATATATCCCAGAGCAGTGGCCCGTAAAGGAAGGCTACTACTATTTTAGCACAGACTATATGTTGTAACCTGTTGTTTTGCGGGTGTTCTCCCATACATATCAACACTTTACTGCACAGTCGGGTATCTGGGTGAGTTAGTAAAAAAAAAAAAAAAAGTGCTTTTTAGGTAGAAAAATGGAACTAAAACTTTATCCTTTTGGGTTTTTTATAGAAAGGATTGTTGAAAAAAATTGCTTTGCAAGTTAAGTATTATGGCCAGTCAACCACCTCTTTTGAGATGTTAGCAAAAAGCTGATGTTCAAGGGCTCATTACTTAGGTCGAAGTTCTCCATAGTTAAAAAGTAGCAAGACTAAAGGCCAACTGTTTTCTCTACAGCAGAAAATCATAGATCCCACCTATTTGCATTTTAATTTAGGAAGAAAAAATTACCCCTCTTCTACACTCTACCCCATAAAGAAGTAGCAGCCTTATTTTTGGCTTTTCAAAGGAAAAAGCTTGATGTTTCTTTCCTAACCTTTTACTGTACAGCTTGTCACCGTGTAAACGGTCACAGAACAGCAACATCTTTAGGTGACAAGGAACTTCTATTTCTGCAGTCTCCCCTCAGCCCAGGTGAAGCCCGTGCCTGGGATGGGGCAGGCGGGGTCGTCCTCCCTTCTGCCCCCCACCTGCCCGCGCAGAACAGTGAAGCAGGGGCAACGTGTGCCCTGCAAACTTGCTTTCCTAAAAGGGGAAACAGCTCCTTCATCCAGAGAGCAGAGAATAATGCTATCCTGGAGACTTCCTAAAGACCTGTAGGTCTGAAAGTACCGTGGTTTGCTGTGGAGAATTGCAGCCGAGGGGGGTCTGCAGGCTGGTGTGGCGGGAGCCTTGCTGATGTCTATGGGCTCTGCGTTGCATGTCGGGGGGAAGCACTGGAGGGAGACTGGGAAATTCCAGTGAAGTATGGAGCTGGGTCTTGCCTGTTGGTTACTTTTTAAAAGAAATTTCAGACGGGAAAGTCGGTGAATCAATGGCAATGTTGAGGTTAATGACTCGTCACATTCTGAGTGGTCATGAGCAGGAAATGCTGTATTTGTTAGAGCCAAAAACCACGTTATTTTCTACAGTAACACTAAGTCACCTGTCATACATGGATTGTATCATGAATTACTTCAAGTTTGTTGTGGTTTAACCCCAGCTGGCAACTAAGTACCATGCAGGTACTCTCTCACCCCGCCCCCCCCCCCCCCCCAAGTCTGCTGTGGTGGGATGGGAAGGAGAACTGGGAAAAAGTAAAACCTGTGGGTTGAGATAAAAACAATTTAATAATAGAAATAAAATATAATGTTATAAAAGTAATGGAAAAAAAGGAAAATCCAAGACAGACAAATGATACACAATACAGTTGCTTACCACCTGCCCACTGATGCCCAGCCAGCCCCCAGCAGCGACTGGCCCCTCCCGGCCACCTCCCCCCGCTTATATACCGAGCGTGACGCCCTATGGTATGGAACAGCCCCTGGGCTAGCTGGGGTCAGCTGTCCTGGCTCTGCTCCCTCTTGGCGCTGGGGAAACTGGGAAGCCCTTGGCTTAGAGTGAGCCCGGCTCAGCCCCAGCTAACCCATCGGTGTGTCATCAACAGGATTCTCACCCTGCACCCAAACACTGGCTACTAGGAAGAAAATTAACTCTATCCCAGCTAAAACCAGGGCAGACTACTTCTAGCTGAAAGGGAGTAATACACTTTTAGAAATGAATGTTTGACAATAAATCTTTGTGTAATGCAGCCGAGACCACACACTTTTCTATAAATCTTCTATGGCGAGTAGTCTTTACTAATTAGTTAAATGTCATATACTCTGAGAATATGATTATTTTTTTTACTCAGTTGTCACTAGATCTTTGGAGAGGAATATTCTTCATATTTTCATAAGCAAAGTAAATTTTATGACCAGATTTTGCTAGCAGACTAATTCCTTCCACTCCAAGGATTATTTTTATTGTTAGGACTGGCCCGATGCAATTAGGAGATGTATATGCTAAACCTCTGCAGAATTCAGTGGGACTAGCTTCCTCTTCTGTAGCTTTCATAACTCACCAATCAAATTCTTTAATAGGGATATAATTTTGTTGTGTTCTCCTTCGAGTTTTGAAATGTAATATGGGATGTTTTAATTATATATTACAGCTTTTTTAAATTCAGCTGCGTTAGAAGGTGTGAATGGAGGACAGCCCTGATCCTTAGGACATTAAAAGAAGCTGTTACCTCCTGGTAACAGTAACATCATATGCTTTGAGTCAAACTACTATGTGTTTTTCAAAGCCAGTCTGGATTTCCACTCACTGAGGTACTGTAAATTTTATTTATGGGCTTATATGCTTGGTTGTTTCAGGGACAGGGGTGGGGGGGAAGAGAAAAAAGTAAGAGTAGTATCCAGAGAATTCCTACACTGCCATTTGGCAAACATAGGACTTCAGGGATGCAGAGCATGGTAATCTTAATGGTGTATAAAGCAGTATTTTCCAGTCTATTCCAATAAGTTTTGATCCATGGAAGAACAGGTAACTTTGCAAGAAATTCATAATTTGCATTATTTTTTTTCCTATGGTTTTTGAGAGGCTTAAAAATTCCTTTTAAAGCCTGTCCCATCAAAGTCTAGCCTACTGGGGTGGGAGGGGGAAATGTCTGCACATCTCAATGACATTCTCGGAGATGTTAATTTTTGCCACTTTATGCAGCAGTTAGAATTTGTGAATCTTTTGCAACATTCATAAGGGACCAGAGAATATTTCTAGGAAAAAAAAAAGAAGGAAAAGTAGGTTAGACTTGAAAGTTGTACAATATTCACAAAGGCTCTGAAAGATGCAAGCACCTGCATATTTCTAAACTGGCAGGAGATATAAGGCTTTGTCCTGTTTAACAGAATCAGTTGGAAAATAACTTAGGTTACACTGAATCTGAGTAAAAATATGGGTAAAAATAAAAACACTAAAAAAAATTAATCAGTGTCTCATTAAAAACAAATCCAACAATACCTTTTATTCGTAATCTCCTTAGACCTTTACTTTTTCTTAGTTAGAGTTAGTTTTTAATGATTATTTTTTCTGTAAAAAAGGTGTATGTAGAAGTCTCCTCAGCACGATAAGCTATGCTTGTAAGGACCATTTCCCGGTTTCTGTTTTGGGGTTTTTCTTCTTTTCTCTAGGATAGAGACAGAAGCAAAGAGAAAGAGGAAAAAACCTAATTTTTTAAAAATTAACAAAACCAGCTCTTCTCAAGTTTTACTTATCCTTACTGTTCTTATTTCATGGCAAATTCTTTAAAAGATAAACAGTGGGCTAGAAGCATTGGTTGGGATTATCAGCAAAGCTTAAAGTTAGCCTAATTCTTCTTTTGACATAGTGAAAGGTTTATCAGTAGTGATGGTAGGAAAAATTTTCGTAGGAGGGTTGAGAGATTTTGAAAAATTCAACTTGTGGCATGTTAATGAATACATTATTTTCTGTGCCAGATTCAAGTAATTTACCTCATCCTATATAGGAATATTTAATTTGAAAATGAAATCATATGACAACTTTTTTAATGTCACTGGTTTAGCAATTGCAATCAAGATGATGATGTGGGAGTGGGGCAGGGAGAATAAAAGAGAAAGAAATGTAAAGTATGCATTTTTAGAAGAATTTTGAGTTCATTGCTATCCTTATATTTCTGTTTTCTTAATTTTGGAGGCAAGAGTCTTCTATGGAAAAAGGTTAAATATAACTAAGAATAAAAAATGATGGTAAAGATAATATAAAAAAATTTTTGACTGTTCTACTTGAAAAATGTCAGTGTCTTTAAGCATCCCTATTTATAAGCCTGGAATACTGTTGAACTGGAGGTCGTCATTCAAATATGCAATGACAACATGCCAGAGGTGGTTTTTTCCTTCCCCTAAAAGTGAATGTGGCTCCCATATGCTCTCTGCTGAGGTGTACATGTTTGCCAATATCTACTTCTGAGGAGTGAGAAGAAACACAATTTTGCCCTGAGATAGTTCTTATGTCTTCAGAACAGTGAATAATTGATGAAAGACCTACTCTCAACTCACTATGGGAGTACAATTTTTTGAAGAGAAGAAATTCAGGTTTAAAACCCTGGTTGTATAAATGCAGAAATACAGAGAAATCAATTAACACAAGCTACACGACTGTCCCTGTAAAGGGCAGGGTAGCCTGCAGGACACGGGAGCTGCTGGCCCATGCTGGAGCAGTCCTGCCCTGCTGCAAGGCATGAGGTGGGTGAAGATCCAGATCAGGGACAGTAATGTGCTGCAAAGACAACTTTTGTATAAGGAGGAATTCTCTGATCATTCTTTGCAGCCCAGTTGCAAGTATTTCTTTGAATCACTAAGCACTCCCTTAGATTGCAGGCTCAATTACTTAATCAAGTAATGCCCAAGTCAAAATGAAGCTAGCATAGATCCTAGGACCCCATAATGGTCGTCTTGCTGCTGTTTTGCTTAGGAATACATGCTCTACTCCAGGTCAATTTTATTCTGTTACAGTGCTAAAGGTAAATGTGTCCTGCTGCAGCATGCGTGGTTTATATACAAGGGATTATAAACCAAGTCTATAGAGGGAGAAAGTAAGATTTCATCCCTACAACTGCCAATATGAGGACTGTGGCTCGAGGAAAAGGGTTCTCAGATGGCTGGGGGTGCCTGTGAGTCCATGGTGGCAGTTTCTTTTCAAGCAGAAAGAAAAGGGCAAATTGTATCCCCCTTCAGCGAGAGACTGCAGTTGTCCCCACTGCTTGGAATTCTATCTATTGATCAGTAATGCCAGGTGGCTACACCAAGTAGCAAGTACTCTTCTTGACAGAGTAATTTGTTCCTGAGTACCAGCCATCAGTAAAACAATTTTTAATGTGTCACCTTCCACCATACGCTCTCTTGGGGTGGGGGAAATATCTTTAAAACATAATGCTTAAACCCCCAAGATCTTCACTTCTTAATTTGGCAGTTTGCAAAACATGGCATTTGTGAGAATCTGGCACAATTGTCAGAGCATCTTGATCAATACAAGAATGGAAAACAAACTCCCTGGCAGCAGCATGCACAGCTGTGTGTGCCCACTCCCTCCCGCTTCTTCCTACCATGTAGTGCTTTTTTTAGTCTAAACTGTTTGTGTGATTAGAGAGGGGATGTGAGATTAGAAATGTCTTATAAAAAAAGAAAGGACCTTTTAATGCAGTTAATGCTTCTCCAAAATAATTCTTAGCAAACTTGGCAGTTGCTTTAAAAAAAAAAACAACCAAACACCACCAAAACAGCAACCTGCCATCTGGAAATAACATACAATAATGTGGTGCATAGGCATGGCCAGAATGGCTAATACCAGTTAAAGCATCTCTTCTGTGCTTCTTGTCAGCCTATCCTCGGCTGCAGTTGGGGTAGTATGGGGAATTTGCAGGTCATTTTTCTTGTGGGTAGCCTGCCATGAAACAGAACTTGTGTTCTAGGTAACGGGGAGACTGTCTGTTAGTCTAGAGACATATTTTTATTTATTTTTAAATAGCACTGTTTAGGAAGCTCGGACCCACCTGCTGGGAGCAGGGATAAATTCAGAAAAACATCAGTAGATGCAGAAGGTGAGTTGAAAGGGAGCTGAGGCCTCCCCGGGTGGCTGAGGCGAGGCAGCGTTCCCGGCAGCGCAGCACAGCCATCTCCTCCCCGTCCCGGGCAGCGGTGGCAGCGGCCTGGGCAGGCTGCCAGCTGGCGCCAGCTCACCGTGGTGCTGCAGGTGAAAGGCAAGGGAATGACATTTTTAAAAACAGTTGTTTCTGCATGATAGATTAAGCCTGGAACTTCTCTACCTAGTCGCCCCAAGGAGGCTGAAGGAGCGGCTGGGCAGGCGCGTCGGGCTCAGCCTGTGGGCCTGGCAGGGCCGGGGAGAGGCTCTTTGCCAGCAAAGCCTGAGACAAAGCGTGCACTGGCAGGAACCGGGAATACCTGTCTGCTAGACTGTAGTGTTTCCTTTCTTTTGTGCTCTAAAAATGATTCCTCTTCTTGCTCAACTGCCTTTTTCTCTGCCCTGCTTCATCTGAGGCTTCTGCCCATGTCTTTAATGATCTTACTTTTTAAAAGGTATCAGGAACCTGTGAAAAGTTCATCAGGACGTAAAGCTGCCTGGCTTTAGGCTTTGGCTGGGTTGATTCTTCTCCTGGTTTTGGTCCATGCTTTCTATCAGTCTTCTCCTATGCTGTCACCAACAAGCTTTCATATCCTGCCTTTGTTTTTAAAACCTGTGTGTAGAAGAGGTGAGCTGCAGGGGGTCCCCATGTCCTTGGTAGGCAGAAGAACCAAGGCCTTGGGCCGTTCGCCTGGATGGCCACCACATAACAGAGCAAGCGTTGGGTGCCTTGGTCTGCGTGGGAGCTGCAGGGCCTCAGGGAGGAGCAGCAGGCTGAGGAATCATATAGAAAATGCAGCAAATGCCCCCCAGAGGCCAAGCAGCAAGGGATGGGAGGGCAGCCAGGCCAAAGGGACCTGCAAATGGACCTCACACAGGGAGCACGGTGCTGCTCCGACCTGGGTTTGAGTTTTCTGGCTACGTTAAGGGAGTGTCTGGAGAAGAACAATAAATAGTTTGGGTGCACACCTTGCGTGTTAATCTTCTATCATTCTTGCAGATTGTGGTCAGTTTGTTTCAGGGGTTCCCAACAGCTGAATGCAAAGCTTTTGTTCAGCGTAACAATCTGCCCATTTACAGAGCTGGGTTCACCTGGGCTTCTAAGTATATCATTACTGCGTTGCAGGTCTTTTAAAGAGAGAATAAATTAAAAGAAACACAACCGAAATAAGATCAGGTTGCTTATGGCTGCACAAGCATTTTATAGACATTCCAATGCTAATTATGATGTTTCTTTTAATGTCATTTATTTGCATATCTTTCGGTGTATTATACAGCTTGCAAATTCTTAGCAGGCATTTGGAAACTATTATACATTATTACTTCCTTAAAATCATAACACTTAAATCGGGTCACCCAGCTGTTTAGCATCTGATAACAAGATTAGAGGGATTGATTGTACTCTCTGTAAGACTGCAAATACCTATTAATCTAGGAGACTTTGGAAGTTAATCAAAATGTTATTTTTCTTCTGAGAATGATATAAACAGTTGAAAATACATTCATAAATCGCAATGGGTGTTTTTAGGCTCTAAGGTACGTTATTCTTTTTGAATACTAATCTTTTTAGCTCTTACTGTAATTATTATAACTTTGCATAGTAGGTAGTTAATACTCCAGGTTTCTGCTATTTAGTATGTTGGAACTGTCCATGTTTTCATTAATTCCATCAATCAAACTTAACTCTCTTCTACCTCTAAGCAGTAATTATAATTATTTTTATGACCGTATATATGCTAATCATGACTTTTTTTTAGTCTCAAAATTCTTATGGAATCAACACTGACATTGTCTCCAACTGACTAGTGCAAATAAAAACATCAAATTGTAAAGTTATGGTCAATTGGAATAAAGCAGGGAATATTGGCAAGCACAATCAGAGCCATTTTATTTTGGCAATTCATTTAGTTTCAAATTCTCCTCCTTTGTTTAATTACAGACTTAAATGTTTTGCTTTCAAGGTAGCTTAAATCCATGGTTTTTTTGAAAGCTCTTTGACACACAGATACTTTAAAATCTCTACTTTCCTACATCTTTTATCTCCTTGTTCTTTTGTTTGTTAAATGTGTTGGTAGACTCTGGCTCCCACTCTCTGCCTTTGCTGTAGAGAAAACAAGTGAGTAAGCTCTGAAAACGGCAAAACGCTTTTATGTAAATAGAAACAATAGGTATTCAACATATTCAGATTATCAAGGTGTCTTAAGCCATTTCAATGGCCACAGCAGAAATTGCCAAAGTAATTTAGGAACATCTTGGAAGCCAATACAATGTGTGTTTAAAAATCAATTTGATATTTTGGAAAATAAAATGAGTGGAAGGAAGGCTTCCAAAATTTTGACTCGGCTTTAACATTCTCCTTTGTTTCATTTCTGAAATACCAGTCATAGGCATACATTTGAATAAATGTTGTTTGATAGTTTAGAATCATAACTGACCATCTGAGAACACGGGAACCGTTTATTATGGTATTGTATGAGGTGTTTTATTGAGGAACTGCGCTTTTGGAGAACTGCAGAGAGGTGTTAGAGGAAGACACACCGTGATACTTCCAGATCTGTGGCTGGGTAGAAATGCCTGAATAGAAACTAGTGAATCAGCTGCACCTTCTACCACTTTTTGATTGACCTCCCAAGTGGGCTGGCTCTGAACCCCCCTGGGAAGCATCTCAAAACCTCAGTGTCCCTCCCTTGATCACACCATGTGGTGGCAATGGACCTGGCGACTTCAGCCACTACTTTGGCTCAGGTTTGATTCAGACTATTCAGATCTCTTTCTTTCTCCACCTAGGCCTGACCTCCCGTTTTCTGCTCTGAATTTCTGCAGTCTCCCTCTGACACATCAGAGTCTAAGGCGGCAGAGAAATTTCCGCCGTAAGCCCAGCAAAACTTCAGAGAGTACAGGGATTTGACAAATATTTGCTTTATAATGGCAAGCAAGGTTGAACATTAAAGATATGAAATATGTGCCAGTATTGGCACAAGCAGTTTTAAAGCAAAGAATCTTACAGAACTAACAATGTCATTTCTTCTTCTACTCATCATTAGCAATTCCTTTGTCAGCATATGTTGTGTTCATTGGCCCTTGCCTGTCAAAAAGGCATTAAGGGCAAACGCATTGAGCTCAGCCA
Source organism: Falco rusticolus (assembly GCF_015220075.1). Lineage (NCBI taxonomy): Eukaryota > Metazoa > Chordata > Aves > Falconiformes > Falconidae > Falco > Falco rusticolus. Next base: position 26,255,116 of record NC_051199.1, read on the forward strand.
TTTCTGGAGGACTGCAATTCGTGGTGTTCTGCATGAAAAACATCTAAGAAAATGTTGATGGTGTGGAGGAGGCTAGGAGAAATTCATAAGCATATGCAGGGCTTTGCAGATGCTCTTTCCCCCAGGGCAGTCAGCAAGGGCTGGATTGTAGCCTCGCAGTGTGGCACGTGTGGGGACGTGGGCATGGACTGTGCCGGGGCTGGGTCCCAAATGTGTGAGTCTCGTTCTTTCCTGCCCGAGTGCCAGCATATTCAAGCAGCTTTGTCTCACCAGCCCTTTCAGCACTGACGACCCCTTTTGCCATTGCTTCGACAGAAATAAAGTCTTGTTCCAACTCTCAGAGCCGGTGACTGCCAGGCCGAAGGAGATACAGTAGCTGCTTTATGGGATGAAACATCTCTGTATCTCTAGGAGTCTCAGCTTTGATGTGATTGTTTGCTTTGCTCATGTGTGTGATATAAGGTTTACATGAGCTATTTCTGGTGTTGCCTCAATACAAAAAATATCAAGAGCTTTGCTTGATTTCCTGAGGATGACAAGCAGAAAGTGCTACAGCTTGGAGCACACCTTGCTTGCTCATATCTTCTCTTCTGCTTAAATTCATTTCTAATTTTCCCGTTCTACACACAATATTTAACTGAAAGTAGCCATTGAGCTTTTTCTATGTGCAGCTTCTTGGGCCAAGGAAAGGATACAAGCATCTCTTTGGAAATGCTGCCCGCTTGCCTGAAGAGTGAAATGAGTTTGGCAGTACTGGATGTTGATCTGGGTTCTCTGTCAGTAGTGGTTTCTAACCTGATGGTATTCTTATAGGGGTGGTTATTTTAGAAGACCTAGAGTCTCTGCCCAGATACTTACCATGTCCTAGGTCTTTGAGGTATTCAGTATATGTTGCTTCAGCCAAATTCTGAAGAAGAAAAAAAAAAAAAAAAAAAAAAAAAGATCAGGAATTGTTGGTTATAGATTATAGATTCCATGCACCAGAACTTAATTTAACCACATTCATTATTGCCTCAATACTTTAGTTGTACGTAAATAACCACAAAAATTAAATATGTTTTCTCAAATTCTCTCTGAAAGTGCTTGAGAAACCCAGTTAGAAAGCTATTGGTTTTGAAGCACATGTTAAAGAAGAAGTAGCAGATAGGATTTTTTTTAATTATGTTTTTTAGGTACATGCCTTTGGGAATCACTGCGGAGTGTCACATTAGGCTGTACAACAGTGTCCAGGGCAGTTGTATGTCAACTTCACCACAGGACCTGCATGACAATCCCTTGCACAAATGCTTTGACTCTCCTTTCCTGCCAAGGTTGCAAATGCAAAACAAATTTCCTTTGATCCTGATGGCTGAAAGCCATCCAGAACACCAGGTGAGGGTGGCTGGAAGTCTTTCATAATGTATGGATGGTCCAGGAATTTGTGTTGGTGGCACCACAAAGAGAAGCAGTGTCAGCAGGATAGTTTAGACATGCTGCCCCTAATTGAACTATCTTAAATAGTAATATCAATAATAAATTCATCTTGGTTTTTACAGTGGCTGTTTTCTTATTTTATAGTACTAAAACTTCTCCCCCCCCCCAAGGACAATTAATGTTGTGAAGTTGGATGTTTTTCTTTTTGAATCACAGTGGGTATAAACACTGCTTTTGCTCTAGTTCTCAGTAGCTGCTGCTTTTATTAAGAAGAACCAGGAGGGGGAAAAAATCTTGCTTTTTTTATTGGCTGATATTTGAGGTTTTATGATAGCAGTAGAGAAAGAAAAAAAAAATCAACACCAGTTTTTCAGGTGAACATTTTGCGTGGGGCTACCCTTCATCACATGCTTCGTGTTTAAGCAGAAGACAAATTTCAGGTGCTTTGATGCAGAGCTGTGTCAAAACTGCTCAGCACTGCGAGTCCCTGCATCAGGCACCCAGCTCAGACAAGTACCGACAGGTTCGGGAAGGGGAGGTTGGTGGATGGGTCCTGTGGGGTAGGTTGTGCTGTATCTTGGCCGTGGAGATGATGGATCAATGGCTGTTGCATCTCTTCTTAAAATGTGTGTCTTGTCCACCTTCATGTCCTGCCTTGCACTCTGGGGCAGTGGCACTGGGATTCTGGCAATGCCGACCAGACATCAGGCCCCTGGGTATTTTGAGATTAGTTAAGAAATGACTGGTCGTATGCAACAGTTGTGTATAAATAGCCCCACAAACAATCGGTGTTCCTTTTTGAATAATACTGGTCTAAAATATATTTTAAATGCCTTCATTTTGGGAAGATTTGTGGTATTAAAAATGGAAATGAATGTTTTAATGGAAGGAAACAAATAACTTCTAATGTGCTACATGAACTTCTGCTTCCTGAAAACTGAATTGCATATAGATGCGGCTGAGAATTTGAAAAAAGATGGTGATATACAGATAAATGATATTTAATGAAAGACAAGTGTACACCTCAGAGAATGATGTAAATTTCTGTCTAAATTTCATACTGCTGTGTAGTACACAAAGCCATGTATGTAAAACCACTTTGAAAACTTATTAGAAAATACAAAGGTTAAGCAGGCACAATAAATAATATTAATGTGATAGCAGAGCAACTGATGCTCAAACTGCAGGGATATGTGCACGGTATTATAATTAAATTTCTGAGAATTGCAATGCAGGTGGCAAATGCTGTCATTGGACTCAGCGTGCTACAGAAAGCTACTGAGATTCGTAAACACCAACAACTGTTTATAATTAGAAAAATCTACCCACCTAAAACTAATTGTGTGTTCAAAACTTTGGGCAGTAAGTGTGTAAGTAAATTGGTATTTTCCTGTCATATTTTGATTCCTCGGGCTGTTAAATGGTAAAACTGAAGTGTTGCTCTAGAGGTGTCTCAGAGCTTAATTTCCTTTGAACCAGTCTCACTGTACTGTGACATATTGGAGACGGGGGGTTAAACTTGAGTTCAGAGTTCCATGCTCTAATGGAAGCACTCATAGATAGGTACATGCATCTATACATCCCTTCACCCTTCTCCACCCACCCCATCTCATGGTTTTTCTAAGCAATCCCATGCAAGAATTTAAGTCAAATTAATAATTGTTTCCAGAGCTGAAGTCTGGGTGGAATGAAGTTACTCTTGATTTCATTCCTGTGACCGGATCCTGCAGTCCCAATGCATGAAGCAACATTTATATTTGAACTTGCGCCAGACCTCATTACTAAAATGCTTTTCTTTCTGCTTGCCTCCACCTTTTGACTGTAACATTACGTGGGGAAAAAAATTAACTTTTTTTGTTACATTTTCTAGACGGCTTGTTCTGTGGTGTTTTCCCCTTTTTAATACAGGAAAAAACTGTCTCTGAAATTATTTCAAGAGGGAGGGACTGTTTATATTCAGAAAGCAAACATTTAAAGATAGCTTTTCTTGGCTGCTTCTAAATCTTTATCATCACTAAACTCCAGCAATCAAATAAGAACAGCTAAAACAGTTCAAGAAAAAAAAAAATTGGCTCTCCAGCAACCTCAGTAGCTTTAACGATCTGGTAAAAGACCAAACAAATAGACGTAATTATCATAAAAAAGCTATTACATAGCTCATCCCATCTGAATCGTTTATGGGATAAAAATTAAAGTACTTAAAATCATCAGAGGTTTCCTTTGCTTTCAGATACTCTCCTTTCCCACTGAGCTCACTGCAGCCATTAAGACTCTTACCCTGAGACGGCCTGGGATAATGAAACCCATACTTCTCTCTTACCAGAGCAAAGTGCCTCAGTTCACTGATTTACTGTCTCTGCTTCAGCACATGATGACACCAATACTTGAGTGCACATGTCTGAGGTGTAGGTGTACATCTGTCTGGCTCTAGCTATTCCTCATCATCATGCCTGAGTCTCTTAAAGTCGGTGGTAATAAAGTAGTTTGGACTTTATATGGGAATAATGTAGTCTCCAGCACTTCACTGCTTTCAATGTAAAAAATAGTCCTTAGTGAAAAAAACAAAACAAAACAACAACCAACAAACCCAGTGTATGAGTTCTTAGAATTTGATCTATTTCAGAGGACCAAATTAGATCTGGGTTTTTCAGTTGGGCATGGCAATCTGGGTTGAAGGAAGCATCACAGTTGTGAGGGTCACTTATGCTGGAAGACCTCTTCCAACAAGAACAAAGTCATTGGGCTGTAGGTTGGTGCTGGCCCCGTGGCTAGTGGGGCAAGCAACCACGTACACACCCACTGCAAAGGGCTCAGCTTGTCCCCTAGCAAGTGTTACTGGGAGACATTTCTTTCAATTCAGTGGTCTACTTCTGGAAGTAAGGTTTGCTGTTGTAACCTTTGCTGCAATGTGGAGCGTAGTTAAGGTTTTTCCCCTAGTGGTGTCTGTCAGTATTTCTGTACTACTGATAAGGAGCAAAATACCTCTTAAAATTTCTAATTGTACACTAATATGTGCTTCCATCCAGTCTTCCTTTCCTGAGTACTCATGTGTTAAGTGTGTAGCAACATTTTCTTAATGGTTTTGGCAAATGCTTTAAGGTTTGTTTCTTTCTGTTTCTGTTTTGAGTTTGGTTTTTATATATATATATATAAACCCTTGGCAAGCCTCTAAAGCAAAGAACTCTGTGCTTGATCTTTATTCATGCTGCATGTATGCTGTCACAGACAGATGCTTTCACACAGTTTTAAGGACAGGTTTCTTTCTGCTACAGTGATTGATTTGCCCTATAAATCAGTTCCCACATAAAATTCACAAGGAACAAGTGATAGGTCATGAAGCAATGAACTGATGTTGTGAATTTGCATCCTTGCTTGTATTTCTCCCACTGATACCAGTTTTAACCATTCTCATACCCTCCCCTAAGGACTGAAATTCATTTAATCTCTAAATGCACTTGGTTTGGGGGGGAACGATCCTAATAAAGCAAAGAGGGAATAAAGGCCAGGCAATCCTTGTATGCTTGAAGGGCCTGATGCTTTTTGCTGCCCCTGGGTGGAACCCTAGCATAAATAAAAATACTATACTATGTATAGTAGTATACTGCTGCCTGCAGCTTTTATGCAGGATTTATTGTGAAGCAAACCCTAGGCAGATACGCTAATGAAGTCACATTTGCTGTTACTAAATTTAGGAAAAAAATCAACAATTGCTGTATTGCATCAGTGAATTAAAGACAGAGTACTCAAGAAAATTGTGAACTGCTTCTATAAGAAAGAATATATGGCATGAATATTAGCTTAAAGTATATAAACCAATATAAGTAAATCTAATACACAGTTGTCTGATCTTTAACATAAATAGAGGGACTGTTACCTGGTAGTATAAGCACCTAATCAAGGACACTGACCCCTCCTTGTTCAGAGGCATGGTAGATGATTACAGCTGTGAGGAAGCTGTAACTTCCACTGTGCAGTTTTGTAGGGAGCAGAATCCTGGAGCTGATGGCTAGAAACCTCAGCTCGTGGTTGTAAAACGCTAATTATCGTTTCATATAAGAAAATGGAAACTGCTTTTGATATTCTGGTAAAAAACACATTGTGACCTTTGCAGGGTTAAATGTTCCTTTTTCTTAATGATATATTTGTTGTAAATGAGTTTGAAATTTGCCATAAACAACTGTAATTTGCTAGTCTGAGCCGTGAACACCTAACATGCTGTAAAGCTGAGGACTGGGCTTGTGGCATCACGCAGGTGAGGTGCATTGCCAGGTTTCCACCTGTCAGCACCCAGCTATCTGCTGCTTTTGCCGCTGCTGCTGATGGTGCAGGGTTGTTGGGCTTTGAGGGTCTGTGTTCTCCTCTGCCTGTTCCTTTGTACGTCTCCTGTTCTGATCTGAGCAGCACTGCATCCTTTTCTCCTATTTGTGTCCAAGAAGTGCTGCAGAATGAGGAAAGGGTGTCTGGGGAGGAGACAGCTCTGCGGAGGAGTGGGGGTGCTGGATTACTGTTAGTAAGAGACCTGCTGAGGGTGAAGAGTGAGGTTATGTACAGGCGTTGCCTGACAAATCGGTTGAATACTGAGAGCAGGGAATCAAAAGAGCTTTTCTGTCTGACAAGGATGTCACCAAGTCTCAGGCATACACTAATGGATTTTCCTTTTGTCAGTCTTGCCAAATGGCCAGTTGGGAACTGGCTTCCATTTGCACCAGGCGCCGTACAAATGGATAATCTGTCAGCTGAAGAATTTGCAGTATAAATATCTAAGATTAAATCTGATGGTTTCCAGATCACAAGTGGCAGAAGATATTGCTGCCATGGTTTGAGGGGCTGCAGTTTGTCAGATTCTTTGGGTGAAGCGAGCAGGGTCCTAGCTAGACAGGCAAAAAGGTAAGAAAGGGCACAAACACTGTGATAGAGGGATAGGAGAGGGAGAAAAGGTGTTAGATAAGGTGTGGATGTGCTTTCTTGCTTCTGGTAGATGGTTTTTAGGGTGAGTATGAGCAGAAATGGGGGACTAAGAGAGATATCCATGTAATCTGTTACCATCACAGCAATGTGAAACTGGGTTGGCAGCAGTAGCCATAGCTGCCTGGGAGAAGAGGAGATAGATTTCACTGAAACTTAGAGATTACAGAAGAAAACCAAACAGTAACATTGGGAAACTAACATGTTACTTTCTTTGATCTTGGTGAGTTTACCCACATCAACACATTTCACCACTACACCCTTCCCTCACGAGTCCGTTTCACTGCCTTGACAAGCGCAGTTTAAGGTTTTTCCTTGTTTATTTGTTTTAAAGAGTTTCAGCTGTGAGATCAAATGCTACCTTGAGTTAAAACTTTAGGCGATTGTTATTGTTTTGGCTCTCACAGTGGGGAGCTGAAAACAACTGAAAGTGCTGCAGATTCAGATGGGAAGCGCCTACCACCAGCCTGACTTGATTGCAAAGGGTACGGTTATGTTGTTGAAGTTTGGGAAAGAGATATTAACTTTCATTTTTCTTCTGTGATTCACTGTAATTATACAGCAACACATGGTATTATTCTGCAGGATACACTCATACACAGCTCCTGTAAATAAATGGAAAGACACTATTGAACAGGTAGAACAATGGAAAAGGTTAAATGAAGAAACAGGCAACAGAAAGTTACGAATTACATTGGGCTGCTTACATCAGGTTTGTTTCTAGGAGGAGTTGTGTGGCATAGCCGTGAAATATGAGATCACAGATGAGTTCTTTTAAATGCAGGCATACTAAACAAACCTAAAACTATTCTTTTTTTTCTTCTTCTTCTTTTGTTCCTCTTTAAAAGAAGAAACCAGAAAATCTCATTTTGGTAAAAATTCTTCATCTTGTGGTCAGAAATTGTTTGCTCTGTTAGTCTTCAAGGTTGCTCACAATGCAGAATAATTTCTTTGAGCCCGTGTTGGAATTTAGTGGTGCACTTAGTCTACATGAGATGAGAATTCTGTGTTAGATGAGATTTATGTGCATTTGTATTTATCATTCATATACTCATCATTATTATAGGGTTCATTTCTAACTTGTCAGATATACCTAAAGTGCCAGGTCAGTGAAGTCCTCACAGAACCAAAGTATTAGGTTATAATAATCATCATCCTTTGGAGATCAGTGAAGGAATAGGAAAAGAGAAAGAATGGACTTGCAAGGTTTGAACTGGTCTATGTATCAAATCCAAATACCATCAAGTTGTTCCCTAAAACATGAACCGTATTTTTGGATTTTGGGCAAATGTCCTAGAAGCTAAGAGCAACATAACTCTTAGGTGAGCTATGCTCATGTGCTTAGCTGAGCACCTGGCCAGTAACACTTCTTATCAGCAAAGCCATGACTTTCTTGAAGTTAAGGGAGTTCTGAAGGTGTTTTCAATGGGGTTGGTATTCCATCTTTTCACCTCAGATATTTGTAGTTTGCATAACGTCTGACAGCAACCTTCAGATGTGGAGAAAAAAGGGTTAGTGATTATGGAAGGTAAATATAGGTGGTAACGATTAGTGAAAATGATTGATAAATGAGGTGGGAAATGGGAACAAATTTGAGACACAAAAAGGCAGAAATAAATGTTTAAATTTAGAGTTCTGTCCTCAAAAAGTCCCTGCCTGTCAAATATGTGGAAATAAATTATGAAAATCTTGGCATTTGATATTTCACAACGACAGCTATGACATTCATGAGATGTATGCTTCTAAGTCATCGCCTGTAGCACGTTTATAGAGCGTGTACAGCTTCTCCGGGAAACGGCCAGCACACTTGTGTGTGTGTGTTTTAGAGACTGCAGAACACAACAGCGGTCCTCTCTGTGTTCTAGGGCAGTCTGAAACCTTGGCTGGGCACACCACGTAGCACAGAGGTACCCTGCTCGTAATGTGTATGCTCTGAGTGCCAGCCGTGTCACTGGGGTTCATCCGGGCAAAATGGTTTTAGGCAGCTGCATGTTTGTCTCAGAAGGTTAACAAAGTCAACCGTTTCTGTAGGGTGTTCTCAAAAATTGGATCTGCCTTTCCTTGACATCAGTGACTGAAGTTCTGTTGATTTCCATGCATTTCATCTGCACGCTCCTGGTACCTTATCATTTCCTCCTATGCTTCAGCCAAAATTTCAGAAAATGCATAAAATATTGCATTTTTCTCCATAAAGCTTTCCTTTTCATAATTACTATGACAACAACATGAAGACAAGTTGGCCTCTGATGGACTCACACCCCAGCTCATCATGCTAATCATTTTCATTCCTTATTTCCTGCATTTCTCTCTCTGCCTACACCTGCCTGTTATTTTTTGTGTTTATTCAGTTTGTACAGCACCTGGCACGATGGATTCTTTTCCTGAGAGAAGAGCTTCGAGGTGCTGTGATTAGTTAAAATAGAAAAAGCTTAGTCACCTTTTATAGACAGAAATAGGGAGCATTATAAAAAAAAAAATCCATTAACAAGATTAACACTTATATAAATGTGTATGATTTTTTCATTAAGATGTTTCAATATGGAAATAGCTAATGAGCTAAAATAGTATAATCCTTTATAATAGGGATTCTTTTTCTCTCCTTATTTTATAGAAGAAAATAACTAAAAGGTCAGAAAAATTTCAAATGTCCGAAGATGATATTAGATGGATCCTGTATTTATTTTTCGAGTTACAATATTTAAATGTCAAGCATCCCTGTAAGAAATAAATTATTCATTATAATTAGCAAATGTAATTTTTTTTAAAAATCATTTATTGGTGACTAGGCAGCACATTCAGTGAGAATGTTTCTTCTTTTGTACAATAGCTGTGTACTTTGAGATAATGTTCTAATTAACCTAATTGCAGCTACTGTATTGAACTGGAGGTTGAGATCCAAAGTGTCATGGCAACTAGCAGAAAAGCTCTGCAAGCCTCTGCTTTCTCAGTATAGTCTCAAAAATAGCCCTTTATTATAGGAAATAAGGAGGTAAATCTTCTTAACAAGATAAAGCTTGAACCAAGAAAGAATTTTCCCCTTTGCACTTGATGGTAAAGCATAAATTAATCATTTCTGCTTCAATTTAATTAGCATAAGCCATCATAATAATGTACCCCATAAGTGTTTGCTTTTCCTGTCTAGAGCAAACCCTCTGTGCTCAGGAGATTTACTGTAAATCATTGAATATTAATTTCTTGGGGTTTATTGAAGAACATTTTACATAGTCAGCTTAGGAGAGAGAACAATCATTTTCTTTCCCTTGCAGGAAAGATCTTATTTAATACTGTGATATTAACTAAAAGGAACTCCATGAAATGCTGCTCCAGTTTTATGATCTTGCTAAACTCTGGAGACTGCTAAAAGTGGGAATTTCAGAAAATAGGAAGTGTATATTTTAAATATGTCTGACTCGAATGCCTGATAGTATTACATCTCACATCTCTCTGTTCACTGCAACTCATGTAATCTTTCATTAAATTAACAGTTGTAATGCTAATTAGAAAATTGCCTCTTGGTTTAATTCGTAGAAATATATGATTCCATACAGGCTGAGTAATGATTGCAAAACTGCCATAAATTGAGAAGAGAGCTTTGCATTAATAAAGATCACAGTTAAAAGTCTAATAAATTATGTAAGTGTAAAACAGAATGGATTGGAGTCTACTTACACGCTGGTGCTCTGGTAATACCATCAAACAAAGCAAAGATTTTACTGTGAGTACTATTTCCCATAAATTAGCAATTTTGTCTAATGTATTACAGCTTTTCCTCCACATCTGTGTGTTTCCTTTTTTTTCTGACAAGTGAAGTTCATGTATATTGGACTTCATTTCAGCTGACTACTTATGTCTGTGCTTACTTGAGGATCTCAAAATAATGTTCCATCAAGTTACAATTTCATGAGCTTTATATACTCTCTGGCATTTACCAGTTGATTCTGGAAACAAACATTTACAAGTTCCATTTGGTTTCTTTATGCCTGCCTGGGAAATAGCAGCAGGCTCCCCCCAGCTGCCCTAGGACCACTTGTGCTGTCCAGGTTCCCTTCTGCTCCTCACCATGGCCCTGATGGGGCATGGGACTTTACCTTAACTGATTACTGGAATTTTCTGCTTCCAGACATTGTTTTCCCATGTATCCTGCTTCCTAATGTATCTAATATTCTTCCTTTCACAGAGAAAAACCCTTCAATAAAAATATGCCCTTAACCCATGAGTTTGTATTGAGTAGCTGGAAAGCACAGACCTGGGGAAAAAAAAAAAAAAGTGCCAAAATCTAGAATCTTTACCCTTCCCTAAAATCCAGCTCAAACAGTAATTTGAGAAAAGGAAACCCATGCTCTCTAGTTAACGCTGATAGTGGCTTCCTAGGAAACCCAAGATGGCATAAACCATAAGTGACTGTCCCTTGAATTCCAGAAATATCAATAGGCTCATAACCAGGAGGAGGTAATACCTGTTAGCATGGTAGATTTTGGCAAAGTAAGGGCCAAATATTTATCTTGATGTTCCAATAGTTATTCACAATGTAAATGTTTGCAAGGCTTTTAGTAATGGCATTTCCTGTCCTACCATCTGATATGCAGAAACAAGTACTTGCATAAACGAATTGGAAACTTGAATTTCCCATTCCACCACTGGTACACACAAATGTAACTTTTCCGCAGAATTCTGTAGCCAAAAACATTTATATTTGTAAATTAAAGCTGGTCAGGAGTTAAATCCAGCTAAAATACAAATGCAGAAGTGGTGACCAATGCAACATGCTATCTGGTTGACTGCACTTAATTTCCTTTGTGAGACTTTAGGCAGTTAAAGCAAATCCCAAACTGAAAAGTCACTCCTGCTCTCGGGCTGTCGGAAGGCTGGAACGCTACTTCCAGCTTTTATGAGGTCTGATATAAATCTCAATGAACCCTCCATGAAAGAAATGAAGTTCAGTCTCCAAAGTTCTCTCATTTTCCTTTAAATTAAGCCAGTACACATTTCTAACCTTTTTTCTTTGATACCTGAGCATAAATGTTTTCTCTAAACAGTTTTAAGTACAGAATATGTAATATTATACTTCCTAAACCCCTTTCTGTAAGGAAAAGAGCATAAGAGGTCTACAGAGATTAAGGACTCAATTTAAAAGTTATCAAATACTTGGTTTTTTCCATGAATATTTAGACAGTGACTTGTCAGAAGTTGCACCTGAATCTAATAAATTCTGGGCTTATTTGCTTCAGCCAAGGACCACCGTCCTCTCCTGTTCGTGGTCCTGCGCAGAATTTTTTCCATGCTCTGGCTGCCCGCTAGAACCTAGAAACGTTCTGCTCGCGCTCGGAGCAGCTGATGCAGCCAGCAAAAGTCACAGATTCAAGAGGAACAGGATAACTGATCACACCCCTGAGCTGCTTATTCTTCACGTCTGTAGCCCCCAAAAGCAAACACGAATTCAGGGAGTGGGATTCAAGGAACAATTTTGCACCTAGCAAAAGGCTGTGGAATTTTTAAACTAAGTCTCATAGTAAAGCTGATTTTGCAACTTGTCAGATAAGAGTATCCTTACGCTACGTTCAGCTTGTCCTGGTTTACAACTTGAGGCTTTCCTTCTCTTTATCCTAAGGCACAGTTCTAAGGAACAAGAAGTCACACAATGTAGCTGAAATTTGAAATTTATGTGTTCATTTTTAATGCAAGGAAAACTTTCTTTAAATCCCCCACCTTCTTTGCCAACGGAGGTTATTAGATCTTCAGCTGCTGTGGTGTTCCACCACGCGCTGGAGTACTGCATTGTCTCCAGCTGCTGGCAACTATATTCTTCCTAACAAATGTCAAGAGCTGAGATGCTAATTCTTCTCCTGCATGTCATCCTGCCTCCTTTATTCTCCCAATGACAATGACATCTTTTCCAGAGATAATTCCCTCTAAGCTATCACCTTATTTATTTCTTCCTCTGTCTTGCCTTGAGGAACGTGATAAGCATGAGGACGGTGCGGAAGGTTTCTCACATTTGTTTAGTTTAAACAAATCTGCTTGGTAGGATTGTGTAGCTCTGGCCAAAGCAGGTTTGTTGTTGTTTTGGTTTTTTTTTTCTTTTAAAGCAAACTAATTTTCTTAATGTATACATAACACTATAAAGATTAAATTAAATTTTCTTTTGACTGTAGCGTCCCTTATGACTTTCCAGTCTGACGTGTAAATAGCACAGCCCAGAGCTTTCCCCCATTCCACCACCCTGTCCATCACGCCATTGAGATACACATGATCTTTCATGAAAGGGACTGACATTAACTTAGAGATTTCAAGTAATTAAAAACTTTTCACATCCCTAGACAAACTAACAACTAATAAATGCTGCAGTTGAGACTGTATACCTTTACATACCTTTACATTCCCCTCCCTCAAAACGTTTTCAGCTTCTTGCAAAGTTTAGTAGAAATATTGGCTTTTACTAGAGATTGTTTTTTCCCCACAAAGTTTGTGTCAAGGTGAACATTTATTCTCTTTCTAGATTTCTTCCTGTAATAAATCCTACTGTTATGAGAGTTTCTGCTGCTGATGTTTTTAATCTCTATTGCTATGCGCTCTCTCAGGAGGAAGCATGCTTGTTCTCTGGCCTGTTGCTCCCTTGCTCGCTCACCTTTCTTTAAATAAATATTTGCTTATCACTTCTACTTTCATTGGTGTCCAAGATGGCTGTTGTAAGAATAATACATACTCTAAATGCAAGAAAATAAAAATTAATGCATGCTCAATTTTCTTCAAAGGTCACAAAGGATCCAATGAAGGTTGATGGGAGCTGGGTGTGTAATTTACCTATCTTGAAAATCCTGGCCACAGGCAATATTATTATCTATTAAGAAGCAGTAGCATGAGTCAGAGTCTTCCTACCACACGAAAAGATTTCTTTTCCTAATCCAAAGACCACAGTAAAAAAAAAAAAAAAAAAAGGCAACCAGTTAAAACAAAAACAAAAACAAAAACCAACAACAAAACCAGCAGAAAGGATCTCAAATCTTATCTTGGTGTATATGAGCTCAGAGACAACAAAAGCTCTGAAGATATAATGATTTATACTAGATGAGAAATAACTCAGGTTAACGAAACATCAAAAAAAGGAAGGAGATATGGCCTTCACAGTATTCAGATAGATGATACTTTTAAAAGAAATAAATTTTATCTAGCACAGGGAAAGGATATGAATACAGTTAGGAGAAGATGGCTGTTGGAAGACCAGAAAGGGAATGGCAAAAGGAAAATATGAGAAGGTATGAGGATAAATATCTAGAAGATGTATTCTACACTGATGTGCACAGATTTATTGTATGTTCTTATCTCCTTCATTAGTACTAGAAACATTTATAAATCTCCAGAAATGTAATTAAGTAATTCTTTGCTCAAAATGTCACCTTCTAAAAAGATGGTTTTTAGCACGCCCATTTAAATCTGTTTGCAGTATTGCTGGAAGCAGAGTTTTGCTGTTACGGTTTTTAATATTTAACATTATTTAAGAGATGTTTGCCACTGTGTCATGCAATCAAAGATCGTATTGGGTAACAAATATTTTGTTAAATCCTTGGTGTGTGTTTTGTATGCTAAGCGTCGACTCAGTCTGCCTGTGCTGGTGAGGGCTACATTGCCACCGTGCCATGACCTGTCTCACGGCCTCTGAAGTTTTTGTTTGGCCTCATCAGGTATATGAGAGGGCTGATCTGTTTGTTAGCAGCTTCACTGCACCTCTTCATTTATGTTGCTGCCTCAAGAAGTCTCATGACTGTAGAGTGCCTTGAAGTTGTACATTATCTAAACTAGTTCCTCTGAATCATTAATTCACATTTCGCACAGAGGTGCTGAACAGGTGGGGTTTTTTTTCTCCCTGTGAAATAGTGTGTCATGAAAATGTATTTTCACACTGCATGGAAAAATAGCCTAATGTTGTAAAGTGCTACTGCAAGGGGTGAGTAGACACTACAGTCTATTTCCCTTATGAAAGTGTAAGAAAAATCAAACTCCTGAGTATTACAGGCAAACTTTCAAAAGAGAATTCATTATACTTCTGCTTACAGACCAAGTTATCCTAAACAGAGATCCAAGTTTCAAAACTTATTCCCCAGTGTGGCATCCTACCTACACATGCTGTCTTAAGTATTAAATGGAGTTCTGGCTTATGGAAAAAAGAAATCTAGATGCGTTCAGTTTGTGTGAAAAACATATTCAATGGTGGCTGTGAAAAATGTATGCTGCTGATTATAATGGGTTCGCATTTCTTATATGCAGCTAGTTTTATTTCTCTTATCCAAGGAAGTGTAATCTGTTTCAGTTCTAAGGAGGAGTGTGCTTGCATTCATCTAGGAAAACTTAAAAGAGAAGGTCAGCATTTTCATCACTCTCCCCAAAACAGTACCTGTGTCCTGTCTAACCAGTCTAGAAAATAGGTTTCAAAGTCAAGGACCCTTCAAGGACATCTAGAAATGAATTTCAAGTCATTAAAAGGGTTTACTTAGTTTCCTAGCTGGTTCACAAGTACTGTAAATCAAAGACATTCATCCCATAAAGGTTCAGCAATAAAAGATTTCCTTCTCTAGGGCTCCAAAATGTTTCGTTCTAGCATACTCTAAAAAAGATTCTGGGGAAACCTGAGCTTTTTCTCAAAGAAAAAAGAAAAAATCCAACTGAAAACCCATACATACACACAAAAAACTGAACCAGGGTTTTTTCTTTTTTTCAGTAAAAAAATAATAGTCCATTTTTCTTTTATAGTTATGTTGAAAACAGCCAGCTACCTCTATTCAGCAAGATAATTCAATCGGATTTTTTTTTTTGATTCTTCAACTACTTTACTTATATATCCATTTACCAATGTTTTAACAATTGGCATCTATTCGGAGGAGGGGGGAAGCAAAAAAGCACCCGCCTTGAAATGGGGATGGTGTATAAGTACTCCAGCAGCATGGCCAATGGCATTGTTATCACAATGTTTGAAATGTGCCCTTATCCAGGTAGGGATTCCCCCAAAGCAACATTTTGAGGGGAAATTTGAGGAACCTTTGGCGATCTTCCAGGGATGTGTGAGTTGCTCAGTCCCTCGGGCTCATGAGGAAGGTTTGCCTTGTGCAGGCTGGGCAACCTGCAGATTTTGTGAGTGCAATTCTAGTGTCACATTTGCAAAATAAAGCCAAAGCAATCTTCATACTTGTAAGCAAGGAGAGAGATTTTTACTGCCTTCTAAACAACGGGGGAAGGTGAGAAACAGCAGCAATCATAGGAATATGAAGTGCTGAAATATACAATTAGAAGAGGTGTCTAAAAACTTAATTGAACAATGACAGGCTGTCACCAGCAGCTTAAATGCAATCCCATAATGACATTTGCTATAAACCATGTCAAAATGAAAAATAGGTGTAAGCTGACATGTGGAGTATCTGAGATTTTTGTGCTGCTGATGGATATTCCTGTAGAAGCAAAACAACTGACAGGAACATAAACTTTAGTGGTGATTACCCTGTAATTAAATGGAAGCAATAAAGGATCAAGGTAACAAAATGTGGAACAGAACCTATGAAATATGAACAAGTGTTGACTCTCATTCTGTTGAAGGAGTCCAAGATTTATGCATAACAATAATAGTCTGCTGTTGTCTCTGGTGCCAGATTTGTGTGCCTCCTGTAAAACAAAGCAGTCAGTTGTTATTTCCCCCACATTTTTCCCCTCGCTGTGTCACATCACATACAGGTTTATAGCTCCCTGGTAATTGTGAAGGACCTTGGTAGTGCTTTTCCTAACACAACACAATGAGTTTCAATCCCCATGGCAAGTTCACCTCCAGGAGTATTTTCCTGGACTTTCTCTGATTGTCACTATGTACTTCTCCCCTGGCTGTCAGGCTCCAGCCTAATTTTCAGTTTAATAGACAGCATATTATTTTAGGACATCTCTCTGTGGTTTATTTTAGTGCAGTCAACACAGTCATCCAGGTGCTGAGTTCTCAGCTCAGGAGCCCAGGCCAAAACCTACTGTTTGTCTCCCACACCCTTTGTCTTGAATGAAGTTTATTTCAAAAAAATCTGAATACATGTATAATAAAAATGAATGATGAAACCCAAAATACGATCCATCTGCTTCAAATGCTTCAAAGTTTGAACATGAGCTATTGAATGTGTCCTACTATTTATTAATAGAGAATAGTGAATGGAATTTGCTAAATA
Source organism: Falco rusticolus (assembly GCF_015220075.1). Classification (NCBI taxonomy): domain Eukaryota; kingdom Metazoa; phylum Chordata; class Aves; order Falconiformes; family Falconidae; genus Falco; species Falco rusticolus. The sequence goes on from NC_051199.1 coordinate 26,271,684, forward strand.
ACTTCAAATAACAGTCTTAGAAAAAAAATTAGCATTTCTTTCATCAAATGTATTTTCTATTATTTACCAACTCATAGAGGTAATTTTAATAAGCTGAAAGCAAGTAATACTAACAGTAAATAATTCACCCTAAATTCTGTATTGAATGCAGCAGACCCTTACTAATCCACATTTTGCTAATCCTTGCACTTTATTACTCACACAAAAAAGTCTCTCCCCTCACCTTCAATCTCTTTGCAAAGATTTAATATCATAATATTTCAGTGACTTCTCAGACTGGTGGAATCTCATTATTTAAACAGCATAAATGATTAAACTAGACCCTCTTTTTAAAATTAAATGAGCCGTGCATTTCTCAACTAGTTACCTTAGTTATAAATTGTGCCCAAAGCTGATCATCTCTTACATGCAATTACAGTGTTCACTGACCTCTTGCACCGAGGCTTCAAGATTAGGAAAGTGACCCAGGCAATGACAGACCGTATGGAATGCAGTATGGACAGCTCAACTGTCAGAAGTATGGTGCTTACATTACACATACACATGTTTTCTTGGCAGCCAGAAGTCACTGGTTCTGGTGAGTGTGTGTCCGGGTGGTTGCAGTGCCTACTCAGTCATTCACCACCAGACCCCCTGGGACTGCTGTCACGTGCCTGCACCTGCTGGTGCTTGTGGAAACCTTGGATTTATCAGCGAGCAGATACTTTTCCCCTCGCTCTTATTTCCCAGTTGCTAGTCCATCACTGAACAGAGAGTATGGCCAAAGCTGATGTGAAGATTAGGTCCAGGTCCTGTACGGTGTCTGCATGGCTCAGGAGACACAAAATCCTTTGCCAGGGCTGACTGCTACGAAGGCATCTCAGAAAGAGGAGTCTCCCGGTGATTAGCATTTTAGGTAATTTGCTAAAATGATATTTTTAATTTATCAGTAACACCATTTCCATGCACATTTTTAAAAGATTGAAAAAAATGAGGCTACAACAAAACAAAGCACTTTGGCCAAAAGGGCAGGATGCAGGGCAGTATACGGGCAGGGTGTTTTGTTATGCAGGGGAAAGTTTGGTAATTGAGATGCATGGCTTGTTTTAAACCTCATAGAGTAATATTTGTTCTGAGTTACCTGAATAAATCTCTGTTTAATCCCTTCGTGATGACAGTCAGAATTTCTCAACTCTAAGCTTTATGTGTTAACACTTAGCATTTGGAAATCCTGATTAGCAGCACAGACAGTTGGAGGGGCAGAACCAAACAATAGACAAGGCTTCTGGAAAGCTGTTTGTAGCAAAGACAGCTAAATAAATAAAAGATGCTTCCTTCATCACTTTTTACAGCCACTTGAGCTGGGTATTTGGTACCAAAAAATATTTATAAAATAAAAATATCTGTCCTAAAATTGTTTAACATCTCACAGCCAACACTCATCAGTATACACGACTGGGCATTAGCTGTGAATATTGAAGGTATGAATATGTTTTGCTTGTGCAGACAAAAATCCAAATGAATTCAGTTTGTGTTACATGCATGTAATTACAGTGGCTTGGTCTCTTTATGTATGTGTTAGCTGAAAACAAATGAGATTTGTTTGATGTTTTGCATTGCACCATGGATAAAAGCTCTGTAGCAAATAGCAAACCCACTGCTTTGATCCTGTGTTGAAACACAGGAATGTAGACTAAGGTCTCAATCCAATTCTCAGACACAGGAAAATGTTTCTGATCATAGCACTGGCTGAAGGAAGGGTATATGTCTTGGGTTTTTAATTAAAGAAAAAAAAAGACCGAGAAGAATCAATTTTTTCTCATCTTAATTACTTTCTTGCATCATGATCAGCAGTGCACATTCTGCTGTCAAGAAAGCAACTATAAAAACCACCACACAAAACTCAAACTCAAAATAACATAACACAGTGGCTGCTGCATGCAGAGGCATGCAGAGTCTCCTGTCCTCTGTTGTGGATGGTATGTTGGAATGAATCAGATAAACACTGATACATTTAAAATTCAACAGAACAAAAATACAGATTGAGGTTTTATTAACCATCTGGATGGAATTCTTGGTCTTTACAGTAATGGCTGGACGCTTTAGGAAGCAGAGGCTGTAACAGAAATCAATTTAGAAAATGTGAAGAAACTTTAGCAAATTGAAAGAGCACAGACAGAAAAAAACCTCTCCAGACAGTGAAACCCAAAAACCCTGTTACTTTTTTTTCCCCCAATGAAAAATGAAAAGGATTAAGTTTGAGAGTGCTTAAATTGTCACTTAGTGAGAAGTGGAAAAATGTATGCTAAAGAGCAAAAAGGGTGTCAGAAAAAGATTGCCATACTACGCTATAGTTTTAGAAAGAATATCTACCTGAAACGTATAAAGCAATTAGAGAATGAATGTTTTTGTGACCTTCAATTTATTTCAGTACTCTTGTAAGATATCAAAATACATCCCTAATAGAATAACGTAAGTATTCTGGGAGTTCAATGGAAACTTTCCCCACCAGGGATTTGTTTTAGCCACCTTTGCCTTCTGGATAGCTAAGTTAAACCCAAGAAATATGTTAGCAAAATAGATATTTTTTTTTAATTTAAAGATTCCTAGTAAAAGGGAGACATTTTTAAAGACGTTAACAACAGACTCTCTATCAATCCTTAAGTTCAAAGGAGACTGTTAGTTATAAGGGATGGAAACCTGACTCCTGTAGAGGTGTCATGAATGTCTTGTACAGAGATTTCAATTTCTCCTATTTTAGCTTCTCTTTTTATTTCTCTTCTTCACATTACCTGAAGAAACAGAAAGTATCAATATAGTGAAACCATAATATTTTTTTCTTGGCTGGACTATTTATGCATGTAAAAACATGACATGTTAACTATTAGAACAATTATCTGATTTGGGAGAATAACATACAATTTAAGATTAGAGTTATTCAAAATTTTGTTTCAATACTAATGACAGAAGAAAATGTACAGGAGCATCACATCATGCTGAACCAAGTTTTCTTTAGGTACGTCTTGGACTGTGGTTGTAAATTCTTGCTAAAGTGAGTAAAACCTTCAGATGGGACGTGGGGAAGCTCTTCAAATTCCCTTCTCCTTTTGTACGCCTGTGGGGACCTTCTGTTTTCTGAAAGGTGCTTTGCTCTGTTACTATCTACCTCGACATAAGGCCAATGAATAGGAAACAAAAAGACTGTGGATGATAGGCTCTGATTGTCTTTCTAAAATGAGCATCTTTATTTTTACATCAATGTTGCCTTCAGCGTCTCATATCCAGCTGTCCCATAAGACTAAGAAATAAATTCACATGAGCAAATACTTCCTGAGCGATCATGAATGAGAGTTATAGAGTACAGAATTATGGAGAACAATATAAACAATACAGACAAGAAAATATATAAGCACTTACATGAGCGCATTGCAGCACTTTAGGATCTCCAACACACCACATTTTGCCTTTCCTGGATAACTCTCAGTGCAGTGTTTCAACAGGTCCATTCCCCAAAGGAATGGGCGAAGCCAACAGGCAGTGTGAATCAGTATGAATGCCAGTTTTCCTGAAATTAAAATGCAACATATGACATATGCAAAGACTACTTTAGGGTTGAGAGTGTAAAGAGCAGGAACGTGTTCAGGCTGCTCCAGGAACACTTTATAACAGCAAAGAACAACTTATTCTTCATGACAGAAGTTACTGAGCTGTTCCACTGGTCACTTATAACCACATTTTTTCAATTATTTTCTCATTGAAAACAGAAATATTTTCTCTTGCATTGCCATGCCAGTTCCTGTTTATTCTTTCTGACATTTTATTTTCAAAAATCCCCTGCAAATCTCTAATTAAAAAAGTAAAAACGCATGATTAATTACAAATCAAGATTATTTTGAAAGCAAGAAAGAAAATAAACAGCTCTTGTAAAGTTAACAGATGCGATTACAAAGTGAATTGCCATCATTAGCATTATGAGTCCTATAATTAGTTATTAGAATAACAATACTTATCTAACATTAATATGAGATAACACAAGTGTTATTATAGGGATAGAAGAAGAAAAGAAGCTTGGAAAAGGTACAGGTAAGGATAACTGAAGTCTGATTTCCTGCTAATGTCTATATTTGACTTGCAAGACTTGTGTAAATAAGTTCTGATTTTGTGGACTTAATCCTGATTTACTAGGTTTTAAAGCAGAAAGTGACCTCAGTGATGTCTCCCTATTACAGCGCTCTGTATTATGAATAGCTTCCTTCCATAGTTACCTTTCCTACAGACTTAAGAGCATTGCTAATAGTATTTTCTGCTTGATCTAACTTCCATTAAAACCAATAGAAGGTTTATGAGGCTTATTTGTTTATTTTACTTTAATTACCTGACATTAATGCAGATGAATCATCTCTATCTTGTTACCTATGACAACTGATAGCTTCTGCATGCCATTTTCCACACCCCTGTACTGGCAGTGCTGTGGAGATCCACTAATGTCACACCTCTGAACAGGATCCTGCCACGAAAAAACAGTCTTAACCCATCAGCGCACCTAGTGCCACCAGAAAACAGGTGTACTGCAGTCCCCAAGCAAAACGGTGGATGGACTGAAACCTTCTAATGTAGGTGATGCTGTACAATTTCGGATACCTTGTGTTTTCTGCCTAGCGACACAAGATTTTCTCATTTATTTGATGAGTCTAAACCTGGTTTTATGGTGGGATTTGGGCTTTAAAAACTTACTGCATATATAGAGAAGATTTTTAGAATTATTTGTATATTGAAGACTGGCACAACTGGCTCTGAATAAGACTATGAGCAAGTGGAATGCTCTTTTATTATTGAAAAGGCCATTGGTCTCCTTAATTCCCTATAAGTACTTTGCAGGTGAGGGTGTTCAATTGATAAATAAAACCGGTGGCAAAACAGTGCTTTTCCACTAATAGGTTGCGGTTTACATGGGTGTAAGATCTGGTGTGCCATGCATGCTACATAGGACTTAGCAAGTGTAAGTCAAATCAGGAGATTATGATGACTTGTCAGGTTACACGAAGCAAAAACTAAGCTTGAACAATATACATTGATATAATTGATAGAAAACTATAGTCAGTAATAAGATGTGTTATTTTTTTCCTCTTAACTTGGAGTGGTTTTGCTTGGATTACAGAACTAGAAAATCTAATTGAAACAATTGTATGGTTAGTTCCACGTGACAGCTTTTATACAGTCAGATATACATTAAGAAGAAAAATGTTAATTGCTGATGTGCTGAATATACTGTATTAGTAACATTTAATTGCAGAAAGTTATAATTTTGAATAAGTGCTATATTCCCATCTTCCTAAAATGAATCTACCAACAAAATAACACACGATGTAAGCAAAATCGAAGTTCAAAGATCTAATTTCTAAATCAGGGAGGCAGTAAGCATATGCTTAACTTTGACCAAATGTGTAAAGTTATTAACTTCTAGGACCATAAAGAAGTGCTTAAAGTTAAATGGGTGCTTAGGTTATTATTCACACAGGGTTGCCTTCTTGAATCTTACTCCCCTACCAGTATTAGCACTCTCTTTAGCAGTCAGTCCCATTGAGATCAGTGGTAGTGACTGAAAAAACACCAAAACACCAAAACACAAACAAAATCCAACCAAACAAAAAAACCAACAAATAAACCAAGCAGCAAAAACCCTGTTACTGACCACGAAAAGGAGGCAGAACCTGATTCTGATCTGTACATATGGGTTTATTATTCCAGTGAACTGGGGTTTTTTTGACCACTATTAAACGTGAGCAGAGAAACACAGGGGTTAGCGATCACTTTACTGTGCCTGATAGTTAAAGGCAGGCAGGTAGCTAACTGAATATTTCTAGGCAGACAGGTAGCTAGCTGAATATTTGTGCCTATAAGTTAATTGTGAATGCAAATGGAAGCTGCCTTTAAAAATCAGGACTCGTGTTTGGGGACTCCAAGAAAGTAGTAAGCCTGGGCAGGAAGCTGATGTAACATAGTCCAAAGTAAAATTGCTTTATTTTTTCCCCCAAGAGTAAACATAAGGGAAATGCAGACTTAAAAGAATATTTTTCAGCCCTAAAACCTTCTCTGCCAACATGGATCAGGGAGAATACTAGGAAATCAAAATGTTATACAGAACAGACATAGCACAACTATCGCCGTGGTTAATAAATGGGGTAGTAGTCTAAACTAGACTTGGAAGAATACAGCAGAATAAATGCTTGCTATTTTCACTTCTTTACTGATTGAAGGAGACTGTTTGTTTGTGTTAATTATGTACTCTTTAAATGTCTCAAAATCAGACCTTGAATTTTGTGTGATGCATGTAATACTTTGATTTCTCCTACACCACGGACGATGTCTTCCCCTTGACTTTCATGTGTTTTATACAAGCCCTGAATCAGTTCCAGCTTATCAGTATCAGACAAACCATGTCTTGTCAGGGGAACTGAAAAAATGGCATTAAATTATTCTTTAGCACTTAGGAATTTTAGTTTGAAATTCCCAGTGGAGATACTAGTTATGTAGGGTTGCCCTTCTTTATTTTCAAACCCAAACCATACTACAGCCATATGACTTTCTAACACCAAAGCCTCCTCTGCAAAAATATGTGCCCTCCCTCCCCCACAAAATAAGGATATTGCCTGGATTTCATGGATTTTATGTTCTCTGTAATTGTTTCAGTGATTGCCTCAGTCTGTACTCGGAGAATAGGTAAACAGTTCAAAAGATGAAAAGGGTTATAAATGTAAAATGCTATGTTAAATTTTGCGTTACATACATCACCCCACTCAGATTTATTGCTAACTACTTAAGTACATAACCACAAAATCTCCAACCCCATATTAAAAGTCAGTAGAGATGTGATTGCTCTGATTCTTTCCCCTCTCTCTCTCAAGCTCAGCCTTATTTGCCAGCTGGCCAGCCTTCCCTTCCTCCTTGTTTTTCCAATGAACAAAGTGTTTAAAAATCCCAAACCAAACAAACCAAAGAGGCATTGACATAAAAATGACAAACACTCAGGATCATAGCAAGAGTGATGCGAAGCAACAGCTGTCCTGCTCAGCCTGCCTCTCCCACATCCATCTGCAACCTCAGCCATCTGCAAAGGGGAAAGCAACTGCAAAAAACAAAATGCAGAAATAAGAGCTGTGCTGCTGTGTTTACAAAGGAAAACACCCTGACTTCCTAGCACAAACAACAGGTTTGGGATGTCATCACGCACAGAGAGGAGGAGGATTTCCCTCTCAGACCACTTTGTGCCATTGGCTATTTGCTATATACCGCAGGGTGAGCAAACTTCCAGCAAGGATGGAATCACCTCATCCCAGGCCACACACTATGTGCTAATTTAACCTGAGGATTATCAAAATAAATTAGAAGATTCTACAGGGTGAAAACCTTTTAAAGCATGTTCCCTGGAAGAGGAAAGTAACTCTCCACCTGAAACCTTCAGCAAATGGGACAAGTTCTGAAGCTGAACTGTTAGGCGACGGCATGCAAACAATGTTCCCCCGTCCTTTTCATTTCCAGACTCCTATGAAATCTGTAGCCAAAGCTGAAACTTGATACAATATACAACTTTTTTGCAAGAGTAAATATTTGCTCGGAGTCCAGGAAAATCTGCATAATTGAGCTCAGGATAATTTGCTTGGATGCCTGGCAAACCAGCCTGAATTCATGTCTCTTACCCATTTTGGAAAGGGCTTCTGGAAAGATTGGAAAAAATACATTTTGCCTCAGACAACTCTTAGTATGGATTGTCTAGTTACCTGGAAATATACCTAGCACTTGAACCATCCGGAGAAGTATTTGGTACCATTCATTTTCACTGAAGTCTTTATTATCGCAGACACTCAAGGTTTTAACAGAATTGACTTTAACTGGAATTTATTGGCCATTCTTCTCCTACACAAACACTTTTTAATTTAAAAGAACATGTTTCTTACAGTTAGGTTTCAGCCCAGCTGTTTTTACTTAGTGAAAACCCCTTGAAATGCAATTGTACTACTCACTTAAGGAGAAGTTATTCATGTGAGTAATGGCAGTAGGTCTAAGTCCGTAATCCCAAATAAAAGGTTAACTCTTGCAACAAATTACAGAGCGGCAGTTTGGCTAGCTTTTCTTTTCTAAAGTAATTTCCAGAGACATATTTACTTTGAATATGCGTTACTCCTCAAGACTAACTTTTCTTTTTTTGGAAGTTTTACTTAAATAAGAGTGAGGCATGAATAGTTGAAAGAAGACACATGTTTCTAAGACATTTCTTTTGCAGGTTGTAGATGATTCACAGGAAAGAATTTTTTTAATGTCTTGCCAGCAAACAAAATGCTAGGTCCTTACATGGTGCAAAATGAAAGGAGCTCCATTTTCCTCCGTACACATTTATAGCAGCGGTCTGGTTTATATTTGCTCTTGTAGATGTCTTTCACCCAAGTGTCTTCATTTTGAACAGTCTTTGCTCACAGAATAAAAATAGCAGCTGTAATACCTGACATTGGGCAGAGAAAACTTTGGAATTACAGAAATGTGGGTAGAAAAAAAGTCTGATGTTTGAGCTAAGCGCATCAGCGAGGTCTTTATATAAATGGACCATGATATGAATGCTTTAGGGATGCCTTAGGTCTGCAACTGTTTTTCATAAACTGTTCTACTTCACTGAAGTTTACTTTTCAACACCGTTTTTCAGAGATAAACTATTTTGCTGGCTTGCATTTTAACACTTTTGTAACACACTTTTTATGTGATCCAGGTGCTACAATTGTGATTTACATATCATGAGATTTATTATTAAAATACACTGTCTTTTGCTACCTGACAAAGTAATGCTAACTCAAGAGTAAAGTCTCATGGCAAGCTATAGAAACAAGATACCAGCAAAATAATAACTAATTCCTATGTGATAAGAACTTAGTAAGTAGTATTAAATAGTAACGTGCTATGAAGCATATATTTTATTCCTTACAGACAACAATAAATGTTTATTTCTCAGCTAAAACATAAGGCAAATAAGTATTCCAATTACAGATACAAGGGAAGGCATACATCCCTTCCAATCTCTACAGCAACAGGTTTGCCAAGGCCTATAATAAACAAACAGGTTTAATCTCAAGGAAGTGAAGATTAAATCTGATATGTAACTGTGAAATAAATAACACAAGCATTTTATGACTGCTTACAGAATAAGGTCTTAACTGTTGTCTGGATAGGATTAATAGCAAGGAGTTATTTAGACTATCAGTGGATAAGAAAAGATTATATATTCAAACCTTAAAACTGTAATTTAGCATTATATTTTTGTCACAGAACTTCAGCAAGTACAATGGAATTTATCTGTATTTTCACTTTAATCTTAAAGGAAGATATGTTTAAATGTATCTCTAGTACATATGTATCTTCCACATATCTTTTTAATGCATTCTCTTCGATGGTAAGAAATAGATGGAGTATTCAGTCTTAACAGCATGTATTCCTTCCAGAAATGATTCTGTTGAGATTGGGTTCCTCCATCTCCATGTTAATCTATATATATTCCTACTGAGCTTTTTTCCCCCCTTTGTGACTTTTTACCTAAAAGTAATTGCTGAATTTTCCCAATAGAAATGTGTATGCCCCTCTACAAGGAAACAAGTGCCTTTCTACAGCACACCAGCACCATTGCCAGTCTCGTCTGTAACTTGAAATGGTTTGGTCTACTTCTTTGTCACTGGATATCATATTTTACAGCCTGAATTTTTCTTTTAAAATAAATTCTCAGATGCAGAAGGACGACAAGGTCCTTCTGTTGTAGATGACAACAAATGACTTAAGATTTTTCCATCATGAGAACAAATAATCAAATTAGCATTTTCCTAAGGTATTAATTCAATCTAGGAAGCATGACATATTCATCCCACTGAGGAAAAAAAGCCATATTTATTTATGGTAGTTTGTTAGATATGGATTCAGAGTTGCAGGTTAACATTCCAAGAATAGAACAATGCCTATTTCTACTGCTTTGATTTTTAAAATTAGACTAGCGCTGCGAGTGATGCGTGATGAAAACTCAATTGTCAGGAGCGCACAAGAGGATAACTTCCAGTCATTCTCAGTTATTTTTATACCTCTTTATTGCTTTAAATAAAGTATAAAAAATTGGCATTTCATGCATTCATGTTTCTATATTTAGTGCTGGAAAGGGTAAAAGAGAAGAAAGATCACGAGAGTGAGCAGTGGGCTGTTCCACTCACAGCTAAATGGCCATTTTCATAGAAAGATTAATTTAGGAGATATTTCAAATTTCTGCCAAGAGTGCTATTGGCACTGGCTTGTCTGCGGCCAGCAACTCACCTTCCAGGTTCTTCAGAAAGATGCACAGAACCAGTACCATTTGCTAGTTTAAACCAATACCAAAACAAAAGCCAAAACCCAATGCAAGCCTCCTTGCATCTTCTGAGCTGTTTCCTGCCTATATCCTAATACCAGAACTAGCAGTATCATAGGCTATTTATGCTTATAGGCATATAAGCTTAGATAATATGTACCTGGAGATAAATTTGGCTGTGTATTGCATAATGCTGTAAGAGCGGCAATATGGAGGCTGAGGAATAATTGAAGACAAAATCCTCAGTGGTGAAATACCTTTTGATTTTGCAGGTGCAGAGAGTATAATAGTATGGTCTGGAGGTGAATTTACAGTACGGGAAATTAGATGCCACCCGAATTTTGACTGCATACCTGTGCGCAGTAAATAATTGTGAACGTGGAAATATTGGGTATGCTTTATGAATGTGTAAATATGCATTAGCATTTGGTATGCAGGAAGGGTATGTGTCAATTGAAGAAGGCTTACTCAGAGACGGGCTATGAATATGCAGCAGCTGAACTTTACTCCTTTACTGGTTTGTGGTTCAGCATTTTTATTTTTATTTTTACATTATCTGTTGTGAAAAAGCAGCTGGCTACAGTATCAGCAGTTACCTCCAAAGCCTCTTGCCCTAGATTTCATAGCAGGGCACAGATGAGGCTGGATCTTTTCCCTACTTAACAGACCAGGGCTGAGATTTCAGTGTATCACAGTGCTGCATGTGTGACATGCTGTGCACCATGATCCTTTATTCGTGGCCTGCAGCTTTTCTCTATGCCAGAATCTACTGTACGAGATGCATTTTACAGTCCTTCCTTTTGCCACCCCTGATGGCCCAGGCGCCTGTGCTCCTCTACCCTCCACCATGCAGCAAAGGAGGGACCTGAAAGAATTGGTGGGTTGAACGTTGCCACTAGAGACAGTTGGACAAGTCACTTCATCTAAAACTTTTCAACATAAGTGTGTGAAACTTTGTTTAGTCACATAAGTTGAATATTCTCATTTCCCAACTTGTTTCAAGGGAAATTAAGCATCCAACATTTCTAACAATTTTGTCAATCTGGAGACAGATACGGATTACCTAATATCTTTACTTTGTATTAGCTTTTGAAAACAGCCTTTCGTTTGGATATAAACTTAGCTTAAATTTCATTCTGGACAGTAATTAAATCATAAGTTTTTTTAAAAAAAATCATAAGGTATTATATTCAATAAATGCCACCTGCTGTAGAAATAAGGTATAAAGTAAGTAATTCTATGCTTTACACTTGTTTAATTAATGTAAAATTGTGGCTTAAACTTATCTAAAATAATCAGGATTTACAAAACACTAATATTAGTTTGATTTAGATTATGTATTTGCTTCTTTTTTAGCAATATTTCCCAAAATTGTAACAAGTGCCTCAACACAGAAAAAAAGTCTGTTAGTCATCAAACAAAGAAAATCCTAGGGACCCTGATCTCCTGGAATAAATTGTGGTTGTGTGTGACATTTTGATACTTTTATTATTGAAATTACTTCCAAAAATACCTATTGCAGATACCAACAATAAGTGATAATGATTATGTGGTTTGAATCTCGGCATTTCTTTCACTCTCTTTTTGGTTTTGATTTTTTTTCCTCAGGGAATACTCATTACCCAGACGAGCAGCCACTTTCTGTTGCTGGGATTTTCTATGTAAGGGATTACAGGTCATGGCTCGGTATTGCCTGTTAGAATTAATTCTGTTAGCAATATATTTGTTGGTTTGTTCTAAAATAGTAATTTATCACATCTGAGTATAATATATTGATAATTCTCCAAGGATTTACAAAACAGTTTTCTGAGAGATATTTACGGGTGTTCGAACAGACCAGTTTCTGTTTCCTGCACATTCTGGGGTTCAGAGAAATATGCTGTGGCTTATGTCGGAAGGCAGACGTCTGAAAAAGCTTGCTGTATAATTAAGTGATAATAGTACTATCACACTGTTTTATGAGGCAGTAATGCCATCCCCAAGTGAATACACTACGAAGCTGAAGGCTGTGCAGTTTATTCCAGTGAGAGAACTGGATCATTGCCAAGAGCATTGCTACAACAGCACCTTTAAATTAGTGTGCTAAAAATGTTTAATTAAATTAAATTCGGCGTGGATTCTTGCACATGGTATGGAAAATAATGTCGTAGTATCTTCAGAATTAAGAGAAAGTGTCAATCAGGACATTTCGGGGGTCACTGCTTTTGAGGTGTGCCCTGTGATGCTGGCAGGTGAAATGGTCTATCCAACACAGCAGCCTGTGAAATCTGAGGGGATATTGCAGGTGCAAAAGGTACTGAAATGAGAAACACCATATATACACTATATATACTATGTATGTGTATATATACATATATATATATATGTAGTGGAATACTGACACTATCCTCAGTGTTATCTATGTATATATACATGTAGTGGGATACTGATGTTATCCTCAGTGCTACTATCTTTTCTGAATTTTAGAGCTAGGGGATTAAGGCACAAAGAAGCTAAATAAATTGTAAAGCAAGAAACTGATGCTTTGGTCCCTGGTCCAGCATCATGGCTGCGGCCACTATCATACTTTTCTCTTTACAGATGGAAAGATTTTTGGAAGAGGTGTGGCCCACATCTTAGCAACACATGGAAAGGTAGCTGGAGGGCCAGCAAGACCCGGGTGAGCACGCAGGGCACTGGTGTGGTTCCTGAGACAAATCTCCGTGGCATTCAATCCTGACAGCTCTGCTGAGATTCCCAGGTAAAGGTACTAATTTAATCTAAATATTTGCATGCAGATGCCTACTTGCAGCACCAAATCAGTTTGTATAAACGACCAAACAGCTGTCAAACTGTCATGGTTTTGGTCAAAAGCCAGCTTTTGAACAACGATCTAGAGACGAAAGTCCGTGGGTGTGTGGTTATTGATCCCCTTAGAGCTCTTGCCGTACCTCACCATCGTTGAAAGGTACTCAGGGAATAAGGGTGGCAGAATGGCAGCGAACAGCATCTCCTTTGGCAGATAAAAAAAGAGTAATAAAAATGCTAGTCCTGCCAAAGAAACCAGTTCACACTTTTATTTCCAACGCAAGTGCCAACAAATAATTGCAAGCTAGATGCAGCAAATGTCTTGCATCACATCAGCCAGAAATGCTGCAGAAGTGAAAGATCAGGGTATCAAACAAAATCAATAACATGCAATAAAACAGTGTGGAAAATAAAGTGTAAATAAATCTAGAAGCAAAGATGCTTGAGAATGAAACAAGAATAGACTTTCACTTCTGTGTTCCTGTAATTATGTGTTTCAGAAGACCGGGCTACGTGTTGTGCTTTGAAGGTCCAAGGCTGTGAAACATTCGCAAGGGGAACACAAAATTAGCCGTCAACACACTGATTAAGCTGATCAGTTGGAATGTTTTGGTATAAAACCCAGCATTTTTTAACTACAAAGTTAATGTGAGGCTACTGTTTTGAGATGTTAATTGAAAACAGAACAAAGTATTTTCTAGCTAGATGTATTAAAAACTTTTCTCATTGGAATCTAGTAAACTTGATAAAGAAATGAATGCCCTTAATTTAAATTTATAGGTGCGGTAGCTGCTTTTCAGTAAAGTTGGCCTAAGTTTGATACTCAGGAAGGTCTAATCCATAAAAATATAAGATTAAGATCAAGATCTGGTCAAAGCTTACCATAAATTTGAAAATAATTATAGGTTTTTCTGTAAAGAATGCTTTGTTCAATGGGTGAACAGTGCCAGAAAGGAGCTAGATATTGTTCTTATGATGCTATATACATCTGCTCCTAACTCTCAGTTTTATCCCTGGATTTTATTCTTTGCACACACAGTGACACAACACACCGTGGCTGAACGTTAATTTATATTCCCAAAATGTCAATAAGGAAAAAAAAAAAAAAAAAAAAAGAGACTATGAATAGACAACACAGTAAAAACCAGGTGCAGGGAGGGTTCAGCAATTGCAACAACAGTCATCTTCTAGTTCCTTCCACCTATTTTCAAGCAGCATATTTGCAGTAAATCCAATTTCCATAGTAGATAACAGGAATGTATTATTAATCACAGCTGGATAAGGATTAATTTGAAATATTGCTAATTCCCAACAAAATGTGGGGGTTTTAGTGTGCTATAGGTAGATTGATTGGCAGATCCAACTAGACGTTCCCTCATTTTTATTTCTTTCTTCCTTCAAAAGAACTGTTGAGGCTAATGAAGTGCTGAGACCACATCCTGAGCCACATCATCTCTTCCTGGAGGCCTGATGCCATGTTCCGTTGGGCAGTAACTACACCCATGAAGTGAAGAGCAAACAGAAAAGACTTCCAATACTCAAACGGACTAGGCTGTTCTAAGATGACAGAATATCTTGGGTGGCTGTTGCCACATTGTTTCAGCAACCTACTGAAAAGAATTTTTAATACAGACCAATTTCCTAATTTACACTGCATTTCAGCTTGTGGTTCCATCTATCATCTCTTGGCACAGTGAATCAGCTGATATAATGAAGGGATAAAAGAACAGTTGCTCCATTTTATAAAATGATTATATAGATTCTCAATAGAGAAAATGAGATCAAAGGCCAAGGGTGTCGTGGGTTTTTTTGTTTTGTTTGTTTGTTTTGGGTTTTTTTCCCCTATAAAGAAACTAAATAATTGACAAGTAAACTAGAACTCCTTGCTGGTAATCTTTCCTAGACATCACAGTCAAAACATTTTAAGCTAAGATAGAACAGTGAAAACCAAAAATAAATTTAACCAGTTCTTATTTCATTCCATAGTTCTTGTTAGTTCCAAATATAGGTTCAGCTTTCTGTTCTGCCCTTATGTAGCTGAGCCTTTTCATCCTGGCCTTTTTAGTTGAGCTAATCAGTATTTTAATCAATGTTTTTTTGTCTAATTCTCTGCATTTTCTCTTTTTCTTAACTGAAACCAAAATAGTTTGGATTGCTGAACTGAATGGAGTAATTTTTGTCAATTCAGCACTACACTGCTACCACACTAACTGAGATGTTAGAGTTCAAGTATCTCATCCCTCCAGTTTTCTCTCTTGGCCAAGAAAATCCTTATCATTTTGTAGGTTCTCAAAAGATTTTTGCTTAGTTATTGTTTTGAGATGATATTTGCAATCCAGAAGCTGATGGAACAAGCAAAGATGTAAATATTTTCCCGTTGGCAACCACTGATTCATTGAAATGGAAATGATTTGTGCAACAGCATTGTGTTTTGACCATTATTTGTGTCAGGAACATGAAGCGAAAGTAATTTAAAAGCAGGTGCTTATGTTTGTTTGTTTTACAATGTCTTTTTATCATTAGACTTATTTATATTCTGTATAACCTTTCTGAAGAACAGAATATAAAAGTGCAATACAACAGATAACTCACCCACAACTTTAAACACATCAGCTTCTGAGAACTAAAATAATTTCCTCCATGGAAGGGGGGGGGGCAGATAGGAATTGAAATTCAGTCTTTTAAGTCTGTTTAGAAGAAAAAAACATTGAAGTTGATGTGGATATTTCAGGTCTGCAACATTAAATATCTGTATTTAATAGATAGTTAATACTTAATTAAGTAATGCCCCAAACCTGGGTTCCTCCCAGGCTCCCACCTGAGCATCCACACAACACAAATTGGTCCTCAGTGAGGGCTGCAGGGGGGAGATGTTGCATCCCAGCTACACTAGGGCTCTTATGCCTCCTCACTCCTGTCATCCCTCCATGGCCTGGATATTTTGGAGCACACCACCTCCTTGTGCGTGTGCCTGGCATTTCCCTGTGAGCAAGTCTGGGTGAGTTTTGACAAAAAAAAAAAAAAAAAAAAAAAAAAAGGCAGTGAATGGAGAAACAATAATTTTTGCCTGTATTGATTTGGTAACAAAAATGCATACTGCTCTGTCGGAAGACAGGTGATGGGCAGAAGTTAGGAGTGTGTGTGTGTATAATCTTAACTTTTGAGTGTTAAGATACAGTGCAGAAATTTCAAGTGGTGATTGAAAAAGAAATGGTGAGAAATAGTCCTGTTGTGCTGGTACTGAGTCATGGCAGTGGAGCGGGTTTTGTGCTCTCGAGTGGTCCTTTTGCAGAAGAGTAATCAAACGGTGCTGCTGCATCTTGCTTTGCTGAGAGCCTCGATTTGTCCTGCAGCGCTGTGCGCTCTGGCTCGATCCTTGGCAGAGACGCATTCAGCTACACTTGTTACAAATCATTGGAGTGGCTTTTCCAGCACATATAAGGTGGATGCAGCACAGTGAGCAAGTG
The DNA here is from genome assembly GCF_015220075.1 of Falco rusticolus. Lineage (NCBI taxonomy): Eukaryota > Metazoa > Chordata > Aves > Falconiformes > Falconidae > Falco > Falco rusticolus. The sequence goes on from NC_051199.1 coordinate 26,288,286, forward strand.
CTGTACAAGGTAACGCGCAGCTGTAAACAAAAACTTCATCTCGGTGGGAAGCTCAGCCGAGGCAGCGTTCTTCTGGAGTTAGGCATATTTCAGTTGGTGGGTTGTGTCAAGTGGAGTTGGGACCAAAATAATAATATCTGAAGAGATGTGGGTAGAGGCTTGTGGAAAGGATTTAAAGCTGTTGTCACAGCGCTGTCGTTTCTTGGAGAACTTCAGGCTGGAACGAGCGCTTTCAGCTCAAAGGGGTCAAATATCAATTCAGCCACTTTTTGGTGACAGGAACACAACTTTTAATAATAGCAACGTTATTTCAATGTTTTACAAGAAGGTAGAATGTTTATTACAATTTTGGAGTTTCAGTGCCATTATACTGCAGGTATCAAAACCAGTCGCATGGTTCCTTTTATTTTAGAGCAAATATACTTTAAAATGTAGTTACTCATCCGGACTTTTGGTTTTAAATAAGAAAAATATATGTACCCTTAAATTACAGTGGTAAAATAAATTGAAGCTACTTCTTGTCTTGCAGATTTCAAAGCGAAGTTGTGAAGTAATAGGAGTTATGCTCCTTCCCCAAAATATTCATAGAGTCTGCATTTTTAATTCCCAGAGCGTATCTTTGAATGTTGCTGTAGCTATATAGAGAATGTATGTACAGGAATATCTAACTAGAAGAGATGTTATGTTTCACTAGGATTGAAAGAGAGAGATGGATGGCGGAGATTAAAAACCTGAATGTCTTTTTGGTATTATCATATGAGACGCTCAAAATTATGTGCAGGGCATGTGTCAGCTCAGAAATGGCAGATGGCATTTTTGGTACATCAGCATCATTAGTGAGCAGTAGAGTTTCAAAAGTAAAAATGTGGGGATGGGAGACACCCTGCAAAATCCATTCTCCTTCAAAAGAACTGTGCTAGGAACATGTTTGCTTCTGCGACTGAGGAATCCACAGGACAGAAAAGATGTCAGAAAATATGGTTGTTAACTTCTGCAGATGCTACTTTGCATGACTCCTTTTTGAACTCCTCTGGCAGGTCACCTTGGCCTGACAGTTTGCTGAGGCTAATTGGTATGGAGCTGGAGCTACCACGCTTTAGCCAAAGGTCTGTCAATACCTTACTGCAGAGCAAGGAGCAGCTCTGCCTTCTCAGTGCTTCTTCCCAGGAACAAACCAGAGGCAGAGGTGTTTAGCTACTTCACTGGAATTAAGAAGAAGCAGTTGAAAATGCCTTGAAAATGAATAATAGTGTTAATGATTATTGTTGCGCTAGGAGCATACGCTTCAGCAAATTCAGGGAAACCTGTGAGAAGAACCAAAGGGCTAATCTCTTTTTGTGTTCTTTTTCTATTAGTGATGTTTTGGAAAAGCTGTGCTCTGGGTGGTACTTTGGTCTCAGTCTCTCAGGTCTCTTTGTTGTAAATGTGATCTCTTTAGAGCATGGAGGATAAGATTCAGCTGGAGATGAGAACATATGCACCAGCATGCTGCAGCTTACCCTTTGGCCATTTTGCTCCTTTGCCCCTCACCCCACACAACAAATTAAAGAGAGATCTTAAAAACTGGAAAAAAGCTGATGTTGTTTACAGTAAAATTCATGAACACATGGTTTGGCCTTTAATCTCGAAAAGTCACAGTGTTTGCTTGAAAGGACAGCTCCTCACACAGAAACGAGGCCAGTTTAAAAAATTCAGCAATTATGAAGGCAACTGTGCCTTTTTCTGGAGCAAGTAAAAGACACTGGGGAGCTATGTGTGTGCAGCTCCCAGTCCCCTAGCCTTCCTCTCTTCCCATCTCCTTGGCCTCTTTTTATTCCTGTTTTCAACACTATAAGCCAATTTTCTGAAAAAAAAAAAAACAAAAAAAAAAACAAGAACATATCTGGCAGTCATGCTGGTGACATTTTCATGTTCCTTTTTGTACATTACTGTTATGGTATAGTATATTCTCAGCTTTGTCTGTGGGTTCATTTATTTCCTAATTCGTATTTCAGAAGAGAAAACCTACAAATATTAAAGCTAAAATTAAAAAAAAAAAAAAGTAAAACCAAAACTGTGCTTGAAGACCTTGCATTTGACTGGAGAGTGCTGGTAGATAGACAAGATAAAATGTCAGATGTGTAATTCCATACTTTAGAGGACAGCAAACTATTTGTGGGGGTTAGGAAGCAACGTCCAGTGCATGCTCATACTTTGTGGGGAAAATAGCGGATTTACGTGGAGTGGTTTTCCGTGTTGCTTGGGGAACACAGGCAGCAGCACCAGGGGAAGATGGGGATGATGCTAAGGGCATCGCTCCCCACGGCCACGAGTGCAGGGCATGCCCTGGAGGTCTGGCTGCAGAGGAGACAACGCCAGGCTTTAGGCGTTACAAAATGAACGGCTCAGCTGCGTCTGGGAGCAGGTGGTCAACACCTCTCAAAATAGTACCACTTCAGTGTTGAATTTCATGTCCAAAACAACTGGCTTACTGTGTTAATAAATGGATAAACTGGTGTGATTACATAGGCTGCATCCTCGGGACACATTTAGTATGAGGCCAAGGCCTTTTATTTTCACTGCGGCAGCGTGGCATTTTAGATACTAGACCTAATGGGGAATGACTGGCAGCGTTAACGATAAAACAATATTCCAAGCTGAGCTCATAACTTGCAATAACTGAATACCATTCATGGGATGGCTCTGGGAATCTTCAGTGTGAACAAAAAAAAAAAAAAAAAAAAGTCCTGCAGTTTTCTCATTTAATTAAATTTAAATCTATGGAGACTGACAGTGCATGTCTTGGGCTTATGCTTTTTTTGACTTGTTCTTTGCAGCTTAATGTCATTGTAAAGTAGTTTTTAATCAACAGACAGTCTTAACTGGAAATGAAGCTGATATCTAGTTACCTTTATATAAGGATTTTTATTAACTGTAACACTAAGTACAGGAAAAATATCTAATGCGACATGTAGTAATAAACCACCGGATGGTAGCACAGAGTTCGAAAGCACTTTATCATTTTCTTTTATGGGTCACTTGCAGTTGTGGTTGCCTGGAATTATTTTACTGGAAAGGTTCACTTCCATCTGGTTTTAATGTTGCAAACCAAATCATTAAGGGGTATTTTCTACATCAGGCTGAAGCTTGGGGGTCAGGGGGGGAGTATCTGGTTTCTAAGATACCTCAGATATTTGTGAGTTAAAGGGGAAAGAGTTTGCAGTGCAGTTTTATGATGAAACACTACTTCTATGCATTGCAATGAGTTGTAAGTATAGATACAGATACAAATATAAATATATAGATAAAAAGACTGTGGCACCACGTGATTCAGTACTTCTTAGAGCCAATTTCAGCTGAACTATGTTCCTGACCAGAAGCCTTTTAGCACTGCAGCGCAGGAAATGAAATTAGTCATGTTTCATTAATGCAACATTAGTCAGGAATGGTGCTAATTGCTAAATCTAGGACATTTCGAGTTAGCATTTCCAGGCATAGGAAGCTAGCATGGGATTTTTCAATATAATAGTTCTTTTTAATGTAGAGAAACCCTCAAAAAAATCACCCAAATCCAAATTTGCCTCCAGAACAAGCTTCTGAAATGCCAGTGTGCACACAGATGCTTGTTAGAATAGATAACATGCTAACGTAACTGACAGATCTTTTCTACTCTCTGTGCTGTCCCCTCTATCACCTCCTATTGACTAATTAAACTGCTTATGACTGGTTTGGGTTGTCAGGGCCCTTAAAGCCCACCTAGCTCCAGCCCCCTGCCCCGGGCAGGGCCACCTCCCCCCAGCCCAGGTTGCCCAGAGCCCCGTCCAGCCTGGCCTTGAGCCCTGCCAGGGACGGGGCACCCACAGCTGCTCTGGGCAGCCTGGGCCAGCGCCTCCCACTCCCAGGGTAAAGAATTTCTTCCTCATATCTAATCTAAATCTGCCCTCTTTCAGCTTAAATCCATTCCCCTTGTACTGTCACTGCAAGCCCTTTTAAGAAGCCCCTCCCCGGGTTTCTTGCCGGCCCCTTCAGGCACTGTAAAGCCACCATAGGGTCTCCCCGGAGCCTTCCCTTCTCCAGGCTGGACAACCCCAACCCTCAGCCTGCCCGCACAGCAGAGGGGCTCCAGCCCTTTGAGCATCTTCTTGGGCTCCTCTGGGCTCGCCCCAGCAGCTCCGTGTCCTCCTTATGCTGGGGCACAGAGCAGACCACAGTACTCAAAACGAGCACGATGCTGCAGCACCCGAGCAGGATTTTTTCCTGCAATAGTGATCTCCTGTTGGCAGGCCCACTGTGGTAAGAGGTACAAAAGAAAACAAGGGGCTCCCCTGGTCCCTCCCTCTCACTCACTCACTGCAAAGTGTGGGAAATGCCCATTGGGAGTCAGAGAGATGTAGGACTAGTGAACCTGGAGGGATCAAGATGAAGATGGTGAACAAGAACAAAGAGTTGACAAAAGCTGTGAAGACCAGGAGTAAAAGGAGAGGAGAAATGGAATTTTGCAGCTGGTGAAAGAGGGGAGAGGTGGTAAAGGAAATGGAATTTTGCAGCTGGTGAAAGAGGGGAGAGGTGGTAAAGGTAAAGACAGAAAGAAGAGAGGGAGAAGGGAGGCAGCAACACTGTGTTTTGCAGAGATATAATTACCAAAACTTCAAAGACACTTTTAAAAAAAAACCAAAACAAACAAACATAGGGAAAATATCTGTAGCTATACAATGCAAAAAAAAACCCCAAACCTTGGCAAAATTACAGAAAGGGCTAATTAGAGCCAACTGGAGTAGAGAAGTAAAAGATATTTAGCCACTGCGACACACATGTCTACGAGAACTGGGCTACTATTCCTGAGGTTTAGCGTTCTTATTTGTTTAGCAAATATCTGTGATCTGTCTGCCAATTCACATCACCCTTCATGCCGGGTTCACAGACAAGATAACAGCTTTACGCTTAGGTTTCCTAAAGTCAAATTATCGGCAAAGCACACATCCTTCTCTCTTTCCAGCCTCCTGTCAAGTCATGCATTACTTTGTTCTTCTTCCCCCGCTTCCTGCAAGTTACAGGCTAGTAGCTAGAGTATTAAATGGGAAGCAGGGATCTGCTTTTAAACAAGGTGAAGGGAGGGATTACACTTTTTTCCATATCCCAGGTGTTTCTTTGACATGCAAAGGAGAGACTGGACTCCCCCTTTCCATGCCTGTGTTGCGCACAGAGCCTTACACATAGAGACCCTGTCACTGCTCATCGGGTTACATTGCTTGTGGACTGAGAGACAGAAACATCCAATTTGTAGTTCCTCCTGTCTCCAGCCACCCCAAGCTGGCTGTGTTTGGGCAGCTCTGCACGTACTGCTAAGGAGACATGCCAGTGCCCCGGGTTAGGAAACTGTTCTCTGTGTGTGAAAGAGCATGTACTTTATGTTGACAAAAAAAATCCTCCTAAAGATGTTCTTTTTTTGCTGGAGGGACAAACTAAATTTGCACTGCAGACACTCAAATGGGCATGCTACAAGTCAACAGAGCTCTCCTTTGGACAAAGGATGGGCCACGACACCTCAAAGGCAGCACCGAGAAATTAGCTCATGTAACAAAAAGGTTTTTTTCTCCATCTACTTATACTTAAAAATGAGGTTTTTATTCCTATGCAATAAATAATGGCAATTCCTACACTAAAAAAAACCCCAAGGATTAGATGCAATATTTAATGACAATGTTTGTTAGGGAGTAGTGAGGATTGTATCAATTGAAGGTGGCAGGATATGGTGGAAAAAAATAGTGTATTGTAATGAAAGGTAATGTTAAAGAGCAAAAAAACCATGAGATGCATCTTAAAATCCGTTGGATAACCTTACAAGCTAAGGAGTGCTTTTGTGTGCAATGTTGTTGCTCTTTTGATACAGATTTGCTATTTTTGGCATAATATATAAATCAATGTCACAACAGAAAGGTAAAATGATGCGCACTTAAAGTAAAACATAAAATTACCTTTTTATGGGCTAACTGCTGCTTAGATAATATTTAGGAAGCATCAAATAAAACAGCATAGGGCTTTTATAGCCGCCTTACAACGTATGGATGAAGGAGACAAACTTCACAGAGATTCACCACCTCTCTGCATTGATTAATACCCAGGTATCATCTGGGCATCAACTGTGTGCCTTTTGCTACCATGAAAATGTAGAATCCATCCTCCTGTGGACTCTAGAGGCAAATCTACTTCAGTATTTGGTTCCCATTCTGCAGGGAGATCCGAAAATACTTTACCTCCAGGTGAAGTCCAGAGAGAGGGATGATTCTGATTTTGCCATGGTTTCATGGGACATGTTGCAATCTAGTTGTCAACTGGAACTTGGAAATTAAGTATTGATAGCTCAAGAATGAGCTTTAATATATCATCTGAGTCTCTGGGAAATCCTTTTATATTAGGGACAAATAGATAAGAATCATCATTTTTATGAACAGCAGTTCCCACATTTGTTATACACTTAATCTCTCATGGAATCTGCATCGGAATAAAATGTATAAGTATAAAAATTCTGTTGCTTTGCAAAAATGCCTCCTGCCTTGCGATAACTGTGGGATGATACAGCATCACCTAGCCAGGGTTTTCCTGCAAATGAAGCCTTACTTCTCTGCTTCTCTGCATTCTGTCCATTTTATGCACCAAAAGCAGCCAAGACTAGATAATGGCATATAGTTGATACCTGATCATCACAAAGATACGAGGACATCTATCTAGCGAAACTGCCAACAAAGACAAAGGGTTAAACTGACAGTATTGCTTGCCCTATTGTTAGCGTCTTCTAGATGAGTGGAGTATGCAGTTGGGTTTGTGTGAACTTGTTTGGGTTTGTGTGAACTTGTTTTTCTACAATGCATCCAATATTGAGGGGAAATCATTCTACTAATGTAAAAAAAACAAAACAAAACCTGCTGCAGGACACCATTTATATAATATTTTGGACCAAGCTTTCTTAACACAAAGAAAGCATAAGGCACTGATGTTTGCAGTCCTACTCTGACTCTTTTGGAAAAGATTAATGTACTGATGGTGCTGCCCATAATTCACATATTTTTGATAGCATTAGAAATAAATGGACTTTGTAAGGAGTTTTAAGACTCACAAAAATAAAGTATTGTCAGCCTTCTTTGGAGGCTTAGGAAAGTTGTTTTATAAAGAACATCATAAGATATTTAAATACAGAGAAAAATCACTCTGAGAGCTATTTTTTCTATAGTTTTAAAAAATGGGATTTTTTTTAAAGGTGGGATATTTAGAGCCTGATTTGTAGTTATCTGGCCTCTTCACCCTTTCTATCCTGTATGACCGTGCCTTTCGGAAGGCTGATTAAAAACTGCACCTACCACAGCAACCTCCCCTTCAGGCACAGCCTTGAGGTTCAATGCATTGCAGGTCTAGTTCAGAAAAAATGCTCTTCCTCTGGCTTTTCTAAGAGAGTCCATGAGACGATCCAATTATTAAGAGTATATTATACCCATATACACATATCTGAAAAATTTCAGTCTTGCTGGATGTAATTTTTTGTACACTATTAATATCAGGGACACCAAGTTTTATATGCAAAGAATATGATTTTAAAAATGTAGGCTTAAAAAAAAAATAAAATTAGGTCCCGTTTGGAAAACAGCTGGTTGTATTTAGCATCAACCCTGACTGCCTTCTCATTTCCATTTTATAGGCCAGCTAGGAAAATGGCAAATGTTGGAGCTGACAAAAACAAAAATTAATACCCAGGAAGAATGGCTGGAGATGGTTTGGAAAGCAAGCAAAATGATACATAATTCTATGAATAATGTACATACCTCATTCCACCCACTGGGCTGAAAGTGCAGTTGACTTCAAAGGATTCAACAAGTGCAGTTGCTTAAAATCCAGACAATAATCTAAACATTTTGCTGTAAATTTAACATTTACTTTTAAAGTAGGTACTAGTCTGGGGATGTGGAAACTATGTTTGCTACCTCAAAAAATATAATGAGTTTCCACAGCATCCAGATCTTCTGAATTGAACAGGATGATAGACATGTTTGTCAGGTTTTTTTTCTAAGGCAAGGAAACAGCAATAAAGAAAACTGCCATTTTTCCTTATTATAACAAATTCAAAGATTCATAACATCAGTTTGAAATTAAAAAAAAAGAAAAAAGAAAAATTTAGCACCTAAGCACTAAACCCAAATAAGAACATGCTATATCACTTACAAAATTATTCTTCTTATAAAACATTGCTGATTAAACCTCAATATATTTGTTAATTTCAGAAACTAGAAAAAAGTGTTTCACATTGCTTATTTGTGTGTGTGCACATTTCTTCTCTTCAACGTTACTTTGTAATTATTGTGAGCTTTATAGGAATTTGGAGGTGAGATGCAGAGGCATCTTTGTATATCTTTGTAAATACCTTTTTTCAGATGTGGCATCTGTTGCTGTAGCTAAGCTCTAAATACATACATATATTGAGGTAATGTTTTCTCATCCATAGCAAGGCTTAATTTGTTTTCATGTTTCAGATCTCTCATATTCTTTAAAGATCAGATGATTGCATTGCTAATCTTGCGGTTAACAACTGGCCTTCCTACCCTGTGTGAATGCAAAAGCTACACGGCTGTTCTTGCAAATAGCCTCCTGCTAAGCTCATCCAAACTTCTCACAGACACTGCTGTAGAAGTTGTGTGGCTCATTTTGCTCTCACACACTGAATGTCTTATAAATAAATAAAGTAATAGGACCTTACAACCTGATCATTAACACTTAATAGCCTTAAAATGTATTTTCCTTCCTGCAGAGAATGTAAAAGTCTATTCTGTAATGAACAACAAAGGAAGTATAATGAAAGTACAAGCAAGGAAGGAGTTTCCAGAGACAGTTGGTGTCTGCATCAGAGATCTACTCGATTCAATGCCTAATTGCTAATTCAATGTCTAATTGCTCAGTACCACATTATGTACTTGTCTGCAAGATACAGCAGTCAGTTCAAATGGCTTTTGCAAGGGCTTCTTAAAGGCACGGTTCCCTTCCTTGCCCTCTCACTAAATGTAATTATTACAGATGCCATCTGGAATATTGAACAGATATGAGCAGCCTCCTACCACCTGCGAAATGTTCAGCTGCTTTCCCACAGTCCCGGGACCTTTTCCTAGATGCTGGCACTGCTCCCGCTGGGTGACCGTGAGGCCATCGTGCTGCCTAGAACCATCAACCCGCAATCGCCTGCCGGGGTGCTGTGGGACAAGGCAGCTGGGGTCCCTACTCTGTGGGGTCCGAGGTGCCTCACCTCCCTGACACCATGCGTGACCCGCTGCTGCTCTCAGATGAAAGTTTAATAAGTACTACTTTCTCTCCGTTATTGTGGCTAGAACATTATGTCCTTGTAAAAAAATTGCAGTGCAGTATCCAGGTTCACACTGGTCAGCCAATTTATATTATAAATTAGTTATGCTAAAACATTTTAAAACTTTAGGACAGCTCGGATGTTTTGGGGTTTGTTTCAAGGAGATTTATGCAAGCTCCCACAAGCAGGAAATGTTTTCAAGGTCTGCATTATATTTTCCAACCATTAGAAAGCATTTAAAAGGAGTACAAACTGTAAGCATTGCAGGTAAATCAAGGCCAAAAAACGTTCACAATTTGCCAAGCATCAGTATGTTCGGATATATCTGGTAGTCTCTGTATAGCAATTTATGCTACAGCAGCCGCAGCATAGAAACTGCTTTTGTATCCAATTTAAAAACATGAATGTTCCATCCTTACCCTAGAGCTTAAAGACAATTTACAGAAGTAGGGCACTATGAAGCATTGCTACAATAAACTGTTGTTTTACTTCCCTTTTATAGCAAAAATTAGGGGAACACTGCAACTGTTGTCAAGTCTTAAAATATGTTTGCAATAAAATAGAAGCCATTGGATTTCTTTAATTTCAGTGGTTTTCTTCATTATTCAATGGCCTCTTTGAATCTTTCATAGATTAAGATGTGGTTATTTAAAATAAATACATATTCTTTCAGCAATTAATCTAAGTCTCTGGGTACCGCAAAGGTGTGCATTGATGGTCCTCCTGTATTTTTCTCACTGAAGGAGAAGGCATTTAAATTCTTCAGAAAGTTTGAATAGATTATAAAATGTTTTTTTCTAGTAATGTTCTTCAGAATCAAGGCAAAACCACCTTGCAGCTAGTCACTATGAATTTGTTTGAAATCCATCGTACAGGCTGGAGATTTACTGCTGGCTTAGAGATGAATGATACCTTCCAGTTCCTAGAAAGTCCCATCTCTTCCATCACATAGAACTTCCTTTGTGAGGAGCGAGGATCCAGGGAGTTAATATAGTCAATTACTTTCATGACTCTTTTCACTGAATGAAAAGTATTAACTAGATGTTAGATAATCTATAAATACAATGGGTTGCCATCTTTCCCTTACCTCACCTCAGTGAGAAAAACACAGAATAGCTCTAAAATGTCAATGCTAGACTTCTGTAACTAACAATAAGCAGCACTTCACTGCGTGACTAGTTCCTCTGAAACCAACAGAAATACCAGAAGGTTAATGTACAGGAATGAGACTGACAAAATTTAAATCCTTAAGACATATGGGAAAGAACACCCTGAGTTTAAGAAGCCTGCATTTCTTGCTTGGGCACACCACGGACACCAGATGATGGCTGTAGGTGGAAATAAATTTCCCTCATTGGCATAAAAATCAGTGATTTCAATTACAAGTTCATCTGCTGCTTTGTGTATGATGATAAGGCATTTTCAAGCTGTGTAACTAAAATAATGGAGAGACTTAAGAGTCTGAGAGTGGATTTAGTTAGAAAAACCCTGTAACTCCTTGGGCTTACACCAGTCACTCTGCAAAGAGTCAAGGAGAGAGATGTCTCTTCCGTGGTTCGCAAACCTTGAGCTAAATGGTCCTTAGACAAATAGGCAATTCAATCCTACCTATTGGCAAGCACCATTCCATAGTGCTCCACACATTGAACAGTTGTCAATGTCTTTGTGTGAAGCACTTGAAGGAATGAGCTTTAAACAGATGGAACAGAAAAAAAAAAAACCAAAAAAAACCAAAACCCCAAAGAAAAATAATAATAATAAAAAATCAGTATAGGAATTGACAGATATTTGGGGTTTAGTAAAGCATTTGACATTGTCTCGTGAAATCTTAATTGAAAAATTAATTCAAGTCAGCTTGGCTGGAGACAATTGTGTGTGGATTGAATATTGGCTAAAAGACAAATGAAAAAAATCATGATAAACAGCTGTGTAACAAGATGGTTGGAAATGTCCAGTGGGGTTACACGTGCTGATTGTTAGTCTGGGTTTACTTCATATCTTCATTAATGATTTTGAAAAAAAGGCATAAATAAGATCTTAACAAAATGCACAGATTACGTTCGTTCTAGAAGATCTGGAATGTCAATAAGGAGAGTGAACTCAAAACGGACTGATAAGGGACACGGATGAAGCATGGCCAAAATAGATTCATCAAGGGAGAAAAAATATTTTACTGCAGACAAGATCCTGACATAAAACATACAGCAAAGAGGAAGATGAATCATTAGAATAAGCAGTGTAGGAAATGGAACAGTAGTAATGGATAAGAGACATGGAGAACATTACAAGAGTTATGAAAAGTAAAATGCAAGGTCAGGATCCAGTGCTCTTTGTGTCCAGTGGAAGTTCAGCCATGGACTTCAAAGGATTTTGGACATGCATGGCAAGGATTTCTGCGACCTTGTTGTGGCCAGTGGATGCAAATATGATAAATGTTCTCCCAGAAAGACGTTAAATTGGAAGGAAATCAGAGAAGAGACAGAATAAAAGCTTAAGAAATTTTTGTGAAAACTGAATTGGGAAGAAAAAGTAAAATAATTGATCAGTTATAATTTAGCCAAATAAGGTATTAGCAAGAACACAGGAATGGCTTTCAAGCATCTGAGGATGCGAGTTTATAGAAAGGATAATTATTCATTTTTGTTATATGGAAGTACAATTTTAACAGGTGAGGGGAATATATTATAAAGGGTGAAAGACATTTGATGTAAATATCAAGAAATACAGCATATTAAATTGTTGAATAATAGAAGAGATGGAAGTCGTATGGTTTGGGATTTTTAAAAATGAGATTGAATGCCAGCTGTTGAAATGCAGAGTGTGATTTTTTTTCTATTCCCCATGATGCTGTGAAATATATCTGTCTTTAAAAGGCTAGTATCTTCTTCCAGCCTCTTCCTGTGCGAGTTCTGTATGTTTTAAAGCCTACATCAAGAGATGCAGAAATAGCATAGGATGAATTTTTATTAATAATGAATAAACGCTTTTCATATCTTTTGATCCTGAAATCATTCTACTTTCACCCATCTCTGATTAAGATTACAGTTTTTTCTCAATTCCAATAATTATGTCAGTATCTTTAAACTGTTTTGCTCTATTTAGCAGCATACAAGGCTGTATTGTGATAGGAAAAGGGGATATTTGTAGCAGCGACCCAAAGCTGTGTTATTAGAGGAAAATTTTTACCATAATTTGTCTTAGGTTACTCTTTCTTCTAATAATAATACGGTCTATAGGTGATGTAAGACCTCTTTTCAGAGGTTTTCCTTCTCTGGCCACACTTTTTTTCTTGGGTCTTCAGTTTCTAAAATTATTGATAACACTAATGACAATTAGTAAATTTGTTTATTTGCATGTGCCCACTTACATAGCAAAGAGTTCAACTCAAAAATAGTAAGCAAAAAGAAGGGGGGTGGGGGTGGGGTACGTGTAGCTGCTTCTGTTGAGCAACTTCTGGCATTTTCCACCCTCTGTGTTTTGGTTCCCAGCTCTCTGCCAAATGTAGGAAGCAAACGTACATTTTAGATGACAAATAAGGAAGCTTTGCTTTTTTTTTTTTTTTTCAGTGCAAAAGAGGCAATTGGAAATACAAATATATGTTTGCAAACTCAGGAAATACCAGTTCTTACTTGGTATAAATGATCACAAGTTCATTCATTTTGATTTCAGTGTGATGATTTACACTAGTGGAGGATCTATACCAAGTCATATTTCAGTATGTGCTGAAGTATAGGATGCCACTCACACTAGTGTATGTACCATTTTTTAATGGTCAGCAGTAGACTTGGGCAACATTAAACAGCTATTTTTAGACTACATGCTACTACAGTCTATGGTAAAACACATTGAAACATACTTTGTGGCCATTTCTGACAGAAGTCTGTCTTCATTTGATAATAACATAAATTGAGACGTGGGTTAAATAAATAGTAAGGAAGGTTTGCCATGTCTAAGTGTGAGAATTTTCATACAGAAAAACATGTTTTGTACATCTGCAATGTCATATATCTATGCTTACAAAATCAACATATCCTGCATTGCAGAAACAAGGATCATAGATAACAGGCTGAATACAAAGTATTAGTACAGTGCTGGAAGAAGGAGCAAGGACACAATACATGAAGGCACAAGCAGGATAAGATGAAGAGAAAGCAGCAAGCGGTGGCACATGTCCATGCTGCATTGGCGAGACAGTTATTGGAACGATCGGTTTAATTCTGCAGCCTAATTTCCAAACTGATAATGAAAATTGGAAATGTTCAGAAAAAGGATGATAAGACGTCTGGAAAGCTTATTTTATAGAGACAAAGTTATGAAATAATGTATTTGGTTTATCTGAGTATAGTTTAGGAGATTACTTTCTTGACTTGAAGTCAAGGAAGCACTGATGTGAAAAATCATCTAATAGCAACTTATTAAAACCAATAAATCTTCTGATCCTTACACTAAATATGAGAGTATCATTGACATCAATGGAGTCTTGCTATTATGGGAGTCAGATTCAGTTAGTCGGGGGGGGGTGTCTGTGCCTGCAGTTTATCCTTGGGTAAATGCAGTCAGTGACTGCTCTGATTTGCACTTGTCTGGAAAAAGATTCAGAATCAGTCCCAATTCAAAATCCAATAAAATTCAGGCTTAGATATATGCAAAAATTATAAATACCTGAAATGAAACAGATTAAGGATTAAGGCTGGTTAAAATGAAGAATTAACTCAAAATTAAAGGGCAAAAATACATAAACCATAGACTGTAAAATGTTCTGACGTTCTTCAAAACTGAAATTCTGTATTTCTGCACACTTGTGTTATGCACTTAAAAGCATGAATATGTTTTATTCCTTGCCAGGTTTGTTCTACTACTTGGAAAACATTTATTCTGTTTCTTGTTTACACTGAATTTAGAATTAATGTGGCTGTTTTGGTTGAGCAAAAACACCCTTGATTTGTAATAAGCATCATATTATGTTTTTACACAAGATATTTTGGCATGATGAAGTGAACAGAGTTCTCAGAATTAAGCTAGTTAATAATTACTATATAAACAGGTCAAGGATCAAAAGTGGCAGTAAAGTCTTGTCGAATGTGTGTAGATTATACTTCCAAATTACAATAATTAAAGCCAGAGCTATCTAAATGTACACAGAGTAAGTGTAATAGCCATAGGTGAAATATCTTGGTCTCAGTGAACGTTTTTCACAGAATAATAATTGAAATAAGTAACCCCTGTAGTCTGCTTCTATAAAACAGAATAAGGTTTTTATTTAATTAAAATACTCACAGAAAATACTATTAAAAAACAAAACAAAACCCAATCAAACACCAATAAGTGTTTTCTTTTTCATCATAAAATTGGAAGTGGAAAAGAAAGTAGTTCGATGCCACAGCAGCTGGCTGACCAGAACACAGAGCCCTTTCTCCATTTGAGGACTAACTTGACATCCCACATTTCACACAGCCAAGTAATAAGGGATATGAAAATTGAATAAATGAGTTGGATGGCTACCCCGATGTTAAAGAAGCATTAAAACCTATTGTAACAAAAGCAATGTGGAACTAGCACATTCCACTCAAATGGCAAACCGACCCTGCGTATTAAAACTGCAAACAATTAAAGGAAAAAAAAATTAAATCTACATGTACTTCTTTTGGAACTTGGAAAGAATTTCAAAACAAGCAAAAAACTTCAGTCCTATCGGCAACTATAAAAATACACTCTAACAGGCAATGGTCGCAGCAAAGTGGGAAATGCACAGATCTGTAAACAAAGCTGAGCAGAAACGTGTGGGTTTCCTTCAGCTGTTTGCCGAAGTGTCCTTGCTTCAGCACATTATTTACCTTTAACAAGTAGCACATCTTTTGAGTCATGTGATGTTCCCAGATCCTTAACTGGATCCTTACCTAGCAGCAGGTAAACCAGCGGCTGCAGGGGTGAGTAGTTTGGCTGCTTGGTGGGCTGTTCTCGGCCTGGGAAAGCTCTTGTGTTCAAAGAAAGAGGCAGCAAGACAGGAAAGTCAGCTTTTGAGGTTGGCCATTTCTGCTTCCTTTTCAGGTAGAAAAGTGTTAGAAGTGGGAGAGGCAGAAGTGCTGATTTGGTGAGACAGGGAGGTTAGAGAAAATAAAACCATATGCGGTTTCCCTCCCCTGTTCCGTGGTAATTTGTTGCTGATGTCACGGGTCTGACATCTTAGCAGGCAACTGATGAGAGCAGCACCAGCCGCACCTGTAGGCCCGGTGGCACGGGGCTCCGGGTGCTTTGGTGTCCTTTAGTCCTGAACTCTGGACCATCCCCCCAGCGGGTCCTGCAGGGGTTGCCCCCGGCGCCAGAGCAGAGCAGCTGCGGGGTGTTCACAACTGTAGTCAGCCGTGCAAATCCCAGAGCGCGGGTCTGGGAAAACGAATGGCACTGCACCCGGAGCCTGGGACAGACTGGGAGGCTGGTCGTGCCCTCTGCTTTCAGCTGTGCACGGAGCACAGACAAAGGGTGTTTAGCAGGAAACTGGGGGTCCTGTTCTGTGGGAACCCCAAAAGAGAATTAAATATTTGCTGACAGCTAAAACCAGCAAGTTGTTGGTCCTTTCCCTACTCTTTATTGTTGAAAATGCAAAATGTGCTCTAGGAGAATGAGTAGGCAGTTAAATACTTTACTATTCTATTTTTTATATATATAATAAATACTTTATATTTTACTGCTAAATGATCTCATCTTAGACAACCACAGAAAGGGCATCTAGGCACCTCTGCATCACACTGGGGGGGTGGGGGGCACCGGGTGGCTCTACGATCTGCAGAGGCACATGGAAAGGCAAATGCAAGGAGGTGGTTTGTACCCAGCTTACGTGGGGTCACCCCTGTGCTAAGGGGACTGGTGTAGGAATTAGCAGTGCTGCAGAGGAAGAAGGGGCAACACCTAAACCTGTCATGGTCAAAAAAATAAATGTCAGCCTTAAAATCTCACAGTAATATGGAAGTGAGAATTAGCATTAGGTTGAGTAAACTCAGTGAGATAAAATTATGCATGTGTGGAATGAAGCTGCATGTACTCTTTTCTCTTTGAAAGCGTTAGTGGGACATCAAGGTGGAATTAAAAAGTTACAAATGTCAGTTGCTTGCATCTCTTAAAGCCTACTGGGAATTTTCCAGTCATCAAAAACCCAGCCATAATAAATGCACTTAAACTTACACTGCAGTTTGCAGCTGTTTCTCCTTACCTGGTAATGCTGTCAGATGTCGTTTGCGCAAAGCGTGTTATAAACAGAAGAAATACAGTAAAACTTCTGAGCTGATTTCTTGCTACTCCGCTGGCACATGACTGGTGGCAATAAGGTTGATACTTTAAATGTATTTTTCTTTGCGCTGCGGTTGTGCCATGAGATTAGTAAAAGCCAGATACTGAAGTTTACCATCACTTGATGGTGCCTTTCCAAAGTGCTGTTTGCTTCTGCTGGGGAGGCTGTGTGCTTTCTGGGCTGGGGAAACTCCTCCCGCACAAGGAGGCTGTTTGCAGCTAATCCTTGGTCACAGCTCATCAAGGCAGTGCTGATATCCTGGAGCTTTCCCGGTTACAAATTACAGTTATTAATGTAACGTGCCTGACAGCTCGCCGCTTGAAGCCGAGCACTGAGGAGTGGCTATTCCTTCTTCTTCAGCTTCCTAATGACACACTAGTTGTGCTCAGCTTCTTCCCTTCTCCCCTCCCTCTCCTCTCCCAGCTGACCCCAAGGCCACTTGCAGCAGCAAGAGATGGGCTGTGGCGCAGGTGTAGTGGGGAAGTGAATCGTGAGCCAGTACAGCGGCAAGGTCGATGCTGTAGGTAACTGCGCTGATTAATGTGTGTGATCCTGCAGTAGCAGTTAGTTAAATCTTTGCATTCTTACTCGTGGGATTTTGTAGATTTGCTTCTGGACAGTCTGCGTTTGTGTTCAGGTTCTTGGATGCTGGAGCAGCCAGGCTGGTCCATCAGAGTTCTCCAGGCTCCCTGGGCTTTCAATCTTTGCATAAACATCTCTGCATGTCTCCCATAGCAGCATACTTGTTTAATGAGCAATAGAAGTAAACCATTGCATTTCTAATAATTCTGAAAAATAGTTTTCCCCGGCTTTCCCAGCTGTAAAACCCTTAGAAAGTCTTTTCTTCCATTCCTGTGCCTGTTTTTCTCTGGCAGAAGTATGACTGTTACACAGCAATTTTCCTTCCATGTTTTTAAAATTACTGATTTTAATTTGGATGTATTTTCCCCTGAAAATCCTTTCAGTCAATATGGAAAAACACAAGGCAGCTTTCTGAAGAGAAAATAAGTCTGAAGAATTTTCTGCCGACAGGTGCGTGTGGTTTTGTGCATGTGGGTGCGTGCTGTGGACAGGGAACAGGGTTGCCTCCTGCCTCAAGCCACAGCAGCTTGCCTCGTACCTAGCGGAGGGGAATACTGGTGCAAAGCTGTAGTGAGAAGGAAACCAGACAGAAGTGGGAGGAAAAAAGAGCCTGGGTACCCAGCTCCTTTTGTCTCAGTGCCATGCAAAGAGCTTGCATTAACAGACGATCTAGTGATCGTGCTGAAGGATCACCTCCCTTACAAATAATGGAGAAATTCGGTCTTGATGCTCACACCAAGTCATCCCAGCCCTTCTTTGCATCACCTGCTATGCTTTTTTTTTTTTTTTTTTTTTTTTTTTTCTTCTTTATCCCTTTTCCCAGTGTTTGTCTCATTTAAGAAGTGGTCTTCCTTCATTTCTCTCACCCAAATCAAAGCTGCAAAATAGATGGGGTTGATGATCCCAGAGGGAAGAACGGGCACTGGAGGTCCTGTAAAGCAAGTGAGGAAGGCAGAAGGAATGACTCTGGACAGTCCAGTGGCCCTTCATTTCTTTGTAGAATAATTACTTTTCTAAAAGTATTTATTCTTTTTTATGTCATGGTTTTATTGCTTGTGATGGCCTGCTTTCTACCAGCCTGACTTCAAAGAAACAAAATGAAGTTTAAGAACATAGGCAGGGGAATCAAAAACAGAGATTCTATTTTCAACTGAGTACATCATTCAGCAATGCTGAAAACATTGTGGATTCAGTTTCTTTTTCAAATAAGACTGTAACAACACAGTTACCAGTGCGCAGCTTACTGCTGTTGTTGATGACTTCTAGACCTGTGATAGCAAGCCCTGTGCCAGCTCGGAGCAGGCAAGGAAATCTGATGTAGAAAGCAGAATTTACATCCCGGAAGACTTTCCAGTTGCCCTGGTTTTGGCTGGGATAGAGTTAATTTTCTTCCTAGTAGCTGGTACAGTGCTGTGGTTTGGATGTTGAATGAGAATCCTGTTGATAACACACCGATGGTTTAGCTGGGGCTGAGCCAGGCTCACTCTAAGCCAAAGGCTTCCCAGTTTCCCCAGCACGAGGAGCCGGGAGGGGACACAGCCGGGACAGCTGACCCCAGCTAGCCCAGGGGCTGTTCCATACCATAGGGCGTCACGCTCGGTATATAAGCGGGGGGAGGTGGCCGGGAGGGGCCGATCGCTGCTGGGGGCTGGCTGGGCATCGCTCAGCGGGGGGAGCAGCTGGTAGTGCATCGCTGGTCGGTCTTGGGTTTTATTCCTTTCTCTCCTTTTCCTTTTCATTACTGTTGTTTTTGTTATATTTTACTTTATTTCAACTGTTAAACTGTTTTTATCTTGGCCCATGGGCTTTACTTTTTCCCACTTCTTACCTGCATCCCACTGGTGGGGGGAGAGGGTCAGATGAGAACTAGAGGCTGCGTGACACGTAGTTGCCAGCTGGGATTAAACCACGACACCGGGATTCCTGCACTTCTGTTCATCTCAGTCTGTCATGCAACCTTACTTGGTTTGGTAATGCCAAATCAAACCAAGTCGTGCACCCAGGGACACACAGCAGAATTTAACAGCTCTGGTTAATCTAGGGCACTTTCGTTGGAACAGCTGTATAGTCATAAAACATGAGGTGTAAATTATTGATGTACTTTCCAAATATATTTCTGATCCCTCCATGTCAAGAGTGATGCATTTAAATAGGGACAGGGTGGACAAGGTTTGCTTGGATGATGAGGAGAAAGTAAACTCTCTCCTATCCCCAAAACCCTGATAGGCTGAAACAGATTGGCTTGGCTTAAAGAGTGATGCAGTTGTTACCTTTTTATAGATTTAACCATAAAGAAATATCCAGGAGAAGAAAACATAAGAGGAAAGGCAACATTCATAATAAAAATTGGTTTGTATATATTTATTCTGGAAAGGAGAGTAAGGTTTCTAATCAGAAGTGATTGACACTGTCAAACGCTCGTCCACTAGGAGCAAACTGGGCAAAAAACTACAAGATCATGCTTAATCAAGCAATGAGTGAAATAATATATAATAATTTCTTATAACAGTAGAGGTCTGGTCATGGTGAGCAGGAAGTCTTAAGGAACTTTGCTGTGAAAAAATTGATTTTTGTTAATGTGTTTAGAAGGAAAAAAGTGGGCAGAAGCTATCAGCCTTCTCCAGCAAATGCTTTTGGGATTATTATAGTTAATAGGCCTTCTAGCTTAATTAAACTGTGTTTTTATCAGCTAAGTAACACTGAGGAATATAAGGAAACTGAGAGACTACATTTCTATCAAAATATACTAATATCCTCAACCTTACCTTAATCCATGTATTTGAGAACAAGAGAAAGCAAAAGGAGACACTGGAAAACACATTTTTAAAATATCATGATTATAATTTTTTAACTTTTGTAGATATCCTTCCCCATACCAATAAAGATCAGAGATATTCTGAACTCCTTTCTAGGTGGATATCAGCTGTTGATTTCCATCAGTCCCCTACAGGGACCATCAAGCCTCCACAAGTGCTAATCTTGCATTGTGAATAGAGGGCAAATGTTTTGCATGTGCTAAGCTCAACCGGAAATAAAATACAATTATTGACTTCAGTTCTACATTATTCTCAAAAGGGCAAATGACCTGTATAATCTGGGAAGGCTTCCAATCACATTTTTAGAAAAAAAAATTAGTTGTTTTAGGTGGCCTACTCTAGGCAGTATTATAATGCAAATGAAAATATTACATAGTCACATATATCAATATGCAGTGGCATAAGGCAACTGATCTTCTGAGATCATTGCTTCATCAACTGACAATGGAAATTAAATGTTCAGCCTTCTTTTCTGCCAATTCCTCCTGCCATGATGCCTAACTATGAAATACACCGCGAAGACAACTTTTTGGCTGAACTGACTGTTAATCAATTTATGTTCTGAATCGTGAGTGTTCATTGTACTTAGTATTTTTATCTTGATATATGTGCAGAGGACAATTGAGTTGGATTTCTCTAATCACTGTGACCATGGCAGCTTTTTAACTTTAGAGGCATTGCACAGTTGAAAGACTTCAGCTGGTTTTGCTGGTCAACAAAGGAGCAGAACCACGTGTAAAACCGGTTTTACACTTTTCAGAGCTCTTGTTACCTAGAAGATATTCTTGTTTGCTTCTTCTGAATGTTTTCCATGTTTTCTGTGAAGTAATTGCAACTGAGTTCAAAATCAAGAGGATGTGAAATAGCAGCAAACTTTTTAATTGGACTTTATCTTTTTGCCAGCAGTCCCTTGCAACACATTAACTGTTTCTGGCTGCTTTTGAAGACATATTTACAGAGTTGTTTAGATTATTTATTTTTTTGAGAGTTAAACAACCTTCTCTGAATCCATTAGCGTCTGTATTGGTAGATTCATTAATCTTCATCTGCATGAAACTTCCTCTACCATTTTTTCCACTTGGCTACATTTACTGGAAAAGGAGTTCTATACCATTTACTTCCATGCTGAACATCTACATGCATACGTGGTACGTCTTAAACCTTTAATAAGGAGTTTACTTGGGATTTAAAGAATCTTTTGATGCTGCATGCCATTCATTCAGACATAATAGCAGTGTTTTCCACAGCAGCAGCATGGTTCCACATTTTTTTCAGTATACAAGGGAAAAATATGTTTTATCTGCCTTGCAGAGCTTCAGACTCGCTGAATGATTTGAAAGAAAAATTGTCTTTGTCCTGATTTATGAGCAATCACAAGTAACACAGATTCTCCCCTTGGGACATTTCTACTGAAGTGTAACCACATTGAGATTAAACTTCCTCTTTGTGCGTCCTGAGAGTCTTGTGGGTGCTATTACCAGCTAAGGCGTGCAGGCTTGTGAGCCTGATGTAAAGTGAGCAAGCACAAGTATTTATTGCAGTAGAGAAGTGCAAAATATTTGCTGAGTAAGCTAGTTCTTTTTGCATTATGCTGGGGATTTAAAGGGACAAAAATCAGTCCCATCAGCAAGTCTTGGGGCACTCCATATTAACCTCGCTGTATGTCAAGAATTAGATCTTTTTTCTGCTCCTTTGTTTTCTCTATCTCATGAATAGTTTTTGATCCATGGCAGAAACTTACATTTCATCCTGTACTTTTCAAATTTCCATAATAGGCTTTGGTGATGGATTGTATCATAAGCCTTCTAACACTATGACTGAATGATCTCCTTAGGTTTGCTTTTATTCTTTGTTAACTTTTTTGCTAGTGTAGAACAGATCTGTGGGGCAAGATTTTTAACCTTTCCAGACAGAGGGGGATTTTTTCCTATTTTATGACTTTGTAAATGTTCTGGAGTTTTATATTTACGTTTATCACCCCATTTGAAACCTAGACTTGACACAGTAGCAGTTGCTTGTCAATAATTTAGCCTGTAGGAAATCTGAAAAGGTCCAGCTTATAATTACCTTCTTTCTGAATGGACAGATTTACACCTCAGCTAAAGAACTGTACAGAAGCAGGCTGTAATAGTGCTACTGTGAATGTCAGTAGCTAAAAATCTGCTTGTATTCTTTTGGAGACTATTTTAGGAGAGACAGCAACCGTGCAGCTTGTTGTCCTCAGCTAAAGCATGATCCATGAGCTGGGACAGTACCAGGATGGAGCTAAATAAGCTGAGTTGGGTTTCTTGTGTTATAGCGAGTCCTGATCCAGTGTATTCCCACTGAGGTGCATGAAGGAAGAGGAGCCTCTTCCCTCTTCTTTTTAAACAGAGCTAAAAGCTGTTTTTCTTGGAGTACTTTGAGGAAAGATAGAAGATGGTATGTGTCACATCATGGAAAAGCTACTCTGGTTGGAGGTTAGCCGGGGAAGTGTCCTAAAAGGTTTGGAAATATTGAGAAGAAAACACACCCTCCAATGCTTAGTGATGTGGAAGTTAAAATCTAATGAAATCATCTCCAAATGTGCCTCTGAGTTATTTTGTCAAGGTTTAGGGACTTGGGGTCTCTGTTTGGGTTTGTGTCGTGGGATGGTCTTGCCTCTTGTGTCGCTACCCCCTAAAACTGGTCTCGTCTATTTAGGGAAAGTCTCAGGATCCAGCCTTGAATCTCAGCCAAGTTTTCTTTATACTGTCTCGTGTACAACTAGCAGGTGATGGGTTCAAAAGCAAACTGAAAGGAACAGTTTTTCACAGCTCATGTACTTAAGCAATGGATCTTGTCACCAGATGTTCTGGATGCCAAATGTTTACAAGGTTGCAGAAAGTGCTTGAACAAATTCAAGGGAAAAAAACCTCTGGGTGGCAATAAGATACAAAACCATCACCTCCTACTGAGCCTCAGTTTTTCTGGCTGGAAAATTATACCTGTATCATACATTTAGAAAGCTCTTATACTTTACTTTTGACAAAAATTCCCTTTTGTTGATTTGCCTTTGGTCAGACTTGGCATGGTCATTCTTACACATTCTTCTTATGTAAAATTTAGGTTATTTAGTGGAAGATGTTATTACTTCTCTCCAGTTAACATACCTCTTCAGTCATACATAGTGGGAAAGTCATTTTGAGTCACGCTGCTGTCTGAGGTGATGAGTCCTGCAGGGGAACAACAACCAAAAAACCCCAAACAAACAAACAAAAAAACCCCAAAAAAACCTGTTCAGTTTGGTGGTGATTTACTTAGAAACTGTGTAATGGGGAACCTGAAAAATTAAAACTATTTAGAGATTAGCAAAAGAAAGAAACAGCTCAGGTATAAACTATCAAAAAGGGTAACCTGAAAGGTATTCTGGAAAAATTATGGGTTAGTCCAGCATGCCAGAGGCACTTGTAAGATTCAAAGGGTTGGTCTAGTGCCAGTGGCATTGAGGTTCCAACTGCAAATGGACACGGTGTCCAACATCTTCACCAATCTCTTCTTACTCAAGGTGTCCTTCGAGCTCTCCCCTCAGTACACTCCTGGTTCCTGAAACACTATAGAGTTTTGAAAAACTGAAACGGTCTATGCAGGGGGGGGGGGGGGGGGGGGGGGGGGGGCAGGAAATGCAGCAGTGAAAGTAAGCTGCAGTGATGAATGTTAATGGATGGTTTGTTGGGAATTGCACTGAGTGTAACACCAGCTCTCGGGTCAGCTTTGCAGTGCCTGCATCCTAAGCCTGCACAGATGCATTATTTATTTTTGTACCTGAATGTCATGGCCAGCAAACACTGCCAGTGGTTTACTAAGGAAGTCCAAGTCCTATGAAAAATACTGAGCTGTATAATCAAAAGGAAAAATGGTCTGAGGGACTTGTTTTCTTTCTGGTTTTCTAGGATTTTAGGGTCTTCCCAGACAAATAACAGCCATCAGATGAGCAGAAGTAGCATATCTCAGTGGTGATGTGTATTGCTTCAGGGCAACAGCACAACCTTGTGGTTCATAGTTACTCTAATGCATCAGGTATCTGCACAAGAAAACACAGGACTTTCCCTTCCACAGAAACCAGCTCATTACCTGTACAGAACTGAAGCTGTTTTTCATTAATTTGTTTGTAACATACTATATTACCTGAGGATTTTGGAATAAATAGAAAATACTAGACTGCAAGGTCATAGGCAAAAAGATAAATTAATAGGTCCTTTCCAGTATCTGTGGTTCTGGAAGCTTAAGGCACTGTTGTGATGAGCCATTTTGTGTGGTTTTTGTGCTGGATATGTCTGAATTTTTGTTCCAAGATAATAGCTAGAGGCATTTAACTAAAAAGAAAAGCTTGCAATGTGCACTATGCAAAAATTTTAAAAAAAAAGACAAAAGGAAAATGTGTGCAGAAGAAAATACTAGTTTGTCTTGCTTGCTTCTTCTATTGTGATGAAGTGAAGCAAAGTATATAATACATTTACATAGATGGAATATTCAAACACCAATAATAATATTTATTCTCTTTCTTCTGTGTCTTCAGGGTATGTGACATTGGTCAGAGTGTATCTTCTGATGTGACAGTGAAATGAAATGGGTGCCAAATGTGCTCAGACAGAATTTTCAAATAAAATTAATTACATTTTCTATTTTGCTTGATTCTGAAGAACAGGCTATGTTATTACTAGCAATGCAGCTGGCGCTGGTGCAGTTGCTGAACAAAATTCTTGCAAATGATATATTCAGTTCATTTACTGATCATATAGAATGGGAGGAAAGCCACTAGCTGTAACTGGAAAAGAGGCACCGGTCTGATGCTGGGGCTGGTCCTGGAACTGTGCAAGCTTTTTTTCGTCTACAAGCTGTGCTGAAAACACAGACTCCTTGGTCCTGCTTAAGTTGATAGGAAGAGCCTTTGATTTCAGCCTGTGTGGGTTTGGACCTGAGAGAAAAGGGTTCTTAGGAGATGCTTACTGAAGCACTGACAGACTGAAGTTCTTTAAGCAAAAAGTAGCATTATTTTTATGCAGTGAAGATTCCTATAGGATTGTCACCACAAGAATGCCAAAGTTTCTCATTGCTTCATCTGTGCACTTTAGTCCTGTTCATGGCTGAAGTATGACTCGTTACCTTTGGTCCAAGAAAGCACTTTAGTCCACGTGGAAGTATGATTCATGCATTTAAATTTACACTCAAGCTCACACTTAAGTTTAATTTGTTTTGTTGTGATTGAATATATATGAAATGTAAAGTGCGCTCAAATTTATGAAAATGCTTCTTATTCTGCTTTAGTTTATTACAGAGGAAATATTTCATTACATAAATAAGGCAAAATACTCCAAAGACCACTGATGGTATTTCTCAATAACTGTACAAAGAGCTTTGTAAAAGTGTAGAATGAGTTAAAAAAAAAAAAAAAAAGAAAAAAAAAAAGAAAGAAAAAATTCTTTTTTCTTTTCCTTGAGTGACTAATTAGAGACAGAATGGTCAAAGACCAAATTCTGTTGTGAACGTGGGATAATAGTGTGGAATATAGCCCACTATACAGGACAGAACAGAAACCATACACATCTGAGATTAAATATCTTTCTTCCAGCTTCCCACACATTCTGCTTCACATGGAGAATCTCCAGAATATCTTTCAGCTTGCTAAAAATTATTGATGTGCATAGTGATGTCAGGTCTACTTGTTTTCTAGGTTTTATTTTCATCACTCAGTAATTATAATCCACCAGTTCAGGCACTGCTTTTTGCTTTGCTCATGAAGCAGGTGACAGCGTTGGTTACTGGATGGAGAACCTCAAATCAGCTGGGTTGAGCTGACATGTCTCCACTAGCCCCTACTTCCCGAGGTGCTGTGTAGTGTCTACATGGACACACACCACTTGGGTAGGATCAGTCCTCCACTCTGTTTCCCTTACTGTTTCCTAAAGTTATTCCATGTTTACATAGCAAAAAGAATTTGTTGGCAACAATTGAATGTACTGCTTGGGGACATCTACCAGTCTTTACAACTAAGGATCAAACACCCATTTGGAGAACAAGCACATATCCAATTTTTATGCTTGTGCACGAGAAAGTTCTCCTTTTTCCATGTTAAATGGAAGGAGCATAGGGAGGGTCTGCACTGCTTTCACAGCGCCAGCCATGCCACCAAAGTGGACGCTGTACCAGCGCTTACAGTACATTTAGAGGGTGAGTCATCTTTTACTCAGAAGAGTAAAAATGCTGTAGTACAAATTCAGTGTGTTCCCATATGTGTCCACCGAAGTGTGCTCTCATTGCTACAAATTTTGTATTAAATTATTTAGGTCAGCTTAAATTTAGAAAGCAACAAAATAAACACCATTTTGGCCTCATTTACATGTCAGTGATTATTGTAAAATGGTTTGCTTCCTAAATTAAACTGATGCAAGCAGTCTGCCAGGAAAATAAGCGGCAATATTTTTTGTTATATTTTTGAAAGCTGGTTGTAACACTCAGTCATTAACCCAAGAATAGGTGGGCACCAGAAAAAATGAAAACGCAGATTACTTTAAGCATACAGTGCACCTGTGGGTGCTCAGGCTTGAAATTTCATAATTTTTCCTTTGAACTAAATGACATTTTGAATCTTTGCCTAATGGTTTTACTATATACTGTTCCAGACATGGGTAGCACGCTTTGGCACCGTACAACTTTCAAGCTCTTAGGGTGGGTATATCAATATCCATGATCCGGTGATTAAGGACCGCCTAACAGCATGCATTGTCAGGGTATGGGGTATCACATCAAAAGTCATTAATAGCCCTGTCCTGTGCACTGGCATGATGTAATATAGCAGCTGTGTCGTGGAGAAACTCTTAAGGCATCCAGTTAAAGGTAGACTTGCTGATGACTGTGGCAGGCACGGGCATATTGCGTCGTGACAGCGCCAGAGCCCTTCCTGCTAACAGCACTACAGCAATGCCAAGCATGGTGTATATAGTGCTAAAAATCCATGCATTAACAGCTCCATTTTTAGTGACTTTCTCTTGCATGCCATGCCAAAGATTTATAGTAAATGAGTTAACGTGAGCCAAGATCAGGCTTATTTCATGCAACTTTGAGGCACCGTGGGGACAACAGCAGCTAGCAGGCAGATGCTTACGCTGCAAGTCTGAATGACTTGTCCTCACTGCCTGCCCTCAGCCTACCCCTTACAGCCACTGCTGTTGAGATGCCAGCTGCTGCCAAGAATTCCAGACTTCATCTCTGGCTGACCCTACCTCAGACAAACACCTCTCTGTTCTTCGGGGCATGGGAAGGAGCTTCCCGTAAACATTTCCGCACAGCTTTGTCACCTCCTATTTTCTTGCACTCCTCTGGGTGTGTGCTGTGTGTGCTGACAGATGTTGCTTTGTGGTTTTCAGTGTGTCCTCCATCTTTCTGCTTCCACCAGATGCCACTTATCTTAAATTGAAAGCTTTTTGTCACTAAGACTGCTCATACCTGATGTCCTTGCGTTCTGCATTACATGAAAGTCTTGATAGTGACTGATGAAGACCCAGCACAACTTGCTGAGAGAAAGGTTTGCTCTCTATAAACATATGGTAAAATTTTCCTACGATAATTTCAAAAAGATCTTGGTAAAGATCTTTAACCCAGTAATGGAGCAGAGGAAACACCTTCTAAAGGGCTACAAAACAGTAAATGAAAGTTACATTTTGGATGTTTGCTTTGTCAAATGCTGGCTGGGCATTGGCCGTGGTGTCACTGCCATCTCTGGCAGGTGTCTGGGGCTTTACTATGCTTGGAGAATCCTACACCCATTATCCAAGTGAGGCTGTTGGCTTTAGCAGACTGTGTTTCCCACCCCTCAGGATCTTTGGGTGAGGAGGAAGAGGCGGTATGTTTGTCTTTCAGCCACTTGATTGAATAAATATCCATTGAGGTACAGGAAGCACTTCTGCAGCCTCTGCTTGTTGAATCTGTGTGCGTAACGGGAATGGGTAAGCTGGTAAATCTCTGCTTAATACCTATAACCCCCTTGGGTTTGGCTCCAGTGTAGCGCACTAGATGGGCAGTAGCAGGCCTGCTGAACAGCCCTTCGATAGCTCATCCCATAGCAATCCCACATCCGGAATGGTGGAGGTACCAAAGGAAGAGTTTGAAAATCTCTCCAACTGCTTCAGGCAGGAGCTGTCTTCCCATGCTTAACTCCACATTGCTCAGGGGCAAAAAGCTCTTAGTCCACAGAACAGATGTCAAACCCCATGTAACCAGGGCTTGGAGCTGCTTATGTTTATTGATCCTATTGACTCCTCATTTGATAATCCGAAATAAATGCTTATTTACATTTACCCTGGCTCAATGCTGAAGGCTGTTAGGTACTGGCTGTGCACAGTCCCATTTTCTGGTTGCTGACCAGGTGGTCTTTGGGTTTGGTTGCAGAGATGAGTTGGACATGTCTGGGTGCTCATGTTGGGCTAGGGAGGTACCCATGGACACACTGTGGCTGCAATGGCAGGTAGGGAGCAACAAAAGAGCCAGTTCTGAGATCTGATGGTGTACACACTGTAGTGCTGCTTCTTTCTTTTTTATCTTATTCCTCCTTTTTTTTTTTTTTTTTTTTCCCCTCCTCTCTCCCCACCAGTTTGGAGAAGCTCTAGACTGATCCCATAGACTGAATCTCTATTGCCCATGCATGAGGTGCTTGGCACAAACTAAATTCCTACTGTCCAGGCACACATCATGGAAACGTCTGTCTCAGCATTAGCTTAAAATCATTTGCATGGTGGCACACTGGGATCACTTAAGCCCAAAACGACAATGATTTGTGAAGCTGTCATGGTTTAACCCTAAGCTGGCAACTAAGCACTACACAGTCGTTCACTTTCTGCCCCCCAGCAGGATGGGGCAGAGAAGCACAGGAAAGTGCCGGATCCATTCACTTACATTCCCTTTGGTCAAACACCTTGTTTCTTGTCTGTTCTGTTATAATTATCTCAGCAACATTTGATAAATTTTACTCCTTGCCCATCTTCTCTTGAAATAGCTTCCAGGTTTCTCCATAAAGTACTCTGATTCAACCCCTTTTCCTACTTCGTGCACCAATACTTAATTCTTGTACAGATTTTTATTGATTGTTTTTCTTTAGTGTTATTTTATTTTGCTGTTTTATGGCTGCTGTTAACATTTAGAAAAAACTATTTTTTATACTCTGCATGTAAGAACATCACTGCACTACTTTTTTGGCAACACTGAGAATAGCTGACTGAAAATTGGGGGGGTGGAATAAGAGGAGGAGGAGAAAAAGGCAATATAGGAGAGTTAGCAAATTGCTTTCCACTTTTCACATGGTTAAATTCTAAACAATGGTAAATTCCCTTTCACTGGGGAGGACGTTTTGTATTTGGTATAAGGACAAGTGTATTTAATCAGAAAGGTAACACCATGGACACCTGCATTTCTTTGTGAGACATTCAAAATCTTCGTCATTTTCATCAGCTGGTGATAGAATTTCTTTGCATGAACACGAAAATTAAAATCACTTGAACGTTTTCTCTGAGCAGGCCTTAGCCATTGCACTTTATCCCTCCAGCAGCACTGGGAAATAGACTGACATTTTATTAAAGCTGTGTTCCTGCAGAACAGGCACTGAAAGGCAAACTGTGTAAAACTCACTTAGCAGCGCCTGCCTGCCTACCTGTGGGTTTTCTTCGACGCAAGTGCGTCGCTGCTTCGGCAGAAATGAAGGCATGCGGTTTTGCACCAGGATATTCCATCTGTGCCTTCTGAATCTGTTTCCAGACCAAATCCTCAGTACAGCCTTTATTATGATTAATTATTTTGCGCAAAAGATTCACGGCTATGGTGGTGCTCCAAGAGGCACTGGCAGCTCCAGGGCAGGGTGCTTTGCAGTGGCTTCCCTTCCCCATGGGATGTCTACCAGCTCAGGAGCCCAGCAGTGTTCTGCTGCAGCTTCTTTTGATTATTGCCTGTAGTGACTTTTAGAAAATGCAACCTCTGAATCCCAAGGGCTGACTTCTATTTACTGTGGAAAATGGATGGAAACGCTGCTTTTGTTTGAGATTGCCACAAAGAGTCTTCAGTTTATAATAATATATTGAGAGAAAACCTACCACATTGCAGCTATATCACTGGGGGATTAAAAGAAACCAAGGATGGTGTTTTAAATTTCTGGATGTTTGAATGCAGTTGGGTCTTTCTTATGATCTTGGGTGCATCTTTCAATTTCCCAGTATCCTTGGACTGATAACTTAAATAGAAAATCTTTCAGGCTGCGAGCTGTCTTCGTGCATTTTCTACTGAACCTGCCTTCAGGCAAAAGTGAGAGATTGAGCAGAGAATTGTAACGTTCCTGCAGCTGCTAAAAATGCCTCTTCTCCCCAGCTGAGGTCCGCGAGGTCTGTCCATAGCGCCAGGTTCTCTACCAGTGCACTGAAGTTTTCCTCTCCTGTTCCAGCCTGCTGCAACCCTGGCTAAGGGAAAATGTGCTTAAGGATTGTTTTTGGTGTTCAAATGCTACTTCGTGTTAGGGGGAATGGGACTGGGAAAAGTCAGTGTTGTTTCAGGCTTGTATGATTTCCTTTGTGCAAACAAAGGTGAGAGGAAGAAAAGATAAGTTTATGGGGTTGGTTAATCCATCAGGAATCTGCATAGGGCTGAATAAATGTGAGCAGAAGATACTATTAATAGACTAATGGAGACTACTAATGAAGAGTAATTCTAATTCTTATATAAAATAATATTTCCTAAAAGTTATATACGATTAATGTTTTAAGGACACTGTTGGAATTGGAACGCCCTTAGTGTTTTGACTTGTATCCTTGAACCTCACATTGAGCGTCGTGTTTTGAACACCATATTACCTTTAAGTTAATGTTATATACTTTGTATATAGACATATAGCAAGACTTAAGGGAGTCTACTGTACTGTACCACTAAACCGCCTGTTCTGACAATTCTTTTTTCAAGCAGATGGCATTGTGATGAATTACCCGATATTCGCCAATCATGACGTCTCCCTGAAAAATGTGCACAGATGTTTATAATGAGATTTTCATGATTACACAACACTTGCACATCCACAGAACGGAGGTGCCTTCTGTTCAAAAGTCACTCACCCTGAGAAGTTTGCATCTCTGATGGGACTACAGCAGTGCTCAGCAGTGCCTGAGTTTTCCTAAGTGTAGTGGTCTCTGGGCATGACCCTACAGCCAGTGCCCAGCTATGTGTGTTGTGCCACACTGGCAACAAAATAAGCAGAACCTCTTCCAGTGTCATCTATTTTTCCTGAGGTTATATTTGTTTCATGAAACACATAGGCAAAGATGTCAAATCAGCTATAAATTAGAGGGGGGGGGGGGGAAGGAAAAATGCCTCTGGAATAGGTTTTGGTTTTGCCCTGCTGCAGTTACAGTGAGTAAAAATAAAACGTGTGACCTGATGTTGACCAGCATCAAGGCTGCCTTCCTCTTACTTGAGCAAAGCTGTTGGAAAGGTGCAGCCCAGCTGCCCTTGTTGCGTGTAGGCTGCACAAACCTCTCCATCCTCCTCTCCCACAGCTTCCGACCCTCACAGAGCAGCAACAAGGCATCACTGTATCCGAAGTTTTACCTGGAGCCAAACACCTAATTATTTCTGCTAAAAATCCATAGCTGTGCTATATTCAGGTGCTGTGACCCATTTATTGGAGAGTGGACTGGGGTATGTTGAAGTTGTTTCCCCTGCGGCTCCCCACCTGCAGGTCCCAGCAGGTCCCAAGCCTGTAAGCTCAATCCTTCATTCCTATTTTCAACATGCTGGGCAAAACTGAGCTCTGAAAA
The DNA here is from genome assembly GCF_015220075.1 of Falco rusticolus. Taxonomy (NCBI): domain Eukaryota; kingdom Metazoa; phylum Chordata; class Aves; order Falconiformes; family Falconidae; genus Falco; species Falco rusticolus. The sequence continues at coordinate 26,320,092 of NC_051199.1, forward strand.
CCACAGTGGCTTAATCTAAACCTTTGAACATCTCAAACGCATTTTTCATTAGAGATTTGTATCTCTTGTGGATGCAGGAGCTGAAAGGTGGAGGATCATAGTAGTGATAAGGCCTAAAGTAAAATGTGGGAATCGGGAACTGGGAAGAGTTCTCACCTTCCCGTACAATTTCTACTTAAAGAGATTCAATTAAGCACATTAATCCATCAAACTTCTTAATTATTTACAGAATTTGTATATGAGAGGACATATTATTGTGAACTTCACACTGCTGCCAGTAAGTGACTACCAGCAACCAAGCTTGGTTTTTTTGGATATCTTTACATAATTTTAAACAATTAGAGCTTTACTATCCGCAGGAAAGGGAAAAGAAAGAGAAATGGAACGCAGTTATATTGTCAATTAATTAATCTTCTGCAGAAATCTGTGAAAGCTAACTTATAATTTAATTAGCTTTATTATGCTCACTCAAGATTTCAGCTCTTTGCTAACAGTCCAATTTTGCATGTTTTCTTACAAGCTAATCACCAGGCTATAATAACGTCATGCAAGACATATTGTGTAAACATTAATCATTTTTTATTTTCTTTATTGAATCTATCTCTATATGAGACAAAACACTGAGTTATGTAAGAGTACCATAAGGAATTAAGAGTAAGTGAATATTCAAAAGAAATAATAATAATAATAATACCTTTATCTTTTAACTGTCTTTATTTTCTCATTGGCTCTGATTTCTTCAAGAATTTTATAAAAGTGCAGACCATAACTGTGCTAATAAAGAGAAAATCATGCCAACCTATAATTAGAGTAATAAGGAAAAAGGTACAGCGGATCATAATTGAACCAATAAGAGGAAAATATAATCATGTTTAATGGCTTATATGAGTGTTAGTGTCTTCTGTATGCTTAATAAATCGGTATCCATTTTCATGGTATGTATCTAAGACACCTTTCCTAATGTTATCACATTACCCTTCAGAACTACTGCTGGAAATTCTGCTAGGCCTGCAAGCTCCTCCGGGGTGAGGCTTCTTTGAATAAACCAGAATAACAACAGAATTCCAGAAGGGTCTGACAGTGTGCCCGTGTGTCCAAGAAGGCCAGTGGTACCCCAGGGTGCCTGAGGAGGACCATGGCCAGCAGGTCAAGGGAGATGATCCTCCTGCTCTGCCCTGCCCTGGTGAGGCCATGTCTGGAGTGCTGGGTCCAGTGCTGGGGTCCCCAGTTCCAGAGAGACAGGGAGCTACTGGAGAGGGTCCAGCAACAGGCTACGAAGGTGATGAGGGGACTGGAGCATCTCCCTGAGTAGGAAAGGCTGGGGGAACTGAAGACTGAGAGGGGGGTCTTATCAGTGGGGATGAGGTCCAGCCAGCATGGGCTTATAAAAGGCAGGTCCTGCTTGACGAACCCGAGCTCCTTCTACAACATGGTGACCTGCCTAGTGGGTGAGGGAAAGGCTGTGGATGGTGTCTACCTGGACCTCAGATAGAAGTAAGACCTTCTTTGCCTTGAGGGTGGCGGAGCACTGGAGCGGGCTGCCCAGAGAGGCTGTGGGGTCTCCGTGTCTGGAGATACTCACAACCTGCCTGGACACAACCCTGTGTGACCTGCCCTAGGACAGCCTGCTCTAGCATGGTTGGCCCAGATGCTCTCCAGAGGTCCCTTCCAACCCCAACCGCTCTGTGATTCTGTGACCACCAGCTACAAACACCTGTAGCAATGCTTAAGCTCCCTCTGGGTTTCTTTAAGGTGTCCCTGTTTTACGTTCCTGGGCACACAGTGGTGCTGTGCGCAGTACCAAGTATGGTATTTGCAAAAGAAATACAGAAAAGGACAAAGGCGTAACCTTTGGGGCCATTGTATTTGGGCATGAGAAGATGCTCTGCAAGCAGGGTATACTCAACTTCAAAGTAAAGGCAATGACTTATTTCTTAATATGCACAGTATAACAATGTGATGGCAAACCCCAAGGCTGAGCTTCTGCAGTCCCTTGCTGCTGCCAAGCTCCCATCTTCTGTGGGTTTTACCTGAAATTTCACAGCTTGCAGCTTTGGTGTTTTTCCCTCTGGGTCCTTGAACTGCTAACTGTCCCCATCTCGGCAATCGTACCCCTGTCTGTAATTTCACCTTTCGTATCTTGTACAGCTGGAGTTTGCTTGCTCTCCTCACAGCTTTTTCTCACAATGTAGCAGTTTTCTCAGAGGTTTGAGCCAAGGTCACACAGATGCGCAGTGTGAAAACACAGCTGGGGATCGGAGGTGGCCGAGCACCCTCTGAGGGAGCTTACCGAGGCTAGAGTTTAAACAAAACCTCCCCACATTTTCATACAATAGCATTTCAATTTCATATAGTTGAGCTATAATTTGCCTTTTGATTTTCCTCTGAGCAATTAAAAGCAGTAAGATGATTTCCTACTTGTACATACTATTAGCACATAAATATTTCCTCACATGTGCACACACTTCATATGTGATATCCTTTACTTTGAAGTGACGTTTGCAAAGCTTTCGAGCCCAGTTATCCTTAGAGATGCCCAGGTGTTCTTTCTGATGGCTTGGAAAGGCAGGATCAAACCTGGTCAGCGGGACTCTTCACGTGCAAGTAGACCTTGAAAGCTCAGAGGAAACCCTGGGAGAGCGGTACGTGTTTTCCTCCAGAAATATCTGAGATACATCTTTTTCCAAACGGTTTTATCTTTCACAGATTTCTCAACTCTATTAGGTAAGTCCTGAAGATAACCCAGATGTACATAAAATAGGATATTCATAAGCAAAAACATCTGCATATGCTTAGGTAGTATCCTGAAGGGCAGTTTCATAGTGAACTAAATCACAACAGAAATGTTTGATATTTCCATAATCCATATTGTTTAAATTCTCTAAGCTTCTTAGCCTGCTAAATGTCAATCTTCCCTAGAGTTGGCCTTTGCTTTCATTTCTTAAGAGACTTGGACATCTCTCGTATCAAAATGCCAGTGTGACATCTATTTCATATGTACACATGAAATAATGGGAAGACTCTTTTATCTTTGGTGGCGATTTTTAAGAACATCACCATAAAAATGTACGTAACCTCAAAAACTCCCAGCGTTACAAATAGATAGGTAGATGGATAGAGATATCTAAAAGTACCTGTGCATGTACCTATAGATGTATGCATGTTTAACAGCACTTATAAGCATGCACACACACGTATATATGGTGTTTTGCCTGCTGGATTGTACTTCCTTTCCTTTCAAGCTCCCAAAGGAAAACTGAGAAAATGACCACTCTACACAGAATTACTAAAGGCATTAAATGTATTTAATCTCTAATTTTCTAGCAGGTATTTTTAGTAAGCTAAGTAATAACTAAAATAAGTGTTTCCTCTCACAGCACATAGTTGTGAAACTTTAATTTATATGTTAATTTTTTAATTAAAGGGAAAAATTATAGAAGAGGGCTTAGTTTTCTTAAAAAGTACAGCATAATAGTCTAACATTAAACTGAAGTATTATAGTCGAGAAGAGTAACAGTCTGAACAGTCTGTCCTAATGCTCCCCTTCCCCGAAGACATCCAGGTAACCCTGAGGCTGAACTCGGTGCTTCCTACTGCCCGAGGAACAGCCCGAGACAGCTGATTCACTTATCCCAGGTCACCTTGTCAGAGCCCATAGAAATGCTCCACATCTTGCATTTAGTGACTGTGCCTGCCTCGGAGCAGGAGGCTCTTTCAGGTGCCTTGGGCACCATACAGGCAAGCAGAGAGGGGCGAGGAGGGAGGAAGGGAGCGGTGGTGACAGAAGATGTAGGACAGCACAGCCAATGCTGGAAAATAGATGAAGTCAGGAACAGCACTTTTGGTGCTTGAGTCTCCTGCTGTTTCTCTACTGCTCGAGGCAGGAATGAGGGTTGAGAACACAATGGTTTGTCATAAGCGTCAGAAATACCTTATTTAAAAGTGGCCTCTAACAAGATTTGGGGCTTGTGATTCATTCCTCTGATGTCATGGAAATGAAACAAATGTGTGTCATCTGGGCATGTTTCCAAATGGGTTGAAGGGGCATTAGAGACAGTGAATGAGTGTGCACGTGGAAGAACGTTGAAGATGGCCTCAATCTGAAGAGGGCAACTTAGTGTGTCCTGCAGGTGAATGCACTTGAAAAGTTTTAATCAGCAGGAGTTCTCCCTAGAGTTGATTCTGAATTAATCCTGTTTTGTTATTAAATATTTATATTTACATTACTGAGATAACAGTCTTGGCTAAGAATTCTGAATTCCTAACAAGCAACTATATTGGAGGCTTCCATGGTGCAAGCTTAGGGATTTATAACCTGGTTTAAGTTTAGACTGGGACATATTCTTTCCAATGGATGTGTCCCTGCAATATACCTGTCAAATGTCTGATCTTAAAGGTAGACTGTAAAATTATTGGAAGAAACTATATGACCGTGCTTGCTTGAGATTTTCTCTATTAGAACACTATTTCACATGCTAGCTTTTTAAAATCATTTGTAGTCTCCATGTTAAGGTCTATAAACTTCACACTCAACTTTTTATTTCTGCTTTATTTCTGTTCTATGCATTGCCAAATATTGCTTTTGTGTAATTGAAACAGAGCTGTAGTTTGATTATTAAACAGAGGGAAATTAATTGCCTTCAGCTCTAACAGGGGAAGCAAAGGCTTTCGGTAGCAGAAAACCTTAAATTGTGGAAAAGTTGTTTTTTCTCAGAGCAGAGCTAGGGTGCAGATGCTGCTGGGGGTCAGCAGCCCCACCACCAAGGGCTGGCTGCCTGGTTTCACATGGTGGCTCAGGGATATGGGTTTGACCAGGCATTTTCTAAGGGGAGTGTATGTAATTTATTTGTAGACTCCACCCCTCTTCTTTGTTCTGCCTTCATCTGTACCTTGAAATATTTGTACTCTACATGCCCCCCCTGTGCTGTGGGACACGTCCCCGGCTGTGCTGCAGCCCTGACAACTCTGCCCTGCGGTTTGGACTGGCTCTGCACCTGCAGCGCTGGGTTCTGGGGGAAACAAGGTTTTAAGAGGGTCAGGCAAAAGGAGGGTATCGGGTGTACTAAGCAGCATGGGTAATTTCCTATTTGAAGCCTAAGAAGAGAGAGAAAACAGCGTGTGACACAATGTGGGTACCATTTTTAACCCTAACATCAGGCGAGGACAACGCAGATTTCTGCCGCAGCCTGCAGATGGCCATGAGTTAAGTAACACAAACGATGCTTGCCAGTTGTTGACATGTCTGTGCAGAAGACACTCCTTTTTTATCTGCCACAGTTGCTTAAAACCAAAAATAACTACTTATCTTACAGTGAAAAGAAAAGTTTGAGGTACTTTAAAATGGTGCTAATCCTGAGCTGTACAATAGCAAAAAGGCCCAGGTGAGATCGGTGCTCTAAGCGAGATGAAGGAAAGAGGGGCAGGATTTTATTACATTTATAATTCTGTTCATCTTTTTACATGATAAAACTGTTGCCCTGTGCTAAAGAAAAAAATCCCTGTATCTTCCCTTTCCTGTGAAAGCTCACGCCTGACTTTCTCCCAGACGGATTTCTCTCTGTAGCATTTCTACAACGATACCATTAGCCTTTGAGCAGATGTCAGATAGTAAGGAACGGCTGCCGGCAGATCAAGTTGCTGCTGCCAACTCTCGCGAGCTCTGTGTCAGAAACAGTTGATTATAATGTCAGTACTGTCCAATTTACGGGCTTAAAGCAGCAGCTGCATACTGCATTTTCCCTGAAGTATTCAAAGATCCTGACTCTTAAAAACTTTGTAGTTCTTGTCATAGAAGTGGGGTAAGTGATTCTCTATTTACACATCTCTGTCTGCCAGGATAATTTACAGTTCAGCTTGATTTGCACGGGGATTGGGATCTTTTAAAATGTTATGCTCTGCCCATTTGTTGCTCTCTTGGGAAAACTCACTCTGCTCTGCAAATGGAACGAGTAAGCAGGCGTGTGTATCAGACCTTGATATTATTCAAGGGATCCTGAGCTAAGTAAATTAAGCTGAGCTAGAAATCACTTATTAATTCAACCATCTTTTCTATTTAAATACTGATTATGTAGTCTTGTGTATAGATTTTTTGGCTGGGTAAAGATTTGCGAGGAGAGGACATAGTGAAATAAACTGTGTTCCCTTGCTGAATGAGAATACAAAAGTGTAGTCAAATGTTTAAGTTTTGCTGGAGGAAACTACTATATAAGCAGCTTTTTAAAGTATGCAAGTGCATTATATGCTATATCTCTGCTCGGTTAAAGTTGAGGAGCTAAAGCAATCTTCCGACCCTTTTACTCTCATAGTAATAATCAAGTAATATTTGTTTTGCTCAGTGTGCTTTACGTTGTTGGGTTTGGTTTAATGCAGTCGTAAAAACCTTATTAAATGTAATATTTGCCATACATTCAATGTGTAATAATAATCCTCTGCCACTCGCTACTTTTATTAATATTAGCAAAGTAACTTAGGACTAGACAAGACCTCTCATTCAGAAGTACAAAACTTGTGTTTTTCAAACTTGATCTATTTAAAACTTTTTTTTTTAAATGCCATCTGTTTTTTTGCAGAGCTAATTAAGAAGGTACAGAACTGATTTTTGGGTTTTTGGTGGTTTTTTTTTTGTTGTTGTTTTTCCCTTCCTAAAATTCTTGTCTAAAACTTCTTATGGTCAAAATCTGTGCCTCTGTGTTTTGCAGTACTACAGTATTTTCCTCCCACCCCGTTCCTTTCTAATTAACAGGAAAGTGCAGAGGGCAATTAATTTTAATTACTATTTAGATATTAAAAGCTTTAGGAACTTTAATGCCTCTCGCTTTTCTTAGTACCATTTTATCTTCTTCATAATGACAATGTTTGAAATCTCTTATTCTTTCCAGCTTGTTGTTGTGGTGGTGTGTTAGAAGTGTGTGAAGAAAGACAGTGTCAGGGAAACAACAAACTTAGAGAAATTACTTCTCCCATCTGGCAGTGCTGTGCATTGGCTGCACATTTACCCAGCTGGATCCCTACTATTAACATTTCTCACAGTTCCTCCATTGCCTTGGTTGACTGTGAGATAGGGTGAAAGAGTTTAGCCTCAGGCTAATCTTTACATACCTTTTCTCACCCAGCTCTGGAAAGATTTTGTGACAGGAATGGATGGAACAAAAATATGATTGGCACTTAAAGAGGGGGCCAGATGCCACTGAACGATGTGAGCATCCTGGTCAGGTGCTGCGGGCAGCCAGGGAGAGGCTCTGCTTACCCAAACTCCTTGGGAGTTGCTGGACCGTGTGAGTTGCCCAGATCGACTACGCACATCTGTAAAGTTTAGCATACATGAGGTCATTTACAGGTTTATATAAGTCAAGCTGAAGGCCAGATGGAATGTCAGACCAACTCTGAAGTCTATTGCCCCCATTCACTACCTTATCTTTTTTCTTTTTTTTTTTTAAAAAACAAGAGTGTAAAAGTTTGCTTTCTAAAATTTATCTATTTTCTACCTGTTTATATGACTGATAAAAATATTGTCTCTGAAGATTCTTCCCTGTTCCTTTGATGCTATCTCAAAGTTAGGAATCTCTCTGCACAAAATCTTCCTTTTCCCTCCCCTGCCTTTTCTTATTTCATTTCTAAGAATACGCAAACAAGCAGGAGGAGCTTAGATTAGGCCACAGCTGTACTTTCCACAGAAATTAGCCTCTTATTCCTTTTAAGGACACAAGTGCTTGTCATTAACAAAGAATGGCCTGTTTAAAGTGGCAGGACAGAGTACACTATGTACGGCAAGGCAACAAGCAAAAAATAGAAGGAAGCTTTGTTGACCATTTTCAAATATGTAAGCCATAGAAATGGGCTTATGCAAAAAGTCTTTTTCTGACTTTCCACTAAGATACTGGGGGTTTATAGCATTTGAAAAGGTTGGGGTAAATAGGACTATTAGTATGCTTAAATGTGGTACATAATCAGCATCTATACCTTTAGCTTTAAGGTATTACTAATTACTACTATGAAAAGTTCTAAGGAATGCCATACTCAAATTATTAGGCACCACCTACATATATTAAAAATTGTTGTCTTTTTAGTATTTTAATATTCATTCTAAGTAGCAAAAGTATGACTACTTCTTATGGCTATGGTGGTTATAACCTTGGTTAAGTTGCTTTAGAGAAAAAAGATCTTGAAATAAATGTTTCATGTAATTCTTGGTGTACTTCTGTACGCAGTTGCCCACAGGAGCTGACCTGCCGGTCAGGTCAGATGTCCTTCACATACCTCACTTGTTAAAACACCTTCAGATCTTAAGGCATATGAGTAGGACAACAAAATCACCCTGTGCTTTGAGGTTATAGCAAATCGTGCCATTGATGGTTTGTTTCAGCCCAGGCATCTGTATGTGATACAAACATGTAGTTCAAAACTTACGTGGACCCGGAAATCCTTGGATTAGAACTTGGCTTCAAGCTCCTTTTCCATGTTCATGGATTGTGTGTTTATGTGTGGAAAAATCCGTGCCTAGTGATGTTTGTTATCACTCTTTATTGATTTGAGAACACAAATTGTGAAAGCAACCTCTAACAGAATGATGGCTAGTCAGGCATGGCATTTTCCATCACAGATCATAAAATGTCCTGTTCATCGCGCCAGTGGAAATGCAAGTGGTTAATTCATCTGCCAACTGAAGTAGTTCAGACTCGGCTTATATGACATTACCTTCCCTGGTCAGGCTTCTTCAGTTCTGTCTTTTTTTTAGCAAGAGTTTTTCTGAAGTACTGTACCAAATACTAAATACTAAACACAGTCTTTGCAACACAACTAACTAAGAAGAACTTATGGTTAAAGACTGCTGACCTTTGTGTAGCAGCACCATATTATTTTCAATGTCCTTGGGATGACCTACACCCTTTTTGAACAACCTATTTTGGCTTTGGTACTAATACATTGCAATACTAACTCTTGAATGTCTTTTTTCCTGTGTTTCAGGCATCATGACTTGGACAAATGGTACAAGTCTCTATATCAGGTTTCTCATCTGGCTTCTTCTACTGTATATGTTCATCAGGAAGGTAATCCCTGAAGATAACACCGTTACAACCAAGAAGGGCAGAGTCAGAGGAATGAACCTGCAGGTGCTGGGGGGAACTGTGACAGCCTTCCTTGGAATACCTTATGGACAGCCACCCATTGGTAGACTGAGATTTCAAAAGCCAGAACCTCGTGAGAAGTGGTCAGATGTTTGGGATGCCGCAAAACATGCAAACTCTTGTTACCAGCTTATAGACACTACTTACCCGGGATTTCCTGGATCAGAGATGTGGAATCCAAAAACTAACCTAAGTGAAGACTGCTTATACCTTAATTTATGGATTCCTTCTCCCAAACCTAAGAATGCAACTGTCATGGTGTGGATATATGGTGGTGGCTTTGAGACTGGGTCAACTTCCCTACCAGTCTATGACGGCAAGTTTCTGGCCAGGGTAGAAAGAGTCATTGTAGTTTCCATGAACTACAGGACTGGTGCATTAGGATTTTTGGCTCTGCCAGGAAACCAGGAAGCTCCTGGAAATGCAGGTTTGTTTGATCAAAGATTGGCACTTCAGTGGGTCCAGGAGAACATAGCAGCATTTGGAGGCAATCCAAAAAGTGTGACTATATTTGGAGAGAGTGCTGGCTCAGCTTCTGTCAGCTACCATATCCTTTCTCCTAAAAGCCATCCTTTATTCACAAGAGCCATCATGCAAAGTGGATCTGCAAATGCCCCTTGGGCTGCAATAACAGCATCTGAAGCCAGAAACAGAACAGTGGCTCTAGCTAAACAGCTCCAGTGTCCCACCAGCAATGAGACAGAGCTAATTCTCTGCCTCCAAGACAAGGACCCAAAGGATATACTGGAGAATGAAATTTTTGTTGTAACATATGACTCTCTTTTACGAGTATATTTTTGTCCAACTGTGGATGGCGACTTTCTCTCTGACATGCCAGAAACATTGATTGAGAATGGCCTTTTCAAACAAACACAGATCTTAGTCGGTGTTAATAAAGATGAAGGATCAGCATTTCTAGCATATGGAATCCCTGGCTTCAGCAAGGATAGCAATGGCTTGATCAATAAAACAGCATTTGAAGCCGCTTTAACTCTGTCCTTCCCAGAAGCAAGTCAACTTGCAATAGAATCGATCATTTTTCAATACACAGATTGGGAAAATGAGCAAAAGCCAGAACATTACCGTGATGCCATGGATGATGTTATCGGTGACTACAATATAATATGTCCTACAATGGAATTCACAAAAAAATTTGCACAGCTAGGACACAAAGCATTTTTTTATTTCTTTGAACACCGATCCTCAAAGCTCCCTTGGCCAGAGTGGATGGGAGTAATGCATGGTTATGAGATCGAGTTTGTGTTCGGACTGCCTCTAGAAAGAAGAGTCAATTACACCAAAGCTGAAGAAATCTTAAGCCGGTCCATGCTGAGATACTGGGCAACTTTTGCGAAAACTGGGTAAGTTTGCTGTGGAAGTTTGTTTGATTGGTCAGATGCTTGTTTGTTTCACAGGCAGAAAAAGCCTAACAGTTTTAATGGTGATCTGAAGCCTGATGAGAATGATTAGGAAGGATTAATTGTTTGGCTATCCAAAATTCCTGTTTTAGTTCTGATAAAAACACCATCTTAGTAAAATAAACTGTTGTTGCGTAGCTCACTGTATTAGATGAGCTTAAGAAAATAATGTGCATAAAAGCAAATGCAAAACATTTTTTTTTTTTTTTGCCACACCAGCAGTTGTTACAAAGGAAAGGTAATGGTTTCAACTTTTAGAAACAAAATATTTCAAATTCTGGAAAGACTTCCAACTGTAGAAGTAAGAGCCAAAAGCCCAATTCCCTTGAAGATGTAATTTGCTCGGAACATGCAGGTGTATAATACGGGGGTATATTATGTTCGCGTGATGAAGTGATTGGGACTGCAGGATGTTCTTTTCAGAAAGCCTTTCTTCCCATGTGTACTGTAAGTATAATCCTGGGTTTCACTGAAGCCGATGACAAATCACTTGCTATTTCCATTAGACTCATCTTTAAGTGAAATATATCCTAGCCTGTATAAGAAGCAAATACGCATATTTCATTTGGATGTTTGAAATGGATTAAATACAACCCTTCATTCACTCTATTTAGCTGGCCAGGAGCAGCGAGACAGCCCTTGCTCTGCTCGGTGGGGTTGTGGGGCTTTCAATGCAGTATTCAGCTTGAAAAGAAAACATTCCAGTGCGGTGAGAAAACCAGTCACTACTGCAGTCATGTATGATTAGCCTCAAGGTTGCAAGCCTGATGGGATGGGGAGGTATCTTGTCTTCTCAAAAGCTTTGTTTCTGCTCTCCTGCCTGGGAAAATTATATATAAAAATATCTGTACCTGTGAAAGCATACAACCAAACACATAATCCATACTTTTAAAATATGTAATTAACTTAAATTTTAAAATCCTGCATAAATTTTATGTCCATAGTGGACTTTTCCTTTGATCTGTGAAGGATAATAAGATTTGTAAAGGCTAAAATCAACTTTGGAACAGGATTTAATCATTTTTCTTAATAGGTTAGAATCAGAGAAGATCACTATGCTTGTTTAGTCCTTATAACCTTGTACATAACAGAAAACACAGGTAGGATTTAAACATTTCCAGGGATGAAAAACCCAGAACAAATGTTGGTAGGTTGTTCTAATTCCACTTAAAATAGTTACAGTTATAAGAGGAAGTTTTGTATCTGGTCTGAATTTGCCTATTCTACTTCTGCATTTTCCAGGTGCTATATTTTACTTGCTAATTTCTAAGCTTTATATTATGAATTATGTTCCATATAGAGATAATTCTAAGCTCTATTCAAATAACCCTTCATCCTTTTTTTTTTGGTCGGGTTTTTTTTTTTTGTTTGTTTGTTTTGGGTTTTTTTAAATAAACCAGGTTATACTCTTGAGACTTTCACTATAGTGCATTTTTTCAAGCCCTTAAATAATAACTAGGCGCCTTCTTTAAAACCGTGATTCATCAACACCTTGTTGGAATTAATCACTGTCATCCCCAAAGAGTCCTAATTACAGGTGTCATCTATCGCTTCTAGTTCAGCCTGATATTCCCCTGTTTCTGCACCCAAGGCGAGTACTCTTTGCCCTGGCCGCGGGGTTACGCTAGGACCTGCTGTGTGCCTGCCCGGCCCGTGATCCACCCCCACCCCACGCCTCTCCTTGGGCCATGGCACTGCTTCAGCTCCGAAACACGCTGCACTTGGTGGCTGCCAGCCCAGCCCTGCCTAGTCCCTTCATGTGATACCACGAGGTGGACTAACAGCTTATTTTTATGTGTATCCTTTTTTTAACAGGTTTGCTTATCAATAGGTGTGATGGATTGTTTGCCTTGATATAGAGGAATATTAATTACATTAACAAGTTCTATCCCCTGTATATGTCAGAGCCTGTAATTTTTTTTTTTGTCTAAGTGATGAGAGTATTAAAACTCAGATATTTAGGATACAGATAGCTATACTCATCAATCCATAATGCTTGAATACAGCTTTTATTCTCATAAAATGTAATGTAAAATTTAATCTATGAGCTCTTCCTCCTTCCCTCTTTACTCAGAGCCTGAGGACACTGTTCCATATGAATTCGGTGTGAAAGCCTGTAGCACAGAGGAATGCATTCGGCAGGGGTGTACAGTCTGGCACTGAGCTATGCGGTTGATTTATCAATGCCAAAAACGCATCTGATGATAGATTCCTAAGATGAAGTCTGCACAATGAGGTCAGGTAAAGCCTGGTAACAATTCCTGCATCACGGAGACATGCTATGACAGCATTGCTTGGAAAGCGGTGTCATTAGGCCCTTAGTGGAGAGCAAACCGAGCGAAGGCTCCTTATTACATACTGCAGCTTTGCAACCTGCCCTGCAGGAGCGTGCAGTCAGGATCGTATAGCAGAGACAGCAGATCTTTCCATTAAACAGCACTATTCCTTAGCAGAAAGGAAAAAAAATAAATTCAGGTCTATAATAGATTTTGCAGAACAGTATTTACATTTCCATGAACTATTGCTTTCCACTGGATTAGATATACATATATGTATAAAAATCTCAATAACCTGCTATGCAAAATAGAGTACGCTGTCCCTGTCACTGTACCTAGCTAAAATTAGACAACATAAGGTACGTTCAGGTTTAAGTTTATAGACAACAGCCTCATCATCTAGTTTGACTATCATTCACACTATAATTAGATTAACCCACAGATTGAATTTCAAGTGGTTTCCACAGCAAACAGCAGCTAATCCCTTCCTCTGCTTCCACCACAAGTATCAAACCCATCACTATTAGGGTAAACAATACAGTCACGCAACTTAGGTAACAGTAAAAGATCAGGTCGGTGTTAACCCATTATGGGACACTTTCCTCATGGTCCAGATCAGAGACCCCTAAGGCTCCATAGTGCACAGTGAGGGGGGAAACAACAAAAATCGTTAATAACCCCTAAAGTGATAGGTAAGCCTTGTTTTCCCAGCACCTTCGAGCACACAGTAAACATTTATAAAGAACTGGGGAAGCCCTGTTTGACATGATATTTGTAGTAAACTCTTGCATGATCAAAGCACAAACATCTGAGGGGAAAACTACTTTACCATTGATGTCTCTAGTAGATGAGGAGAAAATCAAGCAAAAAGATGAAAATCAGAAATATTGTACAGCATAATTTTTAGTGAGAGTGTTTGACCTAATATTCTAATGTACAGAAATACAGAAGCGCAAGGGAAGGCAGAGCAGCCTTCAGAGGAAGGGAGATAAGGTAGAGTCAACAAAAGCTGAAAGAAATCAGTTTTCTCCTGGTACTTTCTGGCTGGGATGGACGGAGAGGCGGCTCGGCTCACCGCATGCAGGGCTTGCTCACAAGGGGTCTTCAAGCTCATACTTGGGCCTTAATGATCTCTGGGTTTCATTCTTACATGAGCACTAGGAATAAAACCTAGTCAAGTCGAAGGTATGCCCCGTAGCAGCATTTTCTGTTTCTGTCGTGGCTTAACCGCAGCTGGCAACTCAGCCCCAGGCAGCCGCTCGCTTGCTTCCCCCTGGTGGGATCAGGGAGAGAATCGGGAGGGTACAAGTGAGAAAACTAATGAGAAACAGCTAATGTCATGTAAGAACAAAAGAAAAGATGTTAGGGAGGAAAAAAGAAGTGACTCCTTCAAAGGATCCCAAGAGTGTAAGGGATGCTCTCGGCTTCTCCATTGCTCAGTAAACAGGAGGAGACTGTCAGCCAGCTCCGGCTTCCCACTCGCCCATCATCCCTGCCAGTAGCTGATGCAATTTCCCAAGTCTCTAGGCACTTTTTGTTTCACATCCTTGCTAAAAATAAATAACTGACCATTTTTGTTGGAGAATTATCAGGGGTAAAGATGTTCTAGTTTTCACTATGAATGGGGAATGCAGCTGACTCAGCAGGAGACAGGGCAAGGCACTTCGCCTGTGAGGCTTGAAGGTAGACGCTGGCTTTCTACACCAGTGCCTCTCTTCGGTACCCCAGGGAATGGTGTCGGGTTTAGGAATCTGCCATTATTTACATGGTCTGTAACATCTGTGAAGACCCTGCTGAAACAGTTGTCTTTGAGAATAAGCTGATGCTTTTCAGTCATGAGATTCCCTGCAGATTTCTTATCCAGAACAGGATTCAGTGGCTTGGGAACCTTTGGAATTATCGATACCGTAAGTGCTTCTGTTACTGCACGTAGGGACAGGCTGCAGTATTTACTCATATAAATAATGTTACTTCATGTCAACTAGCCTGAGAAGAAGCGAATAAAATAGAGAAGCAGATTGCCTCATGGGTCTGCCTGTTCAAGCAGTTGATACTGAAGAAAGGACAGACTGGGAGGCTCATAAAGCTCCTGGTAGAGATATTTAGGATCAGCCCTTTGGATTATATCTAGCTAATGCTAATCCTGATGCTTGTAGATAGACCAGCCACCATGGAGCTGTGGCTAAGCAGATTGGCACTGTGGGTCACTTACCCTCCAATTATACACCCCCATATCTCTTCCCCTCAGAAATATGCTCATGGTTTATTTCAAGAGCAAATCTAAGTAATCAGTGGTACAGATTGTCTGTTAGACTCCTGCAAAGACGTGCTACAGGTGGACAAAAATACCATGCTCTGATCCACAGTGTTTAGAGGACCATCACTCCATTATTCCGTGAGACATGCAGCTGGTTGTTGCCCTTCCCGGCGTGGCTGAAGTGCCTCTGCCTGCCAGTCCTGGGCATTTCCAGACACCAGCATGCCAGGGAGCCTGAACTCTGCTGGCAGCTGAACACTTGTATTTTCTAATGACCTTTTCACTTTTAAATTGGATTCAATTTACTGAGGGAGAAAATGCATAGGTAGGAACATCCTGGCTGAACAGTGGGAAGTTAAGTCCTGAGGTGGATGCTGATGTCTGCTAAGGTGCGGAGAAAGGTAACTATTACTGAACTGCCAATGTAGCCCTGGGATTGGAAGACAAAGGCTTCCAGGTATGGCATTTCCTTTTCTGTCACTTGAACACCTCTGTTGTTTCATTATCACTGCAATTTTAAATGAATAGACTTCTGATATCAAGTAAGGTTGACCAAGTATCCCAGCCGTTCCTAGTGCTATTAGCATAATTCCATAAAATACTTTTTTCTGCATGAATTTAAGCCTTGAAAGAACAATATTTTCATCACACCCTCAAGAAATCTCTGTTCTACAAGTGAGAGAAGAAAAAAGATTATTACTGGTGCTGTCTGAATAAATCAAGTATAATAAAATATTTGGGTTATAAGAAAGAACAGATTACAAAATCGATTCTCTTGATTTACACTTTGATTTAAAATTCATCCATTTTTCCTGACCTAGGGTCTCCTCAACTGATTCTTGAATTTAAGAGCATTGGCAGTAGAATATAAAATGTTAGCCTTAAAATAATTTGTTAAAATCCCAGACATCACCAGAATTAGACAGGCAGAGAGATGTAGTCAAATTACATTCAGCAGGAAACAGGAATGTGATTTCATATGGAAGGGGCTGGATGGACTCAGCACAGTTGTGTTTGTGTACAAGTTCATTTTAACAATATTAAGTTAGTTTACAGTGGACTTCTCTTGAACGTTTTCCAGCACACTTCATTTTAAGCGACATCCATGGTGAAAGAATTTAAATTTCTCTTTTTAAACACTTAAGGTTAATTTTTCTGCTGTACTTTTGTTATTCTTCAGAAAGCTTTTGAAAGCAAGCGACACTAACAGGTACTATCAATCATAACCAGCAGAATGCTCTGCTAACTCTAGTAAGAGGAAGTTTTATTTATCATGAAAAAATATATGGCATCCCAAATCAATTGTTGCTAGGTTATGCCTGTTGCATTACTTTATTCATTACATTTGTAACTGTATTCTTTAGACATGAGTGACGTAAAGTGACAAGGAGACAGACAAACCAGAGGAGATGAAAACTCAAGTAAGAATGTAGTGGAACATACAAAGATAATATTTTTAAGGCTTTGTGAAAAATGTTTTGGATAAAAGGAAACTGGCAAAACTTGTCTCACTGCCAGTTTTACAACTGCTGAAACAAATCTTTGCTGCTTTTTCTATAAAGTGAAGCCTTTGAAATATTTCTTCCTATGTTTTAGGGGAATTTGTGAGGCTTTGATTGTCCCACTAAAGCTCTGAAGTACTTTGCCTGGTTATTATTGCCTTTCCCTGATGTTCCACTGGTAGACATATAATAAATTTCAGCGCTCTTGCTACCAACTTATCACAACATGTTTATAGGGAGTAGTTTCAGAACAGTGAGAACAAAAACAACAGCCTCATATAGAGTCCAGACAGCAGATCAAACTGGGGACCTATATAGTCTATGTATGGAAAGGACAATATACTGGAGGGAAAAACAAAAACCAAAAAAACTCCACCCCCTTTTAATTTTCTAATACTTCAGAAGCTAGGAAGCTTTACATACCACTAAGGCATTTCGTGGTAAGACGTTTACTGTGGGTTGTATTTCTTCCAAAGATAAGCCCAGGTGCACAGGGACAGAGGCAGATGCCCGGACTGGAGCCACTCAGCTGAGACCTGGTGCTGGTCCTCACAGGTTCTTCAACCACACTGGAACTGTAGCTTATCTGGAATAAGTAATTTGTCATCTTAACCCGTGATTTGACTGGATCCGGTCAAGAATCAGAACAAAAGATTTCTGGCTGTGAGGTAAAAACACCAGGAGTATAAATGAAGCATGACAGAGGTTTCTAAAAATACAAAAAGATTAGGGAAAGTCTTCCTTTCCTGTGTTAGGGAAAAGCAAAGCTTTAATTCTGATCCAAAAGGGCACATGCATTCTCACACTCACTCTCTTTCACGGGAATAATTTCTGAGCCATAAAAAAAAAAAAAAAAAAAAAAAGAAAAGTGGAAATCAGTCATGAACAAAAAAGGTCAAATTTAGGAAATTTATTCCTATTTCTCCACCTTCATTTTTTGGTTTTTGGGTTCTTGAAAGTGATTAATCATCTTTTCATGGTCCATACATATTTTTTATATTCAGAAACAGTAATGGAAACATCTTTTTAGTGATCTATTTGGATGTAGTACATCATGGAAAAAATCAGTAACTAGAGACTTGCATTTGGCAGTCATGTCTCTCTTTCTGGCTTGCAAGCTGACAAGCTGTCATTGAATTTCAAAACTGAAAACAGGAGTATTTGATTCAGTCATCTTTTGAAAATAGGTCTGGAATACAAATTGTTTAGATTGGTTTAATATTATTACAAATATTGCAAAATTCCAAGAAGACTTCTTGCTACTTTCCATATGTGCAGCAAACGCAATTCCAGCCATACAGATTTTATTCTCTAGAACAGATTTTCAAACACAAGATGAGAGCATCTATTAAGGAAATTTCCAAATACTTTAGGAGCAATTGAATGAGACATAAAACTAAAATCTAAAACTATAATGCAAAGGTTTGCCTTGAACGTAACACTGGCAATGCTTTATGGGAAAGGGCAAGCTCTAATATAATTGTCAGGGGCTGCAGGATCAAACCCACGAATGCTAATGCACAGTCCTGGGACTAAGCAAGGGGAACCCCCAGGTTTTGCTGTCAGAGCCACAGACACACAAACATGCACACGCAGGCACAAGAAAAGAAATTACAAAGTGGATCCTTTTGAGGTGGGTTTTAGTAGAGCTCTTCTGCCTTTGGCTGTAAAAGGAGAGAGGGAAATATCTTGGATGTGGCTGTACTGGGCCCCTGCTGTGCCAAGAACCTGGCAAAAAGCCTACAAATGTTTTGGGGGGAGGAATGAAGAGGTATGACTGTTCCAAGAGTTGAAACAAAATCATGGTATGATTGCTACCTCTAAATTATGGAGTGGGATTAAGAAGCCTGGATAGAAATAATTTAGTTTGATGGGAAGTACCCGAGTAAGGAAGATGGGAAACAAGAGATGGAAATGATAACAGATGCAACAGGCTAGGTGAACAAGAAAAGACATTAAAAAGAGAGAAAGAACAAAAAGAGATGGAAAGATAAAAGAAAACATCTTAAAGTCTTGCTAACTGTTTTGGAGGGTAAAAGAATCTGTGAACAGCAAAATGAAGGAAATGCATGCATGAATTTATGTGTGAGGCAAGTTCACATAAAAGAACAATACACTTCAGAGATAATCTAAGGTTAGGGATTACATTCCTTGTACCATAACTTCTGCAGGCATGCAAACACATGGTTGCAGAAGACACTGTGAAATTCTAATTAATGTCCACCCACAGTTAAACCTCTTCTTAAGGGCACTCTTCTTCCATGCTACTTTTCCGCAGCTTAGTCCTTGTTTCATCATCAAAAGACAGAAATTGAAGTTTAAAAGGTCTGCAAACTCCATTTTTCCAGGTGGTTCTGGAACACTAATCACAAGTCCTACTGAGAAATTTCACATGAAGAATGGAAACCTTTCGGTACACATTTTAATTTACTCCCCAATACAAGAGATTGGCTTGTTTCAGGGAAGTGGCAAAGGGGAGAAAAGAGGAAATGAGGAGCAGCAGAGGTTACCCAACACCATATTTTTGAAGGTAGCTCAATATGGTGTTTAATTTTTTTTCAATCAGCTGTAAGAGGAGTCACTTGTGGATAAATGTAGTTAGCAATTTAGCCACAGGATTTGTGAGATTTTGTCCCCACAAATCTAGAAGCTGCACCAGTAGAAATCGGGCATTTCATGCTTGGAGTTAGTGACGTTACACAATTATATGCTAGCACAGATGTAAAATTAAAAGCTGCCATCATCTGCTTTCCCAGACATCTCTGGCCACCATCTGTGTTCTCTACCTTTCCTGGAGGGAACATAAGACAACTTCCTAATTTCATTCAATACAAACTATGAAGAGTTTACCTCAAATATACACCAAAGTGATCCTTTTTTCTACTGGAACTGCTATTCAAATACTGTGATTTTTATTTTAACTAATAAAGTTTTAAATATGAATGCTCTTATGAATGCTATTCACCATGGTGTTCTCAAAAAGTAGCATCCAAGTGAATTTTCTATACAACTGGAAATGTTTAGAGGTTTAACAGTTGTTTTTTCCTCATTATGAAGTAGCCTGCATACTATAATTTCCACAGAAGCCCCCTCAATTTTGGAATAGAAGGACTTTGAATAGGCTCAGAAATTCTCCCCTCTTTATATACCATTTCTTCTTGAGAGCATACCTTTTGTCTTTTCCAGTCCAAATGTTGGTATCTGGAGATCTCCCTCTTGGTGCAGGTCAAATCAGACTCAGAGGATGTCATAATGCTGGAACATAATTTGTGTTCATCAAAGAAAGAAAGGTACATGTAACTTCCACTTGTATGAGTCAAAACTACAATGACTTTGTAACAGAGATAAGTAAATAACTTTTTTTTTTTTAGAAAAAAATTAAATATTCGGCGAGGGGAGGTGTTTGTGAATACTAAAGCTTCTTATTTACATTTGGCATCATGAAGCACCAATGGTTCTGTTTCAGACGAAACAATAATGCATATACATGTTACTGAAAGCTATCTAATGGTTTCATTTTATAGGACTGCTCAATTTGGCCTAGAATGCATAGTAGCTGATGTTTGTGATTCATGCTTTTCCTACCATTCACAGAAATAAAACAGTGGCAGTAGTGGAAAATATCAAGAAAAATGGTACTATGATGAAGTCCATCAGGACACAATGAATCTAAATGATATTATTTGGTGCACAGTTATGTGGAGCATCAATCTTGAAAAGAAACCATGGTCAGAGCAATTACAATTGAAAACGAATCTCAAATATTATATCCTAGTACAGTATCTACTACAGAGTCTGTACTGAAAATTTGGTGTCTAGAGAGAAGGAAAACATTCAATCCATTTATCTAACAATTTCTGACTGTCTGGGATGAGCTCTATCAATGGGAGAGAAAGCAAGAGATGGAAACGGCAGTCATATAATACATGTGAGTACAGTACTCACTTTTTGTCACAACCAGCTGGGCTGACAAATTTTAGCAAAGACACTGGGAATTCAAAATACAGTATTAACAGTTCCATGGCAAGAAAAACATTTTTTCTCTCCTTTTACACACTCTCTTTAGGTTTCTCCTAGGAAGCAATTCTGGTTAAAATGCTATGTAAGTTTATGTTTTTCCAGGTCATGAGAAGGAGAGAGGAGGTTGTAGAGGAGATAAGACAGTTTCAGAGGATGAGCAAAAGGGCAAGTGCGATCGCCTTCCTGTCTACTTATTCTTTTGCTTACCTTCTGCTGAAGTTACTTCCTCCTTCAAGGTCTCAGTAGGGTTCAGAACCTTCTTCCATTTCCAAAGAGGCCTCTTCAACCTCTACAAGTAAGACTTAAAACTATAGTTACATTTGATTTCTTGCTTCAGACAAGAGGATGAAAAAATAACAGCTTTGAAAAGTGGTCCTTGAAAGCTAAAACTGATATCATACAAAAGGGCATAAGGATCTTATAAAATACTTTACAGGAACATTTTTTTTTTTAAAATATTCCTTTAGAAATAAAGGAGGACTAAGTCATAGTATTGCCCCTCTCGTGACTATCCAAAAGTGATGTAAACACAAACTGTGAATATTCACACCAGAACATGGAGTCCCGGAGAAGGTGCGACATCATTGTGAATTCTGTCCAGGATGAGAGAAGCTTCTTTTGTAAACAGCTACAGGTATTTCTCCAGCTGGGACCTGATCCAAAGCTTTTGAAGTCAATCAATCTGTTCCATTTGTTTGCATTTGGATCAACCCCTAACTAATAAGTTGATTCACCTCAAAAAGTGCTGGACTTGAAGCATCATGCAAAATAATGCCTCAGACGCAAGGCATGTTAAGTAGAAGGTATAAAATACTTTTGAAAATTCTTTACTGCTCTATCACAATACATAACCTAAATGTGTAAATGACTACAAATATATGTTATAGGTATGTTATGTTAGACACTTGTCACATTCAGCTTAGTGTGACTGTGAGCGTCAGATGAGTGATAAGTATTTCTTAAAACAAGACAGGATAAAACATATTTTTGGTGGATTAAAATTACCTTCATATTAATGTCAAAATTTCATCCATTTCTCTGAACTCAATTTAACTTCAAATCTTTTGGCTTCTTGAAGTCGTACCATGAGGTTGAAGATTATTCACTAGTTTGGAGTTGTTGGTTGTTGTTTTTTTTTTCTTTTCCTTTTGTCAATTGCCGTTCTCACTGTGGCAGCCTCCAGCATCGCAGACTCTTTCCATTTTCAGAGTTTTCTTTTCTTTCGCCAGAAATGAGGCTCTGTGATGGAAAGCTGGGAGATTCAGTCTCTTCTTTACACCCTTGTCAAAACTGTGCAGAACATGCATGTATTTGGGAGGTATCACCTGAGATATTGAGGGTTCTCTGACCCTCAGGGCTTTAGGACTGTAGAAAGGACAGGAGACACAAGTCTGATACTCACAGTCCTCACTCAGAGGGACCCAGATGATACCAAGACAAAGTTGTTCTCATTTAAATCAATGTAGATCCTCATTATTAATTAAAGGTAAATTTAGAGAAAGGTCTGGTCATGCTTAACTTTACTGGTTGCTCAGGAAAGGACATTTTAACTTGCTTTCTAGTGCTAGTGGCTTATAGAATGGTGGGATTGCTGTTCCAGACCTCGTATGACAATCGTATCTCACCATACGCTATAAAGATATTGGAGTTTGGGGCAGGGGCTCCTGAAATAACACTGAGCTTTGCTGGAACATTTTCACGGTGGAGGAGACTTACGTGCAGGAGTGCCAGCGTGGGCCCAGGAGGCTGGAAATCCACAGGCAGGGTCTGGAGGGCTCATTAGCTCTGGCTCGGCTTGCCCAGCTCGTTATTACTCCTGATACCAGCGCAGAATCCAGTCCAGGAGCCAGGGATCTGAAGCACTGATCTCCTAAATGCCTTGCAAGCATGCCCAAAGAGCTAAGGCAGCACATCCTGGATCTAAATTTCTCAAATACTACATTATTTATGGCCAACATCTTAAGATCTACCTTGTCAATCCCTGACATATGGCAGGAATTCACAAATAAGTACCAAGACATGCACAGGCAAGAATCATTTTGACTTGATGGGTGCTTCGAGCAGAACACAATAAGACCAAAAAAGAAGCAACAGCTTGTTGCTTCATTTCCTGAAACTGATATCAGTTGTAATAGTGCATACCACGATAATTTATAGTTTAAGACATTTAAACACACAACTGCTGTCACCAAGCTGGCATCTGGAAGGAATATCCTGAGCTTTTTTTAGCCTGTGAAGGTGTAAGAAAGCCTAGCTGCAAAGGTCCTTCTCCAATTTCTATCAGTTAAAAAGTATGCCAGCTGGATCCTGCAGGTTTCCTCAAGGATCAGCAGAAGAAATAATATTTACCTACGATACAACTTGCAAAGCAGTTTCCTTTTGCTGTGGCTCAGGGGCACTTTATAGTCACTAGATTATGAACTTGCGTGTGATCTGTGAGAGAGAACTGAACACAACAGAACGTAATGAACTTCCCATAAACAGCTGCTTAACAAAAGTAATTTGGAGGATTCAAACCCGCAAACTCTCTCCGGTTTGCAGTACTCAGTCATAGGAGTCCCTTTGTTCATTACAGCGGGAATCTGAGCAAGGCTCAAATGTCGCAGAATCAGGACCAATGATTTTTACAGCTTATTAAGGAACAAATGAATGAGAAAGGTTTAATTACTACAGACTTTCAGAAACTGGCTATTATTTTCTCACGAGTTTCAATTTACAAGAACCCACTTCTAATATTATAATTTATTATAATTTAATAAATAAAGCAATGTTTTTAAACGTGACCGATTTAATTTGTTTTTCTAAGTTCCCAGTTCTTCCTAGTGCTACAGGAGCACAGGCCTGATACCCTAAGAATGCTGATGCCAGGAGGCTGGAAGGAAGCTTAGTGTAGGAAACAGACAGTCACTGCTGCTTTCCAGTCACCCAGCACTGCGCAGGCTGGCAGCACCCTTGTCTGAGTTGCCACCTTTCAGTACGGTATTTTTTAGAGCTTTGTCATTATAAATGGCACCACTTACCCTTTTCAGCTAATAGGTTTGATGGCTGCTCTCTTTCCCATTAGTCTAAGAGGATAAAGACCTAAAGAGAATATTTTAAAATAAAATATTAAGTGTGGCACTGCATTTGTACAGAGGTTCCATCAGTTCAATAGATAGGATGGTTAGTGATTAGCTGATACAAAGGAATACTCTGAAAAGCTGTCTCAAAAAACCCCAGCCAACTAGCAGGGTAACTTGTTATGCAGTATCATGTACAATGAGCACCAGCTGGTAGCAGTAGTGACATCAAAAATAATATCTGTATTTGTGAAGTAATCACGTCAGCCTTCCAATTCACTCATATAGCAGTGGCACTTCACTTCACTTATTATTCCAAATGGGCCAATTCACAAACTTTTGATAATGGATAGAAAGATACCCTTGTCATCTTGCCTTTGCTTCTGCGGTTTCCCATAACAAAAAATCTCAAAGGGTACAATTTAATATAAAATATTTTGGCATAAAAATTCTATCCAGGGAGCCCATAAAACCATTTAGTAAGTGGTAGATAATTAGCTGATTCAGGAAAATGTTCTGGATAGTTGTCTGAATTTTTTAAAAATCTAAGAACAATTAATTATATTGAATCATACATCAGTGTACAGAGTTGATGATGATATTGCTTCAGATGCAACCTATGTATTCATGCAGCGAGAGCCTTTCAGATTTATACAGGCCCCAGTCTCTGAATGGAAAACCTATACAGTAATTAGAGCCTCTGGAGAGGTTTTTGCAGGGGGGTTTTTTTGGGTGTCTTTTTTTGTTGTTGTTGTTTGTTTGGTTGTTTTTTTTCTCCCAGGTGTTACAGATATTTCTTCATCCTTTCACTTGCTAACTTTCCTTGGAAAAGTTTCCAGAACAGGTTCATTTTCTCTGTTCCAATAGCTAGGACTGCTCCTCAGGTTAAGGACTTCAAGCCTTCAACCTCAGAGCCCTCTCTGATGTCTACTTAAGAGTGAGTCATTTGAACTAATAGCCCGGTATGAAGAAACATTTTGGCGTTAAGCCAAATTGTCTGAGGGTTTGAGAAGATTCAACCAGTAGATAATAGTAAAATCTGCTCCTCTTTTAAATAGGACTAGGCTGGAAAATATCCATGAAGCTCCCAGTCCTACCATCCAAGCAAGGCCTTACACAAACAGGCACTGTCGCTACACCATCATTCCCCTGGGGACCACACCATTGCCCAGAACTGATATTAACATGGCAGTTGTTGTGCTGCGATGAGAAAATGAACATCGGTATAAATATCACACATCGTGGCCTTTAGAAATTATGTGAGACATCTGGATGTTTGCCTGACTAATGCCGCAAACGCTTCCCACCCCTCTGCAGGGAGCAGCACTCCGGAGGGCTGGGGCAGCTCAGGCGTGCCTGGTGCTCCTCACCAGCTCTCCTGCTAATTAGGAGTGCCCTTCTGTCCAAGTGGAAAAGAAAGAAAACAACAGAATATTTTCTTCTAGACTGGGGAAGAAGGAAAAATAAAATAAAAATGGGTTCATCCATTTAGATTAGATAAATAAATATATTTCGATTGGGTATGTTTGTTCAGTGCCAGCATGATTTAATGATGCTCTACATGAGACAACCACTAATAAAGCAACTGCAAAACTAAGATAAATTTTTAAGATACAAATCTTGTGGCCTTTTTCAAAATATACAATATCCCTGTCATAACTCATCTGAAGTCAATGAGATCGGTCTTTGATTGAGGAGGCATCAGCAGGAGGAACTCAGGCTTTGGCAGTGCCACAGGAAGAAGCACAAAGGGCTGGCATAGCCTGGCCTTTTGAGGAGCAACACATTGGAGGCAAGAGCTTCGATGCAGACCCATCACATGATGGTGGTATTCAGGAACCCTTACCATCCTTCATTATTTAAATCTACCTTTAGCTTTATTAAACAAACAGATGAGTTGACTTGCGGTGCAGTGACAGCTCAGTCTGTGATGTCAGTTGTTAGCTGGCATCTTTGTTTCTGTTATAAACCACACCACTCTGCTTACAACCCCTCACTTGTCAGCTGTTGATACTATAGCCCAGTTGTCTTCTCACACTTTTGTTCATTTTTCCTGAACCTTGGATTTCTCTGCCCTGTGCTATCTTACTCCCTTTCACCTGGTAGAAAACACAACCAAAATTCACAATGTCACAGCAAAAGCAGGTTTTGTATTTATGTAATTAAAGGAGTTAATTATGTAAAAGCACAAACTCAAAGCACATTATTGACTACATTCACTCCTATCAGGTGTCATACCTGTGCTGTGCTGCTGCACAAGTGTTTGCAGGGCTGGAAACCACGCTGTGCTGCTGGTAGCCTTCTTGTAGCTCTGAAGCAACCTGGAGCAGAACCGCAGGAGCCTCAGCAGCTCGCTGTGTTTGCAGCAGACGCACGCAGAACTGTCCCTCGCTCCCTGGGGTGAAACATTTACAGTAGGCTTCTTATTTGGTGCTGAGCTGACTATTTCCATAATTCTTAAAGGCTTTATAATGCAACTGCAGAAAATGTGCAAGAGATGGGGTTATTGCTGTGGCTGCATTCACTCTAAGGCTGTCCCCTCTCCCTGTTATCTTGTGCCCATGGTAACACACTGTAAAATGCCACCCCATGAAAAAACAGCTGATTGCCAGTACTGTCTGACAGCTCACAAGGAATCATGAACACTAATAAAAATGATTCACGTTCACTGTCTCCTCCCTTTAAACCAGCCGTTTAAAAGAAAAGGGGGGCAAACTGACAATGAGCATCAGTATCAGTGGTTACAACCTGGGTGAAGTCAATAAAGTTGCACCCAGGAGGAACAAGTCTCCATTTGATTCCCATTCTTGCTGCATGGGGGAACCGAGGGGTGCAGCAGCATTATCATAACTTTTCATTAATCTCAGTGGGCAACCTTTTCAGCTAACGAGACACATGCCAGCAGAATGCCAGCCTGGTGATAACCTGCGGAAGGCACCGAGGAAGAAATTGCCTTACTGCGTATTTAGTGCCTGCGGCTGCTGGGGTTGCCGCTACCTTGATGAGGGCAGGAGGGAGGTGGGTGGTGTGCGGGGATGCTGCCTTCCCGATGCTCCACGCCATGGGGAGGGATGGGAAAGCCTCTGCCGGGTGAACTGTAGGCAGACGAGCTTGCTGAGCTCTTCTCAGAGCAGGTCGGAGGGAAGCCAGCTGCAACTGAAGAGACAATTAAAAGCAATAACACACTGCTCAGGTGAAATTAGTGTATGCTTCCTCTCAGGGAGCAATATCTCTATGAACAGCTTCAGCCAGGCAGAACAAATATTTGTCTGTCTGGAGGAAGGGGCTACGGGGGACTGGAGGTAAAATTGTGTTTCAGCCTGTGAATCTCTTAGTGAGTGTTGGGTTGGTATAATTCATCTCTGCTGGACAGCTAAAATGATGTAGGTTTTGTTTTTCTTTTCCTCTAGAGAAACACGCAACATGTTGACCTGATCCATTTACAAATAGACCAGCTAAATAAGAATACAGGGAAAGCTTGGGATGGTCTAAGCTGACATGTGGTACAGCTAGTGTTTACAACACTCATTAGGAAGGTAAATGATCCCTAAAACCACTTCCATGAGACTCAACTTTTTTTTCTTTGTGACCTATACCAAAATATAACTTAACAATGCAAAAGAACCTCTCTGTTAAATGGTGATACTGCACAGTGAAAGCTATTCAGAGCTTGCTCACAAAAATAGAGTATTTTATAGGAACTTTATATTACAAAAAACCAGATTATTATATTTTTTGTGTATGATAAAGCATCTATAAAAGTAATGCTATGTAAATATTAATAAATATGCAGTCATCTTGTATTGCATTTCAGGTTATATTGTTCTTATTAATGAGAATGATCATGTATTATATCTTCATAATTAACAGAATGGTGTTCAAGCGGTTTATTTTCCATCTGAACCAAATTTTCTTCTTCTAAAGGTGTTGAAGATGAATCTCAAATATACACAAATGATCAATGAATAAGCTCCTCTAAACCCCTCTTCACTCCCTGTCAAATCTGGTGTACTTACTGTAAGTGAGTCTTGAGAATTAAGTGTTATAGACAATTATAGCCATACAATGCCCAAAAGGGGAAGAACCTGATCTTAGTGACCATGAGTAATACCAAGCAACTTCCACTGAGCACAAGATTAAATAAGGTTCATGAAGTTCAATGAAAGCACATATATGTATAAAAGTAAAGAATGAGAGCAGCTTTACTGGAGACTGGGCTCACAAAGATACTGTTTTTCAAGTTAATGAGAAAATAAGTTTGGCTGCCTTAAAGACATATCTTAATGAAATAATTAACTAAAATGAGCTGCTCTACCACCATCAGAGAGTAAAGAAAGTCCAGCCTATAACTTCAGGGCATATAGAAAGGAAAAAAATAATAGGTGATATAATGAAACAAATTATGTTTACACTAAAAGTTTGAATACAGGTGGTTTACTGGTTGGTTGGGGTTTTTTTTTGGTTTGGGTTTGGTTTTCTTTTACCTTTCTCTTGCATTTCCTCTCTGGGAGTAACTAAAATAATTGTATTTCTTAAATTGCTGTAAGACTTGTTCCTGCAAACATTTAAAATCGTGTAGAAAAGGAGCTAGCTTCCTTCTAAAAATCTTCAGTAACTCACATTTTCTGCAGACAAAGTGAAGGTCTTCCCTAACTAGAACTTCTAGGTATGGACAGAGGTCTAAGCAAGGTGACTTAGTGTTTGACAAGGTAGGTGCACCAAGCAGAGCTCTGTGCTGAAGATGGGTGGCCCAAGCCCTTTCAGGCCCCACTGACAAAGGCACTGAGGTGGGCAAAACTGGAATGTGCCGAAGGAGAGGTGATCCAATAGCACCAGAAGATGAAAGAGCAGAGGTTTGGGGAATTGATAAAGGTGATGTGATGGAGGTTTCTGTGAAAAATTTGAGCTTCTTTCAGTAGAAGCAAGTTCCTATAATCTATCAGCAGTTGTCCATCCAGATGGACAGAGACAAAGGCTGTTTGGATTCTTTTCTGTTCAGTAAAGGTATTCCCACAATACTTCTAATTTTCTATATGAATATTATTAAACTTTTAATTTGGTGCAAAGAACAGGCAACTTTACAGCTTATTCTGTGCACTACAATTCTCATCATGAAGTTACTAGCAAGAAGGAATTAATAGTAATTGTGATAGAAAACAAGGTTGTAATTGTAACTTGTTTTTACCAGTACAAAATTATACACGTGAGCTATGTTTTGCTGTAACTGGGACTTACCTTTTAACTTGGGAAATTTTCAATAATGGAGCAAAGAAGGAAGTTGATGGACATTTCTTTGAACAGTAAACCTCCTGGAAATGTGGAGAGAATGCAATAATCAGCAGGTTCACGTATTTCAAAATTCTGTGTTCATCTGACAGTTCTTTCAATCATTTTTGGTAAAATACATCTGTAGCCATTGTGTAGTGTCCGTCCCCCCCCCCGTAAATTATAATACGGAATGTCATGATTTATTTCATAGCATAAAAGCTGCTAAATGAATACTGACAGCACCATTAGCGTTCTGATCTTGAACTGAAGTGCAAGTCAGCTCTGCTTAAGTCATCATTCTCATGAGCCACAAATAAATGTTCAGTTAAATAGGGCACCATAGGTTAATCAGAGCTGAATTAGAAAAGAAAAATTAGTAAAGAAATGAGCAATTCAGGAAATGAAATGCTGAATCTCTTACTCTAACATTGTTTCTGTAAGCAGCAAATGCCAAAGACTGCAGAACACTAAAACATGGGCCAAATCCTTGATTCTTTCTGAATGAACTAAGAGATAACAAAATTATTTCAGAGCTGCATCCCATGCTCTGCATGCTCCCCCTACACCCGGTACCTCGCTCCCACTCTTGGCAAGCACAACTCCAGTGGGATCCACACAGCCTGGACTCCTCTCTGACCACCTTCTGCGAAGAGTCCTGGCCAAAAGAAGTAAAGCAGAGAGAACCAAATTAACTTAGCTAATAGCATTCTTAATCTATCCCACTAAATATCTTCAAATACTGTTGTTCTGCCTGAAGCCCCAGATTCCCTGATATCAGCTTCTAGAAAAGAAAATTAATCCTTCTGCTCACACTGCAACAGGATGTTTAATTTGTAATCTTAACCTCTTCTGAGCTAATGATGATTTGTGACTGTTTAAATCGTAAGTCTACTTCTTTTTCTGAAAAATCATATTCTGCCTCACTTGTTCCCTAATGCAATGCTTCCCATTTTCTTGTTCTTCTACACACTTAAACCGACTATTTTTTTCTATAGTCATATAGATACTACATATCATCCTTTTTGGAGGTGAAACCCTGGATGCTTGTTCCTAGAGTCTTATGAACTCTGTTTAATTATAAATATTTATCATAACTATTTTAATGCTAACCGCTGAAATCCTTTAATGTGCAGAGCTTGTTTTACAAAGAGCCAAGCACTCTGTACTTCTTCCCAATTTCCAAAAGATTTGAGAACAAGCCCCATTAGCAGAGTGCCAAACAGAAACAACACACTTCAAGAAGGAACCATTCCTTCTTAATGGGAAATAATTTTTTTCTCTCCCCATATGTCTCATCCAAAGTTTAGACGTTATTTGAACCTTTACTGGCTTTATCATCTGAGCTATTTAGTCCAATCTATTTTTCTGTCTGAAGGGATCAGCAACATTCAAACTAAAACATGAACAGCTCGACCTCCCAAAGTGGTTGGTTGGCTTGTTCTTAAATCATCCAGAATGATTTCTGCAAGAATTTCCAGACTCAACAAGTGTAGTTTGTGTATGGCTGTTCATTAACCTTTTTCCTTAGGTGAACTCAGAGCACCCTGAAAGGGGAATATAGATATTTATTTTTTTTTTTTTTCTAATGGAGTTAAATCAAATTAACCTTCCTTTCCCCCCTTTACTTAAAAGAAGTATACTTCAGTAATTCCAAAATAACATACTTAAGCAGAAATAGCTGTTAAATAAAAAACAAACAACACATTATTGACATTCTGAAGTGATTTCTCATTCCAATTAAAATGTTTCTTTTCTCATTTAGAACTCCAAATGGGACTGTGATCAATGGAACGAGATGGCCAGTCTTCACTACTACTGAACAAAAATACTTGACATTAAATACTAACACTTCAGAGATACTGACAAAATTACAAGCTCAGCAGTGTCGATTCTGGAAAATGTTTTTTCCCAAAGTCATGGAAATGACAGGTAAAAATACTTTTCTAGATGATTTTCTATAGCTTTTATACAAGGATCATTTCCTTGATTTCAGTTTCAATCTTTACATTCCTATTTGTAACTGAATTTCCATGATATGCTGGACAAAACTGTCCGTGCTGTGGTGAGGGTGAGCCCTGCAACGTGCCCTATGCATCTGGCCATGGGCTCACCTCCCTGTAGCACCCTCTTACGTACTAGGACAAAACCTGAGGACAAGCCAAAGCCCAGGACTTATGTGGTGTGGAGCTTCTCTGCCCCAAAGTGCAGATGCAACCACAGCATGGGACATTTCACCCAAGAGTGCTGCAAATCTCTGTTCTCAGCCCGTCCCCCACCAGGGTCTTGGCACTGCCTGGCTCTGGGTTCCTGGAGACAACAGGAAAGACCTTGCTAAAGGGGGGCTTCTGGAGGCTTTGGATGTTCTCTATAAACTTCATGTATCCCAAGTGCATTCTGCAATGTTATACTGGGATTATTTTATCCATTATTTATGGGATTACATTATGCAGCCAGTCCACAGGGGATACGAAGTGCATCGCTGCTGCCAGGAGGGGATTCTGTTCTACATCTCACATGAGAGCGCCTTGTGTTTTCTTTCTAGACAGTCAGTCTTTGTTGACAACCCAGAGACTTCAGGGTTTGCCTATGCAAAATAGAACTGATTTGCGCCCAACTGTGTATACATTAAACGTATGCGATTTCACTGCCTAGAAAAGTATAACGGGCTGTTTGAAACTTTAAACTCAGTTGAACACAAAGGACTCAGGTTTTCTTTAGAAGCCCTATGCCACTGTTTTTGCAAAGCCGGCCCAACAGATGAAGCCTCTGTGCTTCTGGACTTCAAAAGGAATTGGTTTTATAAAGTGATTTTGCAGTTCTGGAACTGCATTCTGGGGAGGAGGGGGGAAATCTCATTTCAAAAATAAGATACACTTTTAAAATGTTAATTAGTTATCTACAAGCTTTCCATAAGATTCAGTTTGGATGTTAGTCTTAAAAATATGTAAACTTTCATGGTGCACAGATGATTCTATGTGAAATAATTTATTCTTTCCTCATTTGAGCCTCTAACTGTATTATGGCTCAACTTTTATCCCCTCTCCATTTTCTCAATTAAATCAAGAGAAGAAAATCAGCAGGTAAAATGAATAATTTATAAAGTATAGTCTGTGATTTTAAAATCACAGTATACCAAATTATGGATGGATTTTAGGGAGGTTTCAAAAATTCTGACAAGCCTGTTATGCTGAGCCAGGAGAACCAAACTATTTTACAGATTTCTTTAACCTGGCTGTGAACCCCTGTTGAGTAATGTGCATCTTACAAATGGGCTGTGCATCACCAAATGCTCTGTGGCAGATCAGAAGAGAGCACATCACCAGACAGAGTTCAGCACACCTTGGCAGGACAGCAGAGTTACTTCGCATGGTCCTGTGGTGTGAGGGATGATGAAGCAAGGCTCTGAATCTGCCAGGACTCACAAATACATCACTTAGCCATATTCAGTAATTTAAAACATGAATTTACATAATTTAATTAAAAGAAATTCCTGAGTATATTCTTAGCAAGAAGGAAAGAATAGTTGTGCCTGGATTCTAAGACAGAAATGAGACAAGAACATTATCAAGAAGTAGTGCTGTTTGGTCACGTACCCACATCTATCTGTGCTTGAAATACTATAACAGATATATAATTTTTTTATATTGGTTCCCTATACAATCTTATACAATTCTGACAGAGAAACCTTTAAGATCCTGCTTACAACCACCATATAAAACTTTATATTGTAATAATTCTTTTTACTGAGATATTATTTTGAATATCCTATCTCCTTTTATACCCAAAGGACAGTACATGCCATAAACACAAGTATTTCATTTTCTGAAGGTCTATCTCTTCTATTGCTTCTTCCACTGAACTATTTTTAGAAAAAGAAGGTTGCTTTAACATGATATGGTATAAGATGACAGAGAACAAGAAGCCAGGAAAATTCATGTTATCATTGTCGCAAGTTCTAGTTCAAGCAGGGTTCAGATAGGCAAAGTAGAATCGTATCAGGTAGAACCTGAAGAGGACAATCAAACCAACTTATTTTGGAGAAACTGCAAGGGGATTTCTCATTGTGCCATGAGGTCAGAGTTGGCATGGGTGTGCTCGGTAACAAACCACTTGTTAAGTTACTGGTCAGCTCCTAACACAAACCTTGCTACCCCCTGGAGGTCCCCTCAGCACAGCACGGGTGGCTCTAGATGTGCCCGGCACCTGAGCGAGCCTGTTCCCATGACAGGCTGGGTAAGACAAGATCCTTGAGGCAGTTAAATATATGAGAGAGGAAAATATTTAGTCCCTGCCATCTTTATGGATAGATATTTTTCTTAAGCAACCAAATCAGGTACATTCCAAAACAAACAAACAAACAAAATTGTCATAGTTATGGATTGAGAAAGCTATTAAGGAAAAATACTTAAGCCTCACACATTAACACAACAGTAAGAGCCGTGTATAAAATACTGGCCTTTATATCTCTAAAGCACTTTGTATGATTTTGGAAGATTTCTCAGTGTCTTCTCCTCCCATTTCAATATATGAAAGTATAATTGAAGCCATGAATCAAAAGTTGTCGTTTTGTGTCCAGCTTGATAATAATCACTGGACAGCTCAACTGGACCCAGTCATGCCTTACGTGGGCTCTCAATTCCAGCTAGACACAATTTCTACACAGATTTCAACCCTATTGCCAAGATACCAAGTATATACACTGTTCGCCCTCACCCCAGGAGAAGCTGGGAACATCCAGTAATTAATATTTCATTCGAGGGCATGAGCACTGGGACAATCACAAGAACTTTTTCTGATGACTGCTTCTGAAAGAAACACACCAAAGGGACAGTAAACGATGAGTGACTCTTAAGTAGCTTTTAGAGCAATCATCTGTTAATTATAAAAGGAACTATGTTAGACTCAACCTCCTTTACACAATCTTTAATGCATCTAGAGCTCTAACTATTTATATATGCTGTTTCCTGTTGATTATAGAAAGTTGCAGGCAGCCAAGCTTTCCATTTATTGTTCCATTACTATTTTAGTGTGCCTAATACATATAATGGATAATTTTCTATTTTATTTGATGTTACTGCATCATATAACATCTATAGAGAAATCAAACTTCCAAGTAGGTAATATAAATATATTTTAAAACAACCCTAAGAAGACTTTGAATGTGGAGGCAGAGATAAGTCCAACCTATTGACCAGTGAATAACAAATTGTGTTTGTTATGATCTTCCAAACAGTATGTGGATTCTATAGAGCTTAATATTCTTCTTACCCTGAGTATTTAAAATATGACTATTTGGAAAATTCACCATCAGAAGAAGCGGTCAGTTTCCACAGAGCTAGATGATGCGCTCATTATACATGCAGAAAGGTGGACTACTCAAAAGTCACCTCACCTGCTGCACCTATCAACGGCGCCTATGGGCAATGAGTTGTGTGCCTTAACCCGATTTCTTTAACTCCAGTACCTTGCATTCCAGGCCATAGGAAAGATAACAGACCTTACAACATTTCATTTCCCAGAGAGCTCTCTTGACTTTTGGAAGAAGGAAATAAAGACAGAAAATTAAAATCTGCAGTCCTTAAAAATACATATAAAAAAATATACTGTTGTGGTTAAAAAAACATTGATATGCAGAGTGGGTAATTAAAGAGCATTGAACAGGGGTACTGAAGAATAGATATCATTTGTTTTCTTTTTTTCTGAACATTTATGTAGAAATTATCACCATGAGAATCTACAGCATAGATAAACTTGTAACATTTATCATATTAATGAAACAAGAAGTTTGCAGGTACCCACATTTACGAGCTGTTGAGGACAGCAAAATCAATTCTAACTTGTCATCCCTTATTAATTATACTATATCATAACAGCTATATGGCCTTTGTCCCAATCTTAATGTTAATACACAAAAATACATTTAAGATTAGCACTTTATTGGCACAACTAGCAGTTCAACAAATGATGGTATGGAGATAAATTTAACTTTGCTATAATGCCATTAAAGTAAGGGCTGCGTGCCCGTGTGGAAAGAAAAGAAATGCCAGCTGTCTGCACCGACACTGCCAAAGAATCAAAAAACTTTTTTTTTTTTTTTTTTTCCCTCTGGTCTGTTAAACTGGGACCTTTCTGAGCAGTAAGCAATGAATTATACCTCAGTGAAGTCTCCCCTTTCCACCTTGTAAACTTCACTGGGCTTTGCATTAGGCTAATCACTATTACCATAAAGTTTGGGCTTGCCTGAATGACTGCGCATAACAATATAACCTCACTGTATTATTAGCTGACTTCCGTAGTACTGCAGCACATTGTAGTAACCCACTGCTCTGAGCTGTAATTATCGGTCAAGTTGAATTCTCTAATCTTTTTTTTTTGCCTTCCAGCTGTCAGCTCATCTAAGTCATGGGTGGTTGCTTCAAAGAGATTGATGATGTTGGTGATAATGGGATGCATTGACTTGTGACTTCAATTTGGATCTTATCACTGAAAAAAAAGCAAACAAATGGGAATCCAAGTTCCTCTTTCAGTGTTTTCCTTCCCTCTTTTGTCTTTTAGATTCATAATGGTGGCTACTCTGAATTTCTTGTTGTCTGCTTTTTCTAGCTGACTCACTTCTTCACCATGATCTTTAAGAAGCACTGAAATGCCTCATAATTTATGCTCTAGAACATTGACTTTTAATTGAAGACATGTGTATATTAGAGGTATTACAGTTTCTAAAGTCTTTGGGCAAACTTCAAACACATCTAAACCTGAATAATTAAAGGAGGAATAGGTGGCTACATCTTTGAATTAAGAAACATGTAAAGGCAAGTTCTTAGAGTTAGGAAAGTAAAACGTTGTGCACGTCTTCTCCCTATAGTCCTATGAGCTATACCAGCATTTACAAATCCTCTATGAGTTAATGGCAGTTGTGGCCTGTAGAAAAAATTTAAAAGTGATCTGAACTTTTCTTTGAACTCTGACATAATCAAAGATTATGTCATATGATCATCTTTGAACTGAGGGAGAGTGGTTAATTTTATCCCTATATTTTCTTCACAATTTTCCTTTTGTCTACAGGCAGCAGTAGAGAACTTCCCAAGAAAAAGTATCTTGGTTTTATTTCTGGTCTCACTGAAACCAAGTAGTAATGTAAATCTCATTTCAAAGTCTCATTAAACTGCCATCTGGACTTCCAGACCAAACAGGTTTGGATATGTTGAGCTAAACTGCAGATAAGCAACCAAATTACTGGATGCTTCTCCAAACTAAATCTCCGTTTCTATTTACTCTCTTTCCACAATACTTTCTCTACTGATGTGTAAAACACAGAAGTATTTCATTTTCACATAACCAGTTAAACTTGCAGTGCTGGCAGATCATAAAAAAAAAAGGGGGGGGGGGGGGGGGAAGGGTGTATGGATGGATGGGAAGGGCCTGTGCTCTACTGCAGCAGAAGAACATAAAGTCAAAAGAGCATAAAGAAACCACAGAACCGTTATCTCATGGACACCATTCCCAAGTTTTTTTGGAAGCAAGCTATGTCAATATGGGACACCAAGTTAATTAGGTCCAGAATGAATAAAGTATTCATGGAGCATAAATGGTTTCTAAACTTTTTCTTAAAGTCTACAACTGATCCAAAATAAGCCACAGCATGTGACACAGCCTCCGTACGTTAACTTTCCTTTAGCTATTGTATGGGTTGTTCCTGCAAGGTCACTGCATTTCTCCCTAGCATTAATTACTTTTGGGACTGGAGGAAGTGATCCCTGTCCGTAAAATACTCTGGGAACCTTGTAATATGATATATTTTTATTACTCTTCTCATCCTCACCCTTTGCCTTGATGCCCATAACAAATTTGGCAATAAATATTGCCCCGAGACACAGGATTAGTCGGCAAATGCTTTATAGACTGGAATGAAAGAGAAAAAACAAGATGGTTTCATGTTGACCCAGTGCACATTTTACAGAATCCTTCTCCAAACTTGCACCCCTTGCACTTCCAACTTGCGGTTTGATTCCACAGTAGGGTGAAATCCTGGCCATCCATTGAAATCCATTAAAACTAACAATAACGCTGTTGCCTTGAA
The DNA here is from genome assembly GCF_015220075.1 of Falco rusticolus. NCBI lineage: Eukaryota > Metazoa > Chordata > Aves > Falconiformes > Falconidae > Falco > Falco rusticolus. Next base: position 26,357,094 of record NC_051199.1, read on the forward strand.
CAAAGCTTTGATTTCACTATATCTTTACAAGCACTTATCTCAGTTTGTGTATCGTAGTCTTTGGGGTATAGAGGTTTCACTGTGGGGTATACTGAACCAAAGTAATATTTTTTGTGATTGAAAGGAAAAGGTGGCTTTAAAATGATGAATTTGATGAACAGAAGTATTACCCCAAAGCAAGAAGCCCATACATCAGTACATTTATTACCCTGTGGTGCGCCAGAATGATACCTTTGTAGTCCTTCCTTCCTTGTGTAAAGATAAAGTGTTAATCACCGAATTTTCAGTTATTCCAGGTTTAAGAAAAGAGGCAAAAGACCATCCTATAATTTATTTGGAGCAAATTACATTGATAATCAAAATTATTTTTCAATTAGCATATAAAGAGATTCAAATTTAGATTAATGTAACCCATTTCATGTTTTACAGGAAATATTGATGAAGCAGAACGAGAGTGGAAAGCAGGATTCCATCGCTGGAACAATTACATGTCAGACTGGAAAAATCAATTTAATGATTACACTAGCAAGAAGGAGAGATGTGCAGGCTCTAATTAATATGTTTTCCCTTTCCAATATGTCCGTATTACTGTTCATCAGGCAAATATACAGGTAGCTTTCTAACACATCTAGCATTAAATACGTTATGCAGATTAAAAAAATGTTATGGATATAATTTTGATTCCCCAGATCTTTCATTTATATTTTACCTCATATCTCAATAAACAATATAAGGCATCCATACCCTTTGAAGCTTCACTGGGTTAAATAGGACTATAGAGATTAAAGTCTGAAGATTAGTGATGTACATATTATAAACATTAGCTGCTTAAATTCACACTTCAAAGAAACAATGTAATCTGTTACAGAAAAATGGATTTTTTTTAATAGAAATAGCAGTGTTTTACAGTATTGCTATGCAAAACAATTGGTTTTGATCTTTAACTTCAATGCCACAGCACTTAAACCTTGCTACAGACATAATTTAATTGACATAAACATAAAGAGATAACAACTTTGCTGGACACACCAAATGATACCTGCTTGTTAGACCAAAAAGTTTTAAGACTGCCATTAAAGCCTGAATCATTGCTGCTTTACAGCCAAATCTGTAGGACAAAGCCATAGCAGGAAAGTGTTCAACGTATGTACCGAAGGTCTAAGTCACTGGCAGTCCCTGTGCAAGCACAATAACTAAACAAGCCAGAAAAACTGACACCTCTGCTGCTAACCTCATTTTTCAAGGAGTAAAGAGCTACAGATTCACATCATGAACTCACAGCTCTCCCTGGTCAAGCACCCACTGCCTTCAACTGGTAAAAAGTCTCTGCTATGGAGTAAGCTTCAGCTGTGATGTTTTTTTGGTCCTCCAAGTTGCCTCTTATTTCGAGGGACAGCCCCATGTTTACCGGAACACGACAGATAAGTTTTTATACCTGCAGAAAAGCATTGATCTGCACATCATCAGGTTCATCAGAAAGGAGCCCTGAAAGCCCTGCTTAGCCAGCCAGCTCTCAGCACCAGGGTGGGACCTGGCCCTGAAGCCCTTGCTCCTCCTGAGGGAGGCTGGGAAGGGAACCACTGCAGGGAGACATCGTGACCTTGGGTAGGAAGGACCCAGCTCTTTGACTTGGTCAGGTGAGCTCTAGTTGGCACACAAGTAAGCATTTTCTACACCTCTTCCTACCTAGTTGAGCTGAATCTATTAGAAGTTTTTTTTAAAAAAACCAACCAACCAAACACACACACCCCACCAAACCCCTTAGATAATTCTTCTTCCTATTTCTCAGCTTCTGGATAAGGTTGGAAGTTGTATGCCTGAATAACACCTTAATTGGCTGCTTTTTACTGGCCCAACTGGGAAGAATAAATGCCAAAAATTTGATAAACGTAAGGATTATGTAAAAGCAACAACCCATCTCATAAATAAATTATCCTGAAGCTTTCTGTAAATGTAATAGCATTTCAGTGAATCTATTTTCTGTTCTGGTGATTGCAAGCTCTTGCAAAATTCCTTCTCGAATTGAGTAGTCCAAAGAGATCTAGATAATGAACAGAGAGCATTCTCTTCCTGGCAATCATTTTGACCACAGAGGATACCTACAATTAAAAGATTTATTTTTGCAGAAAGGCCAAATTGTGTGAGAGATGATGGCTTATCATCTTTTCAGTCATTTCTAAGAGAATACAATTATTTCCTGACTAAATTATGGAAAACCACCTTTTAGCACGGTATTTCCAAAGACTAGAATTAAACCTACAATATCAAAAAAACTGGTCATTTTTGAGCAAGCTGATTAAAACTTGAAATTATCTGGGATTGAAAAGCCCCCATTATGCAGCACTTCATGTTTATACCACAGGTAATTAGCTCATTACATACATTAGCACAATTACTGCTATTAATACTTGCATGGAAAGCTGTATCAGTTTATGTTGTATTGAGTTTTTATTGGATATTCCTCCTGCCAGTGATGAGCTACTGAAAAAAAACAACAGCAAACCAAACAAACCACCACCAAATGACAGAAATATGAGCTTTCTGTCCATCACTGAGCCAGTTCTGGCATTGCCCATTTTGTTTACGTGGTGTGCTTCACAGACGTGTTGGCTGCCAATCTGCCACAGTGAGCCTTGACAGCACCAGCAACAAACACCTAAGCACATTTAAAAACAGCATTTGTTTCTTTTGATATCCTCCTCTTAGCTATATTTCCCTATCTATCTGTCTAATCAGCCTAATCAAGGGAGAGGAAAAAAAAAAATCAGAGCCGATTAAAATGCACAAATAACCTTTGGGAAGGGCAGGTTGCAAAGCATTTTGGCAAATGTTTGGCTAGGGAAGTGTGCTTTGTCCGTGTGAGCTGTGAGCCAGGCTGGGAAAGGTCTGCTGGAAGACTAATATCCTTTCCACAGTATGCACACTGTGCCTGTGACGTACTTAAGAAGGAAAAAGTATGGAAGGAAGAGAACAGAAAAGCAGAATAAAATAAAGGTTAAACCACTTTTTGAAGTGTGGTTTTACTGATTTTCTTGGTGTTAACAAAATTGCTACCTTTGTATTTTTTCATATGCTGCAAAATGATATCTTCATTTATCATTCATATGAAATCAATATATCATTTAGTCATATATTCATATCCCACGCTTAATGCAGAAACAAGAAAGCTTTAAGTACTTGGATGTAAGTTTCTAAAGTAATGAAAAGTGAAAAAAGACCAGTCCCTATCGTGGGTAGTTTCAAACTAAAGGTCAGACAAACATAGGCTGGAAATTGTTTGAGGATACTGTGTTATTGCAAAAATCATGATTCCATATTAGAGGGATATCTCACCCAGACCTCACTGAAGATGTAATGCTGCTTCTTAAGGTTTTCTTTTGGCTCAAAAAAGGCAAGAAACCAAGATTTCTCTGTGAAACCAGCGAAAATGTGTTGATTCTTCTTTACTATTCTTGATATCCAAAGCAAGAATTCTGCATTTAGTCCCAGAGTTGCTGAAAGATTAGAAGAAAATGAACTCCAGTGCCAACAAAAACTCTGGCATTAAACCAGTTGTCATTAGGCTTATAAACTAACAGCACACTGATTAAATTACAGACATTTCACACATATTTTAGAGAGAGTCATGAGATGAGTGAATAAAAAAAAAAATCCCAGCAAAACTGTGTTTAATTAAAATCACCAGGTTTTGCATTTTAAATGTTTTGTGTAAAGGAGTTTGGGTTAGATAAGCATTATGTGAGTGAAATCCCACCTGTGCTCCTGCTGCAGTATCAGAAACTGAAGGAGCTGGGATGGTCAGGGTACCTGGTCTTGGGCAGCCAGGTCTAGGTCTAAGGCTGGTCTGCAAAGCTGGACTGACCAGGGTTGAATCTTTCTGGCTTTGTACAGAGGCTCTCAGTTGTCTCTAGCAAAATGACACCCCTGCAGCATGTCCAGGCTTCCTCCTGGTGGCAGATTTTACACTCATAGCTTGGATTTTTGGGATGGGTGCTCAGGCTTTGCTGTGTGAAGCCCTGGCCATCACTCTAGGTTTCTCATACTGATAAAGCCAAATCTCTGTTTAAGTGGAAGCCTGGCTTTTTGGCCGCCTTTGGTCACTAGAGGCTCAGGCTATTTATAGAGCAGAGATTACTCTGCTATAAACACATAGATATACATGCCCAGTTTAGATCTCCATGAATAGACAGCTCCTATGTGTCTCTTAATAGCTAGAGGTGGAGGCAAGTCTACCAGCTCATAGTTGGAAAGGTATCTTTGCAACAGAAGGTCTTTTTCTTAATTATTATTCTAAGTAGAGTGCTGGGGAGAAAATTCTTACATTATTAAGAACTGATGGAACTGGCAGAAAGATGTATACACATTTCATGATGTATAAGCTTAATATGACATCTGTAGGCCTCTCTAATGTTCCTATCACAACAGATAATTAGCAAATGGTCCATTGTCATATGCAGATATCACATAGACTAATCTGAACATAGCATTAACAGCAGAGAGATATATATTTGTCTCCATCGACATGATAATGTCGTCTTCTCAGGCTTGATTATGGTTCATGTATTTCTACTGGCTCAGCACCAGTTCTGCAACATCAGCAGCAGCTATTTAGAGGGACATAATAAACATTGCTGTACTTCAATTACACCTGCAGCATGTCCAGCTAGTAAAGAGCAGCCAGCTCTGCCACTGCCACATGCCAGCCTCTGCACAGAGGGCTCCTGCCCTAACTTCCCCTCCAGGGGAAAAACCCAAGGAACAAAAAAAAAAAAAATCCAGAAAAAAAACCAACCAAAAGATAAGATACCAGTCCCTCTAAAAGAAAACAAACCAACCAAATAGAAACAACGCACCAATCCCAAAATAAAATCAAAACAAAACACAAGGTGGGGGGACACCCCCAAACCAAACAGACCGTAAAACCCCTGCACAAGCACTTCTGTCCCAGAACGATCAACAACTAAAGGGCTTACTACTGTACACAGAGGTACTAAGTATGCCAGTGTCCCTGTTCCAATAACTCCGGCCAAAAAAGCCTCCCACTGAATTGCAAAATAAGTTTAGGAATTTGACAGTGATTCAGAATGTGGGGTGAGGAACGAGACTGGTGGGTTTGGCTCAGGCTTGGGGGCTGCTATGGAAAGCGGTGGTGCCAGCTGACTACTCTCTCACTGGCTTTTTTCTTCCAACCTGT